>NC_072008.2:86402500-87652500 GCF_028885655.2 Pongo abelii
GAACATGATGACAGTTTATACTTTCTTCAACTACAAAGTGATAGGATTAGATGCTCTCTAATGTTTCTCATAGCTTTAACCTTTTATGATTTCAGGAATTCAACCAATATTCTTATGTATTAAGCAATTAGCAGTAAACTAAATATTGAGATTATATCTATTTCTACATGCCTTTGGCCACAACACCAGAGTATATAAGTCCATACAAAATCAATTGTGTCCATTTAAAATTAACATATGCAAATACATGTTACATATATATTATATATATATAATTATATATAATCTTATATACTTTGCCAACTATAAAATATTATCAAATGTTAGTTACTACTTTTATTACAAAGCACAACTTTGCGGTTACTACTGTTTTCACCTGTTGTTTTCCCAGGGAAACAGTACTGTCACTATATGATAGCAAAGGCATGTAAATTTAATGGGCCTATCCAACTGAAATTGTTTTGTCTCTACCCAATGAAAATGTCAAAACACTGTGGACAATCACAAAACAGGAACAAATAATCCCCACCCAAGGGGTTTACATGTATCATATGATAGAATATAATATATTACTAACTGAACAAAATATAAGCAAAGTAAAATGATCAGCTGTATGCCATTTCAAAAATTATTTTTGAAAAAAAAAGCAAATTTATTTCAGTATTCTAAGTTGAATATTTACCCTTGAACTTGATGTTCTTTTGGGTTTCACCTCTGGTGTAACGGGCACAAGCATCTGCTTCAAGTTGTGGGAAAAGAAAAGAAAAGGAAAAAAATCATATTTGAAGAAAGAACGCTAAAAATGAAATCCAACCTCTGAATTAAAATAAATGAGCATTAGGAAAAAAAATGCATTTCCTTGGTGTGAAAGTTTTTCTTAAAACTTCAAAAATTAATCGTGTATTGAATATTTTAGGATTCCCTAAATTTTAAAATGACATTTCACAATACATGGGCTGCTTTTTGAAAAGATTACTTACAGCAGACAACCTGGCAGATCTTCTCTTTGGCTATAAGTTAAAAACAAAAATCTGTTAAGAGAATTATGGATACAAAAAGCTAGAATTATTTTTATTGAGGTCAAAATATTTGGTGTAACAATATATAAATATTGTCATTAAAGAAGCAATTGTGAATTTGGTTAGAAAATACAAGAGAAATATAAGTTTTGATTTTTCCCTCCTCTGAACACTTTACATACTAAGGAAAAAGTCCCAAATTAAGCTTAAGCGGCTGGGCTAAATTAACACAGTAGCTAGTAACAAGGAGCACATTTAGAAATGAAAATATAGTCTTTTCTTGCCAAATGACAAAGCAATGATTTTGCTTAAAAGGAAGAAGTTCTCTCCACATCTGAACAAGCGCAATAAGGTCTTAAATTCGAAGAAGCTTGCAGTTTTTAATACTTATTATATATACATTTTTTTCACACTCAGTATATTTTTATTGTGCATTAGATTAAAATTAATAATATGCATTGACCAAAACATTAGATTAACAAGGCCATAAAGGTAAACTGAGAGGTTTCTTTAATATAATTGTCACACAACGATGATTCTCACTTTGTAGGACATATAGAAGATGGCATACTCTAGGAGTTAGAACAATATATATTCAATGCAATAACAAAAACTATATAGTACTTTAAGAAATGTTTCACATATGTGAACAGTCATTTAGAGCCTCAACTTTCTAAGGTAAGCAACATGTAAGCCTGTAAAGTACACACACCAAATGATAGTCTAACCCACAAAACACCCAAATAAAATATTAGCACATCTCTAATGTCAAGAATATTTCCTTACCATCATTTCTATTAAAAAAGTGAAAAAGCCTTTTCTTTTATTCTGAATGGCAATTTTAAAAAGTCCTCTCTTCTGAAATTCGGATATATATTTTTGAGAGAGCCCACTAGTATACCATATTGGTACTCATATTGTACAAATATACCAACCAGCATCTATTTTTTAGCTGCTTATGTCAAGTTTATAAAACGAGTGGTTTTTCCTAATAGATGCTAAGACTAAAGAAACTCACCTCCTGCCTCATATCACCTTGACCTGCAGCCTACACAGAGGAGAAAACCACACAGAAATAAGGTCATTGATATAAACACATAAATCAGAAAATACTGCCTGCGGATTACAAATTTCAATATAATTGCTTATTACTTTCTCCTGGGTTCCTGCTCAAGTAGACACGTGTTGTTTCTTAGGAACCATGCTACATACTGCTGTTTTACTAATGTGCACCAAGATGCAAGTGCATGCACAAGACATACTTTTACACAATTGATAGTTAATTTCATCCTTTTGTGTAAATTGCATCTCCGAAAAGCAAACCTTTGTAATTTTGAAATCCACCTGCTTTAGATAATGTAAAAGCCAAAAATGTGGGGGTGGGTCAAATGAAGGCGGAGCTTCATGCAATTTCGCTTTCTTGCCTTATGTTTGCCATGCAGTTGTACCTATCTTATCCTCTCCACTGATTCTGGACTATTTTCTCCAAGTTTTGCATGCAAGAATTACAGCCCCCACAGTGTTTTGTGGAGGAGACCTCTTTGTTACAAAGTCAATGCTTTATTCTAAGAAACTGGCCGCCGATTTTAAAACTTCCCGCCACTACCTGCTTTAAGGTTGCTGTCAGCTCTGGAAAACAGCAAGACCTACTGCACAAGTATAGAAAAGCACAGTGGCGGGAATCTAAGGAAGGGGGGATGGTGATTAGAAACAGTTGTTTTCCATATCTGAGCAGCCCTTTAGCCTGAGAATTATCAAGCTATTGCACGATTCATGCAGCCACAGAGCACGAGGGAATTTCAGTATTATTCCTATGTTTTAGGAATAAGGAAGGCGGACTTGTTTATAGGAATAATCCAAAAACAATCATAATGTCTTAGCACAGTGTTTTACGGTTTTACCAAGCAATGAAACAGCGTTCGATTTCACTTCTAGGGGACTAAGAAAAAAAACGCCGAGAGTGAACTTGTTTCCTGTCTGAGAGGAGCCAGGAATTGTGAAGTGAGGGTTTGCAGAAGACCTGTGGAGCTCGAAGGGCTCAGATCAATTCTGCACTACTAAAGTGAACAAATCCATGCTATCCCAACATCAGCAAGTTTATCCGACGCTGTTTCCTTATAATCTTCCCATCTTTAGCTAAAGAGCTCGGAAAGGTCCAGCTTTCTCACCCCTAAAGTTTCTAATTACAGCGGTGAATCTCTGTTCTCCAGGACAGTTTGAAGTCTGCGCCGCCTAATGGCACAGGATTACCATTGCATAGCCATCTGGCCTGACAAGAAGTGGAGGAGGAGGGAAGGAAAAAAAAAAGAAAAAAGAAAATGGGAAGAACAAAGGCAAATACAGGAGAAAGCCATGGCTTTCGTTCCCCAGACGGGACGGTTCCCCGAGAAAAGCCGGTGGCAGAGGAGGAAACTGAAGTATGGTTGGGAGAAGTGTTCTCCAATAGGGTAAGCGGAGGAAGGGGGTTGGGGTAGGAAGCGACAGCCCAGCGCTATGGCTGTTTGTAATTCAGCATGGAGACACCTTTCAAGAGATTCTCTCCTTAAACAAAACACTCCAAAAGTGAACTACCAGTTGCATGCAAGACCATCCTAAACCTTACACCGACTGCTCTTTGCCCTTCTCCCCCTTTCCGTTTCATTACATCACAAAATGGAAGAAGCCAAAAAGCTTTAAAAAAAACCAACCAAACAAATAAATTCTTCCTATTAGGAAATAGGTAACTCAGCAGCTAATTCCCCGTCTGTCTTTCCATTTCACTTACCTTTCTTTTGGGCATTGTTGTAGCTCTCTATAGGAGATCTTACTCAGCAGAAAAAAAGCCGAAGGCAGTCACTGCCTGACTGCTCCAAGAGCAAATGAGTTTTCAATGAACTAATTGCAGCACGACCTGTACTCTCCTCTGAAAAAAAAAAAAAAAATCCCTCGTTATTGGCAACATTAAACACGCCAAGACGCAACCAAACTACGTGAATGGTTAACCGGAGTGGGAGCCACATTGGAGTGACAGGCTCTCAGGCCAATAAGGAGAGGCAGCCGGCTTTGAGGGGCGTGGCCCGCGAACTTGCCCGAAGCCCTCGTTCCCTGTCGGCTCTAACCGCTGGTGTAGTGGCGGAGCACGCGAACTTAGCAAGGGCTAAGCGATCAGGAATAAGAACGGCAGGAAAGCCAGAGCTGTCTTGATCAGTTTTTTTTTCTTTTATGTTATAATGACAGGCGAAAGCCACAACAGTTGCTTTCTTCACAGTCTCCAAACCCGCCACCCTTCCCTATTCCTAGCGGGGAAAGTGCTTTTAAGACCAGTTGAGTCTGGGCTCCGGTCTTTCCCTGCCACCTTTGGCGGGATGATGTTGAACCGACAGGAACATTCATTCAGAAAGCGCAAAAGAGTGGAGATGTTTCGCTGGTGTGGGAACATCCTGCCAAAGCAGAACTGTGGTGCTGGCAAGAGGAGGGTGCCAAAATGGCGTGTTTTCCGCAGGTGGAGAGTAGCGACAAAACCGGGAGCTATACCGTTATCCCACTTGGAGGGGGTATACGAAGAATTCAGTGGGACTCCGAGGGAAATGTGTAATAGCAGAGGTCTATCCAAATGAAAAACATTGAGAATAGATTTTTAATCTGAAGGTTGCATTTAGTGAAAGGACTCAAGAAGGTGCTATCCACGAAAGTGTTTAGGACTCAGAACCTAGACTAGCATAAGGCGATTGAGCTACTCGCCTCAGGCACAAAATTTAAGCTTGTGACAAAAACCCAGGAGACTAGGATGAGGCGAGTGAGGTGAGTCACGCAAGTGCAGGGTATGATCCTGTCTTTATTTAAATTTTTGATATTTTGTTCATCATGGACTTTTTTGCAAGAATTTTGATATTTAAAAAGATTGTCTAAAAATATTAAGTATCTTCATTACTGAGTTTCTAGGCGGCCCTTTAAAATTTTTGCCAAAGAAGAATGTCTCCATAGCGTCACTCTAGTCCCAGCCATATTTAGGTGACTTTCCACTGTAAGAGAGGCTTATAGGTGCCTTTCAGTGTCAGTTTCTGAGACCTAAAGGTTTCAGGGTTGAGGTGGAGATTGATGAATAAATTACTTGGGAATAAATATGATTAAAATAGAGGATCTAATTCCCCACCGCCCTTTCTCAGAGGCGCCTTGATGTGGTTGTTGTAAGAGCTACCTGTGTATAAAAGTGCTCCCAAACAACAACCCAAATCCTTATCCTGGAGGGTTAATCAAAAAAGAAATTTAACCTTTTGAACAGTTACTTTAGGAAGAATTCATTTGTGTTCATGTAGGTTAAAAATTTTGGAATAATCAGTTTAAGAGATAAACACTGTATCTGCTACAGAGTGCCAAACCATGCCTTGAAGCAAAAATACAGCCTAATAGAATAACCCATTATAATTATTATATTTACTGTTATATTATTTTTATTTTGTTATATATTTATATTATTATTATTATTATTGCCCATTCTTCCCCAGCACTGATAGTGTGGAATTAAATAGATCAGGTAGAATGAGCCTGCGTGACTGCTGCTCAGTTTCCTTCCCCCAACTTCATACTGCATTCTAATTCAAGTAAGTAAATCAGAAAGACATTTAAATTGCTTCCTTCGTCCACAGTTATTGGGATAATCCCTAGATGTTCCTGATGTCACTTTTTGCCCTTATGGTAAAAGCATTCCTGGGTGAACCTAGATATGTTTCAATCCTTTTATTCTCCAACAGTTAGAAGATAAGCATAAAAATTGATTTTAATATAAGGATTGCCTCATAAGGATAAGAAGAAAAATGAAGGGAATGAAAATGTGTCAGCAGTGGAATGCATCCATTCAACAAATTCTTATTTAGCATTATTTTGTGAGTCGGATTTTGTTTTTGTAGACTAGCTTATGAAAATGCGAAACCCTGTAGCATGCAAAGTTGCATTACACAGCTTCTGTCTTTAAGGAAATTTTATAATTTTGTAGGATTGAGCAAACAGATGCTTACCTATTTACAAATCAAAGCTGATTGTATTATCTGAATGGTGCAATCTAAATTCAATAATAAAACAGGAGGGAAGGCTCTTTTAGGACTAAGGTAACTTGGCAAAGGGTTTGATTGAGGAAGTGGAATTTGGCTTGCCTGTGAACAGTTCGGTAGACTGTTACATTATAGCAAATGCAGAGGCAGGAAAAGTTTGTACTTGTTCAGGGAACATAGTGCCTAATCCAAGTGGGTTGAAACAAATTATCTTGAGGAGCCTTGGAAGGTAAAGCTTAGAGGTTTGAAGCAAAGCAAAATGTGCAGATCAGTGAGCTCTAAAACTCCTCTTAAATTTGTCAGCAATTTTCTTTTTTGGCCAGTTTTTCCTTCTTGAAGGCTAACGTGTTGCAACTGTGATTTATATCTTATTAAATTGAAAAAATAGTCATGCATGCAAAAGAACATTTTCTAAGTGTGAAACATTCTTCTGTTTCTTGACCCCAATCCCCCATCTCCTCATGTTCTTCCTTCTAACCATTAACCAGAGCGGTCCTTTACATTAGCAAACCTGTTTAGGCTCTTTGCCTTTGCAGTATTATTACCTCTGACTGCAGCCCCATTCTCAAATATCTTCACCTATCAAATGTGTACCAAACTGTTTAGACCCAATCCAAATATCACCTCTTTGACAAAAGCCTTCTTCAATCATTTTAGCCCTAAGAAATTCTTCCCTCCTGTTATACTATACAATTTAGATTGTACTACTCATAGGACACAAGTAAGCTTTATTTTTCCTTTTTTTCCCAACCACTCCATCAAACTTCTTCAAATTGGGTCAAACTTGTATATACTTATTTCCCTTTGCCTAAATATTTACTCAGCACATCACACTCTACATACCTTCTGTAGAATTTACTAATTTTACAATATATTTTTCTAAAATTGATAAATTATTCCAGAGTAAAAAGGTTATTTTTGTGTAATTGTCAAAGTGAGACTTTTTACTGGACTATTGTTTCTCTTTTTAATTTATTAATGACTAGGAAAATTGATTGCCTGACAATTCTCCACAGAATTCCCTAATTTTACCTGGCTATTAAGCATGGCTACTACCACTCCCAAAATTTACAGGAACTGTAACGTGTCCATTTAGTAACCAGTTGAAAATGACACAGGAAGATATGAAAATTTACAGATTAAAGACACCAACATTAGGATATATTGACAGAGAATCCAAAAGAAAATATTATGTATTTATGAGAAAAGGAATGCTAGACAGCCAAGATAAAACAGGTCTTCAAATGTTCTGTATATTCATAGTTTAAAATTATATATATATGTGATTAATTAAAAGCATTGTAGATACACTACTTTGCATGCAATGGGATCTCAAAAATACTGATTGACTAGTAAGAAATATTTTATTTTCTCTGTTAAAATATCTCTAATTTTGACCTCATGCAACACCATTATTATTCCTGTTGTATTTTAATAAAATAAAAAATTGGAAAACTATTTACTATTGTCAGCAAATAATGCAAGAATTCTATCATTATTAGAATACAGTGTTTTAGATATTTTTTGTTGGTATTTTCAGAGGGTAAAATAAATACAAGTCTACAGTGAGCCAAATACGTCAATACACTTATTTCTGAGCCTTGTTTAAGATTGATATGAGAAATTTATTTGAATTGATGATGCCACTTAGCTGAGACTGACTCTGGAAAAACTGTAATTCTGGTGACCCAAATCTTCCTATGTCCTATGTTTATTTGCAGCAGGCCAAAGACTAATAAAATACTGAATTAAAGAGTGGCCACTGATATGATAGATAGATTATTTTTCCAGTGGTAAAAGTAAATTGAGCTGCTTTCTAGGGGTAAAAGGAATATAATACATTTTATGTTTCTATTTGTAAAATTTCTACCAACTTTTAAAGTAACAATTTAAAAGAATGCTATTTTTAGGCTTTCAGACATTCAACTTTAGAGGATACTAATAGAGATTTTCTAGTTTCAATACCCTTGGAATACAGATGAATAAACACAAACCCAGAGAGCTTAAATGACTTGCCAAAGATCATCTATTAAAATTTAAGCAGTTGGCCGGGTGTGGTGGCTCACGTCTGTAATCCCAGCTCTTTGGGACGCCGAGGCGGGTGGATCACCTGAGGTGAAGAGTTCAAGATCAACATGGCCAACATGGTGAAACCCCATCTCTACCGAAAATACAAAAATTAGCGGGGCGTGGTGGTGGACGCCTGTAATCCCAGCTACTCGGGAGGCTGAGGCAGGAGAATCGCTTGAACCTGGGAGGCAGAGGTTGCAATAAGCCGAGATCATGCCACTGCACTCCAGCCTGGGTGACAGAGCGAGACGCAGTCTCAAAAAAAATAAATAAATAAATCAGGCAGTTTTTTTCACTTTTTTACTAAAAATTTTATCTATGGTTGTAATATCAGCAATTATACAGTTTATACAGAAATGTTAATGACTAAATGACACATTTGGTAAACACGAATTATGTTCCATCTCAATGACCTTAAAACTCAAGAAGAAACTCTGGCTGTCAACCTACTTCAGATATATCTTTTTACTGATTCATTGGGATCTTAAACTTGTATTCTCTAATCAGTTTTCTATACCTCAAGAAAGTAGAAAATTCAAAAGAGAGAAACTACTTTTTACCTTATTCCTTTATTTGTTTTTTGATCTAAAGTAAGTCTAGTGAATGTGAGTTTTTAATCTTGAATGTCCAAATGCTTGCCCATGTTTTCTTCTTTCCCTTGCCAGCAAAGAGGTTTTCAGATAAAATTGCGGATGAGATTCATTATTGGTTAAATGTTATTTGAAGATTTCTAACATCCAGTAGGTGTCATCATTTACTTGAAAAGAGTTTCAAACTTTCTTACTTTATAAGATTTCTGCTTCCCTAAAACTTATTTATAATACATAGTTATTGTTTAAAATTAAAAGATTAATTGTATATATTAAGATGTACAACATGATGTTTTGAAATACATATAATGAAATGATTACTACGGTCAACAAGTCAACATATTCAACAACAAAAAAATTATTGTTTTGTGGTAAGAGCACCTAATATCTACTCTCTTAGAAAATGTCTAGGGTATTTACTAAATCCTATCTATTGAACTTAATTTATACTTTTGGTATAGTTGATATCTATGTTTTTGCATGAAATAGAAGACTTTTAAAATCTTAATATGATTGGAATGTTTAACCTTCATCCTCAACTTATAGAAGCACAGATATTAATTCATAGCTTTTAAAATATGGAAATGTAGATTGTGACACTTCTGAAGTTGTGCGGCTATTGTGGCACATTGAAAAAACGACATCTTTAGTTTAAAGCAATTATATTTTCACTTTATTTATTTTAATTGGCCTTAATGTTCAGGCTTTTTCTCCTTGGAAAGTTCACTAATGCTGGTTACTCTTACAAAAAGAAATGAAACAAGAATCCAAGAATTGATAAATGCCCCAGGCTGCCTACATGAGACAAGAGCCTATTTTCAAGAATAGATCAGTTTTCGGTGTAGTCCAACTGTTCACTACTGAGGGTTGATTAGAAATAATCACCCTTCATGAGAGAATAGTGGTGACCTGTCGAATAGGTTGTGTGTTAGAAACCAACATCTTTATTAAGAAAAATATTCAATTTAGTAAACTGGTGTCATTTTAACCAAATGCTAAAGTTAAATGCGATTTTTTAGATGTCTGTTACAATTGATTTTCTTCAGTTTGTGTTATGTTAGGATTTTTTTTTTCCTTTTCCTGTTTTGGGCTTTATCCATTCACTTAGAGCCTTACTTGTCATTTTATAACAAGCTTCATATAACCTACGAATTGTTTTATTTTGTTGTAAATTATTTGAAACACATGGGCCATCAACTGGAGTTTGCTTTAATTTAGACACATTTAAGGTGAGATGAAATGATGTTAAAACTAGTTGTCTTTAATCCTCAAAGTGTAGATATGAACACTCTGATGAAGTAGTAGAGCTCAAGTAGATTTTCTTGTATGGGGAATTGGCAATCTATGCTATTGCTAACATTAACTATATAGTCCTTTAAAAGGATAAAAGGACAAATGGCTGTTCAACAAAGGTGTGAAATTTTAAAATGCTCTAGAATGCACAGCAAAGGTAGAGTACAGGAAGGAAGAAAGAAAGGGAGATTCACTAAGGAGGAATCATTAAAATTTATGTCTTAAGAGTCATATTTGGAGGCATTATATGTGTGTGTGTGTGTGTGTGTGTGTGTTCTTACCTTCTAAGGACATGGTGACATTCTCACATTTACTTGTTTTTCAAGGAATCATTCTTTTTTGTTTGTTTATTTCTATCCTTTTTTTATTCAGTCTATGCTCACTTCCTTTGTTAAACAATAGCTGACATGCTTCAATCATTTACACCTACTCAAAACCTAAAAAGATTATATTTTATATTGAAATGAGTAACAATTCAAGCAAATGGACATGCTCAATTCTCACAAATTTTAATGACGATAGTATAAATCCACATTTACATATTTTCATTATTTCCAATAAACTAAGCATATCTTTGGAACTCCTTCCCTTGGTTTCAGGGTTAAATTGCCTAAGTGGAAATAAGATAATATTTTAAAAAATATGCTCTCTAAATAGTTTACTTGTTGGAATACATATTGTTTAGTCTACTTCATATACAGACACATGATCAATTCATGTTTAAGGGAAAATATAATTACTCCTTCAGTTTCCTATTTGTTTTTATGTTCTAGTTTACTTCTAAATTTATTGTAAGATTGGATACCATTTAGCACTTAATTTCTTCTGAATAAGGCCCACACTGGAGATAAAAAAGGGAATAAAATATATATGGTTCATGCTTTTTTGGTTTGTGAGATGGGTTTTGCTCTGTGAAAAATATTAATATTTGTATAGCTCTTGAAAACAGAAACATTGTTTTGTGAGTTTATGCTATTTTTTGTCTATAAATGTAGCATTCTATTATATTTGGTTATCTTAATTTCATCTTTAAAATAACTGTGGTAAGATTAACGTCTTGAATATTAATTTTTGCTTTGTTTACATTTTAAGAGCTTACTCAAGTCTTCGTTTCTTCCAGTCAGCCAACTGCTAATGACTATTTGAAAATTACACTGGCTAGGTTCTTGGAATTTGTGGAACTTGTTTATTAGAGAAGAGACTCCAAAGAGTAGGAGAGAGAAAAAGAGCCATATTGAAGGAACTTTGAACTTTCCAGAAAGCAGAGGAGGTGACATGATGTGTGACGGAAAAGAGTAACTATTTGCACATAGTGTCCCAGACTATAAAGTGGCTGTGGGACGCCAAATCAGAAAATAGGAATAGTGGAAGAGGGTCATCTCTGAGAATGATTGGGAAAGAAGTACTTCAGAGACAGGTGGCAAGAACTGGCACTGGAGAGCAGCACCAATTTACGCTCTGACACAGAAGCATGCTCACTTCGATACTACAGCATTTGGTACCTGAAAAATTATTCGTTTTTAAAAATTGAATAGATTGAAATAGCTTTTTTTGATTTGCATATCTTTAATTACGAGTGAAGCTGAACATTTTTTCATATGTTTGATGACCATTTGTATTTCCTGTCTGTGAATTTTTCGACCATATCCTTTCTTCTTCTACTGGATTTTCTCTTTCATTTTTTCAGCTCTTAATAGTGGTATTTTTTTCTAGAGAGAAGACTTAAGCTTTTATGTAGTCTTATTATTTTCCTTTATTGCTTCTGGTTGTGTTTTCCTTTAGAAGAGTTTCTCTATTCCAAAAGTATAAACAAATACATTTACACTTCTCTTTATAAATTATATAGTTTTACTTTTTATAGTTAAATATTTGTTCAGTCCTCTGGATTTTTTTTGGTTTCAGGAGTGAGTGGGGGATACAGCCTTATTTTTTTGAAAATATAAGCCAGTGTCTCGGCAGCATAGAACTTACCATCTTCAGGTAAGGAAGTTGAGGCTAGAGCAGTTAAACAACTCACCTAAAGTTTCTAAGTAAGTAATTGGCAAAGTAGAGACTAGAAATCTGGTCTCCTACTTAAACTTTTGGCCTGTAATTTTTCCAAGAAAGTACGCTGACTCATTGCCACCTTCTCTACTTAATTAAGTACTTTCCTGGCTTGACAGCATTCTGATTTACTCTAACCCAGTAGAAATTAGATGAAAAAACTTTTTAAATTTAAACAATTATCTCCTTGCCACCAGGAAAGTGTGAATTAGAAAATGATTTATTTCCTTGTATAGGGAAGATTTATACCAGGAACTTCGGAGAGAGAGACCAGGTGTGCTTTAAACTGGTGGTTGGCATAAGTCTGGAAGGTAATGATCATAATGCTATCATGACAGAGGGTTGGAGTAAGACTGGTAACAAAGTAAGAGGGGAGAACTGGACTTCTTTATATTTTTCTCTTAGGCTAGACCTCACAGAATTACTAGTTGTATATAATTAGTAAGATATGCTTTAAATTAATAATAACAGCTTCCACTTATCAGGATCTTACTATGTATAAAGTACTTTGTTAGGCTTTATATGAATTATCTCTGGTCCTCAGTTTACAGATGATAAAGCTAGTAATTGCTGAGTAAGAATTCAAACTCAGAACAGTTTGATTTTAGAGCCTCTGCTCTCTTAATTAAATTTCAGTTATTTCAACCTTTATTTTTTTTCAGCAATTCTGCTTTTGAATCTTAGATCAGAAATCTATTATTATAAGAAAACTCAGCATATAAAATTTTGCTAATGTAATTAATCAGATAGAGAATTAATTATGCTTGGTTTCCTGTCTTGTAGTTTTAAATTTTCAGTTCTCCCTGAGATACCCTGCCATCATGCCTCCAACTGAGAAATAGCTACTAGATCAATGCTTGTAGAATGTAATTATCCTGACCACAGTTGTAATTCATATGCATTAATTCTACAAATATTAATTGAGCACTACAAGGGTCCAACCTCTGTATCAGGCTCTAAGGATACAAATATTTGACTCTGATTCTTGAGAAGCTCACACTCTAATAAAAATAGGTATGCTTATAAAAATTACACTGTAATCTGAAATGTGATATAAATGAGATATGTGAAAAACATTATGGGGACCAGAGGGAGAACCAACTAAAACTGTCTGAAAGTTGGGTCAGGGAAGAACTTACTGTTGAGGCAAAGACAAACAAGAGAGATGGATGAGCATTCTAAGTAAAGGAATTACTAATAATACCATAATTTTTACCCATCCTCAAAAAGTAATATTTTTGAGAACACAAATTTTGTGTGCTAAGTATTAATTTTTCTTAGTACACAGGAAAACAAATACATAACTATTAAAACATTTGCCAGTGTGTCCCCGCAAATTTTCTTGTGGATCACCAATGGTAGTGTATCCACACATTGAGAAGCATTGCTCTATTAGCAATACTGGCATTATTCCCAGGGCTCAGTGCAGCTGTGTGGGTTTTTTATATAACTGGACATTTGCTGTCCATTTAGGCTATGTCTTTCTTAGGCAGTGGTGAATGGATGACATTTCGTTTTTCTTTCTTGACTACAGAGAAGTGGAACACTGCATTGAGTACAGTCAGGTGAACCCCTGCAAATGACCTGTGTGGGCATTGAAAAGGACTTTATGAGTATCCAAAATGAATAAAAAATATGACCTTGCAGCTTCCATTTTAGGCAAACAAGGGCAGATATGAATCATTCAGCTGATTTGTGGAATAATTTAGCCTCCTTGCTTAAAATGTTGACTATCCAAGACTGGCGAACATATGGCATATCTACCATCATGTGTATGTCACATAATTTCACTGACATATGAAAAATTAAAATTATCTTTATCCCTTCGTGTTAAAAACTCTCAATAAGCTAGGTATTGAATGAACTTACCTCGAAGAATAAGAAACATATATGACAAACTCACAGCCCACATCACACTGAATGGACAAAAGCCGGAATTATTCCCCTTGAAAACTGGCACAAGACAAAGATGCCCCATTTCACCACTCCTATTCAACATAGTATTAGAAGTTCTGGCCAAGGCAATCAGGCAAGAGAAAGAAATAAAGGACATTCGAATAGGAAGAGAGGAAGTCAAACTATCCTTGTTTGCAGGTGACATGATTCTATCTCTCAAAAACCCCATCATCTCAGCCAAAAAGCTACTTAAACTGATAAGCAACTTCAGCAAAGTCTCAGGATGCAAAATCAATGTGCAAAAATTGCTAGCATTATTATACACCAACAACAATCAAGCCAAGACCTGTCATGAGTAAACTTTCATTTACAGTTGCCACAAAAACAACAAAATACCTAGGACTACAGCAAACTGGGGAGGTGAAAGATCTTTACAAGGAGAGCTACAAACCACTGCTCAAAGAAATCAGAGATGACACAAACAAATGGAAAAACACCCCATGATCATGGAAAGGAAGAATCACTATCGTTAAAATGGCCATATTGTCCAAAGCAATTTGTAGATTCAATGCTACTCCCATTAAATTACAATTCACATTCTTCACAGAACTAGAACAAAACTATTTTAAAATTCATGTGGAACCAAAAAAGACCCAATAGCCAAGGCAATCCTAAGCAAAAAGAATAAAGCTGGAGGCATCATGCTACCTGACTTCAAACTATACTACAGGGCTAAATAACCAAACAGCATGGTACTGGCATAGACCAATGGAATAGGATACAGAACCAAGAAATAAGACTGCACAACTAAAAATATCTGATCTTTGACAAACCTGACAAGAACAATCAATAGGGAAAGGATTCCGTGTTCAATAAACGGTGCTGGGATAACTTGCTAGCGATACTCAGAAGATTGAAACTGGACCCCTTCCTTATATCATATGGAAAAATTAACTCAAGATGGATAAAGACTTAAATGTAATACCCAAGACTACAAAACCCTAAAAGACAACATAGGCAATGACATCCTTGAAATAGGAACAGGCAAAGATTTTACAACAAAGACACCAAAAGCAATCCCAACAAAAGCAAAAATTGACAAGTGGGATTTAATTAAACTAAAAAGCTTCCACACAGCAAAACAAACAAACAAACAAACAAACACCACCAATAGAGTAGACAGACAACCTACAGAATGGGAAAAAATTGCAAACTATGCATCTGACAAAGGTCTAATATCCAGCATCTGCAAGGAACTTAAATAAATTTAGAAGAAATAAAACAACACCATTAAAAAGTGGGCAAAGGACATGAACAGACAATTCTCAAAAGAAGAAATACAGCGGCCAACAATCACATTAAAAAAGGCTCAACATCACCTATCATTAGAGAAATGCAAATCAAAACCACAATGAGATACCATGTCACACCAGTCAGAATAACAATTATTAAGAAATCAAAAAAAATAACAGATGCTGTGAGGTTGTGGAGAAAAAGGAACGCTTATACAGTGTTTATGAGAGTATAAATTAGTTCAACCATTGTGGAAGACAGTGTGACAATTCCTCAAAGACCTACTAAAGACAGAAGTACCATTCGACCCAGCAATCCTATTACTGTGTATATACCCAAAGGAATGTAAATCATTCTATTATAAAGACACCTGCAAACATTTGTTCATTGCAGCACTATTCACAATAGCAAAGACATGGAATCAACCTAGATGTTCATCAATCATAGATGGGATGAAGAAAATGTGGTACAAATACACCATGGAATACTATGCAGCCATAAAAAAGAATGAAATAATGTCCTTTGCAGGGACATGTATGGAGCTGGAGGCCATTATGCTTAGAAAACTAACCCAGGAACAGAAAACCAAATACCACATATTCTCACTTATACGTGAGAGCTAAATGATGAGAACACATGGACACACAAGAGGGGAACAACACACACTGGGACCTATCAGAGAGTGGAGGGTGGGAGGAGGGAGAGGATCAGGAAAAATAACTAATGGGTATTAGGCTTAACACCTGTGTGATAAAATAATCTCTTCAACAAACCTCCATGACACACATTTGTCTATGTAACAAACCTGCACCGGTACCCCTAAACTTAAAATAGAAGTATAAAAAGTTATCTTTTTAACTTGATAGCTTCTTTAGGTTTTTGTTGGCAATTACTTCAATGTTTCAATTAAATTTTTAAATATGAAAAGGTTTAGGTTTCTAGTAAATTGAGTTTCCATTATATTTTTATTATAATGAGCATAAAAATACCTGTTTGTTTTCCAGGAGTACAATAAATGAACGAATTTATTGATGATGAAACTATGAATACATTTAGATCTAGAAAAAAAAGAGTGACACTAGAAAACAGTGGTTATGAATATTACAAAACTTTTCTAATTTAAACATAGCTGACTAAATACTGAATTTTGGTCTGTTAGAAATCATGCTATGTACTGTATTGCCATTTCTCAATTTTGGTTACAAACATCGATTATAGCCAGTTTAGGCCCTTCATGATGAGTTTGGACACTATCATTTGATTTCATATTGAACTTGAGTGTTCCAATGAGTTTTGGATATAATATTTGGCTTCTTTAATTACTTAATTATTTTAAATTTGTGATGAGAGCTTCAAATTTCATTATTAGATTTATTTCATTAATAAGCTTTATTGAGATATAATTTACATGCCATACACTGAACTCATTTAAAGTGTACAGTTCAGTATATTGAAGTGTACAGTTCAGTATATTACTGAATATACTGAAGTACAGTATATACTGAAGTTCAGTAATATATTGAAGTACAGTTCAGTATATTAAAGTGTACAGTTCAGTGTATATCCAGAGTTGTGCAACCATCACCACAATAGATTTTAGAACATTTAAACCACCCACTAAAGAAATCCCTTGCCCACTGGTAGTCACTTCACATTCTCCCCAACTCCCTCCCCCAATGTATCTGCAGTTTAACACATCACTACATTTATATGGAAATTAAATTAAAGGGACAGACTAGTCAAAGTACCCTTGGAAAATAAAAATAAAGTTGAAGGACTCAGAATTCTCAGTTTCAAAACTCATTACAAAGCAACATTAAGACAGACAGTGGCATAGGGTGAGACTTGTGGTTCAATGGAATAGAACTCAGAATCCACAAAGACACAATTACATTTGTGGTCACCTGATTTTCAACAAAAGTTCAAAGAGATTCCATAGAGAAAAAAATAGTCTTTTCAACAAATGACACTGGAAGAGCGAAAATCAGCACACAAACAAATGAAATTGAGTGAACTTCTTCACATCGTACACACACAAAATCAACTCAAAATAGATGACAGACCTAAATGTAAGAGTGAAAACAATAAAACTCTTATAATAGAACATAAGAGTAAGTCTTCATGACTTTGAATTAGCCTATGGTTTCTTAAATATGACACCAAGAGCACACTCAATAAAAGAAAAACAGATAAATTGGACTTCATCGAATTTAAATATTTTGTGCTGCAAGAAATATCATCAGTAAAGTTAAAAGACAACCCATATAATGTGAAAATATTTACAAGTAATATGTACGATAAGGGACTTTTATCCAGAATATATAAAGAACTCTTACAACTCAATAAGAAAAAGACAAACAACCCAATTTATAAATGGGGAAAGGATTTGATATGACTCAGTAATTCCACTCCTAGATTCATAAGAAATAGAAATAAAAGCTTACATGCACATAAAAACTTATACACAGATGTTTGTATAGGCATTATTCATTATAGCCAAGTAGAAAGAACCCAAATGTCCACCAATGGATAAATGGGTAAGTAAAAGGTAGTGTATCACTACAACTGAATATTTTTCAGCAGTAGAAAGGAATAAGATAGTGATACATGCTACCTCAAAAACATTATACTAAGTGAAAGAACCCAGTAACAAAGTGACTACAAATGATTTGATTTCATATATGTGAAATATCCAGATCAGGCAAATCAATAGAGACAAAAAATATCTTGGTCTTTGCCTGGGGCTGGCAGGGAGGGAGAATTTGGGGGAATGAAGAGTAACTGCTAATGGATATGGGATTTATTTCTAGAGGGAAAAATATTCTAAAAATAATTATAGTGTGCTATGTTTTGGATGTGTTTTCTCCCTGCCATAATTCATGTTGAAATTTAATGCCATTGTAACCATCTTGAGAGGTGGGGCCTTTAAGTGGTGATTAGGTCATTAAGATGGATTACCTTCTTTCTCAGGAGACTGGGTTAGTCCTCATGAAACTGAATCAGTTCCTGCAAAAACAGGTTGCATTATAAAATGGGTCAGCCTTCTTTGTCTCCTCTCTCTTAGCACATACCCAATTCCCCTTCCACTTTTCTGCTAAACTATGAAGCAGCACAAGGCTCTCACCAGATGCAGCCACCTGATCTTGAATTTTCCAGCCTCCAGAACTGTGAGCTAAGTAAATTTCTTGTCTTGATAATGTACTCAGTCTCAAGTATTTTGTTACAGCAATAGAAATAAACTAAGACGGGGTGAATGTTGCATAACCCTGTTATACTAAAAACGTTGAATTTTACACTTTAAATGAGTGAATTATATGGCATCTGTATGATTTCTTACTAAAGCTGTTAAAAGTAAATGTGGGTAAGTGCAATAAATTCTCTTTTTCCTTGTGAGTTTATAGTTTATAAATTATAGTTGATGATTGAAACAAAAAATAGCATTATCTGATGTTAAAGGCAATAGTATTTAAAAAGTGGGAAAGGTAAAGGGACCTTAATGGAAGTACGGTTTCCCCACTATACTAAAAGTGGTAAAATGTTGAAACCAGGAGACTGTGATAAGTCACATATGTGTACTGTAATACCTACAGCAACCTCTATGAAAACTATACAAAATATACACTCAAAAACAAAAACACTATAAATGACTCAAGATAGAATTCTAAAATATGTTCAAGTAACCAACAGGAAGGCAAGAAAAGAGAAAGAGAGGAATGAGATCCAGAGGAAACAAACAGAAAACAAATAATAAAATGGCAGACTTAAGTTCTAACATATCAATAATAACCTTAAATGTAAACAGTCTAAATACAGGAATCAAAAGACAGAGACTGGAAGGAAACAAACAAACATTACCCAATGATATACTGTTTGCAAGAAACACTTGTCAAATTCAGTAATGGGTAGGTTAAACATAAAAGAACGGAAAAAGACACACCAAGTAAACACTAATTTTAAAAAGGCAGGAATTAATACATAGTATCCAATCAAGTCAACTTCAGGGCAAATAAATTACTAGAGATAGAGGGACTTTAAATAATGATAAAAGGATCAATTCACCCTGAAGACATAATGATCCTAAATGTGCATGGATTAAACAATAGTGCCCCAAAACAAATAAATGAAGCAAATGCATGAAGCAAAATCTGATAGACCCAAAGGGAGAAAGAGTATGTTGAAGTCCCCAACTATACTTATGGATCTGTATAGTTGGGGACTTCCACATATTCTTCACAGCAACTGATAGAACTACTAGATAGAAAGTCATCAAAGATATAAAAGAGCTGAACAATACAATAAACCAACAGGATCTAATTTATATAGATTTAACACTCCACATGAAAACATCAGAATACACATTTTTAAGCATTCATTGAACATTCATCAAGATATACCATACCCAGCATCATAAGACACCTCAATACATATAAAACAATTGAAATGATACAGATATGTTCTCTGACAATAATGAAATCAAATTAGAAATCAATAATAAAACAAAACAGGAAAATATCCAAATACTTCAAAATTAAACAAAACACCTTTATATAGCCCATCAGTCAAAGAGAAAGTCTCTAGGGAAACTAAACAATAAAATAAACACATCAAAATATAGGAGATGCAGCTAAAGCAGTGCTCAGAGAGAAGTTCATAGCATGAAATGATTACATTAAATAAGAAGCAAGTCTCAAATTAATATTCTAATACTTTCAACAAGCTAGAAAAAAGAAAAAAGACAAACACAAAGCATGCAGAAAGATTATGAAATAATACAGAGAAAGGGAGAAATCAATGAAGTTGAAAACAGAAAAACATTGGAAAAAATGATACAATTAAAAGCTGATTCTCAAATTATAAGCTTGATAAACCTCTAGCAAGGCTGACAAAAACAAAAACAGATTGCACAAGTAACCAATATGGGGAATGAAACAGGAGATAGCACTACAGATGTTGCAGTTAATGAAAGGGTAATAAGGGAGGAATATGAACAACTTTACACTCATAAATTTTACCAGTTATAAGAAATGGACCAGTTTCCTAAAAATCACACACTCTAAAATCTCAACCATGATGAATAATCCCTGCTACTAAACACTTAAAACATAATTAAAATAAATTCTACATGATGCCTTCCAAAAATTCAAAGATATAACATTTCCTAATTTTACAAGGCCAGTATTACCCTGCTACCAAAACCAGACAAAGATAGTATAAAATAAGAAAACTACAGACCAATATCTATCAAGAACTTAGAAGTAGAAATTTTTGATAAAACTTTGGCAAACCTAATCCAACAATGTATAAAATAAATTACATAAAATGACAAAGTGTGATTTATTCCAGGTATGCAAGACTGGTTGAACATTTGGCTCAATTAAAGTAATCCATCATTTTAATTTTTTTATTTTTAATTGTTTGTGGGTACATAGTAGGTGCAATATTTATCAACAGGTGAAAGAAGAAAAATCATGTGATCATATTAACATATATGGAAGGCACATTTGACAAAATGCCACAGATATTGATGATAAAAACTCTCAGCCAGTTAGCCAGTTAGCAATAGAGAGAAATTACTTCAACTTGATAAAGAACATGTAAAAAATCCTATTGTTAACATCATATTAAATGGTGAAAGACTGAATGCTTTCCCCCTAAAATGGGAAAGATGTATGCTCTCACCACTCTTTCTTAACACTGTGTGGGGAGTTTTAGTCAGCACAATAAGACAAGAAAAAGAAATAAAAGGTATGCAGTTGGAAGGAAAGGAATAAAATTGTCCCTATTTGCAGATGATATGATTGTTTACATAGAAAATCCAGTGAAGTCTATTAAAAAACCTCTAGAACTAATAAGTGTGTTCAGTAAGTTTGGAAGATACAAGACCAACATACAAAAGTTAATTTCACTTCTATATACTATGAACAGGTGGAAAGTAAAATTAAAAACACAATATCATTTACAATTGTTACAAAGAAAATAAAACATTTAGGTATATACTTAAAATATGTACAAGTTCTATATGCTTAAAATTATAAACTATTGATGAAGAACATAAAAAAAGAAATGGAGAGACATATCATACTCACAGGATGAAAAACTCAGTATATAAAAGATGTCAATTCTCTCCGAATTGGTCTATAGATTTAATGTAATTCTTATTAAAATTTCAAGCTTTTGTAGACATAGACATAGACATATTCTAAAATTCCTATGAAAATGCACAGGTTCTAGAATAGCTAAAGCAATTTCAAAAAGAAGAACAAAGCAGGAAGAATCGCTTCATATCATGTTAAGGTTTACTATAGCCACAGTAATCAAAGCAGTCCGGTTTGGCAGAAGAATAGGTGCATAGGCAACTGACTTTTGGTAAAGGTGCAAACACAAATCAATGAAGGGTAGTCTTTTCAACAAATGATACTGGAACAACTGGATACCCATAGGCAACAATGAACCTTGACCTTAACTTACACCTTATCTTAAAAACTAACTCACAAAGAGGCAGAGTAAGATGGCAGAATGGAAAGCTCCATCAATTATCTTCCCCGCAAGGACAGTAATTGAACAACTATCTACACAGAAAAAAACATCTTCATAAGAAGCAAAAATCAGGTGAGCTGTCACAGTACCTGGTTTTAACTCTGTATTGCTGAAAGAGGCACTGAAGAGATAGAAAAAGCAGTCTTGAATTGCTAATACTGCCCCTCTGCCACTACCCCAGCAGAAGCTGCACGGTGCAGGGAGCAACTCCACACTGCAGGAGGAAGAGTACAGCAACAGTGAGGCACTGAGCTCAGTGCTATTCCGTCATAGCAGAAAGGAGAACTGAACCAAACTCAGCTGATGCCTGTCCACAGAGGGAGCATTTAAACCAGCCCTAGTCAGAGGGGAATTGTGGATCCTAGTGGTCAAGGCTTGATTTCCTGCAAACCTCATCACGGAGGGCTCCAGCAACCTATGTCTGCAAGTAAACTTGAAAGACAGTCTATGACATAAGGATTGCAACTCTTAGGCAAGTCCTAGGGCTGAATTGAGCCCAGAGACAGTGGACTGGGTAGCTTGCAACCTACTGAGACACCAGCTGGAGCAGTCAAGGGAATATTGGCATCAGCCCTCCCCTAACCCCAGGCTGCATAGCTGGCAGTCTTAAAAGAGACCTCTTCTTTCCGCATGAGGAGAGGAGAGGAAAGAATGAGGAGGACTTTGTCTTGTATCTTGGATACCAGCTCAGTCACAGCAAGATAGCGCACCAGAGTTGTGAGGTCACTGTTTCTGGCCCTAGTTCCCAGATAACATTTCCAGACATACCTTGAGCCAGAAGGGAACCTGCTGCCTTAAAGGGAAGGACTCAGGGCCAGGCGCGGTGACTCACGCCTGTAATCCCAGCACTTTGGGAGGCCGAGGCGGGCGGATCACGAGGTCAGGAGATCGAGACCATCCTGGCTAACACGGTGAAACCCCGTCTCTACTAAAAATACAAAAATTAGCCAGGCATGGTGGCGGGTGCCTATAGTCCCTGCTACTCGGGAGGCTGAGGCAGGAGAATGGCGTGAACCCGGGAGACGGAGCTTGCAGTGAGGCGAGATCGCGCTACTGCACTCCAGCCTTGGCGACAGAGCAAGACTCTGTCTCAAAAAAAAAAAAAAGGGAAGGACTCAGTCTGTCAGCATTCATCACCCACTAACTGAAAAGCCCTTTATCCCTAAACAACCAGTAGCGATTACCTGGTACTACATCAAGGCCTTGGGTGAGCCTCTGAGACTTTCTGCCTTCAGGTGAGATTCAGCATATGACCAGCTGTGGTGGATACAGTGCAAAACTCCTTCTGCTTGAGAAAAGCAGATGGAAAAGTAAAGGGAATTTTGTCTTGCACCTTAGTTACCAGCATGGCCACGGGGGGAGAGTGCATCAAGCAGGCCCCTGGGATCCCTGATTTCAGGACTTGACTCTTAGTCAGCATCTCTGGACTTGCCCTGGGTCAGAGGGGAGCCCACTGCCCTGAAGGGTGAGTCTCAGGCCAGGCAGAATTCATCACAAGCTGACTGAAGAGCCCATGGGCCTTAAGAGAACATCAGTGGTAGTCTGGCAGAACTCCCCATGGCCTGGGATGGTGGTAGCTACCAGGAGAGGTTCCTCTACCTTTGAAAAGGAGAGGGAAGAGTGGGAAGTACTGCATCTTATGGTTTGAGTGCCAGTTCAGTCACAGTACAATAGAATACCAGGTAGGCTTCCATGGTTTTTGAATCTAGTCCCTGACTCCCAGATAGCACCTCTGGATTCACCCAGTGCCTGGGGGAAGTCTTCACCCTGCAGGGAAGGACACAGGCCTGGCTGGCCTTGCCATCTGCTGATTGTAGAGCCCCAGGGCCTTAAATGAACATAGGCAGTAGCAAGGGAGTGGTTATTGCAAGCTTTGGGAGAGACCCAATGCTGTGCTGGCTACAAGTCTGACCCAGCTCAGTTATAGTGGCAGTGGCCACAAGAGTGCTTATTTCGCTCTATCCCCAGCTTCAAGTGATGCAAAACAGAGACAGAGAGAGACTACTTTTGTTTAGGAGAAAGTAAGGGAAGAAAACAAGTGTCTCTGCCTGGTAGCACAGAATATTCTCCCAGATCTTGTCCAAGGTCATCAAGGTGGTACTTTTACTAGTTTTCAGGAACCAAAGTGTTACTGGGCTTTGGAAGCATCCCAAAACAGATACAGCTTGGAACACAACACCCAAGTACTTTTGAATATCTGGAAAGTGTTCCAAAGAAGGATGGGTGCAAACAAGCCCAGACAATGAAGACAACAATAAATACCAAACTCTTCAATGCCCAGACACTACATAACATCTATTAGCATCAACACCACCCAGGAAAACATGACCTCCCCAAATGAACTAAATAAGGAATCAGGGACCAATCCTGGAGAAACATATCTGTATGTGAACTTTAGGACAGAGAATTCAAAATAGTAACTGTGTTGAGGAAGCCAAAGAAATTTAAGATAACACAGAGAAGGAATTCAGAATTCTATCAGATAAATTTAACAGACTGAAGTAATTAAAAGGTTTCCAGCATAAATTCTGAAGCTGAGAAATGCAATTGGTATACTGAAGAACATATCAAAATCTTTTATTATTATTATTATTATTATTATTATTATACTTTAGGTTTTATGGTACATGTGCACAATGTGCAGGTAAGTTACATATGTATACATGTGCCATGCTGGTGCGCTGCACCCACTAACTCGTCATCTAGCATTAGATATATCTCCCAATGCTATCCCTCCCCCCTCCCCCCACCCCACAACAGTCCCCGAAGTGTGATGTTCCTCTTCCTGTGTCCATGTGTTCTCATTGTTCAATTCCCACCTATGAGTGAGAATATGCGGTCTTTGGTTTTTTGTTCTTGTGATAGTTTACTGAGAATGATGATTTCCAATTTCATCCATGTCCCTACAAAGGACATGAACTCATCATTTTTTATGGCTGCATAGTATTCCATGGTGTATATGTCCCACATTTTCTTAATCCAGTCTATCATTGTTGGACATTTGGGTTGGTTCCAAGTCTTTGCTATTGTGAATAATGCCGCAATAAACATACGTGTGCATGTGTCTTTATAGCAGCATGATTTATAGTCCTTTGGGTATATACCCAGTAATGGGATGGCTGGGTCGAATGGCATTTCTAGTTCTAGATCCCTGAGGAATCGCCACACTGACTTCCACAAGGGTTGAACTAGTTTACAGTCCCACCAATAGTGTAAAAGTGTTCCTATTTCTCCACATCCTCTCCAACACCTGTTGTTTCCTGACCTGTTAATGATTGCCATTCTAACTGGTGTGAGATGGTATCTCATTGTGGTTTTGATTTGCATTTCTCTGATGGCCAGTGATGATGAGCATTTTTTCATGTGTTTTTTGGCTGCATAAATGTCTTCTTTTGAGAAGTGTCTGTTCATGTCCTTCGCCCACTTTTTGACAGGGTTGTTTGTTTTTTTCTTGTAAATTTGTTGGAGTTCATTGTAGATTCTGGATATTAGCCCTTTGTCAGATGAGTAGATTGCGAAAATTTTCTCCCATTTTGTAGGTTGCCTGTTCACTCTGATGGTAGTTTCTTTTGCTGTGCAGAAGCTCTTTAGTTTAATTAGATCCCATTTGTCAATTTTGGCTTTTGTGGACATTGCTTTTGGTGTTTTAGACATGAAGTCCTTGCCCATGCTTATGTCCTGAATGGTAATGCCTAGGTTTTCTTCTAGGGTTTTTATGGTTTTAGGTCTAACATTTAAGTCTTTAATCCATCTTGAATTGATTTTTGTATAAGGTGTAAGGAAGGGATCCAGTTTCAGCTTTCTACATATGGCTAGCCAGTTTTCCCAGCACCATTTATTAAATAGGGAATCCTTTCCCCATTTCTTATTTTTCTCAGGTTTGTCAAAGATCAGATAGTTGTAGATATGTGGCATTATTTCTGAGGGCTCTGTTCTGTTCCATTGATCCATATCTCTGTTTTGGTACCAGTACCATGCTGTTTTGGTTACTGTAGCCTTGCAGTATAGTTTGAAGTCAGGTAGTGTGATGCCTCCAGCTTTGTTCTTTTGGCTTAGGATTGACTTGGCGATGCGGGCTCTTTTTTGGTTCCATATGAACTTTAAAGTAGTTTTTTCCAATTCTGTGAAGAAAGTCATTGGTAGCTTGATGGGGATGGCATTGAAACTCTAAATTATCTTGGGAAGGATGGCCATTTTCACGATATTGATTCTTCCTACCCATGAGCATGGAATGTTCTTCCATTTGTTTGTATCCTCTTTTATTTCCTTGAGCAGTGGTTTGTAGTTCTCCTTGAAGAGGTCCTTCACATCCCTTGTAAGTTGGATTCCTAGGTATTTTATTCTCTTTGAAGCAATTGTGAATGGGAGTTCACTCATGATTTGGCTCTCTGTTTGTCTGTTATTGATGTATAAGAATGCTTGTGATTTTTGTACTTTGATTTTGTATCCTGAGACTTTGCTGAAGTTGCTTATCAGCTTAAGGAGATTTTGGGCTGAGACAATGGGGTTTTCTAGATATACAATCATGTCATCTGCAAACAGGGACAATTTGACTTTCTCTTTTCCTAATTGAATACCCTTTATTTCCTTCTCCTGCCTAATTGCCCTGGCCAGAACTTCCAACACTATGTTGAATAGAAGTGGTGAGAGAGGGCATCCCTGTCTTGTGCCAGTTTTCAAAGGGAGTGCTTCCAGTTTTTGCCCATTCAGTATGATATTGGCTGTGGGTTTGTCATAGATAGCTCTTATTATTTTGAGATACATCCCATGAATACCTAATTTATTGAGAGTTTTTATCATGAAGGGCTGTTGAATTTTGTCAAAGGCCTTTTCTGCATCTATTGAGATAATGTGGTTTTTGTCTTTGGTTCTGTTTATATGCTGGATTACATTTATTGATTTGCATATATTGAACCAGCCTTGCATCCCAGGGATGAAGCCCACTTGATCATGGTGGATAAGCTTTTTGATGTGCTGCTGGATTCTCTTTGCCAGTATTTTATTGAGGATTTTTGCATCAATGTTCATCAAGGATATTGGTCTAAAATTCTCTTTTTTTGTTGTGTCTCTGCCAGGCTTTGGTATCAGGATGATGCTGGCCTCATAAAATGAGTTAGGGAGGATTCCCTCTTTTTCTATTGATTGGAATAGTTTCAGAAGGAATGGTACCAGTTCCTCCTTGTACCTCTGGTAGAATTCGGCTGTGAACCCGTCTGGTCCTGGACTTTTTTGGTTGGTAAGCTATTGATTATTGCCACAATTTCAGCTCCTGTTATTGGTCTATTCAGAGATTCAACTTCTTCCTGGTTTAGTCTTGGGAGGGTGTATGTGTTGAGGAATTTATCCATTTCTTCTAGATTTTCTAGTTTATTTGCATAGAGGTGTTTGTAGTATTCTCTGATGGTAGTTTGTATTTCTGTGGGATCGGTGGTGATATCCCCTTTATCATTTTTTATTGCATCTATTTGATTCTTCTCTTTTTCTTTATTAATCTTGCTAGCAGTCTATCAATTTTGTTTATCCTTTCAAAAAACCAGCTCCTGGATTCATTAATTTTTTGAAGGGTTTTTTGTGTCTCTATTTCCTTCAGTTCTGCTCTGATTTTAGTTATTTCTTGCCTTCTGCTAGCTTTTGAATGTGTTTGCTCTTGCTTTTCTAGTTCTTTTAATTGTGATGTTAGGGTGTCAATTCTGGATCTTTCCTGCTTTCTCTTGTGGGCATTTAGTGCTATAAATTTCCCTCTACACACTGCTTTGAATGCATCCCAGAGATTCTGGTATGTTGTGTCTTGGTTCTCGTTGGTTTCAAAGAACATCTTTATTTCTGCCTTCGTTTCGTTATGTACCCAGTAGTCATTCAGGAGCAGGTTGTTCAGTTTCCATGTAGTTGAGCGGTTTTGAGTGAGATTCTTAATCCTGAGTTCTAGCTTGATTGCAATGTGATCTGAGAGATAGTTTGTTATAATTTCTGTTCTTTTACATTTATTGAGGACAGCTTTACTTCCAAGTATGTGGTCAGTTTTGGAATAGATGTGGTGGTGCTGAAAAAAATGTATATTCTGTTGATTTGGGGTGGAGAGGTCTGTAGATGTCTATTAGGTCCGCTTGGTGCAGAGCTGAGTTGAATTCCTGGGTATCCGTGTTGACTTTCTGTCTCGTTGATCTGTCTAATGTTGACAGTGGGGTGTTAAAGTCTCCCATTATTAATGTGTGGGAGTCTAAGTCTCTTTGTAGGTCACTCAGGACTTGCTTTATGAATCTGGGTGCTCCTGTATTGGGTGCATATATATTTAGGATAGTTAGCTCTTCTTGTTGAATTAATCCCTTTACCATTATGTAATGACCTTCTTTGTCTCTTTTGATCTTTGTTGGTTTAAAGTCTGTTTTATCAGAGACTAGGATTGCAACCCCTGCCTTTTTTTGTTTTCCATTTCCTTGGTAGATCTTCCTCCATCCTTTTATTTTGAGCCTATGTGTGTCTCTGCACGTGAGATGGGTTTCCTGAATACAGCACACTGATGGGTCTTGAGTCTTTATCCAATTTGCCAGTCTGTGTCTTTTAATTGGAGCATTTAGTCCATTTACATTTAAAGTTAATATTGTTATGTGTGAATCTGATCCTGTCATTATGATGTTAGCTGGTTATTTTGCTCGTTAGTTGATGCAGTCTCTTCCTAGTCTCGATGGTCTTTACATTTTGGCATGATTTTGCAGTGGCTGGTACCGGTTGTGCCTTTCCATGTTTAGCGCTTCCTTCAGGAGCTCTTTTAGGGCAGGCCTGGTGGTGACAAAATCTCTCAGCATTTGCTTGTCTGTAAAGTATTTTATTTCTCCTTCACTAATGAAGATTAGTTTGGCCGGATATGAAATTCTGGGTTGAAAATTCTTTTCTTTAAGAATGTTGAATATTGCCCCCCACTCTCTTCTGGCTTGTAGGGTTTCTGCCGAGAGATCCGCTGTTAGTCTGATGGGCTTCCCTTTGAGGGTAACCCGACCTTTCTCTCTGGCTGCCCTTAACATTTTTTCCTTCATTTCAACTTTGGTGAATCTGACAATTATGTGTCTTGGAGTTGCTCTTCTCGAGGAGTATCTTTGTGGCGTTCTCTGTATTTCCTGAATCTGAATGTTGGCCTGCCTTGCTAGATTGGGGAAGTTCTCCTGGATAATATCCTGCAGAGTGTTTTCCAACTTGTTTCCATTCTCCCCGTCACTTTCAGGTACACCAATCAGATGTAGATTTGGTCTTTTGACATAGTCCCAGATTTCTTGGAGGCTTTGCACAGTTCTTTTTATTCTTTTTTCTCTAAACTTCCCTTCTCGCTTCATTTCATTCGTTTCATCTTCCAGGGCTGATACCCTTTCTTCCATTTGATCGCATCGGCTCCTGAGGCTTCTGCATTCTTCACGTAGTTCTTGAGCCTTGGTTTTCAGCTCCATCAGCTCCTTTAAGCACTTCTCTGTATTGGTTATTCTAGTTATACATTCTTCTAAATTTTTTTCAAAGTTTTCAACTTCTTTGCCTTTGGTTTGAATATCCTCCTGTAGCTCGGAGTAATTTGATCGTCTGAAGCCTTCTTCTCTCAGCTCGTCAAAGTCATTCTCCGTCCAGCTTTGTTCCGTTGCTGGTGAGGAACTGCATTGCTTTGGAGGAGGAGAGGTACTCTGCTTTTTAGAGTTTCCAGTTTTTCTGCCCTGTTTTTTCCCCATCTTTGTGGTTTTATCTACTTTTGGTCTTTGATGATAGTGATGTACAGAGGGGTTTTTGGTGTGGATGTCCTTTCTGTTAGTTTTCCATCTAACAGACAGGACCCTCAGCTGCAGGTCTGCTGGAGTACCTGGCCGGCTGTGTGAGGTGTCAGCCTGCCCCTGCTGAGGGGTGCCTCCCAGTTAGGCTGCTTGGGGGTCAGGGGTCAGGGACCCACTTGAGGAGGCAGTCTGCCCGTTCTCAGATCTCCAGCTGCGTGCTGGGAGAACCACTGCTCTCGTCAAAGCTGTCAGACAGGGACATTTAAGTCTGCAGAGGTTACTGCTGTCTTTTTGTTTGTCTGTGCCCTGCCCCCAGAGGTGGAGCCTACAGAGGCAGGCAGGCCTCCTTGAGCTGTGGTGGGCTCCACCGAGTTCAAGCTTCCAGGCTGCTTTGTTTACCTAAGCGAGCCTGGGCAATGGCGGGCGCCCCTCCCCCAGCCTCGCTGTCGACTTGCTCTTTGATCTCAGACTGCTGTGCTAGCAATCAGTGAGACTCCGTGGGCATAGGACCCTCTGAGCCAGGTGCGGTCTATAATCTCCTGGGGCACCGTTTCCTAAGCCCGTCGGAAAAGCACAGTATTCGGGTGGGAGTGGCCCGATTTTCCAGGTGCCGTCTGTCACCCCTGGAAAGGGAACTCCCTGACCCTTGCACTTCCCGAGTGAGGCAATGCCTCGCCCCTGCTTTGGCTGGCTCACAGTGCACTCACCCACTGACCTGCGCCCACTGTCTGGCACTCCCTAGTGAGATGAACATGGTACCTCAGATGGAAATGCAGAAATCACCCATCTTCTGCATCGCTCACGCTGGGAGCTGTAGACTGGAGCTGTTCCTATTCGGCCATCTTGGCTCCTCCCTCCAAAATCTTTTAATAGCAGAACTGATCAACCAGAAGAAACAATTAGTGAACTTGAGGACAGGGTATTCAAAATTATACAGTAAGAGGAGACAAAGGAAAAAAAGAATAAAAAACCATAAAGCACATCCTCAGGATTTAGAAAACAGCCCCAAAAGGGCAAATCTAAGAGTTATTGACTTTAAGGAGGAGGCAGAGAAAGAGATGTGGGTAGAAAATTGATTCAAAGGGATAATATCATAGAACTTATGAAACCAAGAGAATGGTATTAATATCTAAGCAGAAGAAGGTTATACAACACCAAGCAGATTTAACTCAAAGAAGACTACCTCAGGCATTTAATAGTCAAACTCCCAAATACGAAGGATGAAGAAGGAATCCTAAAGGCAGCAAGAGAAAATAAACAGATAACATATTTAATACAGTGGAGCTCCAATAAATCTTGCAGCAGATTTTTCAGTGGAAACCTCACATGCCAGGAGAGAGTGGCATGACATATTTAAAGTACTGAAGGAAAAAAAAAACTTTTATCCTAGAATAGCATATCCAGTAAAAATATCCTTTAAGTATGAAGGAGAAATAAAGATTTTTCCAGAAAAACAAAAGATGAGTGATTTCAACACCGGACGTGTCCTACAAGAAATGCTAAAGGGAGTACTTCAATCAGAAAGAAAAGGATGTTAATGAACAATAAGTAATCACCTGAAGGTACATATCTCACTGGTCATAGTAAGTAAACAGAAAAACACAAAATGTTATAACACCATAACTGTGGTGTGTATACTACTCTTGCTAAATAGAAAGATTAAATGATGAATCAATAAAAAATAATGACTATGACAACTTTTCAAGACATAGACAATACAATAAGATATAAATAGAAGCAACAATAAGCTAAAAAGCGAGGGAATGAAGTTAAGGTGTAAAGTTTTTATTAGTTTTTTAACTGTTTATTTGTTGATGCAAACAACATTAAGCTATTATCAGCTTAAAGCAATTGGATATTACATAGTATTTGCAAGCCTCATGATAACTTCAAACAAAAAAATACAATGGATACATAAAAAATAAGAAACAAGAAACTTAATTATATCAGAAGAGAAAATCACCTTCACTAAAGGAAGACAGAAAGGAGAGAAAGAAAGAAGAGAACACCAAGAAACAACCAGAAAACAAATAACAAAATGGCAGGGTGAGTATTTACTTATCAATAATAACACTGAATATCAATGGACTAAACTCTCCCATCAAAAGACATGGAGTAGCTGAATGAATGAAAAAACAAGACCCAGGGGACTTGCCGGCAAGATGGCTGAATAGGAACAGCTCTTGTCTGCAGTTCCCAGCGAGACTGATGCAGAAGGCAGGTGATTTCTGCATTTCCAACTGAGGTATCAAGTTCACCTCATTGGGACTGGTTGGACAGTGAATGCAGCCCACGCAGGGTGAGCTGAAGCAGAATGGGGCATCGCCTTACCCGGGAAGTGCAAGGGGTCAGGGGATTTCCCTTTTCTAGCCAAAGGGAGCCATAAGAGACTGTACCGAGAACCACAGTGCACTCCAGCCCAGATTCTGCGCTTTTCCCATGGTCTTCACAACTGGCAGACCAGGAGATTCCCTCTGGTGCCTGGCTTGGTGGGTCCCACCCTCATGGAGCAGAGCAAGCTAAGATCCACTGCTTGAAATTCTCACTGTTAGCAGTCTGAAATCAACCTGGGATGCTCAAGCTTGGTGGGGGGAGGAGCGTCCACCATTGCTGAGGCTTGAGTAGACAGTTTTACCCTCACCATGTAAACAAAGCCACATGGAAGTTCGAACTGGGAAGAGCCCACCTCAGCTCAGCAAGGCTGCTGTGGCCAGGCTGCCTCTCTAGATATTTCCTCTCTTGGCAGGTCATCTCTGAAAAAAAGGCAGCCGCCCAAGTCAGAGACATATAGATAAAACCCTCTTCTCCCTGGGACAGAGCACTTGGGGGAAGGAACAGCTGTGGGCACAGCTTCAGGAGACTTAAACGTCCCTGCATGACAGCTCTTAAGAGAGCATCAGATCTCCCAGAACAGTGTTTAAGCTCTGATAAGGGACAGGCTGCCTCCTCAAATGGGTCCTTAACCCCCGTGTATCCTGACTGGGAGACATCCCCCAGTAGAGGCCAACAGACACCTATACAGGAGAGCTCTCACTGGCATCTGGCAGGTGCCCCTCCAAGACGAAGCTTCCAGAGGAAGGAACAGGCAGCAATCTTTGCTGTTCTGGAACCTCCACTGGTGATACCCAGGCAAACAGGGTCTGGAGTGGACCTCCAGCAAACTCCAGCTGACTTGCAGCAGAGGAGTCTGACTGTTAGAAGGAAAATTAACAAACAGAAAGGAATAGCATCAACATCAACAAAAAGGATGTACACACAGAAAACCCATTTGAAAGTCACCAACATCAAAGACCAAAGGTAGATAAATCCACGAAGATGAGGAAAAACCAGTGCAAAAAGGCTGAAAATTTCAAAATGCAGAACACCTCTCTTCCTCCAAAGGCACAACGTTTTGCCAGTAAGGGAGCAAAACCGGACGGAGAATGAGTTTGATGAATTGACAGAAGTAGGCTTCAGAAGGTGGGTAATAACAAACTCCTTTGAGCTAAAGGAGCATTTTCTAACCCAATCCAAGGAAGCTAAGAACCTTGAAAAGAGGTTAGATGAATTGCTAACTAGAATAACCAGTTTAGAGAAGAACATAAATGACCTGATGGAGCTGAAAAACATAGCACAAGAACTTCTTGAAGCATACACAAGTATCAATTGCCAAATCGATCAAGTGGAAGAAATGATATCAGAGATCAAAGATCAACTCAATGAAATAAAGCAAAAAGACAAGGTTAGAGAAAAAAGAGTGAAAAGAAACGAACACAGCCTCCAAGAAATATGGGACTATGTGGAAAGGCCAAATCCATGTTTGATTGGTGTACCTGAAAGTGATGAGGAGAATGGAACCAAGTTGGAAACACCGTTAAGGATATTATCCAGGAGAACTTCCCCAACCTAGAAAGACAGGTCAACATTCAAATTCAGGAAATACAGAGAACAACACAAACATTTTCCTCAAGAAGAGCAACCCCAGACACATAATCATCAGATTCACCAAGGTTGAAATGAAGAAAAAAATGTTAATGGCAGCCAGACCTTAGAGAGAAAGGTCAGGTTACCCACAAGGGGAACCCATCACACTAACAGCAGATCTGTCAGCAGAAGCCCTAAAAGCCAGAAGAGAGTGGGGACCAATATTCAACATTCTTAAAGAAAAGAATTTTCAACCCAGAATTTCATATGCAGCCACAGTAAGCTTCATAAGTGAAGGAGAAATAAAATCCTTTCAGACAAGTACATGCTGAGATATTGTCACCACCAGGCCTGCCTTACAAAAGCTCCGGAAGGAAGTACTAAACATGGAAAGGAACAACAGGTGCCAGCCACTGCAAAAACATACCAAATTGTAAAGACCATCGACGCTATGAAGAAACTGCATCAACTAATGGGCAAAATAACCAGCTAGCATCGTAATGACAGGATCAGATTGACACATAACAATATTAACCTTAAATGTAAATCAGCTAAATGGGCAAATTAAAAGACACAGGCTGAAGAATTGGTTAAAGAGTCAAGACCCATCTGTGTGCTGTATTCAGGAGACCCATCTCACGTGCAAAGACACACATAGGCTCAAAAGAAAAGGATGGAGGAATATTTATGTAGCAAATGGAAATTTAAAAAAAAAAGCAGAGGTTGCAATCCTAGTCTCTGATAAAACAGACTTTAAATCAACAAAGATCAAGACAGACAAAGAGGAGCATTACATAGTAGTAAAGGGATAAATGCAACAAGAAGAGCTAACTATCCTAAATATATATGCACCCAAAACAGGAGCACCCAGATTGATAGAGCAAGTTCTCAGAGACCTACAAAGAGACTTGGACTCTCACACAATAATAGTGAGAGACTTTAACACCCCACTGTCAACAATAGACAGATCAATGAGACAGAAATTAACAATGATATCCAGGACTTGAACTCAGCTCTGGACCAAGTGGACCTAAAAGACATCTACAGAACTCTCTACCACAAATCAACAGAATACACATTCTTCTCAGCACCACATCACACTTATTCTAAAATTGACCACATAATTGGAAGTAAAACACTCCTCAGCAAATGCAAAAGAATGAAAATCATAACAGTCTCTCAGACCACAGTGAAATCAAATTATAACTCAGGATTGAGAAACTCACTCAAAACTGCACAACTACATGGAAATGGAACAACCAGCTCCTGAATGACTACTGGGTAAATAATGAAATGAGGGCAGAAATGAAGATGTTCTTTAAAACCAAGGGGAACAAAGACACAATGTACCAGAATCTCTGGGACACATTTAAAGCAGTATGTAGAGGGAAATTTATAGCTCCAAATGCTCACAAGAGAATGAAAGAAAGATCTAAAATCAACACCCTAACATCACAACTAAAAGAACTAGAGAAACAAGAGCAAACACATTCAAAAGCTAGCAGAAGACAAGAAATAACTAACATCAGAGCAGAACTGATGGAGATAGAGACATTAAAAAACCCTTCAAAAAATCAATGAATCAAGGAGCTAGTTTTTTGAAAAGATCAACAAAATAGATAGACTGCTAGCCAGACTAATAAAGAAGAAAAGAGAGAAGAATCAAATAGACACAATAAAAAATGATAAAGGGGATATCACAACTGATCCCACAGAAATACAAGCTACCATCAGAGAATACTATAACACCTCTATGCCAATAAGCTAGGAAATCTAGAAGAAATGGATAAGTTCCAGGACACATACATCCTCCCACGACTAAACCAGGAAGAAGTCAAATCCCTGAATAGACCAATAACAAGCTCAGAAATTGAGGGAGCAATTCATAGCCTACAAATGAAAAAAAGTCCAGGACCAGATGGATTCACAGCCAAATTCTACTAGAGGTACAAAGAGGAGCTGGTACCATTCCTTCTGAAACTATTCCAAATAATAGAAAAAAAGGGAATCCTCCCTAACTCATCTTATGAGGTCAGCATCATCCTGATACCAAAACCTGGCAGAGACACAACAAAATAGAAAATTATAAGACAGTATCCTTAGTGAACATCGATGCAAAAATCCTCAATAAAATATTGGCAAACCGAATCCAGCAGCATATCAAAAAGCTTATCCACCACGATCAAGTTGGCTTCATCCCTGGGAGGCCAGGATGGCTCAATATAAGCAAATCAATAAACATAATCCATCACATAAACAGAACCAAAGACAAAAACCACGTGATTATCTCAATTGATATGGAAAAGACATTTAGCTTCATGCCAAAAACTCTCAATAAACTAGGTATTGATGAAATGTATCTAAAAATAATAAGATCTATTTATGACAAACCCACAGCCAATATCATACTAAGTGGGCAAAAACTGGAAGCATTCCCTTTGAAAACCGGCACAAGATAAGGATGCCCTCTCTCACCACTCCTATTCAACATAGTATTGGAAGTTCTGGCTAGGGCAATCAGGCAAGAGAAAGAAATAAAATATATTTAATTAGGAAAAAAGGATGTCAAATTGTCTCTGTTTGCAGATGACAAGACTGTATATTTAGAAAACCCCATCGTCTCAGCCCAAAATCTCCTTAAGCTGATAAGCAACTTCAGCAAATTCTCAGGATACAAAATCGATGTGCAAAAATCACTAGCATTCCTATACACCAATAACAGACAAAGAGAGAGCCAAATCATGAGTGAACTCCCATTCACAATTGCTACAAAGAGAATAAAATACCTAGGAATCCAACTTACAAGGGATGTGAAGGACCTCTTCAAAGAGAACTACAAACCACCACTCAAGGAAATAAGAGAGGACACAAACAAATGGAAAAACATTCCATGCTCATAGATAGGAAGAATCAATATCATGAAAATGGCCATACTGCCCAAAGTAATTTATAGATTCAATGCTATCCCCATCAAGCTACCACTGACTTTCTTCATTGAACTGGAAAAAACTACTTTAAATTTCACATGGAACCAAAAAAGAACCTGCATAGCCAAGACAATCCTAAACAAAAAGAACAAAGCTGGATGCATCACGTTACCTGACTTCAAACTATTACTAGGCTACAGTAACAAAAACAGCATGGTACTGGTACCAAAACAGATATACAGACCAATGGAACAGAACAGAACCCTCAGAAATAACACCACACATCTACAACCATCTGATCTTTGACAAACGTGACAAAAACAAGCAATTGGGAAAGGATTCTTTATTTAATAAATGGTGTTGGGAGAACTGGCTAGCCATATGCAGAAAGCTGAAACTGGATCCCTTCCTTACACGTTATACAGAAATTAATTCAAGATGGATTAAAGGCTTAAATGTAAGACCTAAAACCATAAAAACCCTAGAAGAAAACCTAGGCAATACCATTCAGGACATAGGCACAGGCAAAGATTTCATGACTAAATCACCAAAAGCAATGGCAACAAAAGCCAAAATTGACAAATGGGATCTAATTAAAACAAAGAGCTTCTGCACAGCAAAAGAAACTACCATTAGAGCGAACAGGCAACATACAGAATGGGAGAAAAATTTTGCAATCTATCCATCTGACAAAGGGCTAATATCTAGAATCTACAAAGAAAAACAAATTTACAAGAAAAAAAAAACAATCCCATCAAAAAATGGGCAAAGGATATGAACAGACACTTCTCAAAAGACAAAATTTATGCAGCCAACAGACATGCAAAAATGCTTATCATCACTGGTCATGAGAGAAATGCTAATCAAAACCACAATGAGATATCATTTCATGCCAGTTAGAATGATGGTCATTAAAAAGTGAGGAAACAACAGATGCTGGAGAGGATGTGGAGAAATAGGAACACTTTTGCACTGTTGGTGAGACTGTAAATTAGTTCAACTGTTGTGGAAGCCAGTGTGGCAATTCCTCAAGGATCTAGAACTAGAAACACCATTTGACCCAGCAATCTCATTACTAGGTATATACCCAAAGGATTATAAATCATTCTATTATAAAGACACATGCACTTGTATGTTTATGCAGCACTGTTGTCAATAGCAAAGACTTGGAACCAACCCAAATGTCCATCAATGGTAGACTGGATAAAGAAAATGTGGTGCCTATACACCATGGAATACTATGCAGCCATAAAAAAGGATGAGTTCATGTCCTTTGCAGGGACATGGATGAAGCTGGAAACCATCATTCTCAGCAAACTAACACAAGCACAGAAAACAAAACACTGCATGTTCTTACTCATAAGAGGGAGTTGAACAATGACAACACATGGACACAGGGAGAGGAGCATCACACACTGGGCCCTGTCAGAGGGTGGGGGCGCTAGGGAAGGGATAGCATTAGGAGAAATATCTAATGTAGATGATGGTTTGATGGGTGCAGCAAACCACCATGGCACATGTATACCTATGTAACTAATCTGCATGTTTTGCATGTGTATCCCAGAACTTAAAGTGTAATAATAAAAAATACAAGACCCATTGATCTGTTGCCTGAAAGAAATACAATTCACCTATGAAGACACACATAGAGTGAACATAAAGGGATGGAAATATATATTCCATGCCAATGGAAACCGAAAAAGCACAGGAGTAGCTATACTTACATCAGACAGAATAGATTTCAAGACAAAACTATAACAAGAGACAAAGGTGGTTACTATATAATGATAAAGTCGCCAATTCAGCAAGATGCTTTAACAATGTTAAACATTTATGCACCCAACCTGGAGCACCTGGATTTATAAAGCAAATATTACTAGGGCTAAAGCGACAGATAGGTCCCCATACAGTCATAGCTGGAGACCTCAACACCTCACTCTCAGCATTGTACAGATCTTCCAGACAGAAAATCAAAAAAGAAACATTAGACTTAATCTGCACTATATAGACCAAATGATTCTAACAGATATTTACAGAACACTTCATTCATCGGCTGCGGAATACACATTCTTTTCCTCAGCACATAAATGATTCTCAAGAATAGACCATATGTTAGGTCACAAAACAAGTTTTAAAACAATTTTTAAAATTGAAATAATATCAAGCATCCTCTCTGAACACAATGGAATAAAATTAGAAATCAATAACATAAGGAATTTTGGAAACTATAAAAGCACATGTGCCGGGTGCGGTGGCTCACGCCTGTAACCCCAGCACTTTGGGAGGCCGAGGTGGGTGGATCACCTGAGGTCAGGAGTTTGAGACCAGCCTAGCCAACATGATGAAACCCCGTCTCTACTAAAAATACAAAAAATTAGCCGGGCATGGTGGCGGGCGCCTGTAATCTCAGCTACTCGGGAGGCTAAGGCAGGAGAATCGCTTTGAACCCAGGAGGCGGAGGTTGCAGTGAACTGAGATCACGCCATTGCACTCCAGCCTGGGCACTAAGAGCGAAACTCTGTCTTGCAGAACAAAACAAAAACAAAAGCAAAAACAAAACAAAATGAAAATTAAAAATATAAGAGCAGTAATAAATTATTTTGAAATGAAGAAAGCAAAACAAAAGATCAATGAAACAGAAAGTTGCTTTTTTAAAAAGTTAAACAAAATTGACGAACCTATGGGCAGACTAACCGAAAAAAAGAGAGAAGATTCAATTAAATGGGAAATGAAAAAGGAGGCATTACATTGACACTGTAGAAATTCAAAGGATCATTAGTAGCTACTATGAGCAACTATATGCCAATAAATTGCAAAATCTAGAAGAAATGACCAAATTCCTAGACAAATACAACCTACAAAAATTGAACAAGGAAGAAATCCAAAACCTGAACAGAACAAGTAACAAAATTGAAGCTGTAAGAAAAAGTATCCCAGTAAAGAAAAGTTGATGGTTTCAGTGCTGAATTCTATCAAAAATTTAACTAAATACTAACACCAATCCTATTTAAACTATTCTGATAAATTGAGGCACAAGGAATACTTCCAACCTCATTCTACAAGGCTACTATTACCCTGATTCCCAAACCAGACAAAGTCACATCAAAAAAAGAAAACTACAGGCCAATATGTCTCTTGAATATTGATGCAAAAATCCTCAACGAAATACTTCAAAACTGAATTCAATAATACACTAAAAAGATCAGGCCGGGCTTGGTGGCTCACACCTGTAATCCCAGCACTTTGGAAGGCTGAGGTGGGTAGATCACTTAAAGCCAGAAGTTCAAGACCAGCCTGGCCAACATGATGAAACCCTAATCTCGAATAAAAATACAAAAATTAGCTAGGTGTGGTGGCCCACGCCTGTAATCCCAGCTACTCAGGAGGCTGAGGCACAAGAATTGCTTGAACCTGGGAGGCAGAGGTCGCAGTGAGCCAAGATCAAGCCACTGCACTCCAGCCTGGGTGACAGAACGAAACTCTGTCCCCCACCCCCTCTCTCTATATATATCCTTGCTTATATTTGAAAAAAACTAAAGACTCCAGAATAAAACTATTAGACTGATTAAAAAATTCAGAAAAGATGCAGGATACAAAATCTACATACAATCTGAAAATGAAGTTTAAAAAAGTAATCCCATTTATAATAGCCACACATAAAATTAAATACCTAGGAATTAACTTAACCAAAAAAGTGAAAGAGCTCTGTAATGAAAACTATAAAACAAGATGAAATAAATTGAAGAGGATACCAAAAAAAGGAAAAATACCTCATCAAATCAATATTATTAAAATGTCCACACTACCCTAAGCAATCTACAGACTTAATGCAACCCCTATCAAAATACCAATGGCATTCTTCACAGAAATAGAAAAAAATATTCTAAAATTTATAGGAAACCACAGAAGACCCAGGATAGCTGAAATTATCCTAAGCAAAAAGAACAAAACTGGAGGAATCCTATTACCTGACTTTAAATTCTACAGAGCTATAGTAATCAAAACAACATGGTACTGGCATAAAAACAGACATATACACCAAAGGAACAGAATAGAAAACTCAGAGTTAATCCATACATATACAGTGAACTCATTTTTAACATAGCTGCCAAGAATATACACTGGGGAGAAGACAGTCTCTTCAATATATCGTGCTGGGAAAACTGGATATCAGCATGCAGAATAATGAAACTTGACTCCTATCTCTTGTCATATACAAAAATCAAATCAAAATGGATTAAAGACTTAAATCTGACCCTTCAAGCTGTGAAACTAATACAAAGAAACATTGGAGAAACTCCCCACAACAACAGACCAGGCAAAAATTTCTTGAGCATTATCTCCCACAAGCACAGGCAACCAAAACAAACGTGGACAAATGGGATCACATCAAGTTAAAAAGCTTTTGCACAGCAAAAGAAACAACAACAAAGTAAACAGACAACCCACAGAGTTGGAGAAAATATTTGCAAACTACCCATCTGACAAGGGATTCATAACCAGAATATATAAGGAGCTCAAACAACTCTATAGGAAAAAAAGTATAATAATCCAATTAAAAATGAGCAAAAGATTAGAATAGACATTTCTCAAAAGAAGACGTACAAATGGCAAACAGGCATATGAAAAAGTGCTCAATATCATTGATTATCAGAGAAATTCAAATCAAAACTACAATGAGATATCATTTCATCCCAGTTAAAATGGCTTATATCCAAAAACAACAGCAAATAACAAATGCTGGTGAGGATGTAAAGAAAATGGAACCCTTGTACACTGGTGGTGGGAATGTAAATTAGTACAACCACTGTAGAGAACAGTTTGGAAGTTCCTCAAATGACTAAAAATAGAGCTACCAAAAATAGAGCTACTAAAAATATGATCCAGCAATCCCACTGCCAGGTATATGCCCGAAAGAAAGGATATCAGTATATATCAGTATATATATATATGTAAGTGTATATATATATATGTATATATACATATATATATACTCCTAAAACTTAACCAAAAAACTCCCTACAACCCATTAGACAATTAGACAATTGTCTACAACCCATTAGACAATTAGAAGTAATTAGAGAGTGGCTGAAAGACACAAATAGACATTTCATCAAAGAGGATATCCAGATGGCAGATAAGCACATAAATAGATGTTCAACAATATTAGCAATTAGGGAAATGCAAAGTAAACTACAAAAAGTTATCATTACACATCTATGAAAACAGCTAAAATACAAATTAGAGATATTAGAAAATTCTGGCAAGAATGTGGAGAAATGGATCATGTATATGTTGCAGGTGAGAATGTAAAATGGCACAGTCACTGAGCAATTGCCCTCTGGGTCATTTTTCCCTGGAGAGTTAAAACTTATGTTCACACATAAAGCTGTACAGGAATGTTTGTAGCAGCTTTATTCATAATAGCCACAAACAGTAAAAACTCAAATGTCCTTCAATGTGTTAATGGTTAAGCTAGGGAACATCTATACCATGTAATACTACACAGCAATGTAAAGGAATGAACTATTGCTACATCCAATAGCTTGAATGAATTTCCAGGGAATTAAGTTGAGTGAAAAAAAACAACCCCAAATGATCACATATTCTGTGAATCCTTTTTAAAACATTCTTTAAATAACAAAATTTTAGAAATAAATAACAGATTGCCAGGGATTATGAACAGGGTAGTAATTGGAAAGGAGCTGGGGGGAGTAGTTAGAAAAACACAACATAATGGATCCTTGTCATAATGGAATTGTTTTGTATCTAGACTGTGATAGTGTATACATGAACCTATACTTGTGATAAAATTTCTTAGAACTTAATACACACACACAAACAAATGAGTGCATAAAAATATGTAGAAATGTGAACAAGGTCAGACGATTGTCTCTTGTAAATAGCGTGTTTGTGATATAGTTTTGAAAGTCATTACCACTGAGGGAAACTGGGTAAAGTATATGGTATCACTCTATAATATTTCTTACAACTCCATATGAATCCATAGTTCTCTCAACAAAAATTTCAATTAAAAAAAGGATGAGTTTGGCTTATGGAATAGAATTTGTCAACCTGTTCTCCAAAATACTCAATGTCATTTTGTTTTCTAAAAATTAAATGGTCATTGTAGTTATTGGTGTGGCTGGTATCCTCCTGCAATATGTTTGCCTCCAAAGTAGTAATGGGAGCAAACATTGTACTATGTGAATGTGATCTAAATCAAGGTAGGCCAAGGTATGGCCAGAAGTGAAGCCAGGCTAACACATATTAGCAACAGCTACCATCATGCTGATTCACTTTTTATTTAATCAGAACAACTGAGGCCTCAGCCTAAAGTTTAAATCAGAGTTGAAATTCCCAATTCTTGGTCCCTCTGTCTAGAGCTCCACACACCTATGGGTCTTCCAACTTCAAACTTCAAGTCGTTGGTTAAATATTAGTGTCTCAGTGAGATCTTTTCTGATGACTTATTTAAAAAATAATCTCTGCATTCCCTTTATTTGCTTTATTTATCTCCACAGCACTTATCACTTTCAATAAGCAATTTAATTTACTTATTTATTTGGTTCATTTTCTATCTCCTACGCTAGAAAGTAAGCTCCATAGGGCAAGGATTTTTGTCTACTTTGCTCACCACTGTATCCCAAGGGCCTATCTCATAGTAAGTTTACAATAATTATCTATTTAATAACTGAATAAATGGGGTAACTCTTCTGTCTTCTGTTGAGAGATGGCTTCTCCAAAGATTGATTTCTTGTCTTGCACTCTGCTTGTCAGTGTGATTGATAAAGCAGGCACCCCTGAATAACCTGTGGGCACTGATACTATCAGTTGTTTAAGATGAAGCTCGTAGTTCAGGATGCTTCTGATTATAATTCAGTTATGGACCTAGAACTATTAAGTACCAACATGAGCATGAGAAGCTCCATGAATTTTTCTACCCTAGTAGATTCTTATAGATAGTGGGTCTCTCTTGGAATCAGATTCCTTTTACATGTGTGCAAAGTCTGGCAGAGGTTTGAAGTGAGTCTGGGTTTGCTGGACCATTATTAAGTTTCCCATTGCCTTGGAATCTGTCAGTGTGTGGGTATATGGGCAGCCAAGATCCCCCCCTAATTTAGATAAAGCTAGAGCAGGAGGGCTTAGCTGATTTTATCATTACTGAGTAGCTGCAGCATTTCTTGCCAGTGGGCCTGGCACACTTTTACATAAAGTGGCTGAGTTTTCTGCAATAAGGTATTTTCTGCTAGTGTATTTACTCAGCCATAGCTGGTGCTAGACTGAAACAGGATGTCTAAGAGGTGGATACATTTGACCGGGTAGCCTTTCAGCTGTATATACAGATTCCAGGTGACCAGCCTTAGCGATCTATAACAGTTGTTCACATAAAAGTGTCGAAAGCGTTTCCTTGAATGTCATGGTTAAGGCAGCATTATTCCATAGCACATCTTTTCCAAAACTGGAACTTTTAAACAATGTCTGTCCCCTACCTTGAAAGTATTGGTGTCTCCTCATAAGCAAGAAGTCACATACCCTCCAGAGTGCTAATATTAATCCAACATAGGTCTGGCATAGGGACCTATGGACAGAATGACCTAGTCTATATATTTTCCATCAAATAGGATATTTAAAATATTCTGCCTTCCTCAGAATTATGAGGCCTGAGTTTCCTGGAGTTATATAAAAAATTTTATCAACTGACCCAGGTAAAATAATTTTTTTTTTTTTTTTGAGACAGAGTCTCACTCTGTCACCCAGGCTGGAGTGCAGTGGCACGATCTCGGCTCACTACAAGCTCTGCCTCCTGGGTTCATGCCATTCTCCTGCCTCAGCCTCTCAAGTAGCTGAGACTACAGGCGCCCGCCACCACGCCTGGCTACTTTTTTTTGTATTTTCAGTAGAGACGGGGTTTCACCATGTTAGCCAGGATGGTCTCGATCTCCTGACCTTGTGATCTGCCTGCCTCGGCCTCCCAAAGTGCTGGGATTACAGGCGTGAGCCACCACGCCCAGCCAAGTAAAATGTTTTAAACGGCATTATATACCTGAAAAAAATGTGCAAATGTTGTGTCCTGAGATGTACGAGTAAGACATTTGATTAAAACCAACAGTTCTATAATTGCTTTCTTCCAAAAATTGCTTAGTTACCTTCCAGTGTTGTCCTAATGAAAAGACTGCATACCGTCTTTCACAATGGTTGTACTAATTCACATTCCCACCAACAATGTAAAAGTGTTCCTGTTTCTCTGCAACCTTGCCAGCATCTGTTGTTTCTTGACTTTCTAATAATCACCATTCTGACTGGCGTGAGATGGTATCTCATTGTGGTTTTGATTTGCATTTCTCTGATGATCAGTGATGTTGAGCTTTATTTCATATGTTTGTTGGCCACTTGAATGTCTTCTTTTGAGAATTATCTGTTCATGTCCTTTGCCCACTTTTTAATGGTTTTCTTTTATTGTAAATTTGTTTAAGTTGTTTGTAGATTCTGGATATTAGACTTTTGTCAGATGGATAGGTTGCAAAAATTTTCTCCCACTCTGTAGGTTGCCTGTTCACTCTGAGGATAGTTTCTTTTGCTGTGCAGAAGCTCTTTAGTTTAATTCGATCCCATTTGTCAATTTTTGCTTTTGTTGTAATTGCTTTTGGAGTTTTCGTCATGAAATCTTTGCCCGTGCCTATGTCCTGAATGGTATTGCTTAGATTTTCTTCTAGGGTTTTTATAGTTTTGGGTTTTACATTTAAGTCTTTAATCTATCTTGAGTTAATTTTTGTATAATGTGTAGCTAGCATTTGATCCAGAAATCTCATTACTGGGTATATATCCAAAGGAATATAAATCATTCTATTACAAACATACATGCACGTGTATGTTCACTGCAGCACTATTCAAAATAGCAGAGACATGGAATCAACCCAAATGTCCATCGGTAATAGACTGGATAAAGAAAATGTGGTACATATACACCATGGAATACTATGCAGCTATAAAAAGGAATGAGACCACGTTCTTTGCTGGGACATGGATAGAGCTGGAAGCCATTATCTTCAGCAAACTAACGCAGGAACAGAAAACCAAGCACTGCATGTTCTCACTTGTAAGTGTGAGCTGAACAATGGAAACACATGGGCACAGGGAGGGGAACAACACACACTGGGGCCTACTGGGGGGTAGAGTGTGGGGAGAAAGAGCATTAGGAAAAATAGGTGATGCATGCTGGGCTTAATGCTTGGGTGATGAGTTGATAGGTGCAGCAAATCACCATGGCACACTTTCACCTATGTAACAAACCTGCACATCCTGCACATGTACCCCAGAACTTCAAATAAAAATAAAAATTAAAAAAAGAAAAGTCTGCACAATTGCTATCAGCTCATCTATATCAATATGTGTAGTGCTTCTAAAACTATGGGTTTCATAATATGACGATCATGTCCTATTTAGGTTGTGCAGAGTTCAATAAGAGTCCTACCCAGAGGGCCAAAGTGTCTTGGGTGATAAGATGAATCAATAACCATTTGAGCCAGAGGGAGAATTCAAATGGTAGTTAAGGAGGTAAACAAAAGTTTTAGGATAATTTTGTCTCTCTTGGTTAATACTTAACTTACCTGTGAAATTCTATTTTTTTTTTGGTAGAGACAGTGTCTCACTATGTTGTCCAGTCTGGTCTCAAACTCCTGGGCTCAAACCATGGCGCCTCTCAGCCTCTTAAAGTGTTGGGATTACAGGCATGAGCCATAGTCAGTTCTTTAATACTAAAAAATATATTTATGATAAAAGCACAACTTTTAATGTATTAATTTAAAAAAGAGTACTTTTTCTTTACTTCAAAATGAATCCCTATACAATATTCATCTCTGAGATTTGAAATGTAGATATAATTTATTGATATACTTGAGTTTTTTTATCATTCAAATATTTTTATGCAATTAAATCTTAAGGGAAAACTGTTGAATTTAACATTTCTAATTATGAAAATAATGCAATTACATGAAAAATGCTTATGATATTGTTGTAGATGAAGACAGCTCATTCAAAATTGTATTTACCATATAATCTCAATTCTCAATCCCATATCAACCTTGATAAAGATATCTTAGCAGGTTTAGGATTAGTTGGGTGTTTCTTGATTCAGGAAAATTTGTGGCTTATTGAAGACATCATTCCAGATATAAGATCAATAGAAATCCCAGAAAATTTACTATCAGTGTATTAACAAGACCCTGTGGTAACGTCCAGAGGCAAATAACTTGTGTGCAGACTTCTTTTTTCTTTTTCTTTTCTTGCTTCTTATTTATTTATTTATTATTTTTTATTTTACTTTAAGTTCCAGGATGTGTAGGTTTGTTACATAGGTATACATGTGCAATGGTGGATAGCTGCACCTACTAACCTGTCATCTAGGTTTTAAGCCCCACATTCATTAGCTATTTTTCCTAATGCTCTCCTTCCCCTTGCCCCTCACCTCACAACTGGCCCTGGTGTGTGATGTTCCCCTCCCTGTGTCCATGTGTTCTCATTGTTCAACTCCCACTTGTTAGTGAGAATATGTGGTGCTTGGTTTTCTGTTCCTGTGTTAGTTTGCTGAAGATGATGGCTTCCAGCTTCATCCATATCCCTGCAAAGGACATGATCTCATTCCTTTTTATGGCTGCATAGTATTCCATGGTGTATATGTACCACATTTTCTTTATCCAGTCTATCATTGATGGGCATTTGGGTTGGTTCCATGTGTTTGTTATTGTAAATAGTGCTTGTGTGCAGACTTTTTGAGTGGACATCTTCAACCAATCATTCTGTGGAATGTGTTCCTAGTTCAGTCTACAACTTTGGTGTCTTTCACAAAGGACCTCAAGCAAGGACATATATAATCATCTGCTGGTTGCTTATATCTGATGAGTTATTTCCAACTGCTGATAGACAACTATAAAATTTCCAGAGTAGAGGATCTTCTGGGGTTAAGTGGCTCCTGCTACCCTATGTCATCCTGGATTGCATGATAATGCATCTACCCAGAAGTTTTGGTTACCTAGTATGTGCATGTTTGAACTTGAATTGCCCCAAGAATATTGCCCATTGTGTGAAATATGAGCTGTGCTTCCTTACTGATCTGATGTTCCAAGTTGTGACGACTGACCCTTGGACACATGTTAATGAGTGCCCTCAAAATTATTTCTATAAATAAAGTCTTCAATCAGTGATATGGAAAAACCACATGTAGGAGTTCTGGCCCAACTAATGGCTAACATTTACTGCCAGATATATGAATGAATAAGCCTTCAAATGGTCCTATCCCCTAGTCTTTGAGTATTCCCAGCTGAGACCTTAGACATTTTGGAGTAAAACCAAGACATTTCTGTTATGTCCTTTCCAAATTCTAAGCCCAAAGAATCTGTAAGCATAATAAAATTGTTGTTGTTTTGTGCCTCTAAGTTTAGAATGCTTTGTTACTCAATTATTGCTAACCAAAATATAATTTGGTACCTGTAAGTAGAGTGCTGTTATAAGAAAACCTAAAAATGTGCGGACCAGGAAGCAAAGGAGTACGAAAGACTCTTGAAGAGAGTGACAGAAAAAAGCCTTCAGAGCCTTAAAGGGGCTGTTGGTGAGGGCTTAAAGGAAAGTAAGAAAAAATGGAAGCTCTATGAAAGGGAGACCTTGTTCTTTAGTAGCAGAAAGTCAGCAACACCCTTCTGTGGTAACATGAAAAATAGGATACACCTAGTAAACTTGATGAACTAGCTATAGAGATGTGTAAAATACCACTTGGCTTCTTTTCACTGCATATGATAAAATGCAAAAGGAAATATATGAGCTAAAGGTTTGACTCTTATTATAAAGAATGCAGTACTTGGTAAGTTTGAATACAATACTATTTCTCTTTCCCAGTCTCTCCATATAGAGATTCCCAAATCAAAAAAGGCTCTAGGCTAAAGATAAAAACCAGGTTGGGACTCTTTGTTAAAGCCTCAAAAATATGTAAAGCAGCACCTCCTAGAACCTTTCAGATAGAACAAAGGCCTTCTAAGGATCTTAAGGACAGATACAGATCTCTTTTTGCTAAGTGATGGAGCTTTTAAGTTTAAGGGGGTTATACCACAGCAGCCTCACAGGGAGCCCAAGGTAGAAAAAACAGTGGAAATCTCTTATTATGGCTTTTGTCTTGATAGAGTGGATTATAAATTGGTACACAGAAAATTTTTCAAGGAATTGTGCAATAAGTTGGACTTAAAAGGATAGAGATAGTACAAAATGAAGTGCTTTGGACTTCCAGACTACTATAGGAGAAAACAAACTGAAAAAAAAAAACACTCAGCTGCAAACATAAGCTTTTTTTATGAAACAAGGGAAGATGACACAGAAAACGGAACCAAGAGACTAGAGGCAGAGTGAGAAGTAATAGAGAGTGGATCTCAAGCAGTAGGACAAAACAAGGAACTGGCAATATGTACTTAGCTATATTTCAGAATTGTTATGAACTAGTGACTGCTGCAGTCTTTCCATCTCCTCTTCCATTTCCATGAGAGGGCCTATGGCAATTATTCGAGGCCTGGTCCCATAATTTTATGTTGAATGTGTAGAGCAGGTAACTTTTAACTTTAGCTTGCATGTCTTCAGGTCAAGAGGTGCTTATGGAACTGTACTCAAAAGAATCAAACCTTAGGATCTTCATCTGCACCTGGACCTAATATAGAAAATGAGACCTTGTAGTTGAGCTGCTGTCATTATGCGACTTAGAGGTCTTGGAGGAGGGAATTAGAATACTTTGAATGTTGGGAGGATATTCGTTATTGTAGCTAGTGGGCAGATTATAGCAAATTGTAGTTTCCAAAGATGACCAATCCCACATGCTCTTTTGAACATGTGACTTTGACATTTCTTCCATCAAGAAATGGGGTCTGCATTCCCCTCCATTCAATCAGAGTGTAATTGTGACTTGGTACTAGTAATGTTTTGTGACTTCCAAAGCTAGTTTACTCCATGACTCTTTGGAAACTCGTTCTTGTAACCCATTTGCTATACTGTGATGAACTCCAAGCAGCTACATGAAGAAGTCACACATAGGTGTTTCAGCTGACAGCCCCAGCTGAGATCATGACTGATAATCAGCATCATCAACTGCCAGACATGGAAGTGAGTGAAGCTTTAGATAATATTAGCCTTCAGACTTTTGAGTCTTCCTAGCTGAGGCCCTAGATACTGTGGAGCACAAACAATCCATCCCTGCTGTGTCCTTTCCAAATTTCTGACCCTGATTCAGAATCTGTGAGATTAATGAATCAATTGTTGTATGCCACTAAGTTTGGGTGACTTGTCACATAGAAATAGTAACTGGAACAATACCTGATAGCCAGTACCCTTGAATCTTAAGTTCTAGACAGACAGGTAGAATGTTCCACTGGACAGTTCTGGCTGAGGAATTCCATTTCTAGACTTTTGATGATTTGTTTGTTTTAGTCTGGAAACAGTACTGATATAGAAAACTCACTACTGCTGGAACTGGGAGTTTGTCAGAGAGATGTATCTATATACTATATTTAAAAATGTCAAACACATCAGTATTCTTCAAGCTTTCTACCTTCCTAACCTAAGGAATGAAACCTTTTCTCATAAGTAATATTGTCTCTCTATAGAAGTAACTTTTATGTATAAGGATAGGAGGTATATATAATAATCTACCGAGGATAGGATGGGGGAATGTGTACTTTTAAAAAGTCCCTAAATCCTGGAGATTCTTATGCGATCTCCATTTGAGATTCACTGATTTGTACACTAATATCCTCCTGAGATCTGAGACAGGTTATTTATTGTACAGGCCTTCAATTCTAGGCAGTCAGGGGCATGGCAAAGAACTAAGGAAATAATTATTTTACAAGTGTCCTTGGAGTGCCACATAAAGCTCTGTAGTTTCATATTTGTTTAAAAGTGGCCCCTGGGTTGGAACAGAAATGTCAGAGATGTGCAGAAGCAGATAGATGCCCAGCACAATCAATGCTATTTTAAGAAGCAGCAGAAAAGCTGTCTTTATGTGTTACTGTGCTCTTTCCCTAAGTGAATCCCAGTCCCCTCAAATAACAGAGCTATTTTTAAAGTGCTGAGAAAGTCAAAAGTTTTATCATGAAATTTTAGTTCAATGTATTTATTATGTGGTGTGACTCACATCAATTTGTTGCTTGATGGGAGTAAAACTGAATCCAAGATAACAAGAAGAAAGATACAGAATCAGAAAGATAACTGTGTGAGTTTACCATATTTTCCTCTAATTGTTCCTTCCTAATGCATGCTAGCATTTTCAAACCAGGACCACCTCCTTACCCTCACTCTCTCTAATACTATGTTGCTAGGTTTTCCCAACTTTGTTTTATTTTGTCAATCTAGGAACTGAGATTTCTTTGTCCATTTATCTTAACTTTGGCCTATAATGTTATTTATTTTATTATGAATGCCTCTCATTCCTTTTTATGTGACATTCTTTCTTTTTCCTTTCACCCAAGGTCAATGTCTCTCTAATTTCTTGGTTGCTCTATTATCTATTTGTTCAAGGCAACTGACAAATTTGTATAAAAACTAGTCACATGCAGTACCAAACAAAGAAGCTGGAGTAGGGGAAAGGGAAGAATAAGATGCTGTCTAGGATTTCTTTCTAATATTGAAGGTGAGGGGATTGAGAGTTTCAGGGGGTTAGAGGCTTTACAGCAGGGAAGTAAAGCCTTCTGTAACCCTTGTTTTATTATAACCCCCACAGTCTTCCATCTATCAGCTGAGCTGTGGAAGGGTGCCCCTGTTTCATTATAAAGAAACTCGCTAGACTATAACCTCTCTTAAGCTCTGAGATTTTTGTCAGTTTTTTTTTAAACTGATGTATCCCAAGTGCCTACAATAGTGTCTGGCATATGAGAGGTGCTTAATGTGAAATTTTATTGAATGATTAAATGCAGCTCACTTTCTATCTGGGAGACAGCATGATATAGTGGAAAGGTCATTGGTTTTGGAATAATCCTTTATCTGACATCAAATATTGAAAGTACCTAAGAATTCAGTATGGGCTACTTTCTCTTCTAAATCTGTATTTTTTCCTTAGTTGGTCTCATCCATTCCCATGGATTCAATTACTGTCTATAAGCTGATGATGCCTACATTTCTATTTATACCTGCAATTCCATATATTAAATTACCTACTTGACATCTCTGCTTGAATGACTCACAGGCACCTCAAACTCATGATATTTAAAATTGAACTCATTATATTTCCCCCATATTTGCCACTGAGATGAGCTGAATCAAGCCTGCTGTAGTGTATATAACATTGATTGAGGCTAATTTTAGCCTTTTCGAGTCCCAGAATATTATTTCTTGCAGCAGACTGATGATAGATCCTTAACAAAACTCCCCTTACTTGTCTTATACACATTAGCTCACCGGAAGTTAGACACAAAGAGAAACAAAGAGCTCTCATTTTCTATTTTCCTCCAGGACATTATCCTATAAAATTCCAAGTCTAAGATGTAAGTTAACTTAATTTTGAGACTAGGGTCTCTTCAAGTTCTGAGAAGTTGAATGAAAGCTTGAGAAGGAAGATCAGGGTTATTGCCATGGTATAGTCTCTATATAAATAGAAGTGTGTAAAAAAGGAATAGCCCACTATGTTTGAATGACTTAAGTAAATGTCAGGGTCAAACGTCAGGATCAGCCATGGATACAAAAGCTACATTATTCTTTCTTGTTCTACCTTTTTTGTGTATTATGATAAATGATTACATCATTAATGCCCTAAATGCTAATGTAATAACAGATATCAGCTGCAGTTAATTGGTGACCTATTTTGGTTAAAAGTCCTTAAAAACAACAACAACAAAAATATTAGGATCAGGACAGGAGTTTTCAACATCAGCACCACTGACATTTAGGACCAAATAATTCTCTCTGTGTGGGGAAGGTGGGGACTGCCTTGTGCATTGTATAGTGTTTAGCAGTATCCGTGCCCTCTACTTACTAGATGCCAGTAGCACCACTGCCTCAGTTGTGACAAGCCAAAATGTCTCCAGACATTGCTAAATGTCTTTTGAATGACAAAATTGCCCCCAGTTAATAGCGACTGATCTAGGAGAATTGCTATATCAGACTGATGATATGAGAAATCATTTTAAAGATAGTTGACTAATGGGATTATTACCAAATTCTTCTTTCCATATGTATATACCTCATCTATTATGGTAATGAGAGAATAAAAAACTGGAAATTTTTCAATGGGCACAGATTATCATAGTTACTATATATGTATACTTTCTATTTATGTATGTATGCATATGCATAGTAAGTCATACATAATTACTATGGCTGATATAAGATATACAGAATGGCTTATCAGAAAGCTAGTAAATCACTCTATTACATTTGTAGAACATGAATCACCAGATTCCAAGAGTTGATAAAGATGAATTAAAAATGATCTTTATAAGTTTAAAAGGATATGTCAGTGGAAAACAAAAGTTTCTGCCACTCCACAACACCTAATGGAAAGGCAGTGGGTTACATGAACTACCTAGAGGTATAGGTAGTCCTGAATGACAGCAATGCCTTCCGCAACTGGAAGAACATGGATGCTGGCTATTTAAGGTCCCAAACCACTTGGGTATAGCCAATTTGAAAATGCCTATAGAAAAGCACTAGTTCCATGGTGATGCTATTCAAGAGAGACTCATGCAAAGAAGAACTTTAGAAAGGTTCAAGCAAAGTCTCATACATTCTTGGACTCAGTCAGCCCAGCTACATGAACAACAAGGTCCCAAACAGCTATTTCAGTATAATTGCTGGCACTGACTCCCAGAATACCACATCCTACCTTGGTCTTTATTGTCTCCGACAACTTGATCATCTTGGAGAGGGGACTGAATACCACTTTCACAATAGATATCACTAGGCATAAGTGGGTGGTGATGTTCTCTGAGTATCATTTTAGGGCTTCAATCTATGTTATAGGGCCAAGATTATCAAGAAAGGTGTGCATATGTCATCTCAAGTGTTCCACTTACGGGAAATAGAAACTATCCCCTTGGAGGGAATTAGGTTTATTTGGAATTCCCAGAGTACATGGCACTCTGGGACGGCAAGCCTGTTTGAAAACTTAGGACAACCTACAGACAGTATCTGTAGTAGCTCTCAGCTATGTTGCCTTGCATAAACCCTTGATGCCTCAACATATGGGGTAGAGGACAGCATGATGAGCTAAGAGAAAAAGGCCTTCTACACCTTGGGGATTGGTGACTCTTCCATGATAGTGGATTTTAAATCTTCAATTATTTTGACTACTATCCACAAATGAAATACATTTTATGGCTTTATCCAGCAAACATATTTGTGTACACACACACACACAGACATATAACTGAAGCAAAAGTTTCACAAAATAATTACTTTTCTAAATGCCACATATTCTTATATTTATTGTTCTATCTTATACTTCCTTTTATAAAAATACTGTTTTTGACCAACTGAACTGATTTAATAACTTAGTGGATTAAGATCTTCACTTTGAAAAATATTCTTCTAGTGTGACTAAGATTTTACTTTAAGAATGACAAAAGTTAAAAATAGTAAGCCAGGAATTAAGTTATATTTTGCATTGGTCTATGTAAGGGAAGTAGAAACATGTGATTTTTTTATGCATCTTATTTTTCTCAGAGGATATGAGCATGTACTTGTGAGAGCATTAAGCAATGGCTGTGACTATTAAAAAAGAAAAGACCCTAGAACTAATTTAGACCTGGATTTTTTTTTGTTTTGTTTGCCAGGGGTGAACGAAGACATTAAATACACTGTGAAACTTCTGCATACTGCAAAAGACCTCCAAATTTGGCAGCCTATCTGGAAACAATCCTTAATGGCAAGCTCATAGAGTTAATGAACAAAGACTTCTTGTTTTTAAAACCAGATAGCAGAACTTGTGGGAGCAGACTCTTGGAAACCAATTCTTTTACCCATCATGCCCCAAATTAAAGGGCTCTAATCACAGTTGCCTAGATTTTATGGAAGAAATGCTTCTCTCTATATAGGCTATTATGCGAAGTATTCCAGGTGACCTCTATATATGGACTATTATGCAAAGTACTCTAGAGGTAGTGGATACACAAAAATCCAGAACATCCTCTTTATGATTCACAACTTAAAATATTTTGTTGGACTTTGCTGTACATACTAGGAAGCAGGGAGTGGGGGCAGAGCAAAAGGGTTAATGGAACCAGCACATAACATTCTTATCATGTGGCTATGAAGGTTCTAAAAAATGCCCACTTTGTTTACCTTTTACTTTGGGGTATTTGGTGGGAGTGCTGACTGTCCACAGACCCCTAGTTTGGAGTGGCTATTGAGAATGGATATTCAATAAGCTTGATCTAGCATGTGGGTAAGTGAAGTGAGAAACTACACCTGGAAATTCCCAGATGAAATACCGCTGTGAGTCACAACAGTACTGTCAGTGCTCAAGTTTGGTACCAGGAACTTCAAGATGGGTGATCAGTACTATTGTAGACTTTGCGTCTCCCTTTTCGTATGAAATGAATGTCAGGGGTACACTTACATCCCATATAGTGGGGCTAAAGTCTGTGGCCACAGCCTGTATAAAAACAGTTTGCAGAAAATAGGATGGATCTAATACAGAGGGTCTACAAGTAGGATTTATTAACTATAGATTAACTGGGGAGAAGACTTTCTACGTCTGCGAGCCCCGTGCTTGGGAACTAAGACTGATGGATGAGGCTGTCTTTTGCCTAGGAAAAGTTTACAGTTGACTATGTCTCATTTCATTGGGAAACAGAGACACTAAGCTAGAGAGTGAGTTAGAAATGAGATTGGAGTGGTTGTCATCATAAGCAAGGGAGTCTGCCTACCCATACCCATAGACTTTGTAATGGACAGTGGTCTTTGAACATAGGCTTTTCTAGAGAGGCCTCAGGAATTTCTAGAAGAAACAAAACCTGGAGGCCTGTGTCTCTAAGGTAAGAGAACAAGGAACTGAAGGGAAAATGCTCATCTTGAAAAAGAGTGCTAATTCACACCAGGAGTAATTGGAAACCTGGATAATAGCCCAGTTTTGTTCTATCACTCTGGTTATCCTGGGGGAGGATGTGATTTGGTATGTGAGAATCGGAGCCTATTAACCAAGCTTACAGTGCCCAGATAAAAGGCTGCTTATTATCCGATTCTTGCAAGAGCCAATTCATGAATGAAGATATAGACTGTAACATGTACTATAAAGTTTTTTTATACATGGAAGAGTATAATAAAAGTTGTAGGGGATATCAGCATATCCTCAACCACTGCTCCACTTAGGCTTTTAACATGTCTGAGCATACTTGGAGAACTGCTTGAAAAAACAATGCCAAGATCCTAGCTACCTAACGGGCCAAATAACCTTTGTTAAATAATTTGTCCTTAGGGAAGAGAAAGTCACAGAACTCAAGATGAGTTCAAAGACAATTGGCCAGTCCCATTAGATAGGGTGATTCAAATTACAGAATAGGCATATATCACTCAGTTAGATTTGTTACTGATCCAGCTCATTTATAGAGATTCACGTTTTAGCCATAGAGGGATATCAAGAAAAAAACAAAGATATCCCTCCTAGGCAAGGAGAGAGGACATCAGCAGCCTTAGTGTAAAAATATTGTCTGGGCACAATGGCTCATGCCTGTAATCCCAACACTTTGGGAGGCCAAGGTGGCTGATTGCTTCAGTCCAGGAGCTGTGACCAGGTGGGCAACAAGGCAAAACCTCATCTCTACAAAAAATACAAAAATTAGCCAGTCATGGTGGTATGCTCCTGTAGTCCTAGCTACTCGGGAGGCTGAGGTGGGAGGATTACTTGAACCCAGGAGGTGGAGGTTGCACTGAACTGACAACGCCCCACTGCACTCCAACCTGGGAGAGAGAGTGAGACCCCATCTCAAAAAAAACAAAAACAAAAACAAAAACAAAAAAAACCATGGAGGAGTACCACCAGCAGCAATAACCTTCAACAGTCATCAGTAGTGAGAGATATCTTAAGAGGCAATGGATTCCATAGCTTCTTTTGGCATAGGAGGCATTACTACAGCAAGGAGAAGAAAATAAGAGTCATTACATAGTAGCCAAGAAGACTGGTTCTCACGGCATCTGAGAGATGGTCATGTCCCTTAAGTACTTGCAAAACTATTTGTGATGCACCGAGTCAATGAATAGAGCAAAGTAGAGCAAGCACTACCTATTTTTAAAACAAATGGGTTCAGAGTCAAAGAGAAATTATTTGATGATTGTTAACACAACTCTATTTTATATCCATTATTATGTAGCCTGCGAAATGAAAATCAATTATGGTTATATATATTACTTTTCTAGTAAGAAAATAAGTGTATAAAAGTAAACTAATTGACTATATTAAGAAAATGAATCAAAATCAGGCATAATCAATTTGTCTAGTAATGTTAATTGCCTAATTTATAAAACTCTAAGTGGGTGCACCCAGGGCATAAAGAGTAAAATCAATGATCCTTCAAATGCTGTCAATGAGGTATTATCAACAAGATATATAGTTGATTAAAGATATCAATTATCAATGAGGTGTTATCAGCTATCTGGTAATATATATAATAGGAAATGCTAACATATCTCAAATTCCCCACTCTATTATCATTAGTAATGATAAATACCACAAGAAAATATCATAATTATGTTGAGCATCTACTATGTGCCAGATGCTTCATTTAAACTATCTCACTCAATCCTTCCAGCAACCCTGCACATTAGGTACTATTATTGCCATTTTGTAGATGGAAAAACTGAGGCTCAGAGAGATTGTGACTCTCTGAGATATACAGTAATTATGTGGTAGAATTGTATTTGCCATCCTGTTCGAACTGACTTCAATCCTGATGTTCTCTATATTATAATATGCTGCCTTCCAGGGAGGTTGATTTTGAGAGACTGAAATGAATGTGGAAAAATGTATACAGCTGTCACAAGAATAATACATCGCTATTGAGACTCAGGAGAACGTGTTTTTATTCTAACATCTTATTTGTGTACTGTCAGTTCCTTAAATCTCATTTGGTGAATATTCAGTGATTGACAAAAAACACTTTGGAGATCTGCATATGAGAGCTTGGGATTTTGTAAATGGACCAACCAAAGGTGATAAGATTTCAGCTTTTATCACAGAAAAACATGAATTTTAGGTAAGTAAGAAGAAAAATGAATAGGACTGAAGTTAACACCTGAAAAGATGACTATATAAATTTTGATTTTTATAAATATAACTTTCTTTCAAATAGAAACTTTTGAACCCTGAATGTGTCAGGTAGCAGGTCAGTTCTAGTTCTACATAAACTTTGGAAGTCAGTGGAAATGTGTACAAAAATGTGATGCCATGTTTCCAGACTTGACAACATAATTTACTCAGTTATTTAAAAATTCATTGTTTTGAATCACATATTTATGAATAAGAGCGAAAAAGATTACATTTCCTTGTATATTTTTATGTGAGATAGTTAATCACACATAGAAATATCCGTGGTTTTCCTGAGTTAAAGGTATACAACTGGAAAATTAAAGCTTTTTGATGACTCACCATTGTTCTCAGGATAAAAACTAAAATCCTTAATGGCCCTAGAAAGTGCTGCATGGTTTAGCATCTGTTTCTCTTTTTGTACTTCATCTCAAGTCACTCCAACCCTTGATCACTACATTCCAACCACAGTGGTTCAGGGTCATTTTACATATTGTACCCAAATTATGATACATTACTGAAATCATTTTGTCCTCCTATAAGAAAATATTTGAAATAAGCGATAAGTATGTAAAATCAAAACTGATAAGAATGTTCACAAGAAACAAATTAAAGAATCCTAGATTAATTCCATAAAGTGTAACTCTATTAAAAATAAATTACTTCTTATGAATCGTGTCTTGATAAAATTAAATGTGCTTGAACAAAGCTAAATATTATTTGCTTGTTTAAATCATCTTTCTTTCCCTAAAAATAAAAATTGAGGAGGCTGTAAATCCATTTTTAAAGAGCAACACTTCACTCTTTTCATTTTTCCCTCTGCTCCTTAAATTTATGTACACAATAGAGAGAAAAACAGGGGAATGTAGAATAAACATAAGAAACATGAAAACCAAATGTGTGGACATTGTTTGCATGCTGATGAGAAAAAAGTTAGAAAAAGATATCTTTGAGATAATTAGGAAAATTTTAACCTAACCTGGGTATTAGATGTTACCAAAACATTATTGTTAATTTTGGTAGGTATGGTAATAAAAGGGTGGTTACGTGGAAAAATAAGTCCTACTAGTTTGATATGTACTCTGAAATATTAAGGAGTGAACTAACATAATGTCTGAAATTTGCTTTAAAGTATTCCAGAAAAAAGCAAAGGAAAGAATACATGTAAAGAGATTGTTGTTATGTACACTGAACACCCAGAAAAAAACACCCAATGTAAAAAAAAAACTATAAAAGAACAAGAAGGAAACAGTGAATTTTTGTATAATTGAGTGACAGGAAAGACCTTTTAAACTGTGGTAAAAAGTCCAGGCCAAAGAAACAAAGACTGATAATATCAACTACTTTAAAAGCAAATAAACAAAAAATTTACATGATCATAAAACATACCATGATAAAAAAATTTTAAATGACAAATGAAAAACTGGAAAAAATATTTGCAACTGATATCACAGATAAGACCTAATCCTCCTACTTTTAGAAATTGATAAGACATATATGAAAAATGCTCAACCTTTCTCATAAAAGAGAAATATGGATTAAACTACAATGAAAAAGAATGTTCAGCAATAAACTTCAGGAAGTAAGCACTCTCATATATTTTGGTAGAACAATCCCTATGAAGGTTAATTTTGTAATATTTATAAAAAATACAAATGAATTTGTTCTTTGACTCAACAATCCTACTAGAATTTATGTCTACAGATATACCTGTGTATGCATATATACAAAACTTTTTATTGGTGTACTGCTTGGATTAATAAAATATTAGAAATAACTCAAATGTACATCACAGAGAACTGGTTAAATAAGTTACAGTACATTCATACAATGGAGTACTACGCACCTGTTTGAAAAACAAAGAATGAAGACCCGCTCTTTATTTATACTGATATGAGAAGGTTCCAGGATATAGAGTTCAGTGAAAAAAAGCAAGGAAAGGAAGAGTATCTATAGTATACTACCTCTGTAATAAATAAAGGTTGGAAATGAAAGTGAAGTATATCATAATTTTCTTGCTTTTACATAAAGAAACACATGAAGTAGCCACAATATTGAATAAAAGCAGTTAATGGAGGGGGTAGGAGGAGCCATGTAGATTGAGAAAGGATAGAAATGGGACTTCTGAATATAAACCTTGTTATATTGCTTTATTTTGAGACATGTGACTATATTACACATTGAAAACAAGATAAATAAATAACAGTTTAAAAGAGGAAAGTTAGCTCCTCAGCAAATCTTTTCCATTTCTCCCAAGAAGATTTAATATTTCTTTTTGCTGTGCTTCCATGCTATTTTGTGTGTTTTATATATATACTGTTTTCTATAACACTCCTCAGTGAGTACTATACTTTTTGTTTCTTATTGGTAATTCCTACAAAGCTATAAACTCCTAAAGTGTAGAAATCTTGTTTCAAGGCATTGCTGTCTCTCTCATAATGAGCACAGTGCCTGGCAAGTGGTAGTTATCCAGTAAACTGTCTTTGAATGAATGTAACCTTTTCAGGTCCACCTTATCTTAGTGAATCTCTTCCCATGGCATCTTACTTGTGTCTATTTTATTGCATTTATAGTTATCTTATGTTAGAATTACTCACTTAGATTTGTCTTTATGATGTGAACTCCTGGAGATATGGTATGTGTTAAATTAAGACAGTGAACTGAGAGACTTCCATAAAGTTAGAAATATTTTTTTCTGTAATTCCTCCTAAGTTAACAAAAGATATTAATACTATCATATGTAAGATGATCACTCTCTAGTAAAATAATAGTCTCATTATAGAAAAATAAGAAATAAATCTTAAGAAAATGTTTATTACACTTATGTGTTTATCCAACAGAGACCTCACACATCATACAGTCCTTTATTAAAGGGTATGCAGAAATCTGTTAAGCTGTTTTTAAAATCTCCTTTTCCTTTTTATTTAATTTACAGAATTTCAAGAATTAATTTTGAAAGACACACATAGTATTTAGACAGACTTCTATAGACTGATAAGGGTAGAATAACACTAGTAAATAGGCGTTTAAAGACGGAAAGAGATATTTTCCTAGAGTACATAAATTCTTTGAATGCATGAAAGTCCCTTGACCCAGCTGAAATGCATTTGTTTATATAGTTATTCAGTCAGTAAATATTTTTTGAGCAACTACTATACTAGGCATTCTGAGATACTAAGGAATAAATATAAAGTTTGTCCTCAGGGAGGCAGTATAGCATAGTAGTTAAAAACATAGAATTAAATACATCTACTTCTGAAACATTGCTTCTCTCTTTACTAGTTACATGACCTTGAGCAAATTGCTTAAATATTATGCCTTAGATTTATCCTCCATCAAATAAGGATAATATCTATTTCATAGGATTTCTATGAAGAGTTAAATGAAATAATGAAAGTACATAAAATACACACTGCTTGCCATATAATAAATAATTTAATAAGTATTTTAAAGTCTTGTAGTGTAGAAATAGAAGTGTTCTTTTCTGCAATGTATTTTTTTCTAAGAGTAGCATTTATCTGCTTTATAGTATATGTAGTATATGACTCCATTCCAAAACCTTATAAATAGACTCTGCATTGACACATGATACTCTTGTCATAATTCTCAAGCTGTACGAGGTAGGGGGGAACAACTTAGAATAAGCAGTGAGAAGATTAGTAAATGAAACTGATGAACAACTATTAGTAAACTTACTAAGAAGAATAAAAGAGGGTTCAGAAGACTGATGATGGAAGAATATGATTTATTTATTTGAACATAAGAGTGGAAGTCTAAGAAAGATTCTAAATGTATTAAAAAGCACTTTGGAAAAAGAAATGGATGTTACTAAAAGTCAATGTGGATTCACTAAGAATGTATTATGCGAAACCAGTGTTACTTAAACTGGTGTCCCTCAGAATACTAAATGTTAATAGAATGGTGCTGGAATTAAAAAATCTGTTCTATGGCCAAATAAATATGGGAAACAGGTATTTAGCAAAGTATTTGAACACAGAACAATTCTATTTGTGTGTGTGTGTGTGTGTGTGTGTGTGTGCATATGTGTGTATTACTTATCATTATTCTAGACTAACGGCCTATGAAATATAGTTTTGGTTAACTATAGTTTTAAGTTAATTTTCTTTATTTGTAGAGTTACAAGACTTGTGGAAAGGAAAATAAAAAATTATGTTATATTTTAATTTTTATAAGGAGTTTGAAGAAATTTCATAAATGTAAGATGAAAACATGTCTTCAGCATCACTTAAATATATTGATTCCATAACCCTTAAATAAATTTTGAAAATTTATATATCCCAGAGGCTCCTCAGCCGCATGCCAAGCAGTCAATCGCCGTAGCTCCTGCAGCCTGTGCTCCCAACTCTGTGGCTCCACCCGCCATTGTAGGCCAATAATCTGTTATGGAGCATGCCTTTACCCCATTGGAGCCCCTGCTTTCCACTGAAGTGCCTTCACCTTCTGCCATGATTGTGAGGTCTCTCCCAGCTACATGGAACTATGGCCAAATAGGAACTGCTCCAGTCAGCAGATCCCAGCATGATCGACCCAGAAGACAGGTGATTTCTGCATTTCCAACTGAGCTCTGAAGAGAGCAGTGGTTCTCCCAACACGGTGTTTGAGCTCTGAAAACGGACAGACTGCCTCCTCAAGTGGGTCCCTGACCCCTGTGTAGCCTAACTGGGAGACACTTCCCAGTAGGGGCTGATAGACACCTCATATAGGTGGGTGCCCCTCTGGGAGGAAGCTTCCAGAGGAAGGATCAGGAAGCAATATTTGCTATTCTGCAAACTCCACTGGTGATACCCAGGCAAACAAGGTCTGGAGTGGACCTCTAGCAAACTCCAACAGACCTGCAGCAGAGGGGCCTGACTGTTAGAAGGAAAGCTAACAAACAGAAAGGAATAGCATCAACATGAACAAAAAGGACATCTACGCCAAAACCCCATCTGTAGGTCACCAACATGAAAGACCAAAGGTAGATAAAACCACAAAGATGGGGAGAAACCAGAGCAGAAAAGTTGAAAATTCTAAAAATCAGAGGAGCACCTCCTCTCCTCCAAAGGATCACAGTTCTTCATCAGCAACAGAGCAAAGCTGGACGGAGAATGACTTTGATGAGTTGACAGAAGTAGGCTTCAGAAGGTCGGTAATAACAAACTTCTCCAAACTAAAGGAGCATGTTTGAACCCATCGCAAGGAAGCTAAAAACCTTGAAAAAAGGTTAGACGAATGGCTAACTAGAATAAACAGTGTAGAGAAGACCTTAAATGACCTGATGGAGCTGAAAACTATGGCACGAGAACTTCGTGATGCATGCACATGCTTCAATAGCCAATTTGAAAAGTGGAAGAAAGGCTATCAGTGACCGAAGATGAAATTAATGAGATAAAGTGAGAAGACAAAGTTAGAGGAAAAAGAGTAAAAAGAAATGAACAAAGCCTCCAAGAAATATGGGACTATGTGAAAAGACCAAATCTACATTTGATTGGTGTACCTGAAAGTGTCAGGGAGAATGGAACCAAGTTGGAAAACACTCTTCAGGATATTATCCAGGAGAACTTCCCCAACCTAGAAAGACCTAGAAAGACAGGCCAACATTCAACTTCAGGAAATACAGAGAACACCACAAAGATACTCCTCGAGAAGAGCAAGAGCAAGACACATAATTGTCAGATTCACCAAGGCTGAAATAAAGGAAAAAATGATAAGGGTAGCCAGGGAGGAAGGTCGAGTTACCCACAAAGGGAAGCCCATCAGACTAACAGCGGATCTCTCAGCAGAAACCCTACAAGCCAGAAGAGACTGGGGGCCAATATTCAACATTCTTAAAGAACTAATACATGTTCTAAGATTACATTTATTAATTTAATAAATGTACTAAAATGTTAAAAAATATTTCAACCCAGAATTTCATATCCAGCCAAACTAAGCTTCATAGGTAAAGGAGAAATAAAATCCTTTACAGACAAGCAAATGCCAAGAGATTTTGTTACCACCAGGCTCAAAATAAAGGGATGGAGGAAGATCTACCAAGCAAATGGAAAGCAAAAAAGAAGTGGTTGCAATCCTAGTCTCTGTTAAAACAGATTTTGAACCAACAAAGATCAAAAGAGACAAAGAAGGCCATTACATGATGGTGAAGGGATCAATTCAATAAGAAGAGCTAACTATCCTAAATATATATGCACCCAATACAGGAGCACCCAGATTCATAAAGCAAGTCCTTAGAGACCTACAAAGAGACTTAGACTCCCACACAATAATAATGGGAGACTTTAACACCCCAGTGGCAGTATTAGACAGATCAATGAGAAAGAAGGTTAACAAGGATATCCAGGGCTTGAACTCAGCTCTGCACCAAGCAGACCTAATAGACATCTACAGAACTCTCCACCCCAAATCAACATGAGTTCAATTGTTTTAATTTTTAACACCCACAAATACGTGAGAATGTGTGATCTTTGTCTTTCTGTGCCTGGCTTATTTTATTTAATATAGTGACCTACAGTGCCATCTATGTTGTTGCAAAGGAAAGGATCTCATTCTTTTTTATGGCTGAATAGTAGTCAGTTGTGTATATGTACCACAATACCTTCATTCATTTGTTGACGGACCCTTAGGTTGCTTCCAAATCTTGGCTATTGTGAATAGGGCTGTAATATACATGAGAGTACAGATATCTCTTTGATATACTGATTTCCTTTCTTTTTGGGTATATACCTAGGAGTGGGATTGCTGGATCATATTGTAGCTCTATTTTTAGTTTTTTGAGGAACTTCCAAACTGTTCTTTATAGTGGTTGTACTAACTTACATTACTACCAACAGTGTATGTGGGTTCCCGTTTCTCCACATCCTTGCCAGCATCTGTTATTGCCGGTCTTTGGATAAAAGCCATTTTAACTGGGGTGAGATGATATCTCATAGCGGTTTTGATATGCATTTCTCTGATGACCAATGATGTTGAGTCTCTTTTCATATATCTGTTTATCATTTGTATGTCTTCATTTGAGAAATCTCTATTCAAATCTTTTGTCTATTTTTGAATTGGATTATTAGGCATTTTCCTACAGAACTGTTTGAGCTCCTTATATATTCTGGCTATAAATTCCTTGTCAGATGGTGACATGGTTTGGTTCTGTGTCCCCACCCAAATCTCATGTTCAATTGTAATTCCCAATGTTGGAAGTGGGGCCTGGTGGCAGGCCAATTGGTCATGGGGTGATTTCTAATGGTTTAACTCCATCCCCATTGGAGCTGTTGTTGTGATAATGAATTCTTGTGATAGCTGGTTGTTTAAAAGTGTGTGGCACCCCCCACCCCAATCTTCCTTGGTCCTGCTCCTGCCATGTAAGACACCTGTTTCTGATTTGCCTTCTGCCATGAGTAAAAGCTCCCTGAGGCCTTCCCAGAAGTAGATGCTGCTATGCTTCCTGTATGCCTGCCTGTGTATATGTACCACAATTTCTTTATCCATTAACAAGCCAATTAAACCTCGCTGCTTTATAAATTATCCAGTCTCAGGTATCTTTATAGCAGTGTGTGAACTGGCTAATATGACAAATTGGTATCAAAGAGTGTGGCATTGCTATAAAGATACCTGAAATTGTAGAAGTGAAACTGGGTAATGGGAACTGGGTAATGGGCAGAGGTTGGAAGAGTGTGGAAGGCTCAGAAGAAGACAGGAAGATGAGGGAAAGTATGTAACTTCCTGGAGACTGGTTAAATGGTTATGACCAAAATGCTGATAGTGATATGCACAGTGAAGGCCAGTCTCAGGAGGTCTCAGATGAAGATAAGAAACGTATTGGTCATTTTTGTTATGAGATGATTTAGGGTATCTGATGGAAGAAATTTCTAAGCAGCAAAGAAATGAACTGAAACTGGAACTTACATTTAAAAGGGAAGCAAAGCATAAAAGTTTGGAAAATTTGTAGCCTGGTCATGTGGTAGAAAAGAAAAGGCCATTTTCAGAGAAGGAATTCAAGCTGGCTGCAGAAATTTGATAACTAAGAGAAAAGCAAGTGCTGATAGCCAAGACAATGAAAAAAAAATGCCTTGAAGGCATTTCAGAGACTTGCTTGGCAGCTCCTTCCATCACAAGCCCGGAGGCCTAGGAGGGAAGAATCATTTCCTGAGCCAGGCCCAGGGCCCTGGTGCCCTGTGCAGCCTCAGGAGACTGCTTTCTGTATCCCAGCTGCTCCAACCCCAGCTATGGCTAAAAGGGGCCCAGATGCAGCTTGGGTCACTGCCTCAGAGGGTGAAAGCCATAAGCCATGGTGGCTTCCATGTTGTAATAAGCCTGTGGGTGTGCAGAATACAACAGCTGAGGCTTGGGAGCCTACATCTAGATTTCAGAAGATGTATGGAAAAGCTTGGATGCCCAGGCAGAAGCCTGCTGCAGGGGTGGAGCCCTCATGGAGAACCTCTACTAGGGCAGCATGGAGGGGAAATGTGGGGTTGGAGCAGTGTTGCACCAGTGTGCCCTGGATGTGAGACATTGGGGTCAAAGAATATTATTTTGGAGATTTAAGATGTAATAAATTTCTTTCTGGGTTTCAGACTTGTGTGGGGCCTGTAGTCCCTTATTTTGGATGATTTCTCCCTTTTGAAACAGGAGTGCTTATTAAATGCCTATATCGCCATTGTATCTTGGAAGTAACTAACTTGTTTATTATTTTACAGGCTATTAGGTGGAAAGGACTTGCCTTGTCTCAGATGAGACTTTGAAATTTGGACTTTTGAGTCAATGCTGGAATGAGTTAAGACTTTGGGGGCCTGTTGGGAAGGCCTGATTGTATTTTGCAATTTGAGAAATAAATGAGTTTTGGGAGGGGCCAGGGATGGAATGATATGGTTTGGATCTTTGTCTTCACCCAAGTTTCATGTTCAATTGTAATAGCCAGTGTTGGAGAAGGGGCCTGATGGGAGATGATTGGATTATGGGGGCAGTTTCTCATGGTTTAATACCATCCCTCCTGGAGCTGTCATCACAACAGTAATTATTGTGAGAACTGGTTGTTTAAAAGTGTATGGTACCTTCTGCCCCCTTGCTCCTGCTCTGGCCAGGTAAGACATGCTTGCTTCCCTTTTGCCTTTCTCAATAATTGAAAGTTTCCTGAGACCTTCCCAGAAGCTGAGCAAATGCCAGCATCATGCTTCCTGTATGGCCTTCAGAACTGTGAGCCAATTAAACCTTTTTAAAACAAATTACCCAGTCTCATATATTTCTTTATAGCAGTGTGAGAACTGAGTAATGCAGGTGGGTAGTTTACAAATATTTTCTCCCACTAGGTGGGTTGTCTCTTCATTTTATTGTTTTTTTTTGTTTTGTTTTGTTTTGCTTTGTCTTTTTGTTTTTTGCTGTGCAGAAGCTTTTTAACTTGATTTGATATCATCTGTCAACTTTTGCTGTGGTTTCCTATGCTTGTGGGTTATTACTCAAAGAGATCTTTGCCTAGTCCAATGTCCTGGAGAGTTTCCCCAATGTTTTCTTTTACTAGTTTCTTAGTTTTATATCTTAGGTTGAAGTCTTTAATCCATTTTGAATTGATTTTTCTATGTGGCAAGAGAGAGGGATCTAGTTCCATTCTTCTGAAAATGAGTATCCAGTTTTCTCAACACCATTTATTGAAGTGACTTTCTTTTCCCCAGTGTATGTTTTTGGCACCTTTGCTGAAAATGAGTTCACTTTAGGTGTGTGAATTTGTTTCTAGTTTTTCTATTCTGCTCCATTGGTCTGTGTGTGTCTGTTTTTATGGTGTTACCATGCTGTTTTAGTTACTATAGCTCTGTAATATAATTTGAAGTCAGGTATGTGATTCCTCCAGTTCTGTTCTTTTTCTTAGAATAGCTTTGGCTATTCTGGGTTTATTGTGGTTCCATATAAATTTTAAATTTTTGTTCTGTTAAGAATGTCATTGTTACATTGACAGATATTACATTGAATTTGTAGATTGCTTTGAGTGCTATGAATATTTTAACAATATTAATTCTTTCCACTCATGATTGTGGAATACCCTTCCAATTTTTTTTCTTTTCTTCAATTTCTTACATCAATGTTTTATAGTTTTTATTGTACAGATCATTCACTTCTTTGATTAAGTTAATTCCCAGTTATTTTATTTTATTTGTAGCTACTGCAAATGGGGTTACTTGATTTATTTTTCAGATTGTTTTCTGTTGCCATATGGAAATGCTAGTAGTTATTATATGTTGAGTTTGTATCCTGCAACTTTACTGAATTTGTATATTAGGTCTAATAGCTCTTTGGAGGAGATTTTAGGTTTTACCAAATATAAGATTACATCATCTGCAAACAAGGATAATTTTATTTTTCTTTTCCAATTTGGGTACTCTTTATTTGTTCCTCTTTTCTGATTACTCTAGCTAGGACTTCCAGTACTATGCTGAATATCAATGGCAAAAGTTGGCACCCTTGTCATGTTCTTGATCTTAGAGAAATGACTTTCAGTTTTTCCTCATTAAGTATGATATTAACTATGGGTCTGTCATATATGGCTTTTACTATGTAAAGGTATGTTGCTTCTATTCCCAGTTTTTTGAGGGTTTTTATCATGAAGGGATGTTGGATTTTTTCAAATGCTTTTTTAGCATCAATTGAAATAATCATATGATTTTAGTCTTTCATTCTCTTTGTATGATATATAACAATAATTGATTTGCATAACTTGAACTATCCTTCAATTAATGGGATAAATCCTACTTGGTGATCATGAATGATGTTTTTAATGTGTGATTGAATTCAGTTTGGAAGTATTTTGTTGAGTATTTTTGTGTCAATATTCAACAAAGATATTCACCTATAGTTCTCCTTTTTTGATGTGTCTTTGTTTTTTTGTATCAGAGCAATACTGGCCTCATAGAATGAATTTAAAAGTGTCCCTTCTTCTATTTTTCAGAATAGTGTGAGTAGGTTGGTATTAATTCTTCTTTATATGTTTGGTGGAATTCAGCAGTGAAACCACTGGGTGCCAGGCTTTCTTTACTAAAAATCTTTCTATTATGGCTTCGATCTCATTACTTGTTATTGATCTGTCCAGGTTTTGGATTTATCCATGGTTCAATCTTGGTAACTTGTATTTGTGTAGGAATTCATCCATTTCTTCTAGATTTTCCAATTGGCATATGGTTGCTCACAGTAGCCACTAATGATTCTTTGAAATTCTTCAGTATCAATTGAAATGTCACATATTTCAACATTGATTTTATTTGGGTCTTCTCTCTTTTTCAGAATTAGTTTGACTAAAAGTTTGTTAATTTATCTTTTCAGCACACCAACTTTCTGTTTCATAGATCTTTTGTATTATTTTCTTCATTTCATATTTACTAATTTCAGCTCTGATATCATTTCTTTGAATAATTTTGTGTTTTGTTTGCTCTTGCTTTTCTAGTTCTTTTACTTTAATTATAATTTTTTAATTTTTAATTTTTTGGGTACATATTAGGTGTATATATTTATGGGGTACATGAGATGTTTTGATATAGGCATGCAATGTAAAATAAGCACATCTTTACAATAAATTATTAGGTTGCTTATTTGAAGTATTTTTTTATGTAGCACTTATAGCTATACACTTCCATCTTATAGTGCTTTTGCGGTATCTCATAGGTTTTGGTATGCTGTGTTTCCATTATCGTTTGTTTCAACCAATTTTTATATTACCTTCCTAATTTCTTTACTGATCCACTGGTCATTCAGGAGCATATTATTTAATTTCCACGTGTTTTTATAATTTCCTAAATTTCTCTTGTCATTGATTTATAGTTTTATTCCATGTGGTTAGAGAAGATGCTTGATATTATTTCAGTATTTTTAAAAATTTTTAAAGACTTGTTTTGTTACTGTACATATGGTCTATCCTTGAGAATGATCTATGTGCTGAGAAGAATGTGTATTCTGCAGCCACTGGATGAAATGTTCTGTTAATTTCTGTTAGTTCACTTTGGTCTATAGTGGAGATTATTTCTAATGTTGCTTTGTTGATTTTCTTTCTGGAAGAACTGTCCAATGCTGAAAGTTGGGTGTTTGATGTCTCCAGCTATTATTGTATTGGGGCATCTGTCTCTCTTTAGCTCTAATAATATTAGTTTTATATATCTGGGTATTCCAGTGTTGGGTGCATTTACATTAAAAATTGTCATATTTTCTGACTGTATTGACACTTTCATCATTATAGAGTGTCTTTGTTCCTTCTTATAGAATTTTTTCTTGAAATTTATTTTGTCTGATATTAGTGTAGCTACTCCTCCTCTTTTTTTGTTTCCATTGGTATGGAATATATTTTTATATCTTTTTGTTTTCGATCCATGTGCACCTTTGTAGGGGAAGTGTGTTTCTTGCAGGCAACAGATAATTGGGTATTTTTTAAATCCATTCAGCCAGTCTATGTGTTTTCACTTGAGCATTTAGTTCATTTCTGGTCAGTGTTATTGTTGATTGTAAGGATTTACTCCTGCCATTTTATTATTTGTTTTCTGGCTGATTTGTGTTTCCTCTTTCTTCTTTCCTTCCTTCCTGTCTTTCTTTTATTAAAGATGATTTTCTTTGACTGTATGATTTAATTTCTTGGTTTTTTGTGTATCTATTGTATGCTTTTTGATTTGAGGTTACCATGAGGCTTACAACCTTACAAGAGGTTACTATCTTATAACCCATTATTTTTAGTTAGAAATTTTACACTGTTTGAATAAAAAACCTAACAAGCAAGCAAAAAGAAAATTATTAAAAACCACACATATTAACTTTATTCCTTTTTTTAACTTTTTGTTGTTTCTACTTATATCTTATTGTACTGTCTATGTCTTGAAAAGTTGTAATTATTGTTTATTTTTCCTTTTTTTTTGAGACAGAGTCTCATTCTGTCACCCAGGCTGGAGTGCAGTGGCAAAATCATGGCTCACTGCAATCTCTGCCTCCTGGGCTCAAGCAATTGTTCCACCTCAGCCTCCTGAGTAGCTGGGACTACAGGCATGTGCCACAGTGCACAGCTAATTATTATTATTATTATTATTGTACTGATGGGATTTTGCTACACTGCCCAGGCTGGTCTCGAACTCCTAAGCTCAAAAGATCCACCAGCCTTGGCCTCCCAAATTGCTAGGATTACAGACGTGAGCCATTGTGCCCAGCCAAAATGTTGTAATTATTGTTTTTGATTGGTTCATCATTTAGTCTTTCTACTTTTTTTTTTATATATACTTTAAGTTCTAGGGTACATGTGCACAATGTGCAGGTTTGTTACATATGTATACATGTGCCATGTTGGTTTGCTGCACCCATTAACTCGTCATTTACATTAGTTATATCTCCTAACGCTATCTCTCCCCCCCTCCCCACCCCACGACAGGCCCTGATGTGTGATGTTCCCCTTCCTGTGTTCGAGTGTTCTCATTGTTCAATTCCCACCTATGAGTGAGAACATGTGGTGTTTGGTTTTTTGTCCTTGTGATAGTTTGCTGAGAATGATGGTTTCCAGCTTCATCCATGTCCCTGCAAAGGACATGAACTCATCCTTTTTTATGGCTGCATAGTATTCCATGGTGTATATGTGCCACATTTTCTCAATCCAGTCTATCCCTGATGGTCATTTAAGGTAAGAGTAGTTTACACACCACAGTCACAGTGCTACAATTTCTTTTTCTGTGTATTCATTATTACCAGTTTACTTTGTATTTCAGATGATTTCTCATGGCTTATTACTGTTCTTTTTTTTCTGACTGAAATCCTCCTTTTAGTATTTCTTGTAGGACAGGTCTGGTGTTAATGAAATCTCTCAGCTTTTGTTTGTCTGGAAAGTCTTTATTTCTCTTTTATGTTTCAAGGATATTTTTGCTGAATATACTATTCTAGAGTAAAAGTTTTCTTCTTCCAGCACTGCTGGACTGTAAGGTTTCCACTAAAAAGTCTGCTGCCCGAGAGTCTCTCTCTCTCTACCTATTCTTGAAGGCCAATAACTGTGTTAAGATTTTCCCCTTTGATGCTATTTTCTAGATCCTGCAGGTGTACTTCATTGTTTTTTATTGTTTTTTTATTTGTCTCCTCTGGCTGTGTGTTTTCAAATAGACTATTTTCAAATAGCTCCACCTATTTGTGTCTACCTACCCCCAACCCCTGGAAGCCACTGACGTTTTTACTCTATCCATAGTTTCGCCTTTTCCATAATGTCCCATAGTTGGAATCATATAGTATGTAGCCTTTTCAGACTAGCTTATTTCACTGAATAGTAAGGATTTAAGTTTCCTCTATGTATTTTCATGGTTTAATAGCTCATTTCTTTTCAGTATCTAATAATATTTCGTTTTTGGATGTACCACAGTTAATCTATTCATTTATGTACTGAAGGACATCTTATTTGCTTCCAAGTGTAGGCAATTGTGAATAAAGCTGCTATAAACATCCATGTGCTGGTTTCTGTAGACATAACTTTTTAACTCCTTTGGAGAAACACCAAGCAGCATGATTGCTGGGTAATATGGTATGAGTATGCTTCATTTTGTAAGGAACCACCAAACTGACTTCCAAAGTGGCTGTGCCATTTTGCATTTCCACCAGCAATGAATGACGTTCCTGTTGCTCTACATTCTCACCAGCATTTGCTGTTGTCAGTGTTCTGGATTTTGGTTATTCTAATAGTTGTGTAGTGGTATCTTATTGTTGTTTTCATTTACATTTCCATCATGACATATGAAGCTGAGCATCTTTTCAAGTGTATATTTGCCAGCTGTATTTCTTTAATGAGGTAGGTGTTGGTTAAGATCTTTGGCTCATTTTTATTTGGTTGTTTGTTTTCTTTTTGTTGAGTTTTAAGTATTTGTATATTTTCTTATTGTTGAGTTTTAAGTATTTGTATATTTTGTATATTTTGTTATTTGTATATTTTGTAAAACTGTCCCTTATCGGTTATGTCTTTTGTAAACATTTTCTCCCAGTCTCTGGCTTCTCTTTTTATTCTCTTGACAGTGTCTTCTGCAGAGCTGAACTTTTAAATTTTATTTGGTAACAGATTTATTAAAGTATAATTCACATATTATACAATTTATTCCTTTAAAGGGTACAATCTAATAGTTTTTATCTGCACTATATTCAGTTATGTAATCATCACCACAACCAATTTTAGGACATTCTCACGACCCCATAAAGAAACCCCATACCCTTTAGTTCTCACCTCCCAACCCCTCTATTCTTCCCAAACCCTCACCACCAGCCTCTAGCAACTACCAATCTACTCTGTATCTAAATAAATTTGCATATTCTGTGTAAGAAATTTGTTACTTTTAATGATGTTAAGGTTACTGATTATTTCTTTTATGGATTGTGGTTTTGATGTTTTATCTAAAATGTCATTGTTAAGCTCTGAGTCACCTAGATTTTCTCCTATGGTATCTTCTAGGAGTTTTATAGTTTTGCATTTTAAATTTAGGTCAGTGATCCATTTTGAGTTAATTATTGTAATGGGTGTAAAATCTCATGTCTAGACTCATTTTTTTTACATGCAGGTATCCAGTTATTCCAGCACCATTTGTTAAAAGAACTATCTTATTAGCTCAATTGCCTTCATTATTAAAGGTCAGTTGACTGTATTAATGTAGGTCTATTTCTAGGCTCTCTAGTCTGTTCCCTTGATCTATTTGTCTGTTCTTTCACCAATACCACACTGTCTTGATTTCTGTAGCTTTATAGTAAGCCTTGAAATTGGGTAGTGTCAGTCCTCCAACTCTGTTCTTTTCCTTCAATATTGTTTTATTTATTTTAAATGGTATGTTTAAACATTTTTATTTCCCATGTCTGTTACTAATATGTTCAAATACCATTCTATTTATATATTGATCTTGCAGGCAGTTATCTTGCTCAAACAATTTATTATTTAAGATAGTTTATTAATTTTTTTGTATTTTCTACATACATGTGTATTATTTACAATTGGTTACATTTAAATTTGTTCCCTTCCAAAAATTATAACTTTATTTTATTTTTCTTCTTTTATATTGCCTAGAATATCTAGCACTATGTTGAGTAGAAGACATAATAGTAGGTATTCATGTTTCATTCCCATTGTCACAGGAAGAAGTTTAATATTTCACCACTAAGTATAGTGTTTGCTTTAGCTTTTTATATACATCTTTTATCATATTCAAGAGGCTCTTTTTTATTTCTAGTTTGCTAATTTTCAATCATGAAGGGAAGTTGAATTTATCACATTACTTTTCTTCATCTGTTGAGATGATCATGTGATTTTTCTTCTTTCTTAAGTTAATGAGGCATATTACATTGATTGCTTTTCAAGTGTTGAACCAACCCTGAATTCTTAGTGTTGGGAAAGGCAGTCTTGTGTATGCAGTCTTTTGACCCCCACTTGGCCATTTAAAATAGGTGTTGAGACTAAAATATTTCCTTAGCAAGAGATAAGCAGCCTACACACCCTGTTCCAGGCTAGAAATATTTTTCTGTTTCAGACTTACTAAGTGTTCTTTTGTTTTACTAAGTGTATGCATCAGTGGCTCTCAGACATGTCCTAGCTTTCTGTCTTTCAGACTGGGTTGGGGTGGGTGTGGATAAGGGTCCTTCCTCTAAGGCACAAGAAGGGTGTGCTTATCCAGTTGCTCTGTGTTGGTTGCTAGGGGGTACCGTCTAGCCATGGAGGGTAGCAGCACACACTATTGAAGCTAATTATGCTCTGTCTTTTTTCTATGTAAGTAAAGTGTTGTTTCATCCAGGGCTCAACTGTATTATGCTCTCCTTCATGACTCTGATAAGGCGATGCAATGGGCATATGTGATTAGAGTCAATTCCTGGGATTAGTAAGTGATGCCCAATGTTCTGCTTAACAGTTAGAATAACCCAACTTGGTCATAAAGTACTATCCTTTTTGTATACTACTGGATTTGGTTTGATACTACTCAGTTTAGCAACTTTGCTTCTATTTTTCAAGAGATGAGATTGGTCTGTGTATTTCTTTTCTTGAAATGTATTCATCAAGCTTTGGAATGAACACTAAGCTGCCCTTGAAATGATTGAGAAATATCCTTTTTCTTCTATTATATTGAAGAATATGGGTAAAATTGGCATTATTTATTCTTTAAATGTTTGGTAAATTTTGCCAATGAAACACCCTGGGCCTATAGTTTACTTTGTGGGAAGGTTTTTATTTATATATACAATTTTAAATTTTTCTTACGTCTTTTAGTTCTGTACATATTTTAAACTCACAAGACACTTATTGTTTTACATATTGCTCATTCAGATTTACTCAGATATTTGCCATTTCTGTTGTTCTTCACTTATTGCTGCATCTCTTAGCTATAATCTTTTTTATTTTACCTGAAATACATCCTTTAGTATTTCAATTAGTGTGAAACTTTGGTGAATAATTCTCTTTTGTTTATATGAAAGTGTCTTTATTTCACATTAGTTTGTAAGGGATATTTTTGTTGGCTTTAGATTTCTATGCTGACAGTTATTATTTTAGCAGTTATATTCTATGCTGACAGTTATATTCTTTTAGAACATTGAAGCCATGTTTCCATTGTCTTCTGCCTCTCATTTGTTCTGATGTACGGTCAGCAATAATTTTTTTTTTTCTGCTACTCCTTTGATGGTAATACATCTTTTTAATTTTTGTGTGCTTTTCTAGTCTTTAGTTTTCAATCACATCTATTTTTTTTAGGTAAGATTATTTTCAATTGAGTGCTAGACTTTGAGATGAAAACGTGGTACTAATAATGAGGCTCCAGATGATGCTATCTTTTTTCAAAGACATATAACTTTTGCTTTTGGAGCCTATCCAAGTCACCTTAAAGGTTCCTTTGGAGTCCATTCAAGTGTTGTTTTTCTTGTTTCTGGATTATAGCTGTCTGGAGAAATGATGCTATGTGACTTCCAAGATAAGGTCATAAAAGATGATCTAGTTTCTGCCTTGTTCATTGGGCTGTAAGCTGCAGTATGAGAAGATCAACTCTTTGAAGCTGCCATGCCATGAGAAAGTCATATGGTGAGGCCATATTCAGGCACTCTAGTCAACATTTACATCTGAGCTTAATGTTTGAATCATCTCAACAAAGGCACCAGACACACAAATAAAGAAACCTCCAAATGGTTTTAGCCTGCAGCCATCAAGTGACTCCCAGCCTTCAAGGCTTTCCAGCTGAGGTCCTAATTACAGTAGAGAAGAGACAAGTAGTCACCTCTGTGCCCTGGCTGAATTCTTGACCTGCAGAATCTGTGAGTATAATAAAATGGTTGCTTCATGCCACTAAGCTTTGGGGTTGCTTGTTACACAACAATGGTGAAAGGAATGAGTGTTCTGGAGGTGTCAAAGGAAATAAGGAAATGAAAATGAATAAAAAAATAAGGTTGGAAAGAAAAAATAGAGCTGCCATTTTTTATGGTTGATATTATTGTGTAAATAGAAAATGTAAAAGAATATACAGATAAACTATTAATATTCACATGACTTTAGAAAATTACTTGATACAAGGTCAACATACTATAATCAATTGTATTTGTATATTACAGTTATAAACATTCTACCTTTTTAAAAGGAAATATAAAAGGCAATGAACAGTCAGGACACTTCATGAAGACCAAAGTAGGAGAACTTGCCATATTACATTTCAAGATATTTAAATTTATAGTAAGTAATATAGTGTGGTAATGGCACAAGGGTAGACAAATAGACAAATGAAACAGAATACAGACACCAAAAACAGACTCACGCATGTATAATCATTTGATTTTTGACAAAGATGGTATTGCAAAACAGTGGGAAAAGGGTGTAGTTTCAATTATTGGTGCTAGAATAATTGGATATCCATTTGAAAAAAAATTAAACTTGACATATATCTCAAACCTTACACACAAATCAATTCCAGGTGGATTGTAGATCTAAATGTAAAAAGCACCACAATAAAGCTTTTATAAATAAATGTAAGATAACATTTTCACGTTCTCAGGGTCTGGAAAGATTTCTTTAAAAATTCACAGAAAAGCACTAACCATAAAGAAAAATATTTTATATATGACTAATTAAAAATGTTAAAAAAAAAAGGCTAGCCTCAGGATAAAAGTTACTTGCAACACACAGGGACAAAATGTTGCTATTAGGAATAGAGACAAAAAAATAGAAAAATAGAAAAAGTTCTTAACAGATATTCCACAAAAGAAAATATATAAATGGCAATAAAGATATGAAAAGATGCACAACTTCTTAGTAATCAGGGAAATGTAAATTAAAACCACTATGAAATACTATTCCTCAGAAAATAAAAGAGTTAAAAGAGAAACAGTGTCCGGAATGAGGACGTTACACTACTTTATACAATGCTAGTCATACCATACTTGGATTATGACATTCAATTCTGGGACGACCTTTTGTAGAAGAGAGAAACTGACAAACTGAAACATATTTAGTGACACTCTAGAGATCACAGCATATGAAGAATGGCTAGAGAAACAGGAAATACTAAGTTGGAGAAGAGAAGGCTTCATATTACAAGGATAAAGATGAGTTTATAATGGGTAATTATTAGAATCAAAGAAACATGAAAGGAAACAGTTCTCAGCTTAATCTCAGAAAATAATTTTCTAATGTTTTAAGCTGACTAAAAGCAGAATGGAAATGCCTCTGGAATTTTCAGCTCACTGTAACTGGAGGTGTTCATAAGTAATTTCTGAACAACCACCCTATGGAGTTATTACTGGTAGGATGTGGGGGGAAGATAGAGAGCATATTAGTCAGGGTTTTCTAGAGGGACGGAACTAATAGGATAGGTGTATATATAAAGGGGAATTTATTAAGAAGGATTGACTCACACGATCACAAGGTGAAGTCCCACATTAGGCTCTCTGCAAGCTGAGGAGCAAGAAAGCCAGTCCAAGTTCCAAAACCTCAAAAATAGGGAAGCCGACAGTGCAGCCTTCAGTCTGTGGTCGAAGGTCCAAGAGTCCCAAAGCTGAAGAACTTGGATTCCAATGTTCAAGCGCAGGAAGCATCTAGTACGGGAGAAAGATGTGGGCTAGGAGACTAAGCCAGTCTAGTCCTTCCACGTTCCTTTGTCTGCTTTTAACCTAGCAGTGCTGGAAGCTGATTAGATGGTACCCAGCCAGACTGAGGGTGGGTAAGCATCTCCCAGTCCACTGACTCATATGTTAATCTCCTTTGGCAACACCCTCACAGACACACCCAGGAACAATACTTTGCATCCTCAATCCAATCAAGTTGACACTCAATATTAACCGTCACAGAGGGTTAGACTGACTTCTGAGGTTTTAAGAGGTTTAAAACTCCACCCTATCCCTATCCTGTCTCTTTCTAATGATAACCAAATTTACTCGCTCCTCCTCTGGAGTCAGTGATACCCAACGGAAGAGTGGGGCAGTAACCCTTACTCAAACTATCAGAAGGTTTTGGAAATAGGGGTTGCTCTTGAGTAGAGCCTTATTCTTCCTTGAGACCATTTACTGTTACTGCTCAGGGACAACGCATGAAATGACATTCTATCCCTCTGCTGGAATTCTGTAAGAGCTAATAAAAATTACATCTCTAAGTCTGGCTTTTCAAAGCCTTGCACATTTTTTTTCTATAGCTGAGTGGCGCCCTCTAGTGGCTCTAATCATGAACGTACCATCTGGGGTGAGATAAGACCTCTGAACACAATACTTCCAGCACTCCCTCTGGTAAGGAGTCGATGTTGCTTCCTGCTGATGCACATCACTACATAGCAGGTGACTGAGACAGGATAAGAATTCTTAAGCATAACACTGTGTTAGTTAACCTACCCTATCTCCTCTGCAGATACTCCCCTTCTGCTGGCACTTGAGGAGAACAACAGTATATCCTCCAACGTGCGGTAATTTTGTATGTGATTTACATATTTATGTGTTAATGTGTTGTGTGTTAATAGAGAAAAAATGTTATATTACTGGTCTCCCATCTGCCGGAGGAGGCAGGAAGGTAGGCACTAGGGCATCATTGAGTGATGTTGGTGGTTCTTCTAAAAATCAAGGCTCTTTGAAGACCACCAAGACTCCAGGCATTCTTATTTTGGAAACGCGAAGATTTGGTTACGCTTTGTGTCCCCATCCAAATTTCATCTTGAATTGTAATCCTCATAATCCCCACATGTCTAGGGAGAGACCAGGTGGGAGCTGACTGGATCATGGGGGTGGTTTCCCCCATGCCGGTCTAGTGATAGTGAATGAGTTCTCATGAGATCTCATGGGTTTTGTTTGTTTGTTTTTTGTTTTTGTTTTTGTTTTGTTTTGTTTTGTTTTTTGAGGAGTTTAGCTCTGTCGCCAGGCTGGAGTTCAGCGGCGTGATCTCGGTTCACTGCAACCTCTCCCTGCAATTCTCCCACCTCAGCCTCCTGGGTAGCTGGAATTACAGGCAGCCACCACCACTCCCAGCTAATTTTTGTATTTTTAGTAGAGACGGGGTTTCACCTTGTTGGCCAAGATGGTCTCAATCTCCTGACCTCACGATCTGCCCATCTCAGCCTCCCAAAGTGCTGGGATTACAGGCGTGAGCCACTGTGCCCGGCTGATCTCATGGTTTTATAAGGAGCTCTTCCCCCATTGCTCCTCCCTCTTCTCTCTCCTGCTGCCATGTGAGAAGGTCCAAGCTTGCTTCCCCTTTGCCTTCCACCGTGATTGTAAGTCTCCTGAGGCCTCCCCAGCTATGCAGAACTGTGAGTCAATTAAACCTCTTTCCTTTATAAATTACCCAGTCTTTGGTATTTCTTTATAGCAGTGTGAAACAGACTAATACACACCACTTCAGTGTATCAAACATAAAAATGCAAATGTACTCATAAACCTACTTAAATATAAATATTAAACATATTCTAAAATTTGTATAACTTTGTTTTAAAATTTGAAAAGTTTTCAGCCACAAGCAATTCATTAAAATATGCTTGACAGTGATTTCTCTGCATAAACAGGAATTCTGCTTATGTGAGATAAAAATGTAAACTCCAAGTTGTTTTCAAATGAAATGAAATTTTTACAAATAGTAAACTTAATATTCAATGCAGGTGACATGATAATGTTTTTCAGACAGTTCATTAAACATTTCTACACCGTAATTTTGTAGTGTTTTGTAGGTAAATAATATTTTAACTTTCTCAAAAGTTTAAAAGTAGGTAAAATTTCTGCTTCTGGAAAAGGTGGGGACCAGGTGATCTGGAAGAACTCTCTTGATAAAGGAATTGAAAATGTTGGAAGGTATTTTATAATACATGAAAAATATCAAAGACCTCAAGAGGAAAGTGAGGAATTATCAGGGCGAGAAAAGATGGTGAATTACAACTCCAAAGAGCTCAGTGATGATAAAGAGTGCTTCTGCTGAGGGAGTATTTGCTGATCAAGAAAATTCAGCTACTTTTGGTGTGGCAAATGAAATAACTCACCTGCAGACTTTTAGTTCTCAGTGAGAGGTGAGAGCATAGCAGTGTCCACTTGAGAAGGGAAAGGGATGTCATACTACGGTAGTATAAGACAAATTATGTTCATTTTGCAAAATAAAAAAAACAGAAGAAAGAGTCTCCGGTTGCATAGGCCGAAAAGTGCAATAGCAGTAGCCCTGATGTTGGCAATGAGGAGGGTCACTAGATCATGCTGACTTACTTTTGCCTGATTATTTGTATAAAGATTTTGAGTTGTGTCTAGCAAAGGCAAGAGTTGGATAAGTGGAGAGGGCAGAAAAGGTTATGAGAATGTGGGGAGAAGGTGAAGAAAGAAACAGGAAGAGCAAAGGCATGAGAGTGACCATAAGCATGATGATTGCAGCGGGTAGTCAACAATGATTACATACATAGGGAAGTTAGTTTGGGGGAGCACTAAGTACGATTGTATGAATAGTGTGGGCCTAGATTATGGTGAAAACTGTTTAGCAACATAATTTAGGTTTAGTTCGATAGTCAATGGAGAGCTAATTTAAGTATTTCTGCCTACGTTGTCTTCAGTAATACAAGAAAGTGGTGTTTTAGGATGAAAAAATAGCTAACTTTTTTTTAGTACTTTCCTTCTTCCAGGCAGTGAGTTAACAGTAATAGTTAAGAAGGTGGCCTCTGGAGGCTAGCAGCATCCTGATACCAAAGCCTGGCAGAGACACAACAACATAAAAGGAGAATTTTAGGCCAATATCTCTGATGAACATCGATGTGAAAATCCTCAATAAAATACTGGCAAACATAATCTAGCAGTACATCAAAAAGCTTACCTACTACGATCAAGTTGGCTTCATCCCTGGGATGCAAGGCTAGTTCAATATATGCAAATCAATTAATGTAATCCATCACATAAACAGAACCAATGACAAAAACCACATGATTATCTCAATAGATGCAGAAAAGGCCTTTGACAAAATTTAACAGCCCTTCATGCTAAAAACTCTCAATAAACTAGGTATTGATGGAACATATCTCAAAATAATGAGAGCTATTTATGACAAACCCACAGCCAATATCATACTGAATGGGCAAAAACTGGAAGCATTCCCTTTGAAAACTGGCACAAGACAAGGATGCCCTCTCTCACCACTCCTATTTAACATAGTGTTGGAAGTTCTGGCTAGGGCAATCAGGCAGGAGAAGGAAATAAAGGGTATTCAATTAGGAAAAGAGGAAGTCAAATTGTCCCTGTTTGCAGATGACATGATTGTATATTTAGAAAACCCCATTGTTTCAGCCCAAAATCTCCTTAAGCTGATAAGCAACTTCAGCAAAGTCTCAGGGTACAAAATCAACGTGCAAAAATCACAAGCATTCCTATACACCAATAACAGACAAACAGAGAGCCAAATCATGAGTGAACTCCCATTCACAATTGCTACAAATAGAATAAAATACCTAGGAATCCAGCTTACAAGGAATGTGAAGGACCTCTTCAAGGAGAACTACAAACCACTGCTCAAGGAAATAAAAGAGGATACAAACAAATGGAAGAACATTCCGTGCTCATGGATAGGAAGAATCAATATCGTGAAAATGGCCACACTGTCCAAAGTAATTTACAGATTCAATGCTGTCCCCATCAAGCTACCAATGACTTTCTTCACAGAATTGGAAAAAACTACTTTAAAGTTTATATAGAACCAAAAAAGAGCCCACATGGCCAAGACAGTCCTAAGCAAAAAGAACAAAGCTGGAGGCATCATGCTACCTGACTTCAAACTGTACTACAAGGCTACAGTAACCAAAACAGCATGGTACTGGTACCAAAACAGATATAGAGACCAATGGAACAGAACAGAGGTCTCAGAAATAACACCACACATCTACAACCATCTGATCTTTGACAAACCTGACAAAAACAAGCAATGGGGAAAGGATTCCCTATTTAATAAATGGTGCTGGGAAAACTGGCTAGCCGTATGTAGAAAGCTGAAACTGGATCCTTTCCTTACATTGTATACAAAAATTGACTCAAGATGGATTAAATATTTAAATGTAAGACCTAACACAATAAAAACCCTAGAAGAAGACCTAGGCAGTACCATTCAGGACACAGGCATGGGCAAAGACTTCATGACTAAAACACTGAAAGCAATGGCAAACAAAAGCCAAAATAGACAAATGGGATCTAATTAAACTAAAGAGCTTCTGCACAGCAAAAGAAACTATCATCAGAGTGAACAGGCAACCTACAAAATGGGAGAAAATTTTTGCAATCTACTCATCTGACAAAGGGCTAATATCCAGAATCTACGAAGAACTTAAACAAATTTACAAGAAAAAAACAACCCCATCAAAATGTGGGCAAAGGATATGAACAGACATTTCTCAAAAGAAGACATTTATGCAGCCAACAGACATATGCAAAAATGCTCATCATCACTGGTCATGAGAGAAATGCAAATCAAAACCACAATGAGATACCATCTCATGCTAGTTAGAATGGCAATCATACAACAGATGCTGGAGAGGGTTTGGAGAAATAGGAATGCTTTTATACTGTTGGTGGGAGTGTAAATTAGTTCAACCATTGTGGAAGACGGTGTGGCGATCTCTCAAGGATCTAGAACTAGAAATAACATTTGACCCAGCAATCCCATTACTGAGCATATACCCAAAGGATTATAAATTTTTCTAAAATAAAGACCCATGCACACGTATGTTTATTGCAGCACTATTCACAATAGCAAAGGCTTGGAACCAACTCAAATGTCCCAGTGATAGACTGGATTAAGAAAATGTGGCACATGTACACCATGGAATACTATGCAGCCATAAAAAAGGATGAGTTCATGTCCTTTGCAGGGACGTGGATGAAGCTGGAAACCATCATTCTAAGCAAACTATCAAAAGGACAGAAAACCAAACACCGCATGTTCTCACTCATATGTGGGAGTTGAACAATGAGAACACATGGACACAGGACAAGGAACATCACACGCCGGGGCCAGTCGGGGGGTGGGGGGCTGGGGGAGTGATAGCATTAGGTGAAATACCTAATGTAAATGACGAGTTGATGGGTGCAGCAAACCAACATGGCACATGTATACATATGTTACAAACCTGCACGTTGTGCACATGTACCCTAGAATTTAAAGTATAATAAAAAAAAAAAATAAGAAGGTGGCCTCTGGAGTTCCTGACTCTGGAATGTACTAACTATCTGATTTTAGGAAAACTATTTTTCTGAGTTTCAGTTTCTTCATCTGTAAAATTAATGTAATAGTACCCACCTCTTGAGGTTGTTTTAAGGACAACATGTTAAGAGATTAATTTGGAATTAGTATTTAAGACAGATTGGAGACTGTGGGTAGGGAACAGTTAACAAAGCGTTTGTAATCACTGAGCCTAGGCAACGACAGTAAACCACCAGACTGGAGACAGTGGAAAAACAGCAAAGGAAAAGAAGTAGGACAAGCGACTGACTCCTTCTCTCCACTCTCATTCATCTTGCAAATTCCTTTTTTTCTGTTCATTTAACATAATCTGGGAACCTAAAACTACACTTTGAAGTATGTGGTCTGTCTCTGGACATTATCAACTGTTTGCTCATTTCCTTAGAGCTACAAATAACCATCTGATCTCTCTCTTCACCATTTCAACATCTGCAATATGTTCTCCCAAATCCCTTACTTCAGTCAGTTAAAAAGCAAAACAAAACAAAAATCATCCATCTTTTTACACAATATTTTCAATCTTTTCTTTGTAATTTCTTCCTTCATTCTTAAACTTGCCAATCAGGCCTCCTGCAAATTCCCACGGAAGCAGGGTTCCCTAATTTAACAAAACACAAAATTCAAAAAGAAAACCAATCCTGCCATTTCTGGGCTTAAGAAACCTGAAACTTTCCTTCAAAACTCTGCAGCATTGCTCAGTACTTTAGTGCCTAATTCCTACAACGAGCTAAGATCAGAAAAATCACTACGTAACAGGAATCTTAAAATGCGCAAGGCTTTGAGAACATGGGTTTTCAACATACAGCTTGCTCTTTCAGGATCTGTCTTCTTATTTGCATATATTTCTGAGCAGGAAGTTATGCGCAGTACTTTTAGTCTCCGCGTGAAAAGGTCCTTCATGCTAATCTAATTCAATTCAGTTCTCCTTTTTCTTTCTTCTTCTCCTCTCCCTCTTCTCAGGGAAGGAATCGTCAAAAATCAATGTTTCAACAGATCTCGCGGTGCTATTCGAGATTCCCTATTAAAAAAAAATAGAATTGATGCAAACAGCCTGTTCCTTCCGGGGTTTTGGGCTGGAACTGCAGCGCTTAGAGAGCCCGGTGGAAGCTGCTAAAGGCGGAGGCGGGGCTCTGGCGAGTTCCCCTTCCACCTTCCCCCACCCTTCTCTGCCAACCGCTGTTTCAGCCCCTAGCTGGATTCCAGCCATTGCTGCAGCTGCTCCACAGCCCTTTTCAGGACCCAAACAGCCGCAGCCGCCGTTCCCAGGATGGTGATCCGTGTATATATTGCATCTTCCTCTGGCTCTACAGCGGTAAGGAGAGTGGGGAGTCCACCTTTGTTGTTTTCCTACACACCAGTCCTCTGCTGCCCCAGAACCATTAAAATGCAGAAGTTCCTCTGGCAGCTTCTCCTTCGGAAGACTCATGCATCCCCCATCCCACCCTTCTTCTTCCTTTTTTCCCTTTGTTGCATCGATTTCATTTTTTTTCCCCGTAGAGTTCAGCTTTGTTTGCTTCGTGACGTTGGGGGGCACATTTCTCCTTTGAAGGAAAACGAAAGCTACCAAGTTTTGGGAGATGGGAGATGGTGCTATACGGTCTTTAGGGTTACGTGAAGTCAAGTAAAATCGCACACTGGTGAGTTTCAAGAGTGAGACATTTGATGAATACGCCCTAAGTACTGAGGCAAGGAGGAGTGCACTTCTGTAAAGGATGGGGGTACACATGCTGTAACTGGTGGGAATTGAGTGGAGGCCTACCGAGGCATTGTAATTATTCTGGGTGAGTGAGACCCTGGTAACAGAGTTATTTTGAGAGTGTGTAGAAGAAAGTGGTTAACTTGAGCTTGAAGGCCTGTTAGAACTAGACAAATTGGGAGGGGAAGTTGGGAACAATGACGTAAATTTTTTTAAACTTAATATGACAAGAGATTCAGTTTTCCCCCCATATTGTCCCTTATTTTGACTTTTTCTATTCTTTCAAAATATTTTACTTTTAAATTTCTCTCACTGCTTCAAATATATTGAGAACTGGAGAGGGAGCTCAGTGGCTTCTTGTGTAGTGGCAGGCTGAGTGGCTGCTGCTTCAAATGATAGGACTTTCTCTTTCATGGATTCACTTACTCTTAATTTAGAATAACAAATTTTCAGCAGCTGTCGGGAGAATATGATAAACTGGGGTGCAAGATGAGTGTATATCCATGATAAATGAAAGTGCTTCTGCTTTTTACAACTCAAGAGAAAGGCAGACAGTGGCAAGAACAGATGTGTGGGTTCAGGTTGTAGGGTATAGGAACCCCTTCCCTCTTCTTGAGCTTTAGAGCAGCAGCTAATCCAGGTTGTTGTGTGTTTTTATTTTTTGGCTTGTTTATTTACACCTGAGAGGATGTGGAATGGAAGTGGAGGTTATGTTAAATCACAAGAACCTTGATATTTGAACTTTGTCTTCTCTGGCCACCATGTGTGGATATGTTTATGCAATTTTGAATCTTACATTTTTTGAGTAAGTTTAGGTTGAAAAAAAAAGAACACCTTTTATATTTCCTTTGGACCTAATTTTATGAGCCTCTTGCTGTATTATTTTCCATACGTGTTGTCTAATATTTCAACGTAAAATTTGAGTTGCTCAGAGTCTCAACTCAATCCAATAATTGTAAAGTCCAGCTTAATGCCTTTAGTTAAACCCCTAACGAGACTGAACAGATCAGGCAGTTAGTTTTGCTTTGGGAGTCATACAGTTTCAATACTGTTATTTATTCTTTGCTTTCTCCTTCCTCTACCCCTTCTTCAAAAGTAGATTCAAGAAGAAACTGCTTTCAGAATTTCTATTCAAGTAAGAATAATTGTACCTCTCTTTGTTAAGTCTTAAGTTTCGAAGAGCCTTAGAAATGGCTGCTGTCTTCTATTATTTCCTTTATTGGACTCCTTTTTTTTTTTTTTTTTTTAGATTTCAACTTTTATTTTAGATTCAGAAGGTACATGTGCAGGTTTGATACATGGGTATACTGTGCAAGGTTTGGGGTACCATTGAACCACTCACCCTGGTATTGGGCATAGTACCCAATAGGTAATTTTACAACCTTTGCCTTCCTCCCTCCCTCCTCTGTAGTCTCCAGTGTCTATTGTTCCCATCTTTGTTGGACTTTATTGTTGAAGACCATGCAAATGGCAGATGTTTATGGTATTTGTATTTTATTTCAATTTTTTGTCATGGGTAGTTAGAAATTTATCTACTGTAGTAATTACAGTTCATATGAACCTGTTATCAAAACTCTACTTCATAATGGCAAAATAAATCCTTGCTTTATTATAATATTACAACGCTTTTAAATAATACGGAAACAGTGTAAAGTGAGTACTTCTTTGGAACATGAATGGAGTGGTGATTATTTACTTCAGAAAGGCACTTTTCAGTTTGCTGTACTAAAGTTTTCCTTTAAGATTGATGCCCTGTTTGTTTTAATACATAAGTTAGAAAGTTTTGAGCAAATATCCTGATGGAATCCTACAATTGCACATAGTGAGATACTTCAATAAGTAACTAAGTTTAGTTGTCTGAAGAACAGTTAAAAGCTTCTTTGCTTTGGATTGGTAGTAGCTGACTGTTTCTTAATCTTCCTACTGGTTGTCATTAAAAAAAAACAATAATAGATGTTATACTGGTTATACTGGGCAGAGTGGGGGATCTGGATCTGTGATAATTGGCAAGACAATGTTAACTTATTATGGTGGCGGGCGCCTGCAGTCCCAGCCACTTGGGAGGCTGAGGCAGGAGAATGGCGTGAACCCGGGAGGCGGAGCTTGCAGTGAGCAGAGATCCCGCCACTGCACTCCAGCCTGGGCAACAGAGGGAGACTTTCTCTCAAAAAAAAAAAAAAAAAAGAGGGCCTAATAGTGAAGAGTAGCACTTGCTTCTTGAAAGTTTAGAAATGAAAACAAGTATGTTGGTCTTTGCAATGGATTTCATTTTTTATTTTTATTGATATATCATAATTGTGCATATTTATGGGGAACATATGATATTTTGATACATGCACACAATGTATGATGATCAAATTAGGGTAATTAGGATATCCATTACCGCAAACATTTATCATTTATTTGTGTTGGGAACATTCCAAATATTCTAGCTGTTTTTCCTAGCTATACAGTAAATTGTATTGGTAACTATAGTCACCCTATTGTGCAATTGAACAGTGGATCTTATTCCTTCTATCTAACTGTATTTGTGTACTCATTAACCAACCTCTCTTCATCCTTCTTTCCCCCTACCCTTCTCAGCCTCTGGTAACCACCATTCTACCTAATATCTTCATGGGATCGACTTTTTTAGCTCCCACATGGGTGAGAACGTGTGGTATGTCTTTTGTCTTTCTGTGTTATGTCTTAGTTCACTTAAAATAATGTCCTCTAGGCTCATCCATGTTGTCACAAATAATAGAATATCATTTTTATGCCTGAATAATATTTTATTTTGTGTGTGTATATATATGTGTGTATATATATGTGTGTGTGTATATATATATATATATCACATTTCCTTTATTCATTCATCCATTGATGGACACTTAGCCACATATCATAGTTATTTTGAATAGTTCTTTAATAAACATGGGAGTGCAGATATTTCTTTGATATACTGATATCCTTTCTTTTGGATATATACCCAAAAGTGGGATTGCTAAATCATGTGGTAGTTTGGTAGTTCTATTTTTGTTTTTTGAGGAACCTCTATGCTGTTTTCCATGGCAGCTCTAGATCATGTGATAGTTCTATTTTTGTTTTTTTGAGAAATCTCTGTGCTGTTTTCCATAGCAGCTGTACTAATTTACATTCCCACCAAAAGTGTACTAGTATTCTGCTTTCTCAGTGCCCTTACCAGCATTTGTTATCTTTTTGGTAATAGCCGTTTTAATTGGAGTGAGATGTTATCTCATTATGGTTTTGATTTGCATTTCCCTGATGGTTAGTGATGCTGAACATTTTTTCTTATACCTGTTTGCGATTTGTACGTCTTCTTTTGTGAAATGTTTATTGAAATCATTTGCCATTTAAAAAAATTGGATTATTTGTTTGTTTGTGGGTTTCTTTTTTGCTACTGACTTCCTTATATATTCCACATATTAATCTCTTGTCAGATGGATAGTTTGAAAATATTTCCTCCCATTTTTAGGTTTCTCCTTACTCTATTGATTGTTTCCTTTGCTGTGCGGAAGCTTTTTAGCTTAATATAGTTCCATTTGTCTATTTTTACTTTCATTGCCTGTTTTTGAGGTTTTACCCAAAAAATCTTTGCCCAGACCAATGTAATGGACTTCTTGATGGTAACCATAATAATGGCCGTCAGTAGAAACTCTTAAGTATGTCAGATACTATCTCATTTTTTAAAAATAATCCTTTGAATTAAGCACTATGATTATCTCTATTTTTCAGAGAGGGAAATACAGTATACAGGTTCAAAGAGTAAATAACTTTCTCAAGGTTACACAGTTGGTAAGCAATAGAGCTTGAATCCAAGCAAGATGTTTGAATCCAAAGAATATGTACTTAACCACCAAGAAATGCATCCTCCCAGTGATTTATGGCAACTAGTAGGCATGAGGAAATAAATTTGAACACGAGTAAGAGGTAGGGGAGGAAGTAAGTCCTGTAAGTGGAAGAAGAGTTGCCTGGGCATGTACATATAGGGGAATAGAGAAATGGGCAGCTAGTGTGTAGGAGGGATATTGTGTCTAAAAGGGAATGTCTGTAAGTAGAGTAAGTGACTGCTCACCCAAGGCCAAGAAGATAGAGAAGACCTACACAGTTGGAAAGCCTAAACTGGTCTGGTATAGGTCAAGGTATAAAATTCAGGCCTTAATACTGTTTAGTTTGATGGGAACCATTTAACAAGAATGCAGCTTCCAAGTAGTCTGTCTACATGAAGTGATTTCTGCCTGTTCAGAATTGTTTATACATGTCTTAACTCACTGTGACACAGGTATATGCCACGTTTTGTTTCTTGAGATTGTAATGCCTTGTAAATTTACATTTAATGGAAAATGAATAGTAATCTCAGAGCCTATATAAGTCAATAAATTGCAATAACTTCTTAACAAAAATCAACATTGGCCTAGGATGAGAATTGCTAGAGAGATGATAGCTTGGAGAATTTTAACTGGTTTGGGAGTTTTTTCCCTATACTTATTTCCCCAAGACCCATAATGATCTCCATTTCATGGCATCTATGTATTCTATTTGTGCCTTGGTGTAGAAATTTTAAGATTGTGGGAAATAGATGATTTCTTAGGGTTTTAATTGTGAAGTAACTTTTAAAAATTGATGTATTTTATATAACTGATAAAACAGAAGCTAGTTGTAGCTTGGATTGTCCATAAATTAAATATACATAATTTTTCTCTATGGTTGTACACTGCACAATTTATAACAACAGATAAAACAACATTCTTGATTGTGTAATTAGTCACTAGTCACAGTATTTTCTTCATCTGGATAATGTAGAAGAGCAAGACACAGTTCTTCATTATGTGGTTCTCAAATAATTGTATTTTAGGTGCAGAATGTTTTGCTGCTCTGTCTCTGTATTTATACATTAAACACTGATTTTGTGTATGCAAGGATTTTTGTCATATCTTCCAAAGTTTGTTTGAATGTTGTTTAAAGGTGTTCATAGAAGATGTTCACTTAGAAGACTAAAATTAGAAACTGTTAACCAAATGACTGGGACATGCTTTTTGGAGGTCCCAAACAGTGGAAAATGGCAGCTTTCACATGGCAAATGTGGAGACTCAAGATCAGTGCTTTCAAATTGATGCTTAGTATTTGATGGCTGATTTCCTAAATTTCACAGAAACATTGTAAGAACTTGGCCCAAAAAGAGGCTGATCAGTGATCAGTGATGGTGATTCTTGGGCTTTTAAAAAGATGCTTAAATGTTGAATGGTTGTAGGGAAGAATATATTGTGAAAGTCTAGTAAAAGATTAATTATCTGGGCTGGGCGCGGTGGCTCACACCTGTAATCCCAGCACTTTGGGAGGCCAAGCCAGGCGGATCACGAGGTCAGGAGTTCAAGACTAGCCTGGCTAACATGGTGAAACCCCGTCTCTACTAAAAATACAAAAAAAAAAAAAAAAAATAGCCAGGCGTGGTGGTGGGCACCTGTAGTCCCAGCTACTTGGGAGGCTGAGGCAGGAGAATGGCGTGAACCTGGAAGGCAGAGGTTGCGGTGAGCCGAGATCGTGCCACTGCACTCCAACCTGGGTGACAGAGCGAGACACGGTCTCAAAAAAAAAAAAAAAAATCATTATTTGGAAGAAGAGAAAGGTAAAATGGACTTATTTCTAGCACAAAGACTAGTTATTTTGTTGAGGAAGGGTTTTGATCAATAAACCCTCCACCAGGGTTAGCCTAGGGAAAAAATAAATAAACCTCAAATGTCAATCAGATTGAATGTTCTCTGTAGCTAATCTTTAAAATCTTTTATGAAATATATATTGTGCAATTAACCATGTATCATTTACAAAAACATTTCCTGCTTTAATGGAATTATCAAGGTTGAATTTTGTATTTCATTTCTTACTGATACAAGTAAACAGATTAAGAGAGAAGCTGCTGGTTAACTATCTGACCATCTGTTTGCTTTCAGATCTACTTTGCGGCCCACTAGGAGGCCTTCTAAACCCGGTCTTTAATTACTTTCTTCAATCCAGACCAAGGTTAAACAAAAGTACATTTAGAGAGACGAGGCGGTTCATTTATGATGACTGTTTTTATTAATATGAGAGACAAAGCTGACTTTTTACACTTGGATAGCAGAGAAGAATTTTAAGCAAGGAGATTTTTTTCTAGCCCAGGTCTTGCATGTTGGTTTTATTAGGTTTGCTTGAAATCTTGCAGATTGCCAGAACATCAAGCAAAAAATTCAAATATAAGTTTAAAAATATCATAACAAATTCAAAGACTGTATGTTTAAGTATTCAATGATGCTAGGTTTTTTGTTGTTGTATTGCCCTTTCGTTAGCATAACTAAGTTTTTTTTTATTGTTATTATACTTTAAGTTTTAGGGTACATGTACACAATGTGCAGGTTAGTTACATATGTATACATGTGCCATACTGGTGTGCTGCACCCATTAACTCGTCATTTAGCATTAGGTATATCTCCTAAAGCTATCCCTCCCCACTCCCCCCACCCCACAACAGTCCCCAGAGTGTGAGGTTCCCCTTCCTGTGCCCATGTGTTCTCATTGTTCAATTCCCACCTATGAGTGAGAATATGCGGTGTTTGGTTTTTTGTTCTTGTGATAGTTAACTGAGAATGATGATTTCCAATTTCATCCATGTGCCTACAAAGGACGTGAACTCATCATTTTTTTTTTCTTTTTCCATTCAAACATCGATGCCTTTTATTTCACTTTCTCACACCCCTAAGTTTATTTATTTTTTTTTCTGTGTTTAAAAGGATTTTGCTTACTGCCTTATTTTATTTATTTATTTATTATTATTATACTTTAGGTTTTATGGTACATGTGCGCAATGTGCGGGTTAGTTACATTTGTATACATGTGCCATGCTGGTGCGCTGCACCCACCAACTCGTTGTCTAGCATTACGTATATCTCCCAATGCTATCCCTCCCCCCTCCCTCCACCCCACAACAGTCCCCAAAGTGTGATGTTCCCCTTCCTGTGTCCATGTGTTCTCATTGTTCAATTCCCACCTATGAGTGAGATATGCGGTGTTTGGTTTTTTGTTCTTGCGATAGTTTACTGAGAATGATGATTTCCAATTTCATCCATGTCCCTACAAAGGACATGAACTCATCATTTTTTATGGCTGCATAGTATTCCATGGTGTATATGTGCCACATTTTCTTAATCCAGTCTATCATTGTTGGACATTTGGGTTGGTTCCAAGTCTTTGCTACTGTGAATAATGCCGCAATAAACATACGTGTGCATGTGTCTTTATAGCAGCATAATTTATAGTCCTTTGGGTATATACCCAGTAATGGGATGGCTGGGTCAAATGGAATTTCTAGTTCTAGATCCCTGAGGAATCGCCACACTGACTTCCACAATGGTTGAACTAGTTTACAGTCCCACCAACAGTGTAAAAGTGTTCCTATTTCTCCACATCCTCTCCAGCACCTGTTGTTTCCTGACTTTTTAATGATTGCCATTCTAACTGGTGTGAGATGGTATCTCATTGTGGTTTTGATTTGCATTTCTCTGATGGCCAGTGATGGTGAGCATTTTTTCATGTGTTTTTTGGCTGCATAAATGTCTTCTTTTGAGAAGTGTCTGTTCATGTCCTTCGCCCACTTTTTGATGGGGTTGTTTGTTTTTTTCTTGTAAATCTGTTTGAGTTCATTGTAGATTCTGGATATTAGCCCTTTGTCAGATGAGTAGGTTGTGAAAATTTTCTCCCATTTTGTAGGTTGCCTGTTCACTCTGATGGTAGTTTCTTTTGCTGTGCAGAAGCTCTTTAGTTTAATTAGATCCAATTTGTCAATTTTGGCTTTTGTGGACATTGCTTTTGGTGTTTTAGACATGAAGTCCTTGCCCATGCCTATGTCCTGAATGGTAATGCCTAGGTTTTCTTCTAGGGTTTTTATGGTTTTAGGTCTAACATTTAAGTCTTTAATCCATCTTGAATTGATTTTTGTATAAGGTGTAAGTAAGGGATCCAGTTTCAGCTTTCTACATATGGCTAGCCAGTTTTCCCAGCACCATTTATTAAATAGGGAATCCTTTCCCCATTGCTTGTTTTTGTCAGGTTTGTCAAAGATCAGATAGTTGTAGATATGCGGCGTTATTTCTGAGGGCTCTGTTCTGTTCCATTGATCGATATCTCTGTTTTGGTACCAGTACCATGCTGTTTTGGTTACTGTAGCCTTGTAGTATAGTTTGAAGTCAGGTAGTGTGATGCCTCCAGCTTTGTTCTTTTGGCTTAGGATTGACTTGGTGATTCGGGCTCTTTTTTGGTTCCATATGAACTTTAAAGTAGTTTTTTCCAATTCTGTGAAGAAAGTCATTGGTAGCTTGATGGGGATGGCATTGAATCTGTAAATTACCTTGGGCAGCATGGCCATTTTCACGATATTGATTCTTCCTACCCATGAGCATGGAATGTTCTTCCATTTGTTTGTATCCTCTTTCATTTCCTTGAGCAGTGGTTTGCAGTTCTCCTTGAAGAGGTCCTTCACATCCCTTGTAAGTTGGATTCCTAGGTATTTTATTCTCTTTGAAGCAATTGTGAATGGGAGTTCACTCATGATTTGGCTCTCTGTTTTTCTGTTATTGGTGTATAGGAATGCTTGTGATTTTTGCACATTGATTTTGTATCCTGGGACTTTGCTGAAGTTGCTTATCAGTTTAAGGAGATTTTGGGCTGAGACAATGGGGTTTTCTAGATATACAATCATGTCATCTGCAAACAGGGACAATTTGACTTCCTCTTTTCCTAATTGAATACCCTTTATTTCCTTCTCCTGCCTAATTGCCCTGGCCAGAACTTCCAACACTATGTTGAATAGAAGTGGTGAGAGAGGGCATCCCTGTCTTGTGCCAGTTTTCAAAGGGAATGCTTCCAGTTTTTGCCCATTCAGTATGATATTGGCTGTGGGTTTGTCATAGATAGCTGTTATTATTTTGAGATACATCCCATCAATACCTAATTTATTGAGAGTTTTTAGCATGAAGTGTTGTTGAATTTTGTCAAAGGCCTTTTCTGCATCTATTGAGATAATCATGTGGTTTTTGTCTTTGGTTCTGTTTATATGCTGGATTACATTTATTGATTTGCGTATATTGAACCAGCCTTGCATCCCAGGGATGAAGCCCACTTGATCATGGTGGATAAGCTTTTTGATGTGCTGCTGGATTCTCTTTGCCAGTATTTTATTGAGGATTTTTGCATCAATGTTCATCAAGGATATTGGTCTAAAATTCTCTTTTTTGGTTGTGTCTCTGCCAGGCTTTGGTATGAGGATGATGCTGGCCTCATAAAATGAGTTAGGGAGGATTCCCTCTTTTTCTATTGATTGGAATAGTTTCAGAAGGAATGGTACCAGTTCCTCCTTGTACCTCTGGTAGAATTCGGCTGTGAATCCATTTGGTCCTGGACTTCTTTTGGTTGGTAAGCTATTGATTGTTGCCACAATTTCAGCTCCTGTTATTGGTCTATTCAGAGATTCAACTTCTTCCTGGTTTAGTGTTGGGAGGGTGTATGTGTTGAGGAAATTATCCATTTCTTCTAGATTTTCTAGTTTATTTGCGTAGAGGTGTTTGTAGTATTCTCTGATGGTAGTTTGTATTTCTGTGGGATCGGTGGTGATATCTCCTTTATCATTTTTTATTGCATCTATTTGATTCTTCTCTGTTTTTTTCTTTATCAATCTTGCTAGCAGTCTATCCATTTTGTTGATCCTTTCAAAAAACCAGCTCCTGGATTCATTAATTTTTTGAAGGGTTTTTTGTGTCTCTATTTCCTTCAGTTCTGCTCTGGTTTTAGTTATTTCTTGCCTTCTGCTAGCTTTTGAATGTGTTTGCTCTTGCTTTTCTAGTTCTTTTAATTGTGATGTTAGAGTGTCAATTTTGGATCTTTCCTGCTTTCTCTTGTGGGCATTTAGTGCTATAAATTTCCCTGTACACACTGCTTTGAATGCATCCCAGAGATTCTGGTATGTTGTGTCTTGGTTCTCGTTGGTTTCAAAGAACATCTTTATTTCTGCCTTCATTTCGTTATGTACCCAGTAGTCATTCAGGAGCAGGTTGTTCAGTTTCCATGTAGTTGAGCGGTTTTGAGTGAGATTCTTAATCCCTGAGTTCTAGCTTGATTGCACTGTGATCTGAGAGATAGTTTGTTGTAATTTCTGTTCTTTTACATTTACTGAGGAGAGCTTTACTTCCAAGTATGTGGTCAATTTTGGAATAGGTGTGGTGTGGTGCTGAAAAAAATGTATATTCTGTTGATTTGGGGTGGAGAGTTCTGTAGATGTCTATTAGGTCGGCTTGGTACAGAGCTGAGTTCAATTCCTGGGTATCCTTGTTGACTTTCTGTCTCATTGATCTGTCTAATGTTGACAGTGGGGTGTTAAAGTCTCCCATTGTTAATGTGTGGGAGTCTAAGTCTCTTTGTAGGTCACTCAGGACTTGCTTTATGAATCTGGGTGCTCCTGTATTGGGTGCATATATATTTAGGATAGGTAGCTCTTCTTGTTGAATTAATCCCTTTACCATTATGTAATGGCCTTCTTTGTCTCTTTTGATCTTTGTTGGTTTAAAGTCTGTTTTATCGGAGACTAGGATTGCAACCCCTGCCTTTTTTTGTTTTCCATTTGCTTGGTAGATGTCCCTCCATCCTTTTGTTTTGAGCCTATGTGTGCCTCTGCATGTGAGATGGGTGGCCTGCTTTGGCTGGGGCACGGTACGCTCACCCCCTGACCTGCGCCCACTGTCTGGCACTCCCTAGTGAGATGAACACGGTACCTCAGATGGAAATGCAGAAATCACCCGTCTTCTGCGTCGCTCACGCTGGGAGCTGTAGACCTGGAGCTGTTCCTATTCGGCCATCATGAACTCATCATTTTTTATGGCTGCATAGTATTCCGTGGTGTATATGTGCCACATTTTCTTAATCCAGTCTATTATTGTTGGACATTTGGGTTGGTTCCAAGTCTTTGCTATTGTGAATAGTGCCGCAATAAACATACGTGTGCATGTGTCTTTATAGCAGCATGATTTATAATCCTTTGGGTATATACCCAGTAATGAGATGGCTGGGTCAAATGGTATTTCTAGTTCTAGATCCCTGAGGAATCGCCACACTGACTTCCACACGGGTTGAACTAGTTTACAGTCCCACCAACAGTGTAAAGGTGTTCCTTTTTCTCCACATCCTCTCCAGCACCTGTTGTTTCCTGACTTTTTAATGATTGCCATTCTAACTGGTGTGAGATGGTATCTCATTGTGGTTTTGATTTGCATTTCTCTGATGGCCAGTGATGGTGAGCATTTTTTCATGTGTTTTTTGGCTGCCAGGCTGTGGTGTGATGGCATGATCTTGGCTCACTGCAATCTCTGCCTCCCAGGCTCAAGCGATCTTCCTGCTTCAGCCTCTCAAGTAGCTGGGACCACAGATATGCACCACCAGGCCCGGATAACTTTTGTATTTTTGGTAGAGACGGGTTTTCACCATGTTGCCCAGTCTGGTCACAAACTCTTGAGCTAAAGTGATCCGCCCTCCTTGACCTTCCAAAGTGCTGGGATTACACGCGTGAGCCACCATGCTCAGCTGCTAAGATTTGACTTTAGTAATAGTAAAAACAACACTTATTTATGCATTGTATATGTCAGGCAAGATGCCCAGGGCTTTATCTACATTATTTTATTTAATTTATCTTTACAATAATATTTTAACATAGTAATAACTACTATTAGATTCATTTTACCTAACTGGAGGGGGTATCTCTAAGATCCAGAAACATAGATACACTGGTCAAGACTGAAGAGCTAGAAATGACAAGGCTGTGATTAGAACTCTGGTTGTTCGGACTTCAGAACCCACTCCTAAACACTGTGTTATTTACACATCCTATGTATATAGGTATTGAATAGAAATTGTCAATACTACATAAAAATCCTGTTATATGATTTTGAAATACAATTGCCATTCAAGAGGGGATGATGTCTAAGTAGGCAAATGTGTTCTCATTCATAACCTGTACTCGAGAGTGAGATGAGAGTTGGCATTGGTGGGCAGGCTGGGTGTAGGGAGGATAGTAGCACCATGTTCTTTTAAAATGTGGTTCTTTTTTACAAAATCAAATGAATTAATTGAGGGCACACTTAAAAATAATATTTGTCTGTACTTTCTTATGCTGGCCTGTGTTACATACTGAATTTTTATGACTAATTCTCTCCCATGTTATGTGGCTATAGACCAACATAATTAAAAGGTGGTTTCTATGATTCTGTACATCTAAATTAACCAGGAAGGCAGTACTGCTATAACTTGTAAACTCTGGTTATAGATTCTAGTCCTTGATTTCTGTCCCTTTGGCTTAGTCCTTTTTGGAAATGAGACCCTATCCTAGAGTTAGGTTCTAGCCAAGCCTTTCTGCTTGAGGGATTTCCAAAAATGAGTCAAGACAAATAAAATTTCACCTTTCAAACACCAGAGAATATTCATCTTAGGTAACATTTACTACGTGGGAAAATTTTGTCTGTTTCACCATCACCTTTCAGCCAGTTGTTTCATTATAAGTGCAGCCTTTTTTTCTGTTAAAATTATGAGTAAATATATATTTAATAGTAGTTGTATGATATTGGAGACCGTTCTCTTCAGTATGTTACATCAAATTTGATTTAGAAGGAAGACAAGCATATACAATTACTTAATTTATTAAACATATGATCAATCATCTTACTTTAATTTCTCATGCAAATTGTCAGCTTTAGTGGGTAATAATATTAAGAACTATAATTCATTGAGTCAGGCACACCAGTAAGAACTTTACATGTATTATTTCATTTTTCTGACAACTCAATGAAGCCAGTACTCTTATTATCTCTTTTTTTAAGAAGAGAGGCTCAGAGAACTAGCCAGGTCACAGAGCTAGTAAAGTACCCCCCAGGTTTGTCTGATTCCAGGACCCATGATCTGAAGCCCTATGCTATTCTTCCTACTTGATGATATTCACTAATTACCCACTCTGAATGCAGCTCTGAAACTGATTTACAAGTCATTGTAATACTTCTTTTCTGATGAACTTGAAAAACCATGAAAAATACTTCTTAATTAACTGGTCTATAGCAATACGTGGTCTATAGAAATACTAAGGATAATTCTGGTGGTCTGTTACATCAAGTGGAGAACTTGAGTTTATCAGAGGGGAAAATCAAAGTTGTAAGAGCTCAGCATATACTATTAGTTAGAATGCAGAACATGTACCTTTATCTCAATTTAAGAAAATCATTTTATTGCAATCTAATGAAAAGTAGATAAGATGAATTGCTTTTTGAAGAGATTTTAAAGCTTTTTTAGCTGTAAGGGTGAGATATGTTTTATTGGCTATTGCCTGTGTGATTTGAGTAGGTCATAAAACTTTCTTTGCCTCTCATCATTCTCACAAGCTGAATATGAGTAACTTAAAATGAAGAGTATCATGAAAGAAAGCGTCTAGAAGTGTGTGATGGTTAGTACTGAGTGTCAACTTGATTGGATTGAGGGATACAAAGTATTAATCCTGGATATTGTCTGTGTGGGTGTTGCCAAAAGAGATTAACATTTGAGGCTGGGCGCGGTGGCTCACGCCTGTAATCCCAGCACTTTGCGGGGGCCGAGGCGGGCGGATCATGAGGTCAGGAGATCGAGAACATCCTGGCTAACAGGGTGAAACCCCATCTCTACTGAAAATACAAAAAAAATTAGCCGGGCGTGGTGGCAGGCGCCTGTAGTCCCAGCTACTCGGGAGGCTGAGGCAGGAGAATGGTGTGAACCCGGGAGGCGGAGCTTGCAGTGAGCTGAGATCGTGCCACTGCACTCCAGCCTGGGCGACAGAGAGAGACTCCATCTCAAAAAAAAAGTCAGTGATTTGGGGAAGGCAGATCCACCCTAAATCTGATGGGCACAATCTAATCAGCTTCCAGCAAATATAAAGCAGGTAGAAAAACGTGAAAAAGGTAGACAGGCCTAGCCTCCCAGTTTACATGTTTCTCCCATGCTGGATGCTTCCTGCCTTTGAACATCGGACTTCAAGTTCTTCAGTTTTGGGACTTGGACTGGCTCTCCTTGCTCCTCAGCTTGCAGAAAGCCTATTGTGGAACCTTGTGATCATGTGAGTTAATACTTAATAAACTCCCCATATATATATATATATATATACATATAACCTACTACTTCTGTCCCTCTAAGAGAACCCTAATACAAAGTGTTGTTGGAAATTCATTACTAAAAATAATGAAATCTGATCTCAGAATTTCAGAAAAAACATAATTGGTCTTGTGATTCAGGTAATTTTAACTTCTCAAAAGATGCAGTAGTTGGGGTGAAATATTTTCAGTGAATTTCTACTTAAAACTTAAGAGTAAAGGTAGACCTGGCACAATGGCTCATGTCTGTAATCCCAGTAATTTGGGAGGCCCAGCGGGGGACGATCATTTGAGGCTAGGCGTTTGAGACCAGCTTGGGGAACAAAGAGAGACCCTGTCTCTAAAAAAATAAAAAAATAAAAAAAAGAATAAAGGTGTTAATTTTAAACTTTCTAAACAATGTTGAGGGGACAATCAGGGCTGTTGGTGGTGATGAGACAATTTGCCGGGTAACAAGACAAACACCTGGTGGGTTTTAAAGTGAGCAAAATGGAAGTGTGACAAGATCCAAAGTAAGGACAATTTTATACCCAACTTTGAATTCATGCGATTTTTTTTTTTTTTTTGAAAAAGAGGATGTTGAAAGGCAAGTAAAAAATATTGTGAAAGAAATGTGACTAAACATTTACAAATTGCCCATCAGATCAGATTAGGATTTTTTATTAGATTTTTAAGTTAAAGTTGAAGAATGAGTTTTGTTTAGTGTGTTTATATCCAATTAGAAATTGTGTGGCTATGATTAGGCTCTGTATGGGGAGCTTAATAGTCAGGAGTGCGTATCTCACTTGGGATTAAATCTGACTCAACCCAAGAGTTGAACTCGAGAAGTAAAGTACACATCCCAGGGGATCCTTATGCTGCCCAAATGCCAGGGACTGCTTGGGACAGGTCCCACCAGACACACAGCATGTGTGTACTTTCCAAAGTCAGTCACTCTAGGTTTCATGAAAACTCAAAGCATCTAATACGATCTTGTCAAAATTATGTCTACATGTCCAAGTGGATTTACTGTAAATCAATGTCTAATTACTTTTTGAAAATTATTCACTTACAGAGATTGAATTGATTTTTTTTCATTTCATAATGTGGTTGAGTAGGAAAGTCTTAGAATTGTACTTTTTCATTGAAGTATAAAACTAGCGATACAGTGCATAAACATTATATTGCTTAAAATATATGGAGAATGGCTCAAAAGGAGTTATTAGCACAAAAAATGGGATTCTATCTTGTGCAACAGCTCATATAAGAGAAGATATTTTGGGGAAGAAAAAAAATGAAATTTGAAACCTTGGATTGTCAAAACATGGATTTCTCCAAAAGCAGTTATAAGAAAAAAATAGTTGACTATCTCCCAGTGATTGAGGTAATCATGACCGAATTCTACACCCACACCTCCACAAAGTACCACCACTTGATGTCATACAATTTCTTCAAATATTTGAAGTTGGAATGGTGGGCATTAATTTGTGTATGTTTTAGTAAAAATATATAGCAATTTTTATTTAATATGACTAATGGTGAGTCTTTATTCTATGTAAAAGCATATGATAAAAAGATAGATGGCATGTTGCACATAATAGCATTATGCATTTTTCCTAAATATTTCCTTAAGCTTTAGCAGTTGCCTCTTAGCAACTGTTTCAAGTTATATAAGGCAGATTTCTGTTCCTAATGAACAGATTTTGAGGCAAGGTGAATATTTTTACAGTTTTTTTTAACTTTCCTCCTCATTTATTAATGGACCCGTCAAAAGTTAAAAATACTTTGTAGAACTCTACTGTAGAATAGTACTATTTCAAAATTCAACAAAGTGATGAGTAGCAACTTATCATCTACCTCTTTCACTTCTTATTACACAGAATATAATTATAAACTGGTAAGTTTCTAAATAAATATTTTTTCACATATGAGTGGACGGCCTGTTGAAATTCAAGTGCAAAACAGGCCACCCAAGTGGAGGTTTGCAGTTGCTAGATGGAAACGTGTGACTAGAGTTTGGGAAAGATGGTGGATGGAGAGTAGATATGGGAGTCATTCATGTATAGGTGCTACTTCAAACTATGGAAAAGAATGAGCTCACTAGGAAAAAGGAAATATGGCATGAGATGAGAAGAGAGCTGAAAACAAAGACAGGACTTTGCTGAATGTTCACATTTCGGAGGAGGTGAAAGAAACAGGAATAGCAGGAAACACGTGGATTCATTAGGAAAGATCAGAGTAGCATCTTGTAATAGAAACCACGGTAGGGAAGAATTTTCAAGGAGAATGAACATTGTTCGTTCGTTCCGTACAGGAATTGTGAAAACTGATAAAAGGTCATTGAATTCAAAATAAGGAAATGATTAGTGACTTTGGAGAAAAGCAGTTTCAGTAGATCGGTGAAAACAACAGCCTGATTGGGAAAGGTTAAGAAATGGAGCAAATAATGAGGAAGAGATGAGTATATAGACTAATATTTGTCTAGTTTGGTGAGAGGAAAGGAAAAAGAAGATTGCTGAAAATAGTTAAAATAAAATGATATTATTCCAGAGTTATTAAAAAAGAAGAAAATTAAGTGAACTGGAATTTTTCCTAGAAAAATCCTGTTTGTCTGTTTTCCCAGCCTAGATTTATCAGATCATTGTTGATTCTTTAATTTCACCATAGAATCAACTTCAAACTACCTCAGTGTCTGGTGGCTGAAATATTCAACAATTAATATTTGGAAATTGTGATAGAGAGAGAACATGAATATTTGTGATAGGAAAGGATGAAAGCAAAGAAATATTTTTATATTGTTCTACTTGAGAATGCCCAATGAATAATTTTATCAGACAAATACATAGTATTTCAAAAAGCATTTTATTACCCTTGTGAAAAGTAAACAGGAAAGTCAAAGTTCTCATAAAAAGTATGAACAGCTGGACAATTTTTATTACCACCATTTATTTGCTTAAATTTAGTAAAGATCAGTTTGATTCTTTAGAACATATTGCTTTTTACACTTTGACTTCTGGCTATGGGATGGATTATTTTAGTCATAAAAAAGTATAACTGATCTAATACTTTACACTTATTTTCCCTTCTCGCTAATGCCAATCTAGCTTCTAGGAGGCTGGAAAGAGTATACGGTTAGAAAATTGGTAGGCAGATCACTTCCTTTAAGATTTCTGGGGTGACTTAAGATCTGGTGAATACTATTCAAGAAAGAAGATAAAGAAAAGTAAATGGAATTAAATCAGAAGTTTGGGATTCCATATCAATGACATTATTCAATTCTAGAGGAGAGAGTTTATGGAGCTCCGGTTCCATAAACTCTCTCCCCTAGAATTTCATACTTCTACATTCAATATTTTTACATTGAACTAACTTGAGCGTATGTGCACATACATGTACCATATAAACACTTGGCAGAGATGTTCAAGTGTGGAGCCTTGCACAGGGTGAACAATTTGAATAGATTATGTAGATAGGTCCTGCCGATTCTGAATCTATGATTTGTGCTTAGGAATTATCTTGCTTTCACCCTCAAATTCACTCATTCATTGAGAAAATACTTTACTTGTTGCCAGCCACTGGACTAAACTCTGGACCCAGGCTCTGAAGGACAAGAAAAGGCCAGGAATAAAGATTTTCTTAGCCTCCTCCCTGAGCCAGAATGAAGGAGAAAGTATGGGGATGTCAATTTGAGGGACTAAGTTACATGGTCTGCAAATAAGAAAGGAGTCAAGGCAGAAGTACTTTAGGGACTCCCTGCCTGCCTGTTGGTAAGCTGCCTCATAGAAATTAGCATTCTCCTGTCCCCCAACAAGTGTGCAAATATATTCTGCCTACCCTTTCCAGTCACCCTGACAATGATCTTCTTATTGAATGACAGTTCTGAAAAGTGATAATTTATTAGTTCAATTGAACTGTTACCCAATTTTCTTGCCATTTCACTAGACAGAAGTGTGGAAAGTAGATCCTAAGCACAATTTGCACTTCCTTTTTATACTGGAACATTCCACAAAGACATGACTATTATACAGTTCTGATTAAAGCCAAATGTTGCAGTCATAATAAATTAAAGATTTGTGGCTTCATTGTCTGTTTCTAACATTTAGCCTGGGATTATGGAACAAAGCCCACTAAATTCCCTTTTTCATTATCTAAGAAATGCCTTTTAGACTTTTCTATAATTCCCTCACCTTGAGATCATCCTAGCTTTGATCTTTTGTGTAAACAATTATGTCTTATAAAAATCTGAATTGTATTCATTCCTTTATTTATAATCTCAACCATTTTCTGTTTGTCACTCTTCCTGCTCTCCTTGGTTTTTTCCCTCTCTTTTCCAAGGGTTATAGGATTCCTGACAGTTTGGTTTGAAGTTTATTTAGTTCAGTATTCTATATATCAATATGCTTTATTTACTTTGTTTTTGCTTTAATTTTCAATTTTTAATTTTTGTGTGTACAGAGTAGGTACACATATTTATGAGGCACATGAGACACTCTGATACAGGCACATAATGCACAATAATCACATCAGGATAAATGTGGAATCCATGAACCCAAGCATCTATCTTTCCCTTGTGTTACAAATGATCCAGTTATACTTTTTCAGTTTTTAAAATGTACAATAAATTATTGTTGACCATAGTCACCCTGGTTGCACTATCAAATAGTAGACCTTATTCATTGACTCTAACTATATTTTTGTACCCATTAACCATCCCCATCCTCCCTACCCATTGTCCTTCCCGGCCTCTTGTAATCATGGTTCTACTCTATCTCCATGAGTTCAATTGTTTTAATTTTTAGCTCCCACTAATAAGTGAGAACATGCAAAGTTTATCTTTCTGTGCCTGGCTCATTTCACTTAAAATAATGTCCTCCAGTTATATTCAAGTTGTTGCAAATGGAAGGATCTCATTCTTTTTATAGCTGAGTAATACTCCATTGTGTATATGTGCCACCTTTTCTTTATCCATTCATCTGTCAACGGACACATAAGTTGCTTCCAAATCTTGGCTGTTGTGAATAGTGCTGCAATAAACACAGGAGTGCAGCTATCTCTTTGATATATCAATTTTCTTACTTTGGGATATGTACGCAGCAGTAGGGTGGCTGGATCACATATATGTAAGCTCTATTTTTAGTTTCTTTGAGGAACCTCCCAACTGTTCTTTTTAGTGGTTGTACTAATTTACCATACCACCAAGAGTGTACGAGGGTTCTCGTTTCTCCACATCCTCGCCAGCATGTTATTGCCTGTCTTTGGATAAAAGCCATTTTATTTATATGTATTTATTTGTATCTTCTCTCTTATTTTCTTAATCTCACTAATGGTCAATCAATTTTGTTTATATTTTCAAAAAACCAGCTTTTTGTTTCATTTATCTTTAATTTTTTGTTTCAATTTCATTTAGTTCTGCTCTGATCTTTGATTTTTTTTTCTTCTGCTGGGTTTGGGTTTGGATTTTGTTTCTCTAGTTCCATTAGGTATGAGCTTAGATGGTCTATTTGTGCTTTCAGACTTTTTGATGTAGACCTTTAATGTTAGGAACTTTCCTTTTAGGACTGCTTTTGCTGTTTGATAGTTTGTATCACTATTATCATCCAGTTTAAAGAATTTTCTAAATTTCCATCTTGATTTTCACTGTTGACTCAAAGATCATTTAGGAGAAGACTATTTAATTTTCATGTGTTTGTATAGTTTTGAGGGTTCCTTTTAGAGTGAATTTTCAATCTTATTCCACTGTGGTCTGAGAGAGAACTTGATAGAATTTTAATTTTCTTAAATTTATTGAGACTTGTTTTGTGGCCTATCGTATGATCTATCTTGGAGAATGTTCTATGTGCTGATAAAAAATGTATATTCTGCAGTTGTTGGGTAGAATGTTCTGTAAATATCTGTTTAGTTCATTCGTTCTAGGGTACACTTTAAGTCAGTTGTTTTTTTGTTGACTTTCTGTCTTGATGACCTGTCTCGTGCTGTCAGTGAAGTATTGAATTTCCCCATTATTGTTTTGCTGTGTATCTCATTTCTTAGGTCTAGTGTAATTGTTTTATAAATTTGGGAGCTCCTGTGTTAAGTGCATATATATTTAGGATTGTGATATTTTCATGTTGGACTGATATATTTATCATTATATAATGCCCCTCTTTGTCTTTTTTAACTTTTGTTGCTTTAAAGTCTGTTTTGTCTGATATAAGAATAACCACTCCTGCTTGCTTTTGGTTTTCATTTGCATGGAATATCTTTTTCCCTCCCTTTACCTTAAGTTCATATGAGTCCTTATGTGTTAGGTGAGTCTCTTGAAGACAGCAAATAGTTGGTGGTTGGATTTTTGTCCATCCTGCCATTCTGTATTTTTTAAGTGGAACATTTAGGCTACTTACATTCAGCGTTAGTGTGGAGAGATTTTTTTCATCATGCTAATTGTTGCGTGAATACTTTTTTTAAAATTGTGTTATTGTTTTATAGATCCTCTGAGGTTTATGCTTTAAGAAGTTTCTATTTTGGTGTATTTCAAAGTTATGTTTTAAAATTTAGAACTCCTTTTAGCATTTCTTACAGTGCTGGCTTGGTAGTGGGGAATTGTCTCCACATTTGTTTGTCTCAAAAAGACTTTATCTCTCCTTCATTTATGAAGCTTAGTTTCACTGGATACAAAATTCTTAGGTTATATATATTTTTGTTTTTGTTTACTGAGGTTAAAGATGGTACCCCAGTCTCTTCTGGCTTGTAGGGTCTCTGTTGAGAAGTCTGCTGTTAATCTGACAGGTTTTATACATCTATATCTATATCTATATATCTGAAGCCTTTCAGTTTTTTTTCCCATTAAGTGTTATATTAGCTGCGATTCTCTCATATATGGCTTTTATTATGCTGAGGTATGTTTCAATCCCCAGTATTTTGGCACTTGCTGTCATGAAGGTATGTTGAATTTTATCAAATGCTTTTTTAGCATCATCTGAAATTATCATATGGTTTTTGTCCTTCATTCCATTGATATGATGTACTACATTGATTGATTTGCATCTGTTGAACCATCTTTGCATCCCTGGGGTAAATTCCACTTGGTCATGATGAATGATCTTTTTAATGTGTTCATGAATTCATTTTTTTAGTATTTTGTTGAGTAGTTTTGCATCAATGTTCATCAGGGATATTGGCCTATAGTTTTCTTTTTTTGGTGTGTCTTTGTCCAGTTTTGGTACCAGTGTACTATTGGCCTTGTAGAATCAGTTTGGAAGTATTTCCTCCTTCTTTTCTTCCTTAGAATACTTTGACATAGGATTTGTATTAGGTCTTCTTTAAATGTTTGATAAAATTGAGCAGTGAAGCCCATCAGGTCCTGGCATTTCCTTGCTGGAAGACTCTATTGCAGCTTTGTTCTCATTACTTGATTTTGTCTGCTCAGGTTTTGGATTTCTCCATGGTTCAATATATGTAAGTTGTATCTGTCTAGGAATTTATCCATTTCTTCTGGGTTTTCCAATTAACTGGCATATAGTTGCTCATAGTAGCCTCTAATGATCTTTTCAACTTTTGTGGTATTGGTTGTAATATCACCTTTTTAATCACTGATTTTATTTAACTGGGCCTTCTCTCTTTTTTCTTATTCTGAGCTTAAGTTTGTCCATTCTTTTCATCTTTTCAAAAAACCCACTTTTTGTTTCATTGATCTTTTTTAGTGTTTTTTTTTTCATTTCAATTTAATTTATTTTTGGTCTGCCCTTATTTATTTATTTTCTTCTAAGTTTGGGTATGATTTGATCTTGCTTTTCTAGTTCTTTGAGATGCATCTTTAAGTTGTTTATTTGAAGTTTTTCTAAAAACCTTTGAAGTCAGCCTTATAGCTATAAACTTTTATTTTTTACTATTTATTTCACTGTATCTCATAGGTTTTGGTATGTCATATTTCTGTTTTTATTGGTTTAAGAGATTTTTCAATTTTCTTAATTTCTTCATTGACCCACTGTTCACTCAGGAGCATATTGTCTTATTTTCATGTGTTTGGATAGTTTCCAAAATTCTTCTTGTTATTGGTTTCCAGTTCTATTCCATTGTGTTCAGAAAATATATTTGTTATAATTTCATTTTTGAGGAATTTTTAAAGACTTGTTCTGTGTCCTAACATATGGTCTATTCTTGAGAATGATCTATGTGCTGAGGAGAAGAATGTGTATTCTGCAGGCATTGAATGATATGTTCTGTAAATATCTATTAGATCTATTTGTTCTACAGGGCAACTGAATTCTAATATTTCTTTGTTGATTATCTGTTTGTATAATCTGTCCAATGCTGAATGATGGGTCTTGAAGTCTCCAGCAATTATTGTGTTAGGGTCTATTTCTTTCTTTAGCTCTAATAATTTTTGCCTTATATATCTGGGTGCTCCAGTGGTTGTTGCATCTATCTTCTTCACCCCCTTCCTGAGTTTTGGAGTTAATTCCTGTCGCTGCTACAATTAAATTTGATAAGAATCACCTATTGTGCCAGAATTTTCAGTGCTGTGGCTGCTCAATGTTTGCCTTTGGCCAACTGTATGGCGAAAAGTCTAAGTGCTAAAGTAATTATTTCTCCTTAGGTTTCCATCAGATTGCTAAATGAGTAAAGATAATTTTTGCTCCACCTTTCCCCTTTATCTTTTTCCCCAGTATATTTGTAACAATCCCTACTGCAAACATTTGAACTCTGGCAAAATGGTTGTCTTACTCCCAGGAGTTAATAAGCATAAGAATCCATTTGGGCCCTGTTGCTCTAGTGGATAAATTTTGTCCTACCATCAAGGTTGTTCTTTTTAAAATAGCATTATGGCTTTCCACATTTTATAATGGTGCTTTAGGTGAACTAAAACAATGATATCTAGGTAGAAAGGTCATGCAGTAAAACATTACTCTTTTTTGTTATTAATGTCAATTGTTATTAAGAAAGCTTGAGCATAACACTGAAAGTTCCTTCTCAATTGTATAGAAATTTACTTTTAGTCTGTTCCACCTTTATCACCATCAAACATATTGCAAATAAAATATTAGAAGCATATGTATAGAAGGGATCATGGGAAATCATCTAGTCCATCCATGTAAGGACTGTTTGTGAATTGTCCCAGAAATGTTATTATCAATTTTCTCTTAGTATATTCTCCAAGGAAAGAAACATACAACCTCCTTTGGTAATATGCTGCAGTAATACTTTCTATTCCTTGTTGTCCTAGACTCTGGGTCTAAGATTGCAGAAATCTGGCTGACCAATGAAGGATTTATTTCTTTTTTATGTGTTTATTTTTTATTATACTTTAAGTTTTAGGGTACATGTGCACAACGTGCAGGTTTGTTACATATGTATACATATGCCATGTTGGTGTGCTGCACCCATTAACTCGTCATTTAACATTAGAGATATCTCCTAATGCTATCCCTCCCCCCTCTCCCCACCCCACAACAGGCCCCGGTGTGTGATGTTCCCCTTCCTGTGTCCATGTGTTCTCATAGTTCAATTCCCATCTAAGAGTGAGAACATGCACTGTTTGGTTTTTTGTCCTTGTGATAGTTTGCTGAGAATGATGGTTTCCAGCTTCATCCATGTCCCTACAAAGGACATGAACTCATCCTTTTTTATGACTGCGTAGTATTCCATGGTGTATATGTGCTGCATTTTCTTAATCCAGTCTATCATTGTTAGACATTTGGGTTGGTTCCAAGTCTTTGCTATTGTGAATAGTGCCGCAATAAATATACATGTGCATGTGTCTTTATAGCAGCATATTTTATAATCCTTTGGGTATATACCCATTAATGGGATGGCTGGGTCAAATGGTATTTCTAGTTCTCGATCCCTGAGGAATCGCCACACTGACTTCCACAATGGTTGAACTAGTTTACAGTCCCACCAACGGTGTAAAAGTGTTCCTATTTCTCCACATCCTCTCCAGCACCTGTTGTTTCCTGACTTTTTAATGATCGCCGTTCTAACCGGTGTGAGATGGTATCTCATTGTGGTTTTGATTTGCATTTCTCTGATGGCCAATGATGATGAGCATTTTTTCATGTGTCTTTTGGCTCCATAAATGTCTTCTTTTGAGAAGTGTCTGTTCATATCCTTCATCCACTTTTTGATGGGGTTGTTTGTTTTTTTCTTGTAAATTTGTTTGAGTTCATTGTAGATTCTGGATATTAGTAGCCCTTTGTCAGATGAGTAGATTGCAAAAATTTTCTCCCATTCTGTAGGTTGCCTGTTCACTCTGATGGTGGTTTCTTTTGCTGTGCAGAAGCTCTTTAGTTTAATTAGATCCCATTTGTCAATTTTGGCTTTTGTTGCCATTGCTTTTGGTGTTTTAGTCATGAAGTCCTTGCCCATGCCTATGTGCTGAATGGTAATGCCTAGGTTTTCTTCTAGGGTTTTTATGGTTTTAGGTCTAACATTTTCTTTTTACCTCTTTTTTTTTGTGGTGAAGTGGGAGATCAGATTCTTGAAACTGTGGAAGCAGAGGAAATCAAGCACCATACAATACATGGAGAGCCAGTAGTTATCAATTTAATTTGTATTTCCTAAGTACCCACTGATAAAATATTCAGCTCTCTAGAGAACAAGGCCTTAATTCTGAAAGAGCTAATTTTGTTTTGAAAAGCTTAACATAAGTCTGATGATTTTTTTTTTCTTTTCTACCTCTCTTCTCTTTTTAGGAAGCTTTCTGTGTATTGCTTCTGCCTGTGGATCAGTACAATGTAAGATCATGTGATAAGGGGAATATTCCTATATGAAACTCAAGATGTACTGAATTAAAACTAATTTTAAAATCAGTGTTTTAAATGTTTTTTTATTGTTTTCTTTGAGATAGGGTCACGCTCTGTTGCCCAGGCTAGATTGCAGTGGTGCAGTCACAGCTCACTGCAGCCTCCAACTTCTGGGCTCAAGCAATCTTCCCATCTCAGTACCCTCCCTAGTACAAGGTCTGACTGATTAAAAAAATTTTTTTTTGTAGAAATGGGATCTTGCTATGTTGCCCAGGCTGGTCTTGAATTCCTGGCTTCAAGTGATCCACCACTCTTGACCTCCCAATGTGTTGGGATTACAGGTGTGAATCACTGCACCTGGCCAAATTCTTTAGTCAATAATTCCCTAAGGCTCAAGTATTGGGAGTTGTTCATTCATGATAGTTGATAGTGTTATAAATGAAGAAAATTACATGGCATGGCTAATGTAATACTCAATGCACGCTTTAAAAGGTTCAATTTCCAGAAAAATTTTATCATAAAACTTTGAATTATACTGCTTGTTGTTGTAGAAGAAATATCACTGTTTTAGAACTCTATACTTAATGCTGTGACTTTTTAATGTAGTTTGGTGCTAACTTGTTAGAAATCTTTGTCATCATCAGTATGCTAATCAACCAGGAAACCCTGTGTTGGGGCGTAAAGGGCCTTAGGGAAATGGGTTAACCTTTGTTTCATCCCATTCCCCAACCCCAGTCACCACGTAAGAAAGAAATGACCTTAATTCTACTTCCTAGGAATGCTAGGTTTTTAAAATGTGATTAAGAGCAAGAGCTTTGAATTTATTTGAAAGAAAGGATTTTTTTTTTCATTAGCAGCCCAAAATAATTTGTGAAAACCCTAATGTGACTTCTTTAAAACACAATTTATGAGTCAGGAAGACAAGCTGAGGCACAAGTTACGTGCTTAACCCAAAACCATATAATTGAAGGCAATACTAAGAGTAAATCAAGAGTAGATACTAGAAGGCATTATTTCAGGTCACAATTACCCTGTGAGATTAAGATGGTTTGTATTTACTAACTTCATTGGATACAAAAAGTTTATTTTGAGCCTCACTTATGATTCCACTGCATTTTTCTTAAACTACATTTTTGGATATCGTATAATAAATGGATTATGAATCATCCTTTGTTCAATCTTTTTTTGTTGTTGTTTTTGTCAATAGTCTTTTCTCCTTCTTTTTCCTCAACTCTGGAGTTGGGAACACTTTTTTTTTTCCCCCTAAGTCACTAGAGAAACCATGAAGGAGGTGTTATTTCTTCTTGGAGTTTGCTGAATAAAAGCTAACTCAACATCAGTCTTTTCTAAAAAAAAGGTGATGGTTCAGATAATTGCTTGATGAATGATATGTGAAACTAAGATGGCTTTCTCATAAAAACTCTGGGCAAATAGAGACTATATTTCACTCAACACTCAGGCCTTCTTTCAAGCCTTTCAAGCCTGAGGTAAGCTCTGCCATCTCCAGTACCAATTTTATTTTTTTAAACCAGCTCTTTAGCCATGGAAAAGCATTAATTTTATCTTTCAACAAAAATAAAATTTGATAAGATCTTCAGTTATTAGGGGAATAGCTGTTTTAGCATAGAGCAGGAGATTATTTATATATTCTATTTTTAATTTTTATAATTTAGGGGGTACAAATGCAGTTTTGTTAACATCGCTATATTACATCGTGCACTCATCATCTAAATAGTGTACTTTATACCCAATAGATAAATTTTCATCTCTCACCCTCCTTCCACCCTCTCACCTTTTATAGTCTCCATTGCCTATTATTTAACTCTGCATGACTATGTGTATTCTTTGTTTAGCTCTCATGTATAAGTGGGAGCATGCAGTATTTGACTTTCTGTTTCTGTGTTAGTTCACTTAGGATAGTGGGAAATTGCATCCATGTTACTGCAGAGGACATGATTTCATTCTTTTTTTGTGGCTAAGTAGTATTCCATGGTGTATATTTTTATCACAGTTTCTTTATCCAATCATCCACTGATGGACACGGGTTGATTCTGTGACTTGGCTATTGTGAATAACACAATAGCTAGATCCAATTAATTTTATATAATTAAGACTAAGGAAACACAATGATCCTAGTTGAAATGTTAACCGGTATTATGGGTCACTACTAATTATATTGTAAATAAATCCCAGTCCTCTGAAAGAAGAATGATACCTTGACCTAAGCATTGGCAGTAAATTATTTTTTCTTCTGAAGAATGATTTCTTTTTACCTCACATAGCTTTCATTTCTGCGGTTAGAACATTAAACATCTACTCTCATCATTTTTTAATAGTACAATATATCATCATTAACTGTAATCACCATGCTATGTACAATAGATCTCTTAAAGTTATTCTTCCTATCTAACTGTAGTTTTGTGTCCTTTGACCAACAACTCCCCAACCACCTCCCATTGACACCTCTAATAATTATTCAGATAGGTTGTTCCATTGTTAGACAACTCTAGTTAGTACAAAGGATTTACATTTAATTTAAAATTAAACCAAAATGTGGTTCTTTCTAACATCTACCCAGTGGTTTGCATTTTTGTATTCTGAAGTAAATCTTCTCCTTGCTGTTAGAGCACTTCACCTAAGATAAGATCCCTGTCAGTCTCCTTGCAGTTTTCTGAAAACAGCTTTTGATTATCTGTCTAAAGATTGAATGTTCCTAGTTCTTTCAAACATTCTGTATGGTGCATACATTTTATGCCCTTTACAATCTTGGCTGCCAGCTTCTAATTTGAGCCTCCCTAATATTTTTAAAGTGTTTAATCCAAAAGCCTTAAGTGTAAGTCTTCAATGTAGTCTTGGATATATTTATATATAGAGAGAGAGATATATAGATATAGATATATAATTTTTGTTACATTTTGTTTATATTTTATCTATTTATTTTATATATTTATATTTTATTTATATTTATATCATATTAATATTTATATTTAAGGTGGGCCCTAAATGTAATAACAACGGTCTTTTTAGTAGAAAGGCAGAGGGAAAATTTTTGACATAAAGGGAAATAGGAGGTATGATGATGTAAACAAGAGGTTGGAGTGATGTGAGGAAAGTCATGAGCCAAGAAATGTAGATGAGCTCTGAAAACTAGAAAAGACAAGGAAAATAGAATCTCCTCTAGAGCCCTCAGAAGGAAGGAGTTTTACCACCACCTTGGTTTTAGCCCTGTAAGACTAATTTCAAGCTCTGACCTTTAGAACCGTGTTGTTTCAAGCCACTAAATTTGTGGTGATTTGTTAGAATGACAATAGGAAACTTAATAGAGTTGTTGGCTATGCCATTGTTAAGTCATGTATCCTTGTGCAGTTCACTTAACTCTGTCACTGCTTTTGTTCCTTTTAAATAAGGTTGAGCTTAACATTGCCCATATTACAGATCTTTCAAGATTGTCATAAGAATTGTGAAGTTGTATCTGAAATAAATACATTGGACTTTTCTAAAGAATGATATTCTTATGAAAAAATGGAGCATCAAAAACCAGTTACTGAGTCATTGTTTGTTAGACCTGACACCAGTTAGAAACATGGTGGAAAGTTTTCAGTCACTTTATGGATTTGAAATGGCCACATTTTATTTTGATCTACGGAAGATTTCCAGATCCATTGCTAAAGCGATCAATTAGTTTCCTATTTAACAGTTGCATTTTTGTATTTTTACTTAAAAACAAACAAAATGTTCTGTTCTGCACAGTTTCTAACCCATATGCCCTTACTTTGCTGGGTCTGTTTGAGAACAGAGGGCCTGTCTCATCACCTGCAAAGCCTTAGAGTTCAAGTCTGTGTGAAGAATGTGCAAAAATTCTTGTACTGTTGGGACTGTTGACTGCTTCCTAGCCTAAAGGAAATCAGTTGCCTAGAGGAAATCAGTTGTCTTATGTTTTTACATTTGCTTTAGAAATGATTTCTTTTTTGCTTGCTATCTTGATAAATCTCTAAAAGACATAATGATTCCATTTGCTTTTTAAGTTTTAAATAATAATAACATTTACTTGCAAATACTTTTAAAATAATATAATTTTATCTATTTTTATTTGTTATTTTATAATTCTTGTAAGCTGAATATGCTGTTACATAGCCTAAACCAAGAATGGGATAAGTACATTGGTGAACTAATGCCTGAAGTATTAACCCATATGATAACATACTTCATTTCTTTCTTGGATTTCTGCACTGTCTGGTGAATTTACACAAGTTATTACAAAATAAACTGTGACCACGTTGCTTCTTGTTCTCTCATATATTGCAGTTTGTATGCAGTTTTAGACACCAGGGCTTAAAAAAATTATAGTGATTTCATGTAAATATGTATAGTCCTTTTCTAGTGGTGGTTCATATGAATGGGTTTAAATAGAAAAATGTTCCATGTAAGGAGCCATAGTATTGTTAATTAAAAATATCAAACTCTAATATTTATGAAGAGGTTTATTCTGAACCATATCTAAGTGACCAATTGCCCATGACACAGCCTTCAGGAGATCATGAAAACATGTGCCCATGTTGGTGGTTGGACTCCAGCTTGGTTTTATATATTTAGGTAGACATAAGACACCAGTCAATACATGTAAGATGTACATTGGTTCGGTCCAGAAAGGCAGAACAACTGGAAGCAGGTGCTGGGAGGGGGGACAGCTTCCAGGTCATAGGCAGATTCAAAGATTTTCTGACTGGCAATTGATTGAAAGAATTACTATCTACAGATCTGGAATCAATAGAAAGGAATGTCTGGGTTAAAGTAAGGGGTTGTAGAGACCGAAGTTTTCTCACACAGATGAAGCCACTAGGTAGCATGCTTCAGAGAGAATAGTTTGTGAATGTTTCTTATCAAATTTAAAGAGCCTGTTCTATTGGTAATTTTAAAAGGGAGGAAGGTATAATGAGGCATGACCAGTTCTCCCTTCCCATCATGGCCTGAACTAGATTTTCAGGTTAATTTTGGAATGCCCTTAGCCAAGAGGAGGGGTCCATTTAGATGGTTGGGGGACTTTGAATTTTATTTTTGGTCTACAGTATGTAGTTAATTCACATTACTTTGTTCATGTGTTTTGGGTATATAATGTAAATTCATTTCTCAAGACAGTGACATTAAGAGCTCTTTGCCACAAATGACTTACTGCTGTGACATATGAGCTATAGCTCATGAGTTACACACAGCATCTAGAGGGTTCAAAATTCGATATTACTGAAGTTTGGAAATCTTGAGTGTCGTGAGTAGAATGACAGTCCTCTTTTACAAAGAACCTAGAAAATTGGATAGCTCATTTTTAAGGAAGTCTGTGATCCATTAATGTCTCTGCTCCCTAGAATTTGTGTCCACAGGCTATGGAGCAAGTGTCCATGATTAAACAACATGGAGTTGTTAGTAATTAAGGAGATTCTGAAATGGGAGAAGTTCTGTTATACTCCTTACAGGATGTGCCATGGGGGTGTGGCTCACTTCTTCGGTGGCCCACCGCTCAAACCTCTGGGGGGAGCATGCAGATGGGCAGGCTGTGGGACTTCAACCCCACAGCAGTGTCTAGGGGTGAATGTTTACAGCTGAAGCCCCAGTGGGCGTGTGTTACAGTATGCTCTTTCAGTTTAGCCATCTGTAGGTGCCTTGTGTTAGTCAGCTCAATTAGACCCCACCCTGCCTTATCACAAGGACAGAGGGCCTTCTGTATCCTGGGGTTTCTTGCCTTGGTGTACCAGAAAAATCGGATCACATGTGAGCTTGGAGAATGATTGCAAGGTTTTATTGAGGGGAAGTAGCTCTCAGCAGATGGCTGGGGAGCCAGAAGGGAGATGGAGTGGGAAGGTGGTTTTCCCCTGGATTCAGGCTGCTCAGTGGCCGGGCTGTCCTCAGACTGCCCTGGCCAAACTCCATGTCGTTCTGCTGGTTGGTGGCTTGCCAGCGACTGTTGGTGTGCTCTTACACTAGTGTGTTCCTTTCGACATCCAGCTGCTTGTGTGTTCTTCCACCTTTGTGTTCCTCTTGATGTCCAGGCGCTTGTATGTGTGCCCAGTAGGGTCTCAGGGTTTTTATGGGCACAGGATGGGGGCATGATGGGCCAAGGTGGTCTTGGGAAATGCAGCATTTGGGCAGGAAAACAGAAATACTTGTCCTCACCTAGGTCTGTGGGCACATGCCCAGGGATGGAGCCCTAGCCAGGGACCACAACCTTCTCTTCCCAGCACTTCCATGCTCCCCTTCTGTATCAATTCTAGGCATATGTCGTAGTGGAAGGGACATTGAACTTGGAGTATGAAGTTCAGAGGTTGAGTGTGAATTCCACCGTTCATAGCTGTGTTACAGGTCCCTTCATTTCTGTGAACCTCAGTGACCTCAACTCAAAAATGACTATACATTATAATACTACTCCCCTACCTATTCCATAAGGTTGTCATAATGAAAAAGATTATATATTCATTATTCAGTTATTCATCAACAAGTATATTTTGAGCATCTTCTATGTGCTTGACTTTGTGCTAGGCCCTGAGGATTCAGCGGTGAACAGGATCAACATAGACATAGCCCCTACTTTCATTAATGTTACATTCTACTGGAAAATACAGACGTTAAAGAAGTAAACGCATAAATAAATATGTAATTATGACTTCTGATAAGTGCCAAGAAGTAAGAGGACAGAGTTTAGAGTGAGAGTGTAACAATAGACTTATTTTAGATAATGTGATCAGGGAAGATGCCACTCTGGAAGTGATGTTTATACTGAGTTCCAAAGGAAATAAGAAGGAAACAGGTATGTGATGTGCAAGGAAAATAACATTTCAGGCTGAGAGCCAGCAACTGAAAAGACCTAGATGAGGAAATTATCTTGGCATATTTGAGGAACACAGGTAATCCTTGGTGTGGCTAGAACAGGCTGAATAATATGCAATAAAATTGGAGTTGAAGTCAGAGGAGAGATCAAATAAAGCCAGTGGTAAACTTTATAAACTCTAAAATCCTATACAGGTTTAAAGTGGTGGTATGATTGGCACTACTTTCGTCAATATAACATTCCTGAGTTCTTTCATCCTTGTAATGTGTGGCCCCAACTGACTGCTGACGCATGAAGATAAGTCTGTGGATTCCTGTTTTTATGCTTTGACTCTGAGCTAAATTGGGTGAAAGCTGGATTCCCCTAACTTTCTTTAAGATAAAAAAAAAATCTTAGATTTCTTCTGTAGTTATTTTTCCCCAAATGAGATTTTTCTTATCTTGTGGTTCCTAATTGGGTCACTGAATCAGTGCTCGTTAGAACAACATGTTGATATGTAGAAGTAAGGCAAATATGTTCACCAGTTGGTGGTCTGTGGCTCTTCAAGGAGAGAAGTCAGAAAAGCCAGGTTGGATTGACCTTGGAAAATGTTCGTGTAGGAATAGATTTAAATATTATTTTAGTAGCAGCCTGTCAGTAGAAGCTTTGTTCACTCTTAATCTCTTAGGAAAACAAAAGCTTCCGCCAATAAGAATGGCACATTTCATCAGACGTGTATCTAAAAAGATGGACTTACAGATGAAGTTCTATTTGTAAATTTGGAGTCAAGGGAATACTCATCACTCCTAACTCAGTTTATCACTTAAAAGAGTTGTGAAATGTGGTGTCATTAGGCTTCTTTTTTAAATAAAGAGAGTTGAATTTTATTTTATTTATTTATTTATTTTCTCTATAATGTTAGCCTTTGAGGGTGTCATTATTCATGGTCATCACTTTTAGAAGAGAGAAGTTAGAATATCATTTTGGATACTTTCTTTTAAAAATCAATTCCGTCTGAACCTAGTGATCTAAACAACGTAGTAAACTGTGTTATAGGATTTTGTCCTTTGCTGGAAAGCGGTTTGTTGCTGTATGTAGCTGATTAGAAGGATTCCTAACTCTTACTAACCAATAGCTATTATCAATTTAACTGAATTGCTGTTCTGGTTTTGTGGTCTTTATCAGCTTTCATAGGTTATAGTGGCAGTAACTCTAAGGAGAACCTTTTGGAGCTCAGTCGGCTTACTCAGATAGACTCATGGCAAGCCACTAGCAAACACTAGTTGTAAAAGTGGCAGCTTTGGGTCCAAGACTGCTGTAGCAATATTTTCTGAGTGCTATCAAATGAAATTAATAAAATCATTTGTGTGGTACTTAGCATCATTACTAGCACATAGTAGATGCTGAATATATATGAATGTTCACATATTTATATGCATGTTTTTATGTGTTTCTCTCTCTATATATACACACACATATATGTATATGTTTGTACAGGTGTGTGTGTCTACACAGACACCCACACACACACACCTCAAAGCCTCAGTAAAATTGGGGCTAATAATACTTACCTGGCTGTTATAAAGTTTAAATGATAATATGCTTAGCACAGCACTTAAAACGGTAACTGTTCTATAGCTATATTTTATATATGTTTTATTATTATTACAGGTATACCTTATTAAACTCATATTGTCCCTAAAATATTTTACTATGCATAGCATCTAATGCAAGTTATTTAATTCCCTCTGAAATTTAGATCATAAATGGGGTAATAGTATTACATACACATCACAGAATAGTTGTGATGACTAAACAAGATGAAGTTCTCAATGTAGATCTTGGGATACAGCAACGATTCAATAAATAAATGAACAGTAGTGAATTAGTGATGATGATGATGATGAGGAAGATGATGTCACCTGTCCTCTAGAAAAGAAATGTAGGCTAACTGCTAGTTTTTCTGAATAGCAAGATTTTACTACTTAGTTGATGCTCTCCCAGAATTGTTTCTGTTACTAAATTCAAACTTTTAACATGCCTGTCCTGCTCTCCTTTCTCATGCCTTCGCTCTCACTCTCTCTCTCTCACTCTTGCATGCCAAAGCAAGCTGTTTCTTTGTGAAAGCACCAATGACATAGTTTAGCTTACTATTTTTGAGGTCCAGCTGTACATTTTAATAAACACTTTTCATATTGTGGAATAATGACCTAGTCTTTCTTTCTTAAAACATGCAGGGTGAAATCCTCACTATTTTTATGAAACAGCATCTGATCTTGAACTTTTATGACGCACCTCAGTCACTTCACCTGTATCTTGGCCCTGTCAGATCATGTCTTTATTTAAACTTTTGATAGTTTGTTCTTTATATGTTTTTGCATTAGTTTTTATTTTTAAAACTTTTTTTAAGTATTTTTATCTTGACTACTGTGGTTTTGGTGCCTTCTTTAATTTTATGCTAGAGATGACTACTGCCTCATTCCTCTCACTGGAGGATATCATACAACTATATGATATACAACTATATGATACATATACAACTTGCAATTGTGGGATTCACCTTTTCTGAGTATGAATGTGGAAATCTTCTACAATAGTAGTTGAGTTTTTACAATTGATTGGGAGAACAAATAATAACAAGAAGCTATCATGAATTTTGTAACACTTTGAAATGAATTTGTATTTTAGTTTAAACAATAGCATCTATACATATTGAAAAAAATAGTTGTGTGTTTAAGTGCAAGACTTATTTATTCAGTCTATAGGTAGTGCTTTGCATACATAGAGCTTTGTAGACCCTTTACAATAACTCTGTTTCTCCCTCCGTATTCTTCATCCCGACAGAGGTCTCTGGACCACAGATTAGAAACCACTGCTGTAAGAATTCAGATATAAGGAAAATCATTGTGCCTAAAATGTGTTTAGAGAATATAGGACTTTGATATCCATGAGCATTTGAATACCTTGCCCAAGGTTATATAGCCAATAACTTAGCAGAGCCAGGATCCGTATCCAGGATTTTACATTGACATGACTTTGGCATGAATTTGAAAAATAAGTAGGAGAAAATGAGTAAATAAATGTGGGAAGACATTCTGTTTATTGAGTGCCTTTTGGGTGCCAAACTCGGAGCCAGGCACTTTGCATTCCTCTTTCATGTAGTCTGTGAAGTAGGTGTTATTATGCCCATTTTACATTTAAGAAAACTGAGTCTCAGAGCATTTGAATACCTTGCCCAAGGTCTTATAGTCAATAATTTTAGAGCCAGGATCCGTATCCAGGATTTTACATTTTTGTTGTTCGATTAAGACAGGAAGAAGTCAGCTACTGTTAATGCTGGTAAAAAAAGTTTGAATTTAAACTGGTAAGTCAGGAGTGCACAGAAATTATAGTTGTTTGCTTTTATACTTTCCTCATTTGGCAGGCCCATCTTAACTGCCTAGATATTTTTAAATGTCCTGTTGAGGAAGTTTGTGTTTTTTTCTAGGTCATCATTCAACAGATTGTTTTGTCTTTCATTGATTCACTATTAACATTTACCTCTACTCTCTAGGCTCTTTACATAGTCTAGAATAGTATGTTTTTCACAGGCTATCTCGAGCAAGTTGCAAAAATATACATAGTCCCTTTATTGGCCCTTTCTAAATTCTTCAAATTGAATTTTAAAAAGTAGATTCCGATTACAAATAGGTTGCATCAATATAGAAATACCTTGACTTGCTCACTTTCTCAAAGTAATAAGGCAAATGTTAAAAAATCATTTCTGCATTACGCATTAATAAAATACAGATGATGAAATGGTTTTCCTCATTTTCTTTTTAGTTGTCTTGCGTGATTTTTACAAAGTAAATTTATGAACAGTTCAGTGTAGCTTTTCGTTTTTAAGGTATTAATGATTCTTCCAATGTTTTGATTATTTTGCACTCAAATATGGCCAGGAGATGTGATTGTTAATTATCTTTCTTTATGATTTGTGTTACAGCAAAATGTTCTCCACTGAATTTTTTGGTGTAACATGGAAAACTTTTCTTCTGTTGTGAAAGTGTGTGTACTACTGAACAGCAAGATAACTTATGGAAATTTTAAAGTTCTTAGATGAGGCTTAACTGTGGAAATATTCTTCTTTTTTCAATTCTGTCTCCCACTAAAATCATTAAGGCTCTCTGGGTCTTGAGACATATGAATTCTTCACCTTGATTGTAGGTACCCGTTAATAGAAGTTTACTAGGCATGTTTTAATATCTGAAAGGGTTGTAATTCTGGGTTTTGAGCTATGTCCCTTTCCTTTGCCTTTTAGATTTTTGTGATTGTGTCTTAGACTAATGCCAGTAGTTATTGTGGATATTTATGAGCTAGCAAGTACTTATGAGACATCCAGGTTTCCATACACTGTAAAGTTGAACAATTTAAAGCACAAATTTTGGATTCAGGATACATGTTTTTAAATCTCATGTAATGGAACAAGCTATCATTTAATGGTGGTTGTCTTGAGTAGATTACTTACCTTTTCCCTCATCTCAGAGAGTCCCTTTCTTTATCTGTCAAATGAATATAGTAATACCAACATCATAAATTTATTTTGAGGATTTAGAGATAATGTTATATGCTTCACACTGTGCTTAGTACATAGTAGGCACTCAATAAAGGTAAAGCTAACAAAATTATGATGAATATTATTTTAATGTTAGCAAAGAAAACATGCTTATGAGCTCGAGGATTTAGGATATAGTATGCCTGGCAGAGACCACTACCAAACTGTCCCAAAAAGTAGTTGTTTTTTTCTTTTAGGAAGTCTCCAGGTCTTACAACCCAGAGTTTGGAAGGGTTGGGGAGAGAGAAAAGGGGTCAGAGAATTTGTATTTTTAATGCTTGGGGTTGCCAGGTAGTTGAGTATCTGAAAAGTGAATATGGAAACTTGCCTCAGTTTACAAAAGTAGAACATAAGAAAGGGAAAGAGAAATAGTGCCTCACGCAAACAATTAAGAGCAATAGTTTACTGTTTTCAGGTATGATATATAGACTACCCACCTCTACCCAGAGTAGTGTTTTTAATGCAGACTCCTAGGCCCAGGTCTTGACTTTCTGAAGTATATTTTCAGTCATACTGAGGTTTGAAAATCTCCTGGTATAACAGAATAAGGTAGATATGAGTTCAAATTCTTATTTTTCCACTTATTAATTGTACCCATGGCTCTTGTCCTTCTTATGTTCCACTCCAACTCTGCTTTTACCACTCTAGCCTTTTTTCTCCTTGTTATTATATAACTCAATCAACTAACTGTACTTATTCAACTAGATAGTTGTGTAACATGCCATCATTTGGTCTTAAACCATTGGAGTGCTATCACTGGCTCCTCCTACTGAACTTGTACAGTTTTCTAGCTGACAGCTACTTTTAATTTCCTTACCTCTCATCCACAATGTCTGGTCCTGACATGACTGCCAATTCTTCTCCCTAGTTTCTATGTGGTCTGAATTACTACCCTGACCAATCTGATGCCCAGGTTTGTTTGTTTTTTATAAGTTTACCCAATTTAGAGCCTGGATAGCAAACTTAACTCAAGGGTATGGACTCAGATGCAAAACTTCAGTGTGTATAGCCTACAGACTCTATAATCACCGAATACTTCTTTGTACCCCAGTGCTGATCGTGTCCATATCTAATTTAATAGACAAGAGCACATGTGCTAGGTGTGGAAAAATGGACAAGGATTCTGCATTTTAAGCAGAATCTCAAAAAATAAGCAATAATTTTATTATTAGAGATGAAGACAAAGGACATTCCTGTGAGAGGTAACAGTAAGAGCAAATACATGACTTAGGACTAGTAAATGACTCAGTGTTAGGTTTTCTATAAACATTCCATTGTTTCTCATGGTGCAGTATGAGTAACACCTGCTTCAAAAATCTCAGAGGGTGACTGTTTAAAATTTTATTCATGGGTGCTCTAGACTTATTAAATTTGGATCCATGGGAATGTGACTCAACAGTCTGCATTTTCAACAACAGGTGCACCATCAAAAAACATCAAGTAGCTATATATAACTAAGGATATGTAGCTGAAGACTTGAGAAGACTGAGCCGTGTATTTCTAAAAGGGCTGAAAACTACATAGTTTAGAGAATGCTCACTTTCTATAAAAAAGTGGCAGTGTTTGGAATTAGCCACACACTATGGAACCAATTACCATTTAAGTTATAATACACAGGATTCTAGAAGAAAAGAAAGTTATCTGATCTGAAGTCCAGTAAGTTTTGTTGTGTGTGCGTGAGGGAAGGACAGAGGGAGAGAGAGAGGCTGAGGGGGAGAGAGAGAGAGAGAGAGAGAGAGAGAGACAGAATAGGATGACAGTGCAAGGAGGCCCTGGTGTGGCTTCTAAGTGGCAAGGAACCTTCAGTAAGAAAGCAGGCACAGTCTAAAGACTTGAAACCATGGAAATTAGATAGATTCCAGTGGAGGCTATGGTAGTGAGAGAAAAGTCAAGTAATGTTATTGAATTAAATTCTTACTTGGATTTCCTAGGGAAGAGATGGATCAAGATGGTGAAATAGAAGGCTCCACCAATCATCCCCTTCACACGAACACCAATTTAACAACTATCTACATGCACACACACAAAAGCTTCATCAATTTAACAACTATCTACATACACACACACAAAACCTTTGTAAGAACTCAAAATCAGGTGAGTACTCATAGTACCTGGTTTTAACATCATATTGGTGAAAGAGGCACTGAAAAGGTAGAAAAAAATAGTCTTGAATCACCAGTGTCACCCATAACTCCCTCCCCGACCAGCAGCAGTTGCATGGTGCAGAGAGCTTCTCTGGGTGCTGGGGGAGGGAGAACTCAGTAATTGTGAGACATTCAACTCAGTTCTTTCCTGTTAGAGCAGAAAGGAAAACCAGATCAAACTCAGCTGATGTCTGGACACAGAGGGAGCATTTAAAGTAGCCCTAGCCAGAAGGGAATTGTTGATACTAGCAGTCAGAACTTGAATTCTTGCAAACCTTGCCACAGAGGGTTAAATTGCCCTGGGTCTCTAAGTAAACTTGAAAGGCAGGCTAGGCTACAAGGGCTGCAACACTAAGGCAAATCCTAGAGCTGAACTGAGTCCAGATACAGTAGACTGGGGCACATGAGCTACTAAGACAATAGCTGGGTTGGCTAAGGGAATGCTGTCATCACCCCTCCCTTAACCTTAGGTTGCACAGCTAACAACTCCAAAAGAAACCCCTTCCTTCTGCTTGAGGAGAGGAGAAAGAAGAGTGGGGAGGACTTTGTCTTGTATCTTGGATACTAGCTCAGCCACAGCAGGATAGGGCACTGGTCATAGTTGTGAGGCCCCTGTTTCAGGCCCTAGCTCCCGGATGACATTTCTAGACATATCCTGGGCCAGAAGGTAACCCACTGCCTTGAAGGGAAAGACCCAATATTGGCAGCATCTGTCATTTGCTAACTAAAGAGGCCTCAGGCCCTGAATAACCAACAGTCATTCCCAGGTACTACATCAAAGGCCTTGGTTGGGTCTCTGATTGTCGGCTTAAGGTACCCGCTTGGCTGGCCACAGGAGGGTAGAGCATCAGGCAAGCTCTTGGAGTCCCTGATTCCGGGACTTGACTCTTGGATGGTATGAGCCCACTGCCCTGAACGGTGAGTCCCAGGCCAGCCAACGTTAACTACAAGCCGACTTAGGGGCCCTTGGGCCTTAAGGGAACATTGGCAGTAGTCTGGCAGTACTCCCCATGGCCTGTGGTGGCAGTGGCCACGGGGTGAGGCACCTCTGCCTTTGGAAAGTGGAGTGAACAGTGGAAAGGACTACATCTTGTGGCTTGAGTGCCAGTGCAGCCACAGTATAATAGAACACCAGGTGGACTGCTAAGGGTTTTGACTCTGTTATCGGCCTCCTGCACAACACCTTTGAATCCACCTGGGATCTAGGGGAACTCACCACACTGAGGAGAAAAACACAGGCCAGGCTGGTTTTGTCACCTGCTAATTGTAGAGCCCCAGGGTTTTGAGCAAACAGGCAGTAGCCAGGGGGTGATTACAGCAGGCCTCGGGTGAGACACAGTGCTATGTTTGCTTCAGGTCTGACCCAGTGCAGTCATAGTGGTGGTGGCCACAGCGGTACTTGTGTCACTCTGTTCCTACGTTTGGGTAGTGCAGAACAGAGAGAGAGAGAGAGAGAGAGAGAGAGAGAGAGAGACTCCATTGCTTGGGAGAAGGTAAGGGAAGAGAACAAGAGTCTCTGCCTGGTAATTCAGAGAATTCTCCTGGAACTAGCCCAACACCATCAAGGTGATACCTCTATGAGTATGCAACAGCCAAAGAATTAATGGACTTGGCATGCCTTCTGAAGCAGCTGCAGCTTGGATCACAAACCCAATTTATTTTGAATATCTGGAGAGCTTTTCTAAGAAAGAAAGGTACGAACAAGCCCAAACATTGAAGATTACAAGAAATACCTAACTCTTTAATGCCCAGATGGCAAAGAACATCTACTAGCATCAACATCATCCAGGAAAACGTGACCTCATTAATTCCTAAATAAGACACCAGGGACCAATCCTGGAGAAAAAGAGATATGTGAACTTTCAGACTGATAATTCAAAATAGCTGTGATGAGGAAACTCAAAAGAAATCAAGATAACACAGAGAAGGAATTCAGAATTCTATCATATAAATTTAGCAAAGAGATTAAAGTAATTGAAAAGAAACAAACAGAAATTCTGGAGCAGAAAATGCAATGAGGATACTGAGAAATGCATCAGAGTTTTTTAATAGTGGAATTGATCAGACAAGAAAGAAGTAGTGGTCTTAAAAACTGGCTATTTGAAAATGCACAGTCAGAGGAGACAAAAGAAAAAAGTATGTGTAGCACGCATACAGAGTCTAAAAAATGATGGAAAAGGGCAAATCTAAAAGTTACGGGCCTTAGAGAGGAGGTAGAGAAAGAGATAGGGGTAGAAAGTTCATTCAAAGGAAAAATGACAGAGAAACTTCCAAAACAGAGAAAGATACCAATAAACAAGTACAAGATGGTTGTAGAACACCGAGCAGATTTAACCCAAAGAAAACTGCCTCAAGGCATTTCATAATCAAACTTCCAAAGATCAAGGATAAAGAAAGGATCCTAAAAGCAACAAGAGAAAATAAATAATGTGCAATGGAGCTCCAGTGCATCTGGCAGCAGACTATTCAGTGGAAACCTTACAGACCGGGAGAGAGTGGGACGATATATTTAAAGTACTGAAGGAGAACAACTTTAACCCATGAATAGTACATCTAGCAAAAATATTCTTCAAACTTGAAGGAGAAATATTTTCCCCGACAAACAAAAGCTGAGGGTTTTCATTAACACCAGACTTGTCCTACAAGAAATGCTAAGGGTAGTATTTCAATGAGAAAGAAAATAATGATAATGAGCAAAAAGTAATCTTCTGAAAGTACAAAATTCACTGATAAGAGGAAATACACAGAAAAAACACAGATTATTATATCACCGTAACTGTGGTGTGTAACACTCTTATCCTGAGTACAAGAACTAAACGATAAACCAATCAAAAACAATAACTACAGCATCTTTTGGAGACATAGACAATACGATAATATGTAAACAGAAACAACAGAAAGTTAAAAAGCAGATGGATGGTGTTAAGGTGTAAAGTTTTTATTAGTTTTATTTTGCATGTTTGTTTCTTCATGCAAAGTGTTATTATTAGTTGAAAATAATGGGTTATAAGATAGTATTTGCAAGCCTCATGATAACCTCAAACCAAAAAATATACAGTGGATATTCAAAAAATAAAAAAGCAACAAACTAGATCATATCACAAAATCACCTTCGCTAATGGAAGACAGGAAAGAAAGAAAGAAGGAAGAGAAGATCACAAAACGACAAGAAAACAAATAACGAATTGGCAGGAGTAACTTCTTACTTATCCACAATAACATTTAATGTAAGTGGACTGAATTATCTAATCAAAAGATGTAGAGTGAATGAATGGATATTAAAAACAAAAGCAATTAATCTGTTGCCTATAAGAAACATATTTCACCTCTAAAGATACATATAGACTGATACATATGTACATATACATAGTCTGAAAATAAAGGGATAGAAAAACATATTCCATGTCAATGGAAAACAAAAACAGAGCAGGAATAGCTATACTTATATAAGACAAAATTGGTTTCAAGACAAAAACTATATGAGACAAAGTAGGTCACTATATAATGATAAAGGAGTCAATTCAGCAAGAGGATATAACAGTTTTAAATATGTATGTACCCAACAGTGGAGCACCCAGATATGTAAAGCAAATATTGTTAGAGCTAAAGAGAGGTAGTCCCTAATAAAATATTAACTGGAGACTTACATCCCACTTTCGGCATTGGACAAATCTTCCAGATGCAAAATCAAAAAAGAAACATTGAAATTAATCTGCATTATAGACTAAATAACAAGAAGAATGTTGCAAACTATACAAATTATGGAAATTAAATAATATGCTGCTGAATTACCAGTTCGTCAAAGAAGGAATTAAAGAAATTGAAAAATTTTTGAAATAAATAATAATGGAAACACAACATACCAAAATGTATGAGATATAGCAAAAGCAGTAGTAACAGGGAAATTTATAGATTAAAATGTTTATAGATTAAAAGTCTATAGATTAAAATTAAAAAGTTTATAATTAAAACGAAGAAAACAAAACAGATCTGTGAAAGTAAAAGTTGGTTTTTGGAAAAATTAAATAAAATAGACAAACGTTTAACTAGACTAATTAAGGGAAAAATGAGAGATGTAAATACATAAAATCAGACATGAAAAAGGAGACATTACAATTGATACTGCACAAATTAAAGACATTCTTTTTTTGATTCTTTTTTTAATTTAATTTTATTATTATTATACTTTAAGTTTTAGGGTACATGTGCACAATGTGCGGGTTAGTTACATATGTATACATGTGCCATGCTGGTGTGCTGCACCCATTAATTCTTAATGTCTACTATAAGCAACTATACTCCAGTAAGCTGGAAAATAAAGAAGAAATGGACAAAATTCTAAACACATAAAACCTACCGACACTGAACCATGAAGAAATCCAAAACCTGAGCACAACAGTAACAAGTAATGAGATCAAAGTCATAAGTAAAAGTCTCCCAGTGAAGAACTGCCTTGAACCTGAAGGTTTGACTGCTGAATCCTACCAAACGTTTACAGAAGAAATACTTTTAATCCTACTCAAACATTTTGAAAAATAGAGGAGGGAATACTTGCAAACTCATTCTACAAGGCCAGCATTACCCTGACACCAAAACTAGACAAAGACACTTCAGAAAAAGAAAACTGATGCAAAAATTCTCAACAATGTACTAGCAAAACAAATTCAACAATATATTAGAAAGATCATTCATCGTGACCAAGCGGTATTTATTCCTGGGGTGCAAGGGTTGTTTAACATGCAAATCAATCAATGTGATACATGGTATCAACTGAGTGAAGAATACAAGTCATATTATCATTTTAATTGTTGCTGAAAATCATTTGATAAAATTCAGCATCTCATTATAAAAACTCTCAATAAACTGGGTATAGAAGAAACATATCTCACCATTGTAAAAGCTATATGTGACATGCACATAGCTAGAAAACTGAAAGCATTTTCTGTAAGATCTGGAACATGTCAAGGCTGCTTACTTTCACCACTGTTATTCAGTATAGTGCTGGAAGTCCTACTAGAGCAATTTGACAAGAAAGAGATAAAGGGCAACCAAATTGTAAAGGAGGAAGTCAAATTATCTTTGCAGATCATATGATCTTATATTTGGAAAAATGTAAAGACTCCACAAGAAAACTATTAGAAACTGATCTACAAATTCAGTAAAGTTGTAGGATACAAAATCAACATACAAAAACCACTAGCATTTTTATATGCCAACAGTGAACAATCTGAAAAAGAAATAAAAAAATTAATCCCATTTACAATAGCCAGAAATAAAATTAAATAACTGGGCGTTAACCAAAGAAGTAAATGATCTAATGAAAACCATAAAACCTTGATGACAGGAACTGAAGAGGGCTCCAAAAAATGGAAATACATCTCATTTTCATGGATTGGAAGAATCAATATTGTTTAAATGTTCATCCTACCCAAAGCAATCTCCAGATTCAGTGCAATCCATATCAACATACCAATGGCATTCTTCACAAACATAGAAACAACAATCTGTACAGTTATAGGGAACCACGGAAGACACAGAATAGTTAAAGCTATCTTAAACAAAAAAGAACAAAACTGGAGGAATCACATTACCTGACTTCAAATTGATGGTGGTGGTGGTCTGTCTGGAGCAGCCTCTGTGGGGTTGCCAGCTACAGTGGGGGAGATGCAGCTGGGGCTACACACTCCGCAGAGCCAGTGGGGGCTGTTAACAGGTGGGAGCCCCATCCCCTACTGAGTTGGCAGGGTGGGAGCCCCATGCTCCTGTGTGCAGCTGAAAATGCCCAGCCACGGTTGTGAACCCATGCATCCTTGCCCTCTCAGGGGCCTGGAAAGCCATCCATGCTTCTGCAGGCTCAGAAGTGCCTTTTCCCTCTCTCTGGCCTCTTCCCACTCCTAGTGCCTGCTCTTGGGTGGAGCAAAGTTGTGGCCTTGTCTGGGTGTTGTAGCACACCCAACTGGGTGTGTGCATGATTGGGGCAGTGCTGACACACCAGACCCTGCTGCCTCAGCTTCCTCTGGACTTTGGGCACTGAGGAGCATGAGAGGGATACTGAGGAGGCTGAGGGTTGCTTGGCACAGGCCTGCACGCACCCCTTGGCACAAACAGCCTGGGTGCCATGGATGGCAGAAGGCAGACAGTGTCCGGGGTAGAAAGGGGTAGGTTTCAGGTGAAACCCCACCTTCAAGACAGATAAAGTCTGAAATCTGGGGGCCAGGCTGCCAGTTCCAGGTGGAGTCCATGGCCCAGAGTGATAGCTTATGGTGCTTTTTCTTGGCCCACCCATGGCTCCCCATGGACCAATCAATAATCATTTCCTCCCTGTGAGCCCATAAAAACCCCAGACTTGGCCAGACTCTGGCAGACATTGGGATTACCAGATGCAGGAAGGAGCTACCCACTTTGGGTCTCCTGAGTGTTCTGTCACTCAATGAAGCTCATCTCCTGGCTGAAACGGGCACCCCTGCTCACTATGTTGTGGGCAACAAGGAGAGAAGAGCTGCAGCCCTTTGGGGACCCCAGACTTAGGGGGTCCCTGAGCCAGAGATGTGACATCCTCTTTGGGGCTCTGCAGTTCCTGGCATCTGCAACTTCCAAGCATCACCACGTTCCTCTCGTCCAGATACAGGTTGCTTGCAGTGGAAGGCACGTGCGGTACATCTGGTCCAGCCACAGCCTTGCATGGAGCTGGTACCTGTGCCAGTGCCTGGAGCTGCCTGCCCGACAGCAGAAGCCAGCATGCCTGGCAGTGCACAGTGTCTGGTTCCCACACTTGCTCACCCACACACCCCTCATTTCTCTGCCCCTGGCTTGCCCTTGGCAGGTATGGGATCCAGGCCAGTAGCATGAGCCAAGTGCAGCATGCCGAACCGAGTGGGCGGAATAAGTCCAGAAGTTGTAAGTAATACTGAAGCAGAAGGTGCTGCCAGCTACAGAGTTTTCTAGCTTGCAAAATGACACCCCAAGGATCCTATGACAAAATTATACTACAGAGCTATAATAACCAAAATAGCATGGTATTGGCATAAAGACAGATGCATAGACCAATAGAATAGACTAGAGAACCCTGAAACAAATCCACACATTTACAGTGAACTCATTTTCGACAAAAGTGCCATGAACATACACTGGAGAAAAGAGAGTCACTTCAATTAATGGTGCTGGAAAACTGGACATCCATATGCAGAAGAATGAAAGAAGACCCCTATCTCTTGCCATATACAAAAATCATATTTAAATGGATTAAAGACTTAAATATGAGATGTCAAAAGTACTACAAGACACTACTACAAGAAAACATTGGGGGAAACTCTTTAGGATATTGGTCTGGGCAAAAATTGCTTGAGTAACACTGCACAGGCACCGGCAACTAAAGCAAAAATGAACAACTGTGATCACATCACGTTATAAAGCTTCTGCACAGCAAGGGAACAATCAACAAAGTGAAGAGACAGCCCACAGAGTAGTAGAAAATATTTGCAAACTATCCATCTGACAAGGTATTAATAACCAGAATACTTAAGGAGCCCAAACAACTCTAGAGGAAAAAAAATCTTATAATCCAATCAAAAAATGGGCATACAGATGGCAAACAGACATATGGAAAAGTGCTCAACATCACTGATCACCAGAGAAATGTAAATCAAAACTACAATGATATATCATCTCACCCCAGTTAAAATGGCTTATCTAGAAAGACAGGCAATAAAAAATTCTGGTGAGGATGTGGAGGAAAGGGAACCCCCCATACACTGTTGGTGGGAATGTACATTAGTACAACCAGTATGGAGAACTGTTCGTAGGTTCCTCTAAAAACTGAAAATAGAGCTACCACATGATTCAGCAATTCTACTGCTGGATATATACCCCAAAGAAAGGAAATCAGTATATCAAAGAGGTATTCTGCACTGCCATGTTTGTTGTAGCATTCACAATAGGTAAGATTTGGAAGCAATCTAAGTGTCCATCGACAGATGAATGAAATGTAAAGAAAATGTGGTACATATGCACAGTGCAGTACTATTCAGTCATAAAAATGAGATCCTGTCATTTGCAACAACATGGATAGAACTGGAGATCATTATGTTAAGTGAAATAAATCAGGCGCAATAAGGCAAATGCCATGTGTTCTCATTTATTTGTGGAATCTGAAATTCAAAACAATTGAACTCATGGCCATAGAAAGTAGAAATATGGTTACCAGAGATTGAGAAGGGTAGCGAGGGGGTCGGGAGGAGATTGGAATGGTTATTGGGTACAAAAAAGCTGGAAAGAATGAATAAGACCTACTATTTGATAGCACAACAGGGTGACTGTTGTCAATAATAACTTAATTGTTAAATTTTAAAATAACTGAGTATAATTGTATTGTTTATAGCATGAAAGTATAAATGCTTGTGGGGATAGATACCCGATTCTCTATGATATGGGGATGGATACCTAATTCTCTATGATGTGATTATTAACATTGCATGTCTGTTTCAAAACATCTCATGTCCCCCATAAATATATATACCAACTATGTGCTCACAAAAATTAAAAAAAAATAAGTAAATTTTTACACTTGATTATATTTATACAGGTCTTTTACATATATTCTAATATATTTACATTAATAATCATAATAATTTACGAGGATAAGAACTCATGTCCCTCTTTTGGACATCAGGAAACTGAGGCCTTGAGGATTTAAGTGGTTTGTTTACTACCTTATGTCTAATAGGTCAAATAGCCAAATGGTGAACCAAATTTGACTCAGAGTCCAGTGTTATTGTTAATACACCACACTGTCTCCCTCACCTATTGAAATGATAACAGTGATAATGACAACTGACATTAATTGAAAGCTTACCATATGTCAGACGTTTTTACAGCACTTTATTAATTTATTTAGTCATCTTTATTGAGTTCTTTTTTTTCTACCAAAGTTGGCTTTCTTTCTTGACTTCTGAAATCTTTGTATCTAACATATGTCTCTTCCATGCAAATCTTCACAATTCTTTAGGAAACACAGACCAAAAAATGTAGGAAAAAAAATCCAAGAAAAAGGAGTGCTGGGGGGACACATAAATTACGAGACTGGACAGATTATGTTCATTTGGGACTATGTTCATGCAGTTGTCTCTGTCAATCAGTTATAGGGCTGTAATTAAGTAACAAAACATCACCTAAACTAACATTTAAAGTGTTAGCTGACAGGGTACATTTCTATGAAAAATTTTAGCTGAGCCTCCTATTTTATGAACTTTAGGTTATTATGCCAACATGCAGCATGTAATGTCACGCTTGTTGCCCTAAGATGTATTTATCATCTTCGAATTGTTTGCTTTCTCAAACTAGACAGGCAGAGAACAAAAACCAGTTGTATGTATTAATATATAGTCAGCTTTAAACTTAAACCAATTCTAAATAGATTTCTAATGGCTCATGAATCAAGTGTCTGATTAACAGCTTTAAGAAAGATTCTTTTTTTAATTTAATTTTTCAATTATACTTTTAAGTTCTCAGATACATGTGCAGAATGTGCAGGTTTGTTACATACGTATACATGTGCCATGGTGGTTTGCTGCACCCATCAACCCGTCATGTACATTAGGTATTTCTCCTAATGCTATCCCTCCCTCCACCCCCCGACAGGCCCCGGTGTGGTGTGTGATGTTCCCCTCCCTGTGTTCATGTAAAAGAAAGATTCTTTCCTGTCCAGAAACAGAGGTCATTTTAGAATTTGGGGGTAGGCAGAGGAAGAAAAACCTAGAAGGTGTCGGATGCTAGCAGAGCATTTTTGCCTACTTCATTTCTTTGCATCCCTCTTTTCTGGTTTAGTTCTTGGGCCTGAAAGTCAATATACTCTCCTTTTCTTCAGTGAATGTCTTCTGATTTAGAATTAGGCCAAAACAGGCTTGGATTGAAAGATGAAAATACTGCTAGTAACTGATTTTACAGTGATTACAGCATCAATAGAATAGATCTTGTCAGTATTCTTGTGAGAGTACTATCCAAATGATGCATTGTGGTTTAAATAAGGCTTTCTGCTCTGAATAAGCCTGTACTTAAAAGTATTTATTGAGTACCCACAATGTATAAGGCACTCTGTTCTGTATTCTGAGGCACACAAACATAAATCAGATGTGAGACCTGCCCTTGAGGAGACTCTGTTATCTAGTAGGAACAACAAGACTTTTATGTGAAAGTGTATTTTTTCCCATTTGACATCATATTTCACAAAAATATATAGGTATGTATATATTTTTTCCAGATTTCTTCCTTTGCACACAATGATTGGTTTGGCAAGCTTGCTTTTATGTAATAAGAGATCTTAAAATGCAGAAGCAGTTATATCAGCAGGTAACTGTGCGAGTAGAAAAGAGAAGTACATTGCACTAATTGACTGATTGTCCATGCCTCACTGTGTGAATAAGCATTATATTTATATTATAAATTAAAACATCCTAACTTGTAAAGATAGAAATTACAGAATATATCTTGTTTTGCTGTACCATGTCAGTTTTCTTTTTGTTCAGATAGTTCTGTCTGTTACCATTTTATGGTGTCCAAGTCCATCATTGATGGGCACCTAGGTTGATTCAGTGTCTTTGCTGTTGTGAATAGTACTGTGAGGACTATGCAAGTACGTGTGTCTTTTTGGCTGAATGATTTTCTTTTGGATATATACCCAGCAATTAGATTGCTAGGTCAAATGTTTTTTGTTTTAAGTTCTTTGAGAAATCTTCAAACTGCTTTCTACAGTAGCTGAAATAAATTATGTTTGCATCAACAGCATATAAGCATTCCCTTTTCTCCACAGCCTCACCAGCTTTTTGACTTGTTAATAGTAGCCATTCTGACTGGTGTGAAATGGTATCTCATTGTGGTTTTGATTAACATTTCTCCGATGATTAGTAATGTGGAGCATTGTTTTATAAGTGTATTGGCCGTTTGTATATCTTCCTTTGAGTAGTGTCTGTTCATGTCTTTTGCCCATTTGTAATGGGGTTATTTTGTTTTTGCTTGTTAATTTGTTTAATTTCCTTATAGATTCTGGATATTAAACCTTGGTCAGATGTGTAGTTTGCGAATATTGTCTCACCTTCTATAGGTGGCCTGTTTACTCTGGCAGTAGTTTCTTTTGCTGTGCAGAAGTTCTTTTTTTTTTTTTTTTTTTTTCTTTTTATTATTATTATTATTATACTTTAGGTTTTATGGTACATGTGCGCAATGTGCAGGTAAGTTACATATGTATACATGTGCCATGCTGGTGCGCTGCACCCACCAACTCGTCATCTAGCATTAGGTATATCTCCCAATGCTATCCCTCCCCCCTCCCCCCACCCCACAACAGTCCCCGAAGTGTGATGTTCCCCTTCCTGTGTCCATGTGTTCTCATTGTTCAGTTCCCACCTATGAGTGAGAATATGCGGTGTTTGGTTTTCTGTTCTTGCGATAGTTTACTGAGAATGATGATTTCCAATTTCATCCATGTCCCTACAAAGGACATGAACTCATCATTTTTTATGGCTGCATAGTATTCCATGGTGTATATGTGCCACATTTTCTTAATCCAGTCTATCATTGTTGGACATTTGGGTTGGTTCCAAGTCTTTGCTATTGTGAATAATGCCGCAATAAACATATGTGTGCATGTGTCTTTATAGCAGCATGATTTATAATCCTTTGGGTATATACCCAGTAATGGGATGGCTGGGTCGAATGGAATTTCTAGCTCTAGATCCCTGAGGAATCGCCACACTGACTTCCACAAGGGTTGAACTAGTTTACAGTCCCACCAACAGTGTAAAAGTGTTCCTATTTCTCCACATCCTCTCCAGCACCTGTTGTTTCCTGACTTTTTAATGATTGCCATTCTAACTGGTGTGAGATGGTATCTCATTATGGTTTTGATTTGCATTTCTCTGATGGCCAGTGATGGTGAGCATTTTTTCATGTGTTTTTTGGCTGCATAAATGTCTTCTTTTGAGAAGTGTCTGTTCATGTCCTTCACCCACTTTTTGATGGGGTTGTTTGTTTTTTTCTTGTAAATTTGTTGGAGTTCATTGTAGATTCTGGATATTAGCCCTTTGTCAGATGAGTAGGTTGTGAAAACTTTCTCCCATTTTGTAGGTTGCCTGTTCACTCTGATGGTAGAAGTTCTTTAATTAGGTCACACTTGTCAATTTTTTTTTCTGCTTTTTGCAGTTGCTTTGATTACTTAGTCATAAACTCTTTCTCAAGGAAGATGTCCAGTATGGTTTCCTAGGATTTCTTCTAGGATTCTTACAGTTTGAGGTCTTACATCTAAATATTTAATTCACCTTGAGTTAAATTTTGTACTTCATGAAAGGAAGGGGCCCAGATTCAATCTTCTGCATATGGGTAGCCAGTTATCCCAGAAACGTTTATTGAATAGGAAGTTATTTCCAATTGTTTATTTTTCTCAACTTTGTCAAAGATCAGATGACTATAGGTGTGCAGCTTTATTTCTGGGTTCTCTATTTTTTTTTTATCTTAGTCAGTGAGTCTGTTTTAGTACCAGTACCATGCTGGTTTGATTATTGTAGCCTTATAGTGCAGTTTGAAGTCAGATAATGTGACGCCTCTGGCTTTGTTGTTTTTGCTTAGGATTTCTAGGGCTATTGGGGCAATATTTTAGTTTCGTATGAATGTTAGCATTGCTTTTTTCTAGTTCTGTGAAGAATGTTATTTGTAGTTTGATAGCAATAACATTGAATCTGTAGATTTCTTTAGGCAGTGCGGCCATTTTAACAATACTTTTCTTCCAAATCATTAGCATATAAAGTTTTTCCATTTGTTTGTGTTGTCTTTGATTTCTTTTAGAACTATTTTGTAGTTTTTGTTATAGAGATCTTTCACATTTTGGTTTGAACACATCAAACCTAGGCATTTTATTCTTTTGTGCCTATTGTAATGGAATTGAATTATTTACTTGGCTCTCAGCTTGGATGTTATTGTTGTATGGAAATGCTACTGATTTGTGTATATTGATTTTGTATTAGAAATTTGTACTGAAATAGTTTATCATTTCCAAGAGGCTTTTGGAAGAGGGTTTAGGGTTTTCTAGCTGTAGAATCTTATTGATTGTGGTGCGTTAACTTTCTGTCGTGCTGTTGGACTCAGTTTGCTAGTATTTTGTTGAGGATTTTTTGTGTCTAGGTTTATCAGGGATATTGTCCTGTAGTTTTCTTTTTTTATTGTAACTTTGCCAGGTTTTAGTATTATGGTAATGCTGGCTTTTTAGAATGAGTTAGGGAGATGTCCTTCCTCCTTGTTTTGGGAATACTTTCAGAGGAATGGGTATAAGTTCTTCTTTGGTAGAATTTGGCTGTGAATCCATCTGGTCCAGGGCTTTTTTCTGGTTGGAAGTTTTTTTTTTAAATTACTGCTTCAATTTTGGAACTCAATATTGGCCTGTTTAGGGTTTCAAATCCTTCCTGATTCAATCCTAGGAGGTTGTGTGTTTCCAGGAATATATTGATATCATCTTCTAGATTTTTTAGTTTCTGTGCATAGAAGTGTTCATAATGGTTCCTGAGAATCTTTTGTATTTCTGTGGGGTCATTTGTAATGTCACCTTTGTCCTTTCTGATTGTGCTTATTTGAATCTTATGTCTTTTTATCTTTGTTAATCTAGATAGTGTATGTCTGTCAGCAGGTTTTATGTTGTACCATGCAGGTAAACCTACAAGCCCGTAGATGGCATTTACAGGTAAGAGCTGGCTGCACTCAACACAGCTAGGTATATACTTTATTCTTGTTTACTGAGAGACTCTTTGTAGAGGGCCCTGCTGTGCCACGATTTCAGCAGACCAGGCCGGGGCACCCAGCAATGGCCCACACAGACTAGTTCCAGGTCAACAAGCTGGCCCTGGTAGCAAGTCTCATTGTCCAGAAGAGATAGCTGCTGTAGCAGCTTTCTTCCCTACCCAGGCTTGTGACAGGGCAGAGCACAATTCCAGTTCCTACTGCTGAGGCACTTTTCACAGTTTTGGCTGTGGAGACCCCCTACCTAACTCCAGAACAGAATTTCCAATCTCTGGCAAGGGACTAAAATGCCTGCGTGGTTGTGCCACCAGGTTGCCAAAACATGACTGGCTTCTATGCACCCAGATTAAAAATGGCATCCTGCTCTTAGCCTTGGGTATGGGAAAATATCCACAGCTTTTCCTGGTGTCTTTCCCTCAGAGTGTCTTCAAGCCTCTTCCCATGTTAGCTCCAGGGGTTGGGAGAAAGAAAGCGCTGTGCATTGGCCTGGGTTGCTTGGATCCCCAGTGGAAAGATGAATCACAGGGAGAGGCTCTCTGCCTCTCTCATGTACTTTAATCACTTTTATTTTTTCTCACTTTTATCAGCTGTATGCCATCACAGGGGCTGCTTGCTGACATTCTTCTCCCAAGGATCTGGGATGTCCCTCACAATTCTGGTGGATTCCCATTTTCCTTCTTGAATTAAAGCTCACAGAGTTTATCTATATGCACTATGTTGTTATTTCCAAGTGGCTGAGGCATGCTCAAACACGCTGTCTTGGGAAAACAAAATAAAGCAAAACAAAACAAAAAAAGCAAAAAAATCTTAGCTATCTTTATTGCTCTTCCTCTGACACCTAGAACAAGTGTCAAGAAAAGTCTCAGCTCAATAAATAGTTGTTAAATGAGTGCTTGACTGAATAATTCTTAATTCTTAATCTTTCCCAACCAATGGATCAGTAAATCTCATTAGTTATTTTAATAATGTCTCTTAGAGAGTAAATTTCCTCTGCATTTTTACAACTTATATCTTCCACTTGACCCTTGTTCTTTCAGACCTAGATTAAACAATAATTTCTTAACTACAGTCTATTTTCAACCTATCTTGCATACTTCTATTATACTAATTTTCCTCACTGTTTTCCTCGTCCCATTTTATTGCTTATTACATACACATTTTACTAGGGGACTCATGAACCCTGTTAACCATCCCTTTTATAATGTGAACCTTGCAATTAAGCATTCCATTACAGAATATCTTTTATGTCTGCAAAGTTTTACATGCCTATAGTTTCCCTTTTTATGTAATATTTTTGTCTTCTCTTGTAGTCCCCAGAACACTGCTGGGCCCAGAATGAGTACTTAATAAATACTTGCTGTCCTGACATACAGACGGTTATCCATTTGTGTTTTTGTGAAAAAGCTAAACTCTTATTCAACAAAATGATCAAAAGAAACCAGAAAGTAACTATGCAAGTAGTTAGGAAGAATATCGGTGAACGGAAATTTTAATCTTAAAAACTAGTGCTATAAAGGGGTAGTACAAAGGAATTTTGGGGGGAGTAATTAAACTGTTCTGTATAGTAGTTACATGACTCTATGCATTTGTTAAAATTCATAGAAATGTACAACAAAAAAGTGAATTTCACAGTGTATAATTTAAAATAAATTTTAAAAATATTTTTAATATAATGAAGGTTTTAACTTTTTTTTTTTTTTAATGCAGTATACTAAGCAGCGTCTTGTCTCCATGTTCTGGATTTATGGACTTGCTTTTTCTTTCTTAAAAATAGTTTCAACTGGCCGGGTTCAGTGGCTCACGCCTGTAGCCCCAGCACTTTGGGAGGCCGAGGTGGGTGGATCACGAGGTCAGGAGATCGAGACCATCCTGGCTAACACGGTGAAACCCCGTTTCTACTAAAAATACAAAAAATTAGCCGGGCGTGGTGGCACGTGCCTGTAGTCCCAGCTACTTGGGAGGCTGAGGCAGGAGAATCGCTTGAACCCGGGAGGCAGAGGTTGCAGTGAGCCGAGATCCAAGATCTCGCCACTGCATTCCAGCCTGGGCAACACAGCGAGACTCCGTCTCAAAAAAAAAAAAAAAAAAAAAAAAGAAAAAATAGTCTTAGCTATAATGATAGGTGATTATTTCCCTTCCTAGTCTCACACATAATACTTTGGTATAACCCAAGTTTGGTGTTGTACTCCATCCTCTTCTTTTTCCTTTTCCACATTTAAAAGAAATTATTAAGTATAGTTGATGAAATTATGCCTTCATTGACATACAGTAGCCTAATTTATATAAAGTTTACCAACTTCAACTATTTTTTTTCTCCTCAGAACAAACTTTCAAGGCCAAATTCTTGTTCTTCATAAAGCACCCATAGGTGCAATAAAAATGCAGAATTTAGACCTTAGTTTAAGTTTTTCTTTTTCTCAGCAAATACTATTCACAGTCATGAGCCATCTTTTCCTTCAATTGTACTGGTAGATAATAGGCACTAGGCAGTCATTGAATGTATCCAAATATACCTGGTCCCCCTGTTGGATGGAAAAGCTATAGAGCTTCATTTTGTGACCTGATATGAAACATATTCATAAATACACCATCAGGTAGAGAGTTCAAAAAATACTGCTTTAAGTTATACCATAGCTTCTAATCTTAAGTTCGTGATATTTGTAAAAAATCCTGCTGATTTTTAATGAAGACTGCATAATTAAAGAAACTTCCTAAGACTTTTCACAAGTCAAAGGACACCCAGCTCTCTACTCATTATCATAAACTAAATTGGGCAATCTGAGACATTTTATGAAAATTACTTGTATTTTAATGGATTTTATGTAATACCATTTAAAATATATTTTTGATTTCAGTTCTAGACTTGAAAAGCAATGAATGCTGGAAAATGTATTAGACAAAAATATTTATTAGAATAACTGCTTAAAATATGTTTTTAACTGTTAAAGGAATTTTATATTTTAATACTATAGTTTTCTGTTTATTAGTTTAAAGCCACTCTTTTTTTTTTTTCATTGGCTTGACTAGTTAGCTTCCCGTTTTCAATTTTTAGGATGAAAAATTTCCTAATTCTTTAACAAATTACTGTTATTATTTTTTTATTTATGACTTAATTCTTTAATTTCCTCTTGTATAATATGGTGGTAAAGATCATGGGTTCTAAAGTTGAGCTGTTTAGTTTGAATCTCTGTTCCACCATTTTCTAGCGGCGTTCTCTTGGGCAAGAAAGTTAAACTGCTCTGAGAACTGTTTTCTCATTAATTAAAATGAGACACAATGCTTAGTGTCATGTCTGGCATATGATATAAGTATTTAAAATGTATAATTCTCACATATATTTCACTGAATTATGGCAAATTGAATTTTAATGTCCCACTAAACTTTAAACATTCTAAAACAGAAATAGTATTTTCTACTTTTTTGCTCCCCGAAAACTGAGGCTGTGGAACCAGAACTAACCTACAGGATACTGGGGGTAGCTTCCACCGCTAGGATATTTCATAGAAACATGAACTGAAGAATATGGAAAAAGTACTAATCATTTTTAAAATTGCTACATAGCAGCAATCTTTTCCAATTATTTCTTAACACTTCCACTTGTTTTTATACCAAGAAAAGTGGAATTATTTATATGGAATTCTACATGTTCTGGAAGGCTGGGAATATTTAGTGCTTTTTTTCTGTTCCCCTAAAAAGATAGTTACTTAGGTGTTGGTCTGTTTCAAATCTAATGTTAAAAAATTGCAGTATTCTTTGTAGGGACATGGATGAAATTGGAAATCATCATTCTCAGTAAACTATCGCAAGAACAAAAAACCAAACACCGCATATTCTCACTCATAGGTGGGAATTGAACAATGAGAACACATGGACACAGGAAGGGGAACATCACACTTCGGGGACTGTTGTGGGGTGGGGGGAGGGGGGAGGGATAGCATTGGGAGATATACCTAATGCTAGATGACGAGTTGGTGGGTGCAGCGCACCAGCATGGCACATGTATACATATGTAACTTACCTGCACGTTGCGCACATGTACCATAGAGCCTAAAGTATAATAATAATAATAATAATAATAATAATAATGATAATAAAAAGAAAAAAAAATTGCAGTATTCTATGATGAAGAATCATTAACAAATATTTATCATGTAGATATTTTAAAATATCCATAAATGTTTACAGAAACTGCATCTATACCAATAAACAAAGAAACATTCCTGAGATGTTACCTGAGATATACCTGAAACATACCTGAGATGTACTGAAGCGCAGAGATGATTAGTAACCTCTTTAAATTTTAGAGAGGTTATAATGGGCAGAATCCAATACCTGTTTGCTGTCAGTTATACCTGTTTGCCAGTTAGTCAGATGCTCAGGTAAATTAGATATATTTCAATAAATTATCTATTGTTGGATCACTAAGTGATACTTTAGAATAAATCATCTAAGATACTTTAGAATAAATCATTCCACTTGTGCATATGAATGCATCATTTTAATGGAGAAAATGTATCTTACTGTCTCACCATGGAAACTGGCTTGTAACTGAACTTCGCTTTTTAGTAAAGGGGTATTCAGTCTTTTGGTGTCCCTGGGCCGCATTGGAAAAAATGTTGTCTTGGGTCACAAATAAAATACAGTAACCCTAATGATAGCTGATGAGCTAAAAAAAAAAAAATTCCAAAAAAATCTCATAGTGTTTTTAAAAAGTTTATGATTTGTGTTGGACCACATTCAAAGCCGTCCTGGGCCACATGTGGCCCGTGGGTCCCGGGTTGGACTAGCTTGTTTTAGTATATGGCTTCCCACTGGATCTTAAACAGGTTTTAGCCACATTTTTGGTAAGCAGTTCAGCATTTTTAAAAATCAGTGGGTAAAATGAGTATTTGAATTTCTACAATTTTATTTCCTGTAAGTTATACTTGCTACTAATATTGATAAAATTAAAACAAAACAAGAGAAAAAAGCAGTTCTGCTTACACAACATTTGAGTAATAACACCAGACATTAGAGTTCTTTTTTCATACACTTTACTTTCAATAAGGATTCTGACATGTTATTTTCTTTTTTCAACTTGAATACTATTAGATTTATGTCAATAAGTGATTCTCTGAATCAGGATCAAAATGCTTAAGGCAAAAACATGTTCATAAAGTGAATAAATGCTTTGCAGCTTGTCTATACTTTAAAATGAGGCCATGGTTTACTTTTTGTGTTTTGGTAAATATATGGAGATTTGCTTTTAGAGTGAAAATAGATAAGGATGTAATGTGGATCACAATAATTGATTTCACAAATAAATAACCCACTTAACAAGAGAGTGATGAAGGAATTGTATTATCATCCCTGGAGATGGAAGAGTTGAGTCTGGCTTGATGGATTATTTTTGTTTTTTCTGTTTGTTTGTTTGTTTGGTTTTTGTTTCATTTTTTTGAGACAATCTTGCTCTGTTACCTGGATTGTTACCCAGTGGCATGGTCATGGATCACTGCAGCCTCAATTTCCTGGCCTCAAGCAAACCTCTTACCTTGGCCTCTCAAAGTGCTGGAATTACAAGCGTGAGCCACTTTGCCGGGCACTTGATGGATTCTTCAAGCATCCATGACTCCTATTTTTAATTGAATTGTTATACAACTTAACACCCACAATTTTCTGTTCAACCAGGTGGTGAAATTACAGGCTTTAATCACCCAACACAACATTTGATGTTCAGATGACCTTCCCTTTCAAAAATCTGTAAGACAAGAGCTGGACACTTTATGAGTCAAAATAACTTGTAAATGGTAGATGTTGGCATACGAATTTTATTGGTCTCTTGCTTTTTTGCACATCTTGTGAGCAGTGGCACTGACTGCTTTTGTTCTGTATTATCTTTTCAAAGATGCAAATATTCTTGAAAGATATAGTGTCTCCCTTCAGAGCAAAGGGTAGATTTGCTTACTGCCCAGTATATTCAGATTATGTATCCTTTCCCTCTGTATCATCATGTAGAAATTGAGGATCAGGAAGCAGGTAAAAGAAAATGCTGATACTCTGATTACTGCTGTATCTGTGGCCCAGGGGTCTCATGTTATCTGCCAGCATCCTTAAAACTGTGGCAGGCTTACAAGTTAGTTTGCAAGTAGGGTAAAATCTCAGACTCCACCATTCTTGACAGTAGTTCTTATTTCTGGACATACTGTTGTTCTTGATAGTCATAGTTCAAATAACTATGCTAACAATTAATTGCACAGGAATTCAGTAATGAGCCCATAGAATTATATGACCCAAGCCCCTTTTATTTAGCACCTCTCGTTTACTAGTTGGTTAACTTCTCGGATCATTTGATTCTGGTCTTATTTAACCAATTAGGTAATATATGGCAGTTGTTCTCAGCTGGGCAGTTTGGACCATGCTTTTTTGGCTTGTGTCTGAGAGTACATTCATAGTGCTTTCTGGTATGTTCATCTGGGGCACACCGCTGTGGCTTCAGACTAGTTCTTCTTCCTATGGCAAATAAATTTGTTTTGGTGGGTAAACAATTATCTAAGTTGCTAGGCTCCCTTGAAAGGAAAGTGTTTAATTTCCTTTGTAATGAAATCTTATCACTTTACCAACTATAGAGGAAAAAGCCCAGTGCTACAGCTAACATAGTCTGAAAAGGTAGTATTTGCTTTTGTTGTGTGTGTTTTCTTTAGTCATGGGGAGCCCTTCAGGTATGATGATTACCATGTGGACCCACCATCAGTGACAGATGTTTGACAGTTATTTTCCCAGACCAGCCTAGAGAGAGTGACCAGGGAAATGCAGTATTTTTGTGTGTGAAAGTAACTTGATCAAGACTTATCTACCAACTGAGTCTGTGCAGCCTTGAAGAGGCATTGATGTAAACAGATTTTAGATTGTTAAGCAACATTTATTAATATACATTGCTTTGTGGAGATTCTTACAACTTCTTTCTTAATTTATTTATTTTTTTTGAGATGGAGTCTCGCTCTGTTGCCAGGCTGGAGTGCAGTGGCACAATCTCAGCTCACTGCAACCTCTGCCTCCAGGTTCAAGCGATTCTCCTGCCTCAGCCTCCCCAGTAGCTGGGACTACAGAAGTGCGCCACCACACCTGGCTAAATTTTGTATTTTTAGTAAAGACGGGGTTTCATCATGTTGGCCAGGATGGTCTCGATCTCCTGACCTCGTGGTCCACCCCCCTCAGCCTCCCAAAGTGCTGGGATTACAGGCATGAGCCACCGCACCTGGCCACAAATTCTTTTAAAAAGCAAAATTGCAATCATCCTATGTTTGTGGAAGGCCATTTACACTCTTTTACCCTGAATAGACTGTAACTGAAGGTTAGTTTTGAAATGGGTGGCTATGTTTAATTTTTCAGTGTGTAAAAAATAAAGACATGCCTATTTGTCTCATTATATGAAGTTAATAAAGCATGCTATTTAGTTAGACAAGGGTTTCATTGTTTTGAAAGCTGACCCTGTGATCTAAAATTCTGACAGAATTTTCTGTGGCAATTAACCAGTTATATAATGTGTACAAGATTTGCTATCTTCTGCTGTTAGACATTTAATAGAATAATAATTATTAAGGATATATAAAAAGAATTTATATAAGTTGAATTGGGGCATTGTGTGCCATTTCAGTGAATTTGATCAATCTGCCAAAGGATCATGATTCTTTCCTGCATTTGAGGGCTTGCTTCACAGTGAGTGTTAGATTGCGATTCTGTCAGAGTGATGCCATTAGCAATAGGTCAGACCTCTCTGAGTAATTTTCTGTTTTGCTCCCCTTCTTTCACTTTATTTATAGTTCAGTTATTTATGGTTGCCACTGTAATAACAGTTTTGAGTTTAAAAAAGCCATTGCCTTAAAATATTTTTGTTGTATTGAGAGAAAATTTGGTTCTAACAAAGAGACGTTTTACTGGGATGAAAATACAGAAAGGCCTATGTAAAAATAGCTTTTTTTCCCATCGGAAAAATAAAGGGAAGTGGAGAAATACATTTATTTCAACCTAGAATCATTAGGAGTTGCATTTCTGAGAATTTTCATGTGTGTTTCTATGGGTATTATTAGTCTTCTTCATAGAATGATTTGGGGGACTTTCAGAGATTATATCAATGACTTCCTTACTCCTCATTATTTCACAATGTTTTTGGTTTTCCCCCTTTTTCAGAAACAAATGTTGGTGGATTTTCACAGTGAACACTAGCTAAGTACTTGAGTAGGTTTTGAGTATAGGGATTGAGGTTCAGATTTATTTAACTTTAGAACATTTTCTACTGCTTCAGAGTTATCTGTTCATTGAGAGAGATAATGCTTTTGCATTTGAAACAATTTAATAGGTGCCAATCTAAGAAAAAGAGCAATTTTACAATTTGGCAGGATGTTCTTTGATGGGAATTGACTTAGCACTCAATAAATATATTGCTCCACAGTATTTAACTGCCAGTCAACTTTCTTATTAGATTCTCTTACTTTAGAAGCTCCTTTTTATGGATCATTGTCAAGATATAATTTCTTACTTTGGTCAGCCCTTTTTGTGAGCACAACACTTTTGGAGTTTTGCTGTAATTCAATAAATTGTTATGTCTTCTTAAGTTTCTCAGGGAGAAATTTACAGTCTCCCAGTGATCCTTCAAACATTTACTGGGCATAAAAAGCAGCCTATCTTGTTTCTCAGAGCCCCATGATGTGAGTGAGGAAAGTTATTAGGCTTCATTAATGCTTAGGCATCAGCCCAGCGTATTGTAAACTACTTGGCTGATCATGCTACCTAGCAACTATATTGCTTTCTTTAAGCACTTTATCATCCTTATTTGTCGTTTCTATTGATATTGACAGCAGCTTAAGAAACATTTTATTGAATTGTGCAGATACAGTTTTCTTATGTTTGATCCCAAAGTCCAGTTCTTCATTTATATACCTTCACTATTATACTGCCCCAGGAAGACTTTCCTATATTATGGTTGATGCATTATTCTGTCATTCATTAGTTTTAATAGCTTGAGGGGAGAGATTTTCTCTCAACTCTATATATCTCTAGTTCCTTATGTATATTTAAAATACTAGCTACCAATCCTTGAGCACTTATTATCATTTATTTATTTGTTTATTCTCTACATATTTATAGAATACCTGCTATGGGTCAGATATGATAGCAGGCACTAGATAACATGATCAGCCATGAGAGAGCTTATAATTAACAATCTAGCTTATTTTTTGACAGGCAGTGCAATAGGCACATTGCATCTGTTATATATAATTTTCTGTGCAACGATTCTGAGAGGTAGGTATTATGACTCTCAACTAATCTAGGAATTTGAGACTCAGAGAAGTTAATCAAGTTGCTCAGTCACACAGATAAATGGAGGATCTGAGATTCAAATGCAAGTCAGTCAGGTTCTGTATTAGTTTTCTATGCTGTGTAACAAATACTAAGTATTTAGTGGCTTGAAACAACACACACTTATTACATCACAGTGCCTATGGGTCAGGAGTCCTGGCACAGCTTAGCTGAGTTCTCTGAAAGACTACAATCAAGGTGTCAGCAAGGACTGACTTCTCAGTCTGATGGCTCCACTATGGCAGAATCAATTTTCAAGCTCATGTGAATGTTGGCAAAATTCATTTCTTTGAGGCTGTAGTGCTCATGGCATTTTGCTTCTTCATAGCCAGAAAAAGAAAGACCCTAGTGTGAGTCTTCTAGAAAAAGTCTTTTATAACATAACGTCATCATTAGAGTGACATCCTATCACCTTTGCCAAATTCTATTGGTTGGAAGCAAATAGCAGATCCTACCCACACTCAAGGGGAGGGAAGCATACAAGGGAGTGAACACCAGGAGGTGGGGAACATGGTGGGGCCACATTAGAGTGGGTCACAGGTTCCACAATCTGTAATCATTCCACTGTACCATGCTGCATCTAGTAAGAGCTCAATATCTATGAATTGATTTTTTAAAATTCTGTAAAGCTATATAACACTATTGGAAAAGTTTAGGGGTAAAATCCCCATAATCTCATGATCCCAACACAGTTCAATGAGTCTCCTGAGCAAGGTGCTAGGTACTCATGCCTGCTGTCTCGAAGCCATCATAATGATGGTGTTTGACTTCCTGTTAGTCTTTTTTTTTTTTTTTTTTAGAGATGGGGTCTTTTTTTTTCTTTTATTATTATTATTATTATTATTATTATTATTATTATTATACTTTAGGTTCCTGTCAGTCTTTAAAAAATATACACAGTTCTCCTTTTTACTGTTGAAATCAGAGCAAATACATTATTCTCCAGAATTCCTTTCTCAATTTTGATATCATTAACATTTTTTCTTGTTGCTGAAGAATTGTATAGCTGTCAGTTTCAGAGTGCTCACAACATTCTTTCAACTGTCCATGCCACCAAACATTTTATCAGATCCAAATGATTGGATATGCAGGCAACTTTCAATCTTCCACTTCTGAAAACAAGTAAATGAACAACAACAACAGAACACAGTTGCATAACTACTTCAGACTCAGAATTCTGTCGTCTTTTGGATTATTTACTTAAACTAGGAATCCAGAAGTGAAATTACTGGATCAAATAACATGAACATTTCCATGGCTCTGGGTGCATGCTATCAAAATATTTCTGATTTTATTTGACTGACTTAATTAACAGCCTTCAAAATTGCCAAGGCATATGATAGTGCTATTAGGAACTCTGTGATCACTGGAAAGACAATATCTTAACCTGTCCTAAATCAAGGTGCTTTGGTTGAGAGAAGTGGGGAGAATTATCTTCTCTTCATGGCCATGGGCCATTTCTAAGGGTTTTATTCTACCCTGGAGTTCAAGTGGAAGACATGGATACCCTCAGGATACTGCCTTACCCTTCATATCAAATGATGTCATGTCTATGGATATTTTTCTTGGTCACAGTGTAGGACAGTGACTTTCCTACAATGGAGCAGAGGCTATTCTCACAGGACATTTGGGAAATCTGTATTTCCTTGTGTACAGGGACAGGTTGGACTAATTTATTTATTCAGATGCAATACTCTGCTATTGTATGTATCCACTTTAGCAGCACATTTTACAGTAAGGTTTTCTGCAATAGAAAAGTAAAAAGAAAAAAAGCTAATGTTATACATAGTAGACTGGCTCATAGTTTTCATCCAGTTAACACTAACAAGAACAGATTAATTGATTATTACTTTTCTTGTGATTCAATAACTGATAGTTTGGAGTTTGGAGTTACAGTCTTTTTTTAAAAGTATCTGTTGTGAGCTGGAGAATTTAGCTACCAAATTTGGTTTGCATATGCCTGCCCTGTGACCTCACATCAGCCTGTTTGAAGGTTTGTGTATTTTTGCTTATCCTTATATGGGAAGGCTGCCTGGAGAATCTGTCTGACCAAAATTAGAAGCACTGTAGCATTTGTAGGAAGTGTGGTTTTAGGATGTGGATTGTCTTTGTTGCATAGAGAAGGTGGTGAGTTGGAGAACATCTTACGGACTATAAAATAATCATCATTTCATAGCTCTTAATGATCTTTATAACTAGTCAGATTCCCTTGATTCTCTGGATTCTTTAACTTGTCCCTTGACAAAGTTCCCCTAAAGAGAATTGAAATCTATGCAGAAACTCACTGTACCAAATTGGTAATGGTAGCGATAAGGGCAGGGAAGTGGAGGCTGGAATGAACTGGTTTGTTTGCTTTCAAAATCTTAGTGTAACTCTAGTCAGAAATTTTTGAAATGGAAGGTCAACATATGCTAGGCTAGCACTTGTCACAAATATTTAGTTTTGGTACTTGCTTATGACAGTGTGATTTGTTTCAAGGAAGGCTTTTGTTTTAAGGGCACCTACTCCCAAAGCCCCCAGAACAACCTAAAGTACCTGTTCCTCTATTTCCCTTTTATTACTCATTTTCTGTAGCCGCCTATGGTCAAAAGCCACTGACACTGTTGTGGAAGCCCTGTTGTGGAATGTTCTTAACTTCACACTTTATTTGACTAAATACATGAAAACAGTTTCAAATGGAGATAAGACTTTCTTTTGGCAAAGTCATTGTAATTCATATGAATCATTGCTTCTTCACGGAAACTTTTTCTTATGAAATCTTAAAGATCCAAGAGGCTTTTATTGCTGCTGGCATGTTTCTTTGTTTGATTATCACATAATCTCAGACTGGGAAAGGACAAAATGATTACCTAAAAAAACCTATGGTGTATAAAACCTTCAAAATACTCAAAATAACCAACAGGTATTCTTGTTTTTTCTTAGGCCAAACTTTAGAATTAAGCATAATACAAAAGTATTATGAGTCATATCTGCACTCAAGGAGGCTTCATTAAGTTGGCAGACAGTCTAATTAGCATGAGACAACATACATGGTAGTGCATGATTTTGTTATTCGTAGGCTTAGTGTTTAAATGGTGCTTTTTGGTCTGACAGAGCATGGTTAACTGTAACTTGGAGCATGTTCTTTAATCCATCTGAGCATTTGTCTCTTTGTCTATGAATTTGGAGTGAAAATAATAACAGTTGTCTCATAAGATTATTGTTAGAATTAAATAAAATAAGCATGTAAAGAGCTTAGCACAGTGCCTGGCCCATAGGAAGCACTTAATACATAATAATTATTGTATTATACTTTATAATACAATTATATCTGCAATACAGAGAGAGACTTAATACATATAGAATTCCATAACCCATTGCTAGCACACTCTAAAGTGGGGTCTGTGTCTCACTGTTTCTTCTTATGAGCCCAGCCCTAATATACCCACTTACCTGTAGCAGAAAGAGGCCAAACTTTGATTAAGGGCTCGTTAGATTCCATCATTAAATTATCTACTAGTATGGAATTTGTGACCTTATAATTATAATTAAAGTTCTTTCAGACCATAACTACTATCTTTATTTTATTTTTACTTACATCGGGGTATAAGAACAGTGGCCATTAGGCTCAATGTGTACTCAGGGACTATCATCTTGATTGAACTATAGCTCCTAACATTATTAGGCAGGAGTCGAACGCTGATCCTTCCCTAGAAGCAGAAGATCTTAGAGTTGAAATTGGGTATTCCATTGATTTTGTTTATAATGATGTAGAGATTGATTAAATTGTGTACATACTCATTTGGATAAAAAAGGAAGCAAAATCACAGTCTGGTAAGTGGAAGTTAAATTTAAATTATTTAGCAAGAACACATCAAAAGTGATATTAGTTGTAAAAGATTGTCAATCTTCTATAAAAATCTCTAAAGAAAAAAGCCATATAAAATATCATGAGGCTAGACAGTGAAAAGTAGTGGAACAAACTTAAGATTTAGAGTTAGGGATATCTAAGTTTGAATTCCAGCCCTGACACCCAGTTGCTTTGTGACTGTGGATAAATTTACTTAACCTTTTTGAATCTCAGTATTCTAGTCTGTAAAATGGAGATAATAATATCTACCTTGCTGGGCTACTATAACTATTCAATGAAATAATATATGCAAAGTGCCCACTGTAGCTATTATCACTTAATTGACCTTCTACAAATGGTAGCTCTTATTGATATGAATTATAAGAAGACAGTATCTGTCTTCCAGTATTTTCAGAACACAGCCTCAAATTGAAATCCTCCTGAATTTGGAAATAATTACAGAGCACCTTCTGATAGCCTAAAGTGTCTCTCTATGATGGAGCCCACAACATATGTGCGGTCAGAACTCTAAATCTTGTAAAAATTTTGTGCTTCAATCTTTTTGTGTTTTGGTAAAGCAGATGCTATCTCTTTACCATAGGATATGCTAGAAGGATACTTTGTAGGGCTCTGGGCATTTTTGAGGACTCTTTCTTCTGATCAGCTTTCTTCTAGGATTTGGAGAATAAGGAAGTACTTTGCTAGTTGGGAATGGATAAGAATCTGTGTGCAAACAGTAACTATGAACAATGCCTCCCTGTATTCAAATCCTAGGTAAAAAGAATGCATGTAGGCATATTGTACATTCCACAGGCGTTAGTACTTAAAGGGTGGGAGGAATATCTGGCATCAAAAAAGTGACTAAAAACATAAGTAAACACCACTAATAAATGGGGTTTTCTCCAAACAATTTTGGAGAACCCATCAATTTAATTTGGTACGTGAGATGTTTAATCCAGATTTATTTTGAATAAATATTTCCAAATAAGAGCCAAATCAAGAAAAATCCTGCCCGCTCAGCCTCAAAGACTGATGTATATTACTTTTTAATAAACTGTCATAGGTTGCTGATAACAGCCACCTTACTTTTCTCAAACTTCCCAGAAACTCTAGAAAGTATGATCAGAGTCCCACTATGCAGTAGGAGCTTTTATAAAAGCACCTTGACTACTTGAGTGTGGGCTGGATTTATTGACTTTGTTCTAAATATACAGTGATGAAAAGGGATAAACGGTGCAGAACTCTGGCAGACACTACTATAACCAGTTATTCAAGGTTAATATCACCATCAATAAGTCAGTTGCTATAATATGCCCTATGACATGATGTGATGAGAAAGGCATTTCTTCTTTGTGGTATTTGTCCCAAATATCCATAACCCCAGTATAATTATCAGAAAAACATAAGACAAACTTGACCTGAGGGACATTCTACGAAATACTTAACCAGGGCCCCTCAAAACTGTCAGGGTCACAGCAAATAAGAAAAGTCTGAGAAACTCTTACAGCCCAGAGGAGACTAAGGAGACATGGCAAATAAGTGTACTGACACACCCTGGAAAGGAACAGAAAAAGAACATTATTAGAAAAGCTGATGAAATCCAAATAGGCTGGAGTTTAGTTAGTAGTACCCTACCAATGTTGGCTTCTTAGTTGTGACAGATGTACCACTATGAGGTAAGAGGTTAACAACAGCGGAAACTGGGTGAGTGATATATGGAGACTTTTTACTATATTTGCAACTTTTCTGTAAATGTAAATTGCATTTCAGAATTAAAGTTTATTATAATTAAAATCTAAAAACATTTTGGTGCTGCTGAATTTAAAATAAAATTGTGAGATCAATCAGTTTTAGTATCTACTTTGTGTCCAGCCCTGTGGTGAGCACTATATGGGGAGACAAAAGCAAAAGGCATAGTCCCTACCTCCAGATAGCTTATCAACTAACTGAAGAGATGTTACTTTGACATGTGAAATGATTGGCAAACATTGGTACTCTTTGATTAAGCTCCAAACTGGGTGGTAAAAACTGCAGGAGGTCAGATGGAGTGGCCACAGAGAACTTCAGAGTAGACCTGGAAGAATAGATTAGAATGGCATCAGTGGAGAGAGGGGAGACTTGCAGATGAAGGGAACAAAGTGAGAAAAAGCACTGGAGTGCTGGGCATGACATGTTCAGAGGAGAATAAAGGCAGCCCGATCTGATCTGGGAGAGAGGAGGCTGCATACTTTTACAGAGGCAAATGAAGCTGGGCCTCATTATGCAGGGCATTGAAAGTTAAACAGTCAGAGAGGGTAGGGGTTGGAACCGGCCACAGAGAACCTCAGTAGCAGTTGGGTAACTGTATGTGTTTCAATTCTTTGAATTTCAGCCTTTGGCCAAATTTATGTCTGTCATATATTAATCAGCTAACAACTGTCTTGGCATGTACGTTTGATAAGACTATATGGGGACAGTTTCACCTGCAAGAGGTGAAAGTACAGCCATGCCCACTTTCTGGATTAAAAAGGCTCTTTCTTAACTAAATGAAATATCACTTCTGAATAATCTCATGTATCCAGACCTTTCTTGTCTGGAACTTTTCTCTGTCCATGCTGTTTTCCATAGTCAGAAGGAACTTTAGTCCCTTTATTGTTACTGACTCAGTCAAAGCTTGTTTCTGCTTTCAAAAGAAATACATTGTAACTAGATCGTTTTGCTCTTTAAAAAGTTCGTTGGGCAGGTTTTTTTTTTTTTAAAGTGATGGGTGCAGTGTTTAATAAGAAAAATAAAAAGAACAGAAGAGGTCTGATGCCTTTGCACTTCCTTGTCTGTTTTTTTGGTAAATTTGAAGTACAGAAAGTATATCTTCCACACTAACTTTGCCCACTCAAAACTATTAGGTAACTGAACTCTTGACAAAGCGGAGGCATGTGCTGTATTGTTCTCGGTGTGGTCCAGAAACCAGAGGCCTCGTGGTGTTCTACTCAGTTCTCCTGTGTGCATGCTGCCTGTGTTCATGCAAGCCCACATAATAGGGGGTTAGGACTTCGTTGAAGTCAGTTAAGGCTGGTCAAGAGAAAGGAGATTATAATAACCAGGAATTCATGTTCACTCATAAGGGATATTTAGGAAAGAATATAAGATGTCTCAACCTTTGGTGTCTTACTTAGTTACATAGTTTAGAAGGAACTCGCTCATATGTCAGTCTCCAGCTGAATTTGGAGTATATCTAGTATATCCCCCCCATTGAAGTAGTGTACTGTAAGTAATGAAAAACAAAACAAAACAAAAACAAGGCTTTGTAGTCAGCTAAATTTAGACATGTAATTTGATTTAAAGACCATTTATAGCTCTGTCTTACTGAGCAGGTTTCTTAACATCTCTGAGCCCCTGTTTCCTTTGCCGTGAAATGGATAGCCACCCCAAAAAGGGTTTGATATTCAGAAAACACTTAACAAGCACTCAACAAATGTTAGTCTTCTGTCCGTAAACGATTTTATCCTGTGCATATCTCGCTACTAACATAGAGTAAGGCTTGGAAATTTCCTTTTGGGGTTATCTTGGGAGGCTTTTCCTATTCCTTTATTATGTGACCCTCTGTTAGAATACATATGGGGCAACTCTAGGCAAAATTCTGAGACAAAGAAACTTCACTGTCTCCATTACCTGATTCACTCTAGGCGGTCCCTCCCTCTACTTCAAATATGCTCACTGTTGGCCCTTTCTGTGAGGACCAAAGTACGGAATCAGTAATAGTAGAGTTTCAGGCACCGAAAGTAGAATTGGCTTTAGGGTAGGATGTTACTCTCAGTGCTCCTTATTTCACAGCCTCATGAAGCCATCTCTGAAGAAATGGGAAACTGACTAAATAATGTTCTTTCTGACTCCAGAAAAAAGTATAGACAGATAGTAATTCCAGATAAAAAAGACGTAGATAAAGTTATTCAGAACCGATTTCATAGTCAAGAAGAAAAACCCTTTTAACCCGGAAACTGGGAATGACTGTATTTTTTTTTTTTTTTTTTTTTTTTTTACTGTTAACACCTGAAGACATAGCAGTTTTTGAGAAACATCCTTTAAGGATCTACTTACTTTTCACACTAGACTCTATTTTTGAAATTATGTAAGCCTTAACATGTTTTTAGAAAAGGTACTGCAGGCATGATTGTGGTAGAAGTGCAACTAAAAAAGAAAACAGAGTAGAGTTTTTTCTTTTTCTTTTTTCTTTTCTTTTTTTTTTTTTTTAAATGATCCTTTAAGTTCTGGGTTACATGTGCAGAACGTGCAGTGTTGTTACAGTTAGGTATACACGCGCCATGGTGATTTGCTGCATCCATCAACCTGTCACCTATATTAGGTATTTCTCCCAATGTTATCCCTCCCCTAGTCCCACACCCGCCACAGGCCCCGGTGTGTGATTATCTCCTCCCTGTCTCCATGTGTTCTCATTGTTCAACTCCCTCTTATGAGTGAGAACATGCGGTATTTGGTTTTCTGATCTTGTGATAGTTTGCTGAGAATGATGGATTCCAGCTTCATCCATGTCCCTGCAAAGGACATGAACTCATCCTTTTTTATGGCTGCATAGTATTCCATGGTGTATATGTGCCACATTTTCTTAATCCAGTCTATCATTGATGGACATTTGGTTGGTTCCAAGTCTTTGCTATTGTGAATAGTGCTGCAATAAACATACATGTGCATGTGTCTTTATCATAGAATGATTTATAATTCTTTGGGTATATGCCCAGTCATGGGATTGCTGGGTCAAATGGTATTTCTAGTTCTAGATCCTTAAGGAATCACCACACTGTTTTCCACAATGGTCGAACTAATTTACACTCCCACCAACAGAGTGAAAGCATTCCTATTTTTCCACAACCTCTCCAGCATCTGTCGTTTCCTGACTTTTTAATGATTGCCATTCTAACTGGCATGAGATGGTATCTCATGGTTTTGATTTGCATTTCTATAATGACCAGTGATGATGAACATTTTTTCATATGTTTGTTGGCTGCATAAATGTCTTCTTTTGAGACGTGTCTGTTCCTATCCTTTGCCCATTTTTTGATGCAGTTGTTTGCTTTTTTCTTGTAAATTTGTTTAAGTTCTTTGAAGATTCTGCGTATTAGCCCTTTGTCAGATGGACAGATTGCAAAAATTTTCTCCCGTTCTGTAGGTTGCCTGTTCACTCTGATGATAGTTTCTTTTGCTGTGCAGAAGCTCTTTAGTTTAATTAGATCCCATTTATCAATTCTGGCTTTTGTTGCCATTGCTTTTGGTGTTTTAGACATGAAGTCTTTGCCCATGCATGTGTCCTGAATGGTATTGCCCAGGTTTTCTTCTAAGATTTTTATGGTCCTAGGTCTTACATTTAAGTCTTTGATCCATCTTGAGTTGATTTTTGTATACGGTGTGAGGAAGGGGTACAGTTTCAGATTTTTGCATATGGCTAGCCAGTTTTCCCAACACTATTTATTCAATAAGGAATCTTTTCCTCATTGTTTGTGTGTGTCAAATTTATCAAAGATCAGATGGTGGTAGATGTGTGGTGTAATTTCTGAGGGCTCTGTTCTGTTCCATTGGTCTATATATCTGTCTTGGTACCAGTACCATGCTGTTTTGGTTACTGTAGCCTTGTAGTAAAGTTTGAAGTCAGATAGTGTGATGCCTTCAGATTTGTTCTTCTTGCCCAGGACTGTCTTGGCTATGCGGGCTGTTTTTTGGTTTCATATGAAGTTTAAAGTAGTTTTTTCCAATTCTTTGAAGAAAGTCATTGGTAGCTTGATGAGGATAGCATTGAATCTATACATTGCTTTTGGCAGTGAGGCCATTTTAACGATATTGATTCTTCCTATCCCTGAGCATGGAATGTTTTTCCATTGGTTTGTGTCCTCTCTTATTTCCTTGAGCACTGACTGGTTTGTAGTTTTACTTGAAGAGGTCCTTCACATCCCTTGTAAGTTGGATTCCTAGGTATTTTATTCTATTAGTAGCAGTTGTGAATGGGAGTTCACTCATGATTTGGCTTTATGTTTGTCTGTTATTGGTGTATAGGAAGGCTTGTGATTTTTGCACATTGACTTTGTATCCTGAGATTTTGCTGAAGTTGCTTATCAGCTTAAGGAGATTTTGGGTTGAGACGATGGGATTTTCTAAATATACAATCATGTCCTCTGCAAACAGGGACAATTTGACTTCCTCTGTTCCTATTTGAATATGCTTTATTTCTTTCTCTTGCCTGGTTGCCCTGGCCAGAACTTCCAATACTATGTTGAATAGGAATGGTGAGAAAGGGCATCCCTGTCTTGTGCCAGTTTTCAAAGGGAATGTTTCCAGTTATTGCCCATTCAGTATGATATCGGCTGTGGTTTTGTCCTAAATAGCTCCTATTATGTTGAGATACGTTTCATTGATACCTAGTTTACTGAGAGTTTTTAGCATGAAAGGCTGTTGAATCTTGTCAAAGGCCTTTTCTGCATCTATCAAGATAATCATGTGCTTCTTGTCGTTGGTTCTGTTTATGTGATGGATTACGTTTATTGATTTGCATGTGTTGACCCAGCCTTGCCTCCCAGGGATGAAGCCAACTTGATTGTGGTGGATAAGCTTTTTGATGTGCTGCTGGATTCGGTTTGCCAGTATCTTATTGAGGATTTTCACATCGATGTTCATCACGGATATTGGCCTAAAATTCTCTTTTTTTGTGTGTGTCTCTGCCCTGCTTTGGTGTCAGGATGATGCTTGCCTCATAAAATGAGTCAGGTAGGATTTCCTCTTTTTGTGTTGATTGGAATAGTTTCAGAAGGAACTACGCATGCAATAAAGCCCCTCTTTGTACCTCGAATAGAATTTGTCTGTGAATCCGTCTGGTCCTAGACTTTTTTTGGGTGCTAGGCTATTAATTATTGCCTCAATTGCAGATCCTGTTACTGGTCTATTCAGAGATTCAACTTCTTCCTGGTTTAGCCTTGGGAGGGTGTATGTGTCCAGGAATTTTTCCATTTCTTTTAGATTTTCTAGTTTATTTGCGTAGAGGTGTTTATAGTATTCTCTGATGGTAGTTTGTATGTCTGTGGGATCGGTGGTAAATCCCCATCATCATTTTTTATTGCATCTGTTTGATTCTTCTCTCTTTTCTTCTTTATTAGTCTTTCTAGGGGTCTATCTATTTTGTTGATTGTTTCAAAAAACCAGCTCCTGGATCCACCAATTTTTTTTGAAGGGTTTTTTTCTGTCTCTATCTCCTTCAGTTCTGCTCTGATCTTAGTTATTTCTTGTCTTCTGCTAGCTTTTGAATTTGTTTGCTCTTTCTTCTCTAGTTCTTTTAATTGTGATTTTACAGTTTCGATTTTAGGCCTTTCCTGTTTTTTCTTGTGGGCATTTAATGCTATAAATTTCCCACTACACACTGCTTTAAATGTGTCCCAGAGATTCTAGTACATTGTATCTTTGTTCTCCTTGGTTTCAAAGAACATCTTTATTTCTGCCTTCATTCATTATTTACCCATTAGTCATTCAGGAGCAGGTTGTTCAGTTTCCATGTAGTTGTGCTGTTTAGTGAGATTCTTACTCCTGAGTTCTAATTTGATTGCACTGTGGTCTGAGAGGCAGTTTGTTGTGATTTTTGTTCTTGCACATTTGCTGAAGAGTGTTTTTCTTCTAATTATGTGGTCAATTTTAGAATAAGTGCGATGTGGTGCTGAGAAGAATGTATACTCTGTTGATTTGGGGTAGAGAGTTCTGTAGATGTCTATTAGGTCTGCTTGTTCCAGAGCTGAGTTCAAGTCCTGGATATCACTGTTAATTTTATGTCTAATTGATCTGTCTAATATTGACAGTGGGGTGTTAAAGTCTTCCATTATTATTGTGTGGGAGTCTAAGTCTCTTTGTAGGTCTGTAAGAACTTGCTTTGTGAATCTGGGTGCTCCTGTATTGAGTGAATATATGTTTAGGATAGTTAGCTCTTCTTGTTGAATTGAGCCATTTGCCATTATGTAATGGCCTTCTTTGTCTCTTTTTATCTTTGTTGGCTTAAAGTTTGTTTTATCAGAGACCAGGATTGCAACTCCTGCTTTTTTTGCCTTCCATTTGCTTGGTAGATCTTCCTCTATCCCTTTATTTTGGGCCTATGTTTGTCTTTGCATGTGAGATGGGTCTCCTGAATACAGCACACCAATGGGTCTTGATTCTTTATCCAATTTGCCAGTCTGTGTCTTTTAATTGGGGCATTTAGCCCATTTACATTTAAGGTTAATATTGTTATGTGTGAATGTGATCCTGTCATTATGATGTTAGCTGGTTATTTCGCCTGTTAATTGATGCAGTTTCTTCATAGCATTGATGGTCTTTAGAATTTGGCATGTTTTTGCAGTGGTTGGTACCAGTCGCTCCTTTCCAAGTTTAGTAATTCCTTCAGGAGCTCTTGTAAGGCAGGCCTGGTGGTGACAAAATCTCTCAGCATTTGCTTGTCTGTAAAGTATTTGATTTCTCCTTCACTTAGGAAGCTTAGTTTGGCTGGATATGAAATTCTGGATTGAAAATTCTTTTCTTTAAGAATGTTGAATATTGGCCCCCACTCTCTTCTGGCTTGTAGGGTTTCTGCTAAGAGATCCACTGTTAGTCTGATGGGCTTCCCTTTGTGGGTAACCCGACCTTTCTCTCTGGCTGCCCTTAACATTTTTTCCTTCATTTCAACCTTGGTGAATCTGATGATTATGTGTCTTGGGGTTGCTCTTCTTGAGGAGTATCTTTGTGGTGTTCTCTGTATTTCCTGAATTTGAATGTTGGCCTGTCTTACTAGATTGGGGAAGTTCTCCTGGATAGTATCCTGCAGAGTGTTTTCCAACTTGTTTCCATTCTCCCCATCACTTTCAGATACACCAATCAGACGTAGATTTGGTCTTTTCACATGTTCCTATATTTCTTGGAGGCTTTGTTCATTTCTTTTTACTCTTTTTTCTCTAATCTTGTCTTGTTACTGTATTTCATTAATTTGATCTTCAGTCAGTGATATCCTTTCCTTCTGCTTGATTGAATCAGCCATTGAAGCTTGTGTATGCTTCACGAAGTTCTTGTACTGTGGTTTTCAGCTCCATCTGGTCATTTAAGCTCTTCTCTACACTGGTTATTCTACTTAGCCATTCATCTAACCTTTTGTCAAGGTTTTTATCCTCCTTGCGATGGGCTAAAACATGCTCCTTTAGCTCGGAGAAGTTTGTTATTACAGATCTTCTGAATCCTATTTCTGTCTACTCGTCAAACTCATTCTCCATCCAGTTTTGCTCCCTTGCTGGCATGGAGTTGTGTTCCTTTGTAGAAGAGGCATTCTGGTTTTTGCAATTTTCCACTTTTCTGCTCTGGTTTCTCACCATCTTTGTGGATTTATCTACCTTTGGTCTTTGATGTTGTTGATCTACGGATGTGGTTTTGGTGTGGATGTCCTTTTTGTTGATGTCGATGTTGATGTTGATGCTATTCCTTTCTGTTTATTAGGTTTACTTCTAACAGACAGGCCCCTCAGCTGCAGGTCTGTTGGCGTTTGCTGGAGGTCCACTCTATACCCTGTGTGCCTGGATATCACCAGTGGAGGCTGCAGAACAGCACATATTGCTGCCTGATCCTTCCTCTGGAAGCTTCGTCCCACAGGGGCACCCACCTGTATGAGGTGTCTGTTGGCCCCTACTGGGAGGTGTCTCCCAGTCAGGCTACACGCGGGTCAGGGACCCACTTCAGGAGGCAGTCTGTTTGTTATTGGAGCTCAAACACCATGCCGGGAGAACTACTGCTCTTTTCAGAGCTGCCAGGCAGTGAACTTTAAGTCTGGAGAAGCGGTCAGCTGCCTTTTGTTCAGATATACCCTGCCCCCACAGGTGGAGTCTAGAGAGGCAGTAGGCCTTGCTGAGCTGGGGTGGGCTCCGCCCAGTTCCAGCTTCCCTGCCACTTTGTTTACATTGTGAGCATGGAACTGCCTACTCAATCCTCAGCAAAGGCGGACTTCCCTCCCACCGCCAAGCTCCCGTGTCCCAGGTCAATCTCAGAATGCTGTGCTAGCAGTGAGCAAGGCTCCGTGGGTGTGGGATCTACCAAGCCAGACATGGGAGGGGATCTCCTGGTCAGCTGGTTGCGAAGACATTGGGAAAAGTGCGGTATTTGGGCAGGAGTGTACTGCTCCTCCAGGTACAGTCACTCACAGCTTTCCTTGGCCAGGAAAGGGAAATCCTGTGACCCCTTGCACTTCCCCGGTGAGGCAACACCCCACTCTGCTTTGGCTTGCCCTCTGTGGGCTGCACCCACTGTCCAACCAGTCCCAGTGAGATGAACCAGGCACCTCTGTTGGAAATGCAGAAATCACTTGTCTTCTGCGTCGATCTCACTGGGAGTTGTAGACCAGAGCTGTTCCTGTTTGGCCATCTTGGAAGTGATCTTCTTTTTCTTTTAGCAGGAATAAAATAGGAAATCTTAGATTATGCTTTAATGCTGCCATATCTTGGGACATCTGTCACGAGAACTCTAGGGAACCGGGGTGGAGGTGAGGAATGATAAGAAAATTCTTATTAGACATTTTAACCAAGACTTGTTTCTTGTTGGTAAAGAGACACAAATTACAGGTTTCACACATTGGATTGTGATCAAACCACTTTTGGAAATATTGCAAACAGACAAGCTGAAAAAAAAGCTGTATCTTGCTGTGGTTATACCCTGAAATTGAGCAAGAAGAAGCCAATGGTGGCTGCGCATGGTGGCTCATGCCTGTAATCCCAGCACTTTGGGAGGCCAAAGCAGGCAGATCATGAGGTCAGGAGATTGAGACCAGCCTGGCTAACATGGTGAAACCCTGTCTCTACTAAAAATACAAAAAAAATATTAGCCGGGCATGGTGGCAGGCGCCTGTAGTCCCAGCTACTCAGGAGGCTGAGGTGAGAGAATGGCATGAACCCGGGAGGCAGAGCTTGCAGTGAGCTGAGATCGTGCCACTGCACTCCAGCCTGGGTGACAGAGTGAGACTACGTCCAAAGAAAAAAAAAAAAAAGGAAGACAATGGTCTAGGAAGTCATGGCAGTATTCATTATTCATTTAAGAATAGACACAGATCTGTTTGGTTACTGAAAGACTACACAGTGGCAATACTGCACTCGCTTATTGACAAACTGACTAACTGGGGTTTCAGATTTGATGTTCCTTTTAGATGTATTTTGTAAGTAATTAAGTAAAAGACTGAACTGGCAGCTTTAAATGCTATTTGTTCACTCCTCGTCCACTCCACTGTTAAATCATTTGACACAGACTAGGCAAAGACAGGCTCATTACTTTTCTTTTTTTTCTTTTCTTTTTTTTTTTTTTTTGAGATGGAGTCTCGTTCTGCTGCCCAGGCGAGATCTCGGCTCACTGCAAGCTCCGCCTCCTGGGTTCAGGCCATTCTCCTGCATCAGCCTCCTGGTAGCTGGGACTTCAAGTGCCTGACACCATGCCTGGCTAATTTTTTGTATTTTTAGTAGAGACGGGGTTTCACCTTGTTAGTCAGGATGGTCTCGATCTCCTGACCTCGTGATCCGCCTGCCTCGGCCTCCCAAAGTGCTGGGATTACAGGCGTGAGCCACCGTGCCCGGCTCAGGCTCATTACTCTTCTAAAATGAAGAGTGGCCCTTCCTAGGGTAGCATTTGAAATAAATGGAGCCAAATGGAGGGAGACTCAGCATCTGAATTTCTCTTTGAGGAAGTTGACTGAGTCAAAAATTATAACCTGTTTGAAAAAAGACAAATGCACATACACACCATGATTTATTTATAGAGTTCAATTATATGTAATAATTTAGTAGGAGAAATTGTGAGCATCCATTTAGAAAGTTTCCAAGTTTATTTTGTAATACTGTGCCTTCATTGTTCTAGTTCAATATGCTGTCACCTTTGTGAGCTCAATTTTTACCGTTGGCTAGTTATATTAAATTTTATTAAGCATGTCATCTTCTCACCAGAACTATAGATTGTATGCAATATAGAAGGATTAAAAATCTAACATTTGTGCTCTCCTTATTAAGCTTAGTCTAAGTGGCATTGCTACTAGCAATAAATGCTTGTTTTCTCTTCTCTCATTGGCGTTGCCATTCTCTTGGCTCCTCTCACCTAACAACCTTGTATTGTTGTCTTAGCTTCTTATTTAAATACGCTATTTTAATTGAACTTTTAAATGTATCTATTTCTAATCTCTCCCAATAGATTGTAATGTTGGGAAGGGATCACACCTATTTATCTTTAGCTAGTTTAGAGAGTCTAACAAAGTTCATTGAGAGTCACTTAAGAGACACTCAAGAAATATTGTTGAGTAACTTCTGACAATCATTTTATATTTTAGCACATCATATTCAAGAACTTCTGTCAATGTTAATTAACTGTTAGTAGAGAAAGTGTGATAGAGGTTGATCATAAAAAAAGGCAAAATTCCCACTTTGGTTAAATGGCTTTTTTTTTTTTGGAAGGTCGACACTTTCTTTTATAAAAAGGGTATTTTCCCATTTGAAGCATCATTGGTGAAGTTTTGATCTTTCTTTGGTATTTGCAACATTCACACTGGCACCTTCTAAAGCAGAAACTTTGTCACTCCCCTTTCTTTGAAAGAAACTTGACCCTTAGCATGACAGAAAGGGAGCTTGCTAAGGCTTGTGGGAAGACAACTGTTTACTCCAGAAAACAATTGTTTAATGTACCTGCTCTGTGTCTTTGGAGAGAAGAATACCCTGAATCTCAAAAATCTGACATGTGGACAGAAATGACTTGGAATTCTTTGGGTAGAGGTGAGGGGTGTGGTTTACTGTTTGAAAAATATTTATTTAAATTCCTGGACAGTGCATTGTCCACTTGCAAATGCATTTATTTGCTGAAAAGGCTATCAATAGCTTTTTAACCCCAAAGTCGTTTTTATCCTGGAAGAAATTTAAATATTATTTCTAAATGAACCCTTGTGACACCTATTCCTCTTGGTTCTGGCAATATATGGTTTTCAGTCTCATGTGTTGACTGTGTCCCTTTATTTTAAGTCCTATTAGGGAAATTAGGATATTACCATCACCAGATACTCCCTTATAAGGGTGTGTTATAGTGAACGTGTGCCTATAGGCGTATAAGAAAGACAATAATTGGCCGGGTGCAGTGGCTCATGCCTGTAATCCCAGCACTTTGGGAGGCCGAGTTGGACGGATCATGAGGTCAAGAGTTCGAGACCAGCCTGACCAACATGGTGAAACCCCGTCTCTACTAAAAATACAAAAATGAGCCGGGTTTGGTGGTGTGCGCCTGTAATCCCAGCTACTCAGGAGGCTGAGGCAGAAGAATCACTTGAACCCGGGAGGCAGAGCTTGCAGTGAGCCGAGATCATGCCACTGCACTCCAGCCTGGGCGACAGAGCTAGACTCTGTCTCAAAAAAAAAAAAAAAAAAAGCAATAATTATTTATATATTAGAAATCTCCACTTGAGTGCAGGAGTTTGAAGCTGCAGTGAGGCAAGCTCATGAGACTGCACTCCAGCCTGGGTGAAACGGCAAGACCCTATCTTGGAAAAAAAAAATTAAAGGAATAGATTCCTTCTTGGAAATAAACAATATGTGAAATTTTGGACTTCAAAATTTGATCAAGTTAGGAAACAATTTTTTTTAACTTTCCCTGAAGATTCAAAGCTGAACAAAAGTTCATATTTGACATGGCAGAACCTCTTAGCGAAGTGTGATTATGGCCAATTCTGTTCAGCTTTATGGAGATGTAGAATACACTAGTAGCTATGTGTACTTGTCATCAGGCAATCTCGGGGCATGGGAGAAATACTTGGCCATTACTCTCCAACTGATGGCTGGAGAGTAATTACTTCAGTGAAGGTACACTATCATGCCTAGTGATACCAGGCCTGGCGACCATTTTAACTTAGCACAGTGAGTCATGTTCTCAACAAAGTAAGCGTTCAATAAGGTAGGAAAAGCCTCAAAAAATAATTTATCTTAAAGGTCCTCTGCTCATGCAAATGTGACTGATGACATTCTGCCAGGGTCATGTATGTAAAATTCTTAGCATGTCTCTTCACTCATTCAAAAAAAAAATCTATTGGAATGCAAGTTCCCTCAAAGTATGGGGTTTTCACATGTTGCCCAGGCCAGTCTCGAATTCCTGGGCTCAAGCAATCCTCCTGCTTCAGCTTCCCAAAATGCTGGGATTACAGATGTGAGCCACCGTGCCCAGCCTTGAAAGTACAGTCTTAATGGGACATCTTTGTATCTACTCAAATTTGTAAATATGCTAATGATCGACAAATTACTTGACACACTTGACATTGACTGAACCTACCTACTGTACCTCAGAGGTTGAAACCATTGATTTAATGGAACCTTTCATCAAGTGCATTAGTTCACTAGACACTCCTATTTATTGAGTTTTACATTGATTTTTCTCAGTTCAAAAGAGGGCATATGTTACATTTAGGAATGAAAGTTTGATTTTATAAGCCAATTAAAAAACAGAATTCCCATTAGAAAAATTACCTTGTAGCAAGTTTTGCCAGATTCTAACTGATCTTTAAAGAGGGACATTCAGTACTCTAATCTAAATAGCATTGAAAACTTTCAGTTTCTATTGAGAGAAATTGAGAATTATTTTCCTGAGGTTATGTGATGATAGAGAAAATTATTTAATCACAATCACAAGCAACTTAGAAAGACAAAAACACAACTTTTATGCATATATGCATGTATGTGGGGGTAGATGGAGGGGTGTAAATCCAGAGAGGGACTTGACTGTATGTGAGTTGCTTATTTTGCATTTTTATTCTCATTGGTGGACAGATTTATTTTATTTTATTTTTTGATGACAACACTCCATGTGTCTTTATTTTAATGTGATTCCATGAAGAAACTTGCTTATTGATTACGGTCCTATAGCTCAGAAATGTTAAGTTATGGTTTTAAATATGGGTTAATTACCATTGACGTGTGAATACAGGTTCTAAAAGAAATGCATATCAGAAGAGAAACTGAACTGAATAGTATTAATTTTACTGTTTTCAAAGCTCTCTCCTGGCTATGATAAGGAGACAGAATACATGTGCCATCGCTACCTGGTTATCTAGATGAACATATTAGGTTGGTGCAGAGGTAATTGCAGTTTTTGCCATTGAAGGCAATGACCAAAACTGCAATTACTTTTGCACCAACCTAATACATGCTACACATAAAAGATACCTTAGCAGCACATGATAAGGGCTAATGAATGGTACAGTTATATTGCAAACTTTATAGGTTGTAGGATTAGCTAATATCTTCTTGTTCAGTTTCTGTTTTGAACACTGAAAATTGAGAATTGAATGACTCTTGAAGCTTGTGCGGTTTGTCAAGGAAAGATTCATTTCTATTGCATATACAATTCTCGTTAAGAAGGGAAGCAGATGCGTCATTTGGAAAAACTTTCTTGAAAGGCTGAAACTAAGGGAGGCTTGTAGAGTATCAGAAAACATAACTTTTCACTACACATAATTTGGAGTTAACTGCATTTTTAGATATTGATATGCATCAGTTAGTTTTGCATGTACATCATTAAATAATGAGAATTTTCAATGGAAAAAAAAAAGAGAAATTCAACTTGATAAAAGGACCAGTGGACCAAAAGCTCTTCAATACACTTGTGAGGCATTATTAACAATACACTAACAAAGAGGGAAAATCATATAACTTCTGTGAAACCACAATCTTTGTTCTGTCTGAATTCATTTCTGCCAGCTCACAAACATTTGACTTTTGTTGAATTTGGAAAATACGGTTTCTTGTCCTTTGGGTCCTAGATTAAGAAGAAACAACAAGATGTGCTTGGTTTCCTAGAAGCCAACAAAATAGGATTTGAAGAAAAAGATATTGCAGCCAATGAAGAGAATCGGAAGTGGATGAGAGAAAATGTACCTGAAAATAGTCGACCAGCCACAGGGTACCCCCTGCCACCTCAGATTTTCAATGAAAGCCAGTATCGCGGGGTAAGAAAACAATTTAAATTCTTGTTTATTGTAATAGATTGCCCCAAATCTATCCATTATTTTCACCTCTGCCTCCAAGCCTGCATATATATAGTCATATCTCTTGCATATAGTCATTTGTCCTTTGCATTCACTCAAAGGCTGGATGTAGACAATGGCTACGTTTTCTAAATATGTTTGCTATTGATTATGCATCACAGCCAAATTTAGGAAAGTTTATTCGTTGCTTTTTGAGAATGCGTTGTGGCTTATAAGATGGCAGTAGAAATCCCAACCAAATTTAGTCACGTGAAGATTCTCTTGCATTCTCCAGGTTGAAACCTCTTAGCTGTTTGGTTGCTCTTCTGGTCATGCATCATGGACATCTCATTGCCTTTCTCAAAACACAGCAAAGATTAACTGTTCTTCTGGCCTTGGGCATGTCTAGCTAATATCTAGTCTACTGTGGGCTCTGAGAAAATCTCAACCTAAATGAATAATGGAATAGAAATATGGTGAATGGAAACAACAGTGTCTGACCAGAAATAGACATCTTCCTACTGGGAAATAGGTGGCTGTTTTGCATGGTGGAGGAAGCTGCAGGCAGATTTAAATTCCATGTGATGTGGAATAAATCATTCTGCAGTTTTTGTGACATAGAACAGCACACTTTTCAACCTATATTAAATAAGATCCAGAAGCCTTGCCTCTTTATTACTCCTCATTCCTTCCAGAATTCTAGTATTATGGAAGTTAGTCTGTCTGTCCCCAAGGAGGTAGATGATTCTGTCGACCAGTCAGGTCATTCTGAATAAATCTCCTTCTGTTTTTTTTTTGAGATGGAGTTTCCCTCTTGTTGCCCAGGCTGGAGTGCAGTGGCGTGATCTTGGCTCACTGCAAACTCCGCCTCCCAGGCTCAAGCGATTCTCCTGCCTCAACCTTCCAAGTAGCTGAGATTACAGGCATGTGCCACCACACCTGGCTAATTTTTGTATTTTTAGTAGAGACGGGGTTTCTCCATGTTGATCAGGCTGGTCTCAAACTCCCGACCTTAGGTGATCCGCCCACCTCGGCCTCCCAAAGTGTTGGGATTACAGGCATGAGCCACTGCTCTTGGCTGAATAAATTTCCTTTTTTTCTTTTATTGGTTGCATATTGCTAATTCATCTTACCTTCTTTTCATCAAGGACTATGATGCCTTCTTTGAAGCCAGAGAAAATAATGCAGTGTATGCCTTCTTAGGCTTGACAGCTCCACCTGGTTCAAAGGTATGATACCCTTTTTTTCCTGCTTTATAGGTCATTTTATTGCTGCTGAACTTTTTTAATCAGTAAGATTTTCATTTTTGTTAAGTATTCAGATTAAGTCAGAGACAGTCCTTTATAGCAAAAAGTGCCTTCTCTGCATCCACTTAATTCCTATTAGGGCAGAAAGATGTGCATAACCAAATGCATAAACTATGTGTTTAGCAGGTAGGTAGAGTGACTTCCCCATCAAGCTGCCCAGGGGAGCAAATTTCTCATTGACCTACGCACAAATAAGTGCTTAGCAATTTTAAAGCCTTCATTATTCCAGCTGTCCTGCATGGTTCTACATCGACAGTAAGCATCTTAGTTCATGGTAATCTCCTTGGCAGCACTTATTGTCTTTGTGTGAGAGCAAATGATAGAGTCATCCATTCAAGTTAATTAAGAGCATCTGCATTGCAAAACTGTTCACTAAATTGCTCGCCAAATTCGAGGCTTTTTTCCTGCCAACACAAATTAATTTTTTAAGTAGCAGCATTTTCAGGAGAGACCAAATAAAGAAAGCAACAATAAAATTGTCTGTCTAGTGAGATGTCCCCAAACTATCAACTTTAAACATACCTTTGCCTTTTATAGTAGTTCTTCACACAAACTGCCTTAATCAAAATGCGTGTCTCTTGCTCTATCATTTTATGTTTTGCTCTTAGCAACTAATTGTATGTTAGACAGATTCTTTGAACTCCAATTCCCTCTCCTATTTTAAAAAGCTGTGTTATTGTCTGTTTTCACTAGACAAAAATTTACTAGTACTATGTTTATATCATTGTGAAATGGTTTTCTTGCCGAACTTTCTTTTCCCATGGATAAAATGTTATATTTTAGGCTTTGTATAATTTGAGCCATAAGAAAAGTGAGGTAAGGCACTTTTATTTTTTTGGGGGGGGTTTCTGTGGTACTTTATTTTTTTTTTATTATACTTTAAGTTCTAGGGTACATGTGCACAACGTGCAGGTTTGATACATACGTATACATGTGCCATGATGGTTTGCTGCACCCATCAACTCATCATTTACATTAGGTATTTCTCCTAAGGCTATCCCTCCCCCAACCCCCCACCCCCCAACAGGCCCCGCTGTGTGATGTTCTCCGCCCTGTGTCCAAGTGATCTCATTGTTCAATTCCCACCTATGAGTGAGAACATGCAGTGTTTGGTTTTCTGTCCTTGTGATAGTTTGCTGAGAATGATGGTTTCCAGCTTCATCCATGTCCCTGCAAAGGACATGAACACATCCTTTTTTATGGCTGCATAGTATTCCATGGTGTATATGTGTCATAGTTTCTTAATCCAGTCTGTCATTGATGGACATTTGGGTTGGTTCCAAGTCTTTGCTATTGTAAATAGTGGGTGGCACTTTAATCTACCAGCTGTACTGGAGGCACAGAAGATGATCAACTTATCCAAGTTCAGAGAGCTAGTGGATTAAACCAGTAGAGTTACCAGCACTTTTCTTTAAATAAGGTAGTAAGAGCACTAGATTGCAGCATCTGCAATCCAGACAGAGTAGCATCTGGAGGCTTGCATTATGAATTTTAGCCCCAAATAGACTGCAAGAACAAACCAGCAATCCTGAGAGGACCCACAGACCCTCTCAAGGAAGTGGACTGCTCCTGTAGGACTCAGGAGACACCCCAAATACTGTGAGTGCCCCAACTGAGGAAGTGGAAAAGGGAGACCCTTCTCTCCCGAACACATACCCTCACTGGAGAAACTGAAGGTCTGTTTGTGGGAGAAGTTTCCAACTTTACCTGGAGCTGAGTCAAGTTAGAGAGCCCAGCGAAATACAGGGGTAGAGGAAGCAACAGAAAGGCCCTGGTATCTCTCTGAGTCCCCAAGCAGCTCATTTCTGCCTGGCACCACAGGGATCCATCGGGAGGGTGGCCAGAGGAGCAGGGGTTAAAACTCCACAGAAAGAAGGAATTATCTAGCCAAATTTTGTAACAATTCGAACGGGGCAAGTAGCCTTCTGGCCAGAATTGGGGGGAGGGTGCAAATATCACTTGCAGACTTCACAGGCAAGGGAAGAACTAAAGCCTTTTTCTTTCGCAGCTGGGAAGTGGATAGCCTTGGGGGAATTTTTAAGCCCCTCTTGCCCTCCACCTGGAAACAGACTGAGGGCTGTTGGAGGGGGGCTTGGTGGAAGTGAGACCAACCCTTCGGTTTACCTGGGAGCTGAGTGAGGCCTGTGACTGCTGATTTTACAGGACTTCCCTGACAATCTGCGTGACTCAGCAGAGGAAGCCATCCTAGGTATAGAACTCCAGTGACCTGGGAATCTCACCCCCACCCCTCACAGCAGCCACAGCAAGACCCACCCGAGGAGAGTCTGAGCTCAGACATGCCCAGCCCCTCCCCCACCTGATGGTCCTTCCCTTTCCACCCTGGTAGTGGAAGACAAAGGGCATATAATCTTGGAAGTTCTAGGGCCCTGCCCACTGCCGTTCCCTCTCCACAATACTACAGCTGATGGTTTCTGGAAAGCGCCACCTCCTGGCCAACCAGCATAAAAATAGAGGGTCCAAAGCTTAGGACCCTCACGGAGTCCATTGCACCCTCCACCTCCTCCACCAGACCAGGCGCTGGTATGCATGGCTGAGAGACCCATAGATGGTTCACATCGCAGGACTCTGTGCAGACAACCCCCAGTACCAGCCAGGAGCTGGGTAGACTCGCTGGGTAGCTAGACCCAGAAGAGAGAGAACAATCACTGCAGTTTGGCTCACAGGAAGCCACATCCATAGGAAAAGGGGGAGAGTACTATATCAAGGGAGCACCCCATGGGACAAAATAATCTGAACAACAGCCTTCAGCCTTAGACCTTCCCTCTGACAGAGCCTACCCAAGTGAGAAGGAACCAGAAAACCAACAGTGGTAATATGACAAAACAGTGCCCTTCAACATCTGCAAAAAATCACACTAGTTCACCAGTAATGATCCAAATCAAGAAGAAATCCCTGATTTACCTGAAAAAGAATTCAGGGAGTTAGTTATTAAGCTAATCAGGGAGGGAACAGAGAAAAGCAAAGCCCAATGCAAGGAAATCCAAAAAATGATACAAGAAGTAAAGGGAGAAATATTCAATGAAATAGACAGTTTAAAGAAAAAAACAAGCAAAAATTCAGGAAACTTTGGATGCACTTTTAGAAACACAAAATGCTTTGGAAAGTCTCAGCAATAGAATTGAACAAGTAGAAGAAAGAAATTCAGAGCTCGAAGACAGGTCTTTGAATTAACCCAATCCAACAAAGACAAAGAAAAAAGAATAAGAAAATATGAACAAAGCCTCCAAGAAGTCTGAGATTATGTTAAACAACCAAACCTAAGAATAATTGGAGTTCCTGAGGAAGAAGAGAATTCTAAAATCTTGGAAAACATATTTGAGGGAATAATCAAGGAAAACTTCCCTGGCCTAGCTAGAGATATATACATCCAAATACAAGAAGCACAAAGAACACCTGGGAAATCCATTGCAAAAAGATCTTCACCTTAGGCACATTGTCATCAGGTTATCCGAAGTTAAGACAAAGGAAATAATCTTAACAGCTGTGAGACAGAAGCACTAGGTAACCTATAAAGGAAAACCTATCAGATTAACTGCAGATATCTCAGCAAAAACCCTACAAGCTAGAAGGGATTAGGGCCCTATCTTCAGCCTCCTTAAACAAAATGATTATCAGCCAACAATTTTGTATCTGGTGAAACTAAGCATCATATATGAAGGAAAGACTCAGCTCTTTTCAGACAAACAAATGCTGGGAGAATTCACCATTATAAGCCACCACTACAGGAGCTCTAAATCTTGAAAGGAATCCTGGAAACACATCAAAACAGAACCTCTTTAAGGCATAAATCACACAGGACCTATAAAACAAAAATACAAGCTTGAAAACAAAAGCAAAAAACAACAATGAAAAAACCTAGAGTACACAGGCAACAAAGAGCACAATGAATGCAATGGTACCTCACATTTCCATGCTATCATTGAATGTAAATGGCTTAAATGCTTCACTTGAAAGATGCAGAACTGCAGAATGGATAAGAACTCACCAACCAACTATCTTCTGCCTTCAGGAGACTCACCTAACACGTAAGGAGGCATATAAAGTAAAGGGGTGGAAAAAGGTATTTCATGCAAATGGACACCAAATGAGAGCAGGGGCAACTATTCTTATATCAGACAAAACAAACTTTAAAGCAACAGTGGTAAAAGAGACAAAGAGAGACATTATATAGTGGTGAAAGACCTTGTCCAACAGGAAAATATCACAATCTTAAACATATATGCACCTAACACTGGAGCTTTCAAATTTATAAAACAATTACTAATAGACCTAAGAAATGAGATAGACAGCAACACAATAATAGTGGGGGAATTCAATATCCAACTGACAGCACTAGACAGGTCATCAACACAGAAAGTCAACAAAGAAACAATGGATTTAAACTATACCTTGGAGCAAATGAACTTAACAGATATATACAGAACATTTTATCCAACTGCAGAATACACATTCTATTCAACAGCACATGGAACTTTCTCCAACATAGACCATATGATAGGCCATAAAATGAGTCTCAATAAATTTAAGAAAATTGATATTATATCAAGCACTTTCTGAGACCACAGTGGAATAAAACTGGAAATCAACTCCAAAAGGAACCCAAAATTAAATAACCTGCTCCTGAATGAGCATTGGGTTAAAAACAAAATCAAGATGGATATTAAAAAATTATTTAAACTGAATGACAGTAATGACACAACCTATCAAAACCTCTGGGATACAGCAAAGGCGGTGCTAAGAGGAAAGTTTATGGCCCTAAACGCCTACATCAAAAAGTCTGAAAGAGCACAAACAATGTAAGGTCGCACTTCAAAGAACTAGAGAAACAAGAACAAATCAAACCCAAACCCAGCAGAAGAAAGAAATAACCAAGATCAGAACATAGCTAAATTAAATTGAAACAAAAAAATACAAAAGATACGTGAAACAAAAAGCTGGTTCTTTGAAAAGATTAAAATTGATAGACCATTAGCAAGATTAACCAAGAAAAGAATAAAGAAAATCCAAATAACTTCACTAAGAAATGAAACTAGAAATATTATAACTGACACCACTGAAATACAAAAGATCATTCAAGGCTAATATGAACACCTCTATGCACATAAACTAGAAAACCTAGAAGAGAATGGATAAATTCCTGGAAAAATATCACTTTCCTAGCTTAAATCAGAATGAATCAGATACATTTAAAAGACCAATAACAGGCATCAAGATTGAAATGGTAATTTAAAAATTACCACCAAAAAAGTCCAGGATTAGACTGATTCACAACAGAATTCTACTAGACTTTCAAAGAAGAATTAATACCAATCTGTTGGACTCTATTCCACAAGATAATGAAAGAAGGAACCCTCTCTAACTCATTCTATGAAGCCAGCATCACCCTAATACCAAAACCAGGAAGTGACACAACCAAAAAAGAAAACTACAGACCAATATCCTTGATGAACATAGATGCTAAAATCCTTAAGAAAATACTTGCTAACTGAATCCAACAAAATATTAAAAAGATAATCCACCATGATCAAATGGGTTTCATACCAGGGATGCAGGGATGGTTTAACATACACAAGTCAATAAATGTGATGCACCACATAAACAGAATTAAAAACAAAAATTACATAATCAGCTCAATAGATGCAGAAAAAGCATTCAACAAAATCCAGCATCACTTTATGATTAAAACTCTCAGCAAAATCAGCATACAAGGGACATACCTTAATGTAATAAAAGCCATCTGTGACAAACCCACAGCCAACATAATACAGAATGGGGAAAAGTTGAAAGCATTCCCACTGAGAACTAGAGCAAGACATGGATGCCCACTGTCACCACTTCTCTTCAACATAGTACTGGAAGTCTTAGCCATTGCAATCAGACAAGAGAAAGAAATAATGGGCATCCAAATTGGTAAAGAGGAAGTCAATTGGTCACTGTTTGCTGATGATATGATCATTTATCTTGAAAACCCTAAGGACTCCTCCAGAAAGCTCCTAGAACTGATAAAAGAATTCAGCAAAATTTCCAGATCCAAGATTAATATACACAAATCAGTAGCTCTTCTATACACCAACAGTGACCAAGTGGAGAATCAAATCAAGAACTCAACCCCTTTTATGTTAGCTGAAAAAAAAAAACCACTTAGGAATATACCTAACCAAGGAGTAGAAAGACCTCCACAAGGAAAACTGCAAAACACTGCTGAAAGAAATCATAGATAACACAAAAATGGAAGCACATCCCATGCTCATGGATGGATGCAATCAATATTGTGAAAATGACCAAACTGCCAAAAGCAATCTACAAATTCAATGCAATTCCCATTAAAATACCACTATCATTCTTCATAGAAAAAAAATTCTAAAATTCATACGAAATCAAAAAGTGATTGAGAGGGCCTAAAATGGGACAGCAGTTTTGGAAAGGAAAAGATGGATTTAGGAGCCTCCCCCTACCAAAAAAAAAAAAAAAAAAAAGTTACAGGATTTAGGAATTAATGAGTTGCTTGTGCCTATAAAGACCTGAGCGGGATTAAAGCTAGCCATGGGATCTCTAACCTTGGTGTTTGGGAAATGAAGCAAAGGTCATGGAGGAAATGGAAAGTCAGTGATCCAGGGAAGAAGTTAGCCTTGGAAAGAGCATGTGGTGTTCTGAGAGTGGATGGAATTAGGAGAAAAGAATAAAAATAAAGAGAAATTGTAATGTGTGGGAAGGTTAGGGAAAGTCAGATTTGAAAGTATAAGGCAGGAGGAAAACTTAGCCGCAAGGAGTGAGGGGAAATTTGAAACATTAGATCCCTGAGAAGAATTGAACAGATTCAGTTGAAAATTGGCTAGGGAATAGGCTAAGATCATAAATAAATAAATAAATAAATAAACAAATAAATAAAAAACAGCTAAGCAGGGCCCAGCAGTAGTTAGAATGGATGGGCCCATAGGAAGCTAGACATCTTGGTTGCCATGTTTCTTCCATCATTGCTTAAGCCCGGTAGTAGGAATAGAGTAAAAGAATAGTGAATGTTATGAAGGATGGGAAAGAAGGACCTGATAGACTGGGTTAACAAGAATAGGTGTGGTATTGACAATGAACATGAAGGGTGGATTGGTGATAGGGAGATTTTGAATTTTGGTATTTAATAGGTTTTTCCAAGACTAGAAGTGATCCATTTCATGTCAGAATGATATTTTTATACTTCAGCTCAGTTTCTAGAGTTTTCCCCTTTAACAGGACAATAAGCCTTCAACAAAGAACCAGATGAACAGAAAGTATACTAAATAAGAAAGACAACTAGTTAACCCACATTGAAAAAGTTAATTGATAATAAAAGTTATATGATAAAATGAGATAAAATGTTTAGCTGTAAAGTCAGCAAAACTAAAACAAAATGATAATAGTGCTGAGAAGGGTGGATTGAAACAGTTGCTGTAATACATTACTGATGTTGGCATAAATTGGTACTCCTTTTTGAAAACCAAAATGGCAAATACGTGTCAAGGATCTCAAAAATATTGGTACTCCTTCACCCAGTGGCTTCACATTGGGTATTATAATCAAGTGAAATAATCCTATACGTGGAAAAACTTCATAGATAAAAATGTGAATAGAAGTGTTAATTATAATCTTAAAACTTTGAAAACAAGTTAAATGCTTAACATATTTAACAAGAGATTCAACTAAATTAATTCATGCATTGAATGAACTTTATGGATAAAATATGAACAAAGTATTATACTGTGTCTAATTCTGAACTTTAGAAACTAGTTAAGTATCCAACAATAGTGTCAACAAAAATTGTTTATCTACTGAATGAACTTGGACTGTCATGAAGAAAATGAAAGTTTGTGAAAACATATATGTAAATGAGCTACAGAATTATTTTGAAAGTAAGGTTAATATTCTAATTACATTTAAAATGTATGGATAGGACAAAAAAAAGACTGAAAGGTAGTTAATATGCATTTTCTCCTATTCTCTACTTTTAAATAATTATCAAATATACTCTTTACATTTAAAAAATAATTGAAACCAATGCACTGGAGAGCTTGATATTGAAAGGTACTCTGTGTCAAATATTTCCATAAGGCAAAGAATCCTTCTGTGTAAGACAAATAATTGTTGTATTCTTTTCTATATTTGATTGTTTAAAACAAGGTATGTATTTGTCTAATATGATTTACTCAATTTTGTCAATATGAAACATTTCTTAGTACTGGCATTTCTTACTTTAAAGTGGAGATGATGGTTTTGAGATACGAAATAAGATCACTGATATTTTTACTACAAAATAAATATTTGGTGATGCTTGTGCAGAAAGGAAAACGACTCTATTGGCAAAGGCATGTTCACTTATGTTGAAAGAATAGAGAATATGGGTCAGAGAAATGTCCTCGTTAGCTTTAGTTGAATTAAACTGCTCCAGGGAGGAGCTACGGAGTCCGTCTCTGCTGTGAGATTTGAAGCAATCCTATTTATACTGAATTCATCCTATTTTTACTGCATGTCCAAGAGAGACTGCATGTTCATAAACTTAGCTGTGGTATCGATTTTAGCTACTACGCCAAAAAAAAAAAAAAAAAAAAAGAAAAAAAAAGAGAGAGGGGAAAAGCAGGAAAGAAGGGTGGTTGCCTATAATGGGCCAAACACTGAGAGAGGCACCTCAGGTACATCTCATTTTATCTTTCCACCATCCCTTTAGGATAGATATAATTAGAAGCACTTTAGAGAGGATAATTTAAGTAATTTGTCCAAGAGTATATAATGATTTAGTAGTAAAGCTGAAATTTTAGCCCAAGATTATCTGATTTAAAACCAGTGCCTTTATGGAATGATGTTTACGTTGGGAATACGGAGGAAGAGAACATTATATGCTTGCTCCTAAAGCTCTCTGTTTGATTAGATGACTCATTCTACAAATACTGACAATTTGCTTTTAGGCACTAATAAAGAGTTCAGATAAATTCACATATTTGATATATAAAGTAAGATTAGAAAGGTAAATAATTTACTATAACTTTGATGTGTTCTAAAGACAAATTTTAAAGAATTTTGAGATGAATTTTGTTCTGGATTTCTATGCCAGTGATTTCTCCCATTAAAAATGATAACTTAGAGCTGCAGAATTTATGACAAATTATAGGAAAGATTGATAGTGTGTCACTTTAGGGAAATAAACTTCTTTCCCTATACGTGTAACTAGTATTAATCCAAAATACTAGTTACAAATCGAAATGAAGAAAACAATACAAAATGAAAGAAAACGTTGGTATTTTGAAAAGTTAAACAAAATTAACAAACTTTTAGCCAGACTAAGAAAAAAATGGAGAAGATTTATATAAAAAAAAGCATAGATGAAAATGAGACATTACAACTTATACTGCAGGAATTCAAAGGATTATTAGTGGCTACTACAAGCAATTATATGCCAATAAATTGGAAAATCTAGAAGAAATAGACAAATTTCTAGACACATACAACCAACCAAGATTGAACCTTGAAGAAATCCAAAACCTGAACAGACCAATTACAAGTAAAAATATCAAAGCCATAACAAAATGTCTATCAGTAAATAAAAGCCTGGAACCCAATGGCTTCACTGCTGAATTTTACCAAACATTTAAAGAAATGCTAATACCAGACACTGCATGTTCTCATTCCTAAGTGGGAGTTGAACAATGAGAACACATAGACACAGGGAGGGGAACATCACACACTGGTACCTGTCTGTGGGTGGGGGAGTAGGGGAGGGACAACATTCGGAGAAATACTTAATGTAGGTGATGGGTTGACGGGTGCAGCAAACCACCAGGGCATGTGTATACCTATGTAACAAAACTGCATGTTCTGCACATGTAACCCAGAACTTAAAGTATAATAATAAAAGAGAAATGGTAATACCAATTTTACTCAAACTATTCTGATAAATAGAGGAGGAGTGAATAGTTCCAAAATCATTCTACAAGGCCAATATTACCCTGGTGCCAAAATCACACAAGGACACATTAAAAAAAAAAAAAAAGAAAGAGAGAAAGAAAGGAAGGAAGGAAGGAAGGAAGAAAGGAAAGAAAGAAAGGAAGACTACAGGACAATATCTCTGATGAATATTGATACAAAATTTTTCAAAAATATATTAGCAAACAGAATTCAGCACTATATTAGAAAGATCATTCATCCTGACCAAGTGAGATTTTTTTCTGGAATGCAATGATGGTTCAATATATGCAAATCAACCAATGTGACACATTATATCAACAGAATGAAGGATAACAACCATATGATCATTTCAATTGATGCTGAAAAAGTGTTTGATATAACTCAACATCCTTTCAAGATAAAAACCATCAAAAAGACTTAGTATAGAAGGAACATACTTCAACACAATAAAAGCCGTATATGGCCGAACCACAGCTAGTATCATACTGAATGAGGAAAAACTGATTGCCTTTCCTACAAGATATGGAGCACTACATTGATGCCACTTTCACCACTGTTATTTAACATAGTACTGGGAGTCTTAGCTAGAGCAACCAGCCAAGAAAAATACCTAAAGTTATCCAAATTCAAAATGAAGAAGTCAAATTATCCCTGTTTGCAAATGATATGATATTGAATTCAAAGAGTTTTAAAGACTTCACCAAAAAACTATTAGGACTGATAAACAAATTCAGTAAAGTTGCAGGATGCAAAATCAACATACAAAGTCAATAGCATTTCTATATGTCAACAGCAAATAATATGAAAAAGAAATATAAGAAGTAATTCCATTTACAATAGCCACAAATAAAATTAAATACCTAGGAATTAACCAAAGATCTTAAAGTTTTCTACAATGAAAATGTAAAACATTGATGAAAGAAATTGAAGACGACACAAAAAATTGAAAAAATATTCCATGTTCATGGATTGAAATAATCAATATCATTAAAATGTTCATACTGTTCAAAACAATCTGCAGATTCAATTAATGTAAAAATATCAATGACATTCTTCACAGAAATAAAAAAAATTCTAAAATTCATAGGTAACCACAAAAGACCCAGAATAGCCATAGCTATCCTAAGTGTAAAGAACAAAACTAGAGGAATCACATTACCTGACTTCAAATTATAATACAGAGCTATACTAATCAAAACAGCACGGTACTGGCATAAAAACAAACACATAAACCAAGGTGACAGAATAGAGAACCCAGAAACAAATCCTCACACCTACAGTGAACTCATTTTTGACAAAGGTGCCAAGAACATACACTAGGGAAAAGAGAGTCACTTCAATAAATGGTGCTGGGAAAACTGGACATCCATATGCAGAAGAATAAAACTTGACCCCTATCTCTTGCCATATACAAAAACCATTTCACAATAAAGACTTAAATGTAATACCTCAAACTATGAAATGACTACAAGAAAACACTGTAGAAACTCTCCAGGACATTGGTCTGGGCAAAAATTTCTTGAGAAATACCCCAAAAGCACAGGCAACGAAAGTAATCATGGACAAATGGGATCATATCAAGTTAAAAAGTTTCTTCACAACAAAGGAAACAATAAACAAAGTGAAGAGACAACCCAAAGAATGGGAGAAAATATTTGCAAACTACCCATCTGACAGGGGATCGGTAACGAGCATATATGAGAGGCTCAAACCACTCTATAGGGGCCATGCATGGTGGCTCACACCTGTAATCCCAGCACTTTGGGAGACTAAGACGGGCAGATCACTTGAGGCTAGGAGTTTGAGACCTGCCTGACCAACAAGGTGAAACCCCGTCTCTACTAAAAATACAAAAATTAGCCGGGAGTAGTGGCACACATCTGTAAGACATGCTTCTCAGGAAGCTGAGACACGAAAATCACTTGAACCCAAAAGGTGGAGGTTGCAGTGAGCCAATTTTGTACCACTGCACTTCAGCCTGGTTGACAGAGTGAGACTGTCTCAAACAAACAAAAAACAACTCTATAGGAAAAATTCTAACAATCCAATTAAAACGTAGGCAAAATATTTGAATAATCATTTGTCAAAAGAAGACATACGAGTTGCAAACAGATGTGAAAGTGTGCTAAACATCACTGATCATTAGAGAAATGCAAATAAAAACTACAATGAGATATAATCTCACCTCAGTTAATATGGCTTTTATCCAAAGGTCAGGCAATAATACATGCTGGTAAGGATGAGGAGAAAAGGGATCATTCGTGCAATGTTGGTGGGAATGTAAATTAATACAGCCACTATACAGAACAGTCTGGAGGTTCCTCAAAAAACTAAAAGTAGAACTACCATATGATTCAGCAATCCTACTGCTGGGTGTATACACTAAAAAAAGCAAATCAGTATATCAAAGAGATATCTGCAATCTCATGTTTGTTGCCACACTGTACATAATAGCCAAGATTTGGAAGTAACCTAAGTGTCTATGAACAGATGAGTGGGTTAGGAAAATGTGGTACTTATACACAATAGAGTAGTATTCAGCCATAAAAAAGAATGAGATCCAGTCATTTGCAACAAAATGGAGAGAACTGGAGATTACTATTTTAAGTGATATAAGCCAAGAACAGAAAGACAATTACCACGTTCTCACTTATTTGTGGATCTAAAAATCAAGCAATTGAACTCATGGCGATAGAGAATAGAAAGATGGTTACCAGAGGTTGAGAAAGGTAGTGGGAGATTGAGAAGTGGGGATGGTTAATGGCACAAAAAACAGAAACAATGAGTAAGGTCTAGTATTTGATACCAAAACGTGAGGACTACAGTCAAAAATAAATTAATTGTATACTTTAAAATAACTAATAATATAATAATTATGTTGTTTATAATACAAACAATACATACTGGAGTTATGGATACCCCATTTACCCAGATGTGATTATTATCCATTACATGCCTGTATCAAAACATGTCATATACCCCACAAATATAAATATACCTACTGTGTACATACAAAAATTCAAAATAAAAAAACACAACAAAATACTGGCTACGTAGCAATGTTAGGTCCTTAGAGGAAAAAGGATTTCATGTTAGGTCATTTTTTCATTATTATACAACTGCTTCTCCAACTATGTATGCTATGTCTTTGAGGGGTCTTAGTATAAATTATTTTTTGAGTTATGTGTAGAAACTCTTGAAAGCTTGTTCTATAAAATGAAGCAAGACGCATACTGTGACTTTAAGACATATTCATTTTGACATCTAAACACTATTAAAGCTTCAAAAGAACTTAGGGACTTTTCCTTTTTTGACTAGGCATTTACAAAGGTGAATGTATTAGTTCATTCTCACACTGCTATAAACAACTACCCGAGACTGGGTAATTTATAAAGAAAAGAAGATTAATTTACTTACAGTTCCATAGGGTGTGAAGCAGGCATGGCTTGGGAGGCCTCGGGAAACTTACAATCATGGTGGAAGGCAAAGGGGAAGCAAGCACATCTTCACTTGTTGGCAGGAGGGGTGGAGTTAGGTGCTACACACTTTTAGAGAAGCAGAAATAAGGGGATGGTGCTAAACCATTAGAAACCACCCCCCATGATCCAATCAGCTGTCACCAGGCCCCTCCTCCAACAATGAGAATTACAATTTGACATGAGATTTGGGTGGGGATGCAGAGCTGAACCATATCATCATGCCTCTGGCCCCTCCCAAATCTCATGTCCTTTTCACATTGCAAAATACCGTCATCTCTTCTCAACAGTCTTCCAAAGTCTTAACTCCTTTCGGCATTAACTTAAAAGTCCAAGTCCAAAGTCTCATTTGAGATGAGGCAAGTTCCTTTTTCCTATAAGCCTGTAAAATAAAAACAAGTTAGTTACTTCCAAGATACAGTAGGAGTACAGGCATTAGGTAAATGCTCCTATTACAAAAGGGGGAAATTGGCCAAAACTGACAAAATTGCTCTATGTAAGACTGAAACCAAGTAGGACAATTATTACATCTTAAAGTTTCAAAATAATCTTCTTTGACTCCATGTCTCACATCCAGGGCACGCTCATGCAAGGGATGTGATCCCAGGGCCTTGGGCAGCTCTGATCCTGCAGCTTTGCAGGGTACAGCCTTGGCAACTGCACTCATGGGCTGGTGATGAGTGCCTGTGGCTTTACCAGGTCCACGGTGCAAGCTGTGAGTGGATCTACCATTCTGGGGCCTGGAGGCAGTGGCCCCTTTCTCACAGTTACACTAGGTAGTACCCCAGTGTGGCCTCTGTGTGGGGGCTCCAACCCCACATTTTCTCTCAGCACTGCCCCAGTAGAGGTTCTGCATGAGGGCTCCATGCTTGCAGCAGACTTCTGCCTGGACATCCAGGTATTTTCCTACATCCTCTGAAAGCTAGGCTGTGACTCCCAAGCTTCAACTCTTGCCCGCTGTACACCCACAGCCTCAACACCATGTGGAAGTCCCCAAGGCTTGTAGCTTCCATCATCTGGAGCAGTGGCCTGACACATATCTGAGGCTCTTTTAGCCATGGCTGTAGCTGGAGTGGCTGGAACATGAGTTGCCATATCCTGAGGCTGCACAGAGCAGTGGAGCTCTGTGCCTGTCCCACAAAACCATTTTACTATTCTAGGCCTCTGGGCTTTTGATGGCAGGGGCTGCCATGAGGGCCTCTGAAATGCCCTGGAGGCATTTTCTTTATTGTCTTGGCTATTAACATTCAGCTCCCTTTACTTATGCAAATTTCTGCAGTCAGCTTGAATTCCTTCCCTGAAAATGGGTTATTATTTTCTACCATATGGTTAGGTTTCAAATTTTCCAAACTTTTATTCTCTGCTTCCCTTTTCAATGTAAGTTGCAATTCCAGACCATTTCTTTGTGAATGTATATGAGCTATGCTGTTAGAAGCAGCCAGGCTACATCTTGAACACTTTGCTCCTTAGAAGTTTCTTCCACCAGAGACCCTAAATCAGGGATGTCCAATCATTTGGCTTCCCTGGGCCACAATGGAAAAAGAAGAATTGTCTTGGGCCACACATAAAATACAATGACACTAGTGATAGCTGATGAACTAAAAAAAATTGCAAAAAAAAAAAATCTCATAATGTTTTAAGAAAGTTTATGACTTTGTGTTGGATCACTGATATGGTTTGGCTCTGTGTCTGCATCCAAATCTCGTCTTGAATTGTACTCCCATAATTCCCACGTGCTGTGGGAGAGACTCAGTGGGAGATAATTTGAACCATGGGGGCAGTTTCCCCCATACTGTTCTAGTGGTAGTGAATAAGTCTCATGATCTGATAGATTTGTCAGAGGTTTCTGCTTTTGCATCTTTCTCATTTTCTCTTGCTGCCACCATGTAAGAAGTGCCTTTCTCCTCCCCCATGATTTTGAGGCCTCTTCAGCCATGTGGAACTGTAAGTCTAATTAAGCATTTTTTTTTTTCTTCCCAGCCTCGGGTATGCCTTTGTCAGCAGGGTGAAAACAGACTAATACAGTAAATTGGTACCAGCGCAGTGGAGTGTTGCTGAAAAGATACTTAAAAATGTGGACGTGGCCAGGTGCGCTGGCTCATGCCTGTAATCCCAGCACTTTGGGAGGTCGAGGCAGGTGGATCACTTGAGATCAGGAGTTCAAGACCAGCCTGGCCCACATGGTGAAACCCTGTCTCTACTAAAAATACAAAAAGTAGCTGGGCATGGTGGCATGTGCCTGTAGTCCCAGCTACTTGGGAGGCTGAGGCAGGAGGATCACTTGAACCAGGGAGGTGGAGGTTGCAGTGAGCCGAGATTGCACCATGGCACAAAAACCTGGGTGATAGAGTGAGATTCCATCTCAAAAAAAATGTGGAAGTGACTTTGTAACTGGGTAACAGGCAGAGGTTGGAACAGTTTGGAGGGCTCAGAAGAAGACAGGAAAATGTGGGAAAGTTTGGAACTTCCTAGAGACTTACTGAATGGCTTTGACCAAAAGCTTGATGGTGATACGGACAATAAGGTCCAGGCTGAGGTGGTCTCAGATGGAGATGAAGAACTTGTTGGGAACTGGAGCAAGGTGACTCTTGATATGTTTTAGCAAAGAGACTGGTGGTATTTTGCCCCTGCCCTAGGGATTTATAGAACTTTGAACTTGAGAAAGATGGTTTAGGGTATCTGGTGGAAGAAATTTTGAAGCAGTAAAGCATTCAAGAGGTGACTTGGGTGCTGTTAAAGGCATTCACTTTCATAAGGAAAGCAGAGCATAAAAGTTTGGAAAATTTGCAGCCTGACAATGTAATAGAAAAGAAAAGCCCATTTTCCGAGAAGAAATTCAAACTGGCTGCAGAAATTTGCATAAGTAATGAGGAGCCAAATATTAATCCCCAAGAAAATGGGGAAAATGTCTCCAGGGCATGTCAGAGGTCTTCGCAGCAGCCCCTTCCATCACAGGCTCAGAGGCCTAGGAGGAAAAAATGGTTTTGTGGTTCAGACCCAGTGTCCACATACTGTGTGCAGTCTAGGGACTTTGTACCCTGTGTCCCAGCCACTCCAGCCATGACTAAAAGGGGCCAAAGTACAGCTTGTGCCATGGCTGTGGTGGGCACAAGCCCCAAGCCCTGGCAACTTCCACGTGGTGTTGAGCCTGTGGGTGCACAGAAGTCAAGAATTGAGGTTTGGGAATCTCTGCCTAGATTTCAGAGGATGTATGGAAATGCCTGGATATCCAAGCAGAAGTTTGCTGCAGAGGTGGGGCTCTCATGGAGAACCTCTGCCAGGTCAGCGCGGAAGGGAAATGTGGAGTTGGAGCCCCCACACAGAGTCCCTACCGGGGCACCACCTAGTAGAGCTGTGAGAAGAGGGCCACTGTCTTTCAGACCCCAGAATGGTAGATCCACTGACAGCTTGCACCATGTGCCTGGCAAAGCTGCAGACACTCAACACCAGTCTGTGAAAGGGTCTGGGAGGGAGGCTGTACCCTGCAGAGCCAGAGGGGCAGAGCTGCCCAAGACCGTGGGAACCTACCTTTTGCATCAGTGTAACCTGGATGTGAGACATGGAGTCAAAGGAGATCATTTTGGAGCTTTAAGATTTGACTGCCCTGCTGGATTTTGAACTTTCATTGGGCCTGTAGCCCCTTTGTTTTGGCCAATTTCTCCCATTTGGAACATCTGTATTTACCCAATGCCTGTACCACCATTGTATCTAGGAAGTAATGAACTTGCTTCTGATTTTACAGGCTCATAGGCAGAAGGGACTTTACTTGTTTCAGATGAGATTTCAGACTGTGGATTTTTGGTTTAATGCTGAAATGAGTTAAGACTTTGTGGGACTTTTGGGAAGGCATGATTAGTTTTGAAATGTGAGGACATGAGATTTGGAGAGGCCAGAGGTAGAATGATATGGTTTGTCACTTTGTTCTCACCCACATCTCATCTTGAGTTTTATTTCTATAATTTTCACCTGTTTTGAGAGGGACTCGTTGGGAGATAGTTTAAATCATGAAGGCAGTTTCCCCCATACTGCTTTTGTGGTGGTGAATAAATCTCACCAGACCTGTTGGTTTTATCAGGCGTTTTCACTTTTGCATCTTCCTCATTTTCTCTTGCTGCCTCCACTTAAGAAGTGTCTTTCACCTTCCGCCATGATTCTGAGGTCTCCCCAGCCATGTGGAACTCTAAGTCCAATTAAACCTCTTTTTCTTCCTAGTCTTGGGTATGTCTTTATGAGCAGCATGAAAACAGACTAATACAGCCACATTCAAAGCTCTCCAGGGCAGCATGCAGCCCACAGACCACAGGTTTGACAAGCTTGCCCTAAATCATCTCTCTCAAGTGCAAAGTTCAACAGATCCCTCGAGCTGTGGCACAGTGTCACCAGTCTCTTTGCTGAAGCACAGTAGTTGTGACCTTTACTCCAGTTTCAAATAAGTTCTTCATCTTCATCAGAGACCACTTCAGTATGGACCTTATTGTCCATGTCACTATCAGCATTTCGGTCATAACAATTTAACAATTCTCTAGGAAGCTCCAAACTTTCCATCATCTTTCTGCCTTCTTCTGAGCCCTCCAAATTGTTCCAACATTTCCTCCAAAGTTGCTTCCACATTTTCAGGTATCTTTATAGTAATAGCCCACCTCTGGTACCAATTTTATATATTAGTTCATTCTTACACTGCTATAAAGAACTTTTTGAGATTGAACAATATATAAAGAAGAAAGAGGTTTAATTGACCCACAGCTCCAAAGACTGTACAGGAGCCATGGCTGGGGAGGCCTCAGGAAACTTACAATCATGGCAAAGGGTGAAGGGGAAGGAAGCGCGTCCTCGCATGGTGGCAGGAGAGAGAGGGAGAGGTGCTACAAACTTTTAGACAAGCAGCAGTAGGAGGATGATGCTAAACCATTAGAAACCGCCCTCATGATCAAATATCCTCCCAGCAGGCTGCTCCTCCAACACTGGGAATTGCAATTTGACATGGGATTTCAGTGGGGACGCAGAGCCAAACCATATCACTGAGTCAGTAGTATATTTCATTATTTTTTTAAGGTAGTATATGTCATTTTTTTTCATTACTTTTTCAAAGTATATTTGAAGAATGAATTTTGGTGTCATTTCATATTTTCTTCTTTCCTTTACTTTTGCCTTTTTTTGGGTAAAAATCTAGTGTCTCTTTTAGCTTTTCTCACTTCTTTTGCATGTAATACTGGGACTCATTTGGACAGCATCAGTCCTCCTGAGACTGTCAAGTATTGATTTAGTGACAGGTGTTTAGAATGATGTTGTCTACCACGCTTGATTTCTACAACTTAAGTCTGATGTTTCCTTTTCTGGAGTCAATCTTGCCACCCATCTTTAGTTCAACAAACTTTCCTTGAAGTTTATTTTGTGTCCAGTATTATGTTGAGCACCAGAGCACACATGTAGGTCAGAGTTCCTATGCTAGAGGTGAGTACCTCACTATACAGAGGAGAAGGAAGAAAACCTGATTTTTTGGTGTGTATTTTATCATAAAACATGAAAACTACAATATTTTAATGGACAGCACATTTTCTAAGTAATTTAAACCTTAATTAACCAAAACTCAACTGATTTTAAACTTAAGTAACCATGTTTTTGTATACTCAATTTTCATGAAAAAATCACACAAAAAGGAAACTAGCTGACTATTTTTAAGTAAAATATCAATTATAGCTGTATATCACTTGCTTTCATGGAAGTATTCCAAATCATTAGGAATGATTAGGTAGTCTTTTTGTATATCTGTTTCTAGAAATCTGTTTGTATTATATAGTTTTTCTATTAAGAACTTTTTAAGAAATCTCTTCTGGGGGCTTTTGTTTCTTCTTAGTAGTTGGAACTAATGTGGTCTAACTAAAATACACATGCGTGTCTGCTCTGTGATGTTTAAACTTATCTGTTTTGTTTGTTTTTCATTTCAGGAAGCAGAAGTGCAAGCAAAGCAGCAAGCATGAACCTTAAGCACTGTGCTTTAAGCATCCTGAAAAATGAGTCTCCATTGCTTTTATAAAATAGCAGAATTAGCTTTGCTTCATTAGAAATCGGCTTAATGTTGAAATAATAGATTAGTTGGGTTTTCACATGCAAACATTCAAAATGAATACAAAATTAAAATTTGAACATTATGGTGATTATGGTGAGGAGAATGGGATATTAACATAAAATTATATTAATAAGTAGATATCATAGAAATAGTGTTGTTACCTGCCAAGCCATCCTGTGTACACCAATGATTTTACAAAGAAAACACCCTTCCCTCCTTCTGCCATTATTATGGCAACTTAAGTGTATCTGCGGCTCTACATTAAAAAGGAGAAAGAGAGATAACCTGTTTCTCATTCCTAAGTTGCCTCGTTAATTTTCGTGAACAAGAATATGTACCTTTTTGATGCTATATTATTGTGATTAAAAAGTACTTGCAGGTAATGTTTATGATACGTTAAACATTGTAATTTCCTATCGTAATTATAACATTCCCATTCTTTTGTAGATGAAACTTCTACATATTGAACCACAGATTTTCTGAGCTTCTAAATGTAGCCTCTCGTTGCACATTTCAGTGATCAGAACAGATATCTTTCTACACGCACAAAAGCAATAGATTCATTCAGTGGACAAGTTCCTTGTTTATCTACACAGCTATGATGGAATGATATATCCAAGTTCCTTGCCTCAGTGAAATATGCATATGTATATCATGAAAGTGGGATGCCAAGTAAGCTTAAAATGGCATTATCTAGCAAAGAGATTAGACTTTTAAATAACTCTTATAAAACAGATTGGCGATCATTTCCCAAGATTGGTTTCCCTTTTTTGCTAAAACAAATCTTAGTAGTTTTGCCCGTTTAAAACAACTCACAATCGTAAATGCTACTATTCCTAAGATATCTTACCTTTTTATTTCAGTTTAGCCATGTATTGTATGAGTGTATTAGTCTAAGCAGTGAGAATCTTTTCTGTGCCTCTATTCCAGCAAAAAGTAGAAGTATCAAATAAAAAGGGCAACTTTTAAAATATTAAGTCTGAAGACTTCTAAAAAGACAAGAAACATGGCCTAAATAACCAACATAGATTTATATAGTTAGTTTCACACTACTTCATTACCAAAAGCAAACACCTCTTACTTTAAACTACATTATCATATGTATCTATTGTATGCTGGTCTTTACTTTTTGCCAAAATCAACATATAATGAAGAGATGCCTTTGTTTCATGAGATTCAAACTTGATGCTATGCTTTAAAATAAACTCAGTACTTTTAGAAACATAACTTATGTGTTCTTGGAGTTTATATAATAGTAATTTTAGATGAGTAATATCTTTTTTTAGAGGGTTGGGAATGCAAAAAGAGAAAATAGCAGAAAGAAAAAGCTTTGAATGCAATTCAAGGTTTTTGTTTTCTACATTTTCTTTTTAGGGCTTTTAATCTCACAATACACATGAGGTCAAACGAACAATTTTATTGGGTTTACAAAAATACGGCATAAAGAACTCTAGAGAAATCAGGGTGCTTCGTAATACATTTTTTTAGTCAATATTTTCTCCTAAGCTTTATTAAATGTTGCTGATGATACTTGGAATATTTTATGTGGTCATTTTCACTTTTATTTTAATGTCAAATAAGTTAACACTGACAAAACAGGCATTCTTTAAAAATAGATGTATTTTTTGCCATGTTTATATAATTTAAAATGAACATAGTATATTAAAGTAAAATGTTGAATTGAGTCTTCCTAAACTGAAATATTTTATTTTGTCAGCTGAGAAATATGTTTTGTAGATACAAAAATGCAAGTGAAATTCTGAATATGAAGGTGAGTTTTATTTAAAAAAATCTTCCAAAATATTTGGCTGGAAAATATAATCTTTGCCACTTGTTATATTACATTCAGATTGTTTCTGTTTGTAAATCAGACTTGTTTATTTGTTATGTTCAGTTATTGAGCTGGTTTTTTCTTGGGAATATTTGACTCTCAGGAAGATTTTCATTTTCACCAAACAATGCAAATTGGATGTCGATTGCATTGTTAAATGTCAACATTTCTTTGGGACTCTGTGTGTAGGGGTAAACAGAATTTTAAAATAGAAGTTGTTAATTACTTGCTTGGGAAAGTTTAAACACAGAAAATGTTAGTGAAGTCAGATTTCACTGCACATATTCCATTCATTCAGCAAAAGGAAAAATGAGGATTCACATGGATTTTATTACCCAGTTGTGGATGCTGAAAAATATTGAAAGGTTGACATTGGTCTAATCTTTTTAATGTAAAATACATATTTCTTTTCTTTTGAAGAATTCCAACAAAACTGATTAAGAAACATTCACATTTGATTAATTTGAACCTTCTAGTCTTCTGCTCCCACCCATCATTCTTCCCCTGTATCTATTATCACCTTCCTTTATTTAGCAAACAAAATTCTGAAATCCTTTGTAAAGAGTACTATAATGTTACCATAATTCCTATTTTCACACAATTGTCTTTTTAACATCTTTACTGAAATATACAATTCACATACTGTAAACTTTGCTCATTTAAAGTGTGTAAGGTAGTGGCTTTTAGTATATTCACAGAATTGTGCAACCATCACTACAATTTAAGTTTAGAATGTTTCATCACCCAACAAATAAACTCTACCCAATAGCAGTCACTCCCCATCCCCCACTCCCTCAGCACTATACAAACACCAACTTACTTTCTGTCTCTGTGGATTTACCTATTCTAGACATTTTATATAACTAAAATCATACAATATGTAGTTTTTTGTGGTTTGTGTCTTCTAGTTACCACATTTTTGAGTTTCATCCATGTTGTAGCATGCATTAGTACTTCACATGTTTTACTGAATAACATTCCATTGTATGGATAAAAGCACATTGTGTTTGCCCATTAATCAGTTGATGGACATTTGGGTGGTTTCCACTTTTTGGCTGTTATGCATAATGCTGCTATGAACATCGGTGTACAGATTTTTTGTTTGAACACCTGTTTTTGTGTCTTGGATATATATGTAGAAGAGTTACATGATTGTTCTGTATTTAACAATTTGAGGAACGTGAGACTTTTCCAAGTGGGCTTCACTATTTTACATTCCCACCAACAATGTATGAGTATTGTTCTGATTTCCCCAATTTCTGGCCAGTGCTTGTTGTTATTTATCCTTTTGATTACAGCCATTCCGATGGCTATAAAGTGGTTTCTCATTGTAGTTGTGACTTACATTTCTCTGATGGCTAAATATGTTGAGCATCTTTTTATGTGATTATAGCCATTTATATATCTTCTTTGGAGAAATGTCTTCTCAGATCCTGTGTTCATCTTTAAATTGGGTTATTTGTATTTTTATTGTTCAATTTTAACAGTTCCTTATATATTCTGATTACAAGTCTGTTATTATATATGTGGTTTGAAAATGTTTTACCATTATATGGGTTGTCTTATTTTCTTGAGGGTATGCTTTGAAGTATGTAAGTTTTAAATTTTGGCAAATTCAGCTTTTTTTTTGTTATTGCTTATATTTTATTTTTGCTAAGGAAACATTGCCTAATCCAAGGTCATAAAGATTTACTTTTCTGTTTTCATTTAATAGTTTTACCTTGTGCACTTATGTCTGTGATCTATTTTGAGTTACTTTTTGTATATGATATGGGATAGGGATTTAAGTTCATTCAGTTGCCCAAGCACCATTTGCTGAAATGACCACTCTTTCCCCATTAAATTTTCCTGGCAGCTTTGTCAAAAATAAGATAATCATACATAAATATGTAGTTATATATTTGTTAATTTAATGATTTTAACAAATTATAATTGCATACAACTAGAAGTAGTGTGATGCTATTTTATATAACATATTATATATGTGTATATATGCACAGTGTGAAATGATTTAATCAAACTAATTAATATATCCATAACCTTACTTTATTCCTACTGTTCAGATGCAACTTTTTACTGTTTGACCAACATCACCCTATTCCACCCCACCTAGCCTCTGCTAACCAACATTGTTTTAGATTCCACATATAAGTGAGACCCTGTGGTATTTGTATTTCTGCATCTGGCATATTTCACTTAGCATAGTGTCCTCCACATTCATCCATGTTGTTGCAAATACAGAATCTTCTTTTTTATAAGGCTGGATAGTATTCCGCTGTATATGTGTGTTTATATTATATATATGTAAAATATAAATATATAATATATATATAAAATACACACATATACAGTGGAAATGTTATATAAGAAACATATAAAGAAACATATATAAAGGAACATATATAGAGAACATAAGAAGAACACATATAAAGAACATAAAAAGAACATAAGAACATAAAGAACATGTATGTGTTCTTTATATATGTTCCTTTATATATGTTTTTATAAACAACATATATTATTTATTTTAAGATATTTTATAGAGAACATATATTCTTTATAAAAAACATATATAAAGGAACATATATAAAGAAAATGTTTTATATACACACACACACACACACACACATATTTTCTTTATCCATTCATCCATTGATGGACACTTAGGTTGATTCCATAACTTGTCTATTGTAAATAATGCTGCATGTAAAGGTATATTTTGGGGCATTCAATTCTATTTCTTTGGTTTATATGTCAGTGTACCATATGTGTACCTTTGCCAGTTCCACACAGTTTTGATTTCTGTAGCTGTATAGTACATTTTGAAACTTGGAAGTGTGAGTCCTCCAATGTTGTTCTTTCTTTTTAAATTCTTTTTTTTTTCCTTTGGCATCCCTTGCATTTCTATATGACTCATAGGATCAGCATGTCAATACCTGCAAAAAACCCAGCTGGTATTTTGATAGGGATTCTGTTGAATCTTTAGTTGAACATGGGAAGCAGTGTCATCTTTACGATATTAACTCTTTTAATTCATAAGCATGGATGCCTTTCCATTTAATTGCATCTTTTTTAGTTGCTTTCAGCAATGGTTTTTAGTTTGCAGAGTTTATACTTCACCCTTTTTTGTTAAACTTATTTCTAAACATTTTATTCTTTTTGATGCTGTTATAAGTAGAATTGTTTTCTTAATATTAATTTTGGTTTCTTCATATCTATCCAGTGTACATAAACACACGTAACCACTGTATTTACGTATGATTTTTGTATTTTCATTTTGTAACTTGCAACATTGTTGAATTGGTTTATTGCTTCTCGTAGGTTTTCTTGTGGATTCTTTAAGATATTTTATATATTAATAAAAAATCCTGTCATCTGCAAAGGAAGAAACTTTTACTTCCTTTCTGATCTGGATATATTGTATTTCTTGCCTGATTGGCCTGGTTAGAACCTCGATTACAATGTTGAAAATAAGTTTCTAGAGCATAAATCCTCGTCTTCTTCCCGATTTATTTATTTACTTATGTCAATCTTTTGCCGTTAAGTGAAATATAAGTTTGACATATATTTTTTCCACATTTATTAAGCTGGTTTTACCTAAAAGCACTTTTTTTTTCTTTTTACTTCTAAAGTAGGTTCAGGAGCTGCATGTGCTTTACCCATTTTTACATGGGTAAAATACATGTTAATGGGGTTTGCTGAAGGAATTATCCTGTCACTCAGGGAGTGAGTTTAGTACACAATAATTAGTTTTTTAACTATCAACCCACTTCCACTATCCTCTCCAAGTAGTCTTCAGTGTCTGTTGTTCTCAGCTTTGTGTCCTTGTATACTCAGTGTTTAGCTCCCACTTATAAGTGGGAACATGTGATATTTGGTTTTCTGTTCCTGTGTTAGGTGGCTTAGGATGATGGCCTCAAGCTGCATCCATGTTTCTGCAAAGGACATGATTTCATTATTTTTATGACTGTGTAGTATTCCAGGGTCTATATGTACCACATTTTCTTAAATCCAGGCCACTGTTGAAGGGCATCTAGGTTGATTTCATATCTTTGCTATTGTTAATAATGCAGCAATGAACATATGAATGCATGTGTCTTTTTTGTGGAATGATATATTTGCTTTTAGATGTATATCCAGTAATGCGGTTGCTGGTTTGAATACTAGTTCTGTTTTAAGTTGTTTAAGTAATCTCAAAATGGCTTTCCACAGTGGCTGAACTAATTTACATTCCCACCAACAGTGTATAGGCATTTCCTTTTCACCACAAACCTAGGCAGCATCTGTTATTTTTTGACTTTTTAATAATAACCATATTAACTGGTGTGAGATGGTATCTCACTGTGGTTTTGATTTGCAAATCTTTGATGATTAGTGGTGTTATGAATGTTTTCATATATTTAATAGCTCCTTTAAATAGTCTTCTTTTGGGAAGTGTCTGCTTATGTACTTTGACCATTTTTAAAATGGGGCTATTTGGTTTTTGCTTCTTGATTTGTTTCAGTTCCTTATAGATTCTGGATATTACACCTTTGTCAGATGCATAGTTTACAAATATTTTCTCCCATTTTGTATGTAGTCTGTTTACATTGTTGATAGTTTCTTTTGCTGTGCAGAAGCTCTTTAGTTTAATTAGGTCTCATTTCTCAATTTTTGTTTTTGTTACAGTTGCTTTTTGGGACTTAGTCATAAAATCTTTGCCAAGGCCTATGTTGAGAAAAGTATTTCCTAGGTGTTCATTTAGGGTTTTTATAGGTTGAGGTCTTATGCTTAAATCTTTAATTCAGCTTGAGTTGATTTTTGTAAGTGGTTAAAGGAGTCCAGTTTTAATCTTCTGCATATAGTTATCCAGTTATCAAAGCACAGTTTATTGTATAGGAAGTCCTTTCCCCATTACTTGTCATTGCCAACTTTGTCAAATATTAGATGGTTGTAAGTGTGCAGCTATATTTCTTGGTTCTCTCTCCTGTTCCATTGGTCCATGGATGTGTTTTTATTCCAGTATTATGCTGCTTTGGTTACTTTAGCCTTGTAGTGTAGTTTCAAGTTGGTAAGTGTGATGCTTCTGGCTTTGCTCTTTTTGCTTAGGATTGCTTTGACTATTCAGGCTCTTTTTTTGGTTCTGTGTGAATTTTGAAATTGCTTTCTATACTTCTGTGAAAAATGGCATTGGTAGTTTGATAAGAATAGCATTGAATATATTGATAGCTTTGGGCAGCATGGCCATTTAAATGATATTAAATCTTCCCATGCATGAGCATGGAATATTTTTCCAATTGTTTGTGTTGTCTCTATTTCTTTCAGCACTGTTTTGTAGTTCTCAATGCAGAGATCCTTCATGTTTCTGTTTGGATGTATTCCTAGATATTTTATTATTTTTGTGGCTATTGCAAATGGGATTGCATTATTGATCTGGCTCTCAATGTGAATGTTATTGTCGTATAGAAATGCTATTGATTTTTCTACATTAATTTTGTATCCTGAAACTTAACTGAAGTCATTTTTCAGTTCTAGGAGCCTTGTGGCAGAGTCTTTAGCATTTTCTAGCAATAGAATCATATCATCTGCAAAGAGAGATAGTGTGACTTCCTCTTTTTCTATTTGGGTGCCTTTTATTTCTTTCTCTTGCCTAATTGCTCTGGCTACAAATTTCAGTACTGTGTTAAGTAGGAGTGGTGAGAGTGGGCATCCTTGCCTTGTTCCAGTTCTCAAGGGGAATGCTTCCAGCTTTTGCTCATTCAGCATGATGTTGGCTGTGGGTTTTTCATAGATGGCTGTAATTAGTTTGATGTATGTTCCTTCAGAGCCTAATTTGTTGAGGATTTTTAATAGGAAGTGATGTTGTATTTTATCAAAAGCCTTTTCTGCATCTATAGATATGATTACGTGGTTTTTTTTAATTCTATTTTGTGGTGAATCACATTTATTGATTTGCAGATGTTGAATCAACCTTGCATCCCAGGAGTGAAGCCTATTTAATCATGAGGTATTAACTTTTTGTTGTGATGCTCAATTTGGTTTGCTAGTATTTTGTTGAGGACTTTTGTGTGTATATTCATCAGGGGTATTGGCCTGAAGTATCCTTCTATTATTGTGTCTCTGCAAGGTTTTGGTATCTTAATGGTGCTGACTTCATAGAATGAGTTAGGGAGGTGCCCCTCGTCCTTGATTTTTTGGAATAATTTTAGTAGGATTGGTACTAGCTCTTCTTGGCACATTTGGTCAAATTCAGCTGTAAATCCATCTGATCTAGGGCTTTATTTTTTGCTTGGTAGGTGTTTTTTATTACTGATTCAATTTCAGAAGTTGTTATTGGTCTACTCAGGGTATCAAGTTTTTCAATGTTGGGAGGCTGTGTGTTTCCAAAAACTTACCCATTTCTTCTAGGTTTTCTAGCTTATGTGCATAGAGGTGTTTGTTATAGTCTCTGATCATTTATTCTTTTTCGTATTTCCATGGGGTTATTGTAATGTCACTTTTTTCCATTCTGATTGAACTTATTTTTATCTTCTCCATTTTTTTTCTTTGTTAATTGAACTAGCAGACTATCAATCTTGTGTATCCTTTGAAAGAACAAACTTTTGGTTTTGTAGATCTTTGTGTGAATTTTTGCATCTCAGTTTTATTTTGTTTTCCTCTGATTTGGGTTATTTATTTTCTCCTGCTAGCTTTGGGGTTTGTTTGCTCTTGTTTTTCTAGTTCCTCCAGGTTCGATATTAGGTTGTTACCTTGAGATCTTTCTTTTTGACGTCTTTAGTGCTATAAACTTACCTCTTAACACTGCTTTAGCTCTGTGCCAACAATTCTAGTACGTTGTGACTCTTTTTTCATTAATTTCAAATAATTTGTTGGTTTCTCCATTAATTTTGTTTTTTACTCACAGTCATTTATAAGTGCATTGTTTAATTCCATGTAACTGCTTTTGAGAGATCTTCTTAGTATTGATTTCTATTATTGTTATACTTTGGTCTTAGAATGTGGGTGATACGGTTAGATTTTTTTTTTAATTTGTTGAAACTTGTTTTATGCTCAAGCATGTGATCAGTCTTAGACCATGTACTGCATGCAGATGAGAAGAATGTGTATTCTGTTCTTATTTGGTGGCATATTCTGTAGATGTCTATTATATCCAATTGTTCAAGTGTTGAGTTTAAATCTAATATATCTTTATTAGTTTTCTGCTTTGATGGTCTGAAACATTGTCAGTGAGGTGTTGATGTCTTCTAATATCATTGTATCATAATCTACATCTCTTCATAAGTCTCTATGTACCTGTTTTATGAATCTGAGTGTTCCAAATTTGGGTTTATATATATTTAGAATAGTTAAGTTTTCTATTTGAATTGAACCCTTTTTCATTATGTAACAACCTTCTTTGTCCTTTTAAATTACTGTTGGTTTAAAGTCTGTTTTATCTGATATAAGAATAGCAATCCCTGCTCTTTGTTTTCTGTTTGCATGATAAATATTTCTCCATCCCTTTACTGTGGACCTGTGGGTATCATCGCATATGAGATGGGTCTCTTGAAGACTGCAGACAGTTGAGTCTTGCTTCTTTATCCAGCTTGCCACTCTATGCCTTCTAAGTGGGGACATTTAGCCTGTTTATGTTCAAGGTTAATATTGATGTGCAAGGATATGATTTTGTCATCATGTTGTTAGCTCGTTGTTATGTAGACTTGATTATGTAGTTGCTTTATAGTGTCTGTGGCATATGTATGTAAGTGTGTTTTTGTGATGGTAGGTATCTTTCTTTCATTTCCATGTTTAGCACTCACTTAAGGATGCCTTTTCAGGCAGATCTAGTGGTAACAAATTCCCTTAGCATTTGCTTCTCTGAAAAGGATTTTATTTCGCCTTCACATATGAAGCCTCGTTTGGTGGGATATGAAATTATTTGTTGTAATTTATTTTCTTAAAGATGCTGAAAATAGGCCCCCAATCTCTTCTGGCTTCTAACGTTTTTGGTGAAAGGCCCATGTTAGCCTTTCCCTTTATAGGTGACGTGATCCTTCTCTTTAGCTGCCTTTACAATTTTTCTTTCACATTCACTTTGGAAAATCTGATGAGTCTGTGTTTTGGGGATGGTTGTCTTGTATGATATCTCAAAAGGGTTCTCTGAATTTTTTAATTTGCATGACGACCTCTCTAGTGATGTTGGGAAAATTTTCGGGGACTGTGTCCTAAAATATGTTTTCAAAGTTCCTTACTCTTTCTCCTCATTCAGGAATACCAGTGAGTTATAGGTTTGGTCTCTTTACATAACTCCATATTTTTCAGAGATTTTGTGCATTTTTAAAATTATTTTTTAAATTTTTGTTTACTTGCATTGATTCAAAGAAGTGGTCTTTGAGCTCTGTGATTCCTCAGCTTGATCTATTCTGTTGTTAATGCTTCCAATTGTATTATGAAATTTGTGTACTAAATTTATTATCAGAAGTTCAGTATGGTTCATTCTTAAGATGGCTAGGTCATCTTTCAACTCTGGCATTATTTTACCATTTTTCTTGTTTGGTTTCAACCCTCTGTATCTCTTTGAGCTTGGTTTCCATCCAGAGGCTGAATTCTGTGTTTGACATTTCAACCATTTCAATCTGGTAAGAACCATTGCTGGGGAGCTAGTGTGATCATTTGGAGGTAAGACGACACTCTGGCTTTTAGAGTTGCCAGAGTTTTTGTGCTGGTTCTTTGTCACCTGTGAAAGCTGATGTTCATTTATTCTTTGAAATTGCTGTCTTTTGGATGGGGCTTTTTGTTTTTATAGTCTTCATTTCTCTTGAGTGTTTGTGGTGCAAGTTAAATATGGTCGATTGGCTTCACATCTGGATGCTTTTAGAGGGCCAAGGCTCACCTTGTCACTCTTGGACTACTGCTTTTACCCTGGGGGACTGGGACTGAGCCCATAGTCTTGTTATCTGGCCCCTTGAGACTGAGCACCAGCTGTGCTAGGGGGGTTGAGAGTCTCCCAAGCTGCTGGTAAAAGCATTCTGTTGGGGTCAGAAGGTGAAAGTGCTCCATCAGGTCAGTGGGGGTTGGCTGGTAAAAGCACTACGTCAGGGCAATGGGGGCAGTAGTCACAAGCACTCCCTCAGAGCGGCAGGGAGCCACTGGCTAAAGGGCTCCAGTGGCGCAGTGGTGGGGGCGGGGGCACTGGGGAAAGCACTCTGGTGGGATGGTGGGAGGGGCCCCCAGTGAAAACAATCTGGTAGTGGTCACCTGCAAAAGCCATCTGGTTGACCAGTAGTGGCTTCACTGTGTGCCCGCTCCCATGGTGAAGTGGACAGGGAGCACTTAGATCAGTTTTGCCCTTGTTCTGTGGGAAAGACAGCCCTGCTCTCTTCAAGCCCTGTAGTTAACACAGCTGAGAGCCATCTAGAGTAGTATGGAGAGCATTGAGGAATGGGCACCTATGGCCATGTTCCTTTGCAGCTATCCCCATGGCAACTCCCTGGGCTCTGTCTGTTCCAACTCTTTGCGCAGTTCCTCCTTGCAATTTATATGTCCATAGGAGTCATGGGATTTCCTGCAGTTAAGATCTTGCAGATCTGTGGTGAGAGTGGGTTACTCCACAGTTAGTTCATTCACCCCTACCTTAGGAGCCTTTCAGGGCCAAGAATGAATCCCAGTGCTTGGCAGCCCAGTGCAGGGTTCGCAGCTTCCTCTCTCTTCAGCCCCAATTTCTATATTTTTCTCTCTACTCACTCTCAGTGTATTTTCTGAGACGATTTGTTTGGAATATGCTGTTCTACCCTATATTCTGGTCTCTCTCAGTGGGAGAAGCTCATCCTGGCTGTGTCTAGTTGAGCATCTTGTCACAGTCTTTTGGGTTTTCCATAGATGTTCTTTATCAGGTTTAAGAAGTTCGATTTAATTTCTAGTTTGTTGACTGCTTATCATGAAAGTGTTGGATTTTGGCAAATGCTTTTTTCTACACTTATGGAGAAAATTATGTTTTCTTTTTATTAATTCAGTATATTACATTAATTGATTTTCATATGTTGAACCAACTTTGAATTTCTGAAAGTTCCACTTAGCCATGGTGCATAATCTCTTTTATATATTGCTGGATTTTGGTTTACTATACATTTTCATCAGGATTTTTGCATGTTTATTCATAAGGGGATATTGGTCTGTCATTTTTTATATCGTGATATATTTTTATACTTTTGCTATCAGGTTAATATTGGCCCCAAAGAATATATTGTAATGCTTGCTCTGCTCTTCCATCTTTTGGAAGAATTTTCAAAGGATTGGTGTTAATTTTTCTTTAAATATCTGGTAGCATCTACCAGTAAAGCCATCTGAACCTGGACTTTCCTATGTGGGAAGTCATTGGATTACTAATTCAGTATCTTTACTCATTACATACCTTTTTAAGTATTCTATTTCTTTTAACTCAGTTTTGATAGATTTTAACATTTTCCAACTATACTAGTTCATACAATTCCCTTATAATCCTACATATTTCTCTATAGTCAGTAGTGATGTCTGCTTTTTTATTCCTGATTTTAGTAATCTTAGTATTCTCTCTATTTTTATTGATCTATCTAGCTAAAGGATTGTCATTTTTGTTTATCTTTAAAAGAACCAAGTTTGGGTTTTGTTGATTTTCTCTATTGTTTTTCTGTTTTATATTTTGTTGATTTCCCCTCTAATCATTAGCTTGCTTTTGTTTAGTTTGCTCATTTTTTCCAGTTTCTCATTAAAGTGGGAGTGAATGTATTGATCTGAAAAATTTCTTAAATTAAAATATTACACATATACATTTTCTTCCAAGCACTTTTTAAACTACATCCTGTAAGTTTTGTTATATTGTGTGTGTGTGTGTGTGTGTGTTTCTTTTATTTATATCAAGGTCTTTTCTCATTTTTTTCTTTAACCCACTGGTTAGGAATGTGTTTTTATTTTTTATTTATATTTTTAATGTTTTTAAATTATTATAATATTTTCCATAGGTTATTGGGGAACAGGTGGTGTTTGGTTACATGAGTAATTTCCTTAGTGATTTGGGAGATTTTGGTGCACCCATCACCTGAGCAGTATACACTGCACCCAATTTGTGGTCTTTTATCTCTCACCCGCTTCCCACCCTTTCTCCCTGGGTCCTCAAAATCCATTGTGTTATTCTTATGCCTTTGTATCCTCATAGCTTGGCTCTCACTTATGAGTGAGAATATTTAGTTTGGTTTTTTATTCTTGAGTTACTTCACTTAGAACAATAGTCTCCAGTCTCATCCAGGTTGTTATGAATGCCATGAATTTATTCCTTTTTATGGCTGAATAGTATTTCATTATATATATATATATAATATATATATATATAAAATACACATATATATATTTCTATATATATATAAAAATCACAGCTTCTTTATTCACTCGTTGATTGATGGGCATTGGGTTGGTTCCACGTTTTTGCCGTTGTGAATTGTGCTGCTATAAACATGCGTGTGCAAGTATCTTTTTCGTATAATGACTTATTTTCCCCTGGGTAGATACCCAGTGGTGGGATTGCTGGATCAAATGGTAGTTCTACTGTTAGTTTTTGAAGGAATTTCCACACTGTTTTCTATAGTGACTATACTAGTTTACAGAGGTGTTCCCTGATCACCACATCCATGCCAAAATCTGTGTTTCTTTTTTTATTTTTTGATGATGGCCATTCTTGCAGGAATCAGGTAGTATCGCATTGTGGTTTTGATTTGCATTTCCCTGATCATTAGTGATGTTGAGCATTTTTTTTATATGTTTGTTGGCCATTTGTATATCTTCTTTTGAGAATTGTCTATTCATGTCCTTAGCCCACTTTTTGATGGAATCATTTGTTTGTTTGTTTGTTTCTGATTTGTTTCTGTGCATTCTGTGCATTCTGGATATTAGTCATTTTTCAGATGTATAGATTGTGAAGATTTTCTCAACTCTGTGAGTTGTCTGTTTACTCTACTGACTGTTCCTTTTGCCATACAAAAGCTCTTTAGTTTAGTTAAGTCCCAGGTATTTATCTTTGTTTTTATTGCATTTGCTTTTTGGTTCTTGGTCATGAAATCCTTGCCTAAGCCAATTTCTAGAAGGGTTTTTCCAATGTTATCTTCCAGAATTTTTATAGTTTCTGGTCTTAGATTTGTCCTTGATCCATCATGAGTTGATTTTTTTTAAATAAAATGAGAGATGAGGATCCAGTTTCATTCTCCTACATGTGGCTAGCCAATTATCCCAGCACCATTTGTTGAAAAGGGTGTTCTTGCCCTACTTTATCTTTTTGTTTGCTTTGTCAAAGATAAGTTGGCTGTAAATATTTGGGTTTATTTTTGGGTTCTCTTTTCTGTTCCATTGGTCAATGTGCCCATTTTTATACCAGTACCATGTTGTTTTTGTGGCTATGGCTCTATAGTATAGTTTAAAATCAGGTAATGTGATGCCTCCAGATTTGTTCTTTTTGCTTAGTCTTTCTTTGGCTTTACAGGCTCTTTTTTGGTTCCATATGAATTGTAGGATTGTGTTTTTTTAATTCTGCGAAGAATGGGGGTGGTATTTTGATGGGAATTGTGACGAATTTGTAGATTGCTTTTGGCAGTATGGTCATTTTCACAATATTGATTCTATCCATCCATGAGCATGGGATGTGTTTTCATTTGTTTCTGTCATCTATGATTTTTTTCAGCAGGGTTTTGTAGTTTTCCTTGTAGAGGTCTTTAACAACCTTGGTTAGGTATATTCCTAAGTATTTTATTTTATTTTTTTGCAACTATTATAAAGGGGATTGAGTTCTTGATCTGATTCTCAGCTTTGTCACTGTTGGTGTATAGAAGAGTTACTGATTTGTGTACATTAAATTTGTATCCAGAAACTTTGCTGAATTTTTTAAATCAGTTTCAGGAGCTTTCTGGAAGAGTCTTTAGGGTTTTCTAGGTAAACAATCATATAATCAGCAAACAGCAACAGTTTGACTTTCTCTTTACTGATTTGGATGCCCTTTATTTCTTTCTCTTGTCTGATTGCTCTGGCTAGGACTTCTAGCATTATGTTGAAGAGGAGTGGTGAGAGCGGGCATCCTTGTCTTGTTCCAGTTTTTAGAGGGAATGCTTTCAACTTTTCCCCATTCAGTATTATGTTGGCTGTGGGTTTGTCCTAGATGGCTTTTATTACATTGATGTACCTTATATTCTGATTTTGCTGAGAGTTTTAATCATAAAGGATGTTGGATTTTGTTGAATGCTTTTTTTGCATCTGTTGAGATGATCATGTGATTTTTGTTTTTGATTCTGTTTATGTGGGGTATCACATTTCTTGACTTGTGTATGTTAAACTGTCCCTGCATCCCTGATATGACATCCACTTGATCATGATGTATTAACTTTTTGATATGTTATTGGATTCATTTACCTAGTTTTTTTCTTTAGGATTTTACCATCTACATTCATCAAGGATATTGGTCTGCAGTTGTTTTTTTGTTTTGTTTTGTTTGTTCGTTTGTTTTTGGTTATGTCTTTTCCTGATTTTTGTTTTAGGGTGATACTGACTTCATAGCATGATTTAGGGAGGGTTTTCTCTCTATCCTGTGGAATAGTGTCAATAGGATTGGTACCAGTTCTTCTTCAAATGTCTGGTAGAATTCTGCTGTGAATCTTTCTGGTCCTGGCCTTTTTTTGGTAATTTTGTAATTACCATTTCAATCTTGCTGCTTGTTATTGGTATTTTCAGAGTGTCTATTTCTTCCTGATTTAAGCTAGGAAGGTTGTGTCTTTCCAGCAATTTTTCCATCTCCTGTAGGTTTTCTAGTTCATGTGCATAAAGGTGTTCATAGTAGCCTTGAATGGACTTTTGTATTTATGTGGTGTCATTTGTAATATCTCCCGTTTCATTTCTAATTGAGCTTATTTGGATTTTCTCTCTTCTTTTCTTGGTTAATCTTGCTAATTGTCTATAAATTTTATTTATCTTTTCCAAGAACCAGCTTTTTGTTTCATTTATCTTTTGCGTTTTTTGTTTTGTTTTGTTTTTTTTCCAGTTTCATTTAGTTCTGCTCTGATCTTTGTTATTTCTTTTCTTCTGCTGGGTTTGAATTTGGTTTGTTCTTGTTTCTCCAGTTCCTTGAGGTGTCCTCTAGATTCCTTGAGAATCTAAATTCCTTAGGTTTCTGTTTATGCTCTTTTAGACTTTTTGATGTAGGCATTTAGGGCTATGAACTTACCTTTTAGCACCACCTTTGCTGTATCACAGATATTTTGATAGGTTATTTCACTATTGTCATTCAGTTCAAAGAATTTTATAATTTCCATCATGATTTCATTTTTGACCCAATAATTATTCAGGAGCAGGTTACTTAATTTCCATGTATTTTCATGGTTTCAAAGGTTCCTTTTTGAGTTGATTCCCAGTTTTATTTCACTGTGGTTTGAGAGAGTTCTTGATATAATTTCAATTTTCTTATATCTACTGAGGCTTATTTTGTGGCCTATCATATGGTCTATCTTGGAGAAGTTTCCATGCACTATTGAACAGAATGTATATTGTCCAGTTGTTAGGTAGAATGTAGTGTATATATTTGTTAAGTCTATTTGTTTCAGTGTATAGTTTAAATCCGTTTTTTCTGTTTTTGTTGACTTTCTGTCTTGATGACTTGTCTATCACTGTCAGTGGAGTATTGAAGTCCCCCACTATTATTATTGTGTTACTGTCTATCTCATTTCTTAGGTCTATTAGTAATTGTTTTATAAATTTGGGAGCGCCAGTGTTAGGTGCATATGTATGTAGGATTGTGATAGTTTCCTGTTGGGCAAGGCCTTTTATCATTATGTTAGGTCCGACTTTTCCTTTTTTAACTGCTGCTGCTTTAAATTTTGTTTTGTCTGATATAAGAATAGCTACTTCTGGTCACTTTTTGTGTCCGTTTACATGGAACGTCAGTTTCTACCTTTTTTACCTTAAATGTATATGATACCTTATATGTTAGGTGAGTCTCGTGAAGGCAGCAGATAGTTGGTTGGTGAGTTCTTATCCATTCTGCAATCCTGTACATTTTAAGTGGAGCATTTAGGCCATTTGCATTCAATATTAGTATTGAGATGTGAGGTACCATTCCATTCATTGTGCTGTTTGTAGCCTGTATACCTTGGTTTTTAATTTTTTTGTTTTAAGTTGTATTTTTGTTTTATAGGTTTTGTAAGATTTATGCTTTTAAAATGTCCTTTTTTGATGTGTTTCCAAGATTTGTTTCAAGATTTAGAGCTCCTTTTAAAGCAATTCTTGTAGTACCTGCTTGTTAATGGCAAATTTTCTCAGCATTTGTTTGTCTGAAAAAGACTTTTTCTTTCTTTCATTTATGAATCTTAGTTTTGCTGGATACAAAATACTTGGCTGATAATTGTTTTGCTTAAGGAGGCTGAAGATAAGGCCCCAATTCCTTCTAGCTTGTAGGGTTTCTGCTGAGAAATCTGCTGTTAATCTGATAGATTTTATACGTTACCTGGTGCTTTTGCCTGATAGCTCTTAATATTCTTTCTTTAATCTTTCTTTAGATATCCTGATGACCATGTGCCTAGGTGATGATCTTTTTGCGATAAATGTCCCAGGTATTCTTTGTGCTTCTTGTATTTATATGTCTAGGTTTCTAGCAAGGCTGGGGAAGTTTTCCTCTATTATTCCCCCAAATATGTTTTCCAAACTTTTAGATATCTCTTCTTTCTCAGGAATGGCAATTTTTTCTTAAGTTTGGTCATTTAACATAATCTCAGACTTCTTGGAGGCTTTGTTCATATTTTCTTTTTTTTTTCTTTGTTGGATTTGGTTAATTCAAAGACCTTGTCTTCGACCTCTGAAGTTCTTCTGCTTGTTGAATTCTATTGCTGAGACTTTCCAGAGCATTTTGCATTTCAATAAATGTGTGCATTGTTTCCTGACATTTTGATTTTTGTATTTATGCTATCTCATTGAATATTTCTCCCTTCACTTCTTGTTTGTTTGTTTGTTTTTAATTTCCTTTTATTTGGCTTCACCTTTTTCTGGTGCCTCCCTGATTAGCTTAATAACTAACCTTCTAAATTATTTTTCAGGGAAATCAGGGATTTCTTCGTGGTTTGGATCCATTGCTGGTGTAATTTTTTTTGGTAGTGTTAAAGAAACTTGTTTAGTCACATTACCAGAGTTGGTGTTTTGGTTCCTTCTCATTTGGGTAGACTCTGTCTGAGGGAAGGTCTAGGCCTGAAGGCTGTTGTTCAGATTCTTTTGTCCTACAGTGTGTTCCCTTAATGTAGTATTCTCCCCATTTTCCAAGGGATGTGGCTTTCTGGGAGCCGAGCTGTAGTGATTGTTATCTCTCTTCTGGATCTAGCCACCCAGCAAGTCTACCAGGCTCTGAGTTGGTACTAGGGCTTGTCTGCACAGAGTCCTGTGATGTGAACTCTCTGTGGGTCTCTCAGCCCTGGATACCAGCACCTGCTCTGGTGGAGGTGGCAGGGGGGTAAGATGGGCTCTGTCAGAGTCCTTGGCTTTGGTTGCTTACTGCACTATTTTTGTGCTGGTTGGTCTCTTGTTGGAAGGTGGCACTTTCAAGAGAGCATCAGCTGTAGTAGTATGGGGAGGAACATGTGGTGGGTGGGGCCCTAGAACTCCTAAGAGTATATGCCTTTTGTCTTCATTTACCAAGGTGGGTAAGAAAGTACCATAAGGTGGGGACAGGGCATGTTCGAGCTGAGACTCTCCTCGGGCAGGTCTTCTTGTGGCTGCTGTGGGTGATGGGGGTGAAGTTCCCAGGTCAATGGAGTTATGTTCCTAGGAGGATTACGGCTGCCTTTACTTTGTCATGCATGTTGTCAGGGAAGTGGGGAAAAGCTGTCAGTAACAGGCCTCATCCAGGTCCCACTCAACCCAAAGGGCCAGTCTCACCTCACCATGCACCCCCCAACAACACTGAGTCTGTTCCCAGGCACTGAGCCAGCGGGGCTGAGAACTTGCCTCAGGCTACTCACCTTCCAGTTGCGAAAAATGCTCACCATCACTGGCCATCAGAGAAATGCAAATCAAAACCACAATGAGATACCATCTCACACCAGTTAGAATGGCAATCATTAAAAAGTCAGGAAACAACAGGTGCTGGAGAGGATGTGGAGAAATAGGAACACTTTTACACTGTTGGTGGGACTGTAAACTAGTTCAACCATTGTGGAAGTCAGTGTGGCAATTCCTCAGGGATCTAGAACTAGAAATTCCATTTGACCCAGCCATCCCATTACTGGGTATATACCCAAAGGACTATAAATCATGCCGCTATAAAGACACATGCACACGGATGTTTATTGTGGCACTATTCACAATAGCAAAGACTTGGAACCAACCCAAATGTCCAACAACGATAGACTGGATTAAGAAAATGTGGCACATATACACCATGGAATACCATGCAGCCATAAAAAATGATGAGTTCATGTCCTTTGTAGGGACATGAGTGAAATTGGAAATCATCATTCTCAGTAAACTATCGCAAGAACAAAAAACCAAACACCGCATATTCTCACTCGTAGGTGGGAATTGAACAACGAGAACACATGGACACAGGAAGGGGAACATCACACTCTGGGGACTGTTGTGGGGTGGGGTGAGGGGGGAGGGGGGAGGGATAGCATTGGGAGATATACCTAATGCTAGATGACGAGTTGGTGGGTGCAGCGCACCAGCATGGCACATGTATACATATGTAACTAACCTGCACGTTGCACACATGTACCCTAAAACCTAAAGTATAATAAAAATAAATAAATAAATAAATAAATAAAATTAGAAACGTGAAAAAAATAAAATAAAATAAAAAGAAAGCAATTAAGGCTTTCATTCTTCTCCTGCCTGTGGAGTCTGCACACCAGATTCACGCCCTCCCCTGAGTTCTGGCCAGGAGACTTCTCAATCAGTTCAAATTGTTAACAGTGTTGAGCTGGAGGTTTCCTTCTCCCTGTGCCCTTTTCCCAGTGCCTTTGACTGCCCTCCCTAAGGACCCCTGTGAGGCAGGGCAGAAATGGCTTGCTAGGGGACCCAGTGAGCCCATAGGCATTTTCTCACTGCTTTCTCTACCCTGTATTTCTCTCGGCTCTCTAAATTGACTCAGCTCCAAGTAAGGTCAGAATCTCTGTAACATAGACCTTCAGGTTTCCCAGTTTTTGGTGTGTCTCCCTACTCCTGCAGGAACAATCTGCTTTCTTCAGAGGGCCTGTGGGTTCTCTTGCCTTTCCTAATGTATTTCTGCAGTTGTTATAGAGCAAAAGTTTACGATGTAAGCCTCCACACACTTCTCTGTCTGTCCGAGTGGGAGCTGCAATCTAGTCCTGCCTCCCATCTGCCATGAGTCTCCAGGAATGTGTTTTTAAATTTCTACTTCTCGTGAATTTCCTAAATTTTGTTCTGTTCTTTTTTTCTAATTTCTTTTCACTGTGGTTGGATAGCCTATTTCATATGAATCCAGTCTGTTTAAATTTATTGATTCTTGTTTTATTGCCTAATATGTGATCTACCATGCAGAATATTTTGTGTACACTTGAGAAGAATGAGTACTCTGATAGTGGCTGGAGCATTCTAAAGGTGACTAATTGAAAATGGGGTATTGAAGCCGTCAACTATTATTGTTCAGTTGGCCACTTGTCACTTTAATTCAGTCTGTTTTCTTCATTTACTGTGGGGCTCTTTTATTAGGTGCACTTTTTTAATGTTTATTTTTTCGGGTATATAGTCGGTGTATATATTTATGGGATACAGGAGACTTTGATACAGACATACAATGTGTAATAATCACATCAGTAAATAGGGTATCAATCACCTCAAGTTTTTATTTCTTTGTGTTACAGACAATCCAGTTATACTCTTTTATTTTTAAATGTGCACTAAATTATTGTTGACTGTAGTCACCCTCTTGTACTATCACATACTACATCTTATTTATTCTATCTAATTATATTTTTCTACCCATTAACCATCCCTAAGTCCCCCCTCCACTACTGTTTCCAACCTCTTGTAACCATCATTCTACTCTCTATCTCCATGAGTTCAGTTGTTCTAAAGTTTAGCTCCCGCAAATAAGTGAGAACAAGTGCAGTTTATCTTTCTGTGTCTGGCTTATTTCATGTAATGTCCTCCATTTCCATCCATGTTGCTGCAAATAATAGGATCTCATTCTTTTATGGCTGAATAGTACTCCATTGTGTATTTGTGTCACATTTACTTTATCCTTTCGTTGTTGATGGACACTTGGGTTGCTTGCAAATCTTGTCTATGTGAATAGTACTGTAATAAGCATGGGAGTGCAGATATCTCTTTGGTATACTGACTTGCTCTCTTTTGGGTATATACCTAACAGTGGGACTATCGGGTCATGTGCTAGTTCTATTTTTAGTTTTTTGAGGAACCTGCAAACTGTTCTCCATAGTGCTAGTACTAATTTACATTCCCACCAACAGTGTGCAAGGATTCCCCTTTCTCCACGATCTTGCCAGAATTTGTTATTGCCTGACATTTGGATAAAAGTCATTTTAACTGGGGTTAGGTGATATCTCATTGTAGTTAGTTTTGATTTGCATTTCTTGGTTGATCAGTGATGTTGAGCACCTCTTCATATGCCTGTTTGCCATTTTTATGTCTTATTTTGAGAAATGTCTATGCAAATATTTTGCCCAATTTTTAATTGGATTATGAGATTTTTTCCTATATTGTTGTTTGAGTTTCTTATGTATTTTGATTATTGATTCCTTCTGAGATGGAGAGTTTGCAGGGTTTTTTTTTCCCCATTCTGTGGTTTGTCTCGTAATTTTGATGATTGCTTCCTTTGCTGTGCAGAAACTTTGTAACTCAATGTGATCCAATTTCTCAATTTTTTCTTACGTTGCCTATGCTTGTGGCGGTGTTACTCAAGAAATCTTTCCCCACTCCAAAATGTCCTGGAGAGTTTCCCCAATGTTTACTTTTAGTAGTTTCATAAGTTGAGGTTTTAGATTTATTTAATTCTTTAATACATTTTAATTTGATTTTTGTATATAGTGAGAGGTAGGGGTCTAGTTTCACCCTTCTGTATATGGAAATTCAGTTTTCCCAGCACTGTTTATTGAAAATACTGTACATTTTTGGCACCTTTCTCAAAAATGAGTTCACCACTTAGACACTGTTGGTTGTAGGAATGTAAATTAATTCATCCACTGTGGAAGGCAGTTTGGAGAGTTCTCACAGAACTTAAAACACATCTAACATGTAACCCAGCAATCCCATTATTGGGTATAGACCCAAAGGAAAACAGGTCATTATACTAAAAAGATAAATTTACTTCTATGTTCATTGCCACACCATTTACAAAGGCAAAGACCTGGAATCAACCTAGAAGCCTATCAATTTTGGACTGGATAAAGAAAATGTGGTACATATACACAATAAAATACTATGCAGCCATAAAATACAATGAAATCACTTCCCTTGTGGCAACAGGGATGGAGCTGAAGGCCACAATCCTAAGTGAACTAATGGAGGAATGGAAAACCAAATACCACACATTTCACTTATATGTCTTAGCTAAACATTGAGCACACGTGGAAGTAAACACTGGATGCTTGGAGGTGAAGAACTGAAGATAGTTGGTCCAGTGTATAGGAGCCTTTTTTATTATTATTATTATGGCAGCTTGATTTTTGTAACATGTTGATTGAGTACAATCATAGTACAGTAGTAACTAATCTCCCCTTCTTCCTGGATAAGTGAGCAGATGATTCAATATTGATGACAGCATCCTTCAACCATATCAAAGTAGGAATGTTTGTTACTGCTTCGGTCTGAAATGATGCTGTGTTTCGGTTGTGCTTCAAAGCTTTGAGGTGCTACTTGAAATCTCCTTTCTTCCATGGAGCTCTGACCAGTTAAACACAACAGATTGGATAAAGTACTATTTAGATTGTGTCTTGCTTGTCTCCATTCTATGATCTTTGTATGAATCCAATGGCTTTTTTTTTTTTCAACAGTTTTTAGCTGATGTTTATGAAGAATAGTGAGTAACTAGAACTGCGCAGCTAATGAAAGGAAATGCTGTCTAAGAAGGTACTTTTTTATTATACTTTAAGTTCTAGGGTACATGTGCACAACATGCAGGTTTATTACATATGTATACATGTGCCATGTTGGTGTGCTGCACCCATTAACTCGTCATTTACATTAGGTATATCTCCTAATGCTATCCCTCTCCCCTCCTCCCACCCCACAACAGGCTCCAGTGTGTGATGTTCCCCTTCCTGTGTCCATGTGTTCTCATTGTTCAATTCCCACCTGTGAGTGAGAACATGCGGTGTTTGGTTTTCTGTCCTCGTGATAGTTTGCTGAGAATGATGGTTTCCAGCTTCATCCATGTCCCTACAAAGGACATGAACTCATCCTTTTTATAGCTGCATAGTATTCCATGGTGTATATGTGCCACGTTTTCTTAATCCAGTCTATCATTGTTGGACATTTGGGTTGGTTCCAAGTCTTTGCTATTGTGAATAGTGCCGCAATAAACATCCGTGTGCATGTGTCTTTATAGCAGCATGATTTATAATCCTTTGGGTATATACCCAGTAATGGGATGGCTGGGTCCAGTGGTATTTCTAGTTCTAGATCCTTGAGGAATCAACACACTGTCTTCCACAATGGTTGAACTAGTTTACAATCCCACCAACAGTGTAAAAGTGTTCCTATTTCTCCACATCCTCTCCAGCACCTGTTGTTTCCTGACTTTTTAATGACCGCCATTCTAACTGGTGTAAGATGGTATCTCATTGTGGTTTTGATTTGCATTTCACTGATGGCCAGTGATGATGAGCATTTTTTCATGTGTCTGTTGGCTGCATAAATGTCTTCTTTTGAGAAGTGTCTGTTCATATCCTTTGCCCACTTTTTGATGGGGTTGTTTGTTTTTTCTTGTAAATTTGTTTGAGTTCTTTGTAGATTCTAGATATTAGCCCTTTGTCAGCTGAGTAGATTGCAAAAATTTTCTCCCATTCTGTAGGTTGCCTGTTCACTCTGATGGCAGTTTCTTTTGCTGTGCAGAAGCTCTTTAGTTTAATTAGATCCAATTTGTCAATTTTGGCTTTTGTTGCCATTGCTTTTGGTGTTTTAGACATGAAGTCCTTGCCCATGCCTATGTCCTGAATGGTATTGCCTAGGTCTTCTTCTAGGGATTTTAAGGTTTTACGTCTAACATTTAAGTCTTTAGTCCATCTTGAGTTAATTTTTGCGTAAGGTGTAAGAAAGTGATCCAGTTTCAGCTTTCTACATATGGCTAGCCAGTTTTCCCAGCACCATTTATTAAATAGGGAATCCTTTCCCGATTTCTTGTTTTTGTCAGGTTTGTCAAAGATCAGATAGTTGTAGATGTGTGGTATTATTTCTGAGGGCTCTGTTCTGTTCCATTGTTCTATATCTCTGTTTTAGTACCAGTACTATGCTGTTTTGGTTATTGTAGCCTTGTAGTATAGTTTGAAGTCAGGTAGCGTGATGCCTCCTGCTTTGTTCTTTTGGCTTAGGATTGACTTGACAATTTAGGCTCTTTTTTGGTTCCATATGAACTTTAAAGTAGTTTTTTCCAATTCTGTGAAGAAAGTCATTGGTAGCTTGATGGGGATGGCATTGAATCTATAAATTACCTTGGGCATTATGGCCATTTTCACGACATTGATTCCTCGTATCCATGAGCATGGGCTGTTTTTTCATTTTTTTATGTCCTCTTTTATTTTGTTGAGCAGTGGTTTGTAGTTCTCCTTGAAGAGGTCCTTCCCATCCCTTGTAAGTTGGATTCCTAGGTATTTTATTCTCTTTGAAGCAATTGTGAATGGGAGTTCACTCATGATTTGGCTGTCTGTTTGTCTGTTATTGGTGTATAAGAATGCTTCTGATTTTTGCACATTTATTTTGTATCCTGAGACTTTCCTCAAGTTGCTTATCAGCTTAAGGAGATTTTGGGCTGAGACGATGGGGTTTTCTAAATATACAATCATGTCATCTGCAAACAGGGACATTTTGACTTCCTCTTTCTTTACAGAGCTGTCATACCATCCTTTGGGCTCTCTGCTGGAAAGATAGAGTCAAGCCTCAAATAATGCCTTTTTAATTGTGTCTTGTAGTATTATAGACATAGGAGAGTACTATATGATACCTCTGTGAATGTGAAATATCTTGTTCCTGCTTTATGATACATAGTAGTGACAGTGCTTCATCAGATCTGTGTTTAGTGATATTATTCCAGAATTTTTTTTCCAGATGATGATTCAGAAGCTAATTTAAAAAATAGTGCCAAATACCACAAGAAAAACAGAACATTGCTATTTTCTGGGGTTTTGTTTCTTAACTTTTCTCCCTTTTTAAATGGGGTTTGCTAGATGTGTCTATAATTGTGTTCAGATGACTACAGAACCTGGAAAAGCTGTTGCTGCTACTATGCATAACATAGTTATTATTGATCTATCTATATATATTTGTATATTATATACATATATATTTGTATTTTTTGAAAGTTTAGCTGTGCTCTCAACTTTGGAAAGTGTATTACATTTTATCGAGTTGGCATTGTGCAGAAATTAACAGTCATATTGATCTAGAAACATTAAATTTAATTTTTTCCATTTGTATGGGGGTAATTCACTGTATTAAGTATGTGAGGTCTTATCCACATGAGTTTCATTATACGAACTAATATGATCTAAATAATGAAAAGAGTGAGTTCACTTTAGTTGTACGGATTCATTTCTGGGTTGTCCATTCTGCTCCATTGTTTTATGTGTCTGTTTTTATGCCAGTACCACACTGTTTTGGTTACTATAGCTTTGTAATTTGAAGTTAGGTAATGAGATTCCTCCAATTTTCCTCTTTTTGCTCAGCATAGCTTTGAGAATTCTGAGTCTTTTATGCTTCCATATAAATTTTAGGGGTTTTTTTTCTACTTCTGTGAAGGATGTCATTGGTATTTTGATAGGGTTTGTATTGATTCTGTAGATTGCTTTGGGTAGTATGGGCATTTTAACAATATTGATTCTTCCAGTCTGTGACATGGAATATCTTTCCATTTTTTGTGTGTGTCCTCTTCAATGTCTTGCATCAATGTTTTATAGTTTTCATCACAGAGATCTTTCACTTTGGTTAATTTTATTACTATGTACTTTATTTTATTTGTAGCTGTTGTAAATGAGATTACTTTAAATTTCTTTTTTCAGATTGTTTGCTGTTGGCATATAGAAATGATACTGATTTTTGCATGTTGATTTTGTGTCCTGCCACTTTACTGAATTTGTTCATGGGTTCTAATAGTTTTTTTTTTTTGGTGGAATCTTTAGATTTTTCCAAATTTAAGATCATATTATCTGCAAATAAGGATAATATGACCTCTTTCTTTCCAATTTAAATGCCTTTTATTTGTTTATCTTGTCTATTTTCTCAGGCTAGGACTCCCAGTACTGTGTTGAATAACAGTTGTGAAAGTGGGCGTCCTTGTCTTATTTCCGATCTTAGAGGAAAGGCTTTCACTGATAGTTGATATAGTTTTTATAATTGTTGTATCTTCTTCATGAATTGACTTTTTCTTCATTATAAAATGTCCCTCTTTCTCTATAAATAACTTTTATTGTTAGTTTAAAATCTATCTTCTGTGATATAAGTATAGTCACTCATCTTATTGTTGTTTTTCATCCTTTTGCTTTCAACCAGTTATTACCTTTGAATTTAGTGTGTGTGTCATAGAAAGTATAAAATTGGATGTTGTTGTTTTTTGTGATGTTATCTGCTTTTAGATTGGATTGTTCAATCTGGTGACATTAATGTTATTATTGATATAGTTGGATTGACATCTGTGATTTTGCTTTTCGTTTTCTGTCTCGTGTCATTTTTGTTCCTTTTTTACTGTCTTCTTTTAAGTTAAGTGGATATATTTTTAGTGTAACCTTTTAATTCTGTTGATTATTTTAAAATTGTATTTTTAGTTATTTTCTTAGAGTTTCTGTCTAGGGCTTACAATACACATTTTAATTTATCAAAATTTGCTTCAGATTCATATTAACTTAATTTCAGTGAAGTATAGAATGTTTACTCCTATAAACTCTATCCCCTTTTACCATTTTCATGCTATTGTAATTATACATATGGCATCTGTATATATTACAAATCCATAAGTACATTGTTTTAATTATAACGTTATATAGTATGTCTTTTAAAGAGACTATGAGAATAGAGCAGAACACAAATATAGAGTTTTTATAATATGTATATTCTTATTTACCCTTTTGGCTCTCTTCATTTATTTCTGTGGGACTGAGTTACCATCTTCTGTCATTTCCTTATGACAGTACTGCTCTATGTCCTTAGGGAAAAGTTCCAGAAATTTAACTTGTGTTTTAAATAATTTTCTTTGTTGAATTGTTTTGTTGTATCAAAGACTGCCATGTTCCTCACTCTTCCATTACAAAAGCTCAGCATGGTTGCCTTTTACAATAAAGTAAATCTTATTTCCTGTACAAATTTAAAAGCTTTAACATACAAAATCATTTAACTGACTGAGATTTTAAAAATCTTTGACCTTTTAATTTGTATTACTACTCGAGTAATGTATTGGAAGGGGCAGAGAGACAGTAATGGGCACATGTTTTTAGCACTTTCTTTTTCCTTCTCTTACTTTTGAGTAAAGTACAATGGCTATAGAACTTGTATAGAACACCTTTCTCTTCTCCCTTTTTTTATCCAAGTCCCAATTGTGTTATTGTGACTGGGCATCATGAAAGTTGTGCACCTACTCTGGGCACTCTGCCAGGTACTCTGCATATATAATTTCACTTAATCTTCACGATAGCCCTGAAAAGTAGGTACAAGGGTTAATTTTATGTGCCAGCTAGACTATGATACCTAGTAGTTTGGCCAAACACCAGTCCAGATGTTCCTGTAAAGGTGTTCTTTAGGTATGATTAACATTTAAATTAATAGACTTTGTAAAACAGATTACCCTTCATAAAGGTGAGCAGACCCCATTCAATCATGTGAAAGCCTTAAGAGAAAAAGGTTGAGGCCCACTGAGGAAGCAGCAACTCTGCTTCCAGACTGCTTGCAGACTCAAGACTACAACGTAAACTCTGGAATTTTCAGCCAGCCAGCTTGCTCTGCAGATTTCAAACTTGCCAGCCTCCACAATTGTATAAGCCAGTTCCTTAAAATGTATCTTTTAAATTAATTTCTTATATGAATCTCTCTTTTCTTTCTCTCTTGGTATATATGTATTTTCTCTCTTGCTATATATGTATATATAGATGTATATATATATAATACAGATAAAAATATATACATATCTATGTATATCTACATAAATATATATCTTTTTTGATATGTAGACATTGATCAATATACATAGATACATAGATACATGTCTTTATAGATGTAAAGATATCTATATGAACATAGATATGCATATAGCACATATATGAACATAAATATAGCTATCTATTCCTATATATCTATACCCATAGATATATAGATATCGATATTTATATACATATAGAGAGAGATTTATATATATGTAGTTATTTACATATCTATCTGTTTATCTGGAGAACCTTGGCTAATACTGTAGATATTATTATCTCTACATTTTTGATGCAGAAACTGAAATTACGTAACCTTCCCAGGGTTACACAGCTGGGAAATAGCAGTTCTCTAAATATTAATAACTCTAAAATCTGTGTTTTTGCCACTCACTGCCATTCCTCTTAAAGTGAGGCTGAACGGAACCATTTTTCCTGCCTCTCTCTACCCCTACATTCTCTTTAGATGACCATATATAAAATAAATACATTCCTGAACACTGACTATAAAGTCAAATTCTTGGGCACGAACACTTTTTTTTTATTTACTTAAATTTAAAAATTACATCCTGATCTTACTGAATGCTGCAGTTTCTGTGGCAGCAGAAAGTCTAAACTTTGAAACAGAATTTTAAGGCAAATACTACAAGCAAGTAACTTAGATAAACAAATCAGAGAAGGTACAGATTTTACCTCAACTATTTATCTGGTATAATTTTAATCTAGCTCTTTATTCACAAAGCATTTTGATACTTATATTGGTTTTATCAGCTCCATCAGTAAAAATAAGTCAAATGAAGAACTGGACTGACAGTTTCTGGACTGGCTTGAAGAGGTGAAGTCAGTTAAAATAATCAAACAGGTTTGTTTATGTTGATGATACTTGCACGAAATAGTGGATAGTTTTATTTCCTTTCAGTTTTTTTACTATATATATTGGAAATATATACAGATCACATTTCTCTATTTCACATCTCTCTAAGTGTTAGTAAAGTGTTAAGTGGAAGATTTGGGGAAGCATGTGTTTATTAACTTTATAATAACTAGCTTGGAGTGGAGGTGGGAAAAACACAAATTAGCATCTGGTTTAATGACTGACTCCTCAGCAAATGGGGCAACAGTCTACATGGTTAATGGCCAGTGGACATTTCAACTCAATTCTACTTTTTTTTGTTGTTTCCTACGATGTATCTGCCACCATGCTGTGCTTTGGGAATATATAATTAAGGAAGAAGACATTCTGGGTCATCAAAAAACTCAGTCTTAAAATCAAATTCTCTACATTTTGTGATGTTTAAGTTGTAAAGTGCTACTGTCAATAGTAATTATAATTATTCACTGATTTGACCCATATTTTTAATTGTATACTATGTAGCAGGCACTTCGTTAGAGAATCAGAATACTACTATGAACAACACATTATGCCTACTTTTAGAAACTGATTGGATTTGGTTTGGATATGGTTTTTTGTTCCTACCAAAACTGATCTTGAAATTTGGCCTCCAATGTGGCAGTGTTGAGAAGTGGTGGCTAGTGAGAGGTGTTTGGATCATGAGGCATGACCCATCATGAATGGCTTAGTGCCATTCTGACAGTAGTCAATGAGTTCTCTCTCTGGTGAGACTGAATTATTTCTTATGGGAATGGATTAGTTTAGTTCTCATGGAAATGGGTTCATTACCTGAAAAGTGGGCTGTTAATAAAGCCATAATGCCCTTTGGGTTTTGCCTCTTTGTACGTGTCTATTTCCCCTTTGACCTTCTCTGCCATGTTATGACCACGTAGTATGAAATCCCTCATCAGAAGCCAGAGCTATGTCCTTGAACTTCCCATCATGCAGAACTGTGAAGTAAATAAACCTCTTTTCATTATATATTATTCAGCCTCAGGTATTCTGTTACAGCAACACTAAATTGACTAAGGCATAAAATTGGTACCAAGGAGTGGATTGTTACTATAAAGATAGCTGAAAATGGGGAAGTGGCTTTGAACTGGGTAAAGGGCAGAAGTTAGAAGAGTTTGAAAGAGCAGGCCAGAAGGAGATGGTATTGCAGCAATGGGAGCATTAGGGTGCTTTTGGTAAGTACTCAAAAGAAGACTAAAAAAATGAGGGAAAGTTTGCAACTTTTTAGAGATTGGGTAAGTGGTAGTGACTAAAATTAGACAGTAAAGGACATTCTGATAAGATTTCAGATGAAAATGAGTATTTATTTGAAAAGTAGAACAAAGGTCACGCTTGTTATAAAGTTGCAAAGAATTTGGCTGCATTATGTCTATGCTCTACAGCTTTGTGGAAGGTCAAACCTAAGAATAATGACCTAGCATGTCTGATGGAAGAAATTTCTAAGCAGCAAAGTGCTCAAGAATTAGTGTGGTTACTTTTAATAGCTTATGATTAGTTAAGGCAGCAAAGGAATGACCTAAGAGCCAGAATTTATAATTAAAAACGAAGCAGATCATAAAAATTTGGAAATTTCATAGCCTGGCCTTGTGGTAGAGAATAAAAGGGAATTTTAAGGAGAGGAATCAAGACTGGCTGAGCAACCCATTGCTAAAGAAGTTAGCATGGCTAAAAGGGAGACAGGTGCAAATAGTCAAAACAATTAGAAGAAGGCTACACCGGCATTTGAAGATCTTCATGGCTGTCCTTTCCAACACAAGCCCAGAGGCCTGGGAGGGCAGAATGGTTTTCTATGATGAACCTGGGGCACCACTGCCTTACATCAACTCAGGATGCTGCTCCCCAAATCTCAACCCCTCTGGGTAGAGCAGCCATCACTTTAACAGCTTCAGGTATGGCTCAGGCCACTGCTCCAGAGGGCCAAAGTAGTAAGTCTTGATGGTTTCCATATGGTACTAAGTCTACAAGTGCCTAGAATGCAAGAGTCGTGGAGGCTAGGTGGCTTCCACCTAGATTTCAGAGGATGTATCTGAGAGCCTGGGAGCCCATCCAGAAACTTGCTACAGGGTGGAGCCACCACAGGAAATCACTACTAGGGCACTACCTAGTGGAGCCGTAGGGGCAGAGCCACCACTGGGCCCCCAGAATGGTAGAGCCACAGGCAGTGTGCAATACCAGCTAAGAAAAGTCACAGGCATTCAACTCCAACTTGTGAGAGCAGCCACGTGGGCTACATCCTGGAAACCTATGTGGGCAGGTCTTCCTAGGGTCTTGGGAGCCCACCCCTCACACCAGTGTGCCCTAGATGTAGGACATCGATGTCAAAGGAGATTGTTCTGGAGCTTTAAGATGTAATGTAATCCCAGCAGTTAGAAAGGCCAAGGCAATAGGGTCACGTGAGCCCAGGAGTTCAAGACCTTCCTGGGCAACATAGGGAGACCCTGTCTCTGTGAAAAGTAAAACAAATTAGCCTGGCCTGGTGGCACACACCTGTGATCCTAGCTACTTAAGATGCTGAGGTAGGAGGATCAGTAGGGTCCAGGAGATTGAGGCTGCAGTGAGCCATGATCGTGCCACTGCACTCCAGTCTGGGTGACAGAGCAAGACTCTGTCTCAAAAGAAGAAAAAAAAAAAGGATTTAATTCTGCAAGTCTGCCCTGCTGGGTTGCAGATTTACATGGGGCTTATTTTTCTTTTGGCCTATTTCTCCTTTTTGGAATGGGAAAGTCTACCAAATGTCTGTCCCACCATTATATCTTGGAAGTAAATAACTTGCTTTTTATTTTATAGGCTCATAGCTGGAAGGAACTTGCCTGAGTCTTGAATGAGACTGGATTTTGGACTTTAGAGTTAATGCTGGAACAAGTTAAGACTTTTGAGACTACTGAGATGAAATGATGTATGTGAGAAGAACATGAGTTGAGAGGGAGGGGAAGAATGCTTTGGTTTGGATAGCATTTGGATGATTAGTTTGGTCCCACCACAACACGTTGAAATTTGGTCCCCAGTGTGGCAGTGTTGGGAGGAGGGGCCTAGTGAAAGGTGTTTGGGACATGGAGGAGGATTCCTCATGAAAGGCTTGATGCTATTCTTATAGTAGTGAATGTTCTTTGTCATTTATTAATGTGCTTTACATTTATTTGATGTGTTCCTTGTTTTTTATATTTAAGGTATGTTACATTGTTTGGAATTGGAAAGGAATTCAAGAGATCATTTGGCCCAGGGATATAAAATGTCTTACATAAAATCTTCCACACTTATTCCCTTGTCCGTGCCAGATACTCTTTAAATGATTATAGTGATCTTTCCTATGGAGTCTCAGAATTCTTCTGAACACATTACTTTAGGAAGACGCTACCAATCATTAGATCTGGCACAGGAGTTAAAACCTATTTGCTACTTCCATCTAGTCTAGACAACCTCATTTTACCAACAAGGAAACTGAAATACAGAAAAATCAAATGATACCCCAGGACTCAAAACTTGTAACATGCAAAGGAAGAATAATTCTGGTGCTTCTTACTCAATCCAGTGGTATTTCTACTATATGTCTTTTAAGGTCATCTTGAAAGAGAAATTTTCTGAAGTAACAGGAAAATTGCTATAAAGTGCACACTTCAAGATTTTCTTGAAAAACGTGCATTTCTGTTTTCAGTGCTAATCAACCCTGGTTATGACTAGTGTCTTAGAAAACACCAGAAAGAGTTCTTTATTTGAACAACATATGATATAAGCCCAGTGTGAAATATTTGTTAAGTAAAGCTTTTCTGAGTGAAATAAGTGTGTGTGTGTATTCGTTCTCTCCCCCACTCCATCTCAAGCACCAAGTAACTCTTGGGATCCCCTAAGCCTTTTTAAAGAACAGTTTGAAAGCCATTACACTCGAGGAACAAATGTTTCTGCCTAAAGGAACTGCAAATATTATATATTCATAATTTAAAGTATATTTTTTCAACTCAGATACCATATCTATTTGTCAAACACAAAGAGTCATAGACTGATATTTCCCTGAATTATGCCAATGGACTTCATATATATAACAAACTAGTGATTCATTTTTAATGTATTTGATTAATAAGCAGATTTTATATTGGATCGTTAAATCAGGCAAGTGATACTACAGGAGACTATCTATGGATAAATAAGGCAAAATAATCGAAATATACTTTACTATTTATCCTTTGGGCTGCTACCATTACAAGCACTTATTCTGTGTTAGATATGTTGTACACATTGCTATTATTTTTCAAAATTAACCTGAAATAAAGTCTCAGCTCAGTATTCTTGACATAGAAGGGAGGGAGTCAGAAAACTCCAGGTCCCAAATGTTCTTTAGCTTGTCACACCCTTCACACACACACAGTCTGAAATAATGTAAAGTAGCCTTAACTTGAGTCATTTATTTTCAACCCATTATAATAATTACCTTCAAACTTTTTGGTTATGATCTCCAGTGAGAAATGTAACTTAAATCATGACTCAATAAATAAGTAAATATAGATCTATAAGTATATAAGACTTTCTCTACATCAGTCACTAAATACATATTCATAAGCATGTATATCTATCTCCCCATACATACTGTAATTGGAAAATAAATTTAATGAAACTTCTTTTTTCTTGTCCTACTTTCTCCAGTGTAGTTAGGAGTAGCCTGTCAATATCATTATATGCATTAGTTTGACAAAAATGTCCTAAGCTATCAAATACATGGTAACCCAGAACCTTGCCTTTATAAGTATTTGATTAGAAGTATCCAATGGTCAAATTTTGCATATCTTTATTGACACATCATGCCATGGACAGAGTGCCCTGTTTACCACTTGAAAGAGAGTCTGTAATGTCTTTAATTTGATTAGAGAAAAACTTCCAGAAAATCCAGAACCAAACCCAAAAATTCATCTTTAAGAAATCATCATATACACCATAAATATATATATAATTTTTATTTATCAGTTAAAAAATAGATATCTCAGCCAGAGGTAAAATAAAACACAGAAAAATGCAGCCTTGCCGGCATCTGTTGTTTCTTGACTTTTTAATAATCGTCATTCTTACTGGCAGGAGATAGTATCTCATTGTGGTTCTGATTTGCATTTCTCTAATGATCAGTGATGTTGAGCTTTTTTTCATATGTTTGTTGGCTGCATATATGTCTTCTTTTGAGAAGGTTCTGTTCGTGTCCTTTGCTCAATTTTAATTGGGTCGCTTTTTTTTCTCTTGTAAATTTGTTTAAGTTTCTTGTGGATTCTGGATATTAGACCTTTGTTAGATGGGTAGATTGCAAACATTTTCTCTCATTCTGCAGATTGTCTGTTCACTCTGATGATAGTTTATTTTGCTGTGCAGAAGCTCTTTAGTTTAAATAGATCCCATTTGTCAATTTTTGCTTTTGTTGCAATTGCTTTTGTTGTTTTTGCCATGAAATCTTTGCCTGTGCCTATGTCTTGAATGGTATTGCCTAGAATTTCTTCTAGGGTTTGTATAGTTATGGGTTTTACTTTTAAGTCTTTAATCCATCTTGAGGTGTTTTTCAATAAGGTTTAAGGAAGGGGTCCAGTTTCAATTTTCTGCAAATGGCTAGCCAGCTATCCCAGCACCATTTATTAAATAGGGAATCCTTTCCCCATTGCTTGTTTTTGTCAGGTTTGTTGAAGATCAAATGGTTTTAGATGTGCGGTCTTATTTCTGTTATCTCTATTCTGTTCCACTGGTCTATGTGTCTGGTTTTTGTACCAGTACCATACTGTTTTGGTTACTGTAGCCTTGTAGTATAGTTTGAGTCAGGAAGCATGATGCCTCCAGCTTTGTTCATTTTGCTTAGTGTTGTCTTGGGTATACAGGCTCTTTTTAGTTCCGTATGAATTTTAAAGTTTTTTTTTTTTTCTAATTCTGTGAAGAATGTCAATGGTAGTTTAATGGAAATAGCATTGAACCTATAAATTTGGGCAGTATGGCCATTTTCAAGATATTGATTCTTTCTATCTGTGATCATAGAATGTTTTTTCATTTGTTTGTTTCCTCTCTTTTTTCCTTGAGCAGTGGTTTGTAGTTCTCCTTGAAGAGGCCTTTCACTTCCCCTTTTCACTTCATTTCTAACTATTTTATTCTCTTTGTAGCAATTGTGAATGGGAGTTCATTCATGATTTGGCTCTCTGCTTGTCTATTGTTGGTGTATAGGAATGCTTGTGATTTTTGCACATTGATGTTGTATCCTGAGACTTTGCTGAAGTTGCTTATCAGCTTAAGGAGTTTTTACCCTGAGACGAAGGGGTTTTCCAGATATAGGATCATTTTTTCTTTTCCATTTTAACAATAGCCCTTTTGACTAGTGCAAGATGGAATCTTATTTGGGGTTTGATTTGCATTTCTATACTGATTAGTGATGTGGAGCTTTCCATCATATGCTTATTGTCCATGTGTATGTCTTCTTTTGACACATTTCTGTTCATGTCCTTTGTCCATCTTTTAATAGGGTTGTTTAGGTTTTCCCTTTTATTTTTTTTAATATAGGGTTTTACTTTCCTGCTCAGGCTGGAGTACTGGAGTGCAGTGTTGTGATCTTGGCTCACTGCAGCCTCCACCTCCCTGGTCTCAGGTGACCCTCCCACATAAGCCTCTTGAGTAGCTGGTTCTACAGCTGCAGGCCACCACACATGGCTAATTTTTATATTTTTTGTACAGACCAGATTTCACCATGTTCCCCAAAATGGTCTCAAACTCCTGGGCTCAAGGGATCCTCCCACCTTGGCATCTCAAAGTGCTGGGATTACAAGCATGAGCCACTGCACCTGGACGTATTTTGCTTGTTAATTTAAGTTCCTTATAGATTCTGTATATTAGACCTTCGTCTGGTGCATAGTTTGCTAATATTTTCGCCAATTTAATAGGTTGTCTATTTACTCTGTTGATAGTTTCTTTTGCTATGCAGAAGCTCTTTTGTTTATTTAGGTCCCATTAATAAGTTTGTATTTCTGCTGAAATTGCTTTTCACATCTTCATGAAATATTTGCCAGGTCCTATGTCCAAAATTGTATTTCCTAGGTTATCTTCTAGCCTTTTTATAGCTTTAGGTTTTACATTTAAGTCCTTAATTCATCTTGAGTTGATTTTATATATGGTGTAAGGAAGGAGTCCTGTTTGAATTTTCTGCATATGGTTAGTCAATTATCCCAGCACCATTTATTGTGGCTATTGTGAATGGGATTGTGTTCTAGATTTGGCTTTTTGTTTGGATGTTGTTAGTATATAGGGATGCTACTGATTTTTATATACTAATTTTGTATCCCAAAACTTTACTGAAGTTGTTTATCTTATCAAGGAGCTTTTGGTCAGGGACTCTGGGGTTTTCTAAACATAGAATCATATAATCTCCAAACAGGGATAGTTTGACTTCCTTTTGGATGACCTTTATTTTTACTTTTTTCCTCTTGCCTGATTACTCAGGCCAGGACTTACAGTACTATGCTGAATAAGAGAGTTGAGAGACTGCATCCTTTTCTTGTTCTAGTTCTCAAGGGGAATGCTTCGAGTTTTTGCGCACTTAGTGTGATGTTGGTTGTGTGTTTGTCATAGGTGGCTCTTATTATTTTGAAGTGTGTTCATTCAATGCCCAGTGTGTTAAAGGTTTTTAACATGGAAGGATGTTGGATTTTATCAAGTTCCTTTTCTGCATCTATGAGATGACAATGTCATTTTTGGTTTTAGTTCTGTTTATGTGATGAATCATATTTATTGATTTGTGTATGTTCAACCAACTTTACATCCTAGGGATCAAGCCTACTTGATTGTGGTGGATTAGTTTTTTTATGTGCTGCTGGATTCAGTTTGCTAGTACTTTGTTGAGGAATTTGTGTCTGTGTTCATCAAGGATATTGGACTGAAGTTCGTTGTTGTCGTTGTTGTTGTTGTTGTTCCTCTGCCAGGTTTTCATATCAGGATAATTCTGGGCTCATAGGATGACTCAGGGAAGAATCTCTCCTCCTCAGTTTTTTGGAATAATATCATTAGGAATGGTACCAGCTCTTCTTTATTCATCTGGTAGAATTTGGCTGTGAATTTCCCTGGTTCTGGGCTTCTGGTTAGTAGGATTTGTGTTACTGATTCAATTTCAGAACTTGTTGGTCTGTTCAGGGTTTCAATTTCTTCCTGATTCAGTAGTCAGAGCCTTTATGTTTCCAGGAATTTATTCATTTCTTCTAGGTTTTCCATCTTGTGTGCATACTTGTGTTCTTAGTAGTCTCTGAGGGTTTTAGTATTTCTGTGTGTTCAATGATAAATGTCCCCTTTGTCATTTCCAATTGTGTTTATTTGGCTCTTTCTCCTTTTTTATCAGACTAACTAGTGATCTATCTATCTTATGAGTTCTTTCAAAGAACTGGTCCCCGGATCCGTTCATCTTTTGTATATTATTGTTTCCCAATTCCTTTCAAGTCAGCTCTGATTTTGGTTATTGTCTTCTTCCAGCTTTGGTGTTGTTTATTCTTGTTTCTCTAGCTCTTCTATATGTGATGTTAGATTAATAATTTGAGATCTTTCTGACTTTTTGATGTGGCTGTTTACTGCTATAACCTTCTCTCTAAACACTGCTTTAGCTGTGTCCCAGAGATTCTGGTATGTTGTATCTTTGTTTTCATAAGTTTTAAAGAATTTCTTGATTTCTGCCTTAATTATATTATTTACCCAAAAGTCATTCAAGAGCAGGCTATTCAATTTCCATATAGTCGTAAGGTTTTAAGTGAATTACTCAGTCTTGATTTCTAATTTGATTGTACTGTGGTCTGAGAGATTCTGTTATGATTTCAGTTATTTTGCACTTGCTGAGAAGAATTGAGTATGTGATCATTTTTAGAGTATGGGCCATGTGGTATTGAGAAGAATGTATATGCTGTGGTTTTTGGGTATGTCTTTGTTAATTTTCTGCCTCAGTGATCTGTCTGATACTGTCAGTGGGGAGTTACCATCCCCCACTGTTATTGTGTGGGAGTCTAAGTCTCTTTAATGGTCTCTAAAAACTTTCTTTATTGATCGTTCTTCTCCTGCATTGAGTGCATCTATATTTAGGATACTTAGGTCTTCTTGTTCAATTGAACTCTTTACCATTAGGTAATGCCCTTCTTTGTCTTTTTTGATCTTTGTTGGTTTAAAGTCTGTTTTGTCTGAAATTACACTTACAGCTCCTTCCTTTTTCTGTTTTCCATTTGCTTTGTATAATTTTCTCCATCCCTTTACTTTAAGCCTATGTGTATTATTGCATGTGAAATGTGTCTTTTGAAGACAGCATACCATTAGGTCATACTTCTTTTTACAGCTTCATATTCTGTGCCTTTTAATTGGTACATTTAGCCCAATTATATTCAAGCTTAATGTTGACATGTGTGGATTTGATCCTGTCATCAGTTTGTCAGCTGGTTATTATGCAGTGTTTTTTGTGTGGTTGCTTTATAGTTTCAATGGTCTGTGTATGTAACTGTGCTTTGATAGTGCTTGGTAATAGTCTTTCCTTTCCATATTTAGCAATAATTTAGGGGCCTCTTTTAAGGTAAGTCTTTTGCTTACAAATTCCCTTAGCATTTGCATGTCTGAAAAGGATCTTATTTCTCCTTCACTTATTAAGTTTAGTTTGGCTGGATATGAAATTCTTGGTTGGAAATTATTTTCTTTAGGAATGTTGAATATAGGTCCCCAATCTTTTCTGGATTATAGGGTTTCTGCTGAAAGATCTGCTGTTATCCTGATGGGGTTCCCTTTGTAGGTGACCTGTCCCTTCTTTTAGGTGCCTTTAACATTTATTCTTTCATTTCAACCTTGGAGAATCTGATGACTAGGTATCTTGTGGATGGTCTTTTTTGGTAGTATCTTGCAAGGGTTCTCTGCATTTCCTGAATTTCAATATTGGTCTCTCTAGAGAGGCAGGGGAAATTTTCATGGACAATATCTTGAAATATGTTTTCCTAGTTACTTGCTTTTCCTCTTTCTCTTTCAGTGATTCAATGAGTCATAGATTTGATCTCTTTACCTAAGCCCATATTTCTTTTTTATTTTTATTTTTATTTATTATTATTATTATACTTTAGGTTTTATAGTACATGTGCACAATGTGCAGGTTAGTTACATATGTATACATGTGCCATGCTGGTGCGCTGCACCCACCAACTCGTCATCTAGCATTAGGTATATCTCCCAATGCTGTCCCTCCCCCCTCCCCCCACCCCGCAACAGTCCCCAGAGTGTGATGTTCCCCTTCCTGTGTCCATGTGTTCTCGTTGTTCAATTCCCACCTATGAGTGAGAATATGTGGTCTTTGGTTTTTTGTTCTTGCGACAGTTTACTGAGAATGATGATTTTCAATTTCATCCATGTCTCTACAAACGACATGAACTCATCCTTTTTTATGGCTGCATAGTATTCCATGGTGTATATGTGCCACGTTTTCTTAATCCAGTCTATCATTGTTGGACATTTGGGTTGGTTCCAAGTCTTTGCTATTGTCAATAATGCCACAATAAACATACGTGTGCATGTGTCTTTATAGCAGCATGATTTATAGTCCTTTGGGTATATAGCCAGTAATGGGATGGCTGGGTTGAATGGAATTTCTAGTTCTAGATGCCTGAGGAATTGCCACACTGACAACCACAAGGGTTGAACTAGTTTACAGTCCCACCAACAGTGTAAAAGTGTTCCTATTTCTCCACATCCTCTCCAGCACCTGTTATTTCCTGACTTTTTAATGATTGCCATTCTAACTGGTGTGAGATGGTATCTCATTGTGGTTTTGATTTGCATTTCTCTGATGGCCAGTGATGGTGAGCATTTTTTCATGTGTTTTTTGGCTGCATAAATGTCTTCTTTTGAGAAGTGTCTGTTCATGTCCTTCGCCCACTTTTTGATGGGGTTGTTTGTTTTTTTCTTGTAAATTTGTTGGACTTCATTGTAGATTCTGGATATTAGCCCTTTGTCAGATGAGTAGGTTGTGAAAACTTTCTCCCATTTTGTAGGTTGCCTGTTCACTCTGATGGTAGTTTCTTTTGCTGTGCAGAAGCTCTTTAGTTTAATTAGATCCCATTTGTCAATTTTGGCTTTTGTTGCCATTGCTTTTGGTGTTTTAGACATGAAGTCCTTGCCCATGCCTATGTCCTGAATGGTAATGCCTAGGTTTTCTTCTAGGGTTTTTATGGTTTTAGGTCTAACGTTTAAGTCTTTAATCCATCTTGAATTGATTTTTGTATAAGGTGTAAGGAAGGGATCCAGTTTCAGCTTTCTCCATATGGCTAGCCAGTTTTCCCAGCACCATTTATTAAATAGGGAATCCTTTCCCCATTGCTTGTTTTTCTCAGGTTTGTCAAAGATCAGATAGTTGTAGATATGTGGCATTATTTCTGATGGCTCTGTTCTGTTCCATTGATCTATATCTCTGTTTTGGTACCAGTACCATGCTGTTTTGGTTACTGTAGCCTTGTAGTATAGTTTGAAGTCAGGTAGCGTGATGCCTCCAGCTTTGTTCTTTTGGCTTAGGATTGACTTGGCGATGCGGGCTCTTTTTTGGTTCCATATGAACTTTAAAGTAGTTTTTTCCAATTCTGTGAAGAAAGTCATTGGTAGCTTGATGGGGATGGCATTGAATCTGTAAATTACCTTGGGCAGTGTGGCCATTTTCACGATATTGATTCTTCCTACCCATGAGCATGGAATGTTCTTCCATTTGTTTGTATCCTCTTTTATTTCCTTGAGCAGTGGTTTGTAGTTCTCCTTGAAGAGGTCCTTCACATCCCTTGTAAGTTGGATTCCCAGGTATTTTATTCTCTTTGAAGCAATTGTGAATGGGAGTTCACTCATGATTTGGCTCTCTGTTTGTCTGTTATTGGTGTATAAGAATGCTTGTGATTTTTGTACATTGATTTTGTATCCTGAGACTTTGCTGAAGTTGCTTATCAGCTTAAGGAGATTTTGGGCTGAGACAATGGGGTTTTCTAGATATACAATCATGTCATCTGCAAACAGGGACAATTTGACTTCCTCTTTTCCTAATTGAATACCCTTTATTTCCTTCTCCTGCCTAATTGCCCTGGCCAGAACTTCCAACACTGTGGTGAATAGAAGTGGTGAGAGAGGGCATCCCTGTCTTGTGCCAGTTTTCAAAGGGAATGCTTCCAGTTTTTGCCCATTCAGTATGATATTGGCTGTGGGTTTGTCATAGATAGCTCTTATTATTTTGAGATACATCCCATCAATACCTAATTTATTGAGAGTTTTTAGCATGAAGTGTTGTTGAATTTTGTCAAAGGCCTTTTCTGCATCCATTGAGATAATCGTGTGGTTTTTGTCTTTGGTTCTGTTGATATGCTGGATTACATTTATTGATTTGTGTATATTGAACCAGCCTTGCATCCCAGGGATGAAGCCCACTTGATCATGGTGGATACGTTTTTTGATGTGCTGCTGGACTCTGTTTGCCAGTGTTTTATTGAGGATTTTTGCATCAATGTTCATCAAGGATATTGGTCTAAAATTCTCTTTTTTGGTTGTGTCTCTGCCCGGCTTTGGTATCAGGATGATGCTGGCCTCATAAAATGAGTTAGGGAGGATTCCCTCTTTTTCTATTGATTGGAATAGTTTCAGAAGGAATGGTACCAGTTCCTCCTTGTACCTCTGGTAGAATTCGGCTGTGAACCCATCTGGTCCTGGACTTTTTCTTGTTGGTAAGCTATTGATTATTGCCACAATTTCAGCTCCTGTTATTGGTCTATTCAGAGATTCAACTTCTTCCTTGTTTAGTCTTGGGAGGGTGTATGTGTTGAGGAATTTATCCATTTCTTCTAGATTTTCTAGTTTATTTGCGTAGAGGTGTTTGTAGTATTCTCTGATGGTAGTTTGTATTTCTGTGGGATTGGTGGTGATATCCCCTTTATCATTTTTTATTGCATCTATTTGATTCTTCTCTCTTTTTTTCTTTATTAATCTTGCTAGCGGTCTATCCATTTTGTTGATCCTTTCAAAAAACCAGCTCCTGGATTCATTAATTTTTTGAAGGGTTTTTTGTGTCTCTATTTCCTTCAGTTCTGCTCTGATTTTAGTTATTTCTTGCCTTCTGCCAGCTTTTGAATGTGTTTGCTCTTGCTTTTCTAGTTCTTTTAATTGTGATGTTAGGGTGTCAATTTTGGATCTTTCCTGCTTTCTCTTATGGGCATTTAGTGCTATAAATTTCCCTCTAGACACTGCTTTGAATGTGTCCCAGAGATTCTGGTATGTTGTGTCTTGGTTCTTGTTGGTTTCAAAGAACATCTTTATTTCTGCCTTCATTTCATTATGTACCCAGTAGTCATTCAGGAGCAGGTTGTTCAGTTGCCATGTAGTTGAGCGGTTTTGAGTGAGATTCTTAATCCTGAGTTCTAGCTTGATTGCACTGTGATCTGAGAGATAGTTTGTTATAGTTTCTGTTCTTTTACATTTATTGAGGAGAGCTTTACTTCCAAGTATGTGGTCAATTTTGGAATAGGTGTGTTGTGGTGCTGAAAAAAATGTATATTCTGTTGATTTGTGGTGGAGAGTTCTGTAGATGTCTATTAGGTCCGCTTGGTGCAGAGCTGAGTTCAATTTCTGGGTATCCTTGTTAATTTTCTGTCTCGTTGATCTGTCTAATGTTGACAGTGGGGTGTTAAAGTCTCCATTTATTATTGTGTGGGAGTCTAAGTCTCTTTGTAGGTCACTCAGGGCTTGCTTTATGAATCTGGGTGCTCCTGTATTGGGTGCATATATATTTAGGATAGTTAGCTCTTCTTGTTGAATTGATCCTTTTACCATTATGTAATGGCCTTCTTTGTCTCTTTTGATCTTTGTTGGTTTAAATTCTGTTTTATCAGAGACTAGGATTGCAACCCCTGCCTTTTTTTGTTTTCCATTTGCTTGGTAGATCTTCCTCCATCCTTTTATTTTGAGCCTATGTGTGTCTCTGCATGTGAGATGGGTTTCCTGAATACAGCACACTGATGGATCTTGACTCTTTATCCAGTTTGCCAGTCTGTGTCTTTTAATTGGAGCATTTAGTCCATTTACATTTAAAGTTAATATTGTTATGTGTGAATTTGATCCTGTCATTATGAGGTTAGCTGGTTATTTTGCTCGTTAGTTGATGCAGTCTCTTCCTATTCTCGATGGTCTTTACATTTTGGCATGATTTTGCAGTGGCTGGTACCGGTTGTGCCTTTCCATGTTTAGCGCTTCCTTCAGGAGCTCTTTTAGGGCAGGCCTGGTGGTGACAAAATCTCTCAGCATTTGCTTGTCTGTAAAGTATTTTATTTCTCCTTCACTTATGAAGCTTAGTTTGGCTGGATATGAAATTCTGGGTTGAAAATTCATTTCTTTAAGAATGTTGAATATTGGCCCCCACTCTCTTCTGGCTTGTAGGGTTTCTGCCAAGGGATCCACTGTTAGTCTGATGGGCTTCCCTTTGAGGGTAACCCGACCTTTCTCTCTGGCTGCCCTTAACATTTTTTCCTTCATTTCAACTTTGGTGAATCTGACAATTATGTGTCTTGGAGTTGCTCTTCTCGAGGAGTATCTTTGTGGCATTTTCTGTATTTCCCGAATCTGAATGTTGGCCTGCCTTGCTAGATTGGGGAAGTTCTCCTGGATAATATCCTGCAGAGTGTTTTCCAACTTGTTTCCATTCTCCCCGTCACTTTCAGGTACACCAATCAGACGTAGATTTGGTCTTTTCACATCGTCCCACATTTCTTGGAGGCTTTGCTCGTTTCTTTTTATTCTTTTTTCTCTAAACTTCCCTTCTCACTTCATTTCATTCATTTCATCTTCCATTGCTGATACCCTTTCTTCCATTTGATCGCATCGGCTCCTGAGGCTTCTGCATTCTTCACGTAGTTCTCGAGCCTTGGTTTTCAGCGCCATCAGCTCCTTTAAGCACTTCTCTGTATTGGTTATTCTAGTTATACATTCTTCTAAATTTTTTTCAAAGTTTTCAACTTCTTTGCCTTTGGTTTGAATATCCTCCTGTAGCTCGGAGTAATTTGATCATCTGAAGCCTTCTTCTCTCAGCTCGTCAAAGACATTCTCCATCGAGCTTTGTTCCGTTGCTGGTGAGGAACTGCGTTCCTTTGGAGGAGGAGAGGTACTCTGCTTTTTAGAGTTTCCAGTTTTTCTGCTCTGTTTTTTCCCCATCTTTGTGGTTTTATCTACTTTTGGTCTTTGATGATGGTGATGTACAGATGGGTTTTTGGTGTGGATGTCCTTTCTGTTAGTTTTCCTTCTAACAGACAGGACCCTCAGCTGCAGGTCTGTTGGAGTACCAGGTCGGCCTTGTGAGGTGTCAGTCTGCCCCTGCTGGGGGGTGCCTCCCAGTTAGGCTGCTCAGGGGTCAGGGGTCAGGGACCCACTTGAGGAGGCAGTCTGCCCATTCTCAGATCTCCAGCTGCGTGCTGGGAGAATCACTGCTCTCCTCAAAGCTGTCAGACAGGGACATTTAAGTCTGCAGAGGTTACTGCTGTCTGTTTGTCTGTGCCCTGCCCCCAGAGGTGGAGCCTACAGAGGCGGGCAGGCCTCCTTGAGCTGTGGTGGGCTCCACCCAGTTTAAGCTTCCCGGCTGCTTTGTTTACCTAAGCGAGCCTGGGCAATGGCGGGCACCCCTTCCCCAGCCTCGCTGCTGACTTGCTGTTTGATCTGAGACTGCTGTGCTAGCAATCAGCGAGACTCCGTGGGCGTAGGACCCTCTGAGCCAGGTGGGGGCTATAATCTCCTCGTGCACTGTTTCCTAAGCCCGTTGGAAAAGCACAGTATTCGGGTGGGAGTGGCCCGATTTTCCAGGTGCTGTCTGTCACCCCTGGAAAGATAACTCCCTGACCCCTTGCGCTTCCCGAGTGAGGCAATGCCTCGCCCCTGCTTCGGCTGGCGCACGGTGCACTCACCCACTGACCTGCGCCCACTGTCTGGCACTCCCTAGTGAGATGAACACGGTACCTCAGATGGAAATGCAGAAATCACCTGTCTTCTGCGTCGCTCGTGCTGGGAGCTGTAGACCGGAGCTGTTCCTATTCGGCCATCTTGGCTCCTCCATAAGCCCATATTTCTTGGAGGTTTTGTTAATCATTTTTTATTCTTTTTTCTTTACCTTTGTCTGACTGAGTTAGTTCAGAAAACCAGTCTTCAAGCTCTGCAATTCTTTTCTCAGCTTGTTGTAATCTGCTTTTAATATTTGTGATTTCATTATGAAATTCTTTTAGTGTGTTTTTCAGCTGTATCTGATCAGTTTGTTTCTTTCTTATAATGCTATTTGGTCTGTCAGCTCCTGTACCTTTTTATTCTACTCCTTAGATTCTTTGGATGGGGTTTCAACTTTCTCCTGAATGTCAGTGATCTTCATTCCTCTCCATATTCTGAGTTCTATTTCTGACATTTCAGCCATGTCAGCCTGGGTAAGAACCCTTGCTGAGGAAGTAGTGCGGTCATTTGGAAGGAACAAGACACTCTGGCTTTTTGGGTTGCCAGAGTTATTGCACTGTTTTTTTCTCATCTGTGTCGACTGATGATCCTTTCACTGTGGTGTAATTCGAGTACAGTCTATTGACTTCTTTTCTCGATATTTTCAGAGGACCACAGCTTTGTGCAGCATCCTTATTTGTTGCTGAGTTATCTTCCTTGGCTTCACAGGGGGTCATAATAGCAAAGTGTTTCTGGTGTTTAAATGTGGGCTTGATCCAGTAGATAACACTTAAGTGTAATGACCAGCAGGTAGGCTCTTGCTCAGCTATCTGGCTCCTATGCATTTCCTCACAATTGCAGCCCTTCTCCCTTTCACTTCTTTGGAAGTGTGGACTCCTCTCTCACTTGAGTGCTGACTCTAGATCTTGACTTGGCAGTCCAGAGCTGCACACTGCAGCCCTGGGGTGAACTCAGGGTTTATGTTTCTTTCCCAGCTTCGATCCAGCAGGGGGAGGGACCTTGGCAGTGGCTCTGGCAGAGAGCTTTTTACTTGTTTCTTGGGGATTCACCCCAGAGAAATGCAGAGCTACTGTCAATAGGTGTGACTGGCCTGGGGTGGGGAGGCTGCATTGTAGGCCCAAGCTGGACAGCCTTGCCCGATGATGAGCAGTGGCTGGGGGGCTCATGGGGAGACAGACTGGCCTCTGTTCCTTAGGGCAGCTGCTGCTTGTTGAAGGTATGGTTAAAGCATGCATTCTTTTCTCCTTCCCCAGTCCAAGGGCAGTAAGGGCAGTACCATTGGCAGCAGTGCAGAGGTGCTTTTGGTTGCCTCTGGAAACTCCACCTCAGAAATATGAAGAGCCACTGCTATTGGGAATGTTCAGCCAGGAGTGGGGCAGCTGTGCTGCTGGCCTTTGCTAAGGGCCCCACTTGGAGAAGAGCAGGGCTCACAGGGAGAAGAGACTGGACTCCTCTCCCTGTGGGGTGACTGTGTCTTGCTGGAAGCACGATCAAAGCCCTCAGGCTCTGTTTCTTCTTCAGTCTGAGGGCATCAGGGGCAGATCTACTGCTGGATTTTGGTTGCCTCTATGAGCCTGTCCCCAGGGAAACCCAAAGCCACTAGAGGCGGATCAGGATCACAGTGGCTGAATGCTCAGCTAGGAGTGGGGTGACTATTCTGTGGTTCTGAGTTGAGGGCCCTGCCTGGTGAGGATTGGGGGTTGGAGGGTTACAGGGAAGAGAGACTAGACCTCTCTCCATATAGTGGCTATGGCATGCTGGGGGTTCCAGCATAACAATCAGGCGCTTTGTTTTTTCCCCAGCCCAAGGACAGTAAGGAAGCTTACAGTAAGGAAGGACAGTAAGCAGCTGCAATAGCAGAGTGGCTTGTGAGTTGTTTCTGGAATTTTCTCCTGAAATAAATGCAGAGGCACCACCGACTGAAGTGTTGAGGCAGGGGCAGGGTGTGCTTGGTGCCTAGGTAGAGAGGCACTGCTCGGTGAAGAGTAGCAGAAGTGGGGGACCAACGTGGAAAACAGTCTGGCTGCTTTTCCTTGACACAGCTGTGCTATGCTAGGGGTATCCATTACGCTCTAATCACTGTGTACCCTCCCAAGCCTGAGGGCAACAGAAACAAGGGCTGCAGAGAAGCAAAATTGCAGCCTGCCTTCTCCCGCAAGAAGCTCTGTTCCAGGGAAGTGCAGAGCTGCTACCAGCCCGAGAGCCCAGGCAGGGTGTGGCTGGGGTCCCAGGTCCCTAGGCCGTTCCCAGTGAATATAGCAGGGTGGGGGACCCACATGGAAGGCGGCGTGACCACTTTTCCATAAGGCAGCTGCACTGTGCTGGGGGGTCCATGTTAGTCCCTAATCACTGCACACCTTCCTGAGCCTGAGGGCAACAGGAGTGAGAGTTGCAGAGCAACAAAAATGGCAGCCTGCTTCTCCCTCTGAGAGCTTTGTCCCAGGGAAGTGCACGGAGCTCTTGGCCTGACAACTTAGATAGGGCTGGGGTGGCCTCACTAGCATCCCAGGCCGGTCGTTCTTATTCTGCAAGATGCCCTGCAGGTGAGGCCTGCAGTGTGGCCCTGCTCAACCCCATGGGTTTGGCCCCTTTCCTGGTTGTGTCTGAGGGAGCCTGGCCTCCTCCATTGCATGAGCTGCAGCTACTGGTTCCAGGGTTCCCAGGGATCCAAGGCTTCTGGAACTCCATGTGTGCCTGAGCAGCAGCTCTGCCAAGAGTCCCGGTAGCTCTCTGTGTTGATCTGGAGGCCTGGGGATGGGGGTGAGAGTGGGTGGTGGGTGGTGGGTGGTAGGGCTGGGGACTCACAAGGGATCTCCTGAGCCCAGGGATGCCATTCCCTGGTGAGTTGTGCTGTCTTACTCTTCTCCATTCTCTGTGGATTGTTTTGTTTCCTTGATGAATCCCATTTTGTCCACCTGGATGTTCCAATTAAAGAGCTAGTGTTTATTTGCCACTCTTTCATCTCTCCGTGAGAGTGGCGCACACTAGCGACTTCTAGTCAGCCATTTTGCCACACCCACATGGACCATGTTTTTTAATCCATTCTGCCAAATTTTCCTATTGATTTGAGAGTTTAATTCACTTACATTTAGAAGTAATTACTGATAAATAAAACTTCTGACATTTTTGTTTTTGTTTTGATAAATTTCATACCATTTCTGTCCCTCAACTCTTCATTAGTGTTTTCATTTGTAATTTTTTTTATTGTGTTGTAGGGAGTTTTCATTCCCTTCTCATTGCCTTTCACGTATATTTTAAAAATATTTTCTTAGTGATTACCATGGGAATTATAATTCACATTCTCAATTTATAATAATGTAGTCTTAATTGATATAACCTTATCTTCAGTAGCATATAAAAACTTTGTGCCTATATAGCTCTGTCCTCTCCCCTCTTTATCTTGTTGTTCTCATCACAAATTACATCTTTCTACATTGTGTAATCAATAACTGATTTATTTTTTATGCATTTGTATTTTAAATCAAGTCTTGTGTTTTTAATGAAGTCTGGTGTCATTTCATTTGAAACCAAATGACTCCCTTTGACATTTGTTATATGGCAGACTTATTGGCAATAAACTGTCTCAACATTTGTTTACCTGGGTATGTCTTAATTTATCCTTCATTTTTGAAATATAATTTTTTAGGATTCTTGCTTGACATGTTTTATTTTTCTTTTAACACCTTAAATATGTTATCTCACTGCTTTCTGGACTCCGTGGTTTGTGATGAGAAATTGGCTGTGGTTCTTATTGAGGATTCCTTGTATTCGATGATCCACTTCTCTTGCTGCTTTCAAGATTCCCCTTTTGTTTTTAGCTTTTGACAGTTTGATTATAATGCATTTCTTTATGAATCTCTTTGAATGTGTCTTACTTAAAGTCTGTTGAGTTTTTGGATGTGTAGAGTCAAGTATTTTATCAAATTTGTGTTGTTTTGTTATTTCTTCAAATAATCATTCTGTTTCTTTCCCTTTTGCGTTGCTGTTCTCATTATGCACATGTGTGTTGATTTTCTTGATAGAGTTCCACTAGTCCCTTAGGATCTGTTCACCTTTGTTCATTTTTTTCTGCCTCTCAGACTGGATTATTTCAATTGTCTTGTCTTCAGGTCTGCTGATTCTTTCTTCTCCCTCTTAAAACATGATTTGAATCTCTAGTATTTTTTAAATTTCAGTTATCGTAAGCTTAATAATTTCACTTTGGTTCCTTTTTTATAGTTTCTCTTTATTAAAATTCTCATTTTGTTCATATATTGCTTTCTTGGTTTCCTTTAGTTCTTCATTCATAGTTTCCATTAGCTCTTTGAGTGTATTTAATACAGTTGACTTAAAGTCTTTGTGTAGTAAGTCCAATATCTGGTCTTCCTCAGGAATGATTTATTTTTTCCTTTGAATGGCTATACTTTTTTGTTTCTTTGTATACTCATTGTATTTCAAAAATTGCACATTTGACTATTATAATGTAGTTACCAAGGTTGGTTGTTCTATATTCTTGAAGGTTACAGTTTTTCTATTTTTCTATTGCAAAGATTGTATTCACTGAACATGTGTTCACTGAAGTCTCTAGTTAGATTAACTTCTGTTCAGCTTGTGTTTTCTGAGATTTTCTTAAGATCCAGGAGTTCAAAAAAACAAACACATACAAAACACCACTCCCAGTCTTTGAGTATTGGCTTTGTGCTGTGGCAAGGCTTTTAGGCTTAGCCAAGCCATTTGCAACTCTGACATAACCTCCACTTTCTGCTTGCCTTGAGTCTAGATATTAGCCAGAGGTGAAATCTTAGGGTCTTCTCGAGCCTTTTCTGAGCATGCATTCTGTCCTTAGCATTAAGTCTATTTTTAAATTCCCCGGTATATAGGAGGACTTTTGCATGCCCAAGTTTCCCAAAGAAACTTTCTCCTCAGGCTTTCCTACCAAGATTTAGACAGTGTGCTGTTTGTATAGGTCATAATCATTTGCTTCAAGTGGCTGTGGGTTTCTTATTCACCTTACAATGTTTTCAAGCAGTGCCCACTGTTTTTCCACCTCGAGTGAGTTCTGAGTTAAGTACTTTTATACGTGTGCTATATACTGTAGTATTTTCTGCTGTTTTATTTCTTTTTCTCAACAAGGCCAGTAGCATACTACTAGATATTAATTTCACACAACCTCCTTTCTTTTCAAAGTCTCTGCATTACAGAATTAATATAAAAGATACTTGGGATTTGAGAGTGACTCTTGCCTTATTCCGCTAGCTTTCACCCATAGTGCAACCTTAGGAATATGCCTGTGTCCATCCTTTATCAGTGTAAAGGGAAACCTTTTCTTCTTTCAACCTCAGCCACGATCCTAGATATTTTAATTCTCTTCTGCTCTCATTTTGGGAAATGGCGGTTGCAGTATATATTAACTTCCTGTGAATTCCATAACAAACTATCACAAATCAAGTGGCTTAAGACAATGGAGATTTACTCTCTCACAGTTCCGGAGGCCAGAAGTTTGAAACCAAGCTATCAACATTTCTACATTCCCTCTGGAGACTCTAGAGGATAAAATGTTCTTAGTCTGTTTTGGCATCTGTTGGTTTCTGGAAGTGCTTGGCATGTGGCTGCATCACTCCCATCTCTGTTTCCATGATCACAATGCCTCCTCTTTCTTCTCCTCTCTGTCTAATCTCCCTCTTCCTTACCCTTATAAGGAAAGTTGTCATTGGATTTAGGGTTCACTTGGATAATTAAGAGTGATCACCTCATCTCAAAATCCTTAATTACATTTACAAAGACCCCTTTTTCCAAATAAGGTAACATTCACAGGTTCCAGGGATTCATATGTAGACATCTATTTTGGGGGGGAGAGGTCACCTTTTTACCCATGACAGGGGGTTTAGGAGAAGAGAAAAGACCTTCCCAGTGGATGGTTGTCAGGGTGTTATATGCAAAATTAGTAGACGTTTTTATGCCACCCAAGTTAACAGTCCTATGGGAAGCTCCAAGGAATGTTATTATGCTAAGTGACAATCCTCAGTTTTTTTAGTCAGTGTCTGAAAGCTGGAGGAATAAGGTGTTAATGGGGGAAAAACTCATTTGTATATAGTATGCATTGTCTTTATTTTAAAGGAGAAATGAACTTTAAACTGTGAGGGATTTGTCTATTTCCCTCTACTTATTTGTCATCAGATTCACAAAGGTCTCTAATCATTCATTTTCTGAGTTTGAAGATTCTATTTCTTCTGGCTCACACGTCACATCTTTTAGCATCTCCTGGAGTGGAGAAACTGAATATAGAGACAGACGATGGACAGTTTTTATATAAAAATAGATATCTGACCCATAACTTGCAACATCCAACCTGGAAAGCCAAATCTTGAACTCTGCAGCAAACCGTTAATGAAATCAAACCACAGCCTCTTTGAGGTCAGCCTCAAACAGCTAGTACTTGGTTAATAACTGCCAGCTTCCCTAATTTTTGTCCCTACTTCCAACTTACGACCAACTGGAGAAAGCCAACTATGCTTCTTTAATCAATCATGTAAGATGCCTTGCTTCTAGTTAGCCTGCATTCAGCTTCCCCGTGCCAACAGCCTCCAATCAGGGTGTATGTAAAGCTTTTCCTTTTTTTATGCCATAAAGATTTCCCAGTTCTTTGCCTTCTTTTCAATCTCTGCAAAATGCAAGTGATTGTGGCTCACTCCTTTGCTATAGCAAACTGAATAAATAGTCTTTAATTGTTCTCATTTTTGGTGGTTTTCATTTATTTCCACAGGAGGCGTATGAAACTTTGGAAGGCTCTCTCACTCACTGAAATGGAGCTGTAGGGCTCTGTGAGGCTTCCCTGAACCCCATCATCCTAGACTCTCACTTAGGCACTGCAACTCTGCAGTTGTGTTGCAATGAAAGGCTGCCAGTCTTCTCTGGCTAGACTTCGGAAATGAGACACAACAGTCATTTCTGCTTTCTGGTCCTCCTAAAATTAGCTGAGAGATTTTTGAAGAGTCTATTCCTCCATCTCCCTGGAAGTTTTGGGTTTTGGGTTTTAACCATAAGAAAGGATTTTTTTTTTTTTTTTTTTTTGATACGGGACTCTGTTGCCCAGGCTGGAGTACAGTGGCAAGATCTCGGCTCACTGCAACCTCTGCCTGCTGGGCTCAAGCGATCCTCCTACCTCAGCCTCCTGAGTAGCTGAGACTACAGGTGCGTGCCACCATGCCTGGCTATTTTTTTTTTTTTGTATTTTTTGTATGGATGGGGTTTCGCCATGTTGTCCAGGCTGGTCTCTAACTCCTGGACTCAAGTGATCCACCTGTCTCGACTTCCCAAAGTGGTGGGATTACAGGCATGAGCCACCGTGCCCGGCCGGGACTTCTTTTTTAGGGACCCCTACTACTGACTCATTTTGTTGCTGCCTTCTCTCTTTTCAGATCCTCCCTCCTCTTCCTGTAACCCCATTGTGTAGGAAAGGCCTTTTATTTTGCGTCTGTAATGGGTTCAAGACCTGACGTTATCATTTATTAGCTGTGTCTTCTTGTGCAAATTACTAATTGGTAACTCATTTTCCTCCTCCATGTAGTGGAGCTAACAAATAGTACCTGCCTCATAGGGTTGTAAGGATTACATGAGGTATATTCATATAAAAAAACTTTAGTAAAGTGCCGGGCATATAGTAAGTATTCAAAAGTGTTGGCTTTACTTTTAAAGTAGACAATAGTTCTAAACTTTTATGAGGGCTGTGATAGAAGTAGATAATTAATTTTTGTATAAGGTGTAAGGAAGGGATCCAGTTTCAGCTTTCTACATATGGCTAGCCAGTTTTCCCAGCACCATTTATTAAATAGGGAATCCTTTCCCCATTTCTTGTTTTTGTCAGGTTTGTCAAAGATCAGATAGTTGTAGATATGTGGCATTATTTCTGATGGCTCTGTTCTGTTCCATTGATCTATATCTCTGTTTTGGTACCAGTACCATGCTGTTTTGGTTACTGTAGCCTTGTAGTATAGTTTGAAGTCAGGTAGCGTGATGCCTCCAGCTTTGTTCTTTTGACTTAGGATTGACTTGGCGATGCGGGCTCTTTTTTGGTTCCATATGAACTTTAAAGTAGTTTTTTCCAATTCTGTGAAGAAAGTCATTGGTAACTTGATGGGGATGGCATTGAATCTGTAAATTACCTTGGGAAGGATGGCCATTTTCATGATATTGATTCTTCCTACCCTTGAGCATGGAATGTTCTTCCATTTGTTTGTATCCTCTTTTATTTCCTTGAGCAGTGGTTTGTAGTTCTCCTTGAAGAGGTCCTTCACATCCCTTGTAAGTTGGATTCCTAGGTATTTTATTCTCTTTGAAGCAATTGTGAATGGGAGTTCACTCATGACTCTCTGTTTGTCTGTTATTGATGTATAAGAATGCTTGTGATTTTTGTACATTGATTTTGTATCCTGAAAACCAAACACCGCATCACACTTCGGGGACTGTTTTGGGGTGGGGGGAGAGGGGAGGGATAGCATTGGGAGATATACCTAATGCTAGATGACGAGTTGGTGGGTTCAGCGCACCAGCATGGCACATGTATACATATGTAACTTACCTGCACGTTGCGCACATGTACCATAGAGCCTAAAGTATAATAATAATAATAATAATAATAATAATAAAAAGAAAAAAACTTGAAAAAAAAAAGAAAAAAAGAAATGACAATTAGTAGATAGGAAAAGAATCGTCATGCATTGCAAATGACCAATATGCATTATAAGACAATGCTGAAGGGATTCAAATCAATATTAGAGGTTTCAGGGTGGTTTTTACTATGTAAACCCTAGTTCTATAATTTCAGAGCTGGTAACTCTCATTTCGAACATATTTTTATGGATTCCATCTCAAATGTGGTTCTACCAAAAAATACTTTGTTTAAATTGCCTTAACATTGTGAATTGTGCTCACTTGATGAGAGCACACGAGGAGTTGGAAGTATAATGATATTCTAAAAATACCAATGATTTGCACATTCTTTTCCATCTCAGAGCAACTGGATTTGTTACACATTTTTATCTACTTGTCAGGCATGGAGAAAGTGGTTAGCATGGACTCTCCAAGTACTATTATGCTTTTAAAATAAAATGATCAAACCACAAAAAAAAAAAAGAAGTAGATAATTAATGTCATCTGGGTCATAAAGAAGAATGGAGTTACATTCAATTAGAGAAGGACGATGTCAAGAAAAGCCTCATAGGAAAGTTGTACTTCAAAGATCAATGATTACTGTCAAGCAGATGGTAGGATGAAGCAGGACTACAAGTGTCTGCAAAAAGGCAAGGAAATGCAAAGGTGATGATGATGCATGGTGGAGAAGGATGGATGTAACTGAGAGGTGGAAAAGAATGATCTACAGATGCCTGTTTCAAAGAATGAGTATAGAGGCATATTGATCAATAGGTTTCAAAAAATATTGTTTAAGAAGCACCTGGAGCTACTCATTTAAAATTCAACTATCTTGGCCCCAGCTTTAAGGTTCTGCGCTCCAGATGATTCTAAGGAACGTGAATTTCCTACACCAAATGCTGAGAAACTTTCTGTTGCAGGCTATGTAGACTTTATTAAACTTATTTTTAAAAAGACTCCTTTAATACCATTGTTCTGAACCCTAGCTGCCCATTAGAATCATTAAGAGTGTGATCCACACATTACAGTTTTAAAAATTCCTTAGAAGATTCCAGTGTTCAGCCAAGCTTGAAAAGCACTAATCTAGCAGCAGTGTAGAGGGCAGACATCAGAATAGTAAAATTAGAAATAGGGGGTTAGTTAAGATATCATTGCAGTAGTGCAGGCAAGAGTGATGAGGACATGAACAAACGCAACAGCTGGAGAAGTAGAGTGTAACTGAGATGTTGAGACTAACCCATCTAGGGCTTCGTGATTCGTTCCATATGGGGGTGAGGGAGTGTGTGATATTAATGATGACTACCAAGTTTCTGAGTTGGGATTTGAGTGGATGGACTTGCCATTCAACATGATAGAACAACTGGAGAAGAAACAGATTTGGAAGAAGACTATCATTTTATAGTGGAGGTGGGGGCAAGGGAGAGGTGACCTAAAACTATTGTTATTCTTTAGTATTGGTTCCCAGATTTCAGTGTACAAGAAAAATCACTTGAGACCTTGTTAAGAATATAGATTTTTACTCTGTTCTCTATTTTCTTTTTAGGAGGACTTAGAATAAGGCCAGTGATTTGTTTTTTCTTTTTTTCTTTTTTTTTTTTGAACAAATAGCCCCAGTATGGTATTTAAAACTCAGTTAAGTATACTAAGAAATATTTACCCTCCCTGTGTCCATGTGTTCTCATTGTTCAACTCACATTTATAAGTGAGAACATACGGTATTTGGGGCCTGTCAGGGGAGGATGGCAGGGGTAGAGCATTAGGGAAAAGAGCTAATGCATGCTGGGCTTAATGCCTAGGTGATGAGTTGATAGGTGCAGCAAACCACCATGGACACGTTACCCTGTGTAACAAACCTGCATGTCCTGCACTACATGCACCCTGGAACTTAAAAAAATAATAATTTTTTTTAAAAAGAAGCACTTACAAAATAAAACTGAAAGCAAATTTAAAATTATACTGAAAGTATATTTCATGCCTATAAATGGACAGTGATTCTTACAAGTTTGATTATGATAGACAATTTACAATGTTTTTTACACAGCTATATAAAATATTCACAGTGTAATGAAATAATTTTAATGCGCGATTGAAACAGGAAAGGCCCATGTGTCAAAATGGTTATGTTAGTGAAAGAGTTCTATTTTTATAGTTTTAAAAGTAACTGATATATATGGATGTATATGTAGATCCATACCAGTAAATGTCTCTTGTATCATAACCACCCATTCATTCCATCTTCAGGAATTTCAGAATCTCTTTATTCTCCTTTGCTTTGTAAAACATTTCAAAATCCTAAAAATAATTAATTTGTAATACTACTGCTGATAATTTTTAATTATAAAGTTATTAAGTTCAGGTATCTATGTTAGGTTTGCTAATTATCTTGCTGGACCTTTGTAAACCTCTGCCAGCTGTTAGATGAAAAATTTCCCCAGAACACCAGTCATTTCATATTATAATGTATGGTGAAAACTACTGCATAAGTATCCCAAAACAAGTGGCATGATATATTTTTCTTTTATGATAATCTTTTTATCAAAAGTACAAATTGTTTTGTCTTCAGAGACATAATTAAGTTATTCTATAGCTAGGTAAATCTGAATCTCGTACTCCATAAATGTAATATTTCCCCATGTATATGACCTTAAGGTGTTAAAATAAAATAACAATGGACATTTACTCTTACTCCACGATATTCTTGACCATTGAATATCTGAGGTGGAAGAGCCTTAAGGGTAGAAACCTTTCTTCTCATTTATTGAAGTACTTTAAAACTGATAGAAACATCTATTAATTCATACTTTATATTGTAAGTCTCTAAAAGTCTAGTAACTTCTTCCTGTTTCTGCTCCACCTAGATAGAGGGAGAGAGAAATAGAAAGATGTTAATCTGCTGGCTGGTCCCAATGTTTTCATATTTTTTTCATTTTCCCTGTCCATTATATTATGGAACAGGAACAGCTTTTAACGGTGTAATTTTCTTTGAGGAGCAAAAGTTAGATAACTTTCTTGTGAAATCATATACATACACACATATATGTAATATATAAATATATTAAATAGGTGTATTTGATATATAATATATATTTTATTTTTCATCCTCCCATGGGTTTTATTTCTATATTTAGGCATAGTTTCTGATTGTAATTTGGAACTTGTAGTATGTTTTCCTCAAATTAAAAAACCTGGTATCATGTTCATTTTCATATATATATGAAGAATTTTAGTGGGGGCAGAAAATCCCTAGTGGGTTATAAATATTTACCAGATTGATTTCATACCACACTTGAAGTGGTAAGAACATTCTGCTAACACTTGAGGCAGCCTTTGCACTCCTCACTGCATTAATTTATGCTAATATCTATGGCAGCTTTGTGTAGGAAATGGACATGATACCAGGTTTTTAAGTTTGTGGAAACCATACTACAAGTTCCAAATTATAATCATAGACTATGCCTAAATATAGAGATAAAATCCACAGGATGGAAAAATAAAAGAAAATAAATACACAAAGGGATTAATATTTACAAGTATGTGAGTGGATAAAAGTGGTCAGTTCTTGCTATGTTCTCTCGTGTGAACTGTAAGATTTGTATCATCTGTTAACAGACTTTTTTTCCATTGTCTTTTCCCCTGAAACACATGTAACTGCTAAAGTAAAATGTTAATAGTTGGCTGTCTTTTAAACATATTTTTTAACTACAATTTTAAAAATAAGTACAGCATGAATGTTAGGTAAAGGTTGAGGTTTCTGTGTTTTTGCACAACAATCTTAGGCCATTTTGTCACATAAAACCTCTAATGCTAGCAGGAGAAAACATATGTGAAAGTAATTTGAGAGGTACAAACCTCAGTTTATTCAAGTGGGATTCCTGTGAAAGTCAGTGGGATTTTTGCTTAATGACTTGCAAATATTCCAGCCATGCTTAAGAAACTCTGCCTATTTCCAACAGACAGCAGAAAAAATTCTGAAGTTCCAAAATTCAGCATTTCTACCTTCTAAGCCTTCTTAGATTTTGAGGTTGCAAAAGCATGTTGAATGTGACATGTCACATTTTTGTAGTAGTTATTCAAAACCTTTTCAAAGGAAACCATTAAGAGAAGAACAGCCTAGACCAATGTTATTCTGCGTGTGATTCACAGACTGGCAGCATCAGCATTACTACACTTTAAGTCTACAAAATCAGACTCAGTGGGAGTGGGTCTTAGGTATCTGTTTTAACAAGTCCTCTAGATGATTTTTTGCTACAGTTTGGGAGTCATGGACCAATAGTTGGGTGAATCTTTTGCTGCACCCATCACGGTCTTTATTTATTAAGTTATTCTCTCTTATGGATGCTTAGTACCATACTCAATAACATAAATCACAGTGTTAAAAACAACAGCAACTAGTCAAATCATCCATAATTTTCTTTTTCTTTCTTTCTTTCTTTTTTAAATCTGTATAAATGTATGGGGTACAACTGCAGTTTTGTTGCATGGGTATATTGCAGAGTGGTGAAGTCGGGTCTTTTAGTGTGTCCGTCACCTGAATAATGTACATTGTACTCATGAAGTAATTTCTCATTACTCACACCCCTCCCACCCTCCCATTCTTCATAACTTTCTTTTTAAAAACAGCCTTTTGCTATCGTTGTTTCTTAATACCCAAGTGAAATCACTAATCTACCAGACCAGGTTTTATGCAACAGCAATGCACTCTTTCTAGGCTGAGATCAAACCTCATTCCTGTCTGCAGTTATCATGGCGTCTGGCACATAGCAATCATGTAGAGTGTTTGTCAACCATTTATAATAATCTCCACATCCTTCAGTTTTCATTCTTCTCTAAAAACTTTGCAGAATGAGATTCTAAGTCATATAATCGTCCGTCTTTAACTGTGCTATCCCATGTGATAACCACTAGTCACATGTGACTTTTGTGTTCTTGAAAAGTCGCTAGTCCAAAATGAGATGTGCCATATGCGCGCAAATCCATGCTGGATTTTGAAGACTTAATGTGAAAAAAGAATAAGTAACATCTTTTAAAAACATTGACTACATATTGCAATGACATTTTGTAAATTTTGTGTCAAATAAAACTTTAGTATCTTTTTTTAAGTGGCAACTACAATTTTTTTTAATTTGATATGTGACTCACATTGTATTTCTGTTGGAAGGCATTGTTCTATAATATTTCTTTTATCCCCATCAAAATAATTCATCTAAACTTTAATTCATCTAAGAAATGTCTCATCTATGCAAATACAATTGCTTCTTAGAAATCAACAATCAGTTTGCCCTTCTTTTAGGTTGCCTTGACTTCTTGGATGATTTTGGCAATTCACTTACTGACATTTTTCCTCTCCTGTACTAAACAGGATTTTTTACTTCTTCCATTTGAAACATCTGCAAAATTATTGGAGGACCTTAAGATGGTTGAGCTCAGAATACTGAAACCTCCCGGATCATTCCGTTCTAAGAGCACAACCTAAGTGAGGGCAATAATCACTTTCTCTGTTCTTCCTTGCACCTCCCACCTTTGAAAACTTAGAGTTGAAGAATAGAAGGCAGAAACGGGCTGATAATGTCTTAGCACAATCTTAAGTCTTCACTCCTACCCACTACCCCCACCCCACTGGCTGAGGTTCTTTTCTTCCCACTCACCTCCCTAGAGCCTGACATGCTGGTGTAACTGACTTTAATGGAACTCATTGTTTCCACTGAGTCTACTTTGCAGAAGCAACACAGGGTCAGCCTCTTCACCGCTGCTTCAGGCTCAACTCCCATACCCAGCCCTGCCCTTATCCTTGGCCATTGGTAAGGGCCAGCGGCCCATGCGCTCACCATTGGCTGGGAAACAAGTGCCTCTGTAGCCTAGGCAAGGGTCCATTCCAGGGAATGCTGGTGAAGAGGGAGTGGAATCCCCACTGGCTTGGGGGAGTGGTCTGGACACCTAGGGATGATAAACTACAGGTAAGTCCTCTTCTATTGTCTCATCTGCGAGGCTCAGGGGAGGGGGAGAGGGAAGAGCAAATTGACTCTGCAATCCTGCTGCCTTTTCTCCCCCTCCATGCTTGGGAATGGAGGAGAACATGAACTTTCCTGCTGTCAACTGAAGCCACTCTTGAAAGACCTAGATACCTGAGGGAGAAAATGGCCAAAATAAAATGTAATCAGTGAAGAAAAGATAAATAAAAATCACGTTGCTTGTGCTTGTAGGGACAGAGCAAATGGTGCCTGTCAGGACATGACCACTTTATCAACTTTTGTTATCTCTTAGCACAGGGAAATGCCTCCATTCTCCAGTTCTCCTCCCTTCTTGAGGGCGTGCTATGTAAGCTGCCCTTTCCTTCTGAGAGTTGACCTTTTGGTTTCTGAAATAGCGGGTTCAGTTGTCCCTGCCTGTCCTACACTTCCTCTTCCTTTTTCCTGTATAAAAGGGACCTCTGTCTTAAATGCTTGCTTCCTCTTCAATACGTTCATATCTCATTTTTTCAGCCTTTATTTTTTATTGTAACCTTGTAAAGTAGTGGAAAATAGGCAATATTTACAGGATTTGGGCAGTTTGCCAAATGTGGGGAATGGAAATTGAGAGTGAAGGGCCAAAGAACCTCAACTCCAAACTTTTGAGTTAGGCCCATTTATAATCTATGGCTCTACCACTTAATAACTATGAATCTCAGGTAAATTACTTCCTCCAGTGTCAGTTTCTTTATTGTTAAAAAGAGGGCAGTGATACCAACCTAAAAACATCATTGTAAGGATTAAAATAATTGAGTACATGAAAGTGTTTAGTAGACTGTCTGACACATTGTAGGTAGTGCAGAAAATGATAATAAGTTTTGTTTATGATAATAAGTGCCACACTCTCCATATTGCTTGGGAACAGATGCATGGATAAGACAGTGTTTACCTTCAAGGAACTCACAGAGTGATAACTGGTAAGATGAAGTAAATACAATTAAGAGAAACCAAAACCAGGCTAGGTAGGTTAAGGCATGTATCTTTAAAGCACTGAAAGCTGATGGATGTATACAGTCTGCCAGGAAATTATGAGAAGGAAAACATTTCAGGTAGAAGGACCGGTAATGAAGCAATGTGGTAATTGGAGCTTTGGGAGCAAGTGGAGGAAAAGATGGAGGCTGAGGAAGTAAACAAGGCAAATCACAGAGGCATTCAGGTTTCATATTGTATTTTGATTTTTAATCATTGGAGGGTGTTTTCTGTTTTTTAAAATTGTGGATAATCCCAACTGGCAGATTTGCTGCGAAGATTAAGAGTAGAAGTTTCCTAAGAACATCTTTCACTTATGAGACACTCAATAAATTGTGTCTATGCTTATTATTAATTGATGGGTGATCCGAAGCCATTGAAAATTTCAGAAGGTTTGTGAGAAAGGTAGACAAATCTAGGATGGCAATTGGATTGGAAAGAGGCAAGGTTGGAAGCAACTACAACAATCCAAGAACGAAAAGTCATGAGAGAAGTGAAAAGGCAGATATTCTGAGGACAGGGCATTGCTACAACTGGATTGAGCTGGAGGTAGGGATGAGGACGGCAAAAGAGGTGGGATATAACATAAAGGAGTCTATGTTAGAAGCAAAAAGTGTTCCATTTTCCCAACAACTCACCAGCATCTGTCATTTTTTGACTTTTTAATATTAGCCATTCTGAGCTTTTACACTGTTGGTGGGAATGTAAATTACTTCAACCATTGTGGAAGACAGTGTGGTGATTCCTCTAGGATCCTGAACCAGAAATACCATTTGACCCAGCAATCCAATTACTGGGTATATCCCCAAATGAATATAAATCATTCTGTTATAAAGATATATGGACATATATGTTTATTGCAGCACTATTCACAATAGCAAAGATATGGAATCAACCCAAAACCCATTAATGATAGACTGGACAAAGAAAATGTGGTACGTATACACCATGGAATACTATGCAGCCATAAAAATGAATGAGATTATGTCTTTTGGAGCTGGAAGGCATCATCCTCAGCAAAGTAACACAGGAAAATAAAACCAAGCACCACATGCTCTCACTCATAAGTGGGAGCTGAACAACGAGAACACATGGACACAGGGAGGGGAACAACACGAACTGGGGCCTGTCAGGGGGCAGAGGGAGGTGAGCATCAGGACAAACAGCTAATGCATGTGGAGCTTAATACGTAGGTGATGGATTGGTGCAGCAAACCACTGTGACACACATTTACCTATGTAACAACCTGCACATTCTGCACATGTATCCCAGAACCTAAAAAAAAATAATCATAATAATAATAATAACAATAGCAATTCTGACTGGTGTGAGAGGGAATCTCATTTTGAATTTGATTCGCACTTCTCTAATAATTAGTGATACTGAAAATTTTGTCATATGCGTGTTGGCTGGGTCTATGCCTTCTTTTGAAAAATGTCTGTGTCCTTTGCCTGCTTTTTGATAGGGTTGTTTGTTTTATGCGTGTTAGTTTGTTTAAGTTCCTTATAGATTCTGGATATTAGACCTTTGTTGGATGCATAATTTGCTAATATTTTCTCCAATTTAGTAGATTGTCTGTTTACTCTGTTGATAGTTTCTTCTGCTGTGCAGAAGCTCTCTAGTTTATTTAGGTTCCAAGTGTCAATTTGTGTTTCTGTTGCAATTGCTTTTGGCATCTTGATCATAAAATCTTTTCCAGGTCCTTTGTCCAGAATGGTATTTCCTAGGTTATCCCCCAGAATTTGTATAGTTTTAGGTTTTACATTTAAGTGTTTAGTCCATCTTGAGATAATTTTTGTATATGGTGTAAGGAAGGGCTCCAGTTTCAGTCTTCTGCAGATGGGTAGCCAGTTGTTCCAGCACCATTTATTCAATAGGGAGTCCTTTCCCCATTGCTTGCTTTTGTCAATTTTGTTGAAGATCAGATGGTTGTAGGTGGGTGGCATTATTTCTGGAGTCTCTATTCTGTTCCATTAGCCTATGTGTATTTTTTCTTGTACCAATATCATGCTATTTTGGTTACTGTAGACTTTTAGTATAGTTTGAAGTCAGATAATGTGATGCCTCCAGCTTTGTTCTTTTAGCTTAGGGTTGCCTTGGCTATTCGGGCTCTTCTTTGGTTCCAAATGAATTTTAAATTAGAGTTTTCTAATTCTGTAATGAAATTTGTGTTTGATAGGAGTAGCATTGACTTGGTAGTTTCATAGGAATAGCATTGACTTGGTAGTTTCATAGGAATAGGATTGAATGTGTAAATTGCTTTGGGCACTATGGCCATTTTAACAATATTGATTCTCCCTACCTATGATCATGGAATGTTTTTTCATTTGTTTGTGCCATCTCTGATTTCATTAAGCAGTATTTTGTAATTCTTGCTGTAGAGGTTTTTCACCTCCTTGGTTAGCTATATTCTTAAGTATTTTATTCTTTTTGTGGCTATTTTGAATGGGATTGCATTCTTAATTTAGTTCTCAGCTTGGATGTTGTTGGTTTATAGGGATGCTACTGATTTTTGTACAATGATTTTGTGTCCTGAAACTTTGCTGAAGTTGTTTATCAGATAGATCAAGGAGCTTTTGGGCAGAGACTATAGGGTTTTCTAGCTATAGAATCATATTGTCTGCAAACAGGAAAAATTTGCCTTCCACTCTTCCCAATTGGATGCCTTTTATTTCTGGCTCTTGCCTAATTACTCAGGCCAGGACTTTCTGTACAATGTTGAATAGGACTAGTGAGAGAGCGTATCCTTGTCTTTTTCCAATTTTCAGTGGGAATGCTTCCAGCTTTTACCCATTCAGTACGATGCTGGTTATGGGTGTTTCATAGATGGTGCTTATTATTTTGAAGTATTTTCCTTCAATGCCTAGTTGGTTGAGGGTGCTTAACATGAATAAATATTGAATTTTATGGAAGACCTTTTCTGCATCTGTTGAGATGATCATGTGGTTTTTACTTTTAGTTCTGTTTATGTGGTGAATCACATTTATTGATTTGTGTATGTTGAATCAACCTTGCATTTTAGGGGTGATGGTGGATTAGCTTTTTGATGTGCTGCTGGACTTTGTTTACTATAATATTAACAGTATTTTGTTGAGGATTTTTGCATCTATGTTCATCAAGGATATTGCTTTGAAACTTTCTTTTTTTGTTGTGTCTCTGCAAGGTTTTGGTATCAACATCACGCTGGCATCATGAGTTAGGGAGGAGTCCATCCCCCTCATTGTTTTTGAAATATTTTCAGTAGGAATGGTACCAGCTCTTTTTTATGCATCTGGTAGAATTCAGCTGTGTTTTCGTCTGGTCCTGGGCTTTTTTTGGTTGGTATGCTTTTTATTACTGATTCAGTTTCAGAACTTGTTATTGGTCTGTTCAGGGATTCAATCTCTTCCTGGTTAAATCTCAAGATGTTGTATGTTGCCAGGAATTTATTTCTTCTAAGTTTTCTGGCTTGTGTGCGTAGAGGTATTCATAGTAGTCTCCGAGGGTGTTTTTTTTTTTCTGTTTCTGGGTATCATTGGTAATGTCCCCTTTGTCATTCTGATTGTGTTTTTCTCTTTGTTTTTTTTTATTAGTCTAGCTAGCAGTCTAATTTCTTCCAAAGAACAAACCCTGGATTAGTTGAACTTTTTTATGGTTTTTCTTCTCATTTTTCTTCAATTTAGCTCTGATTTTGGTTATTTGTTTTGTCTTCTGCTAGCTTTGGGGTTGGGTTGCTCTTTTCTCTCTCTTTTTCTTCTTCTTCTTTTATTTTTTTAAATAGGTTTCATTATGTTTCCAGTATAGGATTGTGACATACTTCCTCATTTCACTGTGAGTCATTCCCTTGACTCTAAGCTACATTAGTGCACTATTTCTTACAAGAGGGTATCTTTGACAACCTAAAATAATTAGGTTACTATTGCATGCAAAATTATAACCTATAGTATGTTTGTAATAATCGTTTATAATGGTAAAACTGTAAAACAAAAGCTGTATTGATAATTGTAGACGAAAATGTGAACTACATAGATATTTTGCTTATGCTGCCTAGTCTACTTTGGCAGTTTGCATCTGGGTGTAAAATCATTCTAAAAAACGGGTAAGACATTTGTGAGGCTGGGAGAATACATTGTAAAGAAGGTAGTAAAGATTTTTCTTCTCCTTTTGTGTGTGTAAATGTTTTATTATTATTCAAGTAATACGTGAATACATGCTCATTTGTACAAGAATTCAAACCATGTGTAAATATATAGAGTAAAAAGTGAAAATATTCCTTCAGTTACCTCCTACCACTCTCCCTCCAGAGGAAGCTACTATTAAGAATTTGATTTGTATCCTTTTCCGCCAACATGGTTACACATATTAAGGTAACTAAACGGGAGAAAAAGTCAGTTTAACAAACAAGTTAAGCATGCTTTCTTTGAAGCTGGGCTGCCTGGGTTAAAACCCAGATTCTGTTACTTAATGTTGTGTGATATTGGTCATGTTATCTAATGTCTCTGTGCCTGGGTTTCCTCATAGGTAAAATGGGGATACTAAGCGCTTCATAGACATGTTATGAGGATGTCTTTAGCATGTGTGAAGTATTTAGAATAGTGCCTGGCATACAGTGCACACAACTCATCATGGAATCATGATACATATATTGTTTCACAACTTGTATTCTGTACACGTAGGGGAAATGTAGTGTAGCCATTAAGAGCACGGATTCTGGTTCTGAATCCAATTATCAGGTGCAAATCCTAGTTCTATCATTTACTAGCTTTATGACTGTCAGGAACTATATAACCTTCCTTTGTCTTTGTTTCCTCTGTAAAATGGGGGTTGTAGCTTTAGCTCTAAATTAAGTACTATATATAGGACATTTAGAATGACTGACATGTAGTAATTACTCTGTAGATGCTTATTATTATTATGTAATTGAAAGCACTCGGTTTATTATTTCATGTTATAGATATATTATAATTAATTTAACAATTTGTAGTTGATGGTCATTTAGATTACTTCTAATTATTCATTGTTACAAAATATTCTGGTATCCACACTTTAACTAAAAATGGAATTACCATTTGACCCATTAGACCCACTGCTGGGTATCTATTAGAAGAAAAATAAATTGTTATATCAAAAAAGCACCTGTACTTGTGTGTTTATCACAGCACTATTCACAATAGAAAAGTCATGGAATCAATCTGAGTGTCCATCAATAGATGATTGGATAAAGAAAATATGGTATACACACAATAGAATACTACCCAGCCATAAAAAAAGAGTGAAATCATGTCTTTTGCAGCAGCATGAATGGAGTTTGAGGCCATTATCCTAAGTGAAATAACTCAGAAAGAGAAAACAAAATACCACACTTTCCCACTTACAAGTGGGAGCTAAATGGGTATAAATGAGCATACGGAGGAAAATAATAGACACTGAAGACTACAGAAGGGGGCAGGTTTGGAGGGGAATGAGGGTTGAAAAATTACCTGTTGGGTACAATGTTCACTTTTCAGGCGATGGGTATGCTAGAAGCCTAAACTCCACCACTGCACAATATATCCATATAACAAACCTGCACATGTACCCCATGAATCTGTAAATATTTTTTAAAAATTAAAATAACCTTGTCTCTACCTTAACTTCTATGAAAAAAAGCTAGTGCTATTAACATTTTCCCATTCTCATTGTCACGGAAAACTGGAATAAACATTTTCAAGATCCTCTTTTGGATCACTACCATACCGTACATGTGATCAATCCATGTCATTTTCTTATTAGTTTGGTTCAGTCCTAGGGTATGAGTGGAAAGCAGAACAATTTGTGTGGTTAAAGCTTTATTTTTGAAGAGTAAATGAAATATGAGAACTAAATGAGCCAAACAGGACATCTTCTGTGTTTGTACTGTTGGAGTCTCAGAAAAACAAATCTTTAGGTATCCCGATATTTGAAAAAGGTAAGTCTAAAATCTTACATATTTTGGTTCTTTTTAAAATTTTCTTCACAGAAGACTTTAAATATGAATATAAGTGCATTTCCTGGAAACAGTTATAACAAACAGTGTTTGTCTTATAAGAGGAAAATTGTATCTTGAATCAAGTATGCTTTTTTCTTTCATGCTTTTATAGTGTTGAGAAAATTGGAGGTGTAAAGATTGCCAATTGCACTAAAGAGCCACACAAAAGTCTGCAATAAGTGCTAAGTCAGATTTTAATACAAAAGAAGAGAAGAGAAGAAAGTGTGGAGGAGTGGAGGGAGGGAAAGGGAAAGAAAAAAAAAAAGATTGATAATGAAGTTGACAAACCTATTTACATTTACATTATTTTTTAAATTGACAAATAACAGTGTATGTTTTTATTATGTACAACATTTTGGAGTGGTTAAATCTAGCTAATTAACAAATGCATTATCTCACATAGCTCTCACCACTGAAATGATAACTATTCACCTACGTTATTCAAAAAGTAAAGTGGCTGTATTTATGTTTTCAATCAACAAATTTGCAGGAGTCCAAACTGTATATAAATTTCCACATCTTATATACATTCTAAGGTATAGTAATTTACTTCAATCTATGACTCAAATGACATTAATTAAAAATGATAGTTAAAACCAATTCCTTGACAGCAGCCTTCATTTTAAGTAGACTCTTTGAAGATAGAAAGTTTATCATTTCTAAATAAACCCTTAAAGATAGTTGAATATAATAATTATACATTTGTATGTTTGTACTTCTAACACTTGCATGTGCACCATATAATATTATACTGACAATAATCCTGTGAAGATTCATTAAATGATGTGCAGTATCATCATTTAATTGCTGAAAAATTTGAGACCGCAAAATGTTAAATAAATTAGCTTATGTTAAAAGTTCATGGCAGAACGGAAACCCAGGTTTCGTTATTCCTGGTCCTATTTCCTAACCTTTGAGCAACACGGCCTCCCTAAATTACTTTTGTTTCACGTACGAGATAAATCCTTATTTGACATTTTTAATGTACATTGCCTTAATGAGTTATTTTATAGTACAGGAATATACTAGAAACTTACGTTGTAAAACTTGTCTAACAAAATGCTTAGAGAAGCTTTCCTAATTGACCTGTTGTACAAAGAACAGAAATATGCAAAATTTTGCAAACCATTTATATGTAAGAAGACTGAAAAGGAAACTTGGAAAAAGAAGATTTTAGATAGAGAAGAAAATTCACTTTCCTCTGCTAAGATGGAAAATCAAGAAACAGCTAGGAAAGAAAGTGTAACAGAGCAAAATGATGATACAGATCAAATAAAATCTGTGATGAGACAACTGTAGCAAAATGCAAAGGTATTATCTCTTCCAGGAAATGTGTCAGTTGCATTGCCCCTTTCAAAGAGAGAAAAACATGAACAAAGACAACTAGATTTATATAGATCCTGGTTGTGTATGAGTATTTGCCACAATTATCCTGACCTACAGATTGGAGGTGACGATGTGAGGAACATGTGTGATTCAGGCTGCTTTATGGAACACACACATAATGATGTTTTTAATGGTCCCCTTTTGTTTTCAGTTGGTAGGCCACTGGGTCATTCTCCTGTCATTGGGCCTCTAGAGGCGTTACCTACCTCAAAATTATTGAATGGGGATGAAAGCCAAGAAAAAAGTATGTTGTTTCATAAACAGCCCCTCTCTAATTCTATGCTTAATACTTATATGGAAAGAAAGGTGGACTAGCTCTGCAAACAATTATTGGAAGAAAATCTCACCAGATGACACTCTATAACCAATCTTAGGGCTTCCAATTTGCTAATGAATAATGTAAATTACATCAGCTTTCAAATCTCTCAAGAGCAGAACATTGAGTTATGGAAAGCTCAGTAAGCTGCCCTATACTCTACCACTATGTAATCTGTGTAACATTTCTCATGGAAAGAGTTCTTAATTCAGTACCCCTAACTTACAAATATCGAACCAGACAAGTAGGGAACTTCTATCACATCTACAGTAGAAAACAAATGTAGGTTGTTTGGACAGACTTAAGAGACTGCAATAACAAGAGTTTTCTCTAGCTTATCATGTCACATCTAGCCTTCTTTGGGGTGTGGTTATTATAGTTTTTGAGAAATGATTTGACCCATGGTACATCTGAATTCTTGTAGGAGACAACTATAGTAACTACGTTTTAGAGTGCAAGTTCTTAATGTGTTGATATTTTAATAGTTGTCAAGTTAAACTCTCTATGTGTTTACCTATTTAATTGTTACTGGCACCCCAAATCAATTACCTCAGTGTCGCACAGCTTTATTTACAACAAAAATGGGATGAGGAGTGGATTATTGCTCTAAGATACTGAAGGACCACTAGAAGGTATATCAGAGAGGGACATTTATTTCCCCACAAAAATGCATTTATACTGACAATCAAAATAGTCTAGGGGAAATTATGATATGTAGTTATGGATATGGATATCTATATCTGGTTATCTATATGTGGATATCTATATATCAAGATTGAGTATGGGGACATATAAAAGGAAATACTTTAAACAAAAGTCAAATTTAAATGATGTTTGAAAGAAACATGGAGGGAGGGCTTAAGGAAAAATGGAAAATTTGTAAGTACCATTTATATTGAAACGTGGTGCTTTGGAACTTTCCTGGAACGAGCATTAACTGTTTTATATCACTGTTATCTCTGGTTGTTTTTAGAGATGGGAGGAAACAAAACACACAGGTAGAGTGAAGAAAGTAGAGAACCACCATTTAGAAATAAAAAGGCTCTCAGCAACTTATTACACATCAGATTATCCTCAGTCATGATCCTGGCTTAGAATGAAAGGCAGCAGTTTATTATGGAAATTTTTGGATCTAAATTAAATAAATTAACAAAATATATCTAAAGTAACAGTATAATTTATTGCAGACTTGGAAAGAAGACTCCATACTTTTAATAGAAATAGGAAAATGATCGACATGCACTTCTGTTTGTAAAATAAAATGGTATTAATTTCTGTTATAGAATTCTTATGATTGCATTATGCATTAATAAGATTTGTACATTGACAATCATATATTACCTTCCAATTTTTTCTTGTGTCTTTGATTAACTCTTGTAGAATGAGTCACTGTAATGCCCTAATAGCTCGTTCTTTATGATCACGCAATACTTAGTTTATTTTCACCCTCTTCAAATGTATATGATCTAATAATAGTAAGTACTCCTGATTTGTCCTCTGTTTTTCTCTTTATTGCTCCCTTCCACACCATCCTCTACCATAACCATACCAATCAATTTTTATCATTCAGACATTTGATTCTGAAGAGACAATGAGTAAGAGTTTAAAGTAACTCGGTATCTTTAGATATTGAAAAAAAGTTGTATGTATATTGTCTTTTATGTTGTTAAATTTCGGCATTTTAATAGGAGAGTTACTAAAATTATGAAATATTAATGTTAACATTTACAAAAGTGAATTAAATGTCATGGGACATTATTACTAGTGTGGATTGTTTTCTTAGGTCCAGTAATATGTATTAATACTTTATGAAACAGATATATTCATAAAGTGTTGAAATTACATAGTATCATATACAAAACCACAGTATTTAGTATATATCAAATTTATAAATGCATTTAATTACACTCTCATATTTAAAATTTTCCCCTCTTTATCTGTGTCATCAAAATATTTATCATCTAAAGATACTCACTTATGGTTAAAATGGTTTAAAAATGTAATGCAATTCTTAAGTAAGGAAAGATGATGAATTTGGTGTTACGTTTTATCCTGACCTCATACCTACTGACTTCAGTGCTTGAATGAAATATGCATATGACGTTGTGATTTAGCATAGTTTGGCTTTAAGTAGTCATTCTTCATTCTGTTTTTCACCACGGGTATTATTTATACGACCATAATGTTCCCTTTCAAAACATTTTTTGAAATGTATGGAATAATAAATTTCTTTTTGTCTCACATTTGTAGAAGTTGAAAGTATTCGTTTTGTGCTTCTATGAATATACGAAATGTAAATGATTCAGTCGTTGGGGAGGATCATCATGTTTTCTGGTAGGAAAAAAAGTCAAGGAGTTTATGAAAGATGCTGAATACAATGTTGCTCCCTGCTTATATAGATCAGTTTAATTTACATCCCGTCTTTGGATTTCAGGTCACTATTGTGGGTCCCAAAGTAGATTTGACCTAGTCTCAGGTGGTTTTCTGTCAAGAGTGTCCTTTAAACATCAACACCTATTTAAGAGATACAGTCCATAATGTACTCCTGGAATTTTCAGGCTCATTTTGTCTTATAGGTTAGTCCTCAAAAGAAGCCAGTCTCCCCGAGGTTATTAAGACTGGACCTAACACTGTGATGGTCCATTCAAGGTTGTAAGCAGACTTTCTGAGTCTTACTAAAACTTGTTTTTGGAAATGGAGAAACAAAGTAAATAGTTCCTGCTTTGGGAATGGAAGTATCAAATACCACGAATTTATTTTCCTGTTAAAAAATTAAAGGAATATATTTTTTAAAATATTTTACTTTGAAGAGGTAAATGGCTAACTTAGCATTATTACATAATGTATGCATGGATGAAGGGTGGAGAGGTGACTTGATAAGAATTAGTGTGTAGGATAAACTGGAATAATTGTGTAGTTAAAGGAATGATTTTTTTTTAGTCAATGCAGAAAGAAATCAACAAATTAATATCAACAGATATCTATTAAATCAAATTAAATGTGGTTTAATATTTTCATAACTAGTCATTTGCATGGAAATTTAGCCAATCAACTATGTATGTGTGAAAATCCATGAAAAATGAAATAATAATTTGAAAGCAAAATAGTTATCACAGTGTTAAAATTAAGCTAGGTGTCCTTTTATTACCTAGAGGCAATTTGGAGCTTTTGGTCCCCAGTTACATTGTTATGTTCTTTTCCTCAAGGTCTAGTAAATTTGTAAAAATGGCCTTATTATTACATATTGGTTCAGTATTTGTTAGGGTATAAATACACACCATCACTTGGAGTTTTATGAAATAGCCTCTAAATAATTATATTTAAGATCATATCTGTAAAGTGATGTAAAACAAATTAAGGTATATTGACTGCAACTTAAAAAATACTGAATCATTGTTATGGGAAGCTGTCTTTGAATTGTTCTGCTATTTCTATTTAAAGCTGAGAAACTTGTAGCTTACAGAATTTCACTATAGTTCTGGTTCTATTTCCCCAAATGAGTGGAGGCAGTTTATTACGAGAAAAATAAATTGTGAAAGACCTTGGTTTTATCTGAAAGTGACCAAAGTCTTTTCCTGAATATACTATTTATGTTTTTTTTCTTTTTTTTGAGATGAAGTCTCACTCTGTCTCCCAGGCTGAAGTTAAGTGATGCAATCTCGGCTCACTGCAACCTCCACCTCTCGGGTTCAAGCAATTCTCATCTCTCAGCCTCCCGAGTAGCTGGGATTACAGACACTCGCCACCACGCCTGGCTTGGCTTTTCTTTTCTTTCCTTTTTTCTTTTTTTCTTTTCTTTCTTTCTTTCCTTTTTTTAATTTTTTGGATAGAAGGGGTTTCATCATGTTGGCCAGGCTGGTCTCGAACTCCTGGCCTCAAGTGATCCGCCCGCCTCAGCCTCCCAAAGTGCTGGGGTTACAGGCATTAACCACCACGCCCGGCCTATGTATGCTAATAATTGTAAACTGAACCCATTTCTGCTAAATAGATTTTGAATAGAATTGAAAAAGTTTAACAACTCAGGATCCCAGGGACTTGTGTGGTTCTACCTCTTTCATTTAAGGGTTCAGCTTTACTTTAGGGAAGTCATGTAATTGTATAACATCCTTGTAGTCTTCTGCTTAAGAGAAGCTTAGAAATTGATATTATAAGGGTTTTAATGATATGGGACCAGCTTGTGTCTGTAGCAGCTCTCCAAGGCCAATTGAAAACCAAAAAGGAGTTCTCAGATCTTTCTGTCTTTCATGTAGAAATATCTTCAGAACACTCCATATATTAAGAAAAATTGATCGGCTCTTCATGTATTAAACAAATATTTACTGAGCACTGTGATAGGTAATAGGAATAAATAGTGAACAAAAATGATGCAATTCCTGTTTTTCACTGAGCTTATAGTCTTGATGATGTAAAAGCAGAGAGCAATAGTAAATCATCACAATCCAACTTTAGGGATATGAGAAGTACAAGCATGCAGCTCTAGATCATTCCACACTGTCTTCTTGTTCCATTCTGCCTGCTTGTTCTGTTCATAATCTAGTCTGAATCTTGTATCCAGGACTGCTATTTTGCTGGTGTACACCAGTGTGGCTCTAACGGCCATTAAACATGTTGAATTCTTTCCATAGCAGCTGATATGAAGCTGCTGCCCCAACCCTCCAAATCCTCCCATCATGAGAATCTTGGCAACTCTGGCTCCTCCCTCTGGACCTTTGTATCTTCTCATGATCCAGCATCTACACAGACAAACATGGAGCCTCTAGTACTCAGCTCCAATACTACCTGTGGTACTTCCTGTCCCTATGAGTTGTTAAATATTTTGAGTCTCATTTCTGCTTGTATGTACTTCAGTATTGAGATTCCCATTTCAAAATCCTGCTCAGTGTCACTAGTATCCCTAGGCTTGGACCCTACTTTTTTCATACAGTTTCTAAGTAAATGAAGACCTATTCCAGAACCTCAAACTTTGACTGGACCTTCCTCACTTTTACTCACCTTTCTTGATTCTCTTTTGCTTTGTTTTCAATCTTTATTGCTGTGTGCTTCTTTAAGGTCACTTGCTTCTTGATATACTATACAAATGCAGGTTGACATGGAATTATATATTGCCTAACACCTGTTGACCAAATTAAGTGATCTGAGAGGACCACATTTTGGATGCTGGATATTGATTATCCTGAGCATTTATTCCTGCTTTATATGTCAACTAAAACTTAAAAACTACTTATAGTGCATTATGCTTCATAAAGAAAGGTATTTCTGTTTCAAACACTGAGGACTTATACTTTAAGGCTCAACTATAAAAAAGTGTCCATGCCCTGAGAAGACCTGTCTATGTGAAGTTTTCTAAATGAGCTTTGCCCATGAACTGAAAATTTTATTATCTATTAAATGCCTGTCTACTTAGCAGGGAGCGTGCTGCTATTATTCATTGTCATTCAGTGATAATAATAATTACCATTTGGAGTATCTATTATGTGGTACACACTCTGCTAAGAGCTTTATTCACATTATCTCAATTATTTCAACAACCTTATTATATTATTACCCCATTTTAGACAGGAGGAAATTAAAATTGAGAAAAGTTAAAAATTTGTCCAAGATTATGCAGCTCATCAGGGTCAGTATTCAAATGAAGTTATTTTGACATCAGAACCTCTGCTTTTAACTAGGGTTGCCAGATCTATCAAATAAAAATACAGGATACTCGGTTAAATTTGAATTTCAGATAATCGACAAATTATATTTTAGTATAAAGTATGTCCTCATGCAATATTTGGGGCACACTAATACTAAAACATTATTTCATTATTAATCTGAAGTCCAAATTTAACTGGACATCCTGGCAACCCTACCTTAAAAACTACCCTATACTTTTCCCAGGGTTATTAAAAAAACAGAGAATGTGCAAGATAGATAGGGAGTAGTAGAGCAGAACCTGAAGGCAGTTGGTGGAGAATTGAAGGACCCAATGAAAGAGGTAAAGACCAATAATTCTGGAGGCTATAAATACAAGGTACCATTTATAGAGGCATTACCTTGAAGGAGAGCTTGGGAGAAAGATTTGTCTTTTAGGGACTCTATAGTCTATCAGAGATTTTTTTTTTTCCTGTGGTAGGTGAGTAGAGACATCCTTGTTTCAATCCTGTTACACAATCGAATCATGTAATGAAACAGGTGGAAAGAGCTGGAAAGAGCAAAGAATGCATAATGAGAATATTTATGTTTTAATAATGTTGCAACTCAGCCACTCACTAACTGCCTGACAAGACACACTGTTTCTCCCAGTCTCAATCTCCTCATCTGGAAAATGAGGATAGCAACACTTGCCCCAACTATATCACAGGAATTTTATGAAAATTAAAGGGAGGTGAGAAGACTTGGTAAGTGGTAAAATAGTCTACTAATATAAATCCTTTCGATAAACATCAGCACAGTTCTAACAAATTAATTAATCATCATGTTCAAGGTTGGGATGGGGGAAGCATTTATTTTTTGCCAACCTAAAAAATACTTTACTTTGAATAAATCCCTTGTGATTACTTAATAGGACCATCTGAAAGTAAAATAAGAGATGAGAGTCCACACAAGCTGCTACTGTTTACTGCTGAGAGTGACAGACTTGTGTGTTCTATAGGAATATATGAAGAGAAAGATTTCTCTGGCTGTTTCCAAATGTTTGAGAAACTTTATAGCATTTTGATTTAAAATAACATTTCTGAACATAAATAAATAAATAAATATTTCTGATAGAGCAGGAAATTTAAGCTGGATGATTTCTAATGAGAAATCATGTTGTAAACACTGGATGAGAGAAACATAAACTTTTAAGTTTCATTTACAGTACTTTCTATTACACTAAAGTGTAGAGAGACTGGTGAGAACCTTTGTGGAAAAGTTATGGTAGGTTTCAGCAGCAAAAGCTGTAGCTATAGTAGTTTATTTTTCTAAGTGAATGTAACATTGGCAAAGATTAGGATATCACGTAAAAGAGAGAGCTGACTCCATACTGTCAAGGAAGCATGAGAGCAGGACTGTATAATTGGGAAAATTTGACTTCTAGCTTCCCCATCCTAGATCCTTTACCTAATAATAATAATAATAGTAATAAAGTTATAAATAACAGAGACTTTATCATTGCAATAGATAATTCATTACCTTGTAAGGATAATTCACTCACCTTATAAGGTGAGGACAAAATGGGTAGTGTAAGTCAAGGGTCTCATATGATATTGGAACCCCTTGAAGACTCAATAAATTGTCAGTGTCATTGTTATTTTTATTATATTTATCATTATTCCCATGTTATATATGAAGAAATTGAGATGTGTTCCATCCTGTGACTTGAGGTACTCAATAATTCAGTTTTTCCATAATCAAAAGCTCATGCCAAGATAAAAGTCATTTCTAATTGAGTGTGACTATGTCAATGTTCTTTCTCCCAGAAGGGTCTGCCTTTATAAACCTAAATTCTCCATGTGTAACAACAGGTTCTGTTCTCTGAAAAGGGCATTCAGGCTTCAGCCAGAAATGGTGTGGGATGAGAATTTGAGTCTCACATGCCAGTTTCTCAAAATTCCACTACCTATATAACCCTGAATCTTTTTAGGTCTTAAGTCAGCCCTATGGGGGTAACAGTGTTAGTGCCATTCATTAGGCACATTATGACTTGAAGCTCAGGAGGATGGGGGTAGAGAGTATGAAAGCAATAGCAAAAGATCTAATAGAAGCAAAATAAAGGAGGTATTTATCATGAAGATCTTTGGAAGATCTTTGTTTTCTAATCATAGATACTGTAGAGTTCTAGGACATCACAGATATAAAGTCCCATGTTCTAGAATAAATTTACTTTTAAAAATCCAGGAAACTAAACCTCTCTCTTCTTTCTCTCTCTCACACACACACAAACACGAAGTAGCCCACTACATAAAATAGGCATTGGAAGAGGAAGAGTTCCTCTGATTGAAAGAGGAAGAATAAAGATTTTGCTCCCTCTTATCACATTTAGGCAGCCATTGAGGGGAATCCTTAAATAACAGTTTCAATATTATTGGTCTAATATAACACTCTTATAGATGAAAAAAATGATCCCCAAAGAGAGGGAATGAAATTTCCCAAGGAGTTAGTGAGTGACCAAACTGGCACTGGTGCCTATGTCTTCTGATTCCCAGTCTAGTTTTCTTTTTGCTTTTAAAATTGAAGTACCAGGTGTTTATATGCTAGCAATGTGATGATTTCACAGACCTATGCTGCTTCTTTATCATTTTGAGAACAGAATATGACTGTGTCATCAACATCATTATTAGCATCATCACCGGCAGCTGTAAGAAAGTTTATCCTGTGGCATGCATGCCAAAAATGTTTTGCAGGCTTCTGTATAGTGGAAAAGCTTGCTTCCAAATGGTGCCATAAACTGCTGCTCCAGGCCTCCAAGCACCACAGGGACGAGTTGTCACATAACCACTGGCAGTCACTCATCATTTCGCATCTCCCATCCCATCCATTATTCTTCATGGATCCGTAGATCCATGAAGAATAAATGTTGAGGTATTTCATATGATGCGATTATTATGTTTTCCATGCCTATATCAAAGCATCTCATGTACACCATAAATGTGTACACCTACTAAGTATCCAAAAACTTAAAAAATAAAAGAATAAATATTGTTACACTGTGTATTTTGTAAATTTATTCTATTTAGGGAGGGGAAAATTTTTTTCAAAGAGAAATAACAACAGTGAATGTTATCATTTTCCCATTGTTTTAATTTTACTGACTGAGCAGTGGTGATGAAATAATCAAAATGAGCAATTGAGAGTTCATACAATGAATAGGAAAAATACTAAAATGCAGTGACTATAGAATCTCCCTAAGAGGAAAGAAAAGCTATTGAAAATGAATCTGACTGCCATTATTTGTTTGAATAAACAGTTAAACATTTTCTCTCTTCTCTCCTGCCACTCCAGGCCATTAAAACTGCTCTTTAATATATAAATATATATAGGACATCCATTTCAGTAATGCTAACATCCAAACAAAGAATAACAAAATAAATCTCATTACCTGTTACATTTAGTAATCTAGATATTCCAGACTATGAGAACTGATAGCTGCCTTATACAGAGCAGTGGCCAAACTAGCCAGTGTGAAGAGCCCTAGACAAATAAAAATCTCAGGAAGGGCTATAAATTTTTATATGGTCTACAGAAAAACAGCATGTTTATAGAGTGATAGACTTCTTACAGCTCATTTCTCAACATGGGATCTACTTCAGAAACACATGAGAAACTTCTCTGAGATAAATTTTATTGGCCTCATTCCTGATATACTAAACTTGACTTTGAGGTTTGGGCTTGGAAAACTTATCTGGTTTCTAATACAGACATTTGGTGAAGAACTTCTGACCTAGATTAACTCCTTCACTGTAAAGATAAGGAAATGTAGAGTAAGAAAGAGTAAATGACTTGCTGAAGGTAACTTTTTTTCCTTTTCACCTGTATCCATGAACAATGAATGTTGGAGCCTGAGAGAAGTAAGTGGTACAGAAGGGTTCCCCTATTCGAGGGAGTTGCATATTCTAAATGAGAAGATAAGATTAGGAAACATTAAACAAGTAGAAAATAATTCAAGACAATTACTTTTTTCCTGAAGAGGTTGGGGGTCTAGGTGAGGAATTGGGAGACCCAATATTGAAGGACATACATGGATACAGGGTCATCCACCCTTGCTTTGCAGAATCTCTCATACAGCATTTCGTGGGAAAGATTAGACTCTGTTGAAGTGCAATGTGACTTGGAAATGCAGGTGTGATTTTTACGCTTTTTTAAAAATGTATTTTAGGTGCAAGAGTACATGTGCAGGTTTGTTATGTAGGTAAACTGTGTGTCATGGTGTCATGAGAATTTGGTATACAGATAATTTCATCACTCGGGTAATAAATGTAATAACCAATAGGTAATTTTTTTGTGATCCTCTCTCTCCTCCCACCCACCACCCTCAAGTGGGCCCCAGTGTCTGTTGTTTCTCTCCTAGTATCCATGTGTTCTCATTGTTTAGCTCCCACTTGTAAGTGAGAACATGCAGTATTGGTTTTCTTTTTCTGTATTAGTTTGCTTAAGATCATGACCTCCAGCTCTATCCATATTGCTGCCAAGGAAATGATCTCATTCTTTTTTATGGCTGCATAGTATTCAGTAGTGTATATGTACCACATTTTCTTAATCTAGTCTACTGTCGATGGACATTTAGGCTGATTTTATGTCTTTGTTATTGTGGAGAGTGATGCAAACGTACATGTGCATGTGTCTTTATGATAGAATTATTTATATTCCTTTGGTTACATACCCAGTAATGAGATTACTGGGTTGGAAGGTAGTTCTGTTTGTAGCTCTTTGAAGAATTGCCACACCGCTTTCCACAATGGTTGAACTAATTTACACTTCCACCAACAAAATAAGCGTTCCCTTTTCTCCACAACCTCTCCAACATCTGTTATTTTTTGACTTTTTAATAATAGTCATTCTGATTGGTGTGAGACGGTATCTCATTGTGGCTTTGATTTGTATTTCTCTAATGATTAGTGATATGGAGTAATTTTTCTTATGCTTGTTGGCCGCATGTATGTCTTCTTTTGAAAAGTGTCTGGTCATGTCCTTTGCGCACTTGTTAATGGGGTGGTTTGGGGGGTTTTGGTAAATTTGTATAAGTTCCTTATAGTTTCTGGATATTAGACCTTTGTTGGATGCATAGTCTGCAAATATTTTCTGCCACTGTGTAGGTTGTCTGTTTATGCTGTTGATAGTTTCTTTTGCTGTGCAGAAGCTCTTTAATTAAATTACGTTTGTCAATTTTTGTTTTGTTGCAATTGCTTTGGTATCTTCATCATGAGATCTTTGCCAGGTCCTATATCCAGATTGATATTTCCTAGGTTATCTCCCAGGATTTTTACAATTTTAGGTTTTACATTTAAGTCTTCAATCCATCTTGCATTGATTGTTGTATGTGGTGTAAGGTAGGGGTCTAGTTTCAATCTTCTGCCTATGGCTAGCCAATTATCCCAGCACCATTTATTGAATGGGGAGTCGTTTGCTCTTACAATTTTTCACACTTAGAATAAATATTAAAAGTATCCTATGAAAAGTCAATAAAAGGCTTAACCTGAGCAGGCAAGCTGTTTTCTGACTTCATCTTTAGCATTCATTAGACACAATGCAAAAACTTTTGGATGATCCCCCCCAAAATCACATACTTAATACCCTTAAAACATATAAGACAAGGAATGTACCTAATTATAATGGATTTGATCCAAAATGGTGCAAGACTTGTTAAAGAAGCATAATGGAAGAGAAATAAAACTATGCGCTGTTTTTCTACGAGTAAAGCAGTGTTGTCTTCCTTTAGGAAGAAGTGACTAGCGCAGAAGAGAAAGAAAAGGACGTTGGAGTCTCATGTGTGGAAAGAACAACTAATTATAGGAATAGTTCCTCAGTTGGAAAGGACAGAAAAACAGTTCTGAGGAACAGGTACAGAAGCCAGAAAGAAGGCTTCTCTGAGAGAATTTTACAAAGTAATCAAGAAAATAATGATAAAGTTCTGAATAATTATTTTAGATTTCCTGCTCTCTATTTAAACTTAGACTGGCTTGGACCAGTTAGCTTTTTAAGGTTTCTTTTTCAGCTCTATTATTATCAGGGAAGGCAGAAGAGAAAAAAGAACATCAGATGTGAGGTCAGATTAATCAGGCTCACATTATAGATTGCCTATTATCAGAGCTTTTGGGAGTCACTGCCTTATCTGTAAAATCAGGTTACTACTTTTGCTACTTATACCTCAAAGGAATATTGTGAAAATTATATATGCATATATATTGATAAATATATACTCTGCATATAAAAAATATATAATATATATAATATATATACTCTGCATATATATATATATATATATGTATATATAAAATGTGTTTGGATGTGCTTTGTAAACCAACAGTAGTCTGTACAAATGTTAAAATATTATTCATGCAGTGTTTTTTAACTTTCTTTCCCTCCTGCAATTTCCAAAGGTTCTTAAGTTTCTTGTAACTCATTCTAGAGATTGAAGTAAATATAACAATAGTAATGATAGTAACAATAATGTAACATCTATTGAGTGCTTATTATGTGTCAAGCAACATTTGTAGGTGATTTACCAGAAATAACTAATTTAGTCCATATGATGGAAAATTATATTTGAGGTTACAATTTTCTTTGTACACCAGAAAACAGATTCTAGGTTGTTGTCTTAGTCTTCTGGGGCTGCTATAATAAAATAACATAGATGGAAGGCTTAAACAACAGACACGTATTTTCTCACAGTTGTGGGGGCGAGAAGTCCAAGATCAAGGTGGGAGATTCCGTTCATAGTAAGCCCTCTTCCTAGCTTTCAGACTACCACCTTCTCATTGTATCTTCATGTGGTGGAGAGAGCTCTGGTCACCTTCTCTTCTTATAAGGACACTAATCACATCATGAGGACCCTACCCACCTGACCTCATCTAACTCTAATTACCTCCCAAAAGTTCTGCTTCTGAATATATCATATTATTGGGTATAATTATAACATATAAATTTGGGGGAGATACACTCAGTCCTTAACAGTTGGAAATGAAGATGTTAGATTATGCTGTAGTACTGACTAACTTCCAGAGATGTTGTTACTGAAGATACCCCCAAATGTGCTAATCTTCATCAAGCATCCTATTTTCTCATGAGAGTCTCCTATCTTCCAGAGTGTTTAGGCAAACACTCCTACCATAATAGTTCTTTGACTTCTAGTCCATTGATACCTCTGACTTTTTCCTTTATGGTAGCCTCCTTCTATTTTCACTTTCCTTCCCGTCTATTTCAGATTTCATGAACTATATATTTCAATAACTATCTTGACAAACAGGCACTACTTGTGAAAATGTGGTCTGTTGTATTCACTTTCTCCTAAATTCCTTTATAACCCACAGCTTTTGTGTAAGCCAGGGAAAGATAATGGTGCTTGATCTGTGTTTAATGTGTGTCTTAGCCTCTACACTATGCCTGTCTTGTTTCCTGTTACAACTTCCAGGCCTAGAATGGTGTCTGTTACATATTTATCAAAGGAATAAATAAATTAATCATACCAGAATTAGGACCAGCTTCTAGGCATTCGAGATAGATTTTGGATCATTAAAAAAATATTCTAACGATTAGAACAGTCCAAAATAGAATGGGCTGCATTGTGAATTCTGAATTTCTATGTCACTGAAGATATTCAGGGAGGGCGTAGGTACAGTTCAGGAGAGTGCATGAGACCAGGTGTTTTATGAAGTCTTATCCAATCCTGGATTCTGTTATCTGGAAATAAAACTTGCATAAGGGACTGGAAGTTCATTCATGAAAGAAGAAAATATGAGTAGTTTTTGATTACACATTTAAATTTGATAGTAAAGTTTTAAAATTTGTTCTACTATATTAATAGAATTTACGCAGGAATTCTGACTTTCATAAGCCATTTATTCAAGTGTTCCAAAAGTCATTATTTTTCTATAACCAAACTTCATTTCAACCTTGAGTTTTGAGTCCACCTAGTGGCTGAAATTTGCTATTAATCAATTCTGGGTAAGCTCAAGTAACTTTAAGTTTTCTCAGTTATTTTAGGGCTCAAATTCAGTCTAACGAGAGCTTGTCCTCACCTCATCCTCTTTCCCCAGTGTGGCATAAACATTTCCAGCTGCTCAAATAGTATCATGGCATATGCAAGGAGGCACTTAGTCATTAATGTCTGTCCATACTGGCATCCGCTAAAGCGTGGAAATCCATCTCTCTTTAGCTAATGTTTCCCCTATGTTAGAACCTGCTGAGATGGCTTCAATTACATATTTTATTTGCCCAAACTACACTTAACCTAATCCCCCACCCTCTGCAGTATTTACTTCTCAAAATCAAAATCAAAACCCGTCAGGATTTCTCTCTTTTTCCCATCCCTCCCTCTCCCATCCCCTCTCTTGTTGTACTTCATCATTTTTTTGGTAGTGTGAGAAAATATAACTACCCCTTTATCATGCTGTGCCATGTGAAGTTCCCTCCATCCCTGTTAACATGTTGATGCAGGGAAGCAACTGTCTTCCAGGATTCTAAGTCTAAAGAAGGATGCATGCACCCTCATTTTTCAGATATTCTGTTCTCAGAGCCCTTTCTAAGAAACCATAGCTGGAATAAGACTGTATTATTGTCTGTGATGCTTCACCTCCCTAGTCTAGTCTATGAACCACATAGGTGGAAATATGCTTCTTATGCCAGCTTCTATTATTCTCAACATTTTTTATTGAGACAGGGTCTCACTCTGTTGCCCAGGCTGGAGTGCAGTGGCACGGGGTGATCACGGCTCACTGCAGCCTCAACCTCCCTGGCACAGGTGATTCTCTCACCTCAGCCTCCCGCGTAGCTGGGACTACAGGCATGTATCACCACATTGGGTTAATTAAAAAAAAAATTTTTTGTAGACAGGGGTTTTCACCATGTTGCCCAGGCTGGTCTGTAACTCTTGGGCTCAAGGGATCCTCCCTCCTCTGCCCCTCAAAGTGCTGGGATTATAGGCATGAGCCACTGGGCACAGCCAAGACTATTATTTATAGTATAATTTTGGCTACTGATGCCCAGAGTATTTTTTAATAACATTTATAATTCACGTACCATGAATTACATGTTTCACTTTAAAATGTACAATGTTTGTTTGTACATTTTTGTTTCATTTGTTTTTAGTATGGTCACAAAGTTGTGCAATCATCACCACTATCTAATTTCAGAACATTTTTGTTACCCCAAAAATAAACTCCATGCTCATTAACAGTCAGTTCCTATTACTCTCTCCTCCAAGTTCTTGGCAACTACTAATCTACTTTCTGTTTCTGTGAATTTGTCTTTCCTGGACACTTCATATAAATTGAATCATGAAATAAATGGCCATTTGTGACTGGCTTTTTTCATGTAGTATAATGCTTTCAAGTTTCATCCATATTGTAGCATGTTATAAGTACTTCATTCTTTCTATGGCTGAAAAATACTTCGTTGTGTGAATATACAATATTTTGTTTACCCTTGTATCGGTTGATGAGCATTTTGATTTTTAACAGTTTTTTTGTTATTATAAATAGTGTAGTTATGAACATCTGTGTAAAAGTTTTTGTGTAGGTATATATTTTCATTTATCTTGGTTATATATATAAAAGTGGAAATGCTGGGTTCTATGGTAACTGCTATCTTTAACTTTTTGAGGAAATGCCAAATTGGCATTTGTGTTTAATGTGTGTTTTCCCAGATTTCCACCATATTTCGTTCCAATCAACAATGTTTGAGCATTCTAATTTTTCTACTTTATCATCATTTGTTATTGTCCATTTTTTAATCATAGCCATTCTAGTCAGTCTGAAGTGGTATCTCATGGTATTTTGATTTGCATTTCCCTGATGTCTAATGATGTGGAGCATTTTTTCATGTGTTTGTTAGCCTTCTGTATATCTTTCCTAGAAAAATATCTAAAATTTTTTTTCTTACTTATAAATTGATTTTTTTTGCCTTTTTGGGGTTGAGTACTAATAGTTCTTCACATATTCTGGATACTATACCTTTATCAGTTATATAATTTCTAAATATTTTCTCCCATTCTATGGATTATATTTTCACTGTCTTGATCATGTTCTTTTACACACAAAATTATTTAATTTTGAAGTTCAATGTATATATTTTTTCTTTGGTTACTTGTGCTTTGTCATGTCTAACAAGGCTTTGCCAAATCCGATATAACAAAGTTTGCACTTATGTTTTCTTCTGAGTGTTTTATCATTTTAGTGCCTATATTTAGGTCTATGATTCATTTTGAGTAAATTTTTGTTTATGGTATGAAGTAGGAGTCCAACTTCCTTATTTTGCATGAGAATATCTAGTTGTTAGGGTACTATTTGCTGAAAAGACTATTCTTTCCCCATTAAATTGTCCTGGCACCCTTGTCGAAAATCAATGTACCCTAAATATGAAGGCTTTATTCTTATATTCTTAATTCCATTTCATTGAGCTATATGTTTCTCTTTATGCCAGTACCATACAGTCTTGATTGCTTTAGTTTAGTAGCAACCTTTTAAAATCATAAAGTATAAGTCTTTTAACTTTTTCTTCTTTTCCAAGATTGTTTTGTCTTTTTTCAGTGTTGATTAATAAATTTTTATTAGAACACAGCCATGTCTATTTCTTTACATATTGTCTATGGCTGCCTTCATGCTCCAAAGACAGAGTTGGGTAGTTGAAATGGAGACCATGTAACTTACAAAACTAAAGGTACTTACTCTCTAGTCCATTACAAACATAATTTGCTGGCTTCTGTTCTACAAATATATTTCTTCCAAGGCTATAGATTATATAGTTTCTAAGTGTTACAAACTTATTATATTACAGTTCTGTAAGTTAGAGATCTGACACAAGTCTCACTGGGCCAAAATCAAGGTGGTAGCTGGACTGCGTTCCTTCTGGAGGCTCTAAGAGATAATTTATTTTGTCTTTTCAAGCTTCTAGAGCTGCCACATTCCTTGTCTCATGGCGCCATCCTCCATTTTCTTTTTTTCTTTTTAATTTTTTAAAATGTACCATCATTACCATTTTAAATATACAGTTCAGTGGCAATAAATACATTTATGTCCTTTTTTGTTCCCTCCTATTCCACTCCCCTCTCCTCTTCTGGCCTCTGGTAATCAATCGTCCACTTGCTACCTCCATGAGATAAACTTTTTTAGTTCCTATATATGAGTGGGAACATGCAATATTTATCTTTCTGTGCTTGCCTTACTTCACATAACATAATGGCCTCCAGTTCCATCAACGTTGCTGCAAATGACAGGATTTTATTCTTTTTTTTACGACTGAATAATATTGCATTGTTTATGTATCACGTTTTCTTTATCCATTCATCCACTGATGGGCACTTAGGTTAATTCCATATTTTGGGTATTGTGAATATTGCTGTTTTGACTATTCTGAGTCCTGTGCACTTCCATATAAATTTAAGGATCATCTGGTCAATTTCTACCAAAAAAATGCTATCCAGGATTTTGATATGGATTGCTTTTCAATTTGGGAGTATTGGCATGTTAAAAACATTAAGCTTTCTAATCCATGAGTGAGCTATTGTGTTTTTCTTTATTTAGGTCTTTTAAAATTTCTTCCAACAATGTTTTGTTATTTTCAGAAAATAAGTCTTGAAATTCTTCCATTAAATTAATTCTTATTCTTTTATTTTTTATAATATTATAAATAGAATCTCTTTGTTAATTTTACTTCCAGATTATTCACTGCTAATGTAGAGAAACACAATTTTTTTTTCAATATTGGTCTTGTATTCTGCAATCTTGTTGAAATTCAATCTTGTTCAAATTGTTTGATTGTTTTAATTATTATTTGGTGGATTCCTTAGGATTTTCTACTTACAACAAACTGTCATCTACAAATAGAGGTAGTTTTACTTCTTATTTACATGCTGTATTACTTTATTTTTTTTTTCTTAGTCAAATTGTCCTGGCTCAAATATACCTGTTTGTTGGCATATGGTATATTGCATTTCCTTATCATCTTTTCTATTTTTATAGGTTCAGTAACAATGTTCCCCTTTTATTCCTAATGTTAGTAGTTTGCATCTTTCCTTTTTTTCTCTGTCCATGTTGATAAAGTTTGGCCATATTTCTTGATTTTTTCAATGAACAAACATTTGAGTTTGTTGATTTTTCTCTGTTGTTTTTATTCTCTATTTCATTTATTTATATACTAATATTTATTACTTCCTCCTTCTCTTGGTTTGTGTTTAGATTGTTTTTCTATTTTTAATTCTTAAGGTGAAAGGTTAAGGTATTTGTTTGAGATCTTTATTGTTTTTGGAATATTAAAATGAAGCCTTTCCTTTAAGCTTTAGATTTCACTGTATCTTAGTGTTTTGGTGTGTTGTGTTTTCATTTATATCAATCTACAGATATTTTCAAACTCATTTTGGGGCTCCTTCTTTAATCCATTGGCTATTTAGGAGTGTGCCATTTAATTTCTACATATTTGTGAATTTAAAAATATTCTCCTGATATTTATTTCTAGTTTTTTGACCCCAACCCTCCTCTCACCCTCCACCCTCCAGTAGGTCCTGATGTGTATTGTTCCCTTTTTTGTGTCCATGTGTACTCAATGTTTAGCTCTCACTTACAAGTGAGAATATACAGTATTTGGTTTTCCGTTCCTGCGTTAATTCTCTTAGGATAATAGCCTCCAGCTCTATCCATGTTGCTGCAATAAACACAATATCATTGCTTTTTATAGCTATGTAGTATTCCATGGTGTATATATACCACATTTTCTTCATCCAGTTTACCATTCATAGGCATCTAGGTTGATTTAATGTCTCTGTTACTATGAATAGTGTTGCAATAACCATATGTGTGCATGTGTGTCTTTTTTTTTTTTTTTTTGAGACGGAGTCACTCTGTCGCTCAGGCTGCAGTACAGTGGCGTGATCTCGGCTCACTGCAAGCTCTGCCTCCCGGGTTCACGCCATTCTCCTGCCTCAGCCTCCCCGAGTAGCTGGGACTACAGGCGCCCGCCATCATGCCCAGCTAATTTTCTGTATTTTTAGTAGAGACGGAGTTTCACCGTGTTAGCCAGGATGGTCTCAATCTCCTGACCTTGTGATCCGCCCGCCTCAGCCTCCCAAAGTGCTGGGATTACAGGCGTGAGCCACCGCGCCTGGCCACATGTTTGTCTTTATGGTAGAATAATTTATGCCCTTTTGGGTATATACCCAATAATGGAATTTCTGGGTCAAATGGTAGTTCTGTTTTAAATTCTTGGAGAAATTTCCAACCTGCTTTCCACAGTGGCTGAACTAATTTACATTTCCTCCAGAAGTGTGCAAGCATTCTCTTTTCTCTGCAACCTCACCAGCATACGTTATTTTTTGACTTTTTGATAATAGCCATTGTGATTGGCATAGGATGGTATCTCGTTGCAGTTTTGATATGCATTTCTCTAATGATTACTGATGTTGAACATTTTTTCATATGCTTCTTGGCCGCATGTATGTCTTCTTTTGAAGTGTCTGTTATGTTCTTAGTACACTTTTTAGTGGAGTGGCATTTTTTGTTGTTGTTAATTTGTTTAAGTTCCTTATGGATTCTGGATATTAGAACTTTCTCAGATGCATAGTTTGCAAAATTTTTCCCCATTTGGTAGGTTGTCTGTTTATTCTGTTGATGGTTTCTTTTGCTGTTTAGTTTAATTAGGTCTCTGTTTTTATTGCGATTGCCTTTGCCATCTTCATCATGATATCTTTGTCAGGCCCTATGTCTAGAATGGTGTTTCCTAGGTTTTTGTCAAGGGTTTTTATACTTTTAGGTTTTACATTTAAATCTTTAATCCATCTTGAGTTGATTTTTGTATATGGAGTAAGGAACCTAGTTTCAATCTTCTGCTGCCAGTTATTTCAGCACCATTTATTGAATTAAAGTCTTTTCCTCATTGCTTGTTTTTGTTGACTTTGTCAAAGACCAGATGGTTGTAGGTGTGCTGTTTTATTTCTGGGGTTTCTCTTCTGTTCCATTGGTATATGTGTCTGTTTTTTTTTTTTTTTTTTTCACCACTACTATGTTGTTTTGGTTATTGTAGACTTTTAGTATAGTTTGAAGTCTTATAATGTGATGCCTCAACATTTGTTCTTTTTGTATGGGATTGTTTTGACTATTTAGGCTCTTTTTTAGTTTCATATTAAAGTAGTTTTTTTCTAATTCTGTGAAGAGTTTCATTGGTAGTTTGAGAGGGATAGCATTGAATGTGTAAATTGCTTTGGACAGTATGACAATTTTAGTAATATTGATACTTCTTATCCATGATCATGGAATGTTTTTATTTGTGTCATCTCTGATTTCTTTCAACAGTGCTTTGGGATTCTCATTTTAAAGATCTTTCTCCTCCCTGATTAGCTGTATTCTTAGGTATTTTATTCTTTTTTTGATGCCTACTGTGAATGAAATTGTGTTCTTGATTTGACACTCAGCTTGCATGTTCTTGTATAAAAATTGTAGTCAATTTTGTACATTGATTTTTATCCTGAAACTTTGCTGCAATTGTTTATCACATCAAGGAGCATTTGGGCAGAGGCTAAGAGGTTTTCTAGGTACAGAATCATATCATCTGAAATCCATAGATATTTTGACTTCCTTTCTTCCTATTTGGATGCCTTTTATTTCTATCTCTTGCCTTATTGCTCTGAATAAGACTTCCAGTACCTTGTTGAATAGCAGTGCTGAGAGAGGGCATCCTTTTCCGTTCCAGTTTTCCAGGGGAACGTTTTCAGCTTTTGCCTGTTTAGTATGATACTGCTCCGAGATTGTCATAGACGGCTCCTATTATTTTGATGTATGTACCTTCAGTGCCTGGTTTGTTGAGGGTTTTTTTTTTTTTTAACATGAAGGGATATTTAATTTTATTGAAGGCTTTTCTTCATCTTTTGAGATAATTTTTTTTAGTTCTGTCTATGTCATGGATTATATTTATTGATTTTTGTGCATTGAATTGACCTTGCATCTCAGGGATGAAACTTACTTGATCAAGGTGGATTAGCTTTGTGACGTGCTGTTGGATTTGGTTTGCTAGTATTTTGTTGAGGATTTTTGCAACTGTGTTCATCCAGGATATTGCCATGAAGTTGTGTGTGTGTGTGTGCGTGTGTGTGTGTGTGTGTGTGTGTGTGTGTGTGTCTGCCAGATTTTGGTATCAGAATGATGCTGGCCTCATAGAATGAGTTAGGAGTCCCTCCTCAATTTTTTGGAAGAGTACCAATAAGAATGGTACCAACTCTTGTTTATACATTTGGTAGAATCTGGCTGTGAATCTCTCTGGTCTTGGGCTTTTTTTTTCTGATTGTAGGCTTTTTATTACTGTTTTGATTTTGGAACTCATTTTTGATCTGTTTGTGTGTCCAATTTCTTTCTAGTTCAATCTTGGGAGGTTGTATGTTTACAGAAATTCATCCATTTCTTTCAAGTTTTCTAGTTTGTGTGCACACAGGTATTTGGAAGTCTCTTAGGGTTTATTTATTTGTATTTCTGTGGGATCAGTGGTAATATTCCCTTTGCCATTTCTGACTGTGTTTATTTGGGTTTTCTCTCTCTTTATTAGTCTAGCCAATGGTCTATTAATTCTATTTATTCTTGCAAATAACCAACTTCTAGTTTTCTTGACCTTTTGTATGTTTTTATGTCTCAGTTTCATGCAGTTCAGCTCTGATTTTAGTTATTTTTTGTCTTCTGCTCTCTGAGGTTGTTTTGCTCTTGTTTTTCTAGTTCTTCTGCTTGTATTGCTAGATTGTTAATTTGAGATCTTTCTACTTTATTGATATAGGCATATAGCACTGTAAAGTTTCCTCTTTACTCTGCTTTAGCTGTTTCCCAGGAGTTTTAGTCATGAAATCTTTGCCCATGCCTTTGTCCTGAATGGTATTGCCTAGGTTTTCTTCTAGGATTTTTGTGGTTTTAGGTCTTATGTTTAAATCTTTAATCCATCTTTAGTTAATTTTTGTATAAGGGGTAAGGAAGGGGTCCAGTTTCAGTTTTCTGCATATGGCTAGCCAGTTTTCCCAACACCATTTATTAAATAAAGAATCCTTTCTCCATTGCTTGTTTTTATCAGGTTTGTCAAAGATCAGATGGTTGTAGATGTGTGGTGTTATTTCTGAGCCCTCTGTTCTGTTCCATTGGTCTATATATCTGTTTTGGTACGAGTACCATGCTGTTTTGGTTACTGTAGCTTTGTAGTATAGTTTGAAGTCAGGTAGCATGATGCCTCCAGCTTTGTTCTTTTTGCCTAAGATAGTCTTGGGTATACGGGCTCTTTTGTGGTTCCATATGAAATTTAAAGTAGTGTTTTCTAATTCTGTGAAGAAAGTTAATGGTAGCTTCATGGGAATAACATTGAATCTATATATTAATTTTCCCGCTATTGCCATGTTCATGATATTGATTCTTCCTATCCACAAGCATGGAATGCTTTTCCATTTGTTTGTGTCTTATTTCCTTGAGCAGTGGTTTGTAGTCCTCCTTGAATAGGTCCTTCACATCCCTTGTAAGTTGTATTCCTAGGTATTTTATTCTCTTTGTAGTAATCGTGAATGGGAGTTCACTCATGATTTGGCTCTCTGATTGTCTGTTATTGGTGTATAGGGATGCTTGTGATTTTTGCACATTGATTTTGTACCCTGAGACTTTGCTGAAATTGCTTATCAGCTTAAGGAGATTTTGGGCTGAGATGATGGGGTTTTCTAAATATACAATCATGTCATCTGCAAACAGGGACAATTTGACTTCCTCTCTTCCTATTTAACATGCTTTATTTCCTTCTCTTGCCTGATTGCCCTGGCCAAAACTTCCAATGCTATGTTGAATAGGAGTGGTGAGAGAGGGCATCCTTGTCTTGTGCTGGTTTTCAAAGGGAATGCTTCTACCTTTTGCCCATTCAGTGTGATATTGGATGTGAGTTTGTCATAAATAGCTATTATTTTGAGATATGTTCCATCAATCCCTAGTTTATTGAGTGTTTTTAGCATGAAGCGGTGTTGAATTTTATTGAAGGCCTTTTCTGCATCTATTGAGATGATCCTGTGGTTTTTGTCATTGGTTCTGTTTATGCGATGGATTACGTTTATTGATTTGCATGTGTTGAACCAGCCTTGCATCCCAGGGATGAAGCCGACTTGATCGTGGTGGATAAGCTTTTTAACATGCCTCTGGATTCGGTTTGCCAGTATTTTATAGAGGATTTTCGCATCGATGTTCATCAGGGATATTGGCCTGAAATTTTCTTGTTTTGTTGTGTCTCTGCCAGGTTTTGGTATCAGGATAATGCTGGCCTCATAAAACGAGTTAGGGAGGAATCCCTCTTTTTCTATTGTACCAGCTCCTCTTTGTATCTCTGGTAGAATTTGGCTGTGAATCCATTTGGTCCTGATCTTTTTTTGGTTGGTTGGCTATTAATTATTGCCTCAATTTCAGAACTTGTTATTGGTCTATTTAGGGATTCGACTCCTTCCTGGTTTAGTCTTAAGAGGGTGTATGTGTCCAGGAATTTATCCATTTCTTCTATATTTTCTTATTTGTGTAAAGGTGTTTATAGTATTCTCTGATGGTAGTTTGTATTTCTGTGGGATCAGTGGTGATATATCGTTTATCATTTTCTTATTGTGTCTATTCAATTCTTCTCTCTTTTGTTCTTTATTAGTCTGGCTAGCGGTCTATATATTTTGTTTATCTAAGTATTTCATTTTTGGGTACTAGTATAAATGTTATTTTAAAATTCAGATTCCACTTGTTCTTTCCTAGTATATAAGAAAGCATTTTTTTTTCATAAATTTACCTTGTATTTTGTATCCTTGCTAAAGTTACTTTTTAGTTTTAGGAGTTTTGTTGTTGTTTTTGTAAGTTCCTTTATATTTTTTACAGAGACAATTACGTCATATAAGAACAAAGACTTCCAAATCTCTCTACTGTTTATTTCCTTTTAAAAAATCTTGTTGCATTAGCTTGTATTTCCAGTATAATGTTGAAAAGGAGTAGTGAGAGGGTACATCCTTGCTTTGTTCCTGATATTATTAGAAAAGTTTCTAGTTTGTTATCAATGAACTATGATGTTATTTGCAGGATATTTGTAGATATTCTTTATCGATTTGAAGCTCCCCCTTATTTCTAGTTTGCTGAGGGTTTTATTAAATAATGACTGGGTTTTGGATTTTGTCAAATCTTTTTTATACATTTATTGGTATAATCGTGATTTTTTTCTCTAATCTGTTGATGTGACAAATTACATTGTTTTTCAAATATTGAACTAGCCTTGCAAACCAGAAAAAAAATCTCAGTTGGTTGTGGTGTATAAGTATTTTTATATGCTCTTAGCTATTATTTGCTAATATTTTATTGAGAATTGGTATTAGGTATTTTGCAAGACATGCTGGTCTGCAGTTTTTGTTTTGTTTTTGTTTTTGTAACGTCTTTGTCCAGTTTTAGTATTGGTAATCCTGGCCTCATTGAACAAATTAAGAAAAATCCTCTCTCCTTCTATCTTCTGGAAAAGATTATAGAAAATTGATATAAGTTCTTCCTTAAATGTTTGGTGGAGTTCGCTAGTGAACCCATCTGTGTCTGAAGCATTCTATTTCATAAGGTTATTAACTATTGATTCAATTTCTTTAATAGTTCTAAATCTATTCATACAATCTATTCTTGTGCCAGTTTTGATGGATTGTGACTCTTGAAAAATTTGTTCATTACATATAGCTTATCAGTTTTGCAGAAATAGTTTCTAATATTTCATTATTATCCTTTTAATGTCCATGTGATCCATAGTGATGACCTCTCTTGCATTTATAATATGAGTTATTTGTGTCTTTTCTCTTTTTTCCTTACGTCAGCTATAGACTTGTCGATTTTTTGGATCTTTTGAAAGACTCGGCTTTTGGTTTTTTTGATTTCACTATTGATTTTCTGTTTTTAATTTCATTGATTTCTACTCTTTTATTTTGTTTTCTGTTGCTTACGTTGGATTTAATTTTCTTTTTTTTTTTTGTTTCCTACAGTGGAAACTTAGAAGACTGATTTTAGATACTTCTTTTTTTTTATAATACATGCATTTAATGCAATAAATTTCCCTCGTAGTGCTGCTTTCATTACATCTCACAAATTTTGATACGTTCTATTTTCATATCCGTTTAATAGAAAATATTTTTACATTTCTCTTGAGATTTCTTCCTTGATCCATGTGCTATTTAAAATTCTATTGTTTAGCTAGGCATTGTGGTGCATGCCTGTAATCCCAGCTGCTACTGGAGAGGTTGAGGCAGCATGACCACATGAGCCCAGGAGGTCAAGGCTGGAGTGAGCTATGATTGTGCCAATGCTCTCTAACCTGGGTGACAGAGCAAGATCCCATCTCTCTAAAAAAAATAGCATGTTTTTAATCTCTAAGTATTTTGGGAGTATGGGTTTATAAACATTGCATTATGATTTAAGAGATGAATTTTATCTATTTTAATAATATAGCTCTTGTCATAAATATCTCTGATTCAATCCTGATCTCTTTTTGGGAAACATTTGAGTAAATTTTGACTTCTGTTTGGCCCACCTCTATGCATGTGTAGAAGTACGCTCATATGCCTGAAGAAATAGCATATATAAGGAGAGCCTAGGCCCTGTGTTGAGCCAGGAGGGGTGTATGATGGTATGAATTTGCAAATACAGTTATGGGCTTGCAATAAATATCACATCACTTAGTTAAAACAATCAAATTAAAGTTGATTCTGAGGCTCCTTCCTAACAAAACAATTTTAGTCACTGGGTGTTGCATGTGTATGTACACACGTACGTGTGTGTGTGTGTGTGCGAGAGAGAGAGAGAGAGAGAGAAAGAGAGAGAGCGTATACGAGGACCTTTTCCCTCCTTTAGAATCTCACAAATATCGTAGGTTGTATATGGTTCCTGGAAATCTTGTCCTTTGTTCATCATAAATGCTATTGAAGTGTTCATTGTCTGAATCGATATGGTACCTTGAAGACCTGCTGTATTTCCATCCAAATTTAGCATGAGTGTTTGCCAAGTTTGGAAGCTGTTGTGGCTAAGATTCAGCTTCCCTAGGTGTTTTCACTCGATTATATCCTTACTCCTACCAGATCATGCCATTTTTCCAAGGCACTCAGAGAAAACAGGGCATAGGTCCAAAACAGGGCATAGGTCCTCTGCTACTTGTGGAAATCCAATTGATAATCTCCTTTCTGGTTTTGGGACATTCCATTCTCATTCGCTGCCCTTGCTTCTGTCTCCTCAAAATCATACATCCTATTATTTGTTTCCAAGCCAAATCACCTCAGGTTTCTGGAAAAAAAAAAAAAACTAAGAAAGTTTAATTGTCTGAAAGCAACTTCTTTTTTCAGTACTGAATTTCATCCCTCCCCGATACAAGAAGGAACAAGGAAAGGAAAAAATGCAGTCAGAACAAAATACATATGTTTTATTCTGGATTGCCTTGAAAGCTAAGCCTTATTCAAAAGCTTTGCATGCACATAGTTTGTTTGCAAAGTTGTCTCAGATAGTGGTAGTGAAGAACCAGGGAGATTGAAACATGACAGAAGAAAAATTCATTATCATTATGCAGGATCATGTTTGCTGCTGCTATGGATAACTGATGTTCAGTCTGGATGGACTCTTGTGAGGAGACATATAAAATGCACCTCAGAATGGTTTGCCTAAAGGATATTGTCTGGCCATTGACCTCTGATCTGTATTTAGTTGCGGATTGGGCTATTGGGTGTTAAACCTTAGTCATTTTCCTACTGAGCATGTGTGAATGCAGAGTGAGATTCCATAGTCATTCCATGATGTGGTGTCAGAGAAGCCCTGAAACAGAAACTGAGTAATATGTAGGACAACTGGATATGAGGTGCTGTCAGCATGAAGTGAGACTGAAACTCACATAGTGCTATTAGGCACTGTATGACTCGAATCAGATATGAGGGCAAGACAATGTGAGGAAGTGCTCAAGATGACTTTTATAGAGTCTGCCCTTTGCACCACTCACAATCTCTTATTTCCTCCATTACATTTTTAATGAAGTAGCTAACTGCCTTCTCTACCAAATACGATACATGAAGGCAATTAATGGAACATGCTATTGTCCCTGCTGTTGCAACTGGTCTAAAGTCTATATTGATATTCATTGTCTCACTCTTCTACCTGCAGTTTATTTTTCCCTCACTCTCAGCCATCACTGTAGTTATTACAGGTTGCTTGTCTGGTGGGATGACCAAAAATTTCAGCCTAAAGGGCTTTGGGCCCTTGGTTGACTTGCTTTTGCCAGGCTGTGATATCTGTATTTGTTCATTTATCATTATCATGAGGCATGAATGTACAAAGAAATACCCCAGTACCCTTGGGTTCTAAAAATTTCTCTCTACCTCAATCATGTAACAGTAAACCTAGCTCCACAAGGTGATTTGGGTCAGTTTTCCCCAGTAATATTAACTGTTTTTTTTCTGCTTTCTGGTGCCTTTCTTAAAAAATCCAAAAGAACTAGGTGGCGGAGTGTTGTAGCTTCATGTTCAATGGCATCCTTCCACTCTCCTTTTGTAGAAGCATTCTTCTCCATTGAAAGCAAAGTCTCAAATCTGGCAGCGTCTAAGGGTTTAGGGATGAATAACCAAAGTCTACAAGTGTTGGAGAGAGGTGGCAATCCCATTGTTGCCTGGAACAGTTTATTTCAGCTACTGCGGACACAGAATCATATCAACTATTGGTTTAATGAATACACTACATACTGGAGCATCATGGTCCAACCTTTTAGAGTGAGTTCCCAAATACAACCTACACTGGGTCTCTGCTAAGCCATTCAACTAAGCTGGCTGATTTCAGATTATATGATACGTGGTAGAACTAGTAACCCTGGATGTAAGAGGGCTAATTTAATTCACCTGCAACAAAGTGGCTGGATGGTACTATACATATCAAGGGCTCAGTGTCAGTCTCTGTTGCTAGCAGATTGGGCATTCAGCATAGAGGTAGCTATATCAACCTTTGTGAGGGGAAACTCATGCCTAGCTTTTATTTCTGCTACCATAGACACTTTATTCAATGTACCATTAAAAAAGCACTGGGGTAGCTTAGGTGAGAGGCTGGCTGATATCCATAGGATAAATTATCCTATTCTCTTAGATGTTGAGGAGCTCCTTAACATTAATGTTTGTCACAAACTTCATCCTTCACCCATTCCATAGGTTATCCCTGTACCACTACTCTAGACCCCCTTGTCTCCAATTTCAGTCTTGCTATTTCTAGATTTCAAACCATCTAGTGAATACATTTAACACCACCCAGACATCTACGGCTATCCATACTTCTGGCCATTTCTTGTTCTAGGCTGTATCCGTTAGCTGTTTCTACAAAATAAATCACCTCGAAACCCAGTTGCTTAAAGCAGTAAACTTGTATTTTCATTAATAACCCAAAAAAAATGTCAGCTAGTTAGTTCTGTTTTCCTGGATCAGTGTTGGTTTATTTCAACCAAGCTTGTTCAGGCACCTGCAGTCAACTGGTGGAACAGCTGGGAGATGGCTGGTCTAGGAGGGCCTTACTTATGTGTCTGGTAGTTTGTTGCCTGTTGCCTAGGGCAGTTGGGGCCACATGGCAATTATCATCCAGAAGACTATCTCAGACTTCTTCACATGGTGATATCAGGGTTCTGAAAGACAGAAGAGAAGCTTATTGAGTACTAGGCCCAGAATTGGTACTTATGCTGAGTTGAATGAGTCAAACAAATCGCCACGCCCACCCATTGTCAAGGAGTGGGGAAATAGACACTATTTTTTAATGGGAGGAGTTGAAAAGTCAGAAACAACAGGGTAAATAATTTCAGTTATTATTGCAATTAATTAACTATACACTAAGTTTATAACCAGATGTACTAGTTAAAACAACCTCCCTACTTTTGTCCTTTAGAGACATCCATGTATAAGTCATGCAGAGGCAGTAGCAGGCTACTTTTGGTTTACAATACGTATTGAGTATTGAGCTTACCAAACTGTGAACCAGGCCCTGGAATAGTTCCCCTATTTTCTGACAGCTGCTCATGGAGAACCCCATATAAGGAAGACACTTCAGTGCAACAGAGGACGGTGACATACAGTTTGGGCTATCTGCTTGCACAACTTACTTGAGACCTTGAAAACAGTCTATTTTATAATGGATTGCTGTTGACTTGGTAGATCTGATAATAACCAGCTCATGATCTAGTGGCATAGTCACTTGATGTCCCTTAGTTATGTGCTCAGTTTCTATTAGGGTCTGCTTTTCCAACAAGCAGTGCTCTGCTACAGAAAGTAAGACCTTGCTTTCTGAGATCTGTGCTATGACTGTTCAATTGAGATTAACTAGAGAATCCACATAACATCCTCATCCACTACAGATGCCTCTAAAACCATCAAATCTACTAGGTCATATAGACTGGGCAACAGGACAGCTTTCACCTGATTCTTTTAAAGAGCCTTTTGTGATGTAAGGCATAAAATTAAGTCCCAATATTATATACTTCTTTGATATCTGAAACCAGAAGGACATCAAAAGGCCTAACTGCAAAATTTTTTTCCCTATTCTGTCACTGCAGATAACATCTAGAAAGACCACCCTCCTTAACAAAGGGACTAGGCACAGTTCTTGCTTATCCCAGAGTAGCAGGTTTCAGTTCTCTGTCAAATTATTCAAACAAATCAATGCCAACCCCTCATAGAACCAGGAGCCACCTCACCTTCTTTACACTACGAAGCCTGACTTCCACAGCCCCTCTTGTTCACTCTGTTCCCAAGTGCAATCCCAACATTGCCCTGAGTCATGTGTAGTGTTCTTTTCCTTTGGGCTATGAGTACATGTGACTAATAAATTTCCATTGATCTCATCTGTCTAGTGTTGTGTATCTGGTCATGCCCAAAGCCCTAGGGTCTTCCCTAAAAAATGGGCTAATAGGAGGCAATTAGACCACCCTCTCTTACTGCTCAGAACCCCAATCAAAACAATGCTTTTTGAAACTTATGATAAATGAGAAGAACAGTTTTTCCAACTGTGGCATATTATAAACTACAGCATTCAATGAGGACTACCAGTTGCTGTATTGATTTCTTATTGGGTCTTCGACAAAGCAAATAACATAAAATGGGGAAAGGACACCCTATTCAACAAATGGTGCTGGGATAATTGGCAAGCCACATGTAGAAGAATGAAACTGGATTCTCATCTCTCACATCATAAAAAAATCAGCTCAAGATGGATCAAAGACAAATCTAAGACCTGAAACTGTAAAGATTCTAGAGGATAACATTGGAAAAACCCTTCTAAACATTGGCTTCGGGAAAGACTTCATGACCAAGAACCCAAAAGCAAATGCAGCAAAAACAAAGATAAATAGATAGGACTTAATTAAACTAAAAAGCTTCTGCACCGCAAACGAAATAATCAGCAAAGTTGGCAGACTACCCACATATTGGGAAAAAATCATCATAACCTATATATTCAACAAAGAACTAATATCCAGAATCTACAAAGAACACAAATCAGCAAGAAAAAACAAACAAACAATCCCATCAGAGCTTTTTAAATGATATATTTTAAGCAGCTTCTTTCTTTTGAGCACCCTGGGCTTTCAAATGACTTGACAATATGACGTTTGTTGCCATGTCTGTGTTGAATCCTGAAAGAATAAAACATAGGGAAAACAATATTGTCAAATCTAGTTGCTTCCCCTGAAAATCTTGAGAAGCTTAACTTTCTTATAAGCGTAGCATCTTTTATTTTGGATTATGATTATGAGTATCCTTTGGGGCTATAATCTAATAACTTTGTTTCTTTTGACTACAGAAGGTAGCGAAAAGATATCTTCCCTCATTTTTGGACTAGATCGGGTGCATTCAGGGTGGTATGGCCATAGACCTCCCCTCATTTTCTATGGATATAAGTTAAAAGATCCATTAAATGGCTTAGTTTTTATTCAGACCATCTTTACCTTAAGCTTTAGGTGTATTTCAGTTATTTAAAAGTTGTGTTAATATCCTTTCTAAAAACATACATCTATATAAATTTTATATTTATGTGTTAAAATCTGTCTTACATAAAGTATAATTATTTTGAATGTAGTTGAAGAGAAAGAACACAAACATCATTTTAAGTATTTGAAAGAACTTTTCTAAGACATTTTATTCATTGGAGAATTAATTAGATTGAAAACACTAGATAAAAAATTGAGCATTGACATTTAGGTCACCTAAATGACCAAAGCAGATAGACTCTAATGAAGATATTTGAACATATAATTAAAATGGATAAAATAATTTAGCCAACAGTCAATTCATAGACTGAAGAAATTAAATAAATTTGTAAAATTAAAATTTTATCTTTTTGTGATGGAAATAGAAAACCTCCTCCAAAACTTTTTGAACTTGTTATTTTATCTGTTAAATGTCGATAATAATACCTATTTCAAAGTATGATTGTGAGCAATAAAATGAAATAATGTATTAACTGAATGCAATTTAAATATGAAAAGTAATTTGTAGTCACTCTGTAGTTATGTATTGATTGAATCACCATGTTAAGCATGACACAAAAGTATATTGTAGCTGTATTGCTTCGGGAAAAATTTCTCTTCCATTTTGTTCTGTTGTCCAATAACTTGAAAGATGAGGGAGGAAACATTTGTATTCCTTCAAGCATGGATCACTTTTTTAGAAATGATCTGTGTAGGCATCATTTTCTACTTGAAGGATTATTGGCTGTCAGAATGGTCAGTGTCATCAGTGATTTTGTGGTGTCTGTGGAGGCAGGGAAGGTAAGGAAGCAACCTCACTGTGTGAAAAAGAATTAAAACTCTATTAGGAGAACTGTGAGACTGAACAGTGTTTTCAGCCTAAAACCATAAAGCCTTCAGTCTTAATGATGGCTGCTTTTAACAGTGATATATTGCATTCACCATAAAACTCATTTTGTTCCTTTTCAATAATGCATTGTTTCTGAAGTCAGTAAGTGCACATTTACAGATATTTCATCAATAAACTGTATTATATTAAATTGTCTTCTACTTCAGACATTTTTTGGTTTAAAAAATCCACCCATCAGCATCATTAAATGCTAAATATAAAATTTATGTATAAAACACTAAATAAATTTTTATTATAATAAAAATTACATTATATCTTCCCATTATAAGTTAATAGCTCTATGTGATTTTTGAGATTAATATCCAAAGCTGGACTTTTATTTAAAAACTTGAAAATATGTTTATTATTATTATTACATTTTGTTATCTTTTTTAAAGCTTGACGTATATGAATTTGCTTCTCCACATTTCAAATTGATCTGTATTTCATTCAGAAAGAGCACACATGAACATAAATATGGGAACAACAGACACTGTAGACTATTAGAGTGGGGAGGGAGGAAGCAGAGTGTGGGTTGAAAAACTACCTTTTGGGTACTATGCTCACTATCTGGGTGCATAAACCCATGTAAGAAACCTGCATGTCAACCCCTTGTATCTAAAACAAAAGTTGAAAATTTTAAAAAAGAGAACACTGATATTTTGCTATTGTTGCCTACCAGAATGATAGGAGAACGATATTTGTTAATTAATTTTGGCTGCTATAACACTATATGTCTGTGAAGCATAGAGATCTTTCACTTTTGGAAGGAGTTTATCTTCTATCCCATTGACACACAGATGGCTTTATTTGGCAACTGTGACCTCTGTTATCTGTAGCTTCCAGGTAAGTACCTTCTATTTACTTTGTTGCCTAGTTACATACTTTAAATACTAAACTTAAATTTCAAGTGAATTCCTACTTAAAATAAATAAAATCATAAATTATAGCTATAGTCCATATTTTGTTTTCATAGTCGATACTACTAGTTTGAAAATATTCATTAAAATATCAAACAGAATTATAGAATATCATAAAATATTATTTTCTTTGTACTTCTTATGAAATTTATTGAAGAGTAGTTGAAGTGATACTTGTACTATTTAGTCAGTAATATAAGAGCAAACAATCAAATAGGGAATCACAAAGCTGCTCCTGCTCATCAACTCCACTTTTTAAGTCAGATTTTCCAAGACCAGAATAAAATATTTTCTGCTGGATGGGTTTTTAGCAAAGCTTCTGTGACCCATTCTACTTGCTCAATTATGAAATTGTAATACCCAGAATGTCCTCAGGAAAGAACAACTGCTTTTTGCTGGGAATCATGTGAGAAGCAAGATCTGTAGCAAGAGTTGCACACAGTGGGGGCTCTACTGTCACTTTTTGAATGAATGCACAAATAACTGCTGGAATGACTAGGAGAATTTTAGATAAGACATCATGAGGTCACTTCTATAAAAGAAAGTACTTGCATTAAGCATGCTTTTATGACTCACACATAGCCTGCCCTATAGACAAGTGAATCCCTGAAGTGAGTAGATAACTTTTTTAAGTATCTTATATTTAAGAAGATAAAGTGAACTTCCCAAAGATGTGTACTGATTCAATGACAGACATGACTTTTTATCTTAAAATTTAATTGCTAATAAACTCTTTTTCTCATACGGCAATCAGTACTTGAAACTTTAATTAAAACTCAAAGTTTAGTCTTAAGGATTTTGAGAAATGTTATTGAATTCATCAAGAAACAAACATAAAACATTAACATGGCACAAAAAGCCTAATTCAATGAAGAGAAAAAGGACTTAGAAATAAGCTATGACTTTTTAAATCTTATTTGGATGTTAGGTTTTCTTTCATGCATGAACTACAGAGTTCATGCATTGCTATGACTTCTGCACAAATGGACTATAATAGCCTAATAAAAAGTGCTATGATAGGGTGAGTTGCTTCATAGTGATCCAGGCCAATGGTATTCAGATTGTGATCCATGGACCTGAGCTGTTTCATGAACCTGTGCTGGTCCATGAACTGTTGGCTAGCATAGATATTGAAAACTTTTATAGTGCTTAATAATGTTAAATATAATACATAGGACCTTGTATTTTATAGATTTTATTTTTTTCTAGTAATTTGTTCTTATTGTACTTAACAGAAACTGGTCTCTCATTACGGATAGTTTGAGAAGCATTGATTTAGGCCAAAGTCAACCTTAGAAAGTGGCTCGCTGGGTAAGAGGTGGTAGATTATACTGCAGATTTTAAGATATTGGGTTTTGTGAGTGTGAATTTCGGCTCTGATTGTTGCTAGGTGCATAATCTTAGGTAAATTATGTAATCTCTCTTTCCGATCTGTAAAATGGGCATGATAAATAATGCTTAACTGTTGCAATTGCCATGAGGATTAAACAAATTATTGTATGTAAAGTGATAGGAATAGTTCCTGCTATAAAGGATGTGCTCAATGAATACTAGCTATTATTTTTTGGGGAGAAACATCTATATGAGAAACTATGATACAGGGTAGATGTGATAAGAGTCATGCTATAGTTGCAAATAAATTTCTATGAGTGACGCAGGCTTCACAAAAAAGGAAACACTGGAGTTGATCTTTGAAGAATAAATACGATTCGAGTAAATGGAGAATGGTTGGAGGAAGCTACTTTGAGTAGTAATACTTAATATTGTACAAATAATTTGTTTTGTTATAATTTTCTAGAGGAACTGAGTAGATAATGAGTAATTTTTTGGAAAAAATTTTACTATATAAATGGCACTCAGAAAGATTTGCAATTTTATAATTCTCATTTTTCTTGAGGTAGGTGGTAGGCTCTTTACTTTTTCTAGAGATTTATTGCTGAAAAGGCACAGAAAAGAAGTTTGATTAAATTTTTTTTTTTATTGTTTTGACCTTCTTGGATTGCTAGATGGGGATTACAAAAGTCTTCAACAGTGAACCTATTAGACTAACCACATTTCTCCTTAAGGTTAAAACCAATTATTCAAGTGTAATCAAAAGGCAAAACTTTAATTGGCATCTTGCATTTCCAAACTGACTTTGGATTTTTGTAATATAAAAAGACAAAATGATACAACTGGGGAAGATGCAGTTGGTAGATGACTTAAAACACATGATTTTGAAATTCTGCTCCATGTTAGTCTTTTATTCAATAAAACCAAAGGAAAAACTTATACCTCTAGAACTGCAGGATCTCCAGCTCCCAGGATGTATCGCTCAGCCTAGTACTACTTACTAGCTATGTTTTGGGTTAAACAGATTTTGTGTGATGGTCCAGGAATGCAACCACCATTCATAACATTAAGATCTCTAAATTCTAAATAATAGTCTGTTGGAATTCCTCTAAGTAATAAAGGTATAATGTGTAGACTTCTCATATCTAATTCCTTAGAAATGTGAAGTACAACTAAGGACCAGATATGGTTTCGTGTTACAAATAAATAATCATTCATTAGTAGTTGTGTTTGTATTTTATTGATTTCTATTTTTATGCGTGTATGTATCTGTTTATGTATTGTAATCAAGCAACAACTGGATAAAGTGGATAAGGTCTGGAAATGTTGGAGTAAGAAGGTTACAGAATGTATTCCAATAAATGAAATAAGCATTGCAGAACAAATATGTTCATATTTTTGTGTTTGAGAAAATAGTTCATTATTCATTACAATTAAATGATTTGAAGTGTGATTAAGCTTAGGGCTTTTTCCTAAGTTTTTAATTTTAATTATTATGGGTACATAATGGTTGTACATATGTATAGGGTACATGTGATACTTTGATACAAGCATACAATGTGTAATTGTCAAATCAGGGTAATTGGGGTATCTATCACCTCAATCATTTATGATTTCTTTGTGTTAGGAACGTTTCAATTTTACTCTTCTGGTTATTTCAAAATATACAATAAATTATTGCTAACTACACCCACCCTCTAGAGTTTTTTTTTTCCAACTGAGGTAGAGATGAGGGAAGGTAGTATTAGGGTAGTGGTTAAAACCATCAGATTTAAAATTAAACAGATCTGGCTTTAAGTCCTAGCTCTATTACTTACTAGCAGTGTGGCCTTGAGAATATCAAATGAGATATAAAGGACTTAGCACAGTACCTGGCCAATTATGAGAGGTCAATAGTCTATTGTTATTTTGTTCACCCTTAAGACTATGTAAGCCTTGTAATCTACTAAATGCAATGAACAGAAATCATTCATTTCTGCCTTCCAGATTTTCTCTTTATTCCAGACTTCCATGGAGCTAGAGCCTATAGTGTTGCCAGCTGTGTATGTCTTACCAACTTTGAAAAAATAATTCATTTTTTTCTTATAGGTTATTCATGCTCATTGCAAACCATTCATAAAATTGGGAAAAATAAAACACATAATTTATAAATAAACACACAAAGAAAAAACCATGAGCAATATTTTGGTGAATATCTTTCCCGGTTTTTTCTTTCTATATATTGTTATAACATTTAAAAAACAGGGTAAGAAATCCATTATAAAGGAGAAAGGAAAGGCTTAGCTTCAATTCCAGAGCAGCCTGGTTCTGTTCCTTTTATGGCAATAAGGCAAAGCTTGTATTCAGGTAGAGCACCACATAACAGTGGTGTTTGACCAGTGTAAAATGGCTTGTTTATGCACAGGTCTATAAAGGCCATCCCTCTCCGAGCCTGGAAACTTTCTTTTCTCCAAACACTGAAAAACTTTGGGCTTAATTATAACTTGTCCTTTTAGGCAAACCTTATGCTTGACTAGTACATTGTTTTTTAACTTCGGTTGATTGAATTCCTCATGAATAATCTAAGAATTACAACCCAATGCAACCACTGACTTTTTGCGGCATTGGGCTTAAATGTTTTGTGATGAACTCTTTCCCCCACTCTCCCTCAGGTTATGATATGATATCAATCTGCCTAAAATTAGGTTTCAATAGTACAAAATAATATATATTTTAATATTGATCCAAAAAATTTTCATCCACAGTTTAAAATTTCACTAGTGTAAAGGCATGAAAATCTCTGTTCTTCAATATTCTCAAAAATGTGAAATGATTTAAATGTAAAGCATTTATTGCTTTAACTTGTGACTATACAGTTTGATTACCTACTGATAATAACCTGGTGTTTATTCTGTCTGTTCTTTTTATTTTTTAATTTTTAATTTTGTGGACATATGGTGTATGTATTTATGGGGTACATGCAATGTTTTGATACAGGCATAAAATGTGAAATGATCACATGGAGAATAGGGTATCCATCCCCACAAGTATTTATCCTTTGTGCTACAAACAATCCAATTACACTTTTTTGGTTATTTTAAAATGTACAATTAAGTTATTACAGTTGTGTTATCAAATAGTAGATCTTACGCATTATTTCTAACTATTTTGTATACCCATTAACCCTTCCCACATTCCCTCGATCCCCCCATTACCCTTCCCAGCCTCTGGTAACCACCTTTCTACTCTCTATGGCCAAGAGTTCAATTGTTTTGATTTTAAGATCCCACAAAAAAGTGAAAAAAAGTGAGAACATGTGATATTTGTCTTTCTTTGCCTGGCTTATTTCACTTAACATAATAATCTCCATTTTCACCCATGTTGTAGCAAATGACTGAATTTCATTCTTTTTTATGACCAAATAGTACTCCACTGTGTATATGCACCACATTTTCTTTACCCATTAATCTGTTGATGGACATTTAGGTTGCTTCTGAATCTCAGCTATTGTGAATAGTGCTGCCATAAACATGGTGGTGCAGATGTCTCCTTGATGCACTGATTTACTTTCTTTTATGCATATACCCAGTACTGGGCTTGATGGATCTTATGGCAGTCCTATTTTTAGTTCTTTGAGAAACCTACTAGTGTTCCCATTTCTCCACATCCTCACCATCATGCATTACTTTGTTGTTTTGTTAAAAATGATTTTAACTGGGATGAGATGGTATCTCCTTGTGGTTTTGATTTTCATTTCTCTGATGATTACTGATACTAAGCATATTTTCCATATGCCTGTTTGACATTTTTATGTCTTATTTTGAGAAATGTCTATTCAGATCTTTTGATCATTTTTAATAGGATTATTTGTGTATTTTTTGCTATTGAGTTGTTTGAGTTCCTTATACATCCTGGTTATCAACCCCTTGTCAGTTGAATAGTTTCCAAATATTTTCTCCTATTCTTTAGGTTGTCTCTTCACCCTGTTAATTGTTTTCTTTGCTGTGCAGAAGCTTTTTAGCTTGACATGATCCAATTTATACATTTTTGGTTTGGTCACCTGTGCTTTTGAGGTCATATTGAAGAAATCTTTGCCAAGACCAATGTTAGGAAGCATTTCTCCAATTTTTGTAAAGTAGTTTCATAGTCTCAGATCTTAGATTTAAATATTTAATCCGTTTAAATTTGATTTTTGTATATGGCAATAGGAGTATAGTTTCATTCTGCTGCATAAGGATATCTAGATTTCCCAGCACCTTTATTAAACAGAGTGTCTTTTTCCCAGTGTATATTCTTGGCATCTTTGTGGAAAATAAGTTGACTGTAAATGCATGGATTTTTTTCTGTTTCATTGGTCTATGTGTCTGGTTTTATGCCAGTACCATGCTGTTTTGGTTACTATAGCTCTGTAGTATAATTTGAAGTCAGGTAATGTGATGCCCTGGTTTTGTTTTTTGCTCAGGATTTCTCTGGCTATTGTGGGTCTTTGTGTGGTTTTATGTAAATTTTAAAATTGCATTTTCTCTTCCTGTGAAGAATGTTATTAATTTTTTATAGGTATTACTTTGAGTCTGTAGATTGCTTTGGCTAGTATGTACAGTTTAACAATATTGATTCTTCCAATTCATGTTTGCTGTTTACATATAGAAATGCTATTGATTTTCCTTTATTTTAGCTATACTAGAATGAGGCTAAAGAGAAACATTGTTTGCACAGGAAAATGTTGAATTATGTTTTAAATTCAATATAAATTAATATTTTGTTTTGTAATATATTTTTTGCATTTCTTCATTGTAAAGGAATAATTCATTTATATGTTTTGATAAATTTTAACACTATTCATAACTCATAATTATGCATAATGCCATAAATACATTTTCTCCATTTTAGTGTAGTTAAAAAAACAAAGAATACTTGGTTTTGATTGGTTGTTATTATGCAGAGGAGGGGCCTTTATACGTGTAGCTGATTCAATTGGTATCTCAAAGACTCTTTGCTAAGACACGCCCTGATTCTCTCACCTTATGTTTATGTCTGGCTTCTGCCATTAGGAACCTATTTCTTGCTGAATTCTAGATAGTCCCACTGGTTGGAAGTGTCTAGGGCCACAGTGAATTCTAGTCAATTGTTTTTTCGTCTTTCCAGAAATAAAACTTTAATTTAAATAACAAACAAGTATTTATGAGTTGCTACTAAACACTTAGCATTGTTCTCATTGTTATAGGACGTATAAAAACATTTTAAAATAAGGTCCTTGCTTTCAGAGGTCTTATAATCTACTTATTGAGGAAAAGATATACATATATGAAATAATAAGTTGACAACAAAGGAGGATAGGAAGTGCTTCAGTGTATGTAACGACTAAGAGCATTTACCCGCAGTAATTACTTGATCTAGGTCAGAGTTCCTGTGGAGAAAGGAAGGTTTGATAACTGAAAGAATAGCAGGAAGCGTGTAGGTAGACAAAGAAAAGGAGACTGGCTTTATAGCTCCCTCAACATTGAAGACCTAGAGGCTGTAGCATTTTCTGCCTGCTTCTTCCTTTTGCTTTCCACAATAATTTGTTTTAAGCTTCAATGTCATTAGATACTGCAGAGCTTCTGATTCAAATTAACTACTTTAAGTGATTAGGACAACTTGTAAGCAGGTACTCATTAAATCTTCCAGAAATTTGCCATAAAGCACTTAATTTTTAAAAATCTTCTGTATATGTGGAGATTTTTTTTTTATCTACATCCACCTTCCAGGACTGTCAGCTCCTGCAAGACAGTGACAATGACTTCTGTATGTCTCTATTTTACTCAGTAACTAGCATAAAATAGACAACAAATATTTATTGAAGACATATTTTATTTATTTATTAATTCATTTATCATTAGTATTAATTGTCTTATGTGTGCCTTTTAGAGAAAAGTTAGACTGGTAAAATAGTTTGGGGGCTGGTGGGAATATTATTATTTGATAGCTTGATTAAAAATGCCTAGTAGCCCAAATTAAAGTACGAGGTGCTATCCTAAAAAAATACAGAGGTACCACTCTTTTTTCATTATGAGAGCTTGGTTATACTTCAACACATTATATAGTAATGGGTGAAAGCAAAAAAAATGATCTTTTGATGGTTGATAATGGTCTAAATAGAAAGTTCTTCTCGCTTTCTTTAACATCTTTGTTATAATATCTTTTTTAAAACTTTCACTTTTATTATTTGGTTCTTAAGTGGCTTTCCTTAAAAAAATCACGTTTATCTACTATAAAAATAGTTCTGTTAAAACAAAGCTTTGGAATTTCACAGTGAAAACACAAAGGAATACAAATGAAAAAGGTCAACCAAAGGTGAGGGTCTGATGAATAAAAATACTCTGTTGTATATGACAAGCGTAGGGCACCATCTGATAGTGGAGGGAAAAGTAACGAAAAAGGTAGGAACAGCAGGCCTCATAAAGCATATGAGAATTATTACCAAATTAGAACACAGAAAGTGCCAAATTATAAGAAGCAACGTTTAACGTGGGCAGGCTTCATTTGTTTTGTGTGGAGAGCTACAGGAACCATGTCTGATTATCACTGGGGACTGATACAGACCTTTCTGACAAGTATTCTAAATAATAGATTCTAGTTCTAGCCATTACCAAGAAAGGTGAATAGTTATAACTTAATTTCAAAGCAATTTACTATTGCACCATATAGGGTTTGTTGTATAAAGGGAAATCATAAGATATACAGACTGCATAAAATAGAACATGTGTCTATATTTCATCATAGATTTTGTTGTGTTTTAGATATTTGTTTTTTCTTATAAAGTACAAACCTAGGGGGCTTAAGCAACTCTTGTTGTTAGAAGGATATTAACAATTTATTTTTAATATGGAAAATAAACATATCTATACAGAATAATTTTTGTCTATTTTAATGAAGTGGCATTGTGTAATGGAAAGGCCATGAGCTCTGGAATCAGTCAGAGCTCAGTTCAAATCTCTGTTCTGCAACATACTAGTTGATTAATTTTGGCCCGGTTAGCATTTGCACTTCATTTATTATTGTGAGGTTATAGTGAGGATTAAATAGAATAATATAAAAGTAATTTTAATACAGTAAACATTCAAATATCAGCAATTTCAAATGTTTTATTAGGAACATGCTATATTTAATAGTTAATAAATAAAAACACATTTTAATCTTGCTTTATCCCTAAATTTTACTTGAATATCTTTTCTTTACCTGACCTTGCCACTTTGACTAGCTGTTATTTCCCTAGCTAAAAGAAATGAATTAACCATATCTCTGGTTTTGCACAATTGATATTTCATCTTCACCTCTTTTAAACCTTTTTAAGGTGACATTTCTGCAAAAGAATTAGAGAATACTTGAGCTGTGGGAGACTTAAAACCACATATACTTCATTTATCTTTTGTCTGGCAATTGTTATGAGACAGAAAATGTGCATGTCTGTACTTAAAAAAATAGAAAAATTACAATTGAATTTTAAAAACACATGCAAATTTTATTTCTAACTTGATATATATATGATATATATGATATATATATCAAGTTAGAAATACAATATATATCATATATATGAGATATCATATATATCTCATATATATATACATACTGTCAGGAAGATGTCATGTCACCTTAGATCATAAAGTGATTGAGAACAGGAATCATGTCATGAGGGGAAATCACATAGGACCATAGTGATCAGTGATTAAAAACTGCAAACAAAGAACTATCCTGTGCTGAAAAACAGCAGACAACATGTAGTATTTCAGGAATTTCAGCAGTTGCTCAATGTGAAGCTTGCTCCCTGAGGATTTTATTATTCTGTTTCTCTCAAACAATCACAAATTTACCCAAGAGAATGGATATTAGTAGTTACTGAACTGCTTTATTCTTTGTTTGTTTTACAGAAGAGAAAATAAAAAATGAAGCCTGTATGATAACAGGTGGGAAAACAAGAAATTGATGGTAATTGTCAAGTCACCAAATGCCATTTATTAGAAGAGATTATTGAACATCATTAAATAATAAGGAAATGAATTCTCTGGAGATTAATTAGCACTTGACAATTCACTTAAGGCTTTTTATGCCCACATTATTTTTTGAATATTTTAATATTTTCCAGAAACTTTAAAAAATAAAAATAAATACATAAAATTTCACTGGCCAAATAAAAACGTTATTTATGCGACACATTTATAACAGGAACTCAGATTCCTTCTTCAAAATTTGCACACAGAACTACAACTGAACGCAAAAAATCTGTAACAGATTGAGAGCAGATTGTTGACTATCACATTTTTGGAAGACTGGTTGCTTACTAGTAGACCAAGCCTATCTACTTAAAGTAGCTGAGGCTAAAATGAAAATACTGCAATTAAAAACATTTTAAAAATGTAGTCCTGGAACACTATCATCATGAAACTCTTCTAGCTTCTGGAAGAGATTCTAAACTATTTAGAGAACAAAGAAACAACATCATAGTTGCTTGACAGGAGAGGCAGTACTTTAGGACTAAACTGATAAGAGAGAAAATGCAATTTAACAGATAAAATGACATACATTGGTAACAATGCCTGACTCTGAGGGTAACAAATACTTTGAAATAATATCTTCAAAAATTGAAACAATAACCAGAAAACATCATTTTATAAACTGCTGTGAAACAAAAGCTTCTTATATTCTCCTCTTGCTTCCAAAAAGAAATAGCCATAAATGTTTCTTAAAATAGTGGGAGGTAGGTTATACTGGACTGATGCCGAATGTCAGAAAATTTATGCACCCAGCTAATAAAAGAAAACATAAAACAGCAAGTCAGTAAGAAAATGTGACTCTAACTTTCAAGAAATGGAAAAGCAAAACATCATGTTGACTGAACATGTTATACTTGAAAAACATTAAACCATCATTCACACAAATGAAATACTTTGTGTTTATTTGAATTATATAACTGTAACCACCCAATGGGTTCACCTTGCCTGCTGCCTAGACAGAGCCTATTTATCAAGACAGCGGAATCGCAATAGAGAAACAGTAATTCACGCAGAGCCGCCTGTGCGGGAGATGAGAGTTTTATTATTACTCAAATTAGTCTCTCCGAGCATTGGATCAGAGTTTTTAAGGACAACTTGGTGGGTTGGGGGAAGCCAGCAAACCAGGAGTGCTGATTGGTTAGGTAGGCGATTAAATCATGGGGAATTGATGCTGTCCTCTTGTGCTGTCAGTTCCTGGGTGGGGGCCACAAGATCAGATGAGCCAGTTAATCGATCTGGGTGATGCCAGTTGATCTATCAAGTGCAGAGTCTGTAAAATAACTCAAGCACTGATTTAGGAGCAGTTTAGGGAAGGTCAGAATCTTGTACCCTCTAGCTGTATGACCTCTAAACCATAATTTCTAACCTTATGGCTAATTTGTTAGTCCTACAAAAGCATTCTAGTTCCCAGGCAAGAAGGAGGTTTGTTTTGGAAAAGGACTGTTACCATCTTTGTTTTATACTATGAACTATAAACTAAGTTTCTCCCAAAGTTACTTCAGCTTACACGCAGGAATGAATAAGGACAGCTTAAAGTTTAGAAAGCAAGATGGAGCCAGCTAGGTTAGATCTTTTTCACTGGCTCAGTCATAATTTTGCAAAGGCAGTTTCATAAGCATGTGGGCCCTGGAGACAGCTCTTCTATTTCCTCGCCTTGTGACTTGAGCAAGTTATTTAATTTCCATGCCTTACTCATATGTAGCATGGAGGTAGTTAGAGTGTCTATTACATAAAGGTGAATCTGAGAATTAACTGAAATAAAATAGATGAAACACTTAGAAAATATACTCATCAAAAAATAAGCACTTAACAAATTTAGCCATAATTTTATATAAATATGAATATGTATATTTTTTCCTCACCAGTCGGTTAAAAAAGAACAAGGACTAAGCTTATCAAATAGCATTTTCAAATAATTGGCTGTCTCAAGTAAGTTTGCTTCTAACTGAATTCCATGGGTTTAACTGGAGTGGAGCAATCCCAGACAGCCTACAGTAACTTTAAGGAAAAATGTCAACAAGTTATTACTGATATTAAAATTTGAAGAGGAGTAATTTATTCCAAGAGACCCTTTGTGAGTCTGGGTTTAGCTAGAGCTAAAACTGGAAACTGTGTTTTTACTGATCACTGCTTTACCTTCTGCTTTGGGGTTTATGTATGGTAATTTTCTGGCCATTTTCAGGATATATTTCCAGGGTAGATTAGTTTAAGCTAAAGGTTAGCAACCTGGTTTTTATGCTCTGAGTGCCACATTACAAGATTTAAAGTTGTTTGTTTATCCTGGTTGGCTCTGGGCAAAATTGAGGATTAGACAACGCTGACTTATATCTTTAGTTGATAGCTCAGATTCCTAGTTTAACATTCTTATCCTTCTGGCTTTTAATATGAGTCATTTTCTGGGAATTTCTCATTTTTAAAGGGTTATACTAGAGGTGGAAGAATATTTGTCTTTACTGTAGCTTCTGAAATGAGTGCAGTGAGGTGAATTGCTATCACCCTTCCTCACATCTTCAGTAGAGAATAATTTAAAAATAATTCAGTGTAAGAGGTGACAAATTGTTGCTCATCCCATGTACTGTATTCTCCCCATCTGTGCCTCTTTCTGCCCACCCACCGGAAATTAGAAAAATATCTAAATGTCTGAACCCTAAATGAATAAGAGCAGGAAGAAACCCTTGTAGACCAGAAGCCATTTTGGTGGATTGAAAGGTGCACTGAAATGTTGTTAAGGGACTTTGGAAGGATTATTAGGAGGATAAAAACACAATTTTAAAAGTGTAGCAAATAGAATAAAACAGTAAAATTTCCCCGAACATGAAATATTACTTTTATTAATAATACTACAGTGCTTTAGAGGCTACAAGAATGATTTCTCCTTCTTAGCACCTACCTCTTATTGATTTGCTGCCAACAAATGATTATAATCTGTCGGTGCAACCTTATTTAAAGTGGACAGATAAAACAAAGCAGACAAGTAGTTCTCAGCCCACAAAAGGATATAAAAACTGTCATTCATTTAGAAAACTAAACATTTAATAGTCTTGAAAGTGTTATTGTATAAATCCTTGGAAAATGGCATGTTTTACATATGGAACAAAGTAAGGCACCATGAGTACCAGAATTCCGATTTAATCTTCAAGAATGTTATTGTGATCACTTTTCCTTAAAGTTAAATGCAAGTATTACTCTCACACATTCTTTTTTCTTCAGAATTATTACTTGTGCTACGAGCATGAAATGCTATGTGGAAGCTAACATTTCTCAGAAGTACCATACTAATATCAAGTACTTTGTGAAGATGTGGATCAGTATTTGTTAGTCACATTCCTATTTTCATCTTCCTTGGTGTTTCTAGCACTGGAAGTAACCATGAATGGAATTGACCTTACATTTGTTTCACTGTCATTTTTTGTCTTTTTTGAAGAGCATAGGGTATGGCAAATATTGTTGTTTGTGTAAAAATATGGCAGCTAAACTTAGGATTGCATCGGAGGCAAAAAAATTAAAATTGCAGTATACTATGTTTGCTTTACTTTTCATAGGCAGACTATGTTATATTTCCATTTACGTAGGGAGTGTGTAATAGTAAGTTTAAGAAGCAGTCTCTGGAAACTGACTACTAAATTCAAATCCTGGCTTCCCTTTTTAGCCTTATGGCTCTGAGAAAGTTACAGAATCACTCTAGGCCTTAGATTCCTCAACTGTAAAACGAGAGTGGTAATACTGTTTCGAGAGTGGTAATCTGTAAAACAGATTCTTCCGCCAGCTATTGTGAGAATTACATGCAGATAATGCAAACAGTTTAACACAGAGCCTGGTACATAGTAAGCTCAAAGTAAATGTTAGGTTTTTTGTCTGTTTGTTTTTGTTTTTTTCTACTACTGCTACTATTGCCACGGCTTCTGCTGCTGCTGCTACTGTGACTACTACTACAAATACCAAAACTATTATAGTATAATAGAACAAACATATGGATGCTCCTAGTACTACTACCAAGTGTATCCAATACCACCATTATTGCTAAAATGAGAACTGAGCGGTTCCTGTCATTCTTCTTTTTGTGAGGCTTACATCTTCCCACTTCACCCTAACTTGGAGTAAAAATTACCACTGCCTTCAACACTATTGTTTCAACTTCCCATCCTAACACATACATGTAGGCACCTTGATAATGTCTGCATGAGTGCTGTTGAAGTACTGAGTGTATCTTGGGGAATGCTGACCCCAGCAGGAAAATACATACTGTCTGTGTCTTTTCTTCAAATCCTGTCCCAGGCTGAGTGACATATGGTGCCTCCAAACCAACCCTGCGATGAGACTTTACTGTTGGCTGCAGCTAAACCCTCTTCTCAGTCCAACCCTTACATTGAAAAAATGCCATTCATAATGAGGTGATATACACATACGTAGCACCTTTTTCATCCTGAAAGCATAACAGCTTCATTGTTAGTTAAATTGAGCTGTCTTTTTAATCTCACATATGATAGACTGTATGGGAATTCAGTTCATAGTTTATAATCTTTTCTTGACATTTATATTCTATCTCCCTCCTCCTTCACAAATGAACAGAGTCACTGCAGATTTTTCCTGGGAGACTATGCAACTTACTCTAGCAATACTAAGATGCACATTAGAAAAAATGCTTAGGATTTTAAGAATGAATAATAAGGCAGTCCAGGGTATGCTTTATTATCCATTAACATGTGTTTAGGTTGGCCATTTATAGTAAAACCACAAGCTGAATGTCATACAAGTTCATAGAAGGCTGTATCTAGTTTATTCTGAGCCACTGGAAACTCTAAGCAGGGTTGTAAAATGTTCTTTTTTTCTAAATACCGTTTAAAATAAAATCGGACAAAAAAATCTACTTTGTGTCTATATGCTATTATAGCTGACAGATAAGAAAAATGCCAGGGATAATTGAGGAGGTTTCTGTATAAAATGTTGACACCTAACAAGAGCAAGCTTTCAACATAAAGGCAAAGATTTCTATAGATTTATATATAGGTTTGTGTGAAAATTTAGGAGATAAAACAGATCCTGTTGCTAATGCCATTTTATTTCTAAATGGTAATGTGTAGATATTCACTGCCTGTGGTGTAAGGAGAGAAGAGGAAGAAATACCTATCATAATATAGTCCAGGGGTGCCTGCAACTTCATAAACCTGGCGTTACAATTTAGCTTAATGCTGTGCCTAGATATGGTGGGGGGGGGCGGGGAGGGAGAGGTGAGCTGAGTACAGGCCGTACAAGGCCATGGTATTTTTTCCCTTTGGACTTGAGCCATATTAAATGATATTTTTGCAATTCTATTAAATTAGAAGGGTAGAGTCATTGGTGCATCAGAATATTCTCAATCCTTTTGGTTTGGAGACCTACATAGAATCAGCGGTAAGCAAAAATGAAAGGTCAGAATCCTGTCAATATTTGACTGGCTGAAACAAGACATACACCTAAGCTGACTAAACATAATTTGATCAAAAGTGTGATGGCTGACTTGTCTGTTTAGCCCAAATTGTAATTTGGTCCCAAATTACAATTGTCACTAGCTTTGAGTTCTGGTCATTTCAATACAGAATAAGGGTGATTGGAAACGTTATGTGTAGGCATTTGTTTGAACAACTTAAATGTTCAGAAATAGAGGAGTACTTAAAACAAACTACTAAAAATAATAATATAAACACAATAATATTTGACTTTGGAAGGTTTTGTTCCAAAGTGTTAGCAATAGTTTTCTCCAGATGGACGGGACTGTGGGTATTATGTTCTTCCATTGCATATTTGTATTTTTCTCTGAGAGAGCCCTCTGCTTTCCTCTACTTTTATAGTAACAAAAAAGGGAATTAAAAGAGCTAAGGAGACCAAATGATTTTTTTTTAAAAGGAAATGTAAAAATCTGGAATTTGGGGTGAATTTAGCTTATATTTAAGACAGTTATATCTGTTAGACTAGTTTGACTATGTTTTCATTTTCTGGCATGATGCCAAATATTTAAATTGAATTAAAATGTTTCGAAAAATAGAAAAATAGACACAAATTCTTAATCATCCACAAAGGGCTGCAGGACTATTCCTATGGCACTCCAAATGGACACATACTCAAAGAAAGAAAATACGTAATTTTACTCCACCCAAATAAAATTTTGGCTAAATTGTCTTTTGGACAGCTTACTTCAGTTCAAATTTTGTGTAAAGATTTTTATTTTCAGTCCACCTGTCAAGGGACCTTGCATGATTTTTCCGGTCTTTAAGTAAATCATGTGATAAACATTACCAATAAAATGTTCAAAACGTGATGCATATTGAAAAGAGAGAGAAAAGGAGTAGTATATACTTCAAGTAGTATATAACTCATGACTAGGAGTGAGATCTGTGGGACAATGATTTAACTGGTGCCCTTCAAATTATATTGGTACATAACCAAATACTTCTATCTGGTTAAGGCCAGATTTTGAGATCATAGAAAACTGTGAGCAATAAAAAGCTTTAACAGAGACTTGGGTCTCAGAACTCTGGACCCTGGATGGCAAGAGAAAAATCACTTTTCTTCCAAGCTTTGAAATATCTGGAAGTCTGAAAATCAACACAGGTCACATTACTTAGCTTTTAGTTCACTAGCTTGGGTCATCTTAGTGGTATTTATAAGACTGAAGAGAAATGCTACCTTTCATTTGTGGAGATTGCTTTTGCAGAATATTCCAGAGAATCCACATGAGACTAAAGAAGGGAATTGCGCCGTTTTCATTCTTTTTTTTTTTTTTTTTTGAGATGGAGTCTCGCTCTGTCACCCAGGATGGAGTGCAGTGATGCGATCTTGGCTCACTGCAACCTCCGCCTCCCAGGTTCAAGCGATTCTCCCTCCTCAGCATTTTCATTCTTTAAAAAAGCCTGATAACAGAGGCAAACTCTTCCACCTCATACTCTGAGGACTCATAGCCCTTGCCTGACTCACAGTGTAGGCTGAAGCCTCCTGCTTCCTTCAAAGGGTCTGTAGATTCCTTCAGATTTCCTGTTCTGATACTGCATTGGTTCTTTTTATTTATTATTATTATTTTTTTTTGAGACGGAGTCTAGCTCTGTCGCCCAGGCTGGAGTGCAGTGGCACAATCTCGGCTCACTGCAACCTCCGCCTCCCAGGTTCACGGGATTCTCTTGCCTCAGCTTCCTGAGTAGCTGGGATTACAGGCGTGTGCCACCACGCCCCGCTAATTTTTGTATTTTTTTTTTTTTTTTTAGTGGAGACAGGGTTCACCATGTTGGTCAGGCTGGTCTCGAACTCCTGACCTCGTGATGCACCCGCCTCGACCTCCCAAAATGCTGGGATCACAGGCGTGAGCCACCGCGCCTGGCCTGCATCGGTTCTTGAAAAAAAGTTCGAGCCAAGATGGCCGAATAGGAACAGCACTGGTCTACAGCTTCCAGTGCGAGCGACACAGAAGACGGGTGATTTCTGCATTTCCATCTGAGGTACCATGTTCATCTCACTAGGGAGTGCCAGACAGTGGGCGCAGGTCAGTGGGTGAGTGCACCGTGCGCCAGCCAAAGCAGGGGCGAGGCATTGCCTCACTCGGGAAGCGCAAGGGGTCAGGGAGTTCCCTTTCCGGGGTGACAGAAGGCACCTGGAAAATCGGGCCACTCCCACCCGAATACTGTGCTTTTCCGACGGGCTTAGGAAACGGTGCCCCAGGAGATTATAGCCCACACCTGGCTCAGAGGGTCCTACGCCCACGGAGTCTCACTGATTGCTAGCACAGCAGTCTGAGATCAAACAACAAGTCGGCAGCAAGGCTGGAGAAGGGGTGCCCGCCATTGCCCAGGCTCGCTTAGGCAAACAAAGCAGCCTGGAAGCTTGAACTGGGTGGAGCCCACCACAGCTCAAGGAGGCCTGCCTGCCTCTGTAGGCTCCACCTCTGGGGGCAGGGCACAGACAAAGAAAAAGACAGCAGTAACCTCTGCAGACTTAAATGTCCCTGTCTGACAGCTTTGAGGAGAGCAGTGGTTCTCCCAGCACGCAACTGGAGATCTGAGAACGGGCTGACTGCCTCCTCAAGTGGGTCCCTGACCCCTGACACCCGAGCAGCCTAACTGGGAGGCACCCCCCAGCGGGGGCAGACTGACACCTCACACGGCCGGCCAGGTACTCCAACAGACCTGCAGCTGAGGGTCCTGTCTGTTAGAAGGAAAACTAACAGAAAGGACATCCACACCAAAAACCCATCTGTACATCACCATCATCAAAGACCAAAAGTAGATAAAACCACAAAGATGGGGAAAAAACAGAGCAGAAAAACTGGAAACTCTAAAAAGCAGAGTACCTTTCCTCCTCCAAAGGAACGCAGTTCCTCACCAGCAACGGAACAAAGCTGGACGGAGAATGACTTTGACGAGCTGAGAGAAGAAGGCTTCAGATGATCAAATTACTCCGAGCTATGGGAGGATATTCAAACCAAAGGCAAAGAAGTTGAAAACTTTGAAAAAAATTTAGAAGAATGTATAACTAGAATAACCAATACAGAGAAGTGCTTAAAGGAGCTGATGGAGCTGAAAACCAAGGCTCGAGAACTACGTGAAGAATGCAGAAGCCTCAGGAGCCGATGCGATCAAATGGAAGAAAGGGTATCAGCAATGGAAGATGAAATGAATGAAATGAAGCGAGAAGGGAAGTTTAGAGAAAAAAGAATAAAAAGAAACGAGCAAAGCCTCCAAGAAATGTGGGACTATGTGAATAGACCAAATCAATGTCTGATTGGTGTACCTGAAAGTGATGGGGAGAATGGAAACAAGTTGGAAAACACTCTGCAGGATATTATCCAGGAGAACTTCCCCAATCTAGCAAGGCAGGCCAACATTCAGATTCAGGAAATACAGAGAACGCCACAAAGATACTCCTCGAGAAGAGCAACTCCAAGACACATAATTGTCAGATTCACCAAAGTTGAAATGAAGGAAAAAATGTTAAGGGCAGCCAGAGAGAAAGGTCGGGTTACCATCAAAGGGAAGCCCATCAGACTAACAGTGGATCTCTCAGCAGAAACCCTACAAGCCAGAAGAGAGTGGGGGCCAATATTCAACATTCTTAAAGAAAAGAATTTTCAACCCAGAATTTCATATCCTGCCAAACTAAGCTTCATAAATGAAGGAGAAATAAAATACTTTACAGACAAGCAAATGCTGAGAGATTTTGTCACCACCAGGCCTGCCCTAAAAGAGCTCCTGAAGGAAGCGCTAAACATGGAAAGGCACAACCGGTACCAGCCACTGCAAAATCATACCGAAATGTAAAGACCATCGAGACTAGGAAAAGACTGCATCAACTAACGAGCAAAATAACCAGCTAACATCATAATGACAGGATCAGATGCACACATAACAATATTAACTTCAAATGTAAATGGACTAAATGCTGCAATTAAAAGACACATACTGGCAAATTGGATAAAGAGTCAAGACCCATCAGTGTGCTGTATTCAGGAAACCCATCTCACGTGCAGAGACACACATTGGCTCAAAATAAAAGGATGGAGGAAGATCTACCAAGCAAATGGAAAACAAAAAAAGGCAGGGATTACAATCCTGGTCTCTGATAAAACAGACTTTAAACCAACAAAGATCAAAAGAGACAAAGAAGGCCATTACATAATGGTAAAGGGATTAATTCAACAAGAAGAGCTAACTATCCTAAATATATATGCACCCAATACAGGAGCACCCAGATTCATAAAGCAAGTCCTGAGTGACCTACAAACAGACTTAGACTCCCACACATTAATAATGGGAGACTTTAACACCCCATTGTCAACATTAGACAGATCAATGACACAGAAAGTCAACAAGGATACCCAGAAATTGAACTCAGCTCTGCACCAAGCAGACCTAATAGACATCTACAGAACTCTCCACCCCATATCAACAGAATATACATTTTTTTCAGCACCACACCACACCTATTCCAAAATTGACCATATACTTGGAAGTAAAGCTGTCCTCAATAAATGTAAAAGAACAGAAATTATAACAAACTATCTCTCAGATCACATTGCAATCAAGCTAGAACTCAGGATTAAGAATCTCACTCAAAACCACTCAACTATGTGGAAACTGAACAACCTGCTCCTGAATGACTACTGGGTACATAACGAAATGAAGGCAGAAATAAAGATGTTCTTTGAAACCAACGATAACCAAGACACAACATACCAGAATCTCTGGGATGCATTCAAAGCAGTGTGTACAGGGAAATTTATAGCACTAAATGCCCACAAGAGAAAGCAGGAAAGATCCAAAATTGACACCCTAACATCACAATTAAAAGAACTAGAAAAGCAAGAGCAAACACATTCAAAAGCTAGCAGAAGGCAAGAAATAACTAAAATCAGAGCAGAACTGAAGGAAATAGAGACACAAAAACCCCTTCAAAAAATTAATGAATCCAGGAACTGGTTTTTTGAAAGGATTAACAAAATTGATAGACCGCTAGCAAGGCTAATAAAGAAAAAAAGAGAGAAGAATCAAATAGATGCAATAAAAAATGATAAAGGGGATATCACCACTGATCCCACAGAAATACAAACTACCATCAGAGAATATTACAAACACCTCTACACAAATAAACTAGAAAATCTAGAAGAAATGGATAAATTCCTCAACACATACACCCTCCCAAGACTAAACCAGGAAGAAGTTGAATCTCTGAATAGACCAATAACAGGAGCTGAAATTGTGGCAATAATCAATAGCTTACCAACCAAAAAAGGTCCAGGACCAGATGGGTTCACAGCCGAATTCTACCAGAGGTACAAGGAGGAGCTGGTACCATTCCTTCTGAAACTATTCCAATCAATAGAAAAAGAGGGAATCCTCCCTAACTCATTTTATGAGGCCAGCATCATCCTGATACCAAAGCCTGGCAGAGACACAACCAAAAAAGAGAATTTTAGACCAATATCCTTGATGAACATTGATGAAAAAATCCTCAATAAAATACTGGCAAACAGAATCCAGCAGCACATCAAAAAGCTTATCCACCATGATCAAGTGGGCTTCATCCCTGGGATGCAAGGCTGGTTCAATATACGCAAATCAATAAATGTAATCCAGCATATAAACAGAACCAAAGACAAAAACCACATGATTATCTCAATAGATGCAGAAAAGGCCTTTGACAAAATTCAACAACCCTTCATGCTAAAAACTCTCAATAAATTAGGTATTGATGGGACGTATCTCAAAATAATAAGAGCTATTTATGACAAACCCACAGCCAATATCATACTGAATGGGCAAAAACTGGAAGCATTCCCTTTGAAAACTGGCACAAGACAGGGATGCCCTCTCTCACCACTTCTATTCAACATAGTGTTGGAAGTTCTGGCCAGGGCAATTAGGCAAGAGAAGGAAATCAAGGGTATTCAATTAGGAAAAGAGGAAGTCAAATTGTCCCTGTTTGCAGATGACATGATAGTATATCTAGAAAACCCCATTGTCTCAGCCCAAAATCTCCTTAAGCTGATAAGCAACTTCAGCAAAGTCTCAGGATACAAAATCAATGATGTACAAAAATCACAAGCATTCTTATACATCAATAACAGACAAACAGAGAGCCAAATCATGAGTGAACTCCCATTCACAATTGCTTCAAAGAGAATAAAATACCTAGGGATCCAACTTACAAGGGATGTGAAGGACCTCTTCAAGGAGAACTACAAACCACTGCTCAAGGAAATAAAAGAGGATACAAACAAATGGAAGAACATTCCATGCTCATGGGTAGGAAGAATCAATATCATGAAAATGGCCATCCTTCCCAAGGTAATTTACAGATTCAATGCCATCCCCATCAAGTTACCAATGACTTTCTTCACAGAATTGGAAAAAACTACTTTAAAGTTCATATGGAACCAAAAAAGAGCACGCATCTCCAAGTCAATCCTAAGCCAAAAGAACAAAGCTGGAGGCATCACGCTACCTGACTTCAAACTATACTACAAGGCTACAGTAACCAAAACAGCATGGTACTGGTACCAAAACAGAGATATAGGTCAATGGAACAGAACAGAGCCCTCAGAAATAATGCCACATATCTACAACTATCTGATCTTTGACAAACCTGACAAAAACAAGCAATGGGGAAAGGATTCCCTATTTAATAAATGGTGCTGGGAAAACTGGCTAGCCATATGTAGAAAGCTGAAACTGGATCCCTTCCTTATACCTTATACAAAAATCAATTCAAGATGGATTAACGACTTAAATGTTAGACCTAAAACCATAAAAACCCTAGAAGAAAACCTAGGCAATACCATTCAGGACATAGGCATGGGCAAGGACTTCATGTCTAAAACACCAAAAGCAATGGCAACAAAAGCCAAAATTGACAAATGGGATCTAATTAAACTAAAGAGCTTCTGCACAGCAAAGGAAACTACCATCAGAGTGAACAGGCAACCTACAAAATGGAGAAAATTTTCAGAACCTACTCATCTGACAAAGGGCTAATATCCAGAATCTACAATGAACTCAAACAAATTTACAAGAAAAAAACAAAGAACCCCATCAAAAAGTGGGCGAAGGACATGAACAGACACTTCTCAAAAGAAGACATTTATGCAGCCAAAAAACACATGAAAAAATGCTCACCATCACTGGCCATCAGAGAAATGCAAATAAAAACCAAAATGAGATACCATCCGACACCAGTTAGAATGGCAATCATTAAAAAGTCAGGAAGCAACAGGTGCTGGAGAGGATGTGGAGAAATAGGAACACTTTTACACTGTTGGTGGGACTGTAAACTAGTTCAACCCTTGTGGAAATCAGTGTGGCGATTCCTCAGGGATCTAGAACTAGAAATACCATTTGACCCAGCCATCCCATTACTGGGTATATACCCAAAGGACTATAAATCATGCTGCTATAAAGACACATGCACACATATGTTTATTGCGGCATTATTCACAATAGCAAAGACTTGGAACCAACCCAAATGTCCAACAATGATAGACTGGATTAAGAAAATGTGGCACATATACACCATGGAATACTATGCAGCCATAAAAAATGATGAGTTCATGTCCTTTGTAGGGACATGGATGAAACTGGAAATCATCATTCTCAGTAAACTATCGCAAGAACAAAAAACCAAACACCGCATATTCTCACTCATAAGTGGGAATTGAACAATGAGAACACATGGACACAGGAAGGAGAACATCACACTTCGGGGACTGTTGTGGGGTGGGGGGAGGGGGGAGGGATAGCATTGGGAGATATACCTAATGCTAGATGACGAGTTGGTGGGTGCAGCGCACCAGCATGGCACATGTATACATACGTAACTTACCTGCACGTTGCGCACATGTACCATAGAGCCTAAAGTATAAAAATAATAATAATAATAATAATAATAAAAGAAAAAAAAAAGAAAAAAAGTTCACAATGTGAATCTTTACACACTATTTTTTCCTTCCAAGTGGGAAAGGTTTGCTAGCAATGCCTCTAATACCCATCTTGGGGATTAAAAAAAAAAAAAAAAAAAAAAAAAAAAAGGGAAAAAAATGAGAACAATAAGAAGCAAAACTGAAAACACCACTAAAAATCACAGCTATTTAAAGAAAACTCCTTGAAGGTAATTTTATGAATAAACTTTTAAAGGTTTAATTGGTTTAGGTTTTTAAATTATCAGAAATCCTTAGAATTACAATCTAGTGTAATACTAATTTATTACAACACATTTATAATGCTTTTCCTTCTGCTGATTAATCACTAAGATCCTCTTCTTATTGGAAAATGTAGGCATTCTTGTGCTGACTTTCTTAATTAACAAATGTGATGTGAATTCAATCACCAGAAAGGATCCATTTATTATAGCCTATAGGGTACTGGGGGTAGCAATTTGCTTCTCCCTTGTTTTCCTGCTACCAGAGTTTTCCAGAAAGAAGCTCTTCATTGCAGCAAACATAGTCGTAATCCTCTTTACTGTTTTTTTTTTGTTTGTTTTAACAGATAAAGAAACTATTAAATAGTGAAATTTGAAATCTTCCACTTAGATGGAAACAAATAGGCCAACATTCTTTTTCAAGACCTTGAGATGGAGGTAGCTTAGTTTTAAGAGAGACAATCATAGTATCTGAAATAGCTTCTGCCATAACTCAAACTGGACATTTACAAAAGCTGAGATAGGATTTCCTTTCAAATCAATAGGAGACTAGGAGGAGGTGCCATTTACTCAAGTGGTTGACACCAATAGCTTCACAATAAATACTACATTTTAGCTACTTGAAAAGTAAGGTTGGGATTGGGGGCAGAAGGGGATATAAATAAAATGCTTTTGGATTTTAATTGTAAGCCATTTATTCTCTTGGATTATTTCTTTGGCCTGTGCATGTTAACACTTGTCTTGAATTGTCAGATCCCTGCACCTCAGTTCTGTAAAGCTAGTTGACAGAATCTTGGAAAAAATATCTAAAGATGTTGGGTAACTGAATGAGATGATATTTGATATTTTGGCTGTAAATTTTAACTAGAATAATGGTGGATATTTGTGTGTGTGTGTGTGTGTGTGTGTGTGTGTGTGTGTGTGTGTGTGTGGTAGGGTAAGGCAAGTCAGGAGATATAAGTCTGGCAGACTTCCCTTAAAGCAAAATAATTATGTCTCTAAATTGGATAATTTTTAGCTACTTTATTTTTTATTTTTTTTTCTGTTAATGATTCTGATTAAGATTCAACATATATTTTTATTTCTTTTTAAAATGAGTGAATTATATTAAACCAGCCCAACATCAATTTTTTTAAGTAAACATTAACTGACTTCACTTTAATGTATGTCATTAAATTCAAAGTCAGTTTGAAGTAATACCTTACTTTAACTTACAATTCTCACGTCTTTTAAATTTTTATTGTCTCTGATGATAATTTATCAATAACACTCGTATCTTCTTCAATTGTATATATTGTCCAAGTATTCAAGTGCATTTTACTCCTAGAAACTTCATTATTTCACATTTAGATTTCTCCAATTGTTTCACATGATGCTGTTATCCATTATAAGAGTTTGATCAGGCAGTCTAGGTGGGGCTTAGATGTTTCGGGTAGGTGGTGTGGGAGTTTTTGGATGATTTCAGTCGAAGACAAATTGTACAAAAGAACCTCTTGTGTCATTCCAACACCATCTAGTGGTTAAAATATTTGCAGAAATTTTTGTTTTGTTTAAGACTGAAGACACACTGGCGAAAGGGTACAATGTTGTATTCTATTTATTGGAGATTGATTACCACGATGTGCTTCAGGCGGATGAGTGCCTGACCCAGCATCAGTAGAACATGTCTTTCAAATTGTATGTGTGTGTGTGTGTGTGTGTGTGTGATTCTGAAACTTAATCTTCTGAATTATTTTCTGTGATATAGCAGAGATCACTTTGTAATAATTTAGCCATTCCTGGTTCCCTCGGTTCTTCCTAAGGAAGAAAGAGGACTGGAGTTGAAATCGGAAGACCTGGATTTTAATCACAACTTTATTCCTAACTATCTTTCTAACCTACATATGTCAACAATTATTCAGGGTCCTTATTTGTAGAAAAAGCATACAGACCTGTATTTCAGAGTTGTTTTGTTATAAAGATTAAACAATAATATAAATTTTAAAGCACTTTATATCTATATGATATTATTGTTACTGTTATTGTGAGTGAGTGCACTCAAGGAATTTATCTTCACGTTATCTTGACTTCTTTTCTACTTAACTACAGTCTAAATTCTGCCCTCACTGTTCCACCAAAATTATCTTTGCTGAAGTATCTACTGTCTTTCATATTGACAAATTAAGACACTTTCCTTTGGGGTCTTTTGGAGTTCCACAGAATTTTAAGATTGACTTTTTTGTATCTCTGTAAAAAATACCATATGTATTTTGCTAGGTTTTGCATTCAATCCATAGATTGCTTTGGGGTAGTATGGGTGTTATAACATTTTTAATACTTCAAATCTATGAACACAGAAAATTTTTTTCACTGATTTATGTATTCTTTTATTTCTTTAATCAATGTTATGTAGTTTTAAGTCTCAGATAATATATAACCTCTTCAGAGAAGCTTTCCCAGACCATTATATGTAAGTAAATTTCCACCTGCTTGTTTTTCTGTATCACTCTACCCTAGGTTGTTTATTTCCGTCATAGCATGTATCACTCCATCTCTCTCTCCTTGTCTCTCAATTATTCTTTACCTATTTTCTTCTCCATTTGTGTGATGTCTGTCTCTTGAATATAGGCCATACACATGGCTTATTCACCACTATATACTCAGTGTCTAATACAGTGTCTAGCTTCTATAAAATGTGTAATGAACATCTGTGAAATAAGCAAATAAATAATTAAATATTTAATATGATTAATATGCAACAAGGATATAAATTGTGGACATATACAATAGTAGAGCCACAAAATACATATATATGTGTGTGTATATATTATACATATTATACGTAACATGTTATGTATAATATGTAGATATACATTAAACTGTGGCTTTAATGTATACTTCATTTAACTAGATATGCTAGTTACCACATAGATTTGTTCATATGGAATAAAATTTTGTGTCTTGACACCATTTTACATCATTAAATGGACAGTGTATAATAGTACCAAAGGCATAAAGGGAATTGTATGAGATGTCACTGAGTCTTGTTGGTTTGACATCTTTGTGTTTAGAAGCATTAATTTTGACCTATCCCTCGTAGACTGAGTGAAATGAATTAAGGGAAGTAAAGATGGAAAGTAAAGTGAATTGGTTTAAAAATGGAAATAAGGAGTCAGCCTTTTAAAAGACCAGGTCATTAGCAGACCTCCTTGCACTGGGAAGCTTTTTGCCCATGATAAGCATGGTTAAAAGGATGTGCTTCTATCACATGAAGGAATTGTATGATAATTTTTCAAATGTCAGAATGAATTTAGCAAAATCTCACAACTCAAATGTCACCTAAAAAGCAAGAATTATACAAAATTACTCATGGAAACCAAGTGAATAGGATGATCCCCTGACTGGGCAATTCAAATGCATTTACAAAAAATTGCATAGTTCCAAATTGGAAAGAAAGCTCTTGGGGCAAGATGCTCTTTTGGTGCATTTAAGAAAAAAAAAAAAAATGGAGCCACAGTAAAACATTTCTGTCATTTCAGAGAATTGAAGAGCTGATTACGGGCTAGGGCACCCTTAGTTTCTTTTTAAATTGCAAACTTAACAATGAAAGTTATTAACTGCTTCCTTCCACGTTTCTGAAACAAACTGAAAATAGCAACTTTATAAGGATGCATTTTCTAAATGCTTTGAAAGCAGTTGGTTTTGTTGTCTATTTGCAGACTTTTTTTTCATGTAACACCTCAGGTTTTTTACCTAGGCTGATAGATTTCCTCCTTAAAGCCCTTGTTCCCACATGTAAAGCCTAGGACAAATTTCAACTCCTTCAATTAATTTTAATTCAATCATACTTTGATTTAGAAACCCAAAACAAAACGATATTTTGGACAATTTATAATTTTCCATTTTCTCTCTCCCTTCCTTTTCTCTCTTAAGCCCTTTCTTACTTTCTCTTCTCTCTGTCTACAGAAGATGAAGCAGCAAACATCATTTACCACTCATCCTTGCTGATAGTTTATTTAATGGTATTGTTAAGTATGCATTTAAAGTCTGCACAACTTGTATTCCACTTACTATATAGCTACCTGAGTACACTCATGTATCCCTAAAATTAGGTATTAAATGAATTCAGACTATGTAGTCAGTTAATCTCTTTAATTAAGGATTTAAGAATAAATATAAATTACGTTGGGACTCTCAAAATCTCATACAATGGTAGTCAAATTTCTTTAATGGTGAATTATGTTATACATAGAATGTATCACCCCTATCCTTCTCCTTGCTTTGAATTGAGAGCCTCTTCCCAAAGGAAAAGTCAGAGTCTGTGGATCAAGTCCAGTAGAAATAGCAGTTGTTTGGTAGACAGGAGCTGTTTGTACAACTTTTTCTCTGTCTCTTCTGATCTTATAAGGATAAGTGTAATTCAAATGAGCCTTTGAAACTGTGAACTAAGAGCCAGATTAGAAGATAAGTTTTACCTAGACTACGTAATTGCATGACACTGTGCTAAGATGCTTTCACATCTATTATTTCACTTTATTATTATGTTACTTAACATTGATGTATTCTATAAATACTTATTGAGCAACAACTATTTTCTGAGTAGCATGCATAGTGCTTGAAATATAGAAGTAGACAGAATAAACACTGACTTTGGCTTCTATAAGCTTATGACCTAATCAGTATAATTATTATAAAAATGTTAAATGTAAGACTTCTGATACTTTGAATTTATCTCCTATCATTATTATTTTTTTTTGTTTGTTTTGTTTTTTGTTTTTTTTTTCTTTTTTTTATTATTATTATTATACTTTAGGCTCTATGGTACATGTGCGCAACGTGCAGGTAAGTTACATATGTATACATGTGCCATGCTGGTGCGCTGCACCCACTCCTATCATTATTAATAGCAGACTAGGCAATATGCTCATTTTTGTAGATAATCAGGGAATTGGATAACCACATTTAAAAATATAGTAAAGGTGCCTCTCAGCACAAAAATTTGAGAAGACAATTTAAAATGCTATCCTCTCCCATTCCCAGAGAACACTAAAAATATAAAATATAGGATTTCTCCATATGTTAAGATGTTTTATTTTGACTTTGACTACTTTAGGAACATTTTTTGAATTTCACATATCATCTCATTTTTGGGTAGCTGTTATGATATAGTAGAAGAGCATGGATTTAGAATTAGGCAATCTGAACTTGAGTCATAATTCTGTAAAACTTACTTCATTGGCATTAGAAAATTTCTTGTTTTTGGTTTTCTGATCCTCAGAATGAGGGGTGTTTAACGTTGTTTTGTGTTAGCACTGAGACTAGGTAATTTATAGACAATAGAAGTTTTTATTCGGCTTATAATTCTGATGACAGGGAAGTCCAATAGCATGGCACTGGCATCCGGTGAGGGCCTTTAGGCTGCATAATCTCATGGCAGAAGGCAGAAAAGAAAGTAAGAGTGAGAGAGACAGAGAGGTTCAAACTCAATTTTACAAAACTTCACTCTTATGATAGCAAATCCACTCCCACAATAATAACATTAGTCCATTCATAAGGGCAGAGCCCTCATGACCTAATTACCTCTTAATGGTTCTACCTCTTAATATCATCACAATGGCAAATAAGTTTCAACATAACTTTTGGAGGAGACATTGAGACCATAGCAAGGGGCTTCTTAATAGGGTCAATATTGGCTTTTTGGGCAGGACAATTCTTTGTTGTTTAGCATTCCTGACCCCTGCCCACATTTAGTGGGCAGTAGTAGGTGCCATTGTGACAACACAAAAATGCCTCCCACCTAGTATTGCTCTCAGCAGCATTTCACATGAATCAGCCTCCTACCTTCTAGAAATATTATCTTTATTTGACAACCCACTTTCTTATTTTCCTCTTACCTCTCTGCTTCCTCTTTTGCTGTCTCTTTTGAAAGCTTATTCTCATTACTATATCACTGAATGTTGGAGTTCCTCAAGAATTAGCTCTAGATCCTTTCCTCTTTTCAATTTTTCCTCCCCCTGAAGACCTCACCCATATCCATACACAACTGTATTTACTGACTGTACACATATGACTTACAAATATATATCCCCAGGCCAAATATCTCCTCTGAGTTCTAGCATATATAGATAACCATTTCTTTGACATACTCACTTGTATATACCATAGGCATCTTACAGTTTTTATTTCTGAAAATGAACTTTTGATTTTCCCTGCCAACTTGGTTCCTACCCTGAGTCTACCTCAGCTAGGTTAGTTTTACCACCTCCTACTCATTTGCTCAAATATGAAATCTTAGCATCATCTTTATACCTCTATCTCTGTCACACTTCCTTCCTCTATGTCAATTTCATCACTAAGTCAATTTCTTCTGTATCTCCTCTGCCATTATTGAGGCCCAATGTGTCACCATCTCTTACCTGGGATACTAAAATGGCCTTCTAAATATTTTTTCTCATATTCATTATGGCTTATTTTCAACGCATTTTAAAAACACTGCAGCTAGGGTGATCTTTTTGAAACAAATCTGATCAAGCCATTTCAGTTTTATTTTTCTGTATATTTCTGTTGGAGATAGTTGAATTTATTCGTCCACATGTCATTAAGAAGACAACAACTAAAAACAAAGGCTGAAATAATTTATTTAATTTCTTTACTGTTTACTAAGCATTAGTCTTAGTAAAAAGTAAATAAAAAAATAACATGACCTGTTAAGCTTTGTGCAGTCTAACCAGCCTATCTCTTCAGTTCTGTTAATAATATAATCCACACATACTCTACAACCTAGCCACAAAGGGATTTTAGTTGCTCTAATGTGTCATGCCTTCTCCTACCATAAAGCCTTACCAATCCTACTCCATCAGCCTAAAATGGTTTATTCCCCCTCATGTACTTAATGTCACTCATCCTTCAGATCTTAGCTCAAGTGTCACTTCCTTAGAGAAAACTTTACTTAAACTTCAATTTAAAATATATTGCTTTCTCACAAAATTGCTTTATTTCCTTCAGAACACTTTTCTCGGTTTGTATTTATTTGCTCATTAATGTAATTATTTCACCAATAGCTACCTCCCCGAGACATTACACCACACTGTAAGACTTATAAGCCTAGGGACCCATTTGACTTTAGTCCCCCATTGTAACCCCAGTGCCTAATATAGAATCTGGCAAATAATACATGTTCAATACATCTTGTGCCAAAACTTAATGAATGGCTATTAATATTGAATGTTTGCTTCTTTTGTCATCCTCCTTAAGACAAATTTAAAGTAACATACCAATAGGAATGTAATCCCATTTTGATATATAATGAATAATAAGGACAAAATGATGTGCCTGAGTAAATTGGAAGACATTAAAATGAAAATCTGTTACAGCACTTTGGCTCTGTGATTTAATTACTTCTGTTTTGAAACATAGTGGTAGACTTTTATTATAGATTTTATGTGACCTAGTGTTTTCATTTTATATATATGTTTTTTTTCCCACTTAATCTGTGTGAGAAAAAAAATCACAGCACTTTCCTTTGGCATTAGTTTATGCTGAACAATCCCTTTGAATTTTAAGATAATTTTCATGGGTAGCGACTATCTGAGATGGGTGATGTGGGTGGTAAAGGAATTTACCAATACAGTTGTAGGTAAAGAAAGGGAGATTTATTAGAGAAAGTAGGAAAATATGTTGCAAGAAAGCAATGGGAAGACCATAAAGAAAGGAGCTGACTGCAAAGAAACAAAAGCTTGCTGGAGATTTTATAGAATGGTACTTGTGCCAGAGAGGGCTACATGCAGTAATGATAACGCCAAGGTGACAGTGAACTAACTTGCATTTTTCTATCAGCCAAGGTGTCTGGTGATAGCTGGGTGCAGAAAAATTGTGAATTAATTGTGCAGGAGGGCTGTGTGTCCTGGACCATGAAGAAAACCAGACTTATAGCTGATCTACTTTCTCTTTTTTCTGTCCTCTGCTCCCACCAGCCTGACTCCTTTTCCCTTATTAGGACTTCACAATAATTCTCTAAGTTCCATTCTGATCATTTCCAGATTAAAACACACAATACACACACACACACACACACAGACGCCCCCCACACCAGGGACATATTTAAGTACTAATTTAGTAAGAATGAGATGTGGTTTTTTGCTTTGTCATTTTGTATGGAATGACCGCCCATCCTCTCGTTCACTTACAAGATGTGAGAAGAAGAAGAGAGACCTCTCCAACTGTTAGTGAACACATTCTCATTAGGGTAAGCTGTCTGTATATTATGTAGGTGATCTCATTGACTAGAACTAATCCTTACCTGTTTGGTCGTACTATACTTGGGTTTTTCTCCTAATAAAAGGAGGCATAACTATGCAACTTCCAATAGGTATTTGTTATTTTGCATCCATCTGCAATTTGAAAAATTGAGAAACAAGTTTAGATCGTGAGGGAGTAAGAACACCAAGAATCTGTATTCTAGCCTTTGCTCTATTACTATACAGCTTCCCATATTATCTTGGGGAAAACTTTTTAACTTTTTTGTGGCTTTGATTTCCTAATCAGTAAATTAAAATGGTTGTTTACATGATCTCCAAGGGCCTATCTAGGTTGAACAGTCATGAATTATGAATGTTTTCACTTCAAATTTTTATTACAAGTACTTTTGGTTTCTTTACTAATTCATAATTCTAGGTTACATTATTTCAGTAAGTAAGTTTATTTTCCATTTGCTATTATAAAGCAATTGCTTATAAACTGACCTATGTGGCCAATATGTAATTGGAAATTTTTTCTTGGGATATTTTAGTTCTTGGTGGAGCTTTTAATACCATCTCAATCATTGAGGATTTATAAAGATTTCAACAGTTAAATTACAAAATATGCTCTTTGAAATAGGGTTTCAGAAGTACCCAGAATTGAAAGGAAAATGCCTTCTTTCTACATTAGAAGCAAGGAGGGGCCATAGAAATTTGAAAGTAAAATATTTATATCAGTTATTTTATCTTTTTATATAAATATAATTTTAAAAGTTGATTATAATGTGTGGACTATTATTGAATATAACAACAAAATGTTAAACATAACCTATTAAGAGTGATTTTGACCCACTGATATTGAAAAAAGTTGGGTATTTTAATCAAAGAATAGATGAGCACTCAAAGACTATTTTGCTTCTAACATCATTTTGGCACAGTCCATAATTTTCTGGGACACATTTTCAGTGCATATACTGGCTTTCTACTTGTAAAACATGTAAGTTTTAGTAATAATAATTTGTCTAAGACTGCGTACATATAAGCATGGCTAATGCAACTCTTTATATCCTTTTCCTCAAATATTAATATTTGATTGCTCCAGTTGTAAAAAGTAATCTGTTGTTTTTGTTATAATTGAATGACATCTTTAGGTCAATTAGAGGGAAATTCAGTTTTACTGCCTTATTGCTGCCATATGAAAACTGACTTTAATGACTGCATAATATATATAACATAATGCATATATATAAATTATAGGAAATGATTTATTGAACAAATTTTTAGAACCAAATCAAACTTTATTTTTTCCAACATATTATTTTTTAAAATATCAAGCCTATAGAATTTCAAAAACAAGCTGGGCACTGTGGCTCATGCTTGTAATTCCAGCACTTTGGGAGGCTGAGGTGAATGGATTACTTGAGGCCAGGAATTCGAGTCCAGCCTGACCAACATGGCAAAACCCTTCTCTGCTAAAATACAGAAATTAGCCTGGCGTGGTGGTGCATGCCTGTAACACCAGCTACTTGGGAGGCTGAAGCAGGAGAGTCGCTTGAACCTGGGAGGTGGAGGTTGCAGTGAGCCAAGATCGCATCACTGCACTCCAGCCTGGGTAACAGAGCGAGAGTCTTGCATATATGTACATATTATTGTCATTTGCTGAATTATTTGAGACAGGATTGCAGATATCCTGACTATTCACCCCTTAATATTTCTTAATCCATTAGTATTTTCTAATAAAAAAGGCCATTCTAGTACATAATCACAATCTATCAAATGCACAAAGGTTAAATTGATAAAATGGTGTTAGCTAACATATTTTCATATTTTAAATTTTGCCAAATGTCCCCCAATTTTTAGTAGTATTTTTCTCCTGATCCATGATCATGCAGTACATCCCGTTGTCATATTTTTAAATTACCTTTAATATAAAACTATTTTCCAGTTTTCATTGCCTTTTATGACACTGGCATTTTTGAAGAGTGCATGCAAGTTGTTTTGGAGAAAATAACTCAAGTTGGATTTATTGATTGTTTCTTCATGAGTAGATAAGTTATGCATCTTTTGTGATGTTATAACACATTAAAGTTTTAATGTTAATATTTGAAGCCCTTTGTCAATTTTTCCCTTTTCCCCACCCTTGGCCCATATCTATCCAACCTTCTTTTGCATAAATCTCTTATAAATTCCTTATTTTTTCCCATACATTTTACTCATGCTCTTCATATTACACAAAATGACTTATTTTTACCATACATAACCCCATTTCATCAGGGCCAGCCTCACAGTGCACATTTTAATATTAGCCTTCTCTTACTCTACCTTTTCCTGCTTCTTTGCTAAATTTGCCTTTTCTTGTTGCACTTGTACATGTGCACATGCCAAGTTTGAACTTGGTCTGTATCTATTTTTTGTCTTGCCTCTCCAGTTTGGTTCAAAGACAGAGAGCATGCCGTTTAATTGTTTTGTTTCTTCCAGGGTACCAAGCCCAGATTTTCAGTAGATGAATAAATCCATCACATGATTCTGATTAATATGTACATTTGTAATTTTATATTTATTTATTTACTTTTGAGACAGGGTCTGTTGCCCAGGCTGGAGTGCAGTGGTGCTATCACTAGTCACTGCAGCCTCAAACTCTTTGGCTCATGCAATCCTCCCACCTCAGACTCCGCTGTAGCTGAGACTACAGGCTTGCACCACCATTCTCAGCTAATTTTGTGAAAATTTTTTGTAGACACAGGGTCTCATCATGTTGCCCAGGCTGGTCTCGAACTCCTGGGTTCAAGCCATCCTCCTGTCTCAGCCTTCCAAAGTGCTGGGATTATAGAAGTAAGCCACCATGCCAAGCCATTTTCAATTTTAAATAGAGCATTTCAAATGCTTATACTAGAGATGCTGCCAATATCCTTATATACAGATGTAGATGCCTCTTTTGCGCCTACCCTGAAAAAAGCTTAAGATTAAAAAATAAGCAAGTCAGATGGAATCAACAATATTGAAGATGCCTTCGATTGATCTTTTTATTTTACAGTAATTGACCAAGTTCCTCATATATGCTATATATTTAGACACATGTTTTGTTCTGTTGCAGTTCTTTGATCATTTGCTGGCTGGGATAGAAGATATATCAGGACACTGGGGACAATATTACTGAAAAGACAAGTGAGGATTTGCCAAAAGTATACCTGTGTATATGTATAGAAAAAAATGAGTCTGTTTATTTTTCTGTATGTTTCTGTTGGCAATAGTTGAGCTTTATTCGTCCACATGACATTAAAAAGATGACAGCTAAAAACAAAGGCAGAAATCTTTCTTTTTCTTTCCCTCACCAGGAGAGACATGATTGATATAAAATCCAGACTCTAAAACTAAAACAGCGTGCCATAAAATTTCTGCCCGTCCCTTTCTCTTGAGAATATTATGCACAAATACAGAGAAAGGGGGCTTACATCAAATCATATTGCTATCCTCTGTAAACCTTCTAATATTTTGCCACTTAAAAATATCCAAACTTTTACGTTGGTTTACAAAGCACTGCACCAACTGGCTATTACGCTTTCTTGCCTCATCTCATACTATTCTCCCTGTCATTTACTACACTTCAGCCATATTGTCATTCTGTCTGTTTCTTCAACACATTGAATACAGCCCATTTCTACCTTAAAGCCTTTGCATAATGTTCTCTTTGCCTGGGATGTTCTACATGATCCTTTAATGCCCAGAATTTTCTTGTCATTCAAGTTTTAGTTTAATTTTGTCTCCTCAGAGAGTTTTCCCCTCACTACTCAATCATTCTCTATATTAGTGGACTGTAATTCTCTGAAGAACACAGAACTCTGATATTTTAATACTTATCTTGTTTATTAAATAATATTTTTTATTTTTAACTTAAAAAAATTATAAAAATATATTGTTATTTTTACTGTATGTTTCTCTCCTACTAAAATATAAACTGCATGAAGTTAGAGATCTTGTTTATCTTGTTAAATTACAGAGCAGGTACTTAATAAATATTTTTGAATGAATAAATGAGTGACAATGAATTATAAAAAGGGCATTTTTGTGTGCTGATACTAAATTCAGTCCTGTATTTAAATTCAAATGTTTAATTTATATTAAATTATAATTTATTTCTAAGTGCCCTGATAGCAATGCATATCAAAATCTGCTGCTTCTGTCTACATTCCTGACAGGAACTGTATAAAATAAAAGATCTGGTTTTAGCAGCAAACACGAGGAACAAGTGCTAGGCTTGATAATTTGCAGGCATCCTTTCATGTCACCTTCTAGGAGAGGTGTCTTACAAGGTGAATTATAAGGTCAGAAAACCGAGAGAAATTAAGGTAATTGTCTTTTCCAAAGCAATTTTATTGTAAACTCTGATAAATAAAGAATAGATTCCTCTACCCTAATTATAAATGCAAATAATCTAACAAAATAGACCTTTTCCAAGTGTGTGATTTTGATGCATATTTTTCATTATAAGGAAAGTATACACATCAAGAATGGGAGTATCTATAAGCATTGTTTTGTCTTTCTTAAGTCAAACAGCAAAATGATTTTTAAAAATTTATCATAGAGATTTTGGGCTAATGACTTCACTTTCTGTTTGAGTATGTTCCATGGAGTTTTATATGGTAAGACTTTTATTTGTGGTATAGCCACACAACCTTTGAAAACTTCATTGTTGTACAAATTTGGCTTATATCCTTTCCTTCCTCTTCCCCTTGCTCTCATTTTTCTACATAAATATGCTCCTCCCTTAAAATATAACCTCTATTAAGCCCTATAAATTTCTAGGTCCAGTGTTTTTTTTCCTCCACAGGTACAAATTGCTATTGTAAAGTTCTACACTGTTTTTTCATTTTTGTTAATGTGTGTGTGTGTGTGTGTGTGTGTTTTTCTTCTGAGCCTAATGCTGTCACCTATTATCTTCCTAGCATATTTCAGGTTGACAGCTTGAGCTTAGAGTCTAAAAGTCATCAGATCTTTAGAGTATCAGAATATACCTTTTAATATGTAAAAATTTACAAAAGAAGTAAACCTCAATAAAGTCTTTTATATTACAGAGCATTCTTTTTTTTAAAAAAAAGAAAATATAAGTTATGGGTCATAAATCTATATTTAGTTGAACATTTTCACTCAAGTGTTACGAAGCTGTGCATTAACATGATTTCTCTTTAATTTTTTTTGAGTTTATTGTGTAGTTTTAATTCAGGTTCCTTAAGGAAACCTTTAACAAAGGTATGCCATTTTCCCCCTATTCTTTGAACGTAACTGTATGAAGTGCTCTCTTCTTTCATAGCTTTCTCTGAAATGTAGACCCTGCTTGGCCAATATTTCTGTCTTTGGTGCAAAGGTTTCTTCTCCATGGTCTGCTTTCTCTTCATCTGATTGGCTCTAGTGGGATAAACATAAATATTTAATTTCTTCTTAAGCACGTGTTTGAAATTAAATTGGAATTTACTATGTGTATTTTCTCTCCCCACCGTAGATTAAATTTCAACGAAGTAAATTAGGAATAGGCAGCCTATGAACCAGGTCTGGGACCATCTGACTAGAATGTAAAAGTTCTAAAGATGGCAGTCAGTTGGTGGAATTTGTATTTTATTTGCTTCTTGAACAGATTGGAGTATTTCATCAGCAGATATCTGCAGATTTTGCTCTGATAATATGACCATCCCACATCAAACATCAAAGGAGCACTGTGCTTGTTTGTGAAAAGCTTGAGAGAAAACATGCCATTGAGTTGGCAGTAGCAGGCCAGTTATTACACACACCATCTAGTACATCTTTCCTGTAAGTGTGTGTGTGTGTGTGTGCATGTATGTGTTGTTTCAATCTGTCTAAAGAAGTATCACAGAAACATTGAAGAATAAAGTCCATTCTCTTTAAAAGGTAGTTTTCTTTCCCTTGCATTATCTCTTCGAAAAACGTAAAAGAACTAAAATATAACTGAAGTTATTTGTGTGAGTGCCACAGGCTGCATTGTTTAATATGGAATAGTGAACAGAGCTTAATGAAATAAATTTTGTCTATGAAACTATTAGCTTCTAAAAGTTTTTAAAATGTTATCTCTCAGAAAGTACATGTTTGCATTTTTATTTTCTTTAAAGACTCATGTTAAGTGCAATAATTTATCATTGGCTATTTATTGTTTATCAGGAACTGAATTTAGTGTTAAAAGGTATTTAGTTGGTTTTTGCTGGAGAGACTCAATAGAGAAAATAAATATAAGTTGGGGGTTTGCTGGCTGTAAGTCTGTAAACAATTGTTAAAAGAGAGTAGAGAGATCTTGAAAAGGGAACACATAAAAAGGAAAAACTAATAAAGGAAGAAAATAATATTGTTATAAATAATTATTTACTATGTATTGTGTTTGAGTAGGAATTTTGTGTTTATCTGCATCATGAGTTTTTTTGGGGGAGGTTCCTTTTGATTAAATTTTACAGAATTTTAAATAAATTATTCAAGCTTTGCTTATTTTAACTGGTATGAAATAACTGTAGTTGCATATTTCACCCAGGACAAAAGAATTAACTACAGTAACTGGTTATCTTTGTCAATCATTCAGTCCTTGATTTGACAGGAATACATTTCATCGATAGATTGCTCATTTCTCTTGTTCAACATCCAGGAATCCAGGCCTAAAAGTTTAATTTTTCTTTAATAGTTTGTAATTGGCTAGAATATCATAGTCCTTAAAGTCATGCAGATATGTGCAGTATATATAGATATGAAACTATATCTGTGGTACATTGTTGGGTGGGATAAGTAGCTTGAATAATAGAACATATAGCCTTATCATTTTTGTAGAAAATATAATTTCAATACCTGTATCGGCATCTGTGCATAGAAAATTCTGGCAACACATACACCAAGAGTTAATTGCAGTTTTATCTAGGTGATAAGATTATTTGACTTTTATATTATTCTTCATAGTTTTCTATATCTTTAGTAGCATATATGTGTTAATTTCATAGCCAGAAAAAATTATGAAGGCATTTAGAAAATGAAAGAATTGAAAGTAAAACAGATTGTAAGTTTAAAATGAACAAATGAACAAAATATATCCCAAATACAAGATTGGGCATCTTTTGAAAGTTATAATTGATTGAATGTAAGAGATGCCTTTTCAAGAATAGGTTGTCAAATAAACTCTGAAGTAGGATATCAAAATATATTATACAAATTTAAAGTGATTTTTAATTATAATAGAACTATTTTTTAATTGTTGGGTTTTGACTTGCCTCTTAAAAGTGAACTGCCCCTGAATTACTGAAGTGTTCTGCTATTAATTGTCTCAGCTGAATCTCCTGCATTGGGGTGGGGGTGGGGCTAGCTATAGAGAAGAAAAGATAGGTGGATAATGTTTATAGGCTGTCTACTGTAAATCCTTGAATTGATTAGTCTGTGGATGTATTTAGTAAGGGTATCATCATTGATATATTTTATTTTTCCATCCAAACATATCCAATTAAAATGCAATGCAAAGCTCAATATGAATTTGATGTATTTGAGAAGTATATATAGTAAACCTTTTTAATTCAAGACTGTGAATGTGAATTTCCTTTTTTCTAAATTACACACATTGGCTCTCATTGTTGTCTGAAATGACAATATTATTTTCTTTTTATAATAATATAAATCTGGCATTAATATTAGAAGAAATATATTATTTAATATTTGATATGCCTTTATTAATAATAATATCTTTCAAAATTTGCATGGGGAATTAAGCATTAGTTGCATGGTTATCATAAAAATATTGTTGTAAGTATATAGAAGAAAGGTCAATTCAATTAGAATTGCATGGTAGCACACTTAAGAAAAATCTCAAAGATCATTTGAAATACCAGTATGAAACAACATAAATCTGATGCCTGGTCTCAGTTTTCATAGTTAGCTTGTTTGCCATTTTCCTTACACAATGAGTAAGTGATTTAAGTTAAATTTCAATAGTCATCCCTTCTATATCCTTATTAAAGCTCTTTTTTGGAATATATTATCAACACTATACATACTTTTTTGATTGTATACAGAGTATGCAGTGGTATGGATTCACAAATAGAATTGCCCTCTGCAATATTTTTGCTTAGATATCCACTGGCCTGTATATACAAGTAAAATATTGAGATAACTGAGTTTTTAAGTAGAAATTTCCGGAATGTGTATATTACCTTAAAGCTCTGCTTTTCAGTGTGCCTTTCCACACTCCTCACCTGATGCACCCACTTCACTTTTCAAAGCATCTTGGGAATGGATTTCTTTATTGATACTTTAGCCTTCATGTATGTGTTTTTTAAGTTTGTATATTTATGTATTGAACACCTATAAAGAGTTCAGATATTTTATTTGCAGCCACAGCCATGAAACAACCATCCCCAGTATCTCCAAATCAAGACCTTATGGATAATGTTCAAGTAATATTGACCACAAACCTTTATAAAATCAGAAGAGTGGTTTGATTTTTTTCAGTATATGTCACTTTATTAGTCACATAAATGGAATAAATTTAGTTACTTTTCTTTATACACTTCCAAACAAACCTTGGCTCCTACATATGTCAAAGGAATATCAGTAGGGTATAGGAAATGATGAATCAATGTTTAATTCACATTCAGACTTGCTACACATAGGAAAGTGCTTTAACAATTTCCATTTAACTGCCAGTGCAGTGTCTTACACGATGCCCAAAGGTCTTGAAAAACGGTGGCATTTTCTTAAGTATGCATTTTTCTATGGTAAGCTCTATTCTATTTAGCATATTACAAAATTGACTGTTTTAGATGTTAAATTATATTTGTGTTACTAGAGAGCTGCCAAATTCCAAATTTTAAATATTTAGACTATGATAAAATATACCTAATAAATATAGATTGAACAATATGTAATATTTCTTTGATAATTCAGAAATCTGTAAATTCTTATGCACATCAGGACCCTATTATTGTTTCTTCTTCACAGAAAAAAAAAATCTTGTCTGCGAGTAGGTGCACTTACATTTCTAAATTAAAAGGTTTTATGTTAGAAATAGATGGATTTAAACATATAGTTTTTAGGTGATTGCTGTCAAGACAATTTTTGTGCATTTTGTAACTCTAGGTGCATTTTTGTGCATTTTGTAACTCTAGGTATTAATAAATATAATGGAAGTGGCATTTAACATAAATGTCAAAGAACACTGTTTGGTAGTGTGCTGGATAACAGAGGTACTGTGCAATGAAGAGGCTTAGAAAGGCTTAGAGAGTAGAGTTCAATAGATTTGAAAAGCATTTCGAGCTCATGAAAGAAAACCTGGAACATAATTACAGTAATAGATGCTTAACAATAATAAATGACTGTTATTTTAATGATTTGTACATAATTGAAATTACTTCCTCAAATTGGTGTAACAATGTAATATCTTTATTCCCTAAGTTTCTTACTTATAAATACTACTTCTTGCAGTAGGGTGTGAAGTAATTATAATGTACAAAGTATAAAGAAATATGTCTATATTCTGCACTGTCAGACCATTTTAAAATAATTGTGTATAGTTTTGTTTTATAAACTTAAATAATACGTGAGTTAGGGGAAGGCAGGGTCCAGAGGGAGAAACAGAGAAATAAATTATCCAAGAGAGGTAAAATAGGTCCTATGGCATCGCTATAGTCTCTATTCCATGTGAATAATATAGTCTCTATTCCATTCCTCTTTCTGGAAACTTCACCTTTAAATTGTCTGAGGATACAAGATGATTTCTGAAGACTACATCTAGCTTGGAATTCTATGTACTACAAGTGGTAATTTCAATAGTTTTCTCCTCTTTTTAAAGTGGAGCCTGAGACTACAGATTAATAAAAGCCATTAACCTTTATTAGACATTTATTATGGTCATGCACTATGCTAACACTTCACTTGGGTTATTTGTTATACGTCATAGTGCCTCTATGAAGTCAATACTTTCATTAAATGTCATTATTTTCATTAAAATGCTAAGAAAATTGAGGTTTAGAAAGGTTATACAACTTTTTCAAGGTTGTACAGTTAGCAAGCAGGAAAGCCAGAATTTATACCTAGGTAACCTGAATCCACAGACGTTATATTATGGCTTGCAAATTAATTCTCAACCAAGTTATTTTTCTACAGTTGAAATATTTCCATAGGCATATTATAGGTACTAGGCAATATGGCTTTCTATATTCTAAATAGGCTCATTAACTCAATGATTTATTAAAATTATTTTATTTTATTATTATTATACTTTAAGTTTTAGGGTACATGTGCACAATGTGCAGGTTAGTTACATATGTATACATGTGCCATGCTGATGTGCTGCACCCATTAACTCGTCATTTAGCATTAGGTATATCTCCTAATGCTATCCCTCTCCCCTCCCCCGACCCCACAACAGTCCCCAGAGTGTGATGTTCCCCTTCCTGTGTCCATGTGTTCTCATTGTTCAATTCCCATCTACGAGTGAGAATATGCGGTTTTCAAACATAAAAGAACAGAATATATTGTAATGAATCTTTACATATCTATCACCTAGGTTAAAAATTATCAACGCTTTGCAATTTTAGCTTCATCTATTCCCCATCCACACTTACTTTTTCTCCTGGAGTAATTAGAAAGCAGATTCCAAACATATTATTTCACCCAAAAATACTTCAGTGTGTTAACAGAAAAAAGATAACCATAATTTTATTACATCCCCAAATTAACTATAATTCATTAACATCATCCAGTAAGCAGTACATGTTCAGTTTCTTCATTGTGTCTCAAAAAGTATAGTTTTACATTTGCTTTGTTTGAAGCAGAACTCAATAAAGTCACATATTTGTGTTAGGTTGAGATATCATTTCTAATCTCTAATAGGTTCACTTTACCCCTTTAAGAAGCCACATATTTGTTAAAGAATATGGATAATTTGTCCTGTAGAATTTCCCAGTCTCTAAATTTAGCTGATTGTATCCTTGTGGTGTAATTTAACATGCTCCTTTAATTTCCCAGTTTATGTTGTCAATATATTTTTAGGTTTAATTAGTTTCAATTTTACTTATTTTAGCGAGAGTCCTTCATAGGTAGTGCTGTTTACTTCACATAGTGTCAAATCAGAGGAAATGTAATTTCCTAAAATTGATCATAGTTGCCAGCCTCGTACACTCATAATAAAGTTCCTCCAGCAACTGTGATGACTGTTGCCCAGGTCTTTTATTTTGCTAGAGGTTGCAAAATGGTCATTTTGTAATTGTTATCAATCTGTCTGAATTTATTAGATTTAATTCTATGAAGAACTACTCATCAACTATTTGATAACCTTGAGGCTGTTTCCTCACAAAAAAAGGCAGGATACATGCTTTATTTATTCACCTTATTTATACATTTTGGAGTGATGAGTTGGAGTACTGGCAACCTCCAAAGGTGACTAGTGGGTTATAAGTATCTTTATTAATGACTAGATTTTTATATTTGAAGTATTTTTATATTTGATGTCTATTTAATGTGTTGCAGTTTTCAATATATTGATGCTCAAATAGCCCCATCTTTGCCCAGTGAGTGCCAGTCAAAATCGGCCTCTTTGTGTTTTTAACATTACCTCAGAAGTCCTAGATACCTTGCCAGCTGTCTGATATAATAAGGTGTACACAGATTATCTTACATGTTCCTTATTCAGACTTTAAAACAGCCATTTCTCCAAGGTTCTGTTTTCACTTGTTGGAAAATGTCATTTACAGATCATAATCTGAACATTGTCACCACTAGTATGACATTACTTCTAAAGGTTTTTAGTAGACAGATCTAGGAAATTATACATAGGTGACACACACAGAGAGGAAAAAAATTCCTGAGATCATATAGGTATTTCCAATTAATGTAAAATATTTCAGGAATTATATCTAGTTGTTTGATTTTATATTTGTATCTCTACAATATGATATTTTGAAGTTAAAGGTGAATAGTGTTACTTTCAATAAGACAACTAAATGCAATTTAATATTTCTTTATAATGTTTCAGTCTTTGTGATATATCCATTAGATACACACAATGAAACACTGTTTTCAAGTCACTTGAGATAATTTTTTTCTGCTGGTTATGTCCTTGACTTGATAAATACTTAGGATTTTTTCAGTTTGTTTTTTAAAGCAAATTTATTAAAGTATAAATGACATACAATAAACCGCACATAAAGTGTACAATTTAATAAGATTTGACATACAGATACATTCAAGTAACTACAGCACAATTAAGAAAATGAACACACCCTCCACTCCCTGAAATTTCATTGATCCCCTTTGTAATCCTTTCCTTTTGCTCCTCTCCATCCACCCTATCCAATGGCAACAAAATGATTTGACTTCTGTCACTGTGCAATTCTACTTGTCATATAATTCTATGTAAAGGAAGTCACATTGTATATATCCTTTTATTGCCTGGCTTCTTTCACTCAGAATAATTGTTTTGAGATTCATTCACATTGTAGAATATGTGGATAGTTCATTTTTATGGTTACAATATTTTATTATATGTGTACACCGCAATTCACTTATTCGTTCATCTATTTGTGGACATTTGAGTTGTCTCCAGTTGTTAGCTATTACAAATAAAACTGGTATAACATTAGAGTACAAGTATTTGTATGGATACAAACATTTATTTCTCTTTGATAAATATCTCAGAGTGGAATTATATGGTAGGTATATGTTTAAGTTATTAAGAAACTGCTGAACTGTTTCTCAAAGTGATTGTACCATATAACATTCCCACCAACTGTGTATTAAGCTTCCAGATATTCTGTATCCTTGCCAGTGCTTGGTATCGTCAGTTCTTCAAAATTCTAACTCTTTTGATAGATGTTGAGTGATATCTCACTGTTGATTGAATTTGCATTTTCCTAATGACTAAAGAAATTGAGTATCTTTTGTTTTTTTAACTTTTTTCTTTTTCTGCTTATACTTTAGGTTCTGGAGGTACATGTGTAAGTTTGTTAGGTAGGTAAACTGCATGTTGCTAAGGCTTGATGTAGTGAGCATAGTACCCTGTAAGTAGCCTTCCAACCCAAGCCCCCTTCCCCACCTCCACTTTCAAGCAGTCCCCAGTGTCTAGTTTTCCCATTTTTGTGTCCACATGTATCCAGTGTTTAGCTCCCACTTATAATTGACAGCATGCAGTGTTTGTTTTTCTCTTCCTACATTAGTTTGCTTAGGATAATGGCTTCTAGCTCAATCTATCTTCCTGCAAAGGACATAATGGTGTTTCTATTATGGCTGCATAGTATGCCACGATGTATATGTACTACATCTTCTTTATCCAATCCACTGTTGATGGACATTTTGGCCAATTCCATGTCTTTAATATTGTGAATAGTGCTGCTATAAACATATGAATGCATGCATCTTTTTGGTAGAATGATGTATTTTCCTATGGGTATGTACCCAGTAATGGAATTCCTAGGAATGGCAGCTCTGTTTTAAGTTCTTTGAGAAATCTCCACACTGCTTTCCACAGTTACTGAATTAATTTACATTCACACAAGGAGTGCATAAGCGCTTCCTTTTCTCCACAGCCTTGAAAGCATCTGTTGTTCTTTGACTTTTTAGTAATAGCCATTCTGACTGGTCGGTGGTAGTATTTCACTGTGGTTTTGATGTTCATTTATCTAGAGATTAGCAATAATAAGCATTTTTTGAGTATTGGTTGGCTCCTTGTGTGTCACCTTTTGAGAAGTGTTGTTCGTGTCTTCTGCTCATTTTTTAACGGTGTGATTTGATTTTTGTTTTTTGAATTCTTTAAGTTTCTTGTAGATTCTATTAGATCTTTGTCAGGTGCGTAGTTTGTGAACATTTTCTCCCATTCTGTACGTTGTCTGCTTACTCAATTAATAGTTTCTTTTGCTGTGCAAAGCTCTTTAATTAGGTCCCATTTTAATTTTTGTTTTTGTAGCAATTGTTTTCAGGGACTTAGTCATAATTTCTTTGCTATGGCCAATGTCCAGAGAATGGTATTTTCTACTTTTTCTTCTAGGGTTTTTAACATTGAAGATCTTAAATTTAAATCTTTAATTCATCTTGAGTTGATTTTTGTATACGGTGAAAGGAAGAGATCCAGCTTCAATCTTCTGCATATGGCTAGCTAGATATACCTGCACCATTTATTGAATAGAAAGTCCGCTCCCCATTGTTTTTTATTGTTACCTTTGTTGAAGATCATGTGGTTGTAGGTGTGCGGCTTCATTTCTGGGTTCTCTGTTCTATTCCACTGGTCTATGTGTCTGTTTTTGTACCAGTGTTATGCTGTTTGGGTTGCTACAGACTTGTAGTATAGTTTGAAGTCGGGTAGTGTGATGCCTCTGGCTTTGTTCTTAATACTTAGGTTTGCTTTGGTGATTCAGACTCTTTTTTGGTTCCATAATAAATTTTAGAATTTTTTTTCCAATTCTGTGAAAAATGACCTTGGTAGATTGATTGGAAAGGCATTAAATCTTTAAATTGTTTTGCACAGTATGGCCATTTTACCAATATTGATTTTTCCTCTCCATGAGCGTGGAATGTTTTTCCATTTGTTTGTGTTGTCTTTGATTTCTTTCACCACTGTTTTGTAATTATTGTTATAGAGGTCTTTCATCCTCTTGGTAAGCTATATTCCTAGGTATTTTATTCTTTTTGTGACTATCATAAATATGATTTAATTGTTGATTTGCCTCTTAGCATGCAAGCTATTGGTAGAAACTGCTGATTTTTGTACATTAATTATTAGAACTAGAAGCCTTCTGGTGGAGTCTGTGAAGTTTTTAGCTATAGAATTATATTGTTTGTGAAGACCGATAGTTTGACTTCCTCTCTTCCTATTAGGATGCTTTTTATTTCTTTATCTTGCTTGATTGCTCTGACTGAGATTTCTAGTACTATGTTGAATATGGGAAGTGAAAGTGGGCATCCTTGTCTTGTTCCAGTTCTCAAGGGGAATACTTTCAGCTTTTGAGTATTAAGTATGATGTTGGTCGTGGGTTTGTAATAGATGCCTCTTATTACTTTAAAGTATGTTTCTTCATAGCCTAATTTGTTGAGGGTTTTGAAACATTAAAGGATGTTGAATTTCATTAAAAGCCTTTTTTGTTTCTATTGAGTTGATCATGAGCTCTTGTTCTTAATTCTGTTTTGTGATGAATCAAATTTATTGATTTGCATATATTCAAACAAACTTGCATCCCAATAATTAAACGTACTTGACTGTGGTGAATTAACTTTTTGATGTGCTGCTGGATTCAGTTTTCTAGTATTTTGTTGAGGGTATTTGCATGTATGTTAACCAGGGATATTGGCCTTAGGTTTTCTGTTTTGGTTGTGCCTTTGCTAGTTTTCTTTTTTTAAATCAAAATGATACTGATGTTATAAAATGTGTTAGGGAGAAGTCCCCCCTTCTTGATTTTTTTAAAAATAATTTTACTAGGATTTGTACTAGCTCTTCTTTGTATGTCTGGAAGAATTTGGATTTTCTGTCTATGTTTCTTTATTAATCTAGCTAGCAGTTTATGAATCTTGGTTAATCATTTGAAACACCAGCTTTTGGTTTTGTTAATCTTTTGTATTGATTTCTGCATCTCAATTTCATTTAGTTCAGATCTGATTTTGATGATCTCTTTTTTTCTTTAGTTTTAGGGTTGTTTTGTTTTTATTTTTCTAGTTCCTGTAGGTGTGAAATTACATTGTTAATTTGAGATTGTGATTCTCTGATTTATAATTCAAATTAGTCTTTGGTCCATTCGACCTAGACGTTTTCTCCTTATATAAATTAAGTAGGAATGAAGTAGGCTTCCTAACAGTTTCACTTCCAGGAACACCGTGATTAATTAGCCAATTTCAGAGCTCTACAAAAATGAGACTATTCTTTTTGCTGCTTTGCCTTTGCTGTCCATTACGGTAGCTATGCCCACCTTGCCTTTGATGGTTGAGTGTCATCACTTGGCCCCTGCCACCTTGAGATCCAATTACTCACGTTGTATTTAAATTTTTTTGTTGAATGACTGCAGTTCCCACTGTTAGATATGATATAAGAGAAGAGCAATTACAGGGCTCTTCAAAGATGCAGGTGCTGCCCTTACAAATCTATTTTGCAGAGCATTGGTCAAGGGTATATTTTTTGGACCCTCCCAGCTGGGATGAGTAGGTCTAAAGTGACTAATCCATTCCAGTATCCCATTCTTCCTAAGCCTTTAGATCCCTTCCTCTACATTAAACTTAAGGAGATCAGGCATTTCCAGCTTGCTCACAGTGGGACATCATTTAATGCATATTTCAGATAACCAAGTAAATAAACGATTAGAACCTTTTTTAAGTTCTCAAGCTGCAACATTAAAAGCAGAGTCCCTACTTATTGGTCCCAAATCAATAAATTCAGCCTGATCCAACTCTGTGTTTCTTCCACCAGTATCCCATGCCCTTAATATCCATTCATATTCCTGTTCTCCAAATTTCTGTTTATATAAATTACAGAACTCAAAAAGGTCTTTTAGAGTGTAGTGCGCCTCCTCATGCGTCACACTCTCAACCTCACCTCTAGGGGCCTGCTGGGACTTTAGTCTAGTTATAAATGTAGAAGCAAAAAGGGATGTTGAGATGGTTCCCCAGGAGAATCAACATTATTTTTCTTGGCAACTGCCACAGGGGAGGCCATCACTGTTACCGCAGGCAGCAGCACAGGATTTATCTCCTCAGACGAAGGAAGGCTGATGGCAGCATGGGTCAGGGAGGGGATGTTGCCACTACTGGTGATGGGTAAGCTGTTCCTTATGGCAAAAAACATTCATCAGAGTTTAAAAAGTCAGGGTCCCCACCTTCACCCGGGTCCTCCCACACATCCTCATTCCAAGTTGCAGGGTCCCATTCTTTTCCAATCAATGCCCTCACTTTAACAGTAGACACCTGGCAAGGCTGTGCATGGATCTTTCATTGCAGTTCAGCCACTCACACGATAAGAAGTTGAGTCTGTTTTTCCACAGTTGTAGCTCTTTCTCTACAGGAGATAAGACTCTCACTCAGGGCAATCTTAGCATATTAGAGGCTAAGTATCTGCTTTTGAAGACGAGAGACAGAATCCCTGAGTTCATTATTTTCTTTCATCACTTTGTCCACTGAACTTAGAAGCAACCAACCAGCTTCATTATGCTCCTTGGTTCTCTACATATGGTCAAATGTATTATGTATAGAGTCACTAAACTCCTTGCCTTTCATGAGCAGCGAATCAGGAGTGTCAAATGCATTTATTTTGCATAACTCTCTAAACAGTTCAGACCAAAAACTGTCAGTGTCCTTCATGCTAAAAGAAGTAGAGTCCTTAGCATTTTTGGATCTAATCATATTAAGCAGCCAACTCCAGAAACTCCAAAACCAACAAAAGAACTCCATCCTTAATATTCTGTTCCTCTAGAACCATGCCTGATACCAAAATCTCTATTAGTTAGGGTTCTCTAGAGAGACAGAACACACACACACACACACACACACACACACACACACACACACACGGTAGTTTATTAAGTATTAACTTTTGTGATCACAACGTCTCACAGGAGGCTGTCTACAAGCTTGAGGAGTAAGGAGAGCCAGTCTGAGTCTCAAAACTGAAGAACCTGGAGTCTGATGTTCGAGGGCAGGAAGCATCCAGCATGGGAGAAAGATGTAGGCTGGAAGGCTAGGCCAGTCTCCCCTTTCACGTTTTTCTGCCTGCTTTATATTTGCTGGCTGCTGATTAGATTGTACCCACCAGATGCAGGGTGGGTCTGCCTTCCCCAGCCCACTGACTCAAATATTAATCTCCTTTGGCAACACCCTCACAGACACACCCAGAATTAATACTTTGTATCCTTCAATCCAATCAAGTTGACACTCACTATTAACCATCACACAAGGATTGCATTGAATCTGTACATTTCTTTGGATAATTGCCATCTTAACAGCATTAAGTCTTCCTACCAATTAACATGGGATGGTTTTCCATTTATTTAGGTCTTTTAAAACATATTTCAACAATATTTTATAGATCAGTGTACAAATACTTCAACTCCTTGATTACATTTAGTCCTAGGCATTTTATTATTTTAATTGCTATTGAAAATATATTCACTCTTTAAATTTTCTGTCCAGATGATTTATTGCTTGTGTGTAGAAACATAGCTGTAACATAGTGCCTTGTAACTTTATTAAATGTGCTTAAGTCCTAGTAGCTTCTTTTGTGGATCCATCAAGATTTTCTATACATTGTATGTCATCTGTGACCAGAGATTATTTTCATTCTGCCTTTCTAATTTGAATGCCTTTGTTTATATTTCTTGCCTAATTGCTCTGATTAGAACGTTCAGTACAATTTTGAACAGTAGTGATGAAAATAGGCAGCCTTGTCTTGTTCTTTACCTTAGGAGAAAAGCTTTCAGTTTTCCCCATCGGCTATGATATTAGCTGTAGATTTTTCTTAAATGCTCTTTATCAAGTTGAGAAAGTTTTCTGAGTGTTTTTACCATGAGAAAAACTGTTTCATTTTGTCAAAATCTTTTTATGCATCAATTGACATTATTATTTACAGTTTTCCTTTCTTCTACTATTGTGGTGTATTATATTGATTGATTTTCTTATGTTGACCTAAGCTTGCACTTCTGAAATAAGTCCCGCTTAGTTATAATATATAATACTTTTAATGTATTCTTGGATTTTGTTTTCTAGTTTTTGTTGAGGATTTTGACATCTGTGTTTATAGGAGTTATTGTTCTGTAGTTTTTTTTTTCTCCTGATTTCTGTGTCTAGGTTTGGTATTAGGGTGATGCTGGCCTCACAGAATCAGTTAGCAAGTGTTTTCTCATCTTCCGTTTTTTGGAAGAGTTTGAAATGATTGACTTTAAATGTTCTTTAAGTGTTTGTAAAATTCACCAATGAAGCCATGTGGCCTTGGACTCTTCTTTGATGAGAGATTTTTGATTATTGATTCATTCTCTTTACTTGTAAATTTGTGTAAATTTTCCATTTCTTCTTGAGTCAGTTTTGGTAATTTTGTGTTTCTAGGAACTTTCCGTTTCATTTAGGTTATCCAAATTTTGAAGTATACTTACTCATATTATTTTCTCATAATCATTTTTTATTCTGTAAGGTTGTTAGTAACATCCACTTTTTAAATAGTTTCAATATTTATTTTAGATTCAGGGGGTACTTGTGAAGATTGTTTTATTGGGTATATTGCATGATGCCATGGTTCAGTTTATGAATGATCTCATCAACCAGGTAGTGAGCACAGTACCCAACAGGGAGTTTTTCAACCCTTGCATCTTTCCTTCTCTTCCTGCTCAGTAGTCTTCACTGTCTGATGTTCCCATCTTTGTGTTCATGAGTACCCAATGCTTAGCTCTCACTCATAACTAAGAACATGTGGCATTTGGTTTTCTCTTCCTGCATTAACTCACTTGGGATAATATCCTCCAGCTGCATCCATGTTATTGCAAATAACATGATTTCATTATTTTTTATGGCTGTGTATTCCATGGTGTATATGTACCATATTTTCTTTATCCAATCCACTCTTGAAGGGCACCTAGTTTGATTCTATGTCTTTGATACTATAAACTGTGCTGTGAAACCTACTAGTGCATGTGTCTTTTTGGCTAACTGATTTGTTTTTCTTTGTGTATGCAACCAGTAATGGGATTCTAGGTCAAATAGTAGTTCTATTTTAAGTTCCTTGAAAAATCTCCATATTGCTTTTCACAGTGGCTGAATTACTTTACATTCACACCAAAATTGTATAAGCATTTCTTTTTCTCCACAGCCAGCAGCTTTTTTTTTTTTCACTTTTTAATAATAGTCATTGTGACTGGTATGAGGTGGTATCTCATTATGGTTTTGATTTGAATTTCTCTGATCATTAATTATGAGGTGCATTTGCTCATATGTGTGTTAGCTGCTTGTATGTCTTTCGAGAAGTGGCTGTTCATGCCCTTTGCCCACTTTTTAATGGGATTATTTGTGCTTTTGCTTGCTGAATTATTGAAGTTCCTTATTGATTCTGGATATTAGATCTTTGTTGGACTCATAGTTTGTGAATATTTTCCCCATTCTGTAGGTTGCATGTTTACTCTGCTGATAGTTTCTTTTGCTGGGTGGAAGATCTTTAGTTTAATTAGTTGTTACTTGTCAGTTTTTGTTTTTGTTGCCACTGATTTTGAGGACTTAGTCGTAAATTATTTGCCATGGCCAATGGTCAGAATGGTGTTTTCAAAGTTTCATTCTAGGATATTTGTAGTTCGAGGTCTTACATTTAAATCTATAATCTATCTTCAGGTAATTTTTGTATATGGTGCAATGTAGGAGTCTAGTTTCAATCTTCTGTATATGGGTAGCCAGCAATCCCAGCATCATTTATTTAATAAGGGGTCTTTTCCGTATTGCAAATTTTTCTTTGCTTTGACAAATATCTGATGGTAGTAGGTGTATGGCTTTATTTCTGGTTCTCTAATCTGTTCCATTGCTGTATGTGTTTGTTTTTGTAACGGTACCATGTTGTTTTGGTTACTGTAGCCTTATAGTATGGTTTGAAGTCAAGTAAAGTCATGCCTCTGGCTTTGCTCTTGTTGCTTAGGATTGTTTTGGCTATTCAGGGCCTTTTGGGGTTCTATATACATTTTAGAGTAGTTTTTTTCTACTCCTGTAAAAAATATCATTGGTAGTGTGATAAGTATATTACTGAATCTGTAGATTGCTCTGGGTAGTATGGCCATTTTAATGATATCTATTCTTTGTAACCAAGAATGTGAAATGTTTTTTCATTTGTTTGTGTCATCTGTGCTTTTCTTTCTTTCTTTCTTTTTCTTTCTTTCTTTCTTTCTTTCTCTCTTTCTTTCTTTCTTTCTTTCTTTTTCTTTCTTTCTTTCTTTCTTTTCTTTCATTCTTTCTTTCTCTCTTTCTTCTTTCTTTCCTTTTTTTTTAGTGGGGTCTCACTTTGTCTCCTAGGCTGGAGTGTAGTGGTGTGGTCATGGCTCAACACAGCCTTGACCATCTGGGCTCAAGCAATTCTTCCACCACAGTCCCCCAAGTCGCTGGGACCACAAGTATGTGCCACTACACCTAGTTAATTTTTTAATTATTTGTAGAGATGGAATTGCTCTATGTTGCCCAGGTTGATCTCAAACTCCTGGGCTCAAACAATCCTCCTGTCTTGGCCTCCCAAATTTCTGGGATTACAGGCGTGAGCCACCATGCCTGGCCTTCTGATTTTTTTCATTAGCGTTTTGTAGTTCTCCTTATAGACATCTTTCACTTCCTTGGTTAGATATATTTCCAGGTATTTTATTTTATTTTTATGGCAACTGTAAATGGCATTGCATTATTGATTTTGCTCTCAGCTGGAATGTTATTGGTGTGTGTAAATGCTACTGACTTTTTACATTGATTTTGTATCCTGAAACTTTACTGAAGTCGTTTATCAGTTCTAGAGCCTTTTGATGGAGTCTTTATGTTTTTCTAAATATAAAATTATATCATCAGTTAAGAGGATAATTTGACATCTTGTTTTTCTATTTGGATGCCTTTTGTTTCTTTCTCATGCCTGATTGCTCTGGCTAGGACTGCCAGTACTATGTTGGACAGGAGAGGTGAGACATTTCTGAAATTAGTTCTTTATATCTTCTTTTTTTTTCTAAGTCTCTCTATCTAAATATTTGTCAAGTTTGTTCATTTAATAAAACAACTTTTGAGTTCTATTTTTTCAATTTTCTCTTTCATTTTTTCTACATTCTTCATTGTTTCCTTTCTTCTGTAGTTTTGTGTTTAGTTTGCTCTCCTTTTATTTTCTTAGATAAAAAGTTACATTATTAATTTGAGATTTTTTTATTTTTAATATAGATGTTTACAGCTCAAAATGTCTCTTAGCACTTTTTTTCTCTGCATGCTGTAAATTTGTGTATTTTTCTATTTTTGTTATTTTTTCAAATTATTTTCTAATTTTTATTGTGATTTCTTTTTTTGATCCATTTGCTGTCTAATAATGTGTTGTTCAATTCCATTTTTGGATTTTCTAGCTTTTTTCAGTTATTGTTACCTTCATTCCATTATTGTCAGAAAATATTTTTATATGATTTCAATATTTTAAAATTTATTGAGACATTTTTAGTGCCTAATATATAGTCTCTTATGGAAAATATTTTATTTGTGCTCAGAAACATTGTCTGGAGCATTTTATATATGTCTCTTAGTTCTAATTTTTTAATAGTCATGTTCATGTCTAATTTTTTTGCTGGTATTCTGTGAGGATTTTCTTTGCATTGTTGAAAGTGGAGTATTGAAATATCCATCTATTATTATAGGAATCACTCTTTTTCATTTTAATTCTGTCAATGTTTGCTTCTTATACTTTGAAACTCTTTTGTTTGGTGCATATATGTTTATAATTTTATATCTTCTAGATGAATTGATTATTGATGGTAACAATTTTTGACATGAAGATCACTTTGATATTTAGTTACTATTTGTACGATATTATCTTTTTCTTTTTCGGAGTTTCGCTCTGTCACCCAGGCTGGAGTGCAGTGGCGCTATCTCGGCTCACTGCAAGCTCCGCCTCCCGGGTTCACGCAATTCTCCTGCCTCAGCCTCCGGAGTAGCTGGGACCACAGGCGCCCGCCACCATGACCGGCTAATTTTTTTTGTATTTTTAGTAGAGACGGGGTTTCACCATGTTAGCCAGGATGGTCTCGATCTCCTAACCTCGTGATCCACCCGTCTCGGCCTCCCAAAGTGCTGGGATTACAGGAGTGAGCCACCGTGCCTGGCCGGTATTATCATTTTTAATACTTTCGTTTTCAATCTGTTTGTGTCTTCAGATCTAAAGTGAGTAGCTCATAGACAGCATTATACAGTAATCCTTCAGTATCCACAGTGGATTGGTCCTAGGACATTTCACAATACTAAATTCAGTAGATGCTCAACCATCATACATAAAATAGCATAGTATTTGCATATAACCTACACATATATTTGCATATACTTGAAATCATCTATAGGTTACTTATAATACCTAATCAAAGATATGCTATGTAAATAGTGGTTATATTATATTTTTGTTTCTTTTAAAATTTATTGTTGCTTTTATTATACATTTTAAAAATATTTTCAATCTGCAGCTGGTTGAATCTGTACATGCAGAACTAACAGAACCAAAGGGCTGACTACAGTAGGGTCAAGTGTGTTTATTTATTTTGCCTATGTATGCCTTTTGATTTGTGTACTTAATTTATTTACATTTAAATACTGACAAGAAAGCACTTATGCCATTTTATTATTTTTTTAATAGAGCTTAAACTTTTTTGAAATTTATTTTATCCATTACCACCTTCTTTCGTGTTTCTTTTTTCTTTTGGTAGTCTTTTTATTCGCTTTTAAAAATGCAGTTCAAAGATCTTTTCTTAGTAATTAAATGGGGTTTACAATTAGCATCCTAAATTTATAACAGTCTATGTTGAATGGATACCAAGTTAGCTTAAATAGTATACAAAATCTCCGCTCTTATACCTCTCCACCTGCTTTATATTTTTATTTTTACACACTAAATATTTATGCATGTACATTATATATTTATTAACATTGATTTATAATTATTGCTTTATGCATTTGTCTTTTAAATCAAATAGAAAATAGAAAGAAGGGTTGTAAACCAAAAGTGTAATAATCCTTGCTTTATATTTACCTATGTAATTACCTTTACTGGAATTCTTGAATTCTTTCTTTCCTTCTTTGATTCAAGTTACTTTCTGATTTAAAAAAAAAATTAGTCTGAAACGCTCTCTTTACCATTTCTTGTAGGGCAGATCTACTAGCAGTGAATTTTCTTTGTTCTTGTTTATCAGAGAATCTCTTAATTTTTCCTTCATTTTTGAAGAATAGTTTTTCTGGATGGATCTAGAAATTTTGCTTAATGTTGTTTTACTTTCAGCAGTTGAAATATGCCATTCCACTGACTCTTGCCTCCATGGTTTCTGATGATAAATCAATCAGCTGTTTCTCTTATTTTTTTTTCTTTTTTTTATTATTATACTTTAAGTTTTAGGGTACATGTGCACAATGTGCAGATTAGTTACATACGTATACATGTGCCATGCTGGTGTGCTGCACCCATTAACTCGTCATTTAGCATTAGGTATATCTCCTAATGCTATCCCTCCCCCTGCCCCCCACCCCACATCAGTCGCCAGAGTGTGATGTTCCCCTTCCTGTGTCCATGTGTTCTCATTGTTCAATTCCCATCTATGAGTGAGAACATGCGGTGTTTGCTTTTTTGTCCTTGTGATAGTTTACTGAGAATGATGATTTCCAATTTCATCCATGTCCCTACAAAGGACATGAACTCATCATTTTTTATGGCTGCATAGTATTCCATGGTGTATATGTGCCACATTTTCTTAATCCAGTCTATGATTGTTGGACATTTGGGTTGGTTCCAAGTCTTTGCTATTGTGAATAGTGCCGCAATAAACATACGTGTGCATGTGTCTTTATAGCAGCATGATTTATCGTCCTTTGGGTATATACCCAGTAAAGGGATGGCTGGGTCAAATGGTATTTCTAGTTCTAGATCCCTGAGGAATCACCACACTGACTTCCACAATGGTTGAACTAGTTTACAGTCCCACCAACAGTGTAAAAGTGTTCCTATCTCTCCACGTCCTCTCCAGCACTTGTTGTTTCCTGACTTTTTAATGATCACCATTCTAACTGGTGTGAGATGGTATCTCATTGTGGTTTTGATTTGCATTTCTCTGATGGCCAGTGATGATGAGCATTTTTTCATGTGTCTTTTGGCTGCATAAATGTCTTCTTTTGAGAAGTGTCTGTTCATATCCTTCACCCACTTTTTGATGGGGTTGTTTTTTTCTTGTAAATTTGTTTGAGTTCATTGTAGATTCTGGATATTAGACCTTTGTCAGATGAGTAGGTTGTGAAAATTTTCTCCCATTTTGTAGGTTGCCTGCTAACTCTGATGGTAGTTTCTTGTGCTGTGCAGAAGCTCTTTACTTTAATTAGATCTCATTTGTCAATTTTGGCTTTTGTTGCCATTGCTTTTGGAGTTTTAGACATGAAGTCCTTGCCCATGCCTATGTCCTGAATGGTAATGCCTAGGTTTTCTTCTAAGGTTTTTATGGTTTTAGGTCTAATGTTTAAGTCTTTAATCCATCTTGAATTAATTTTACTATAAGGTGTAAGGAAGGGATCCAGTTTCAGCTTTCTACATATGGCTAGCTAGTTTTCCCAGCACCATTTATGAAATAGGGAATCCTTTCCCCATTGCTTGTTTTTGTCAGGTTTGTCAAAGATCAGATAGTTGTAGATATGCGGTGTTATTTCTGAGGGCTCTGTTCTGTTCCATTGATCTATATCTCTGTTTTGGTACCAGTACCATGCTGTTTTGGTTACTGTAGCCTTGTAGTATAGTTTGAAGTCAGGCAGCGTGATGCCTCCAGCTTTGTTCTTTTGGCTTAGGATTGACTTGGCCATGCAGGTTCTTTTTTGGTTCCATATGAACTTTAAAGTAGTTTTTTCCAATTCTGTGAAGAAAGTCATTGGTAGCTTGATGGGGATGGCATGGAATCTATAAATTACCTTGGGCAGTATGGCCATTTTCACGATATTGATTCTTCCTACCCATGAGCATGGAATGTTCTTCCACTTGTTTGTATCCTCTTTTATTTCATTGAGCAGTGGTTTGTAGTTCTCGTTGAAGAGGTCCTTCACGTCCCTTGTAAGTGGGATTCCTAAGTATTTTATTCTCTTTGAAGCAATTGTGAATGGGAGTTCACTCATGATTTGGCTCTCCGTTTGTCTGTTATTGGTGTATAAGAATGCTTGTGATATTTGTACATTGATTTTGTATCCTGAGACTTTGCTGAAGTTGCTTATCAGCTTAAGGAGATTTTAGGCTGAGGCAATGGGGTTTTCTAGATATACTATCATGTCATCTGCAAACAGGGACAATTTGACTACCTCTTTTCCTAATTGAATACCCTTGATTTCCTTCTCCTGCCTAACTGCCCTGGCCAGAACTTCCAACACTATGTGGAATAGGAGTGGTGAGAGAGGGCATCCCTGTCTTGTGCCAGTTTTCAAAGGGAATGCTTCCAGTTTTTGCCCATTCAGTATGATATTGGCTGTGGGTTTGTCATAGATAGCTCTTATTATTTTGAGATACGTCCCATGAATACCTAATTTATTGAGAGTTTTTAGCATGAAGCGTTGTTGAATTTTGTCAAAGGCCTTTTCTGCATCTATTGAGATAATCATGTGGTTTTTGTCTTTGGTTCTGTTTATATGCTGGATTACATTTATTGATTTGTGTATATTGAACCAGCCTTGCATCCCAGGGATGAAGCCCACTTGATTATTGTGGATAAGCTTTTTGATGTGCTGCTGGATTCGGTTTGCCAGTATTTTATTGAGGATTTCTGCATCAATGTTCATCAAGGATATTGGTCTAAAATTCTCTTTTTTGATTGTGTCTCTGCCCGGCTTTGGTATCAGGATGATGCTGGCCTCATAAAATGAGTTGGGGAGGATTCCTTCTTTTTCTATTGATTGGAATAGTTTCAGAAGGAATGGTACCAGTTCCTCCTTGTACCTCTGGTAGAATTCAGCTGTGAATCCATCTGGTCCTGGACTCTTTTTGGTTGGTAGGCTATTGATTATTGCCACAATTTCAGATCCTGTTATTGGTCTATTCAGAGATTCAACTTCTTCCTGGTTTAGTCTTGGGAGAGTGTATATGTCGAGGAATTTATCCATTTCTTCTAGGTTTTCTAGTTTATTTGCGTAGAGGTGTTTGTAGTATTCTCTGATGGTAGTTTGTATTTCTGTGGGATCAGTGGTGATATCCCCTTTATCATTTTTTATTGCATCTACTTCATTCTTCTCTCTTTTTTCTTTATTAGCCTTGCTAGCGGTCTATCAATTTTGTGGATCCTTTCAAAAAACCAGCTCCTGGATTCATTAATTTTTTGAAGGGTTTTTTTGGTCTCTATTTCCTTCAACTCTGCTCTGATTTTAGTGATTTCTTGCCTTCTGCTAGCTTTTGATTAGAAATTATTTTATCGCTTTTTCTTGCCTAATTACTCTGGGTAGTACTTTCAATACTACATTGAAAAGACATGGTCACAGTGGGCATTCTTGTCCTGTCCATGATCTCAGACAAAAAGCTCTCTACTTTTCAACATCAAGAGTGATGTTAGCTATGTGTTTGTTATCTATGGTCTTTATTCTGTTGAGGTATATGTCTTCTATACCTAATATGTTCAGAGTTTTTATCATGAAAGTTGGCTGAATTTTGTTATATTCTTTTTTTGCATCTATTGATACGATAATACAATTTTTAGTTTTCATTTTGTTAATGTGGTGTATCACATATATTGGTTTGTGAAGGTTGAATCATCCTTGCATGCCAGGGATAAATTCCCCTTGAACATGGTGAATGATTCTTTTCATGTGTTGCTAAATTCAATTTCCAAATACTTTGTTGAGGATTTTTGCATCTATTTTCATCGGTAGTGCCCTTTCAGCTTTGGTGTCAAGGTAATGCTGGCTTTGTAAAATTAGAAGTATTATTTTTTATTCCTGTGGCATCTGTTGTAATTACTCTTACTTTTGATTTTACTTATTTAAGTCTTCTGTCTTTTTTTATTGGTCTAGTTAAAAGTTTTCTGATTTTTTAAATCTATTCAAATTATTCTTCATTTTTTTGGTTTTCTATTGTGTTATTCTCTACTTATTATTTCTATTCTTTATTATTTTCTTCTTCCTGCTAACGTTGGCCTTAGTTTATCCATTTATTTATTTACTTGAAATGTAAGGTTAGGGTTTTAATTTGAGATAATTCTTGTGTTTCAATGTGGACACATTACTATAAGCTATATTCTTAGTACTGCTTTAGCTGTATCCTTTACATTTTGGTATGTTGTGTTTTTGTTTTTGTTTGTCTTGAGATATTTTCTAATTTCCCTTTTGAATTCCATTTTGACCCAATGTTTGTTAAAGAGTGTCTTGTTTAATTTATTCATATTTAGAAATGTATCCTGCATTTCTGACTGATGTTTTCTACATTTCACTAGATTTATCTTGTTAATGGAATCATCTATATCTTTATGATTTGTTTAATCAATTACTGAGAATCATTAAAATTACTCTAATTGTGAATATCTACTTTTTTTAGTTCTTTCAACTTTTGTCTCACATATATTGACATTATGATTAGATACACATCAATTTAGACAGTGTTGACTCCTCATCTTCTAGTCCCTGTACACAAGGAGTCTAAAGAATCCAGGTGGAAGCTGTAGCTTGCAGTTCAACATGACCATGTTTGTAATCTCAAAGAAAAGTAAGTTCACTGGGGATCCAGACATACAATCCTGAAGAGCCCAGAGTTGTGGAAACAGGCAAACAAAGTACTCTAGTGGGTCCTTTGGAGTGTTGGTAAGTAGGGCCATCATGCTTCTATTCCTTGGTTCCCAGAACAATGTTTCATTTCTACTGGGGACATTGTACCATATAGAGGCCTCTGCTATAATTCATATATTGCATCCTTAAAAATAGAATCCTATCCTTGTAGAGTGTTGCTGGCAAGCTGTCATTTCACCTGTGTCTTAAGCCAGTCATTCCACAGTTCTGTCGTACTGGCTGATTCTAGATTATGTGGTATGTGATATGACCAGTAGATATCATACTCATAGACCCACTCTCAAACCTCAGAAGTATTATGTAAGCTCCCATATAGTGATGCGGTTGAGTCTTCATGGACAGGAAAGGTAAATCCATATCTAGCATAGACATTTCTCTCTAAAAGTTTGAACCATTGACTCTTCCAGGAGAAAAAGAGCCCAGTGCATTCAACTAACCACCAAGTGGCTGACTGCTCTCCTTGAAGAATAGTACATTATTAGGATTTATTAATAATTTTGTTGCCTGCAGGTTGAACATAGAGAGGCAGCAATAGCTAGGTAGATCTTGATAAGATAGAGTCAATGCTGTTAAGCCTCTGCCTAACCTCTATCTCTTCCACTTTGCTCATTCTATGCAAATCTGTGCCCATGATGCCAGCTCTGTGGTGGTCAAAATACAAAATTTAGCTAATGCCAACTAGATTAGTCATTTTGTCTGTATATTTGTTCAGTGCATCTTCATGAAGATGATTTCTAATGGGTATTAATACATAATGCAAAAATCCTTCCACTTAATGCTCATTCACATGTATATATCAACATACCTCTACACAAAACTCCTTTGTCTTCCATCTTCCAGTTCTTTTCCTTTCAGACTTCTAATTATGTAGGTAGGCCTTTGACCATTGTTTAGAAATATGTATACATTCTTACTTCAGGTCATTTTTTTTTCCACTTAAAGTAGATGACCAGATGCCATTTCTTTCTTTCTTTCTTTTTTTTTTTTTTTTTACAAGAACAAAATGTAAACTCAATAGTATTTCTATGTACTAGCAGTGAACGATCAAAAATTAAAATAAAACATATAATTCCATTTATAATAGCATCAAAAATATGAAATATTTAGAAATAAATCTGACAAAACCTGTGCAAGACTTGTACACTGAAAACTATGAAACACTGCTAAGAAAAGTTAAAGATCTAAATAAGTGGAAAGATATACTATGTTTATTGTTCAGAAGACTCAATATTATTATTTTTGAAGTACTCTTTAAAAATTTTTTTTATTATACTTTAAGTTCTGGGATACATGTGCAGAACGTGCAGGTTTGTTACATAGGTAAACACTTGGCATGGTGGTTTGCTGCACCCACCAACCCATCATCTACATTAGGTATTTCTCCTAATGCTATCCCTCCCCTAGCCACCCACCCCCTGACTGGCCCCAGTGTGTGATATGTTCTCATTGTTCAACTCCCAATTATGAGTGAGAACATGCCATGTTTGGTTTTCTGTTCTTCAGAAAATGATGGTTTTCAGCTTCATCCATGTCCCTGAAAAAGACATGAACTCATTCTTTTTTATGGCTGCATAGTATTCCATGATGTATATGTGCCACATTTTCTTAATCCAGTCTATCATTGATGGACATTTGGGTTGGTTCCAAGTCTTTGCTATTGTGAATAGTGCTGCAATAAACATACGTGTGCTCGTGTCTTTATAGCAGCATGATTTATAATCCTTTGGGTATATACCCAGTTATGGGATGGCTGGGTCAAATGGTAATTCTAGTTGTAGATCCCTGAGGAATCGCCACACTGTCTTCCACAATTGTTGAACCAATTTACACTCCCACCAACAGTGTAAAAGTGTTCCTATTTCTCCACATCCTCTCCAGCATCTGTTGTTTCCTGACTTAATGATTAAATGATTAAATCCATTAAACGATTGCCATTCTAACTTGCGTGAGATGGTATCCCATTATGGTTTTGATTTGCATTTCTTTGATGACTGGTGATGATGAGCATTTTTTCATGTGTCTTTTGATTGCATAAATGTCTTCTTTTGAGAGGTGTCTGTTCATATCTTTTGGCCACTTTTTGATAGGGTTGTTTGTCTTTTTCTTATAAATTTGTTTGAGTTCTTTGTAGATTCTGGATGTTAGCCCTTTGTCAGATGGGTAGATTGGAAAACTTTCTCCCATTCTGTAGGTTGCCTGTTCACTCTGATGGTAGTTTCTTTTGCCATGCAGAAGCTCTTTAGTTTAATTAGATCCCATTTGTCTATTTTGGCTTTTGTTGCCATTGCTTTTGGTGTTTTAGACATGAAGTCCTTGCCCATGCCTATGTCCTGAATGGTATTGCCTAGGTTTTCTTCTAGGGTTTTTATGGTTTTAGGTCTAACATGTAAGTCTTTAATCCATCTTGAATTAATTTTTGTATAAGGTGTAAGGAAGGGATCCAGTTTCAGTTTTCTGCATATGGCTAGTCAGTTTTCCCAACACCATTTATTAAATAGGGAATTCTTTCCCCATTGCTTGTTTTTCTCAGGTTTGTCAAAGATCAGATGGTTGTAGATGTGTAGTGTTATTTCTGAGGCCTTTGTTCTGTTCCATTGTTCTATATCTCTGTTTTGGTACCAGTACCATGCTGTTTTGGTTACTATAGCCTTATAGTATAGTTGAAGTCAGGTAGCGTGATGCCTCCAGCTTTGTTCTTTTGGCTTAGGGATTGCCTTGGCAATGCGGGGTTTTTAATGGTTCCATATGAACTTTAAAGTAGTTTTTTTCCAATTCTGTGAAGAAAGTCATTGGTAGCTTGATGGGGATGGCATTGAATCTATAAATTACTTTGGGTAGTATGGCCATTTTCACGATATTGATTCTTCCTATCTAGGAGCATGGACTATTCTTCCATATGTTTGTGTCCTCTTTTATTTCACTGAGCAGTAGTTTGTAGTTCTCCTTGAAGAGGTCCTTCACATCTCTTGTGAGTTGGATTCCTACATATTTTATTCTCTTTGTAGCAATTGTGGATGGGATTTCACTCATGATTTGGCTCTCTGTATATCTGTTAATTGTGTGTAGGAATGCTTGTGATTTTTGCACATTGATTTTGTATCCTGAGCCTTTGCTGAAGTTGCATATCAGCTTAAGGAGATTTTGGGCTGAGACGATGGGGTTTTCTAAATATATAATCATGTCATCTGCAAACAGGGACAACTTTACTTCCTCTTTTCCTAATTGAATACCCTTTATTTCTTTCTCTTTCCTGATTTCCCTAGCCAGAACTTCCAACACTATGTTGAATAGGAGTGGTGAGAGAGGGCAGCCTTGTCTTGTGCTGGTTTTCAAAGGGAATGCTTCCAGTGTGTGCCCATTCAGTATGATATTGGCTGTGGGTTTGTCATAAATAGCTCTTATTATTTTGAGATATGTTCCACCAATACCTAGTTTATTGAGAGATTTAGCATGAAGCGTTGTTGAATTTTGTCGAAGGCCTTTTCTGCTTTGTCTTTGGTTCTGTTTATGTGATGGATTATGTTTATTGATTTTGCATGCATTCAACTAGCCTTACATCCCAGGGATAAAGCCCACTTGATCGTGGTGGATAAGCTTTTTGATGTGCTGCTGGATTCGGTTTGCCAGTATTTTATTGAGGATTTTTGCATTGATGTTCATCAGGGGTGTTGGTCTAAAATTCTCTTTTTTTGTTGTGTCTCTGCCATGCATTGGTATCAGATGATGTTGGCCTCATAAAATGAATTAGGGAGGATTCCCTCTTTTTCTATTGATTGCAGTAGTTTCAGAAGGAATGGTACCAGCTCCTCTTTGTACCTCTGGTAGAATTAGGCTGTGAATTTGTCTGGTCCTGCAATTTTTTTCGCGGTAGGCTACTAATTATTGCCTCAATTTCAGAGCCTGTTATTGATCTATTCAGAGATTCAAGTCTTCCTGGTTTAGTCTTGGGAGAGTGTATGTGTCCAGGAATTTATCAATTTTTTCTAGATTTTCTAGTTTATTTGTGTAGAGGTGTTTATAGTGTTTTCCGATGGTAATTTGTGTTTCTGTGGGATCGGTGATGATATCCCCTTTATCATTTTTTATTGCATCTATTTGATTCTTCTCTCTTTTCTTCGTTATTAGCTTTGTTAGCAGTCTACCAATTTTGTTGATGTTTTCAAAAAACCAGCTCCTGGATTCATTGATGTTTTGAAGGGTTTTTTGTGTCTTTATGTTTTTCAGTTCTTTTCTGATCTTAGTTATTTCTTGCCATCTGCTAGCTTTTGAATTTGTTTGCTCTTGCTTCTCTACTTCTTTTAATTGTGATATTAGAGTGTTGATTTTAGATGTTTCCTGCTTTCTGTTGTGGACATTTAGTGCTATAAACTTCCCCCTACACACTGCTCTAAATGTGTCCCAGAGATTCTGGTACGTTGTGTCTTTGTTCTCATTGGTTTCAAAGAACATCTTTATTTCTGCCTTCATTTCGTTATTTTCCCAGTAGTCATTCAAGAGCAAGTTGCTCAGTATCCATGTAGTTGTGCACTTTTGAGTGAGTTTCTTAATCCTGAGTTCTAATTTGATTGCACTGTGGTCTGAGAGACAGTTTTGTTGTGATTTCTGTTCTTTTACATTTGCTGAGGAGTGTTTTACTTCCAATTATGTGTTCAATTTTGGAATAAGTGTGATGTGGTGCTGAGAAGAATGTATATACTGTTGATTTGGGATGGAGAATTCTATTAGGTCTACTTGATGCAGAGCTGAGTTCAAGTCCTGGATATCCTTGTTAAAATTCTGTCTCATTGATCTGTCTAATATTGACAGTGGGGCGTTAAAGTCTCATTAATGTGTGGGAGTCTAAGTCTCTTTGTAGATCTCTAAGGACTTGCTTTGTGAATCTGGGTCTTCCTGTATTGGGTGCATATATATTTAGGACAGTTAGCTCTTCTTGTTGAATTGATTCCTTTACCATTATGTAATGACCTTCTTTGTCTCTTTTGATCTTCGTAGGTTTAAAGTCTGTTTTATCATAGAGTAGGATTGCAACCCCTGCTTTTTTTTTGCTTTCCATTTGCTTGGTAGATCTTCCTCCATCCCTTTATTTTGAGCCTATGTGCGTCTTTGCATGTGAGAAGGGTCTCCTGAATAGAGCACACAAATGGGTCTTGACTCTTTATCCAATTTGCCAGTCTGTGTCTTTTAATTGGGCCATTTAGCCCATTTACATTTAAGGTTAACATTGTTATGTGTGAATTTGTTCCTGTCATTATGATGCTAGCTGGTTGTTTTGCCCATAAGTTGATACGGTTTCTTCATAGTATTGATGGTCTTTACAATTTGGTATGTTTTTGCAGTGGCTAGTACCAGTTTTTCCTTTCCATGTTAAGTGCTTCCTTCAGGAGCTCTTCTAAGGCAGGCCTGGTGGTGACAAAATCTCTCAACATTTGCTTGTCTGTAAAGTATTTCATTTATCTTTTTCTTATGAAGCTTAATTTGGCTAGATATGAAATTCTGGGTTGAAAATTCTCTTCTTTAAGAATGTTGAATATTGGCTGCCAATCTCTTCTGGCTTGTAGGGTTTCTGCCAAGAGATCCACTGTTAGTCTGATGGGCTTCCCTTTGTGGGTAACTCGACCTTTCTCTCTGGCTGCCCTTAACACTTTTTCCTTCATTTCAACCTTGGTGAATCTGACAATTATGTGTCTTGGGGTTGCTCTTCTCGAGGAGTATCTTTGTGTTGTTCTCTGTATTTCCTGAAGTTGAATGTTGGCCTACCTTGCTAGGTTGTGGAAGTTCTCCTGCATAATATACTGAAGAGTGTTTTCCAACTTGGTTCCATTCTCCCCATCACTTTGAGGTACACCAATCAAATATAGATTTGGTCTTTTCACATAGTCCCATATTTATTGGAGGCTATGTTCATTTCGTTTTACTCTTTTTTCTCTAACCTTGTTTTCTCACTTTATTTCATTAATCTGATCTCCAATCACTGCTACCCTTTCTTCCACTTGATCGAATCAGCTATTGAAGCTTTTGCATGTGTTACGAAGTTCTTGTGCCATGGTTTTCAGCTCCATCAGGTCATTTAAGTAAGGTCTTCTCTACAGTGTTTATTCTAGTTAGCCATTCTTCTAATCTTTTTTCAAGGTTTTTAGCTTCCTTGCAATGGGTTCAAACATCCTCCTTTAGCTCGGAGAATTTTGTTATTACTGATCTTCCAAAGCCTACTTCTGTCAGCTCATCAAAGTCATTCTCCGTCCAGCTTTGTACCATTGCTGGCTAGGAGCTACAATCCTTTGGAGGAGAAGAGATGCTCTGATTTTTAAAATTTTCAGCTTTTCTGCTCTGGTTTCTCCCCATCTTTGTGGTTTTATCTACCTTTGGTTTTTGATGTTGGTGACCTACAGATGGCGTTTTGGTGAAGATGACCTTTTTGTTGATGTTGATGCTATTCCTTTCTGTTTGTTAGTTTTCCTTCTAACAGTTCCCTCAGCTGCAGGTCTGTTGGAGTTTGCTGGAGTTCCACTCCAGACCCTGTTTGCCTGGGTATCACCAGTGGAGGCTGCAGAACAGCAAATATTGCTCCCTGATCCTTCCTCTGGAAGCTTCTTCCCAGAGGGGCAGCCGCCTATATGAGATGTCTGTCAGCCCCTACTCAGAGGTGTCTCCCAGTTAGGCTACATGGGGCCAGGGACTCACTTGATGGGGCAGTCTGTCCTTTCTCTCAGAGCTCAAATGCTGTGCTGGGAGAACCACTGCTCTCTTCACAGCTGTCAGACAGGGATGTTTAAGTCTGCAGAAGTTGTCTGCTGCCTTTTGTTCAGCTATTCCCTGCCCACAGAGGTGGAGGCTAGAGGCAGTAGGCCTTGTTGAGCTGTGGTGGGCTTTGCCCATTTTGAGCTTCCTGGCCGCTTTGTTTACCTACTCAAGCCTCAGCAATGGCACATGCCCCTCCCCCAGCCAGGCTGCCAACTCACAGATCGATCTCAGACTGCTGCACTATCAGTGAGTAATGCTCCAAGGGTGTGGGACCTGCCAATCCAGGCACGGGAGACAATCACCTTGTCTGCAGATTGCTAAGACCTTCAGAAAAGCACAGTATTTGGGTGGGGAGTGTCCCATTTTTCCAGGTAGTCTGCCAAGGCTTCCCTTGGCTAGGAAAGGGAAATGCCCCAGCTCCTTGTGCTTCCAGGGTGAAAAGATGCCCCACCCTGCTTCAGCTAGCCCTCCGTGGGCTGCACTCACTGTCCAACCAGTCCCATTGAGACAAACCAGGTACCTCAGTTGGAAATGCAGAAATCACCCATCTTCTGTGTCGATCACGCTGGGAGCTGCAGACCAGAGCTGTTCATATTCAGCCATCTTGGAAGGTATTTGTGTATCATCTTTTTAATTCCCTATTTAGATTCCTTAAGGATTTTCTTCTGTCCTGCATAATGGGTGAATTCCTCAATACCATCTTCCAGTTTTATAATTCTCTCTTTAAGGTCTAGTCAAATGTTTACCTGTACATTAATACTCGTATTATAATTACTAAAATTTTTCTTTCTAATATTTCTAATAGATTAATATTCATATCCTCCTTGTTTTGTTTCTGCCTTGTTTTGTTCTTCTTATTATAAATTTTAATTATTCATTTATCTCTAAGAGTCTCCTAAACACACATATTTTAAAGTCTTTTAAGACTATGCAATTATTATTATTATTTTTTAGCTTTTTGAATTGGAGATACTTTTTCTCTTTCTTTCTTCTCTATACCTCTCCCTTTCTAGCAGTTAAAGAGAGCTACAGAGTTGCTTACCTTTACCTGGCTCCCTGGTATCTTCAGTCTATAACAGTATGTCTTAGTTTGTGCTTTTCCAGAACCAAACTTTAAAGCAAAGATTCCAGTTTAAATTGTTTATTTTGGAAGTAATATTTAAAAAATACTGCAAAGGGAAGGAAAAAGTGAGGTAGAGAAGGGAAAGTAGCCAAAAGGGTTTATTATTAAGCAAATTATCACTTCACTGCACGTTAATAAAACATAATTCTTCTAAGGAATACTAAAACCTAGTGTAAAATACGGACCTCAGATTTAAACCCCTGAAGAATTAAGAGAGCTGAAGTATTTATTCACCAGTTTCTGTCATACATTCATTGAGGGCTACCCTGAAAAACATTAATTCCTTCACATTTCTGGTTTACTGCATGGGGGACAAATAGGGTTTAAAATGCCGCTATATATATATACACACACACACATATATACATGTATATATACCGGTATCTATCTATCTATCTATCTATCTATCTATCTATATATGTATATATATAGTATATATGTGTGTGTGTGTGTATATATATAGTATATACACGTGTGTATATATATAATGTATATATATACTATATATATGTATGTGTGTATATATATAAATATGTATATATTTATATATATAAATGTAAATGTGTGTGTATATAAATGTGTGTGTATATAAATATATAAATGTAAAGTGTAGTTTCCCTGTGGGAGACTAATTTCTAAATCCACCCCCTGATTTTGAATTCAGAGAGCAGCAGGTCATTGCTTTAGCTTTACTTATTGGTGTTTCTTTCTCTTTATTAATGATCCATAGAGAATATTTTCCTGTTTTTTTTTTTGGCCTTAATGTGCCTTTTATTCTCATAATTTCTATTTTTATCTAACATTATTATGCATTTGATGCAGAGTTTGCCTCAAGGATAAACTTTAAATGCCTCCTCAATTGGAAGTCTAAACCCTCCATTCTGCCTTCTAAATACAATTCTACCAATTATGAGTTCCTGTTTGGGATGAAAAGTTTTGGAATAGATGGTAATGATGGTTTCACAGTGTTATGAAGGTAATTAGTGCCACTGAACTGTACACTGAAATATGGTTAAAATGGTTTTATCTTCAAGATGGTTTATTGGGGGTTTTATTAATGTGCCTCATCCACTTAGAGTAAAATAGAGTGTAAAGATACACACTGTAAACTTTCATCGGAGAAAAAACACAGGTGCCTAACAAAAAATGAAAGAAACTTCAGACACATTGCATGGAGAGGTGTGCAGCAATCTCTACCTTGAGAGAGGCAGAAAACTGTGTTTCTAGAGTGTGAAAGGGGGAGAAACTGTCTGCATGATACTTATTCTCACTGGGGAGCCGGGAAATCCAGGCAATGAGGGAGTGAGTGCCTTAACTCTACCCAGTGTTGAAGGTTATTTGGTGAGTAGTGAGGACTGCATGAGAAGGAGAGGCATCAAGAAGTGTTTTGTGTGCACTTTTATAGCCCAGCAAAGACAGAGGGAAGATATTCCTGATCAAACTCATAGGGGACCTCATAGAATTCTGCCAACTAACAAGTGGTAGTCACAGGTTAGCATCAGCTTCCGACTGAGATGTGCAATCTAATCTAGAGTGGGATGGATTCCTTTAAACAGAATTGAAGGTGAGCAGGAAGCATGCTCTTGCCATGGGTGTGGGTGCTGGCTGCCCCTGTTTTGTGGGTAAATGGGAGGGGCGTGGCCTGAAAGCTGTGGCCTTTTTCCCAGGTGGGAAGGCTTGTGGCCTAGGGAAATTTTACATTGTAAGCCCAGAACTGCCCAAGACCCAGCTAGCTGTTGCCAGGAGAAGTCTATGGGTGTGAGATCCACCACATCAAGGACAGGGGAGCAGGGCATGCCTCACTGCTACTTGTTACACCCCTCTCTCATGCCAATTCTTTTGCGCAGCAGAGGCAGTTTAACTCCTCCCTGGAATACTACTTCAGTACACAGGAAACTGCCTTCCAATCCCCATTGGCTTGTGTCCACACGTGGGTAGCCAGAATGTGGACTTTCCTCACTCATCTAACATTGCCCCTCAACTGGCCTTTGGAGCATAACACAATGAAAAGGACTATTGGGAGGCTCATGGCCCCACTCATCACCCGGAAGATCTGAGTACTTGGCCTGGGTAGCACAAGCCAAGCATAAATTCCACAGCCGCCACTGCCTGGCCCTCTTCTGCAAGCACCATCTCTTGGCCAGAGGTCACCTGACACAGCTCATTACAACATCTGCTCACACAGTAACACAGCACTCAGGAATGAAAAATATTTTGTGCAACCTCAGCTAACACCATTGCCCACACCACCCTGGCTACTCGGGGCCTTAAGCCTATTTATGTGTCCAGTACGTTACTACTACAGTTAGTAATTGAGAAAGCCACCACATTAGGGATATTTACAACTAATGGCATCTTATAGAGTTTATGCCACTCTCCTGCACCACCCATCTGAGGAGATGCATGCACCTGCTACTGGGAGACCAGAGGACAGGTCATCCCAGTGCAGCTCCACATTATATTATCCTCTTCTGGAGCTAAGAACAGAGCTCAAGCCACTACAAGTCCCCCAGACCTGTCCATAGCCCGAGGCATTGGATAGCTTATCCAGGTGACTAACTAGAGACATTGGTGACCAATTATCCTCAGAAGGAAGAACCTATACTAGAAATGATTAATCATAGCCCAAGCAGAGTGCTAAGGGGAGAGTGCTGGAACCTATAAGAAAGTTAATTGGAAGCATCTATGATACACACAAAAAGAAAGTAAGAAGAAGCTGGCAGAGATCAAACCCTGAGAGACTTCGTATTCTGTGGAAAAGGTAAGTGGGAAAGATTTTAGCCTCTCTAGCCCTTGACTGCTGGTATCCAAACTCAAAAAGAGCTTCTTTGCCCCCACAAGACCAAGTACAGGAGTGGGCTGTGATTTGGGGACTTCTCGAGGGGATTACCTTACATGTGCAAGTTTCTTTCCCTTTCCTCCTGGACCCAAGCTTTATTAGTGGGCACTGTACTGGGTGCGCATGCATCATGGGACTTTGTTCTGCTCAGAGACCTCCAGCCCTTGTGTCTTCTCATTACTGGATCCCTTGCAGACATTCACCAGCACCAGCTTAGATTGCAGCATCCCCAGAGGGCAGCTAGATGCAGAGGAGCAGCAGAATTCACAGTAGTCTGGCCCTTGGGAGATTGGTACTCCTAGGGGAAGAGGGAGTGTACCAAAACAAGGAAGCACCCCATGGAACAAAAGAAACAAGAGTGCAGGCTTTTCTGTGTTCCAGAACTTCCTGCTTGTGGGAAGTTTTTTTCAGCAGAAGCACAGCCACAGTGTTGAGCTCAGTGGGTAAAAACATCAGTTCTGCCCCAGTAGTCAAGCAGCTCCAGTGCTCAGGAAGGGACTTGGAGCAGGAGACTTCTCCTCCCTCTCACACACCACTGCAGTCACAGCTGGGGCTTCCCCACGGAAGATCAGCATGGTTGCACCTGTTGACTGCCTTTCTGGGGCACTTTGAGGTAACTGCGTCTTCATAGGAAAAGTGCCCTCTGGTCTCAGGCTTGCATGAAGGGTAGAGTCTTACTGCCGCTTTACACAGAATGTTAGCATTTCTGCAGATGGACACAGGTGCCTGTCTGATTGGACTATCCAGATCACTGGGTTAGGAACATGATAGGGAGGCAGATTGCTTTCCTGCTTGCCTGGTAGCAGAGCTGAGGTGGCTCCCTCACTCCACCCTGCGAAGACCACAGTGTATTTCACTGGAAGCCCCCACAGCCACTTCTGTCAAAAATGGGACTTTTGTCCACCATTGTGTTAGTGCATGTACCCACCTGCTTCAGCTGCAGCTGGTTTTCATCCATAGATACCTCCTAATGGGCGGAAGACTAAACTGTTCAACCTAGTGCAAAAAAGCACTGGGAAAAGAAAGTGCACACCATTGGGAAACATTGTAAGCTTCATGACACCTCTTCAATTCTGGCCTCACAGGAGAGAGTGAACCTGCTCACAACAAGTACGTAACTACTACAATCATCATCTGAGAATGTCATCACACAAAGGTTCTCTGTAACCAAGGATTCACACAGTCTTTTCTACTGAAGGCACACAGAATCAAAGACAGGTGAGTGTGAACTAAACATATTGAAGTCACATTCTCAAAAAGGAAAAATCTAGTGAAATAAAAAATAAATTCAATAATAATAAGAATAAATAATCTACCCAGATAAGAAGGAATGAGAAAAAATAATTCTGGCAATATGAAAAAAAAAAAACCAAGAATTTTATAACACCCTGAAAAGATCACACTAACTCTCTACCAATAGATTCAAACTAAAATGAAATAATTGAAATACCAGACAAATAATTCAAAATGTGAACCATAAAGCTGTTCAATGGGATCCAAGAGAAAACTGAAAACCAACATAAAAAAATGAAAAATAATTCATATAACCAAAATTAGAGCTGAATTGAAAGAAATTGAGACAAGAAAAACCACTCAAAAGATCAAGAAATACAAGAGTTTTTTGACAATATTAATAACATAGATAGACCACTAGCTAGACCAACAAAGAAGAAAAGAGAGACCAAATAAACATAATTAGAAATGACAAAGGGGATGTTACCACTGACTTCACAGAAATACCAATAACCATTAGAGAATATTATGAACAGCTCTATGCACATAAAAATAGAAAATCTAAAAGAAATGGATGAATTCCTGGACAAATACAACCTCCCATGATTGAGATAGGAAAAAATTGAATTGTGGAAAAGACCAGTAATGAGCTCCAAAATTGAATCAGTAATACTATACCAACCAAAAACCAACGAAACAAAAAAAAGCCCATGACAAGATGAATTACAAATCAACATCCACAGCCAAATTCTACCAAATGTACAAAGAAAATCTGGCACCATTTTCTACTGAAACAATTCCAAAAAATTGAAAAGGAAGGACTCCTCCCTAACTCCTTCTATGAGGCCAGCATAATTCTGATACCAAAACCTGACAGAGACACAACAAATTAAAAAAAAAAAAAAACTTCAGGCCAATATTTTTGATGACCATTGATGCAAAAATCCTCAAGAAAATAGTGGCAAACTGAAACCAGCAGCACATCAAAAAGTTAGTCCAACACAATCAGGTAGTCTTTGCCCCTGAGATGAGAGGTTGGTTCAACATATTCAAATCAATAAATGTAAGTCATCACATGAACAGAACTAAATACAAAAGTACATGATTATCTCAATTGACACAGAAAGGGCTTTCAATAAAATTCAAGAGCTCTTCAGGTTCAAAACTCTCAATAAACTAGGTATTAAAAAAACACGCCTCAAAATAATAAGAGCCATCTATGATAAACCCACAACCAATGTCATACTGAATGAGCAAAAGCCAGAAGCATTCCCCTTGAAAACTGGCATAAGACAAGGATGCCCTCCCTCACCATTCTTATTAAACATTGTACTGGATGTCCTGGCCAGGAAAATTAGGCAAGAGAAAGAAATAAAGGACATTCAAATAGGATGAGAGGAAGTCAAACTATTCTTATTTTCAGATGACATAATCCAAAATCTACGAAACCCCATAATCTCAGCCCAAAAGCTCCTTAAGCTGATAAACAACTTCAGCAAAGTCTCAGGATACAAAATTAATGTGCAAAAAATCACTAGCATTTCTATACACGAACAACAGTCAAGCCAAGAGCCAAATCAGGAAAGCAATTCCATTCACAATTGCCACAAAAATAATAAAATACCTAGGAATACAGCTAACAATGGAGGTGAAGGATCTCTACAAAGAGAACTACAAAGCACTGCTCAGGACCGGGCACAGTGGCTTATGCCTGTAATCCCAGCACTTTGTGAGGCCAAGGTGGGCAAAGCACTTGAGGTCAGGAGGTCGAGACCAGCCTGGCCAACATGGTGAAACCCCATCTCTACTAAAAATACAAAAATTAGCTGGGCATGGTGTTGCGTTCTTATAGTCCCAGCTACTCAAGAGACTAAGGGAGGAGAATTGCTTGAATGCAGGAGGTGGAGGTTGTAGTGAGCTGAGATCACGCCACTACACTCCAGCCTGGGCAACAAGGTGAGACTGCATCTCAAACAAACAAGCAAGCAAACAAACAAACAAACACTGCTCAAAGAAACCAGAGATGACAAAAAAATGGAAAAATATTGCATGCTTATGGATAGGAAGAATCAGTACTGTTAAAATGGCCATAGTGCCTGGGAATGGTGGCTCATGCCTGTAATCCCAGAACTTTGGGAGGCCAAGGTGGGCAGATCATGAGATCAGGAGTTCGAGACCAGCCTGGCCAATATGGTGAAACCCCGTCTCTACTAAAAATACAAAACAAAAAAAAATTAGCTTGGCGTGATTGTACGTGTCTGTAGTCCTAGCTACTGGGGGGGCTGAGGCAAAAGAATCACTTGAACCCGGGAGACGGAGGTTGCAGTGAGCTGAGATTATACCACTGCACTCCAACCTGGGCGACAGAGGGAGACTCTGTCTGAAAAAAAAAAAAATGACCATAGTGCCCAAAGCAACTTCCAGATTCAATGCAATTGCTGTTAAACTACCAATGACATTCCTCACAGAACTAGAAAAAAAAAAAGAGCTATATTAGCATTCACATGGGACCAAAAAAAGAGTCTGAGTAGTGAAGAAAATTTTAAGCAAAAAGAGCAAAGTTGAAGATATTATGCTACTATTATGCTACTCCGCTGCATGCTATCCTACAGTAACCCAAGCAGCATGGTACTGGAAAAAAAAAAAATGCACACAGACCAGTGGAAAATAATAGCCAAAAAATAAGGCTGCAAACCTACAACTATCTGCTGACAGAAACCAGCAATGGGGAAAGTGCTCCCTAAACCATAAATAGTGCTGGGATAACTGGCTAGCCATATACAGAAGATTGAAATGGTGCCACTTCCTCACACCATGTACAAAAATTAACTTAAGGTGGAGTAAATACTTAAATGTAAAACCCAACACTATAAAAACCTAGACAATACCATTCTGGACATAAGAAAGAGCAAAGATTTTATGACAAAGACAACAAAAGCAATTGCAACAATAACAAAAATTGACAAATGGGATCTAATTAAATTAAAGAGCTTCTGGACAGCAAGAGAAACAATCAATAGAATAAACAGACAACCTACGTAATATGAGAAAATATTTGCCAATTATGCATACGACAAAGGTCTATTATCCAGCATCTATAAGGAACATAAACAAATTTACTACAATAAAAAAGAAACAACCCTATCAAAATGGGCAAAGGACATGAACAGACAATTTTTTAAACAAGACACACATGTGGCCAACATGCATACAAAAACAAAGCTCAACATCTCTGATCATTGGAGAAACGCAAATCAAAAGTGCAATGAGATACCATCTCTCACCGGTTGGAATGGCTACTATTAAAAAGTCAAAAAATAACATGCTGACAAGGTTGTGAAATAAAAAAATATTTATACACTGTTGGTGGGAATGTAAATTAGTTTAATAATTGTGGAAAAGAGTGTGGGAATTCCTCAAATACCTAAAAACAGAAATACCATTCAACCCAGCAATCCCATTACTGGGTATATACCCAAGGGAATATAAATTGTTCTATCATGAAGACACATGCATGCATATTTTCATTGCAGAACTATTCAAAATAACAAAAACATGAAATCAGCTTCAACGTCCATCAAAGGTAGAGTAGATAAAGAAAATGTGGTACATACACAAGGGAATACTATACAGTCATAAAAGAGATTATATTATTTGCAGAAACATGGGTGGAGCTGGAGGTCATTATTCTTAGCAAACTAATGCGGGACTAGAAAACCAAATACCACATGCACTCACTTATAAGTAGGAGCTACATAATGAGAATACATGGACACATAGAGGGAAATAGCTGACACCGAGGCCTGTTGGAGGGTTAGAGGAAGGAGAGGGTCATACAAAGAACTGAGTACTAGGCTTAATAGCTGGGTGATGAAATAATCTGTACAACAAACCTCCATGACATAAGTTTACCTATAAACAAACTTGCACATGTACCCCTGAACTTAAAATAAAAGTTAAATAAAAAAGATTTAAATATATGAAGATTTCACATACAAATGTAGATTTCTGCATACAAAATAAAAAAGTAATTTGTAATATGAATGAAAAATGTTCTTGAGATAGATATTTTAAGAAAAACAAACAGAACTCTGGAAATGAAAGACTCGGGTATAGAACTACAAAATGTAATGGAAAGTTTTAACAATACACTAGACCAAGTAGAAGAAAGAATTTCAGAGCATGAAGACAAGGCTTTTGAATCAGGCAAAAATAAAGAGAAAAGAAGGAAAAGAAGTGAACAGTCTCCAAAAAATATGGGATTATGTAAAACATCCAAACCTAAGAATCATAGGTGTTTCAGAGGGGGAATAAAAGCTTGGAAAACATATTTTAATGAATAATTAAGGAAAATGTTCATGGCCTTGCTAGAGACTTGATATGCAAATACAAGAAGCTGAAATAACTCCTGGGAGATTCACAGCAAAAAGAACATCGTCAAGGCATATTGTCATCAGATTATCTAAAGACAACACGAAAGAAATAATTCTAACAGCAGTGAGACAGAATAATCAAATAATTTACAAAAGAAAACCTATCAGACTAACATCAGACTTCTCGGCAGAAATCTTACAAGCCAGAAGGGATTGGGATCCTATATTTAGTCTCCTCCAATAGAATAACTGTCAACCAATAATTCTATATCAGCCATATTAAGTTTCATAAATGAAAGAGAAAGAAAATATTTCCCAGTAAAGCAAATGCTTAAGCAATATGTCACTGCTAGGCCAGCCCTATAAGAAATGCTCAAAGGTGTTCTAAACATCAACCTCAAAGGTTGATACACACCTGTATATAAATACATGAATTTCAAATTTGAAAACAAAGCTGTTCTTTTATGAATTAAGTACAAATTAATCACTTCACCTAGCCATTTCCATGATACCTGCAGATTCATCATTTCTCTGAATCAAGGCCTGAGTCTCAGCCTGAAGGACATTATGTTAAGCGAAATAAGTCAGTTACAGAAAGATAAATACCACATGTTCTCACTCACATGGGAACTGAAAACATTATTTTTGAGTTCACAGAAGTAGAGAGTAGAATTGTGGGTATAGAGGCTGGGAAGAGTAAGGAAGAAGGGAGCTTGGGGAAATGTTGGTTATTGAATACAAAATTACAGCTAGATGGGAGAAATGCACTCTGATATTCTGCCAAACTGTAGGGCAAATGTGGTTAGTTATAAATTACTCCATATTTTCAAAAAGCTAAGAGAGGATTCAGAGATTTCCCATTACAAAGAAATAATAAATGTTAGAGGTGATGGATGTGCTAATTACCTTGATATGATCATTATACATTGTATTCATGTATCAAAATACATGAACGAAATACCACTCTGTATGCCATAAATATGTACAATTATTACATGTCAACTGGAAGTAAAGAGCAAAAGGAATAATTCAACCAAAAATAAAAATGCCTGCAAGTATGAAACTCTCAGGGCTTATGTAACAGTAGCACACAATGAAGAAAATAAAGCAACTAGGTAACAATCAACATGATGACTGGAACAGTACCTCACCTCTCAATATTTACTTTGAATGTAAATGATTTAAATGCCCCACATAGAAGATATAGATTCGCAGAATGGATTAAACACACTCACACACACACAAACCAAACATCTGTTGCCATCAAGCAACCCACCTAACACATAAAGGTTCTTTTAGATTAAAGGTAAGGAAGTGAGAAGAAAAAATTCTGTGCAAATGGAAAACAAAAGTGAGCAGGAGTAGCTGTTCTCATATCAGGCAAAACAAACTTTAAATCAACAGCAGACAAAGAAGACAAAGAAGGTAATTATAAAATAATATAAAGTCAAATAAGGTCATTATATGATGATAAAGGGATCTATTTCAGAAGAAGATATAACAATCCTAAATATATATGCACCTAATACCAGAGCTCACCAATTCATAAAACAAATACTATTAGACCTTAAAAAAGATATAGGCAGCAATACAATAATAATGAAGGAATTCAACATTCCATTAACTGCACTAGAGAGATCATTGAGGCAGAAAGTTAACAAATACTGGACTTAAACTGGACTCTGAAACAAATGGACCTATCAGGAATTTACATAATATTCTACCCAAAACCTGAAAAAGATACATTTTTCTTATCAGCACATGGAATATTCTCCAAGATAGGCCATATGATAGGCCACAAAACAAGTCTCAATACATTTTAAGAAAATCAAAATTATGTAAAGTATCTTATCAGACCACAGTGAAATAAAACTAGAAATCAATTCCAAGATGAACTCTCAAAACTATACAAATACATGGAAATTAATCTGCTCCTGAATACTCTTTTGGTCAATAATAAAATCAAGATGAAAATATACACAATTTCCACAATTTATGATAACAGTAATACAGGTTATAAAAATCCCTGGGATAGAGCAATAACAGTGCTAAGAGGAACATTTATATTGCTAAATTCCTACATCAAAGAAACAGAAAGATCACGAATTGACAAGGTAATGTTACACCACAAGGAACTAGAGAAACTACGACAAGCCAAACCCAAAGCTGGCAGAAAAGAAATAGCAAAGATCAGAACAGAAATAAATGAAATTGAAGAGAAAATTACAAAGGATCAATGAAATAAAAAGTTGTTTTTTTGAAAAGATAAAATTACCAGACTATGTAGATTAAGCAAGAAGAGAGAAGATTCAAATAAGATCAATCAGAAATGCAAATGGAGACATTACAATGGTTATCACAGAAATATGAAAGATCATCTGAAACTACTATGAACACTTCTATGTAAAGAAACTATAAAATCTGGAGGGAATGAATACATTCCTTGAAATAAACATCCTCACAAGCTTGAATCAGGAATAGACAGAAATCCTGAAAAGACTAACAGAAAGCATAATGATTAACTCTGTAATAAAAAATCTCCCAACAAATAAAAGCCCAGTACCAGACACATGCATAATTGAATTCTACCAGACATTTAAAGAACTTACACACAAAAGCTATATGATCAATTTAATAGATGCAGAAAAAGCATTTGACAAAATCCAAAGTTCCTGCATGATAAAAACCTTCAACAAACTAGGCATAGAAGGAACATAAATTAATAAAAGCCATAAATGACAAACCATCAGCCAACATCATACTGAATGGGGAAAAGTTGAAAGTATTCTTCCTATGATCTGGAATAAGGCAAAGATGCTCACTTTCACCACTTCTATTTAGCATAGTAATAGAAGTCCTAGGCAGAGCAATCAAACAAGAGAAAAAAATAAAGGGCATCCAAATTGGAAAAGAGAAAGCTAACCTATCTCTGCTTGTTGATGATATGATCTTATACCTGGAAAACCCTAAAGACTCCTCCAAAAAACTCTTAGATGTGATAAATGAATTCACTAAGGTCTTAGGTTAAAAATATATGTATACAAATCTGTAGCACTGCTATAGACCAATAATTACCAAGATGAAAATCAATTCAAGAACTCAATTCCATTTACACTAGCTGCGAAAAAAAAAAAAAAAAAAAAAAAAAAAACCTAGTATACGTAACCAAGGAAGTGAAAGCTCTCTACAAGGAGAACTACAAAAACACTGCTGAAAGAAATCAGAGATGTTACAAACAAATGAAAAAACATTCCATAATCATGGATTGGAATAATCAACATTGTTAAAATGACCATACTGCTCAAAGAAATACGTACATTATATGGGATTTCTATTGAAACATCAATGTCATTTTTCAGAGAATTAGGAAAAAATAAGTTCTAAGATTCATATGGAACCACAAAAGAGCCCAAGTAGCTAAAGCAATTCTAAGTAAAAATAACAAAGCTGGAGGTATCCCATGACCCAAATCAAAATTATACTGTAAGTTTATAGTAACCAAATATGCATGGTACTAGTATAAAAGTAGATACATAGACCCATGGAACCGAATAGAGAACCTAGAAATAAAGCCCAACATGTATAGCAACTGATGTTTGACAAATCAGACAGAAACATACACTGGGAAAATAACTATTCAATAAATGGTGTTCAGAAAATTGAATAGTCAGTGGCAGAAGAATGTAACTGGTTCCCTATCTCTTACCATATACAAAAACTAACTCAAGATGGATTAAAAACTTAAATCTAAGACCTGAACCTATAACAAACCCAGAAGGTAACAGGAAAAGCTCTTCTGGATATTGGATTAGGCAAATAATTTATGACTGAGACCCCGAAAGCAAATGCAATAAAAATAAAGAATAAATAAGAGGGAATTAACTAAACTAAAAAGCTTCTGCACAGCAAAAGAAATAACAAGAAAATAATAGACAACCTACAAAATGGGAAGAAATGTTTGCAGTCCATATATCCAAAAAATAACTAATATCTAAAATCTATAAGGAACTCAAATCAGCAAGAAATAAATGAATAATATTATTAAATAGTAGGCAAATGACATGAATAGAAATTTCTCAAAGGAAGATATACAAATGACGAACAAACATATGAAAAAATGTTCAACATCACTAATGATCAGGGAAATTCAAATTAAACCACAATGAGATAACACCTTACCCCAGCCAGAGTGACTATTATTAAAAAGTCAACAATAGATGTTGGTGTGGATTTGGTGAAAGGGAAACGCTTACACGCTGTTAGTGGAGTGTAAATCAGTACAACCTCTATGGAAAACAGCATGGAGATTTCTCAAAGAACTAAAAGTAGATCTACTGCTCAACCCAGCAATCCCACTGCTAGGTGTCTACCGAAAATAAGTCGTTATATACAAAAGACATCTGCACATGTATGTTTATTGCAGCACCATTTACAGATGCAAAGAGTTGGAATAAACTTAAATGCCCAATAACGTATGAGTGGATAAAGTGTGTGATATATATATACACACACACACATACACACATATATATACATATATACACACATATATACATATACACACATATATATATACACATATATGATGAAATATTACTCAGCCATAAAACAGAATGAAGAAATAATATGTTTTGCAGCAACGTAGATGGAACTCGAGGCCATTAACCTAAAGGAAGTAACTCAGAAATAGAAAACCGAATACCACACGTTCTCACTTAAAAATGGGAGCTAAGCTATGGGTATATGAAGGTATACAGAGTGGTACAATGGACATTGGAGACTGAGAAGTGGGGAGTTTGGGAGGGGGGGTGAGGGATGAAAAATTACCTGTTGGGTACAATATACACTATTCTGGTGATGGGTACACCTAAAGCCCAGACTTCACCACTACACAATCCACCCATGTAATGAAAAATCACTTGTACCCCTAAAAATATTTAAATAAATTTTAAAAAACCTAAAACATTAAGATGTGCAAAGGAAAAAATATAATCAAAGTGGCAAAGTTTATGTAATGTATATTTTACTACAAGAAAGAAATCACCTGTGAAATTTTCTACACCTTTTTGTTTTGTTTTTGGCCAAAGTCTACCTATTGCTCATCTCTAATATCATCCCTGGATAATTAATCTCTGTTTAGCTCTCAAGTTTGACTCTTAATATTTGCCTTAGTTCCATTTTTTTCTGATCCCAGTGTTGAGCCCTCGCCATTCTGCCTCCAGGATAATTATGACACTTGGCTTTCTTCTCACATAATTGTAGCTTAGCATTCTAACCAAAGCCCTGAAGAATCAAACAAACAGTATTATTTCCTACCTAAGATTCCCAAGAGGTAAAAGGAATCAGACACTTACTTTGTGCCACTACTGCTTGTTATGAAAATCATTCCTTTTTGTATCAATAACACTATCTTGAAATATCTGCTCCTGTGCCTTTATTCCCTATTAGCTGTTAAGTTCTTGAGGACAGGGAAAATAAATTCAAGCATTTCAGAAATAACTAAGTTTATACATTTTGATTTTTTTCACAGTGGGTTTTATTTTAGATCTTTTTATAAACAAGAAAATGAAAGGAAATACTTAGAACCTCTTCTGATTTTCTGATTTTCACCACAAGAGGGAACCATCAGAATTTATATCACAGAGAAGGACAAAAAAAAAAAAAAAAAAAAAATTGAAGCCAAGGCTGTGAGAATTGATACAATTTTTAATAGTACTCAAGTAAATAAATACTGAATAAAAATTTATTATGTACTCCTTGGAACAGAAAAAGGGACTTGAACTTTCGGTGTTCTAGGCTTATATCTCCTGTTTTAAATTAATACCATATATGTTTTTCAGGGGATATTTTGTAGGATAGATCAATATAATTTTATATAAAATGTTTAAAGTAAATATTGAGTGTTTCAAAAAGTAAAACACACTTATTGTCAGTCTCACCAGAAGGATCTTCATAGTTACTGTTTTAAACTTTTTTTTTATTATTCTGACATCTAAAACAGAAAATCCTTAAAACTTTCTCACAAAATGGGACCCTATGAATTATCACCAATTTTCTTAGTTTAGGAAAATCCAGGAAAGCTAAAAAGCTGCCTCTTCCAAATGTTTAGAAAGTGAAATGCCTTTTTATAACTTTAATGAAGGCATTATTAATTTGAATGGTCCAATCAGATCATATAAACTGATGTTTATTTCTTTCCTTTTTTTAACCATTGAACAAATAATTATTGAATGCTTATCAATTGCAAGGCACTACTTTTAAAAGACACAGAAAGATAAATACCAGATGATCTCACTCATATATGTAATCTTAAAAAGTTAATCTCAGGGAAGTACAGTAGAATGGTGGTTCCAGAGGCTAGGGTGGTTAGGAGGAAGGGGAGGTAGGGGAGATGTTGGTCAGGAGATAGGAAGAATATATTCAAGAGATCTATCGTACAGCAAGGTGACTATATTTAACCATAATATATTGTATTCTTGACAAACGCTAAGGGAGTGCATGTTAAGCGTTCTCATCACAAAAATAAGAGCAATATGAGGTAATACGTTACTAGCTAGATTTAACCATTAGACAACATATGTAAACTTCAAAATATCATGTTGTACGTGATAAATATATACAGTTTTATCGAAAGGAAAAATGAATTAAATAATATAAAGGCACAAATAAATAACTTACCATTCTAGAATCCCGTGGATTCCTGACCTTCTGCTAGTTCTGCTTTGCCATTCCTCATCTTTGGGAAATACTCATTTTGTGCATATATACCTGGGCCTCTCAAAGTTGCTCAAAAATGTCACAAAGCTTATATCTTTGTTCCATTACAAACGCACGTCATTTAAAATATAATAGCATTTTTTGCAAAGAAATAAGACTTTTTAATAATAAAGTCCGTAAGCTGATGACATGAGGGCCAGATTTGACCTACAGACTTTTAAAATTTTGGATTTTTTGCCTAACGGTCCGAATGTTCTAGTTTTCCTAAAAAAGAAAATTCTGGCAGCACTGAGTTTCTAATTAATTAATGACAACAGTTGGCAGGAGTTGAAAAGTCATTGTAACCTTTAGATAGAACATTGTCTTTCTAATATTTCATTTCCAAGAAATATCTACTGGATGGTACTTGAGTCACTTAGCTCATTTTTATGACTATTCTGGCCATTGTAAGCTGTTTACTGTTCTCTAGTTTATACGTTGTCTCAGTATACCATCAGTGGCGAGTCCTCTCAAGATGATAACTCAGCACTCTTAACCAATGACCAATATCTTTTTTAGGAAATGAAGGTGAGATATCTAAAATAGGCAAATTCATAGAGACAGACAGTAGATTAGAAGTCACCAGGGGCTGCGGGTAGATGATGGTAGTGAGGAGTTATTACTTAATGGTTATAAGTTTCTGTTTCAGGTGGTATAAATGTTTTGGAAACAGATAGTAGTTATGGTTGCAAAATGTTGTGAAGGTAATTAATGCCAAAAACTACAATTAAATATGGTTAAATTGGCAAATTTTATGTAATGTATATTTAAATACAATAAAGAGATCATCTCTGACCAACAGCAAAAGAAAACTAGGTATGAGCTCATATTGCTTCTTTCTTGTGCACCTCTATGTTCAATTGTCCTTTTCTCTTTTTTGTCCATTTTACAGATAGTGTGGCAGATCTCACCAAAACTAGAGGCTGCTCAAATAGTGGTAGATCACATCCATACAAGTATCCTCCTTGCTGCTCCCATGTAACCTAACGGCAGCTCTCACCAACCTAAGGGGTGTCACAGGCAAGAACAGAAACACATATCAAAGTCAGAACAGGTTAAACCTGCAATCCTTTGTTAGTTCTCTCATCAATAATAGACTTCTTAAGATCAGTAAGTTCTACCCGTGATTGAATTTCTGTTACCCTTAATGGCCAGCTGAAAGATAATGCCTCTCTAAAACTATTTCCTCTGTATTATTATCTCCCTATGACACTGCACACACCCTTACCCCAGCTCTTTTCAGCACTACCACTGGCCTTCATCCCTACCATTCTACTGTTCCTTTGTGAACAAATCTCTTTACATTCTAAATTCTTATCACAGAAAAATTTCTCTTCCTTTGCTTTAAAAAACATTGTTCTTTCACAGGATAAATAAAAATATTCTCTAGTGGATGCTATCTTTAATTTCACCATTCATGTGGAATTGGACTGTGATGTGGAGATGGGATTCTCTTCACATGTTTCAATAATTATTCTTTCCCTTTTATGTAAGAAACATCTCTTATCTTGATGTTTATACCATTTGATGATGTCAGTGCTATGCCCCTTTTTATAGTGCCTTGTTTGGAATGTAGAGGGTGGGGTGAAAGGAGATGTTAAACATAAAGTCTTCTATTTACTTTATCTTAAAGAATGGGTTACCATTATTTATCTAACCACTCACTTATGAAGATCTGATGTGATACCTTCTTTTCCCTTACTTTTATGTAATTCAATTAATTGCAAAGTGAAGTTTATTTTACCACTAAAGGTACATGTTGAATCCTATGACTTTTTCTATCATATCAGGAAATTTGTAATAATGCTACCATGATGCATTGCTTCTAATACAGAGTCCTCATATTTTTATCAATGTTTCTAATCTCAATTTATTCTATTTAACTCTTTATCTACTGTATTCTTTCTCTTTAACTCAAACTATGTTTAACTCTATTCTAACTTTAGAATTATTTCACTTCATCCTTATGTTGTCTTTTTATTCACAGATTCAACAGATATTATTGATCATCAACTATAATCTAGGCAAGGTGACAAAAACTAAGCTTGATATCTTTATCTCTTTTCTTGTTTCTCTTATCTGATACCTAGATTGGTATTTTATTCATTTTTTAACCTTTCATTTTTACACATATTGTCTTATTAATACACTCATTTGTTTCAATTATTGTCTTTAGGTATATGACTCCATATCTATACTCAACTCTTCTCTTGAGTTTCATGCTGTCATTTCAAAGTCCCTGCTTAATAACCTGCTTGGATAGTTTCAGAGAAACTTCAAGTAAAATATGTAGTCTGAATCAGGTTGATTGCCTGATAAAACAAACAATAATTTCCTAGATTCCAAATAATTTTAAAATGTTGGAACTATCAGACCAAAACTTTTATTTATTTATTTATTTATTTATTTATTTGCAGATTGACAAGGTAGACATTTATTTCTAGCAATTATCTGAGAATGTATAGGGTAGTGACAAGATATTCATTTACTTGTAGCAATTACCCTACATTTGTTGGCTGAAACAACTTTATATACTTAAAATTTTTTTCTCTATGCTTATTGTTCTTAAAAATAGCATGGAATTTAACTAACTGGAATGTCAAATTGTTGATGATACACCTCAGAGGATGAGTGTTGTTGAGGTTGGAATAGGCGTGAATCAAGAATTAACTCTAGTCCCTAATTTCCATGAAGCATAGAACTTATAGTTCATTGAATTCATTATAAATTAGTTTCAGTTTCTCCTAACACTGTTGATTTTATTTTGTGATGGAGCTCTTATAATATGTAAATTATTATCATGATTTTGAGTATATTTCCTTTATGAAACTTTTATTTTCTTCTACTTTTATTTTGGGTTCTAGGGGGTACATGTGCAGGTTTGTTACATGGGTAAATTTTGTGTTGCTGAGGCTTAGTGTATGAATGATCCTGTTACCTAGATAGTAAGCATAGTGCATAATAAGTTGCCTTCCAGCCCACCCTCTTCTCCCACCCCTCTCAAGCAGTCTCCAGTGTCTATTGTTCCCACCTTTGTGTCCATGTGTATTGTGGTATTTGGTTTTCTCTTCCTGCATTAGTTCACTTAAGATAATGGCCTTCAGTTGCATTTTTGTTTATGCAAAGGACATGATTTCATTTTTTGTGGTTGCGTAGTATTCCATGGTGCATATGTACCACATTTTCTTCAACCAGTCCACTTTTGATGGGCATCTTGGTTGATTCTATTGCTGTTGTGAATAGGGCTGTGATGAACATATTAGTGCTTATGTCTTTTTGATATAATTATGTATTTTCTTTTGGGCATATATCCGCTAGAGGGATAGCTGCATGGAATGGTAGTTTTGTTTTATGTTCTCTGAGAAATCTCGAAACTGCCTTCCACAGTGGACGACCTAGTTTACATTTTCACCAGCAGGATATAAGTGCTCCCTTTTCTCTCCAACCTCGCCAGCATATGTTGTTTTTTGACTTTTTAGTAATAGCCATCTTGCTAGTGTGATATTCTATCTCATTGTGATTTTGATTTGCATTTGTTGAAATATGATTGACACACAAATGACACACATATTTAATGTATATACAACTTGATAAGTTTGGAGATAAAGATACACTTGTGAAGTCATCACCACAATCTATGTCATAAACCTATCACCTCCAAAGACTTCCTCCTGCTGTCTTTACTTATTATTATTATCATTACTATTATTATTGATAATATAAGAACACTTCACATAAGATCTAAACTCTTTGCAAATTTTTAAGTCAACAATACAATATTGTTAACTATAGGCACTATGCTGTACAGTTAATCTCTGTGATTTTTTTATCTTGTGTAACCAAAACTTAGTACCCTGTAACATAACAGCTATTCTAACTGTGTTCCATGAGGTAGAGGTAAACATACTTGCCATAAATAGAAAGATAGAAGTTATCAGAGAAAATATAAAATATAATACAAGAACAAAATGGAATATTTAGAACAAAAAGTTAAATATCAGCAATTTTAAAAATTGACATAGGAAAGAATCAGGGAAACTAAAGAGAAAATTACTGGATCACCAGAAATTATCCAAATTGTAAAAGGGAGAATAATAAAAATTGAAAAAATGAGCAATGGGACTTGTGGAACACTATCCAAAAGTAATTAGAATTCTAGAAGAAGAGAAGGAGATTGAAGTGGAAAATTTATCTGAAGACATAATGACCAAAAACCTCTCAAATGTAGGGAAAAGCATACATTCACAGATTCAAGAAGTTCAACAGTCTTCAAATAGAATAAATTCAGAAGAGGCTATGTCTATACACATCACAATTAAACTGCTGAAAACCAAAGCTAAAGAAAAAAACCTTTAAATCTTCCCCCCAAAATAATAAATTACACACAGTGGAACAAGAATTCAAACATTGTAGAAGTCTCATCACAAACTATGAAGTCCAGAAAACAATGGAACAAAATCTTTGAAGTTAAAAAGAAAAAAAAAAGTCAACCATGCATTCTATTTTCCTAGCACATGAGGAATAAACAATGGCATTTTCAGATGAAGGAAAACTAAGAGATTTCATCATGAATAGAGCTACTCTACAAGAAATACTAAAGTTATTTGTGAATATCAAAGAGAAGCTTTAATCTTCTGGAAGAAAGGAAGAACAACTGAAATGGTATTTATCTACCGAACTATAAAAGACTATTTTCTCTTAAGTTCTTAAAATATACACAACTTTGGAAAGTAAATATAACATAGTCTGGTGTGGTTTTCTGTGTGTGAAAACATAATTTTTTGACAATTGTAACAATAGCATCAATAAAGAGAAATCTTGCAAAAAGTTGCAAGATTTCTACATTTGGGGTAAAATGGCACAATATTAACTTTAAATAGACTGTGAATTGTTAAGTATGTTTATTGCAAATCATCAGTCAACCACTGAAAAACTACACACAGGGATATAGTAAACAGGTTCATATAAAAAAAAAGTATCCAAATATTTTAAATATTTAAAAAGAAAATAGAGAAGGAAAAATAGAGGAATAAATAAACATAAGAGACAAAGAGAAAATAAATAGTACAATGGTTAGCATGTTCTCACTTATAAGTGGGAGCTGAACAATAAGAACACATGGACACAGGGAGGTGAACAACACCTACTGGCCTTTGTTGGGGGCAGGCGGAGGGAGAGCATCAGGGAAAATAGCTAATGCATGTGGGGCTTAATACCTAAGTGATGGTTTGAGAGGTGCAGCAAACCACCATGGCACACGTTCCCCTATGTAACAAACCTGCACGTCTTCCACATGTATCCCTGAACTTAAAGTAAAATACAAATTTTTAAAAAAGATTTATAGTTGAAACCTCTGTTAAGCCTTGTAGTTAAGCAAGGCTGACAATCCCAGCAGTCAAAGGGACAGACTGTTTTGTCTATCTGGTTTATTCATGTATTCCCAGAGCCTATGGGAATATGATATATTCAATGTTAAATAAATGTTGACTAAATGACATTTTTGTTACTCCAATAATAATAATAATAATAATAATAATAATAATAATACTAACACGATGGTTAACCTAAAGTAAAAATATTACTATTTGGATTACATTTTAACGGTCTAAACCATGGGTGTTCAATATTTTTTCCCTGGGCCACATTGGAAGAATTAGCTTGCGCCACACATAAAATACACTAACGCTAACAATAGCCGATGAGCTTAAAAAAATAATCTTGCATAAGTTTAGTTATATCTATCACCACAGGTAAGCAAAAAAAAAAAATCTTGCATTCAAAGGGTTGGACATCCGTGCAAACACTTAAATTAAAAGGTTGCCATTGACAGAGTGGAAAAAAGCAGGACTCTACTATATCTGTCTCTAAGAGACACACTTTCAATGTAAGTATACAAATAGATTAAAGGTAAATATAGAAAAATGATGTCTTACAAATATTAAGCATAAGAAAGCTAGAGTGATATTTTAGTATCAGATAAAATATATTTCAAGACAAAGCAGGTTACCAGAGATAAAGAGAGACACTTCATAATGATAAATATGATGATGTATTAGGAAGCCATACAGTTATAAATGTGTATGTGCATGCTGAAAACAGAGCACACTAAGATAGAATATTTGCATCACAGATATTAGACACAAGACTTGTGTCTAGAATATGTAAATATATCTTTCTACTCAATAAGAATACAAACCATCCAAAAAGGAAATGGGCAAAATATTTGAATACACGATACAATCACGAGCCACATAATAAATTTCAGCCAAAAGTAGACCACATACATGACAGTGGTTCCATAAGACTATAGTAGAGCTGAAAATGTTCTTATTACCTAGTGACATCCTAACCATTGTAACATCGTAGCACAGTGTATTACTCATGTGTTTGTGGTGATGCTAGTGTAAACAAATCTACTGCACTGCCATTGATATAAAAGCATAATATAAAAGTTATGTATATGTATAACACCTGATAATGATAACAAATGACTGTTACTGGTTTATGCATTTATTATACTATATTTTCATTGTATTTTAAAGTGTACTCCTTTTATTAATACTTTTAAAATAAATTAACTGTGAACCTTCTCAGACAGATTCTTCAGTGATATTCCAGAAGAAGGCATTCTTATTATAGAAGAAGAAAGCTCCACAAATGTGATTACCCCTGAAGATCTTCTAGTGGGACAAGATGTGAAGAGGGAAGGCAGTTATATTGAATAACTTGAACCTGTGTAGGCCCAAACTACTAAGTGTGCTTGTGTCTTGTTTCTAATAATAAAAATTAAAAAGTTTAAAAAAATAAAAATTAAAAATAGCAAACAAATCTTATAGAATAAGGGTATAAATAAATATATTTTTGTGCAACTGTACAGTGTGTTTGTGTTTTCAGCTAAGTGTTATTACAAAAGAGTCAAAAGTTAAAAAAATTAAAAAGTTTATAAAGTAAAAAAGTTGCAGTAAGTTAAGGTTAAGTTATTATTGAAGACAGAAACTTTTTAAATTTAGTCTGGTCTAAGTGTACAGTGTTTATAAAGTCTAGAATAGTGTACAGTAATGTCCTAGGCCTTCACATTCACTTACCTCTTACCAATTGACTCATAGCTACTCCCAGTCCTATAAGCTCTATTCACGATGGTAAGTGCTTTATGCAGGTGTATCGTTTTTTCACCTTTTATACCATATTTTCATTGTATTTCTTCTATGTATAGATACATAAATATTTACCATTGTGTTAAAATTGCCTACAGTATTTAGTACAGCAACGTGTCATATATGTTTGTATTCTAGGAGCAATAGGCTATATTATGTAGCCTGGGTGTGTAGTAGGCTAAACTATCAAAGTTTGTTTAAGTACACTGTATGATGTTCACACAATGAAAAAATAGCCTAACGATACATTTTTCAGAATGTATCCGTATTGTTTAATGACACATGATTTATACATAAAAATATATATAAATAGCCAATAAATACAAGAAAAGATACTTAAAATCATTAGTCATTAGGGAAATGTAAATCAAAATCACAATAAGATACCATTACCTGTCCATTAGAATGTCCACATTTTTCTTTTAAAGATCATTCCAAATTCTGTCAAGGATGAAAAGGAACACTGATACACTGTTGATAAAAATGTAAACTGGTACAGTGACTTTGAAAAACAGTTTGGCATGTCCACATGTTGTTAAAAATACATTTTACCGTGTGATCTAGTGATACCATTGGCCAGTATTTACTAAAGAGAAAAGAAAGTATATTTTCATACTTGTATGTGAATATTAGTAGCAACTTAATCTGTAATAGCAAAAAACTGGCAACTATCTAAATGTCCATTGACAGGTGAATGCATAAACAAATTGTGGTATTCCCACAATGAAATACTACTCAAAAAGAAAAAAAAATTGATACACATGACAATATGAATAAATATTAAAAGATTTGATTCATACTAAATTATAGAAAATGCAAACTAATCTCTAATGAGAGAAAACACATTAGTACTTGTCTTACAAAAAATGGATGTTATGTGTCTAAGATATACTAACTCAGTTCTAGGTTCTATATGTCCATCAGTGAACAGTACAAATGAGTTCCATACAATCCTGGAACTTAGTGCACTAAGCAGTGGAAGAGGCAGAAAATAAACAAATAAGCAAAAGTAAGCAAAAAATTACAAATTGTGGTATACTACTGTGAAAGAAAATAAAAGAATGAAGAATAGATAATACTGTGGGGTGCCAGGACTTACTTTAAATCTGGTTGTCAGGGATACATTTTCTGAGTAACTAGCAGTAAACTGAGACCTGAAGGATGAGAAGGGGCTGGCTATGCAAGAGTTGAGGGAAAAGGCATTCAGTAGATGAAAGAACATATTCAAAATTCTGAATTGGGAAAGAACTTCTCTTAGAGAATTTAAATAAAGGCCACTGTATCTGAATTCAGACATTAATGTGTGCAATGAGGCAGAGAGGTAGTTCTAGGCAAGATCATGTAGGAATTTGTAGATGTAAATTCTATTTCCAATGCAATGGTAAATAATAAGGGCTTCAAGCAGGGTGATGACATAATCATATCCCAGCTTTAAAAGATTAATATCTCACTCTTTGGAGGACTGTAGGGAAGCAAAAAATTGTGATCAAGGAGAGTAGTTACTCTTAAAGTACACATTTTTTTTTTTTTTACAGAAACACAAGGAACTCTTGACAATGTTTGCCTTTGAGTGATAGAAGGAGGAAGAGGCAGATGAAAAGAAGGATATAGATGCTTTTTATTTAATATCTTTATGTATTGTTTGGACTGGTAAAAAGTGTTTTATTTATTGGTACTGGGTATGAGAAGCAAGTTTTATGTGTCTTTGTAAGAGGAAAGTAAAATGAGAAATAAAAGGTCAAATTGATATTTTACTTGTAAAAATGTTTGACAAATGTCTTTCTTGAAATAGTCTTTTTTTTAACTTATCTGATACTACTCCTATGATATTATCCTAAGCAAATTAATGCCGCAACAGAACAAAAAACACCACATGTTCCCACTTGTAAGTCAGAGCTAATCATTGAGTACACATGGACACAAAGACAAGAACAATAGACACTGGGGCCTACTTGAGGACAGAGGTTGGGAGGAGGGTGAGGATTAAAAAACTACCTATCAGTTATTACACTGATTACCTGGGTGGCAAAGATCTTGTTTCTCTCTAATTAATTTTCAAGTAATCTATCTTCAAATTCACATGTTCATTCTTCTGCTTCATCAATTCTTCTGTTTTTGCTCTCTATTGCTTTTTCATTTTATTCATTGTATTCTTCAGCTTCAGAATTCCTTTTTAATGATTTCAGTGTATCTCTGTTATATTTTTATTTTGTTTATTGTTTTTCTAATTTCATTAAATTTTGTTCCCACATTTTCTAGTTCACTGAGCTTCCTTATAACAATTATTTTAAATTTTTTGTCAGGGTGTTTTTATATCTCCATTACTTGTGGGTCTTGGTTATTTCCTTTCTTCTGCTGGGTGTGGGCTGGGTTTGTTCTTCTTTCTCTAGTTCCATGAGGTGTGACCATAGAATGTCAGCTTGTGCTCTTTCAGTCTTTTAGATGTAGGTGTTTAGGGCTATGAACTTTACTCTTAGCATCATCTTTACTGTATCCAAGAGGTTTTGATAGGTTGTATCATTGTTCAGTTTGAAGAATTTTTTAATTTTCATTTTGATTTCCTTTTGACCCAATAATAATTCAGGGAAAGGTTATTTAGTTTCTATGTATTTGTATGGTTTTGAAGGTTCCTTTTGGAGTTGACTTTCTGTCTTGATGACCCATTTCTAGTGTTCTCAGTGGAGTATTGAAGTCCCCCACTTTTATTGTGTTGCTGTCTATCTCATTTCTTAGGTCTATTAGTAATTGTTTTATAAATTTGGGAGCTCCAGTGTTAGCTGCATATATATTTAGGATTGTGATATTCTCCTGTTGGACAAGGACTTTTGTCATTATAAAATGTCCCTCTTTGTCTTTTTTGATGACTGTTCCTTTAAAGTTTGTTTTGTCTGATGTAAGAATAACTATCCCTGCTAGTTTGGGTGTCCATTTGCATGAAATGCCTTCTTCCACCACTTTGTGAATCCTTATGTGTTAATTGAGTCTCTTAAAGGCAGCAGGTAGTTGGTTGGTGAGTTCTAATCTATTCTGCAGTGCAGTATCTTTTAAGTGGAGCATTTAGGTCATTTACATTCAATGTTAGTATTGAGATGTGAGATACCCTTCCATTCATCATGCTATTCATTTCCTATGTATTTTGTTTTTTGCCTTTTAAATTGTATTTTTGTTTTATAAGTCCTGTGTGATTTATGCTTTATAGAGGTTCTGTTTTGATATGTTTCTAAGATTTGTTTCAACATTTAGAGATCCTTTTTAGCAGTTTTTGAAGTGGTGGCTTGGTAGTGGCAAATTCTCTCAGTATTTGTTTGTCTGAGAAAGACTGTATCTTTCCTTCACATATGACTCTTAGTTTCACTGGATACAAAATTCTTGGCTCATAATTGTTTTGTTTAAGGAGGCTGAAGATAGGGCCCTAATTCCTTCTAGCTTGTAGGGTTTTTGCTGAGAAACCTGCTGTTAATCTGAGAGGTTTTTTTATTATAGGTTAACTAGTGCTTTTGTCTCATAGCACTAGTTAAGATTCTTTCCTTTGTCTTTACTTTAGATAACCTGATGGCAATGTGCCTTGGCGATGATCTTTTTGCAATAAATTTTCCAGGTGTTCTTTGTGCTTCTTGTATTTGGATGTCTAGGTCTCTAGCAAGACTGAAAAAGTTTTCCTCAGTTATTTCCCCAAATATGTTTTCCAAACTTTTAGATTTCGCTTATTACTAAGGATCACTGACTATTTTTAGGTTTGGTCATTTAATGTAATCTGTGACTTCTTGGAGGCTTTGTTCATATTTTCTTATCTTTTTTCTTTGTCTTTGTTTGATTGGGTTAATTAGAAGACCTTGTCTTTGAGCTCTGAATTTCTTTCTTCTGTTTGTTCAATTCTATTGCTGAGACTTTCCAGAACATTTTGCATTTCTATAAGTGTGTCCAATGTTTGCTGAAGTTTTGATTGTTTTTTCTTTATGCTATCTATTTCCTTGAATATTTCTCCCTTCACTTCTTGTATCTTTTTTTTTTGGATTTCCTTTCACTGGGCTTTGCATTTCTCTGGTGTCTCACTGATTAACTTAATAACTAACCTCCTGAATTCTTTTTCAGGTAAATCAGGGATTTCTTCTTAGTTTGGCTCCATTGCTGGTGAGCTAGTGTGATTTTTTGGGAGTGTCAAAGAGCCTTGCTTTGTCATATTATCATAGTTGGTTTTCTGGTTCCTTCTCATTTGGGTAGGCTCTGTCAGAGGGAAAGACTAGGGCTGAAGGCTTTTGTTCAGATTCTTTTGTCCCATGGGGTATTCCCTTGATGTAGTACTCTCCCTTTTTTCTTATTGACGTGGCTTCCTGGAAGTTGAGCTGTCATGATTGTTCTTAAGAAATTGAAATAATATTAAGTGTCTTTTCCAATCATAATTGTATGAAACCATAAATCAATAAAAGAAGAAAATTTGAAAAATTCACAAATATGTAAAAATTAAACAACATGCTACTGAACTACCAATGCATGAAAGAAGAAATTAAAATAAACATTTAAAAAATCTTGAGACAACAGAAATTGGAAAACAAAACATACTAAAACTTATGAGATGCAGCCAAAACATTCCTAAGAGGAAAATTTACAGCAATAAACACCTACATCAAAAAAGAGGAAAGATTTAAAATAAACAGTCTAGTGTTATACATCAAGAAACTAAAACAGAACAAACTAATCCCAAAATTAACTGAAGGGAGGAAATAATAAGAATAAGGGAAGGCATAAATGAAATACAGAATAGAAAAATGATAGAAAAAATCAACAAAGTAAAAACTGTTTTTTTGAAAAGGTAACATCAACAAACCTTTAGTTAGACTAACAAAGAAAAAAAGAGAAGACTCAAATAAATAAAGTCAGAAATAAAAGAGACATTATGACAGTTGCTATAGAAATGCATAGAATCATGAGCCTACTATGAACAATTATATGCCAACTTTTGGATAATCTAAAAAAATGGATAAATTCCTGGAAACATACAACCTATGCAGACTAAATTATAAAGAAACAGAAGATCTGAACAGACCAATAACAAGTCAGGAGTTTAAATCAGTAGCTAAATGTGTCCCAAAAAAGAAAAGCCCAGAACCTAATGGCTTAACTGCTGAATTTTATCAAACATTTAAAGATGCCATTCTTTCCCAAATTATTTCAAAAATCTGAAGATAAAAGAATACTTCCAAATGAATTTTGTAAGTCTATCATTACTCAGATACTAAAGCCAGATAAGGACTTTTCAAGAAAAGAAAATTACAAGCCAATATCCTTGAGGAACATAGATGCAAGAATACTCAATAAAATATTGTAAGCCCTGACCATGTTCGGTGGCTCATACCTGTAATTCCAGCACCTTGGGAGGCTGAGGAAGGCAGATCATTTGAGGTCAGGAGTTTCAGATGAGCCTGGCCAACATGGTGAAACACTGTCTCTAAAAATACAAAAATTAGCCAGGCATGGTGGTGTGCACCTGTTAATTTCAGCAACTTGGGGGGCTGAGGCAGGAGAATCGCTTGAACCTGGAAGCCAGAGGTTTCAGTGAGCTGAGATCACACCACTGCACTCCAGCCTGGGTGACAGAGGGAGACTCCATCTCAAAGCATTAAAAAAAAATAAGATAAAATAATATTAGTAAGCCCAAGTCAGCAGCACATTAAAATTATCATTCACAACTATCAAGCAGAATTTATTCTTGAGAAGAAAGGATGGTTAAACATATGCAAATAAATAAATGTGGTACACCACATTAACAGAATGAAGGACAAGAACCATATGATTATCACAACAGTTGTAGTAAAAACATTTGACATAATTCAACAACCTTTCATTATAAAAACTCTCTACTAGTGAGTTTTTCAGGAATGTACTGCTACACCATAAAGGCCATATATGAGAGGCCCATAGCTAATGTTATACTCAACAGTGAAATGTTGAAAGATTTTTTTTTCCTCTATGTTAGGAATAAGAACAGGTGCTCATTTTCTCCACTTGTATTCATCATAGTATTGGAAGTCCTAACCAGATCAATTAGGCAAAAAGAAGAAATAAAATGTTTCTGAATTGGAAAGGGTAAAGCTAAATCGTCTCTGTTTGCAAGTGGTATGATCTTACATGTAAAAAAAGAGAAAAACCTCAAAAGACTTACACAAAATAACTGTTGAAAATAATAGTAAATGTCAGTAAAGTTGGAAGATACAAAATGAACATATAAAATCTATAACTTTTCTGTACACTAATAAAAAACTATATACAAATAAGTCAAAAATACTATTTACAAAAGCTACAAAAACACCCGAAATACTTGGAAAAATTTAACCAAGGAGATGAAAAATTTGTAAACTGAAAATTATACAATACTGATAAAAGAAATTGTAGAAGACACAAATAAATGGAAATAAATTCTATGTTCATGGATTTGAATGATTAATATTGTTAAATTGTCCATAATACTCAAAGCAATCTACAGATTCCGTGCAATCCCTATAAAATTTCAAGGATATGTTTTACAGAAATAGAAAAATAATTTTGACGTTTATATGGAACCAGAAAAGAACCCAAATAGCTAAAGCAATCTCGAGCAAAAAAGAACAAAGCTGAAGGTGTGACACTATGTGATTTGAAAATCTCCTACAGATGATAGCAATAAAAACAGCCTATTACTGGCATAAAAAACTGACACATTGACCAAGGGAACAGAATAGAAAGTCCAGAAATAAATCCAAATATCTGTGGCCAATTGATTTTTGACAAAGATGTCAAGAACACACAATGGGGGAAGCACAGTCTTTTCAATAAGATGTTGATAAAACTGCATATCCACATGCAGAAGAAAAAGAAATTAGACCATCATCTCACATCAGAAGAAAAATCAACTGAAAATAAAGAGTTAAATGTAAAACCTACAACTGTGAATTTGCTAGAAGAAACATAAAGGAAAACCTCTACAACATTGGTCTGGGCAATAATTTTTATATATGACACCAAAAGCACAAGCATTAGAAGCAAAAATAGACAAATGGAATTATATCACACTAAAAAGCATATACATAACCAAGAAAACAATAAACAGAATGAATTGATAACCTATGAAATGGGAGAGAGTATTTCCAGGACATACATCTGATAATGGGTTAATATCCAAGATACAAAAAGAACTCAAGCAACTCAATATTAAGAAAATATATAACCCATTTCAATGGGTATAGGATCTGAACAAACATTTTTCAAAAACAGTCAAAGAAATTCCTAACATTTATATTTTAAAATACTAAATGTTACTAATCATCAGAAAAATGCAAATTAAGACTACAATAATATATCACTTCACATCTGTTCAACTGGCTATTATCAAAAAGACAAAAGATAAGCATTGGTGAAAATATGAAGAAAAGGGAACATGTGTGTACAATGGGTGGGAGTGCAAATTATTAGAGTCATTATGAAAACCACTGTGGAGGTTTTTCAAAAATTAAAAAAAAACACTGCCATATGATCCAGCAATCTCACTAGTGGGTATATATCCAAAGAAAATTAAATCAGTATTTTGATGAGATATTTATACTCCCATGTTCATTTCAACATTATTTTTTACAATAGCAAACATAAGGAATCAACCTAATTGGACATCAATGAATGAACAGATAAAGAAATGTGGTTTTTATACACAACAGAATACTACTCTATCTTTATAAAGGAGGAAATTCTGTAATTTGTGATGATATGTATGAACCTAGAAGACATTACGATAAGTGAAATATGCCAGGCATGGAAACACAAGTACTGCATGATCTCATACGTATATAGAATCTAAAACAATTGAACTCATAGAAGCAGAGAGTAGAATGTCAGTTATCAGAGCCTGAGAGTGAGGGGGATTGGGGAGCTATTGGTCAAAGAATATATAATTTCAGTTAGATAATAATTTCAAGAGACTTATTTTACATCATAGTGACTATAGTTAATAATAATAAATTATACAATTGAACATTGCTAAGAGAGTATAAGCATTCTCATCCCACAAAATGGTGACTTTGTTGGGCAATACATATGATATTAATTAGCTTGGTTTAGCCATTTCATCATGTATACACATATGAAAACATATTATACACTTAAATGTATAAAATTTTTGTCAAGTAGAAGGAAAAAGGAGGTGGAGAAGAAAAAAATGAAATAAAAGCAATTAGAAATAGAATAAAGAGCCCAATATTAAACCCTTGCAATATAGGGTCAACCAAGACTACTGAATGTGGAAAGTATGGTTTCTTCAACAAATAACCATGTGTAAACTGGATATCCACACGTGAAAGAATAAAGTTGGAACTTTAACATATACCATATGCAAATATTAACTCAAATTGGATTAAAGACTTAAACATAAGAGAAAAAACTATAAAATTCTTAGAATAAAGCATAGAGGGAAAGGTTTATACATTGGGTTTGGCAATGATAGTTTTGATATGATACTAAAAGCACAGGAAACAAAATCAAAACCAAACAAGATGGACTGCATTGAAAAACACACTCAACATAATAAAAAGGAAACCAAAAAATGGGTGAAAATATTTGCAAATTATGTGTCTGATGGGGGTCAATATCCAGAATACACAAAGAACTCTTACAACTCAACAACAAAAGAAAACCCAAATGACTCAATTAAAAAAATGGACAAAGACTTGAATAAACATTCCTCTAAAGAAGATGTACAAATAGCCAACAAGCATATAAAAAGATGCTCAAAATCTCTAATCATTAGGGAAATGCAAATAAAAAGCACAATGAGTGTCATCTCATACCAATTACAATGTCTAATATAAGAAAGAGAAAATAAAAAGTGTTGTGAGAGAATGTAAAGAAATCAGAACTCTTGTACATACATAGTTTGGTGGCTTTTCAAAAAGTTAAAAATAGTGTTACCATATCATCTAGCAATCTCATTTCTGGGTATATTTGCAAATAATTCAAAGCAGGGTATTGAAGAGATAATCGCACACTCATGTCTAAGCATTATTCAAAATAGACAAAAGTAAAAGAAATCCAAGTAATCAATGGATAAATGGATAAATAAAATGTAGTATATATACAGGCAATGTAATATCATTCAGCCTAAATAGAACACAAATTCTGACACACACTACAACATGGATGAACCTTGAAGACATTAAGCTAAGTAAAATAAGTCAGTAACAAAAAGACAAATGCTGTATTATTTAACTTATATGAGGTATCTAGAGTATCATTTTCATAGAAATAGAAAGTAGAATGGTGGTTTCCAGGGGTTGGAAATAGGGGAAAATGGGGAGTTTTTGTTAAATGATTATAAAGTTTCAATTTTGCAAGATGAAAAACTTCCAGAGATTGGCTGCACAGTGATATGAACATAGTTAACATGAATGAACTGTATACCTAACAATTAAAAATGTTAAAGATGGTAAACTTTATTCTATGCACTCTTTATAGCATGACTGTTATAAATGACAAGCATATTAATATGGTTTTGTCAGTCACACATGGTATTTAAAAATAAAACTATCAAGTTTGTCAAAGATCAGATGGTTGTAGATGTGTGGCATTATTTCTGAGGCCTCTGTTTTGTTTCATTGGTATATATATCTGTTTTGGTACCAGTACCATGCTGTTTTGGTTACTGTAGCCTTGTAGTATAGTTTGAAGTCAGGTAGTGTGATGGCTCCAGCTTTGTTCTTTTTGCTTACGATTGTCTTGGCTATACGGTCTGTTTTTTGGTTCCATATGAAATTCAAAGTAATTTTTTCTAATTCTGTGAAGAAAGTCGATGGTAGTTTGATGGAGGTAGCATTGAATTTATAAATTACTTTGGGCAGTATGGCCATTTTCACGATATTGATTCTTCCTATCCGTGGGCATGGAATCGTTTTCCATTTGTTTGTGTCCTCTCTTATTTCCTTGAGCAGTGGTTTGTAGTTCTCCTTGAAGAGGTCCTTCACATCCCTTGTAAGTTGTATTTCTAGGTATTTTATTCTCTTTGAAGCAATTGTGAATGGGAGTTCACTCATGATTTGGCTCTCAGTTTGTCTATTATTGCTGTATAGGAATGCTTGTGATTTTTGTACTTTGATTTTGTATCCTGAGACTTTGCTGAAGTTGCTTATCAGCTTAAGGAGGTTTTGGGCTGAGATGATGGGGTTTGGGGGAAGGATACCCTATTTAATAAATGGTGTTGGGAAAACTGGCCAGTCATTTTTCTGGTTTCAAGGTGAAACTGGACCACTTCCTTACCCCTTATACAAAAATTAACTCAAGATGGATTAAAGACGTAAACGTTAGACCTAAAACCATAAAAACAGTAGAAGAAAACCTAGGCAATACCATTCATGACATAGGCATGAACAAAGACTTCATGACTAAACACCAAAAGCAATGGCAACAAAAGCCAAGATTGACAAATGGGATCTAATTAAACTAAAGAGCTTCGCACAGCAAAATAAACTACCATCAGAGTGAACAGGCAACCCACAGAATGGGAGAAAATGTTTGCGATCTATCTATCTAACAAAGGGCTAATATCTAGAATTTACAAAGAACTTAAACAAATTTACAAGATAAAAACAAACAGCCTCATCAAAATGTGGGTGAAAGTTATGAATAGACACTTCTCAAAAGAAGACATTTATGTGGTCAACAAACATATGAAAAAAAGCTCATCACTGGTCATTAGAGAAATGCAAATCAAAAGCACAATGAGGGCGGGGCGCGGTGGCTCACGCCTGTAATCCCAGCACTTTGGGAGGCCAGCACTTTGGGAGGTGGGTGGATCACAAGGTCAGGAGATCGAGACCATCCTGACTAACACGATGAAACCCCATCTCTACTAAAAATACAAAAAAAATTAGCTGGGCGTGGTGGTGGGCACGTGTAGTCCCAGCTACTTGGGAGGCTGAGGCAGGAGAATGGAGTGAATCTGGGAGGCAGAGCTTGCAATGAGCCGAGATCATTCCACTGCACTCCGGCCTGGGCGACAGAGCAAGACTCCATCAAAAAAAAAAAAGCACAATGAGGTACCATCTCACACCAGTTAGAATGAATGGCGATTATTAAAGTCAGGAAACAACAGACACTGGAGAGGATGTGGAGAAATAGGAATGCTTTTACACTGTTGGTGGGAGTGTAAGTTAGTTCAACCACTGTGGAAGACAGTGTGGCAATTCCTCAAAGATCTAAAACTAGAAATACCATTTTACCATTTGACCCAGCAATCCCATTACTGGGTATATACCCAAAGGATTATAAATCATTCTACTATAAAGATACATGCACACATATGTATGTTGCAGCATTATTCATAACAGCAAAGACTTGGAACCAACCCAAATGTCCATCAGTGATAGACTGGATAAAGAAAATATAGCACATATGTACCATGGAATACTATGGAGCCATAAAAAAGAATAAGTTCATGTTCTTTGCAGGAACATAGATGAAGCTGGAAACCATCATTCTCAGCAAACTAACACAGGAACAGAAAACCAAACACCTCATGTTCTCACTCATAAGTGAGAGTTGAACAATGAGAACACATGGACACAGGAAGGGGAACATCACACACCAGGGCCTGTTGGGGGTGGGGGACTAGGGGAGGTTTAGCATTAGGAGAAATACCTAATGTAGGTCATGGGTTGATGGGTGCAGCAAGCCACCATGGCACATGTACACCTACGTAACAAATCTGCACATTCTGCATATGTATCCCAGAACTGGAAGTATAATAAAAAAATTGAAGAAAAAAATAAAACGATGTGAATTCTGAATCTACTGTAGGCAAGTTTACCTGTAGGCTTACATTGGAGTGTTGTGAATTTTTAAATTCTGAATTCACGTCTTTCTGAATTTTGTGAGACAAAATATCAGGTTAGTAAAATTTGACCCAGAACTTTTTATAATGTTTCTAAGAGTTAATTCCAACAAAATAAAGGCAAATTTTAACTCATAAGGAGTTCTAAATTTCAAGAGTGAGCCATGATCACACCACTGAACTTTAGCCTGGTTGACATATGAGACCCTGTCTCAAGAAACAAAAAGAATAAAAGAAAGAAAAAAAAAGGTGCTCATTGTATATATCACTTTAATGTAAAAGTGAAATACCATTCTACAGAAAATTTTCTTTTTTTTTTGGTGTACTTTTACTCTTTTTATTATCATTATTATACTTTAAGTTTTAGGGCACATGTGCACAATGTGCAGGTTATATTTTCATAATTAATTAAATGTCAATAGGTTATTACCCTAGGACTCTAGTTACTTTTTTCCAAATACCTTAAGTGGTTGGATATCAGGTGCATCATTATTTTTTCTCAGTGAAGGCTACATAAAATTGACCAGACAGTTGTTTCTACGGCTTGCTTTACTTTTTTTGATAGCATCTATTCCCCAAAGAAAATAATGGGGTAATTGAAGAAAAATAAAATTAGAAGAAACCTTCTACTCTTGAAAAAGTAATATTTTTGTTTCGTACTTTCTTGGCAATTCATAAATAAGAAAAGACAAATGTCAGTGAAATACATATTTGTCTTAGTAAATTATAAACAGCACGTGGTCATTCTGAAATAAAGGCTAAGTAGTACCTATCGTTAACTGGTAAGTTTGTAATACTATAACTACAGATACTGTTTTTCTCCAGTGTTTTTACCATGACAATGACTACTTATTTTTATCACATATTATATGTGGTATGTTTTAGGGCATGTTTATACTTCCTGGAAGCTACTTCAATAGTTAAACATTTTGTTAATAATGTAATCCTCACAAGTACTATGCCAAATTAGTTGATGAAGTCTCATTGTCATTTTTTTTTACAATGGAATGATTCAAGGTGGTTTATGTAAAAATTAAAAGTCAATTTTCAGAGATCCCTCTTGGCACATTTGTAAATTTATATATGCATATATCAGTATTGCGGGTAAGATGGAAGCAGTGCTTTTTGGTTTTTGTTTGTTTTAGTAATTCTACTGATACTTAGCAGGACTTCATCATATTTATATAATAAAAATGTTAACTGAAAGTTGCTTCCCCCAATAGTGATTTGACTAAGAAAATTAAATTCATTAACTTTCTACAGCTTTAGTGGTGATAAATGAGCATTGGTCTTGCTATCAGTGGTTTTACTTTTCTTTCTTTTATGTTTAACTTAATCATTTTTGTCATATGTGTGTCAGTCCATTATAATGTAGTTGAGAAATATACCATGTTCAACTAATTAATTTATCTACTTATTGGGTTAGCTCAATCAGTAAAATTAACAGAATCAAAATCATAGGCTTAGTGCCATGTGAGTCTTTTAGTTTCACTCTCATCATTTCTTGAAAATTGTGTCCTGATTTTCCAGTGAAACAAGATGGCATAAGAGAAGGCTCCACTGATTGCCCCCCACCAGAAGGACACCACTTTAACAACTATCTACACACACACAAAATCACCTTCATAATAACAAAAAATCAGGTGAGCACTCACAGCAAATGATTTTAATTTCATATAACTGAAAGGCACTGAACAGGAAGAAAAAGCAGTCTTGAATCACACACATGGCCTCTTCCCATCATCCCTCACACCTCATCACCTGCAAGTTTGTGGGAAAGAGAGAGGTCACAGCATTTGTGAGGCTTTGAACCCAGTGCTGCCCTATTGTAGCAGGAAACAAAACTGGACCAAACTTAGCTGATGCCCACACATGGAAGGAGCATTGAATCCAGCCCTAGCAAGAAGAGAATCACAGATCCCAGTGTTCTGAACTTGAGTTCCCACTACAAGGATTGCAAATCCTAGCCATGTCCTAGTGTGAACTGAGCCCAGAGACAGTGGATTGGGAGGGGCCACGTGGCACTAAAGGAGTACTGGCCTCACCTCTCCCATAACTCCAGGATGTACAACTCTTGACTCCAAAACAGACCCCGACCCTACACTCCAGAAGAGAAGATGAAAGAGTGGGAAGGACTTTGTCTTGCATCTTGGATACCAGTTCAGCCAGAGCAGAATTGGGCACTGGTCAGAGGCCTGAGGCCCTCTCTTTAGGCACTAGCTCCTGAACTACATCTCTAGACATACCCTGGGCCAGAAAGGAACCTGTTTCCTTGAAGGGAAGAACCCAGTCTTGAAAGCATCCATTACCTTCTAACTGAAGAGCCTTTTGAGCAGCAATATCCAGGCACTACACTGAGGGGCTTGGGTGAGATCTTGAGACTTGCTAGCTTTAGGTAACACTCAGCACATTCCCAGCTGTGGTGACAATGGGGCAAGAGTCCTTCCATTTAAGAAAAACCTAGGGAAAAGCGAAGGTATCTTCATCTTGCATCTTAGGTACCAGCTCAGCCACAGGGAGATATAGCACCAAGAGGGTTCTTGGCATCCCTGATTGCAGGAGTTGGCTCTTAGATGACATTTCTGGACCTGCCCTGGGCCAGAAGGGAGCCCACAGTCCTGAAAGGTGAGCTCCAAGTCAGACAGCATTCACCATAAGCTGAATGAAGAGCCCTTGGGATTTAAGGAAATATTGGTGGTAGACTGGTAGTACTTCCTATTGGCCTGTGGTAGCTGTGGCTGTGGGACAAGGATTCTCTCCCTTTAGAAAGGGGAGGGAAAAGTAGGCAGAACTGCATCTTATGGCTTACGTGCCAGCTCAGCTGCAGTACAATAGAACTCACCATCTTGAAGGAAAGGACAGAGACCTTGTTGGCTTAGCCACCTGCAGATTGGAGAGTCCTAAGGCCTTGAGTGAACATATGCCATAGTCTGGGGGTGATTTAGCAGAACTTGGGTGAGACCCACTACTTTGCAGGTTTCAAGTCTGACTGAGCACTGTCATAGTGGTGGCAGCCACAGAGGTGATAGTGAAATACCACCCCAAGCTCCAGGTGGCTGAGAACAGAGACAGATTGTTCATTTCATAGAAAGTAAGGGAAGAGAAAAAGTATCTCTGCCTGGTAATCCAGAGAATTCTTCCAGATCTTGTCCAAGATCATAAAGATGACACCTCAGTGAGTCTGCAAGAACCACAGTGTTACTTGGATTGGGGTGCCTTATAAGCAAATAGAGCTTAGACCACAACGCCGAAGTCCTTTCAAATATCTGGAAAGCCTTCCAAAGAAGAACAGTACAAAGAAGTCTAGGCTGAGAAGACTAAAATATATACCTAACTCTTCTGTGCCCAGACACAGATGAACATCTACAGTATAAAAATCATTCAGAAAAACATGATCTTACCAAATAAAGTAAATAAGCACCAGGGACCAATACTGGAGAAACAGAAATGTGTGACTTTTCAGACAGAGAATTCAGAATAGTTGTATTGAGGAAGCTCAGAGAAATTCAAGATGACACAGAGAAGAGATATCAGATAAATTTAACAAAGAGATAGAAATAACCATAAAGAATTAAGCAGAAATCCTGGAGTTGAAAAGTACAATTGACATACTGAAGAATGCATCAGTCTCTTAATAGCAGAACTGAGAAGCAGAGTAGAGTTAGTGAGCTCAAAGACAGGCTATTTGAATATACATGGTCAGAGGAGACAAAATAAAAAATAATAAAGAACAATGAAGTACATCTACCGAATGTAGAAAATAGCCTCAAAAGGACAAACCAGAGAGTTTTTTTAGCTTAAAGAGGAAGTAGAGAAAGAGATAGGGGAAGAAAGTTTATTAAAGGGGAAAGTAAAAGAGAAATTCCCAAACCTAGAGGAAGATATCAATATCTAAGTACAAGAAGGTTGTACAACACCAAGCAGACTTTTCTCAAAGAAGAGTACCCGAATGCCTTTAATGATTAAACTCATAAAGAACAAGGATAAAGAAAGGATCCTAAAAGCAGCGAGAGAACAGAAACAAAATAACAAACAATGGAGCTCCAATATGTCTGGCAGTAGATTTTTCACTGGAAATCTTACAAGCCAGGGGAAAGTGGCACGACATATTTACATGCTGAAAGAAAAAAACAAAAAACAAAACTTCTACCATAGGATAATATATCTGGCAAAAATCTTCAAACATGAAGAAGAAATAAAGATTTTCCTATACAACCAACAACTGAGGGATTTCATCAATATCAGACCTGTTCTACAAGAAATGCTGAAGGGAGTACTTTGATAACAAAGCAAGAGATATAAATGAACAATGAGAAATCATCTGAATGTACAAAACTCACTGGTAATAGTAAGTACACAGAAAAACAGAATATATAACACTGTAACTGTGGTGTGTAAACTACTCCTATCTTAAGCAGAAAGACAATAAATCATCTAAAAATTGTAACTACAGTAACTTTTCAATACATAGTACAGTAAGATATATAGAGAAAGGACAAAAAGTTAAAAAGCAGGGAGAAGAAGTTAAGGCTTACAGTCTTCATTAGTTTTCTTTTTGCTTGTTTGCTTATTCAAAAAGTATAAAGTTTTTATCAGCTTAAATTAATGAATTATAAGAAACTTGTTGAATGGCTTTGCCCAAAATGCTGATAGCGACACGGATAATAAAGTCCAGGCTGAGGTGGTCTCAGATGGAAGTGAGAAACTTGTTGGGAACTGGAGCAAAGGTGATTCTTGTTATGTTTTAGCAAAGAGACTCCTAGCATTTTGTTCCTCTCCTAGAGATTTGTGGAACTTTGAAAGTGAGAGAGATGATTTAAGGTATCTGGCAGAAGAAATTTCTAAGCAGCACAGTGTTCAAGAAGTAACTTGGGTGCTGTTAAAGTCATTCAGTTTTAAAAGGGAAACAGCATAAAAGTTTGAAAAATCTGCAGCCTGACAATGCAACAGAAAAGAAAATTCAATTTTCGAGCAGAAATTCAAGCTTGCTGCAGAAATTTGCATAAGTAACAAAGAGGTGAAAGTTAATTCTCAAGACAATGGGGAAAATATCTCCAGGGCATGTCAAAAATCTTCATGGCAGCCCCTCCCATCACAGGGCCAGAGGCCTATGAGAAAAAAGTGGTTTTGTGGGCCAAGCCCAGGGTCCCTGTGCTGTGTGCAGCCTAGGGACTTGATGCCCTGTGTCCCAGCTGCTCCAGCCTTGGCTGAAAGTGGCCAAAGTAGAGCTTGGGCCATGGCTTCAGAGGGTGGAAGCCTCAGGCCTTGGCAGCTTCCACGTGGTGTTGAGCCTGTGAATGCGCAGAAGTCAAGAACTGAGGTTTGGGAACCTCCACCTAGATTTCAGAAGACGTATGGAAATGCCTGGATGCCCAGGCAGAAGTTTGCTGTAGGGCAGGGTCCTTATGGAGAACTCCTGCTAGGGCAGTGCAGAAGGGAAATATGGGGTGGGAACCCCATACAGAGGTACTAGGGTACTGCCTTACTGGGGTACTGCATCCTCCAGACCCCAGAAAGATAGATCCACTTACAGCTTGCACTGTATTCCTGGAAAAGCCACAGACAGTCAATGCCAGCCTGTGAAGGAAGCCAGGAGGGAGGCTGTACCCTGCAAAGCCACAGGGACAGAGCTGCCCAATACTATGGGAATCTACCTCTTGCATCAGCATGGCCAGGATGGGAGACATGGAGTCAAAGGAGATTATTTTGGTGCTTTAAAATTTGGCTGCCACACTGGATTTCAGACTTGCATGGGGCCTGTAGTCCTTTTGTTTTGGCCAATTTCTTCCATTTGGAATGCTTGTATTTACCCAATGCCTGTACCTCCATTGTATCTAGGAAGTAACTAAATCACTTTTAATTTTACAGGCTCATAGGCAGAAGTAACTTGCCTTGTCTTGGATGAGACTTTGGACTTTGGACTTTTGAGTTAATGCTGAAATGAGTTGAGATTTTGGGGGATTGTTGGGAAGGCATGATTGGTTTTGAAATGTGAAGATATGAGATTTGGGAGGTGCCATGGGTGGAATGATAAGGTTTGGCTCTGTGTCTCCACCCAAATCTCACTTTGTAGCTCCCATAATTCCTACACATTGTGGGAGGGACCCGGTGGGAGATGATTGAATCATAGGTGTGGGTCTTTCCCATGCTGTTCTCAGGATAGTGAGTGGGCCTCACAAGATCTGATGGTTTTAAAAACAGGAATTTCTCTGTACAAGCTCTTTTTTTTTTTTTTTTTTTTGCCTGCCACCAACCATGTAAGATGTGACTTGCTCCTCCTTGCCTTCTGCCATGATTATGAGGCCTCCCTAGCCATGTGGAACTGTAAGTCCAATTAAACCTCTTTTTTTTTTTTGGTAATTTGTCCATTCTCAGTCTCAGGTATGTCTTTATCAGCAGTTTGAAAATGGACTAATATACCTTGTTTGCAGATGATATAATCTTTTATTTGGAATAACCAAAAGACTCCACAAAAAAACTACTAGAATTGATAAATTCAGTAAAGTTGCAGGATACAAAATCAACATAAAAAGTGGGATTTCTATAGGCCAACAGTGAACAATCTGAAATGGAAATCAAAAAAGTAATTCCATTTACAGTAGCCACACATAAAATTAAATACCCAGTAATTAACTAAACACAAGAAGTGAAAGTTCTCTATAATAAAAATTATAAAGCACTGGTGAAAGAAATTGAAGAGGAAAAAAAATGAAAAAATATTCCACATTTATGGATTGAAAGAATCAATATTTTAAAAATCCCCATACTACTCAAAGCAATCTACAGATCAAATGAAATCCCTATCAAAATAGAAATAACATTCTTCACAGAAATAGAAAAAAACAACTCTACAATTTATATTGAACCACAAAAGACCCAGAATAGCCAAAGCCATCCTGAACAAAAAGGCTAAAACTGGAGAAATCATATTACCTGACTTCAAATTATACTACAAAGCTATAGTAACCAAAGCTGGAAGGTACTGACATAAAAGCAGACACATGACCAATGGAAAAGAATAGAGAACCCAGAAATAAGTTCACACATTTACAGCAAATTCATTTATGACAAAGGTGCCAAGAACATGCACTGGGGAAAAGACAGTCTCTTCAATAAATGTTCCTGGGAAAACTGGATATCCATATGCAGAAGAATGAAACTAGACCCCTATCACTCAGCATATAAAAATCAAATCAAAATGAATCAAAAATTTAAATCTAAGACCCTGGCTACTAAATTACTACAAGAAAACATCTGGGAAAATCTGCAGGACATAAGTCTGGGCAAACATTTTTTAAGTAATACCCCACAAGCACAGGCAACCAAAGCAAAAATGTACAAATAAGATTACATCGAGTTAAAAAGTTTCTGCACAGTGAAGGAAATAACCAACAAAGTGAAGATGCAACCCACATAATGGGAAAAAAACGTCTTCAAACTAACCATCTACCAAGGGATTAATTACCACAATATATAAGGAGCTCAAACAACTCTACAGAAACTATTTAATAATCCAATCAAAAATGGGCAAAATATTTGAATAGATATTTTTCAAAAGAAGACATATAAATTGCAAACAGGCATATAATAAGGAGGTTAACATTATTGATTATCAGAGAAATGCAAATCAAAACTACAATGAGCTATCATCTCACACCAGTCAAAAAGGCTTGTATCAGAAAGTCAGGAAATAACAAACGCTGAGGAGGATGTGAAGAAAAGGGAACCATCATGCACTGCTGGTGGGAATGTAAGTTAGTATAGCCACTATGGAGAACAGTTTGGAAGTTCCTCAAAAATACTAAAAATAGAGCTACCATATGATACAGCAATCACACTACCGGGGATATACTCAGAAGTAGGGAAATTAGTATATCAAGGAGATATCTGCACTCCCATGTTTGTTACAGCATTGCTCACCATAACCCAAATTTGGAAGCAACCTATGTGTCCATCAACAGATGAATGGATAAAAAAAATGTGGTACTAATACAAAATAGAGTATGATTCAGCCATAAAAAAGAATGATATCTTGTCATTTACTACAACATTAATAGAACTTGAGGTCATTATGGGCTAAGTGAAATAAGCCAGGCAGAGAACACAAACATCACATGTTCTCACTTATTTGTGGAATTAAAAAGTCAAAACAATTGAACTCATGGAGATAGAGAGTAGAAGGATGGCCACCAGAGGCTGGGAAGGGTGATGGGAAGGTGGAGGACTGTGCAGGGGGGAGCATGGGGATGCTTAATTGGTACAAAAAAATAGAAAAAAATAAATAAGATCTAATATTTGATAGCACAACTGGGTGACTATAGTCATGAACAATTTAATTGTACATTTAAAAATAACTAAAAGGGTATAATTGGACTGTTTGTCACAAAAAGGATAAATGGTTGAGGGGATGGGTACCCCATTTTACATGATGTGATTTTTATGCATTGTATGTCTATATCAAATCATCCCATGTACCCTATAAATACATACACCTACTATGTACCTACAAAAATTAAAATAAAAAATATTTGAAAAATAAAACTATATCCTGAAATAGGGTCAGCTGTCTCATGCCATAGTGACTCCAAAAACATAAAAAGGTAAAATGTGCTTATATTTAATTGTTAGGTTTTCAATTGTATAACTAAAAATATTGTTGTAGACCATTGGTTACAAGGCAAATTGAGTAGGAAGTTTTAAATAAATCAGTGCAAAACTAACAGTATTGAGGATGCTTCATTAGAGTGCCTTTGTGTATAAAGGAGATAATGACATTTTTATGTCATTTTTGAACATTTTTATGAACGTGGGTGAAAGGAAACAAATTAAGTTACCTATAATATTGTATTTCAACAGTAAATGTGCTGACAATATATATATTATTTTGCCTGGTTTGAGTTATATTTTTATCAATAGCCTTTGCTTTGGATATGTTTACCTTTCAAAGTGTGGGTAATATAGTTAATGAAATATGACTTGACTAAAATAGTGACGTAGAAATTATGTGAACCTGGCTTCATTATTATGAAGGGTTTGGGAATAAATTGAAAATCCTTCTCTGTTCCCTGTAACATTAGTCACCTCCTCAGAGAGTTTGCCATTTCCTTTATGTTTGAGAGAAGTCTGAGACATAGGATGGATTTGTGTTCTCTGATATTGTGATGGTTTTTGTACAATTCTAGAGAACATTTTTTTTTCCTCTTGACTGTGTTTATACTTATATTGTTTCTTCCCAAACAGAGAAAACATAACAAAGTGCATAGGTTGATAGATATTTTACCTTGTTATATCAGATGGTTTTTTTCTTTGGATTGCTTTCATCTTTTTTTTTTTTTTTTTTTTGAGACGTAGTCTTGCTCTGTCACCCAGGCTGGAGTGCAGTGGCACGATCTCGGCTCACTGCAAGCTAGGCCTCCCGGGTTCACGCCATTCTCCTGCCTCAGCCTCCCCAGCAGCTGGGACTACAGGCGCCCACCACCACGCCCGGCTAATTTTTGTATTTTTAGTAGAGATGGGGTTTCGCTGTGTTAGCCAGGATGGTCTCGATCTCCTGACCTTGTGATCCGCCCTCCTCAGCCTCCCAAAGTGCTGGGATTACAGGTGTGAGCCACCGTGCCCGGCCTGCTTTTATGTTTCTTTCTTGCTATGTGGTCACTTAAACAGCTGTAGATCTGTTGCTTTTATATTAGAAATCTCAGACTTATGGGTGAATTTGACAACAAATGATTTGTTATATTCAGTATTCTTTTTCTTTTCAAACTATTCAACAAATAATAGAGGGGGGAAAAAGCAAGTTTTGACACATTATCTTGTCCTCTTCAAACTCTGTATGAGGAGACTCAGGAGGTATTACCTTGTCAGCTGATTTTTTAATTTCTCCCTGTTCACATATTATCTGAAAAGTATTCTCTCCTGGTTATTATTTTGAGATTGAAAAGGACCCTGACAGTGACAGAAATACAGAATTAGATGTTCTAACGCTTTGCAGAAGCTCTTCCATTTCTAACATTTGAAAGAAAAATTTTGGAAGTTTACGTATCGAATGACAAGATTTTCATTTGAATTCTGGGCTGTAAATAATTTACAATCTCTGGAGAAATTAATGGAGATGTAATGGGCGGCAGATCGAGGGTGTGTTGTTTCTTTTATATCCTTAAAAAGGGAAGGGGTTATAATCTAATTTAGGCAGTCAGGACCTTCTCTTATTATATATAAGCATACAATAGCTTATTATCCACATCACACTATGTTGTGAAAGAAAGAATCAATGAGTGTCCACAGTATGGTAGGTGATGGTTTTCTAATATGCAGCTTTTCTTGGTTGCCAAGGAACTTCAGCAAAGCAATTAGCAATTCCCTAAGAATAGTGTATTTTGGTTCTTACAAAAAGCACTGACATTAAAAAGCCCAGATACACTAACTTTTTTTTTTTTCTGGATTGTTATCGCCTGGCTATTTAAAAAGCATTTTTCAATACTCTGAATTTCATTTCATGACAAATGTGATTGTTCTCTTTGGATCTTAAATTACCTTTTAATCATTTTCTCATTATCTCTACTATGTACCATTCTAGAGGAAGGGAAGAGGTGCAGGTGGATGTCTGTGAAGTATGGCTGAATAGAGGGAAAAAATTCTTCTTCTATTGATGCACAGTGTTGGTGTGGGCTTTTCTTTGAATTTGTAATTTGATTTTTAACTTAAATTTATTTTCCCATTCTTAATTTTCCTGACTCTATTTATGTACACATGGATAAAATTAGATAACAGTGTCTGAGGTTTTTGGATAAGCAAATATAACTCAAAACTTTTCTCCATTGTTTTCTTTCAGTTATGCTCTTTTTCTAAATAATTCTGATAATCTTGATTGTTTTTAACTTTTCTCCGCTTCCCACCAGGTGATTCCATAGCTCCTTCTGATGTGAAACACAATCATTCCACTTCGGAATGTTATATTATTTCTCTGAAGGCTAGCAGTGTGGAATAGGTAAATGAAGATAAAATAGATCAAGGCGAAAAATTGTAAAGAGCCAAATATTGCAATTTGTTGCTGTCTCATGAAACTGCAAGTAATTTAATTATTCATTCAATAAATATTTACCCAGTCTATTATATACTGGGCACTCTGCTGGGTATTGGATGTGTAACAGGAATGCGGTTACAGTAATGAGTGATATTACATTGCAAGATGAACTATAAAAATTAATAAGTCTAATTTTACATATGGGCTATATTATTTTAAAAATTAAGAGCTGAATACAATTTTCACACACAATAGGAAAATACCAAATATAAAGACATCCCGCCTAGTCCCAAAATAAGATTTTTTATTCTATTCACCATTTGTTGAGACTTTATAACACTTGTAAACCCTTTAATCTTCACAGTTAAAATATAATCCAATAATGGAAACCAAATGTGATAATCAAAATAATTAAATATTTATAAAATAAAGCCCAAGAGACATTGTTGGCAGAATTGAGCACATTAAGAGAAAAAAATATTTAATTTGGGAGAATAGTACAGCAATATAGAGACAATTATTCTCATTAGTCTATGAAGGTAGAGGAAGTATTTAAATATGTAAATTATAAACTTAGAAAAAATGTAGAACTTTAAAAAATCAGGGCAGTGAAAATTATTGCCAAGGGAATCTGTACATAACTGGAGACGGTTGAGTTAACTTCCTAGATAAAATTTGCTCTAAAAATGGTGACTAAAATTTTGGAATACCTCAAAGGTAAATTTTCTCTCTAAGGCTTGGCCATTTTTTTCTATATTTATTGTAATATTAATTTTAAACATCTGTGTTTAAACATCAGTCAGATACTTTCAAAATAAATATCATAATCATTAAAAAACAAAATCGGATGATAGAAACTTTATCTCCTTTACTTCATTTCTGTATGTTGTTTTGATGGAACATTTCATATTTTGCTCAGCTCCATTTTGTCTTCAGTAGATAGATTTCTGTAACTGTCTTTACAGAATCATGACAACTGTATGTATCCAAACCTCAGCATTTCTAAAGCTACGTCTATCTTTAAAATAAAGGTAGATAAACTATATTTTAAATTTGTAAGTCATGAAAATGGAAAATTATGTAAAGTAAAATATATAAATTAATTGCCTTCCATATTGATAATAACAAGGAAAGCATTCACCTTCTTTTTAATATTAGGAAAGACATGAAACCTCTGAATAAAAAAAAGAGTGCCAAAGCAATGTTCTCATCTTGATTCCATCTTTATCCTTTCTAGTCTGTATTCCTGTCACTCTTTCTCCAGTGATTTATATTTATATTCTTCCAGTCCATTAGAAATATCCACATTTGATTTTATACAGACTTCATTTTTTTTTTTGCCACTGAGGATGACAGAGAATTTTCCTTTTAATGGAGTATGCCTTACTAATGTAAACATTTTTACTTTCATTTAAGTGTAATGTTTCACTGCACATAATGTCAAAGGGGTTACAGATTAACTGTATTTATTTAATAAGGTACTCTCTGTGTTGCTTTTCTTTAGATAAACCTAAGTTGTACAACAGGATCCATTAAAGTCAATTTCTGTGTAAGATAGCACATCTGGCTGCTTTATGTGAACAGTTTGCAACATAAAATATGTATTTATATTATATGATTGCATATACTACTACTGTAATTCTACAACACAAATACTTGTACTGATGTTCAAAGCTGTATATTTTTAATTTACATTTCATCTTTAGTTGATGTCTAAACCTTGGATTTTGAAGTAAAAAAAATCATCTTTATTGTGTAAAAGGTTGAATGGCATAATTGAGATTTGGAGTTTTAGTAAATTCTCACAGAGGTGCAAAATAATAGAAATAACTTAAACGTAGAAAGGTTATGTGAAGTTTAAAAATTTAGACACAATAGGCAGTATTAGTTTTATAGTGAGTATGTTTCTTCTTTTTATGTGTTTAGCTCTATAATACTGATAATTGACAAATAAAATATTTTGTATCATAGGATGCTTCTATCTAAGCATTTAATGTATTTTTCAGATTGTAAGACACTTTTCCTCCATTGGAATAAATTGTTTTCTAACTCACACACCAATAGTTTCACTTTGAAGGGTTCTCACTTTTGAAGAAATATGTCGAAGAAAATGATCTGGATGATTAAGTAGAAAGAGGTTGATGAATAGCCAAGTGAAAATAGTACCTGTAGCCGTGTAAATTCACAGAGAATTTACAGGAAAATAATTGAAAATAATTGCAAATCAAGAAATTGATCTTCATGCAGCACATTCTATGGCCTAAAGAACCTAGTAAGCCATTCTGCTTGTCAAGACTATTTTCTGAATTCTTATGGATGACATATATGTTATGCGGATATGTGGTAAGTGTCTTCTGTCCTTAACAAAACTATTGAGGCCCATAAGAAGGATATTAAGCTAATAATAAAATATTTTAAAAATTATTTTAATGTGACCTCAGAGGAATATGTCTGAGATTTTTTTTTTAATTTCAGCTTTTATTTTAGATTCAGAAAGTATATATGTAAGATTGTTACAAGGGTGTATTTGACCCAGGTGGTGAGCATAGTACCCAGTAGGTAGTTTTTAAACCTATGCTTCCCTCCCTTCCTCCCTCCTCTAGCAGTCTGCAGCATTTTCCCCCCACCATGTTTATGTGTATACTTTCTCAATGTTTAGCTCCCACTTATAATAAAAAAAGCATGCAGTATTTGTTTTTCTGTTCCTGTGTTAATTCGCTTAAGATAATGTCCTCCAGCTCCATCCATGCTGCTTCAAAGAACATGATCTCATTCATTTTTGGGACTGTGTACTATTCTACAACGTATATGTACTATATTTTATTTATCCAGTCCACCGTTGATGGGCACCTAGGCTGATACCATGTCTTTGCTATTGTGAATAGCACTGCAATGAACATACGAGTGCATATATCTTGTTGGTATAATGATCTATATTCCTTTGGGTATATACCCAGTGTATTACTTCATTCTCACATTGCTATAAAGAACTACCTGAGTCTGGGTAATTTATAGGAAAGAGGTTTAATTGTATTACAGTTCCACAGGCTGTACAGGAAGCATGGCTGGGGAGGCCTCAAGAAAATTACAGTTATGGCAGAAGGTGAAGGGGAAGCAGGCACATCTTACATGGCTGGAGAAGGAGGAAAAGAGTGAATGGGAAGGTGTCACACACTTTTAAACAACCAGCTCTTGTGAGAACTCGCTGTCACTAGAACAGCAAGGGAGAAATCCACCCCCATGATTCAATCATCTCCCACCAGGCTCTTCCTCAAACATTTGGGTTCACAATTCAACATGAGATTTGGGCAGGGACACAATCCAAACCCTATCACCCAGTAATGGTTTAATGAGTTTAATGGTGGCTCTGTTTTAAGATCTTTGAGAAATATCAAACTACTTTCCACAGTGGCTAAACTAATTTACATTCCCACAGGCAGTGTATAAACATTCCCTTTCCTCTGCAGCCTCACCAGCAACTGTTGTTTTTTGACTTTTTATTAATAGCCATTTTGACTGGTGTGAGGTAGTATTTCACTGGTTTTGATTTGCATTTCTCTATGGGTTAGTGATAATAAGCATTTTTCATATATTTGTTGGCCACATGTGTGTCTTCTTTTGAAAAGTGTTCATGTCCTCACTCATTGTTTAATGGGGTGATTTGATTTTTCTTTGTTGAATTCTTGAAGTTTATTGTAGATCCTACATATTCGACGTTTGTTAGGTGTGTAATAGTTTGTGATTTTCTTCCATTCTGTATTCTGTCTGTTTACTCTGTTAATTGTTTCTTTTGCTGTGCAGAAGCTCTTTTGATTAATTAGGTCTTGCTTCATTTTTAATTTTTATTGAAATTGCTTTTGGGAACTTGGCCATAAATTCTTTGCCTAATCCTATATTGAGAAAGGTATTTTCTAGGTTTTCTTCTAGGATTTTTATGGTTTGATGTATTACATTTAAATTTTTAATTCAATTTGAGTTTGATTTTGTACATGATGAAAGGCAGGCATCTAGTTTCATTCTTCCACATATGGCTAGCCAGTTATGCCAGCAACATCTATTGAGGAGGGAGTTTTTTCCCCATTGCTTGTTTTTGTTGGTCTTGTTGAAGATCAGATGGTTGTAGATGTGCAGCTTCATTCCTGAGATTTTTTTTTTTTGTTCCATTGATCTCTGTGTCTGCTTTCGTATCAGTATCACCTTATAGCATAGTTTCAAGTCAGGTTATGTGATGCCTCTGGCTTTCTTCTTTTTGCTTATTATTTGGGCTCTTCTTTTGGTTCCATATGAATTTTCAAATAGTTTTTTCTAATTCTGTGAAAATTGTCATTGGTAGTTTGATAGGAATTGAATACAATCTGTAGATTACTTTGCCATTTTAATGATATTGATTCTTCCAATGCATGAGCAGTGGAATGTTTTTTCATTTATTTGTGTCTTCTCTGATTTCGTTCAGTAGTGTTTTGTAGTTCTCCTTGTAGAAATTATTTACCTCTTTGGCTAGCTGTACTTTTATGTATTTCATTTGGTCTATGGCTATTGTAAATGTGATTGTGTTGTTAATTTGACTCTCAGCCTGAACATTATTGGTTTACAGAAATGCTACTGATTTATATGACATTGATATGTATCTCAATGTCTTGCTAAAATCATTTATCAGTTCTAGTAGCCTTTTGGCAGAGTCTTTAGGTTTTCTAAGTATAGAATTTTATCCTCAGTGAAGACAGAGAGTTTGACTTTCTTTCTAATTTGGATGCCTATTATTTATTTTTCTAGCCTGATTGCCCTGTTTAGGACTTCCAGTTACTATGTTGAATGGGAGTGGTGAGAGTGAAAAACCTTCCCTTGTTTCAGTTTTCCAGGGGAATGTTTCCAGCTTTTGCCCATTCAGTATGATGTTGGCTATAGGATTGCCATAGATGGCTCTTATTATTTTGAGGTATGTTCCTTTGTTTCCTAGTCTGTTGAAATTTTTAATTATGAAGGGATGTTGGATTTTATCAAAAGCTTTTTCTGCATCTACTGAGATGATTTTTTTTTAATTTTAATTTTGTTTATGTGGTGAATCACATTTTGACTTGCATATACTGAACCAACCTTGGATCTCAGGAATAAAACCTACTAGATCATGGGAAATTAGCTTTTTAATGTGGTTCTGGATTCAATTTACTAGTATTATGTTGTGTATTTTTGCATCTATGTACACCAGAGATATTGGTCTGAAGTTTATTTATTGCATCTCTGCCAGATTTTGATATTAAGCTGATGCTGGCTTCATAGGAGTTTGGGAGGAGTTCCTCCTCATCCATTTCTTGGAATAGTTTCAGTAGGATTTGGACCAGTTTTTTTTTGTATGCCTGTTAGAATTTTGCTGTGAATCCATCTGTTCCAGGGCTTCTTTGCATTGGTAGGTTTTTATTATTACTGATTCAACTTCAGAGCTCAATATTTGTCTATTCAGTGTTTCAGTATCTTCCTGATTCAATCTGGACAGACTGCGTTTCAGGAATTTATGCCTTTCTCACGGATTTTTTAATTATTATGCACAAATTTGTTAATAGTTTTCCAGAAGGATCTTTTGTATATCTGTGGGACTAGTTGTCCTGTCATTTTTGTCATTTCTGATTTTGACTTGATTTTTGAGTCTTCTCTCTTTTTTTCTCTGTTAATCTAGCTGGACATATATCATCAATCTTATTCATGTTTTAAAGAACCCACTCTTGGTTTCATTGGTCTTTCATAGGGATTTTTCATCTCAATAGCATTCAGTTCTCGAATTATAGTTATTTCTTTTCCTCTGCTAGCTTTGAGGTTGACTTGTTCTTTTATTTTTGTTTCTTTAGGTGCAAGGGTAGCTTGTTAATTTGAGATCTTTCTAACTTCTTGATGAAGGTGTTTATAGCTATAAACTTTCAAAGTAACCCTGCTTTTGCTGTATCCTCAAGATTTAGGTAACTTATGATCACATGTTCATTATTGTCACATATATATTTTTTTATTTCTACCTTAATTTGATGTTCACCAAGGAGTTACTCTGGAACAAGTTGTTTAATTTCCATGTATGTCTGTAGTTTTGGTATGTCTTCTTGACATTGATCTCTATTTTAATTGCATTGTGGTCTGAGGATATGCGTGGTATGATTTCAATTTTTTTGAACTTATTGAGTTTAAAAAACTTTATGACTGAGCATGTGGTCAATTTTAGAATAAGTTTCATATGCAGTTGAGAGGCATGTATATTTTTTGGTTGTTTGATAGAGTGTTCTGTAGATGTCTATTCAGTCCAATTGGTCGAGTGTTGACTTTCAATCTACAGTTTCTTTTGCCTCAATGATCTGTCTAATGCTATCAGTGGGGTGTTGAAGTCTCCCACTATTATTGTGGTTCTTTAATTCCTTTTGTAGGCCGAGAAATTGTTTTGTAAATCTGGATGCTCCGATGTTGGATGTTTATATATTCAGGGTAGTTAGGGCTTCTTGTTAGGTTGTACCCTTTATTATTATGTAATGCTGTGCTTTATCTGTATTAATTTTTATTGGTTTAAAGCCTACTTTATCTTATATAATAACAACTTCTGCTCTTTTTGTTTTCCATTTGCATGGTAGATCTTTTTCCATCCTTTTACTTTTAGCCTGTGGGTGTCATTAAAAGTGAGATGGGTCTCTTGAAAATAACAGATGGTTGGGTCTTTTCTTTTTTTCCAGCCTGCCACTCTATGTCTTTCAAGCAGGGCATTCAGCCCATTTACATTTAAGGTTAGTATTGATATGTGTGATTTTAATCCTGTCATCATGTTGTTAGCTGGTTGTTGTGTAGACTTGATTGCATGGTTACTTTATAGTGCCTGTGAGCTATGTGCTTAAGCGTGCTTTTGTGGCAGCAGGTGTCATTATTTTTGTTCCCTGTTTAGCACTCTCTTAAGGACCTCTTGTAAGGCTGGTCTAGTTGAAACATATTCCCTCAGCATTTGCTTGTGTGAAAAGATCTTTATTTCTCCCTTACTTATGAAAATTAGTTTGGCAGGATATGAAACTCTTAGTTGGAATTTATTTTCTTTAAGGACACTGAAAATTGATCTTTAATCTCTTCTGGCTTGTAAGGTTTCTGCTGAAAGGTTTGCTCCTAGCCTGGTGGCACTCCCTTTTTATGTGACCTGGCCCTTTCTCTAGCTGCCTTTAAGACTTTTGTTTGTTTGTTTGCAGTCTCTTTCATGAAGCTGATGATAATGTGCTTTGTGGATGGTCATCCTACATAGTGTCTAGCCAGGGTTCTCCCTATTAGTTGGATTTGCATGTCAAACTCTATGAAGATTAGAAAAATATTCATGAACTATGTCCTCAAACATTTTCAAGTTGGTGATTTTCTTTCCTCCCTCACAAATGCTGATGAGTCATAGATTTGGTCTCTTTATGTAATCTCATACATCTCAGAGGTTTTGTTTATGTTTTTAATTCATTGCAACTATTGTTTTGGATTTAACTGGTTCATGAGCAGGTTTGTTACATGGGTAAATTGCATGTCATGGGGTTTTGGTGTACAGAAAATACTGTCACCCAGGTGATCAGCATAGTACCCCATAGGTAGTTTCTCAATCCTCCCCCTTTTTCCACCATCAACCATCAAGTAGGCCCCAGTGTCTATTGTTCCCTTTGAGTCCATATAAATTCAGTGTTTAGCTCCCACTTATAAGTGAGAACATGCAGTATTTGGTTTTCTGTTTTTGGGTTAATTTGCTTAGATGAATGGCTTCCAGCTCCATTGTTGCTGCAAATGACACAATTTCATTCTTTTTTATGAATCTGTAGTATTCAATTGTGTATATGTACCACATTTTCTTTATTCAGTCCACGGTTGATAAGCATCTAGGTTGATTCCGTGTCTTTGCTGTTATGAATAGTGCTGTGATGAACATATATGTGTGTGTGTCTTTAGTAGAATGATTTGTATTTCTTTGGGTATGTAGCTAGCAGTGGAATTGCTGGGTCTAATGGTAGTTCACTTTTAAGTTCTCTGAGAAATCTATTTTTCACAGTGGCTGAAGTAATTTACATTCCTGCTAGCAGTGTATAAATATTCCTTTTTATCTGTAACCCTACTTTCGTCTGTTATTTTTTGACATCTTAATAATAGCTATACTGACTGGTGTGAGGCGATATATTTTTGTGGTTTTGTGATTAGTTGCATATTATTTTATAGGCTTGTTGGCTACGTGAATGTCTTCTTTTGAGAAATGTCTGTTCATGTCCTTGACCCATTAGTAATTTTTCTTTTTTCTTTTTTTTTTTTTTGCTTGTTGATTTGCTTAAGTTAATTATAGATTCTGGATATCTGGATATTAGATGTTTTTCAGATATATAACTTGCAAATATATTCTCAAATTCTCTAGGTTGTCTTTTTACCCTGTTTATAATTTCTTTTGCTTTGCAGAAGCTCTTTAGTTTAATTATGTCTTCTCAATTTTGGTTTTTGTTGCAATTGCTTTTGTAGTCTTTGTCATGAGGTCTTTGCCAGGGCTGATATCCAGAGTGGTCTTTCTTAGGTTTTCCTCTAGGGTTTTTATAGTTTTAGGTTTTACATTTAAGTCTTTAATCCATCTTGAGTTGATTTTGCATATGATGAAATGTAAGGGTCCAGTTTCAAACTTTTGTATATGGCTAGCCAGTTATTCCATCACCATTTATTGAATAGGGATTCATTTTCCCATTGCTTGTTATTGTCAACTTTGTTAAAGATCAGATGGTTATAGGTGTGTGGCTTAATTTCTGAGTTCTCTAACCTGTTCCATAATTCTATGTGTCTGTTTTTTATCAGGAGTAAGCTGTTTTAGTTACTGTATTCTTGTAGTATAGTTTGAAGCTGGGTAGTGTGATACCTCCAGCTTTGTTCTATTTGCTTAGGATTGCTTTGGCTATTTGGGCTCTTTTCGGGTTTCAAATAAATTTTAGAATTTTTTTTCTAATTCTGTGAATAACGTTATTGGTAGTTTGATAGGAGAAGCATTGAATCTGTAAATTGCTTTTGGCCGTATGATCACTTTTACAACATTGATTTTTCCTATCAATGACCTTGAAATATTTTTCCAGCTGTGTGTGTCATTTCTGATTTCTTTCAGCAGTGTTGTTTTGTCATTTTTGTTTAAGAGATCTTTAACATCTCAATTTAACTGTATTTCTAGGCATTTTATTCTTTTTATGTCTATTGTGAATGGGATTGCATTCTTGATTTGGCTCTGAGCTTGGACATCATTGGTGTATAGAAACACTACTGACTTTGTTTTGTTTTGAGATGGAGTTTCCCTCTTGTTGACCAGGCTGGAGTGCAATGGGGTGATCTCGGCTCACCGCAACCTCCGCCTCCTAGGTTCAAGTGATTCTCCTGCCTCAGCCTCCCGAGTAGCTGGGATTACAGGCATGCACCACCACGCCCGGCTAATTTTGTATTTTTAGTAGAGAAGGGGTTTCTCCATGTTGGTCAGGCTGGTCTCCAACTCCAAACTTCAGGTGATACACCTGCCTTGGCCTCCCAAAATGCTGGGATTACAGGCGTGAGCCACCATGACCAGCCTGACTTTTTACATGCATTTTGTATATTGGAACTTTGCTGAAGTTGTTTATCAGATCTAGGAGTCTTTGGGAAAAGACTATGGAGTTTTCTAGATATAGAATTATATGCTATGAGAGACAGTTCAACTTTTTCTCTTTCTATTTGGATGCTTTTGCTTTCTTTCTCTTGCCTGATTGCTCTGGCTAGGGCCATCAGTACTATGTTTAAGAGGAATGGTGAGAGTGGGGACTTTTGTCTTGTTTCAATTCTCCAAGGGAATTCTTACAGCTTTCATCCATTTAGTATAATGTTGGCTGTGAGTTTTTCATAGATGGCTCCTATTGTTTTGAGATATGTACCTTCAATGCCTAGGATTTTCCATTTTTAATATGAACGGATGTTGAATTTTATGGAAAGCCTTTTCTAATCTAATCTATTGAGATTATCATATTGCCTTTTTTTTTTTAAGTTCTGTTTCTGTGATGAAACACATTTATTGATTTGGGTATGTCCAAACAACATTACACTCTAGAGATAAGGCCTACTTGATCATGGTGGATTAGCTTTTTGATGTGTTGCTGGATTCAGTTTGCTTGTATTTTCTTGAGGACTTTTGTATATATTTTTATCAAGTATATTGACCTGAATTTTTTTTTCATTATGACTCTGCCAGTTTTTTGGTATCAGAATGATGCTGGCCTCATAGAATGAGTCAGGGAAGATTCTCTCCTTCTCATTTTTTTGGAATAGTTTCAACAGGGTTGGTACCAGGTCTTTATTTGTCTGGTAGAGTTTGGCTGTGAATCTGTCTGGTCCATTGCCTTTTCTGGTTGGTAGGATTTTTTATTACAGATTCAATTTCAAAACTAATTAGTGGTGTGTTCATGGTTTCAATATCTTCCTGCTTCATTATTGGGAGGTTGTGTGTTCACAGAAATTTATACATTTCTTCTAGGTTTACTAATTAGAGTGTATAGAGGTGTTCATAATAGTCTCTGAGTGTATTTTGTATTTCTGTGGGGTCAGTAGTAATGTCCCCTATTTCATTTCTGATTGTGTTTATTTGGATATTCTCTTTTTTCTCTTTATTTGTGTAGCTAGAATTCTAGCAATCTTTTTTTTCAATAAAACCACAATTTTTGGTTTTGTTGATCTTTTGTACCACATCTCAATTTTGTTCAGTTTAGCTCTGATTTTAGTTTTTTCATTTATCCTGCTTGCTTTGAGGTTAGATTGCTCTTGTTTTTCCAACTCCTTTAGGTGTGATGTTAGATTGTTAATTTGAGGTATTTGTAAATTTCGTATGTGGGCATTTAGTACTTTAAACTTATTTTTAACAGTGTTTTAAGTGTGTCCCATATATTCTGGAATGTTTTATGTTTTTTATCATCTGTTTTACAGAATTTTTAGATTTCTGCCTTAATTTTATTGTTTACCCAAAAGTCATTTAGGAACAGTTTGTTTGATTTCCATTTAATTGTATGATTTTGAGAGATCTTGGTATTTATTTCTTTTTTTATTGAGCTGAGAGTGTGGTTTGTATGATTTTGGTCTGAGAATGTGGTTTGTATGATTTCATTTTTTTTTTAATTTGTAGAAAAGTGTTTTGTGAAAAGAATGATATCACGTCCTTTGCAGAGACATAGATGGAGCTGGTGGCTATTATTCTTAGTAAACTAACACAGGAACAGAACACCAAATACTGCATGTTTTCACCTGTAAGTGGGAGCTAAATAATGAGAACACATGGACACAGAGGGGAACAACACACACTGCTGCTTTTTGGAGGGAGGAGGTTGGGAGGAGGAAGATAATTAAAAAAAAAAACAACTAATGAGTACTAGGCTTAATACCTGGGTTATAAAGTAATCTATACAACAAACCCCCATGACACAAGTTTACCTATGTAACAAACCTAAACTTGTAACTCTGAACTTGAAGTAAAAGTTAAAAAAAACTGCTTGCTGGCTGAGTGTGGGTTTGATTTTAGAGTCTGTGCTATGTGCAGATGAGAATAATGTATATTCTGTTGTTTTGGGCTGGAGATTTCTGTAGATGTCTATTAGGCCCATTTGGTTAAGTGTTAACCTTAAGTCCCACATATTTTTGTTAGTTTTCTGTATCAATCATCTGTCTAATACTGTCAGTGGGGTGTTAGAGTCTCTCACTGTTATTGCATGACTAAGTCTCTTCATACGTCTCAAAAAACTTGTTTTATGAATCTGGGTGCTCCTATGCTGGGTGCATATATAGTTAGAATATTTAAGTCACTTTGTTGCATTGAACTGTTTATCATTAAGTAATGCATTTCTTTATCCTTTTTGATTCTTGTGGTTTAATGCTTGTTTTCTCTCAAATTAGAATAGCAACCTGTGCACTTTTATGTTTTATGTTTGCTTGATAAATCTTTTCTCATCCCTTTACTTTGAGTCTATGCTTGTTCTTTCATGTGTGATGGGTATCTTAAAGACCGTGTACAGTTGGGTCTTGCTTCTTTACTCAATGTTCCACTCTGTGCCTTTGTGACTAGGATCTCAGAGGTCCATAGTGAAAGCCAGCTTTCCCTCAGTTCTCTCACTCACCACTTTCCCAAGGTTTACTCAGGGCCAGGAACTATCCCTGCCATTTGGGTATCCTTCCTAGGGTTCCCAGCTTCCCCCTCCTTCAGCCTGGGCTTCACCATTGCCTTTTTGTTCATTCTCAGTGGTTTTTTTCTCTGAAGGTCGGCTCAAAGTATGGTGATTTACTTGATAATGTGGGCTCTCTCAGTGGGAGCAGTGCTTTCTGACTGTATTTTGTCAGCCATCTTATCTCCTCAAGTCTGATATTTTAAAAAACAAATGTTTGGTAGGAGATGGAGCAAGATAGCTGAATAGAAGCCTCCAACAATCATTCTCCCCATAGGAACACCAAATTTAACAACTATCCACACAAAAAAGCACCTATATATGAACCCAAAATTAAGTGAGTGATCACAGTACCTGATTTTAACTTCATATTACTAAAAGAGGCACTGAAGAGGGTAGGAAAGACAGTCTTAAATTGCTAATGCCACCCCTGGCCCCATCCCCTAGTAGCAACCATATGGTGCTGAGAGAGAAGCTCTGTGCTTGGGGGAGAGAAAATGAACTGATTGTGGGACTTCACATTGGAACTTGGTGCTGCCCTGACATAGAGATAAGCAACACAGGGCAGAATTTAGACAGCACACATAGATACTGCATTTAGACCAGTCCTAATCAAAAAGGAATTTCATAGTTTGTGTTGGAACCTGAGTTCTGGCAAGGCTCGCTACTGCAGGCTAATGTGCTCTGGTGTTCTAAATACACTTGAAAGGCAGTCTAGACCACAAAGACTGCAATTCCTGGTCAAGTTCTAGTGTTGTGTCGAGCTCAAAGCCAGTGTACTTGAGGTGCATGCAACCTAGTGAGACACCAGCCAGGGAGAGCAAGGGAGTGCTTGTGCCACCCTTCTCCCAACCCTAGGCACCACAGCTTATAGCTCCATGACAGAATCCTTTCTTCTATTTGAGGAGAGGGGAGACTAAAGAGGACTTTGTCTTGCTACTTGAATACCGGCTCAGCCACAGTAGGATAGGGCAACAGGCAGAGCCCTGAGGCCCTCCTTTTAGTCCCTGGTTTCTGGATGCCATTTCTAGACACACTGGGCCAGAAAGAAACCCACTGCCTGGAAGGAAAGACCCAGTCTTGGCATGATTAATCAGCTGCTGACTAAAGAGGTCTTAGGCCTTGAACAATTAGCAATAGTATTCGCGTAGTACTCACCATGGGCCTTGGATGAAACTCAGAGATGTGCTGGCTTCAGGTATGACCCAGTATATTCCTAGTTGTGATGGCTATGAGGAGAGTCTCTTCCTGCTTGAGAAAAAAGAGGAAAGAGTAAAGGGGACTTAGTCTTGCAGCATAGGTACCAGCTCAGCTACTGTGGCATAGAGTGCCAGGTGGGCTCTTTGAGTTTCTGATTTCAAACCTTGGCTCTTTGATGGCATTTCTGGATCTACCCTAGGCCAGAGGGGAGGAAGCCCACTGCCTTGAAAGGAGAGTCCCAGGCCTGGAAGCATTCATCACAAGTTAACCGAAAAGCCCTTTGTTTTTGAATGAACATCAATGGTATCCAGGCAGTACTCACCACAGGCCTGGAGTGGTGGCAGCCATGGACAGAGACTCCTCTACTTGTGGAAAGTGGACAGAACAATGGGAATGACTTTCTTTTGTGGCTGGAGTGCCAGCTTAGCTGCACCAAGGTAGATTCCTCAGGCTTTTGGCTCCAAGTCCTGGCTCCTGTATGGCATCTCCGGACCTACCTGGGATTAGGGGAACTGGCTGCCCTGAAAGGAAGGATGCAAGGCTGGCTGGCCTTGCCACCTCCTCACTGTAGAACCCTAGAGCCTTGAGCAAACATACAAACCAGGCAGTAGTTAGCATGGGTCTTGGGTGAGATCGAGTGGTGGGCTGGCTTTTGGCGTGACCTAGCACAGTCCCAGGAGTGGTGGCCACTCCTCCTCTAGCTCCAAGCAGCTCAGCACAGGGAGAGAGAGATTCTGTTTTACTGGAAGAAAGTAAGAGAAGAAAAAAAGAGTCTCTGCTTGGTAATCCAGATAATTCTTGCACATCTTATCCAAGACTACCAAGGTAGTACCTCTGTGTGTCTGCAAGAGCCACAGAGTTACTGAGCTTGTGATGCCCCTTAATGCATACATGGGTGAAGATATCAAAAACTTAGATCATCACACCCAGTTCCCTTCAAATACCTGGAAATCCTTCCCAGGAAGGACAAGCATAAACAAGCCCAGACTGCAATGAATAAAGCAAATACCTTCAATGCCTAGACACCAGTAATAATCCGCAAGCATCAAGGCTATCCAGGAAAATATGACCTCACCAAATGAACTAAATTACCAGGGAGAAATCCTGGAGAGATAGAGTTATGTGACTTTTCATGTTAATGGGTGCAAAAATAGAGAGAATGGATAAGATCTAGTATTTGATAAGACAACAGGGTGACTAGAGCTAAAAATAATTTGTTGCACATTAAAAATAACTAAATAGTATAATTGGATATTTTCTAACACGAAGAAAGAATAAGTTCTTGAAGTAATGAATACCTCATTTACCCTTATGTGATTATAATGCATTGTATGACTGTATCAAAATATCTCATGTACCTCATAAATATATACACTTCCTATATACCCATAAAATAAAAATAAAAATAAATTAAATTAAAAAATACTTATGGATCATATAATACATACAAAGATTGTACTGATTGCTGAGGGTTATCTGAATGATTAATAAACTATCATGCTGCTTATAGTCCATTGGGAGATATGAATATATGTAAATTACTCTAATCCAGTGCAAACTATGAATGCCATAAAAGTAATATGGGCATTGTGCCAAGGATCTAAGAAATTACTGATAAATATTTGAAATAAAAATTTTGCCAGAAATAATGACTTCTAGTTTTACTTTAAGGGAATAGATGTAGTGTAACAGACACTTGATATTTTAGCATGAGGGTGGGGTATGCAGTGCAGTTAAACAAAGGCTTGGGGGTGAGAAAAAAGAATAGGTCAAATTTTAAGGGATGAAAGGGAACATGCTTGGATTAGATGGTGTGTTGGTGTGTGTTTTCCTTCAGTGCATTATTTAATTGTTTGCCATATCCAAATCAGCAGCTGCCAATTTAAACCACAGGTCATGGCATTTGACGCATAGTTTTCATAATATTGGCTTAAAGGAATTACTGCATAACAAATTTTCTTGAGTGGGAGTCACCAGTGTTCTGTTTTCTCATACTTGTTAGAGAAACAGAGAAGCAATAGAACACTGAACTAGAAGTCAAGAGAACTGTATCATAAAGCTTTTCCAATTGCTTGTTTTCTGCCATTGGCTAAGTCAATTTATCTTCCTGAGCCACAGTTTTTGCCTATTTATGTATTAAGGATTTAAAGAGAAAATCAGATAATGAAAAAAACATTCTAAAGTCTGAAATAAAATATATACATATTTATGTAATATAAAATTCATATATTATATTGAGGTTATAAGAAATCTCTCAGTGTTTAAACTGTAAGTAACATTTCAGTAAAATGAACTCTAAGGAACTGCTCAAATTACTTGATTTTCTCAGAGTCTTATTATGACCTAGAATATGTGAGTTCTTTCTTAAATAAGGCTTATAATATTTTGTTAAATTGGTCTTTGGTATTATTTTGCCAATTTGTAGGTTTTTTTCAAAGTTTTATTTTCAATTAAATAATAGTTGTACATATTTATGAGGCAAAATGTGATAGTTTGATACATATATACATTGTGAAATGATCAAATCAGACTAATTAACACATGTATAATCTCAAATGCTTATCATTTCTTTGTGGTGAGAATATTTGAAATCCATTTTTACCTATTTTGAAATGTACAATACATTATTAACTATAGTCACCATGCTATGTAGTATACAATTTTGTTAGATTTTGAATATATTAATGGATCTATCAAATGTTGCTACTTATGTTATTTCAAAATATTTTATTGTTTTTCACAAAACTGTTACCTGTACACACACACACACACACACACACATGCACACACACACACACACACGTTTACTCTGCATTTTCTCAGAATATCTCCAAGGTATTAATGTTAAATCTGTAAAACAGATTTTTTTTTCTGGAAAGTTTTTCAATGGTTTATTTTGCCCTAAATTTAACCTTTCAAAAGTTGTAATTGACAGAAGAACAAACAAATTTTTTGGAGGGAGGAATGTACTGCGGCTAGGCCAACTAACAAATGTTCTCACCACAAATAAATGATCAGTGTTTGAGATTATAGATGTGTTAAATAGCCTGCCATAGTGATGCAGACAACAACAACAAAGAAATTACTTGTAGGAAGCTTAAGTTATTTTACAGAGGGAATTGAGGGACAATGTGATAGATTGATCACTGGTCAAAACCATCCTTTATGTAACTTTGCAAGTTCAGTACTCCTAACATTTTCATTCCAGTGGTGCCCTTCCAAAATTGGTATATTAACAAAATTAGCAAGATGATGCAATTAGAAATGTCAAGGAGGAGAGAGAACACAAAAGCATGAAAAACAGAATGAAAGTAAAACTTGGGCCATAGGCAAAATTGTATTTAGACAATATGAAACAAAAAAGAATGTTGCTTCTGGGGAATTTGAATTGATTTTTTTTCTATCAGTTTGTTTCAGGTAATAAATTATTTTGAACATTGTTTTCTGTTCTCTTTGTTTCTTCAGTGATCTTCATTGAAATGATCATTTTCTTTACAAAACCAAAAATGTCTGTGATCTGAGTCCATATGAATCCTAGAAAGAAGGCACCATGCACTCATATAATTCTGGAGAAAATTGAAGAGCTGAGAAATTGACTGAAGTTTTCAGCAGCTTCTGTACCATACTCTACATTTAAATTGTACTAGGTTTCCCTAGTGTATATGTTATGTCATATAAATATTTAGTACTTTGGAAGGGACAATGGGTCAGGGGGACTATTTAGTGAATTATTGTGACTCTGCATGGAATGTTTGTCATATGACTAAAAAGAAAAGAACTTAGCTCTTTTCCAGTAAGAAGTAGATCACTGACATCTTGGTTGGAAAATTTATTTGTGTTTCAAATGAACATACTGTGTGCCTATTTAAAAAAATAAATTCCAGGAATTTGTCTAATCATTAGCTTTAGAACTAGAGTAAAGAATATGTTCCATTTTCTCCTTAACATAAACTACATAGCACATTGCTATGTTAATCATCAAATTTTCAGTTAGAGATTCATTTAACTTTCAACAATGGTTCAATTGTTGCGGGAAGTCAGGGACCTTGGACAGAGGGACTGGTTGGAGCCGTGGCAGAGGAACATAAATTGTGAAGATTTCATGGACATTTATCAATTCCCAAATAATACTCTTATAATTTTTTTACGCCTGTCTTACTTTAATCTCTTAATCCTGTTATATTCATAAGCTAGGGATGTACATCACCTCAGGACCACTATTGTGTTACCTGTACAAATTGATTGTAAAACACGTGTGTTTGAACAATATGAAATCAGTGCACCTTGAAAAAGAACAGAATAACAGCAATTTTTAGGGAACAAGGGAAGACAACCATAAGGTCTGACTGCCTGTGGGGTCAGGCAAAAGGGAGCCATATTTTTCTTCTTGCAGACAGCCTATAAACAGACGTGCAAGTAGGGATGATATCACTAAATTCTTTTCCTAGCAAGGAATATTAATAATTAATACCCTGGGGGAAGGAATGCATTCCTTGGGGGAGGTCTATAAACAGCTGCTCTGGGAGTGTCTGTCTTATGCTGTTGAGATAAGGCCTGAAATACACCCTGGTCTCCTGCAGTACCCTCAGGCTTACTAGGGTAGGGAAAAACCCCGCCCTGGTAAATCTGAGGTCAGACCAGTTCTCTGCTCTCAAACCCTGTATTCTGTTGTTTAAGATGTTTATCAAGACAATACGTGCACCGCTGAACATAGACCCTTATCAGTAATTCCACTTTTGCCCTTTGCCTTGTGATCTTTGCTTTTGCCCTTTGTCTTGTGATCTTTGTTCTCCTTTTTGCCCTTTGAAGCATGAAGCATGTAATCTTGTGACCTACTCCCTGTTCTTGCACCCCCTCTCCTTTTAAAATCCTTAATAAAAACTTGCTGGCTTTGCGGCTCAGGTGGGCATCACAGTCCTACCAAAATGTGATGTCACCCCTGGAGGCCCAGCTGTAAAATTCCTCCTTTTGTACTCTTTCTCTTTATTTCTCAGTCAGCTGACACTTATGAAAAATAGAAAAAACCTATGTTGAAATATTGGGGGCTGGTTCCCCCGATAGTTCAATCTCCTTTCCCTTTATCAAAATTAAAATGCTTTGATGAATTCACATTTTAGTGGGAGAGATAAAAATGTAAACACAATTACAAAAGATAAATAGTAGATGCAATTTTAAGAGCACTGAAAATAGATTCTTCACATTTTGTGTGTGCGTTGTGGGTTTTCTGTTTTGTTTTGTTTTTTGTTTTGACATGGTCTTACTTTGTTGCCCAGGCTGGAGTGCAGTGATGTGATCTCGGCTCACTGCAACCTCCACCTCCCGGGTTCAAGCAATTCTCCTGCCTCAGCCCCTCAAGTAGCTGGGACTACAGGCATATGCCACCATGCCCAACTAATTTTTGTAATTTTTTAGTAGAGAAGGGGTTTCACCATGTTGGTCAGGCTGGTCTCAAACTCCTGACCTCAAGTGACCCACCCGCCTTGGCCTACCAAGGTGCTGAAATTACAGGTATGAATGACCACGCCTGGCCTGTTCACCTTTCATTGGAGAACAACATAAACAAATGCACGGTAGCAGGGAAGTATGGGTGGCGTTCAATTTAACAGTGGATTGGAATGCAGGAATTGGGGGAAAAAAGAGGAAGAATCAGAGGAAATAGAACATTATGAAAAATAGTACAGACATGACACTTTTAGGGAGATGGTTAAAAAAATACAAAAGCTGTAAGTATGCTTCATGATCTCAGTGTAGCATACTACTCTTTGTTTCATACTACTTGTACTACCAACCTTCAGTGAAAGCTCAGAATCACCAGTTCCAGTCAGCACACAAACTTTATCAAGATTATATATGAAGGACCTCACCTGATGCACAGTTACCTCATTTTCTTTATATGGTAAAGGTAAGCCTCATTTAGCCTTTAGCTTTATAAAATATGCCAGATGATGGATTATGCTTGACTGTTATTCATATTTATGTGATTGTAACAAAGTACAATGTAGTTAAAATTTCCAGGGAATGTATTCAAGTCATCTCTGGTCCTTCAGGTTTTAGAAAAAAAATAATTACCACTACTTAATCTAACACTTAGTGAGAAAAAAATAATAAAGTTTAATTTCATTTGAAGTCATCTGATTAAGTTTCCATGGGAAAGGGGAAGAACTAAACTGCCATAAACTTTTTTCTTCTCATGATGAAATTATTTGATGGTAGTATGGCTCAAATTAGCACCAAAGCGTAGATGTTGACTTGTTTTCAATTGCCAGTGCTGAGAATTAGTTGTTTACAAAGACCATTACTTGTCAATTCATTTGACTCAGCCAAGCTTGACAATACAGTAAGAATGTGGGTGCTGTTATGAGAATAGAAGTATCATTTCATTGCTTCGAGAATCTTGTTATATGTATGAGACAGGTTACTTTTGATTTAAAATGGCATCAGTCTAGCTGCTTTAGTAAATTATCTCACAACCTTGCACTAAATTACTGATAGGTTGCAATAAAAGTTCATATCATTAAAAATTAAGACCAAAAACCTAATATTAAAATGTGAGTAAAATAAAAGTGGATCTCATAGCATAACCAGGACTTGGATCATAAAACAGAGTCTGCTTAATTAATAGTACATAAGATGGTTTGACCTTCTTCTACTGTCATTGCCCTGACTCTACACAAGGATGTGTCAAGTAAGATATTGAAAGAGACCTGACTACTGTTCACCTTTACCTCCATTCTTCATTTTTCTCTATCTATTTGCAGATAGAAAAGTCCAAGAAAGCAATAAAAACAACTGTGCAGACTGTGTGTTAGCATGTGTGTATGTGGTACATTGTTGTCAGTGTATTGTATCCTGAAAGATACAGCTCTTACAAGTGTTCTAGCCCAGGGTAAAGACTGAGATTACTCTGGTAGTGGTGTTTGCTGGAAATTATGCTTTTGATATGCTCCATCTTTTCACAGTATCAGAAAACCAGGTGCTGGAATACAAGAAAATGCAACCCTCATGGAGAAAATTTGCAGTGCTAAAAACTGGGAAATAGACTGGGAACTGTGTACACACAACTGCTTTCCAGCTGTAGCTTTAATAAGAGAAATAAACCATGACCCATGTGATGAGTAAAGGTAGAAATAATCAATGTACTCTATTTGTGAACAATCATCATGTCTCAGCAGATTTTATTTCAGTAGTAGATGAGTAATAAAAATATATTTTAAAAATAACTTTTACATTACTGAATTTCTTGAATCTTTCTTGCAGTATTTTTAAATTAATATTAATATTTAATACTAATCTTTCAATATTTAATATCTTTATCAACTCTATAAAACATTGTATTTTTTGAAGGTTCTTTCCAGTAAAATAAGGCCAGAAAAAGAAATGAAGTCATTAAGACTGAAAGTAAAACACAAAATGTCATTATTTACAGACATTATTATATAATATTAATATTAAATATTATTTAATATTAATATTAACTTTAAATATGAAATATTGATAAAATATTGATGAAAAATATATTTCAGGAAAAACTTTTTTATTTCTTTCAGGAAAAGCTCTTTATTCCTTTCATGTCAGTTGCTAATTTTTGTTTTTAGAAGAATTTGCCCATTTTGCTTGAATTCTCATATTCATTGGCATTCATTTGTTAATTTTTTTTTAATATTTATAATAATGATACTGATATCCCCTTTCCTTTTTTATAGTAATTTGTTCTTTCCTTTTTTTCTCTTTGGTGCTTATAAAGTGCTAATCAATTTTATTTGTATTGCAAAATGACTGATTTGTTTAAATTATGTCTACTGTATATTTGTTTTCCAGTTCAATAAATCCTGTCTGTATTTTCCTACATTAAAAAAATTAAGTTGCTGTGTTTTTTTCCATTCTCTTGAGATGTATGCTATAATAATTGATATGCAACTGTTTTTAATTTCTATTATGCTTTTAAGCCTGTAACTTTCCCCAAAATCTCAGCTGCAGCTCCATCAAAGTAATATATCAAATTTTTATTGTCATTAAGGCAAATATATTTCTGACTATTATTGCAACATATTCTTCTTGGGGGGGTACTTTTGTTTATTTTTTAATTGATACATATTAAATGTACATATTTTTGGGGTATGTGTGATAATTTGATACTTTTGTATAATTGAATTATGATAATTGGAATATCTGTCACCTTAATTATTTATCTTTATGCTAGAGACACAAATTATTCTCTTCTATCTATTTTGAAATGTACAACTGACTAATGTCAACTGTAGTCAACTTACTGATCTATCAATGGAGAAAGGGCAGTCTCTTCAATAAATGGTGTTAGGAAAACTCAATAACCATATGCAGAAGAATGAAGCTGAACCATACCTCTCACCATAAACAAAAATCAAGTCAGATCAGTTTAAAGACAAATCTAAGAAAATAAATTAGGAAACTACTAGAAGAATACATTGTGGAAACACTCCAGGACATTGGTCTGACAAATATTTTATGTGTAAGACATTCTCCAAACCACAGACAATGAAAGCAAAAATGGACGAATGTGACTGCTTCAAGCTGCAAAGCTTCTGTGCAGCAAAGGAAACAACAAAGTGCGGTATATTCTTCACCTCATGGTTATTTAAATGTGCAAAGCATATTTTCAAACATTTGGAAATGTTCTTGTTATATTTTAGTTATTGAGCTCTAGTTTAAACCCCCAGAGAGTAGAGCACATAGTTTGTAATATTTCTGTCTTTAGAAATTTATCGTTTGCATTGTCCGTGTCTTCTTGAAAATAATGTGCATTGTGCAGTTATTGGTTGCAGAGTTCAACATGTGGTAAATAGGTCGATATCCTTAATAATTTTCTTTGGCTCTTCTATAACCATCCTGATTTTTGCATGCTTGTTCCAACAGTTTTTGGATGGGTTGGGTTACTTTTCTTGTTTTATTTTGTCAAATACTTTTTATCATCATTCACCTCATCACCATTGTCTTCCTTTCTCTCTGCCTCTTCTGCCGTCTCCTATTTCTCTTCCTCCATGCTGGATTTTATTCTATGCTTTTGCTATCATTTTTTTCTATGTCCTTATTGCCTATATCTTACAATATCTCATATATATATAGTTATATATCATGAAACTAGTACTACTATTTTTAACCCAGTTATTTTATGTTTAATGTACTGATATCTTTAGATTGAAGTCTACAATCTTACCATTAAAAAAAATTGTTATATTTTCTTGTTCCCTTCTCATTTGTATCTTGTCTTTCAGCAAATTTTGTCTATTTAGCAAATTTTTAATCAGGAGATACGGGTTATCAGTCTTCTTGCTGTTGTTTATATTCCTTATCTATTAGTATGATGGTAATAAATGTTTATATTATTATTCATTGGTTATCTTAGAGATGATAAAATATTCCCCTGACTTACTGGTCTCTATCTGAAATGCCAGGACCTTACAAAACTTTAAACTCTATTTATTACCTTTCTGTCTTTTCTGATAATGTTGTCATGGATTTTTATTTTACATATATTTTATATCTGACTACATTATAATTATTTTATGTGTAAAACAAAAATAAAATTCTAAGCCTCCCAAATCTCTGGATGGACCCTTCCTCTTGGCAAAGGACATTCCAAAGTTAATCTGAAAAACTATTTCAGGTCATTATAGGAAGGGGAGGTCGGACATGCCTTATTATAGTCTCTTCCCTTTTGGAATTCAGGAACAGCTGACCAGCATTAATATCAACAGAGACTTTCATTCTGATAAGAAACATTTACAATCTATTATCTCTGAAGCCTGCTACCTGGAGGCTTCATCTGCATGGAAAAGCTTTTTTTTCCACAACCCTTTATTGTAACCCAGAAATTCCCTTCTATTCATTCCAGGTCTTTAGATAATAACTCTTTCAACCAATTGCCAAACAGAAAATCTTTAAATCTACCTATCACCTGGAAGGCCCTTCTTCAAATTCTCCTGCATTTCCAGATCGAACCAATGTACATCTTACATTTATTGACTGATGTATGATGTCTCCCTAAAATGTGTAAAAGCAAGCTGTACCCTTAACACCTTGGACTCATGTCATCAGGACCTCTTAAGGCTGTGTCACAGGTGCATTCTTAATCTTGACAAAACAAACTTTCTAAATTGAATGAGACCTGTCTCAGATATTTTTGGTTCACAAATGCAATCAATATTTATTTAGATTTACCCATGTATTCACTTTTCATTACTCTTCATTCCTTTCTAAATTATAATGCTTGTGTGTGAGGTACATTTCCTTTTAATTATGAAACCCCATTATGTTATTTTTCAGTATGGGTTTGCTAGTAATGAATTTCTTTAGGTTTCTATTTTCTGAAACCAGTTTAGGCTTTCTAATTTTACATTTAAAATTTTTACTGCTTACAATTATATATGAAGATTGTTAAACAAATTAATTAAAAATTTTTTTCTCAGCTTTATTGAACTTTTATTTATGTAGAATAAGTGCATCCATTTTTGTACTGTTCAATTTGATGATTTTTGGTAAATGTATATACTCATGCAAACCAACACCACAATCTATATCCACATGTAATATATTAAATCATATATATTATATAACCAATGTTATGCATAATATATTATGTATATTTTATACTTTATTATTTTATATTATGCAATATATTCTTATGTACTTCACTGACATATGTGTATGTGTATATATGTATGTGTGTATGTCTGTTACATGCCCATCATCTCAAAAGTTTCCTAAGTGCCATTTCCCAGTCAGTCTTCTCTGTTTCCAGCCCTCACTGATCTCTGTGCCACCTTGTATACATGTAGACAGAAGAAATAAGACCTGGCATTCAATGGATCAGTAGGGTAATTATAGTTAACATTGATCAATTGTACATTTCAAAATAGCTAGAAAATAATAATTTGATGTTCCTAGTGTAAAGTAAAGATAAATACTTAAGGTGATGAATATCCCAATTATCCTAATTTGATTATTTAAATGCATGAAATTTTCACATATACCTCCAAAATATGTATATCTAATATGTATCAATAAAAATACATTTAAAACATCTGAAAATAATTTATTTTTCTTGATATCTGCACCTCCATGTTTATTGCAACTCTGTTTACAACAGCCAATATACGAAAGTGAACTTAGTGTCTTTCAACAGATACACTTATCAAAAAATATGGTAAATATAAATATATATATATATATACACACTACACATACACACACACAATGGAGTATTATTCAGCCACAACAAATAATGAAATCCTGTTATTTGAAGCAACATAGATGAAACTGGAAATCACATATATAAGTGAAATAAGCCAAACACAGAAAGACAAATATCACATTTTCTCACTCATGTGGAAGATAAAAAAGTTTATCTCATGAATGTAGAGAGTAGAATGATGGTTACCAGACATGGGGAAGTGTGGGAGGAGGGAGGTGAAGAGATATTGGTTAATGAGTACAAAAATATGGTTAGAGAAAATACATTGCAGTGTTTGATAGCACTGTACATTGACTATAGCTAAGAATAATGTATTGTATATTTCAAAATAGGAGGAAGAGAAGATTTGGAATGTATCCAACACAAATAAATGATAAATCCTTGAGGTGATGGTTATCCTAATTATTTGATATGATTTTATGATTACAAATTGTATGTATGTATCAAAATATAATATGTATCCCATACACATGTACAATTATTATGTATCAATAAAAATCATGAAAAAGAAAACATAGATTTTTAAAAAGGAATTTCACATAAGTGAAATCATATAGTATACACATTTTTTTTGCACTTGACTTTTTTTTTCACCCAGCCAAATGTTTTTGAGATTCGTTCATAGTTTGGTTTGGATCAGCAGTAGCTTCCTTTTTATTACTAAATTGTATTCCATTTCTTGATTATATTACAATTTGTTAGTTCATTCAACCATTGCTTTAGTCAATTTCCACACTGCTATAAGGAACTACCTGGGACTGGGCAATTTATGAAGAAAAGAGTTTTAACTGACTTACAGTTTCACAGGTTTAACAGGAAGCATGACTGGAAGACCTCAGGAAACTTACAATCATCGCAGAAGGTGAAGGGGAAGCAAGCACCTTTTTCATATGGTGGCAGGAGAGAGAGAGCAAGTGGGGAAGTGCCACATACTTTTAAACCATCAGGTCTTGAGAACTCACTCACTATCACGGGGAAAGCATGGGGGAAATTCCATACCAATGTTCCAATCACCTCCCACCAGGCCCTTCCCCTAACATTGTAAATTACATTTCAACATCAGATTTGGGTGGGGACACACAGCCAAACCATATTGCCTATTGACTGATATTTGTTTTCATATCTATTGTAAATAAAGTTACTATGAAGAGTCATGAGAGTCATGTACAATTGTTAGTATAGACATATCTTTTCTTATATTTTTGGTAAATATGTTAGGGTGAAATCATTGAGATTTATGGTAAGTTCATCTTTAACTTTATAAGAATCTGCCAGATGCTTTCAAAACTCTTTCTACCACTATGCATTCCTACTAATAGTTTTAGAGAGTTCCAGGAATTCAATATTCTCATCAACATTTAGGGTTGTCAGACTCTTTTTTAACCATTCTAATATATGTATGGTTGTATTTTGGTGTGGCTTTTTTTTTTTTTACATTTCTTGGATGATTAATTATGTTGAGCATTTTTGGGGGCTTATTGGAATTTTTATTTCTTCTTTTGTGAAGTTTTTAAAAAATATTTGTTTACTTTTTAAAGTTGCATTATCTTTCTGTTAGGTTATAAGATTCTTTTGTATGTTGTGAACATAATTCCTTTGTCAGATATATAAATTGTAAATATTTTTTCAATGTTTGCCTTGGCTTTTCATTTTCTTAATAATGACTGAGTTATACATTTTGAAGAATTTCAATTTAAATTTTTTTGGTTAGTGTGTTTTGTGATATCTCTAAGAAGTTATATCATACACTGATACAATTTGGCTTTGTCCTTATCCAAATCTCATCTAGAATTCCCACATGCTGTGGGAGGGACCCGGTGGGAGGTAATTGAATCATGGGGGCAGGTCCTTTCCGTGCTGTTCTTGTGATACTGAATAAATCTCACAAGATCTGATGGCTTTATAAGGCAGAGTTTCCCTGCACAAGCTCTCTTTTTGCCTGCTGCAATTCATGTAAGATGTGCCTTGCTCTTCCTAGCCTTCTGCTGTGATTGTGAGGCCTCCTCAGCCACATGAAACTGTAAGTCCAATTAAACCTCTTTCTTTTGTGAATTGCACAGTTTCAGGTATGTTTTTATCAGCATCATGAAAACAGACTAATACATACCCCAAAATTGTAACAATTTTTTCTATATTTTCTTCTATAAATTAGATCTGTGATCCATTTTCAAAGTAATTTTTTTTGCAGACTTGGAGGAATGGGTCAACGTTCAGTTTTTTTCTATTTGAATATGAAGTTGTTAGAACATGACTTGTTGAAAGATTATTCCTTCTCTATTAAGTAAGTTTGGCAACTTTCTCAAAAATAAGTTGATCTTATATGTGTGGTCTATTTCTGGATTTTGAGCTTGTCTCATAGAGCTATATGTTTACCATTATACAAATACTATATTTTCTGGATTACTATAGCTTTATAATAAATGTTGGAATCAGGTAAAGTTCTCTTTTTTTCAAAATTGTTTTGACTATTCTTTATCCTTTACATTTACATATACATTTTAGAATCAGGGAGCGGGGCATGGGTTGAAAAACTACCTATTAGGTACTGTGCTCATTACCTGAGTGATGAAGTCTATAACCTAAACCTCAGCATCAATCAATATACCTATGTAACAAACCTGCACATGTACCACCTGTATCTAAAATAAGAATTGAAATTATATTAAAAAATTATTTTCAGCACAAATGCCTACTGGAATTATGATTGAGATTGCGTTTGCTATTTATATTTATTTTTAAGAAAATTTATATCATAAGAACTTTGAGGCTTCATACACATAAATTGAGTATCTCTTCATTCATTTGTATATTATCTAAGTTCTCTAAGCAGTGATTTTAAAATGTCAGTGTATAGATCTTAGATCTCTTTTGTTTAAACATTTTATCTTTCTGATATTCTTATAAATGATTCCTGTTATTTAAATATTCAAATATTTTTTATAGAAATATAATAAATGTTTATAATGCTATTTGTTTCCCATGACTTTGCTAAACTCTAAACTCAATTATTAAATTTAGTAACTTTTTGTGGATTACTTAATATTTTTCTAAAGACATGGTTATGTTTGTGAACAAGCTTGACCACAAATATATTATTTTCTTGAATCATTGTATAATAGTCTCCAAAAATTCCAGTGTCATGTTAAATAGGAATGATGAGAGTAGACAACTTTGTCTTATCCAGATCATCAGTAAAATAGTCTTTCATCATTAAGTATCAAGATAGCTTTGTGTTTTATATGAATGGTCTTTATCAGATTGAGTAAATCCCCTTGTACGCCTAGTTTGCTTAGTGTGAATCATAAATGGGTATGAATTTAATCTAACACTTTTCCTTCATCTCTGATGTTCATGTAGCATTTATTTTGCAGTTAACATAATGAATTATAGTTTATTGATAAGAAATTGACATAAAAATTAGACATATTTGTTTTTTCCAAGCCCTACTGAAGTTTGGTTGACAAAAATATATATATATTTAAAGTTTACAATATGATGCACACATTGTATATGATTTTCACCATAAAGTTAACATATTCATCACTACTCGTAGTTACCATGTTTTAGTGGTGAGAACACTTGGAATCTAGTCTCTTATCAGATTTTAAGTACACAATATATTGTTATTAATATAGTCACCAGGCTGTATATTAGGTCTCCAGAACTTATTTATCTTATAACTGAAAGTATGTGCCCTTTGATAAATATTACCCCTTTTCTCCCACCTCCCAGACCCTGGTAACCACCATTATACTCTGTTACTACCAGTTAAACTTTGCTTTAGGTTTCACAATAAGTGAGATAATTTAGTATTTGTCTTTCTATATCTGGTTTGTGTGTGTGTGTGTGTCTGTATGTGCATCTGTCACATTTTCTTTGTCCATTAATCTGTTGATGAACACTTAGGATATTTTCATATTGTGGTTATTGGGAATAATGCTACAATGAATAGCAAAGTGAAAATATCTCTTAAATAAAGTGATTTTTTTTATATATACACGGAAGTGGGATGGCTGGATCATATGAAGTTCTATTTTCCATTTTCTGAAAAGCCCCCATACTGTTTTTCATAATGACTAATTTACATTCCCAACAACGGTGCCCAGGGTTCCCTTTACTCCATATTTTCTCAAACACTTGTTATATTTTGACTTTTGGGTAATATATTTCCTACCAGGTGTGAAATGACATCTCATTGGGATTTGGATTTGCATTTCCCTAATGATTAATATGTTGAGTAACTTTTCATACAACCGTTGGCTATTTTTATGTCTTCTTTGGAAAAGTGTCTATTTATATGTTTTGCCCATTGTTTAATCAGATTATTTGATTTTTTGCTATGGAGTTGTGTGAATTCCTTATATATTTTGAATATTGACCTCTTATCAAATATACAGTTCACAAACATTTTTTTTCTCAATACATCCTATACCTTTTCATTTTGGTGATTGATTTTGACTGTGCAGAAGGTATTTAGTTCGATTTCCACATGTCTGTTTTTACTTTTGTTGTATGTGCTTTTGGTTTTCTATCCATATATATATATATATATATATATAACAATATACACATATATTGTTAAGGCAAATGTCAGGGAGCTTTTCCTTGAGTTTTGTACTAGGAGTTTTATGATTTCATGTCTTAGTTTAAAATTTTAGTCCATTTTGAGTTGAATGTTGTATATGGTGTAAGACATGTGTCCAATTTCATTATTTTGCATATGATTATCCTGTTTTCCCAACACCATTTATTGAAGAGACAGTTTTATCCCCATTGTATCATACAAGTTAACTTGTGAAAAGTTACTTTACCATATGTTTATATTTATTTATAGGTTCTTTATTCTGTTCCATTAGTTGATGAGTTTGCTTTTATGCCAGGGCTGTGTTATTTTTATTACTATAGATTTGTAGTGTAATTTAATACTAGATGGTGTAAATCACTCAGCTTTTTTTTCCCTCAGTATTCCTTTGGCTATTTGGGTTGTTTGGAGGTCCCATGTAAATTTTAGAATTTTTTTTTCTATTTCTGTGTAAAATATCAGTGGAATATTGATAGGGATTGCATTGAACCTGGAGATCATTTTAGGTAGTATGAACATTTTCACAATATTGAGTTTTCCCATCCATGAACACAATATATCTTTCCAATTATTTGTGCCTTCAATTTCTTTCATCAATATTTTGTAGATCTCAGTGTACAGTTCTTTAACCTTCTTGATTAAACTTGGTTCTAACTATACTATTCTTTTGATGCTATTGTAAATTGGATAAGTTTCTTGATTTATTTTCAAATAGGTTGTAATTAGTGTAAAGAAATGCAACGAAATGACTGTGTTTGAGAGGGGCTTCTAGATGCCTGATTAAAAGCATCTCCTACACACCTTCTCCACTACAAAGAACCAAAACAGTGAGAAGATAATCATCTAAGATAGAACGCTAAAATTCAAAAAAAGATGTGACAGGAGATACTCAAAGCAAAGAAGATGGAGGAGAGGTGAGACAGCCTGAGACACTCCTCAATGTAGGGAAAAGGTAAGTGAGATTCCCCACAGTGGTCCAAATTCTTGCCACAGACTCTTATAATCCTAACCACGGGAGAACAACTTGACCCTTGTGGGCCCTGAGACTAAGGAGCTCCGTGGAACCTGAATAAAGGCATAGGTCTAGAGATAGAGCTCATACTGTCTCCCACAAATGCATAAGTTCTTACTAGTGGCAACATGATACTATTATAAGAGCCCAGCCTACACCATAATGTGTCCTACTCAGCAACTGAGGGCAAGGTAAGAGCTATGGGCAGCATTCTCATCAGTCCCAACAGAAGAGTAACTGTGGATACTCATGCACCCTGAGGACAAATTACACTGCTCACAACAGCTGCGGCAGTGGACTGCTGTGGGCCAAGACACAAATAAAGTCTGTGTCCCCCAGATGTCTGCCTATAGCTGCTCTCAAGGAAAGCAACACTACACTCTCCAGTAGCAGGGTCACAGTGCAACTATTGTTGCCTCCACTGTAGCATTCCACCAGCAGGGCTCACTTTCTCCTGCATACCACAGTCAGCATTTATATGCACTATTGGGGTACCTGAGGGCACAGCTTGGCTCAAGTTCACCCGACACTACCTGAGCACAACCTCATCCACTACCAGTGTCACCTGAGCATTTCTTTGTGGGTTTAAAGTCATGTTCAGTCAACCCACTGCAACCACCACAACTGATGCCCCCTTCCCCCTCCCACACACACACACACATCACCTGCGGGTCTGTGTACCAGACCGTTCAACTTGTTGGAGCCACTGCCAACACCAGTGAAGACCACTTAGGTTTCAGGGGGTTGTCTTACCACTGCAACTGCCATCAGCCACACCACACCTACTGGCCATGAGTTCAAGAACCCACCTGCACATCTGTACCACCACTGTCATTTGTGGTACCCAAGCAAGCCACCTGAAAGCCCAAGAATCAGCCTGCCTAGATTAGCTAACACTGGTGTCAACATATGTTGCCCAGTGTCTGAAGGACAGTCACACTCAGCCCACCACTGCCAACACTGGAGACTGAACACTGGCTTACTTGTCATCATAGTCCCCAATAAAACTTTACCACAAGGCTCCCCTAATAAATGCTCCCTAATCCAACAAAGAAATCACATACATCACTGACACTGATTATAGCAAAAGCAAATCATACACAGGCTACACTGCTGCAGGCACGCAGAATCAAAGCCAGTGGGCCCTTGTCAATCAACACCACAGACACATCATCAGGAAAAACTCCTTTCCCATGAAAGCAAATTCAAAAATTTCAAAGAAGTGAGTTACAGCAGATGCAAAGATATCAATGTAAGAACACAGGAAACATAAAGATCAAAGAAATATGTCACCTCCAAAGTAACACAATAATTCTACAACAGATACAAATGAAAAAGAAATGCACAAATTCCACCCAAAAAAGAAATCAGAATTTTCATATTGAAGATCAGTGAGACACAAAAGAATTCTGAATAATAATATCAAGAAATCAGAAAAAAGTCAGGATATGAATGAGAAATTTACCAAAGATACAGATATTACCAAAAAGAACAGAAATTCTGGAACTGAAGAATTCATTGAATAAAATAAAAAAAAATATTTGTTAGGTTAAACGGTAGAATAAATATAGCAGAAGAAGGAATCTCAGAATGTGAAGTCATGTCTTCTGAAATAACTCAGTCAGACAAAAATTAAAAATAAAAATAAAAAAGAAGGATTAAAGCCTTTTTGACACACTGGACACCACTAAGTGATCAAAGATATGATTATCTGTGTCCAAGAAAGTGAAGAAAGGATGAAAAAGTTAGAAAATTATTTAATGAAATAATAGATAAAAGTTCTGAAGTCTGGCAAAAGATTTAGACAGCTAGACGGAAAAAACTCAGAGATCCACAAACATACACAATGCAAAACGGTCTTTGACATGGCACATTACAGTAAAACTGTCTAAAGTCAAAGACAGAGAGAATTCTAACAACACAAAGTGAAAAATGTCTAGTTGCCTATAAAGGAACACCCATCAGACTAACAGCATATTTCTCAGCAGAAACCTTACTGGCCAGGAGAGAATGGGATAATATATTCAAAGTGATAAGTGAAAAACAAAGCTAGCCAGTCATACAATATACAACAAAATTATTCTTCGTAAATGAAGGAGAAATAAAGTATTTTCCAGAGAAACAAAAGCTGAGGAAATTTATTACTAGTAGACCAGTCCCACAAGAAAAGCCCAAAGAAGTCCTAAACCTGGAAATGAAAGGATGACATTTATCATCATGAAAACAGATGAAAGTATAAAACTCGTGGGAACAGCAAAAACACAAATGAGCAAGAAAAAGGACAAAAATGATACCACTGTAGAAAACCACAAAACTACAATGACAAACAATTAGAAAATTAAAAAAAAAAACACAAATAACACAAAAAACAACCAGAAAACAATTAACTAGACAGAAACTAAAGCTCACATATCCAATAATGACCTTCAAGGTAAACAGGTCAAATTCTCCACCTAAAAGGTATAGACTAGCTGAATGAATTTTAAAAACCCATGCTTTAACTGTATACCACCTTCAAGAAATTCATTTCACCTGTAAAGACACATGCAGACTGGAAATTTTAAAAAGGAAAATATGTTTCATGCAAATATGAAACAAAATTGAGAAGAAGTAACTAAACTAATGTGAGATAAAACAGACTTTAAGTCAAAAAGAGTATAAAATGGTCATCATATAGTAATAAAAGGATCAATCCAGGAAAATGATTCAACAATTCTAAATATTGTGCACCCAACAGTGGATCAATCAGATTCATAAAATAAATATTATTAGATCCAAATAAGAGAGATATACTCTAATACATTAATAATGGAGAACTTCAACACCCTACTGTAAGCATTAGATAAGATTACCTAGACAGAAAATTAACAAAGAAACATTGGATTTAAACTGGAATTAAGACCAAATAAACATGACAAACTTGGGTCAAATATATGGGACTTCACCTTGTAATCATGTGAGCTAATTCTTAATAAACTCCCTTTTATATATACATACACCTTATAGGAACTGTCTCTCTGGAGAACTCTGACTAATACAGCATGTCACTAAAAAACACCAACAAAATAAAAGGAAAGGCAGTAAAGAAAGAAATTAGAGACAAAAAAGGTACAACACATAAATAAAATGATTAACAAAACAGCAATAATAAGTCTTTCTCTGTCAGTAATTACTTTCATGTACAAGAATTAAACTACTCAGTCAAAATATACAGACTGCAATATGAATAGATTGATATAGGCACTCCACAATGTAGACATATATAAAAGCATCATGCTGTACACCATGAGTATATCTAATTTTTATTTGTCAATATAAAATGTAAAAAATCAAATTACATGTTGTATATAAGAGACCCACTTTATATCTAAGAAAGTGCACAGGGAGAAAGTAAAATAATGGAAGATATTTTATATAAATTGTAAGGAAAAAAGAGAGCCGAGATGGCTATATTCATATCAGACAAAATAAACTGAAAACTGTAACAAAAGACAAGGAAGACATTACATAATGATAGAAAGCTCAATTTTTTGTAAAGACATAACAATTTTAGATATATATGCAGCAAATATCAGACCTCCTAAATATGTAAAACTTGACAGAATTAAAGGGAGAAATAGACAGCAACAAATAGTAGTCACGTTTTTTCTAATTTTTATTTTAAGTTCAAGGATATATTTGCAGGTTTGTTATATGGGTAAACTTGTGTCATAGGGGTTTGTTGTACACATTATTTTATCACCCAAGTATTAGGATCAAGCCTAGTACCCATTAGTTACTTTTTTGGTTGATCCTCTCACTCCTCTCACCCTCCATCCTCCAAAGGGCCCCAGTGTCTGTTCCAATTTTTGTGTCCATGTGTTTTCATAATTTATCTCCCACTTATAAGTAAGAACATGTGGTATTTGTTTTTATGTTTCTGCATTAGTTTGCTAAGGATAATGGCCTCCAGCTCAATTCATGTTCCACCAAAAGACATAACGTTGTTCTTTTTAATGACTGCATTGTATTACATTGTGTATATGCGCTACATTTTCTGTATTCAGTCTACCATTGATGGGCATTTAGATTGATTCCATGTCTTCGCTATTGTGAATAGGGCTGCATAGATGTGCAAGTGTCTTTGTTATGAAATGATTTATATTGGTTTGGTTATATACTCAGTAATGATATTGCTGGATCAAATGGTAGTTCTGTTTTTAGGTCTTTGAGGAATTATCACGCTGTTTTTCACTATGGTTAAACTAATTTACACACCCACCAACATTGCATGAGCATTCTTTTTTCTCTGCAACCCCACTGTAGGGAGACCTCTGAAACTATTGCTGTGGAATAAAAGATGAAATGCTCCTGATTGTTGTAAATACAAAATTGCATGCAGGATTGTGTAAAGACGATGCCAGGTTGGACTGCCAGAATGAGCCAACAGTTCATGATGTGCTTCCCCCTGCAGAGAGCCTATGAACAGATGTGCAGTCAGGGAAATTTCATATCACCGAGATTCCTATCCCAGAAAAGCAGATGTTCATAGCTCTGAGAATGGAATGCAACTCTTGTGGAGAGCCTATAAACGAACGCAGGAGAGGCACCTGTTCATATGGATAAGATAGGGCTGTAAATGCCTTCATCTTGCCGTGGCTCTTCTAGGCCTCTTTAGGGTTAAGGCATACTCCCTTCTAAGAATTTCTGTTCTAACCAGTTGTCTAGCTTTACATCCTGTTTCTATGGATTGTTTGTAACCAGCTTTTGCTGCAACTGTTACTGCTGACTAATATCGCACTAATCATAGGTTATAGAAAGACTGTGTTTCTGTTTTAAGGCTCTGTTAGAAATTACTGATGCACACACTATATTGTAAATTCTTCTCTCTGTATACTGCACTTCTGCATACAGATGTTATGTTAAAGAATTACTTCATCCCCATGTGACCATCTCACCTCATAATCAAATGACCCTAAATCCCTCACTAACCTACCCCCACCCTCACTAAACTTAATAATAAATGGTGGTATATGCAGTACATTGGCGACATCATAGGACCAGAAGGCGGTGACACCCCTGGACCCAGTTTTCACTATCTTTTGTGTGTCTATTATTTATCAATCTGCTGATCCACCTGGGGACAAAGAAAGAGCCCCATTGCACTGCGGGCTGCTGGCCAGATCCCGCAATATTTAAATATTTAATAATAGCTATTCTGAGTAGTCAGAGATATTTAAACCCCACTTTCAATAATGGATTGAATGACCAGACTCAATATCACTGAGAAAAGAGTATTTGAACAATGCTGTAGAGCAATTTGACCTAACAGACATATACAGAACATTCTACCCAACAGCAACAAAACAAACATGCTTCTCAAATGCAAATGGAGCATTCTCTAGGACAGATCATACATTAGGCCATAAAAACTATTAACACATTTAAAAGACTAAACTTATAAAAGTATTTTGTGCCATCACCATGGAATAAAACTTAAAATCAATACCGGAAAGGAAATGGGAAAATCTATAAATATGTGGAGATTAGGCAAAACGTGCTTAAACAAGCCATGTGTCAGTTAAAAAATCAAAAGAGAAATTAGAAGTTATGTTGAGAAAAATGAAAATGATAACACAAATCTACAAATTTATTGGATAAAAAGAGAACAGTGCAAAAACAAAAGTTTTCCACTGTAAATGCTTACGTTATAAATAAACAAATATATATAACATATAAAAATAATATATATATAAATTAAATAAGCACATTACATTAAACCTCAAATAACTAGAAAAAAAAGAACAAATAAAACCCAAACTTAACAGAAGGGTGGCGATAATAAAGATTAACATAGATGTAAACAAAGTAGAAAATAAAAAATAGAAGTAAAAAATATCTATAAAACTAAGAATTGTTTTGTTTCTTTATAAAATCAACAAGATTTACAAACCCTTGGCTAGATTAATTAATAAGGAAATGAATAGGAACCAAGAAACAAAAATCAGAAATGAAAGAGAGGATATTACAAACAATAGAACTTGTACAAACAGAATTATAAGAGAACAGTCTGAATGATTGTTCACCAACAATTTTAGTAATCTAGACAAATTGATAAATTCCTAGAAACACACAACCTACAAACACTAAATAATGAGGAAATAGAATATTTGAAAAGACCAATAACTAATGAGGATATTGAAACAGTAATCAAAAACCTCTCAACAAAATAAAGCCCAGAACCTGATGGGTTTACTGGAAACTTTTATCAACCTTTTAAAGAAGAATTAATACCAATCATTTTCAATCTTACCAAAAGAATTCAACAGTAATGAAAATGCCAAAACTTACTCTATAAAGCCAGCATTACCCTACTACCAAAAGCAAACAGGCTGGGCATGGTGAGTTATGCCTGTAGTCATAGCACTTTGGGAGGCTAAGGTGGGAAGATTGCTTGAAGCCAGGAGTTCATGACCGGCCTGGGCAACACAGCAAGATCCTGTCTTTATAAAAAATTAAAATATAATAACTGGTCATGATGGTGCATGCTGGCAGTCACAGCTAATCGGGAGGCTGAGGTGGGAGGATCCCTTGAGCCCAGGAGTTTGAGCCTGCAGTGAGCTGTAATCATGCCACTGCACTCTAGTCTGTCTGACAGAGTGAGACCCCGTCTTTCAAAGACATAATGCAAATGAAAAAACTAAAAGAAAAAAGGACTACAAATTCATATTTCTGATGAATGTTATTGTAAAAATCCTCAATAAAATACTAGCAAACTATATTCAATAACACATTAAGTGATTGTAAACCATGACCAAAAAGAATTTATTCCCAGAGTACAAGGATGGCTCAACATAAAAACCAATTAATCTAATATAACTCTTTAACAAAATAAAGGCCCAAAACATTATAATCATTATGATCATTATAATTAAGACATAAAAATCACTTGACAAATTCTACATCATTTCAGGATAAAAACACTCAACAAATTAAGTAGGCATTTATGTGTTTCCATAACTGACATCTGATGCAGATTTCATTCTCTCCCCCTCTTCTACTCTCCTCTTTTCCCTCTTTTCATACTCTTGGCACTAATAAATGGTTGCTTTTCAAAAAAAACAAAACAATACCAACAAACGAAAAAAACCACTCAACAAATTAGGGATAAAAGGAAACTACCAGAGCATTATATAAGTCATTTATTAAAATCCCATATTCAGTATTATATTAAATACCAAAAGACCAAATATTTTTCCTCTCAGATCAGGAACAAATCAAGGATGCCTTATTTTGCTACTTCTAGTCAACATAGTACTGAAGTGCTAGTGAGAGCAATTAGGAAAAATAAAGAAATAAAAGGCCTTCCAAAGTGGAAATGCAAAAGAATCATTACTTCTGCTCACAGATGATAAGATTTGTTGTATTTAAAATGGGAAAGATTCTACAAAATACCGTTAGAAATAATAAAACGGCAAGGTTGCAAAATAAAAAAATCTTCAGAGAAAAATAAGTTACATTTCTATTAGTTAACAATAAGAAATCTAAAAATAAAATTAAGAAGACAATTATGATAAAGTTTGGATATTTGTTCCCACCCATTCTTATGTTAAAATGTTAAAATATAATCTCCAATATTGGAGGTTGGGCCTGGTGGGAGTTGTTTGGGTCATTGGGATGGATCTCTCCTGGCTTGGTTCTTCCGTCACAATAGTGAGTTCGCATGAGATCTGGTGTTTTAAAAGTATGGCATCTTCCCCCACTGCCTTGCTCCTACTATGGCCATGTGATGAGCCTGTTCCAGCTTCACTTTGTCCATGCATCAAAGCTTCCTGAGGCCTCCCCAGTGGCTGAGTAGAAGCCAGCACCATGTTTGTACAGCCTGCAAAACCATGAGCCAATTAAATCTCTTTTTTTAAAAATAAAATACCCAATCTCAGGTATTTATAACAACACAAGAATGGCCTAACACAGAAAATTGAAACAGATGTGTAGGGCACTGTTATAAAGACATCAGAAAATGTGAAAGTGATTTTAAAACTGGATAATGAGAAGATGTTGGAAGAGTTTCGAGGGTTCAGAAGAAGACAAGAAGATGCGGGAAAGTTTGCAATTTCTTAAAGACTGGTTAAATGATTGTGACTCAAATGCTGACAATGATACAGACAGAGCAGTCCAGGCTAATGAGTTCTTAAATGGAAATGAGGAACCTAATAAGAAATGGAGCAAAGGTCACCCTTGTTATGCCTCAGCAAAGAAGTTGGCTAAATTGTGTCCATGCACTGGGGAAATGTTGAAGTTTGAACTTCAGAGTGATAATTTAGGGTATCTGGTGAAGAAAATTCCTAATTATCAAAGTGTATAATAAGTAACATGGCTGCTCCTAACAGTCTATGCTCAGATGCAGGAGCAAATAAATGTTCTAAAGTTGGCACTTATATTTAAAAGGGAAGCAGAATATATAAGTTTGGAAAATTTACAGCCTGGCCTTGTGGCAAAGAAAAAACAAAGTATTGTCAGGGGAAAAATCCAAGGAGGCTGTGAAGCAATCATTTGCTAGAGAAATTTGCATAACTGGAAGGGAGTCAAGCGCTAATAGCCAAGACAATGGGAAAGAGGCCTCCAAAGCATTTTGGGGATCTTCTAGGCAGCCTGCTGCATCATAGGCCCTGAGGCTTAGGAAGACTGAATGGTTTCAGGGGCCAGGCCCCGTGCACCACTGCACCACAGCCCTGCACCACCCCAGGAGACTGTTCCTCCCATCATGGCCACTCAAACTCCAGCTGTGGGTAAGCCAGGCCCAGGTTCAACTCAGGTCTCAGGTCTGGAGTGCAAGCAATAAGCCTTGGCAGCTTTCACATGGTTTTAAGCCTGTGGGAACACACAGTGCAAGAGTGAAAGAAGCTTGGTAATCTCTACTTACATTTCAGAGGATGTATGAGAAAGCCTGATTTCCCAGGTAGAAGTCTGCTGCAGAGGCAGAGCCCTCACAGAGAACTTCTACTAGGGCAGTACAGAGGAAAAATGTGGGGTTGGAGCCCCCACACAGAGTCACCACTGGGGCACATTCTAGTGGATCTGTGGGAGTAGAACCACTGCCCTCTAGACCTCAGAATGGTAGATCCACTGGCAGTGTGCCTAGAGAACCACAGTTACTCAACTCCAACCTGCGAAAGAAGTCCCTAAGGCTGCACCTTGCAAAGCCACAGAAGTGGTGCTGCTCAAGGCCTTGGGAACCTACCTCTCATGTCACTGTTCTCAGGATGTGCGACACAGAGTCAAAGGAGACTATTTTGGAGCTTTAAGATTTAATGACTGCCCTACTGGGTTTCAGACCTACATGGAGACTGTAGCCACTTTTTTTTAGCCAATTTCTTCTTGTTGGAATGTGAATGTTTACCCAATGCCTTTACACCCATTATATTTTGGAAATAAATGATTTGTTTTGATTTGACAGGCTTGTAGATAGAAGGGACTAATTTCCAGATGAGACTTTGGACTTTGGATTCAGAACTTTTGATTGAGTTGATGCTAGAATGGGATAAGAACTCAGGGGACTGTTGAGAAGGCACGGTTGCATTTTGCAATATCAGAAGGACATGAGATTTGGAGGTCCAGGGGCAGATAATATGGTTTGGGTACTTGTTCCCACCCAAATTTCAAGTTGAAATGTAGTCCCCAATGTTGGAGGTGGGGCCTGGTGGGAAGTGTTGGGGTTATGGGGCAGGATCTCTCATGTCTTTGTGCTTTCATCATAATAACGTGCAAGTTCTCATGAGATTTGGTTGTTTAAAACTGTGGCATCTCTCTACCCCTCTTGCTCCTGCTCTGGCCATATAATGTGCTTGCTCCCACTACACATTCTGCCATGAGGAAAAGTTCACTGGGGCCTCTCCAGAAGCTGAGCATATGCAAGTACCATGCTTGTACAGCCTACAGAACCATGAGCCAATTAAATCATCTTTCTTTGTAAATTATCGAGTCTCAGGTAATCCTTTGGAGGAGCACAACAATGGCGCAATAAAAATTTCATTTACAATAACATAAATATAAATAAAATACATAGAAATAAACTTAACCAAGTAGATAAAAGCCTGGTACACTGAAAAGTAAAAAACAGTGCTAAAATAAATTAAAGAAACAATGAATAGATATCCCATGTTTATGTATTTGAAAACAGTATTGTTGTTAATAATATTCAAAGTCATTGATGAATTTAATAAATATCTATGAAAAGCTCAACAGAAATTTTGAAAAAATAGAAAATCCATCTAAAATGTACAAAAAAATTTGAGACCCTGCATCTCCAATAAAATTGTAAAACGAGATCAAAATTACAGGTCTTGATTTCTGAACTTATTAGAAAGCTACAGAAATAAAAAATGCAGCATTGTAATAAATACAACATAGAAAAATTGAACAGAATAAAAAGCCCACAAGAAACACCCTACATAATGGTCTAATAATTTTCAACAAGGATGCTAAGACCATTCAGTAGTGAAAGGACAATCTCTTCAGAAAGTGGTATTGGGAAAACTAGAAATTCTCATGCAAAATGATAACATTAGACGCTTACCTTATACAATACAGAAAAATTAACTCAAAATGAATTAATGGGCTAAATGTAATACCTTCAAATGTGTAAACTTAGAAGAAAACATGGGGGAAAGCTTCATAACATTAATTTGGCAATGGTTTCTCAGATATGACACCAAAATCACAGGCAACAAATTCAAAAAGAGAAAAATGAAACTACATCAATTTGAAAATTTTCTGTGCATCAAAGGACACAACCAACAGAGTAAAAAGATAACCTATGGGATGGAATATTTGCAAGTTATGTATTTAAGTGGTTAATATACAGAATATATATAGATACCCTACAACTCAGAAACAAGAATCAAACTAATAACCTAATTAAGCAGTGCTCTAGGGATGCTGCTTTCAAGAGAAAGGGAGCCAAAGCACATGCTCCCTAGAAACTGAAAGCTGCCTGCTTGGAGCCACTGCCAATGACAGTACCCGCTGGCCCAAGCAGCAGGGCCCCCATGCAACTATACATGCCTTGAAGGACACTGGAGGCCAGCCCACTTTGATACTTCCTCATAAACAGATGACAGGGCTACCCTGTTCACTGCCACTGCTGCCACTGAATTAGTACATTATATGGGTACCTGAGGATTGATGCATCCCACTCACCAGAGTTGGTACTTGTACACACCATCAGGAGGCATGAAGACAGGCCCACCATGTCCAAGAGCCAGGGGATTGACCTGCCCCTCCCACTGTTGCTGGTGCTCATAGGCAGCATTGAGGAACTTGAAGACAGGCCCACCCTACCCACCACTACTACCTCTAATACCTGAGTGTGCCATCAAGGGAACAGGGGATTAACCCATCCTACTTTCCACAGCTGGTGCCTGCATGCACCCCTGAGAAGCCTGACAACTGGCATGCTGTACCCAATGCCAACACCCATGCATGCAATCCTTTGGCTTGAGGCAGGCTTGCCCCTCTCACTGTGTTTGAGCATGCTGCTTGGGAGCCTGGGGATCAACTTGCATCACCCACTGCAGCCTGCACCTTCATAAATTTGGTGGGGGAGCATGAGGGCAGGCCTGCATCATGCACTGCCACCACCTTCTGTGCCTGAGTGTGCTGTTCAGAAAAATGGAGATTGACCCATGTCACCCACTGACACCAGCACTTGTGAATATTTTCTAGGGTCCTGAGCACAAGACAACTCAGCCTGCTTGTGCCCATGCATGTTGTCTGGGGGTCTGGGGTTCAAATGGTCCTTCTCAACACAGCCTGCACACTTGCACACCATTGGGGGCCCTTAGAACAACACTTCCCTGCCTTGTGCTGTCTCTGTCAGTACCCATATGCATCATCCAGAGGCCTGGCGACCAATCTACCCCATCTTCCACTGCCAGTAACTGTACACGGCTTTCAGAGGCTTGAGGATACAGCTATTTATTTTGCCTGCAACAGTGCACATTGCCTGGGGGCCCGGAAAGTGGTCCACCCTTCCCACCACAGCCAACACCTATGCATGCCTTTTGGCAACCTGAAAATGAACCCATTCAGTCTGCTGCTACCATAACTGCTATCACCCACTCAAATGCACCACCTAGGTGCCTTGGGATTGGCCCACTCAGCCTGTTGCAACCACTGCTAACACAAGTATGTGCTTTCTCGGAACCCAAGGGCTGTTTTGCTACTGTTACCACCATCACCTACACCATGCATGCTACCCAGGGGCTTAAAAATCTGCCCATCTACCCAGCCCTTCACTGGCACTGCTAGCACCTGTGTATGTTGCCTGGAGGCATGAGGATTGGGCCACATGAAAACACTACTGTTGGTGCCCATGTATGCCAACCAGTGGCCCAAAAACCAGCCTCTGCCACCACTGCTACCTGAGAACTTGCCCACATTGTATTCCTATCCCCAGCAAAGCCTCACCACAGACTCTATTAAGAACCACAGCCTAAGCCACTAAGAAACTCAGAAACCCCACTGATACTGATTGGAGCTGAATAAACTATGTGGAGACTAAACTACTGTGCCTACCAAGAATTGAAGACAAAGTACCCTATTCAACCAAGACTATTGATACATATTTAGTAAAATGTCTTTTCTCATGAAAGGCAAACCATAAAATTGGAAAAAGTCGTCATTACAATGGATGTACACATATCAATATAAGGACAGAAGAAAAATTAAAAAGCAAGGATACATAACTTCAAAGAAACATAATAATTCTCCAACAACAGGTTCCAATGAAAAATAAATCTACTAAATGTCTGAAAAAGAATTCAAAATAATGATATTAAAGAAGCTCAGAATGGTTCATGATCTGAGTGAGAAGTTAAAGAGATTTCATTAAAAAAAAGATAAATTCTAGAGCTAAGAACTCAATAAAATATAAAATACAATCAAAAGTTTTAAACAATAAACTAGGTCAAACAGAAGGAAAAGAATTCTGAACTGGAAGACTGGTCTTTTCAAAGAATCCAGACAGAGAAAAAGGAAAAAAATAATTTATAAAAATGAAGAAAGCCATGATATAAAGGATACCATAAGGTGATCAAATATTCAAATTTTGGGCATTCCAGAAGAAGAAATGGGAAAAAGTATAGAAAATGGACAACCAGATAAGGAGGTTTAGATATTCTAACATAGATTAAACCCACAATGTTTTTCACTTAGGCATATTATAGTCTGTCAAAAGTCACACAAAAAAAAGATCTCTTAAAACAGCAAGAAAAAAATATGTTACATATAAAAAAATCCTCATTACACTCAGCATATTTCTCAGCAGAAAATTTATAGACAAGGAGAGAGTGGGGGCATGTATTCAAAGTACTGAATGCAAACAAAAATTAAAATAATGTGCCAGCCATTTATAACATACCCAGCAAAAATATTCTTAAGAAAATAAGGAGAAAGAAAATCTTTCTCACATAAGCCAAGCTGGGTGAATTCATCACCATCATAAAAGACCTACAATGCTTAAGGGAGCCTTATATCTGAGAACGAAGGAATGGTATCTACCATCATGAAAACAAAAAAAGTATAAAACTCAGTGGTACAATAGAGGCAAATCACCAAGAGTAAAAAATAAAATATGATCACTCTAAAAAATCACCAAAATGCAGGCTGGGTGTGATGGCTCATGCCTGTAATCCCAGCACTTTGGGAGGCCGAGGCGGGCAGATCACCTAAGATCAGGAGTTTGAGAACAGCCTGGCCAACATGGTGAAACCCCATCTCTACTAAAACTACAAAAATTAGCTGGGTATGGTGGCAGGCGCCTGTAATCCCAGCTACTTGGGAGGCTGAGGCAGGAGAATCTCATGAGCCCAAGAGGCGGAGGTTGCGGTGAGCCAAGATCACACCACTGCCCTCTAGTCTGGGTGGCAGAGTAAGACCCTGTCTCAAAAAAAAAAAAATCACCAAAATGCAAAGATAAACAATAAGAGAGAAAGAAAGGGACAAAGAACATGAAAAGTGCCAGACAACAACTAATAGGATAAGTCCTCACCTGTAAACAACAAAATTGAATGTAAATTCATTAAATTGCCTATCAAAATATATAGACTGGCTGAAAGAATTAAATAAAGTACATGACCCAATTATATGCTACCTACAAGAAACTCATCTCACCTGTATAGTGAGATGAGTCACCTATGTATAGACTGAAAGGGAAGGAATGGAGAAAGATATTCTATGCAATGGAAACCAAAAGGTAGTAGGAGTAGCTATACTTATATCAGATAAAGCAGACTTTAAGTCAAAACCTAAAAAAAGAGACAAAGAAGGTCATTAATGATAAACGGATCAATTCAGTAACAGGATATTACAATTCTAAATATATATGCACTAAATACTGGAACACTCAGATATAAAATGCAAATATGGTTTGATCTAAAGGGAGAGATAGACTTGAATACAGTAATAGCTGGGAACCTCAACACCATGCTCTCAGCATTGGATAGATCATTATACGAAGAATCATTGGATTTAATCAATCAATGGAGATACATTGAATCTAAACTGAACTTTAGACCAAATGGACAATAAGTGTTTACAGAATATTTTATCCAATAGCTTCAGAATACACATTATTTATATTAGCACATGGAGCAATTTCTCAGATAGGCCATTTGCTATGCTTCAAAACAAATTTTTAAAAATCAAAATTATATCAAGATTCTTCTCAGACCAAAGTGGAATAAAACTATATATGAATACAAGAGAAATGTTTAAAAGTGTAAAAATATATAGAAATTAAACAACATGTTCCTGAACAACCATTGAGTCAATAAAAAAAATCAAGAAAAATAAAAATGAAAACACAACATACTAAAATCTATGGGATATGGCACAAACAGTGGTAAGAGGAATGTTTATAGCAATAAATGCCTACATAAAAAGTAGAAAGGTTTCAATAAATAATATAATGGTGCACCTCAAAAAGCTAGGAAAGCAAGAACCAACCAAACCCAAAATTAGTAGAAGGAAAGGGGTAATAAAAATCAGAGCAGAACTAAATAAATAAAACTTAAAAAAGCAATATGAAGGTTCAACAAAATGAAAAGTTGTTCTTTTGAAATGATAAAATTGATAAGTCACTAGCTAGACTAAACAAGAAAAAAGAGAAAGCACACAAATAATATCATAAATGCACAATGTGACAATAAAACTGATGTCACAGAAAGACAAAGGATTATTAGAGACCAGTATGAACAAACACTCACTAACTGGAAAACCTAGAGAAATTGATAAATTCCTGGGCAGGTACCAAAATTGAATTACAAAGAAACAGACCAATAACAAATAATTAGATAGAATCAGTGATAGAAATCTTCCCAACAAAGAAAAGCCCAGGACTAGATAGCTGTACTGCTGAATTCTACCAAATTTGTAAGGAAGACCTAACAGCAATTTTACTGAAATGAGTTTAAAAATGCGAAGAGGAGGGAATTCTTCCTGACACATTCTACAAGGCCAGCATTACCCTGATGCCGGAGGTAGACAAGGACTCAACAAACAAAAAAAGAAAACTACAAGCCAGTATCCATGATTGACATAAACGCAAAAATCTTTAATAAAACACTAGCCAACCAAATTCAACAACATATCAAAGAGATAATATGTTATGATTTAGTGGGATTTATTCCAGAGACAAAAGAATAATTCAATATGTGTAAATTAATATATGTGACACATGACATCAACCAAATACAGGCTAAAAACCATATGATCATATGAATAGGTACAGAAACAACATTTGATAAAATTCAACATCATTTCATGATAAAAACACCAAGCAAATTAGGCATAGGAGAAACATACCTTTACATAATAGAGGCCATATGTGACAAACCCATGACTAATATCATATGAAATGGAGAAAACTGAAGATCTTCTAAGAACTGTAACAAGACAAGGATGATTACTTTTACTACTCTTTTTAAACACAGTACAAGAAATCTTAGAGCAATCAAGCAAACAACAGAGATAAAAGACTCCTATATTGGAAAAGAGGAAGTAAAATTTTCCCTCACACACATTTATACACATACACATATATACACAGACACACATATATACTCACATACCTAAAGACTTCACAAATAATCTTAGAACTGACAAATAAATTCAGTACATTGATAACAAACAGGCTGAGAAACAAATCAAAAAAGCAATTCCATTTACAATAGCTACTAAAACCCAAAATATCTAGGAATAACATTTTAAAAGAAAGTGAAAGTCCTCTATAAGGAAAACTACAAAATACTGATGAAAAAAATTAAAGAGGACACAAACAAATGGCAAATTATCCCCTGCTCATAGACTGAAATAATTAACATTGTTAAAATGACCATACCACACAAAGCAGTCTATAGCTTAAATGCAACCTCTATCAAAATATTAATTTCATTTTTCACAGAAATAGTAACAACAATCTTACAATTCATATGGAACCAAAAAAAAGCCTGAATGTAATCACGAATAATAGAAAAAAAGAGCAAAGCTGGAGGCATCACACTAGCTGCCTTCAAAAAAATACTACAAAGCATCTTAACAAAAACTGAATGGTAAATAATGCTGCAATAAACATACGTGTGCATGTGTCTTTATAGCAGCATGATTTATAGTCCTTTGGGTATATACCCAGTAATGGGATGGCTGGGTCAAATGGAATTTCTAGTTCTAGATCCCTGAGGAATCGCCACACTGACTTCCACAAGGGTTGAACTAGTTTACAGTCCCACCAACAGTGTAAAAGTGTTCCTATTTCTCCACATCCTCTCCAGCACCTGTTGTTTCCTGACTTTTTAATGCTTGCCATTCTAACTGGTGTGAGATGGTATCTCATTGTGGTTTTGATTTGCATTTCTCTGATGGCCAGTGATGGTGAGCATTTTTTCATGTGTTTTTTGGCTGCATAAATGTCTTCTTTTGAGAAGTGTCTGTTCATTATTCACAATAGCAAAGACTTGGAACCAACCCAAATGTCCAACAATGATAGACTGGATTAAGAAAATGTGGCACATATACACCATGGAATACTATGCAGCCATAAAAAATGATGAGTTCATGTCCTTTGTAGGGACATGGATGAAATTGGACATCATCATTCTCAGTAAACTATCGCAAGAACAAAAAACCAAACACCGCATATTCTCACTCATAGGTGGGAATTGAACAATGAGAACACATGGACACAGGAAGGGGAACATCACACTTCGGGGACTGTTGTGGGGTGGGGGGAGGGGGAGGGATAGCATTGGGAGACATACCTAATGCTAGATGACGAGTTGGTGGGTGCAGCGCACCAGCATGGCACATGTATACATATGTAACTTACCTGCACGTTGCGCACATGTACCGTAGAGCCTAAAGTATAATAATAATAATAATAATAATAATAATAATAATAAAGAAAAAGAAGAAAAAAAAAAGAAACTATTACTTTTACACAGTGGAGTACTATGTAGCCATAAAAAATAAAATCCTGTCATTTGCAAAAAAAAAAAAAAAAAAAAAAAAAACTGAATGGTATTGATATAAAAACAGAAATGTAGACTAATAGAATAGAGAACTTGGAAATAAATGCATGTACTTAGAACCAAGTAATTCTTGACATTGGTGCCAAGAACATACACCAAGGACAGGACACCCTCCTCAATAAATCATGCTGGAGAAACTGGAATTCATATGCAGAAAAATGAAACAAGTATCCTACACTCATTATATACAAAAATGAACTGAAAATAAATTAAACACATGAAATTAAGATCCAAATCTATAAAACTACAGAAGAAAACATTAGGGAAGTTCTTAAGGACATTGGTATAGTCAGATTTCGTGATTAAGACCTAAAATGTACAGGCAAGAAAAACAAAAATGGGAAAATGGTACTGTATTAAAGTAAAAAAGATTTTGCATAGCAAAGAAAACAATCAACAGAATGAAGAAACAGCCTGTAGAGTAGGAGAAAATATTCCTAGGTAACTCATGTGACATTCTGGTCTAATACCTAAGAATATACAAGGAAGTTAAACAATTCAATAGCAAAATAATACTAATAATATTGATCCCATTAGAAAGTGGGCAAAGGATATTAATAGATATTTCTCAAAATAACACATATAAACGGCCAAGAGATATATGAAAAAGTATTCAATATCACTAATCATCAGAAAAATGTAAATCAAAACCACAACGAGATTTCATCTCACCCCAGTTAGAATAGCTATTATCAAAAAGACAAAAAATAACAAATGCTGACAAGGATGCAGAGGACACGGAATTTTTATACACAGTTGTTCGGATTGTAAATTAGCACAGCTATTTTGAAAAACAATATGGAGGTTTTCAGAAAGCCAGAAATAGAATTATCATGCCATCCAATAATCTCACTGCTGAGTACTTATTCACAGGAAAGAAAATCATTACACTAGGCTGGGCACAGTGGCTCACGCCTGTAATCCCAGCACTTCTGGAGGCAGAGGTAGGAAGATCATTTGAGGTCAGGAGTTCGAGACCAGCTTGGCTAACATGGTGAGACCCCATCTCAACTAAAAAAATATACAAAAATTAGCTGGGCATGGTGGCATGCACCTGTAATCCCAGCTGCTCCAGAGGCAGAGGCAGGAGAATTGCTTGAACCCGGGATGTGGAGGTTGCAGTGAGCCAAGATTGTGCCACTGCACTCCAGCCTGGGCAACAGAGTGAGACTCCATCTTAAAAAAAAAGAAAATCATTACACTAAAGGGATACCTGTATTTTCATGTTTTTTTACAGAACTATTCACAGTAGCCCAGATATGGAATCAACTTAAGTGTGCATGTAAGGATGAATGAATGAAGAAAATGTGGTATATGTGCAAAATAGAATATTATTCAGCCAGAAAAAGAATGAAATTTTGTCATGGGCATCAGCATGGATGGGACTGGAGGCAATTATGTTAAGAGGAATAAATGACATGCACAAAGACAAATATTGCATGTTCTTACTTGTATACAGGAACCAAAAAGTTTGATCACTTAGAGAAAGAGAGTAGAAAGATAATTGCCAGAGGCTAGAAAGTGTAAGGGGGATGAAGACGATTTGGGTAATTGGTATAAACATACAGTTAGAGAGAAGGAATACATTCTAGTGTTTGACAGCATAGTAGGGTGACAGTTAACAACAATATATTGCATATTTCAAAAAAGCTCTAGGAGATTAGTAACGTTCCCAACACAAAGAAATTATAAATGTTTGAGGTGATGGATGTCCTAAATACCTTGATTTGATTAGTACCCATTGCATTTGTATGTATATCAAAATATCACACATACCCCATAAATATGCACAATTTTTATGTATCAATAAAAAATGATAAAAATACAGAAATAACATTAAATTTAAAAATAACTAATGACTTAAAAATAATAAAGGAAATAACCAATGGAGAAACTGTATAGAAAATGTGAAGAAATTAGAACCCTTGTGTGCTGTTTCAGGGAATGTATGAGGTGCAGGGTGTATGGCATACAGTATGGAGGTTGTTCAAAAAAATTAAAATTAGAATTACCATATAATCCAGCAATTCCACTTGTGGATATATATCTAAAAAATTGATGGCAGAGTCTCAATGATATATTCGCCCACCCTTCTTAGCATTATTCACAATATTCAAGAAGTAGAAACAATCACAGTGTCCATTGACCAATAAATGGATAAGCACAATTTGCTATATACATACAATGGAATATCATTCAGTCTTGACAAAGAGGAAATCTCATCACATGCTACAACATGAATGAACCTTAAGGACACTATGTTAAATAAAATAAATCAATCACAAAATACAATGTATAATTCAACTTATATGAAAGAGTTAATGTCAAATTCTTGGAAAAAAAAAAATAGTATAGTGGTTTCCAGGGGCTGGGAAGAGGAGGAAATGAGGAGATTTTTTAATGGGTTTAGACCTTTTGTTTTCAAGATAAAGAATAAAAAATGGTTGCACAGCAATATTAATATACTTAACAGTATTTATACATTTTAAAATGGTTAAGATTATAGATTTCATACTATTTGTTTTCTTTCTATAGTAAGAAAGAAAAATAACAGAATTAAAAGACAACATAAGGAAATATACGTTTGAAAAAATACACATTTTGAAAACCACAGGAGTTATATTCAATAAAATAGTGGATCCATCAGAAAGGATATTCTAACAAATAAATTTTAAAATATGGATGTATATTATTTATTACCACTAACAAAAGGAAGTGGTAATTAGGGAGAAGTACATTAATGATCTTTGTCATTAGGTGGAATTTTAGGTTTAGGTTCAGTGACAAACATTTTTATTATTGGGAAGCTAATTTCCCTTCTCTGGAGGTACAAATGTACATATTTATGCCTATATATTTATTTGGCTGAAATTACACCTCCTGTAAGACTTTAAAAATGTATGCTTCAATTTAAAGGGTAGTTTTCGAAAGTAATACCTGCTTACTGAAAAAAAGAATAATAAATACTGCAAAAAGTACATATTCCCTGTAATTCAACCTTCTGACTTTTAATAATAATCCTATAGTGAAAATATGGAATAAATAACTTATTCACTGTAAGAATGATTAAATGAATTTTTAAAATATAATTGTAATTCATTTGTGCTTCATAGCTACAAATCTAGCAAATCTGTTGTTTCGAAATTAAATAGAAAGACTCCTTGTACCTTTTGCATAAAATAGTTCATGATATAAAATTTCTGTTCAATGCCAAATTGCGGCCAGAATTGAAACAGTAGTTAAAAAGCCATGATTTTTTTTTTTTTTTTTTTTTTTGCTTTTACTCAGATAAAAGGCAACGGTGACAAAAGTCATGTTTCAACAGATAAACCTACTTTCCCAAGTATTAAAAATTATTTACTGACTCACCTTTTATGAATGATATCCATGTGCCAAAGATCAACAAGTTGTGAATTGTTTTACATAGTGTTGTTAGCTACCTAATAAGGGTGAAAACTACACTCTCCTGTTGATAAGAGACAGAGTGTTATATTAAATTTCAGTGATATTTGGGTGGTTATAGTACCATCTGATAAACTATTTGAGGAGGTACCAGTTCAAGATAGGCTGAAAAAAAGCAGTTAGTACATGCCACTCTCATAGAGAGGAAGCAAAGTTGTGACTTAATATTGGCTCTTCTAGTGGATCATCTAAAGATCATGTTGGGATTCACCAATTAAGCAATGAAACACAAAGAGAACATAGAGGAGCAAAGCCAGGAAGCCACCAACCTGGGACTGGCATGGAGACAGGGGGAGTTCCCTAATGTAAGGAAAGAGTGAATGAGTGAGAGCCCCCAGGAAATCTACACTTCTCTCATGGACGTTTGCAATCCTGGGCATAGGAGAATCCTCGTGACACTCTTGGGCCTCCAGACTGACCCAGAGAGCTGCCTAGAGTCTGTGCAGAGACACTTCTTAAGCCCAGGTACAGCCCCATGGGCCTTCAATTTCTGAACACTCTAGTACCAGCTGTCACAGCTCTGCCAACACTGTCAGGATAGATGCCACAGCCATATTTTTGAGAAGTAGGCAGATTGCAGACCCTGCCTCTGCTGCTCCTTACCATGCAGGGCCTGCCAGTTTGGGCCCCCAGTAAAGTTGCTCCACCCTCACCTGGTCATGGAATTTATTTGTGGCTCTGCATTCCTTTAGGGCAGAATTTCCAGAGGTAAGTGACAGGCCCTCTGTGATCACAGCTGTTGCTGTTCCCACCCTTACTGACCTCAGGCTTGGGAGGTAACAAAGAGATGTTCCTCCGATACCCTACAGTTACCACACTGAGTGTTGGCCACACTGTTTACCATGTGACCCCCTCCCTACCCCCACTGTTCCTTGCCAGGCAGCCCCAGCTGGCTTGGGCCCCCAGTGCAGCTGCTCCACCTCCACCTGATCACTGTGGTTGGTTGCAGCTCTACAATCTTTTGGGACAGAACTCCCAAAGGTAACTGACAGGCTGTCTATGACCATCTTTGACACTGTCCCCACCCCTGCTGCCCTCAGACTAGGGAAATAACAAAGTGGCTGAGTGGTTTTGCATGCTATCAACATGCCATAGTCAACGTAATGAGAGATGACCAGACTGTTTACTGTGTGACCCCTGACCCATGGCTCCCTCCTGAATGGGGATTGCTGCCTTCTGGCTTCCAGTGCACTCACCCTGTGCCCACCTGAGCATTTCAGCTGTGACCCGGAGCCCTTCTGAAAACCCTACCTATAGGCCTGTGATCTTCCACCAGGCTCCCACCACCTAAGTGTTCTACCTGCTCCCCAGCTAAGAGTTCAATTGGTGATCCAGGGACCAGCCTGCGTCTCTCCATCTCAGCCAGTACCTGAACCCTGGTATAGCCTGAACATGGTCCAGCCCCACCGGGATTCACAGATACTGTCCAGCAGACCATCTAAGGGTCTGGGAATTGTGGAACTACCTACCCCATTCCAACTCTGCTACCACCTGACCACTTGTCTCACAGCCTGAAGTTGGACCAACCCAATCAGCAGACACTACAACAACCAGCACCCACATGAATAAGCCTAAAGGTGGACTCTTTCCTCCCTTTAACATAAAGCAGCAGGGCTACCACATCAGACAAAAGGCAAGCCATAAGCTATCTGTATCAGGCTGAGTGATAAAGTTTTTCTCTGAAACCACTGCCATGAGGAGTCATAAAACAGGCATTTCTTGAGGCTCAAATGCATTGTGGTCCAGGGATAGACTGCAGTGTGCATCTGAACTAGAACTCATGAGCCCTGGAACAGGGGTGTTGTAAAGTAAGAGTACATATTTCTGTCTATCTAGGATGAGAAGCTAGTGCAGCTTTTTCAAACCGCTGCAGAAATCTCAGCGCATTTCACCAGGAGCTCCTCCCAGCCACTCTTTTCAAAATTGTTGTCTATGCTCCTCATAGGGGTATTTGTGGGCAAATCAGGAGCTCCATCTCTTACCTCTTCCCTGCCCCCTAACCACGCAAAGAACTGGAAACTCAAGGCACTGGGCATGCTACTGTACAGTCCATTACCTGAAACAACAGAGAGCACCATGCTGTAAGCAAACATCAGGTACATACCATCTGCCTGTGCCACAATTGGCTCTTACTCATAAAAGCCATTGATTGGCCTGTAGGTCAAACTGCAGAGCTCAATATAAAACCTGCCAACAGAAGTGGTTATAGAAGCAAAACCAAAATACCCTAACCAACATACTCCGCAGTCACATCACTTAGAGAGGGAGAAAAGGGAATTTATATATAGAAAAAAAAATCCTTATCTATATAAAAATAATTACACAAATTAGAAGTGCCAGCCTCTCCAGATGAGAAGGAACCAGTATAAGAATTCTGGCACCACGAAAAATATGGATGCTGCAACACTAACAAAAAATTACTCTAGTTCTCTAGCAATGGACTCTAACCAAAATGGAAACTTAGAAGTGACAGATAAAGAAATCAAAGCATGGATTATAAGGAAGCACAACAAGATCCAAGACAAGTTGGAAAATCAACACGAAGAAACATCTAAAACAATCCACCTAATCACCTGGATCACCAATTGAACTCTCAGGTGGTGGGCAGGTATAACACTTAGGTGGATTAATAAGAGGTAAACATCTTAAAAACAAATAAATCAAAGCTTCTGGCAGTGAAAAACTCACTTAAAAATTTCAAAATACAGTTGAAAGCTTTATCAATAGGCTAGAGCAAGCAGAAGAAAATAATTTCAGAGCTTCAAGACAGACCTTTTGAACAAACCCAGTCAGACAAATTAAAGAAAAGATAATTTAAAACAATGAACAAAGCCTCCAACAAATATGAGCTTATGTAAAACAACCAAACCTATGAATTATTGACATTCCTGAGAGAAGTAAATAACGTGGAAAACATATCTGAGGGAATATTTCAAGAAAATTTTGCTAATCTTGTTAGACATCCAGATACAAAAAATCCAGAGAACACCTCCCAGATACTATACAAATACAGTCACCAGGGCATACAGTCACCAGGCTCTCCAAGGCCATGCTAGAGAAAAAATTATAAAGGCAGCTAGAGAATAAGGTAAGATCACACACAAAGGGAACCCCATCAGGTTAACGGTGGCATTCTTCGCAAAAACCTTACAAGTCAGACTAGATTGATTGTGAATTTTCAGCATTCTTAAGGAAAAAAAATCACAATCAAGAATTTTGTATCCCACTTTATTAAGCTTCATAAACAAAGGAGAAATAAAATATTTTCCATACAAGTAACCACTGAGAAATTTCGTTACCACAGACCAGTCTCACAAGAGATCCTTAAGGGAATTCTAAACATGAAAACAAAAGAACAATATCTGCTACCAGAAAGAAAAAAAATTAAAAAAAACTGAAGTACACAGCCCAAGGATGCTATAAAGCTACTTCATAATTGAGACTACAAAGCGATCAGCTAACAACTTCATGACAAAATCAAAACCTCATATATCAACATTACTCTTGAATGTAAATATTCTAATTGCCCCCCCTCAAAAAGCACATGCTAAAGTATAATAAAAACAAAAAACAAAAAACAAAAAACAACACCCATTAACAGTTGTCTTCAAGAGACCCATGTCACATGTAACAGCACCCATAGGCTAAAAGTAAAAGGTTGGAGAAAGATCTATCATTCAAACCAAAAACAGTAACAAAGAGAGCACAGATCACTATATAGCAGATCAAATAAACTTTAAACTAATGACAAAAAAATAAAAACACAAAGAAATGCATTACATAATAGTAAAATGTTCAATACAAAAAGAAGATTCAAATATCTTAAATATATCCAATACTGGAGCATCCAGATTCATAAAACAACTACATCTAGATGTCTGAAAAGACATAGGCAGTCACACAATATTAGTGGAGGATGTTGAAACCCCATGGACAGCATTACAAAGATCATGGAGGAAGAAATCTAACAAATAAATTCTGAACATAAATTTGACACTTTACCAATTTGACCTAATAAACATCTACAGAACACTTCACCAATTAAGCCACAGAATATGCGTTCTTGTTACTTGCACATGGAGCATACTCCAAAGTCAATCAAATGCTTGGCCATAAAGCAAGTCTCAACAGTTTTTTTAAATAATATCATATTAACCATACTTTCCTGGAAACATACAACTTCCCAAGATTGAATCAGGAAGAAATTGAAAACCTGGACAGATTAATATTGATTTCTTACATTGAATATGTAATGAAAAAATTCTGCCAAGCAATAAAAGTTTTTCCCACAGTAGATGGATTCACAGCCAAATTCTACCAGACGAACAAAGAACTGGTGCTAATTCTACTGAAACTATTCTAAAAAATTCAGGAGGAAAACTCCTCCCTGACTCATTCTACAAAGCCAGCACCATCTTGATATAAAAACTGGAAAAGACACAATGAAAAAGGAATACTACAGGCCAACAACCCTGAAAACATAGATGAAAAATTCTTCAATAAAATACCAGCAAACCAAATCTAGCAGCATATTGAAATTTAGTTTACCACATCAAAAAGGGTTTATTTCAGGGACACATGTTTGGTTTAACATATGCAAATCAATAATTGTGATTCACCACAGAAACATAATTAGAAACAAAAATTATATGATTATTTCAATAGACAAAGAAAGAGCTTGTAAAAGAATCCAACATCCCTTCATGATGAAAAGCCCTCAACAAATCAAGAAAACTAGGCAAGGAACATACCTCAAAATAATAAGAGTCACCTATGACAAACTCACAGCCAACATCATATTGAATGGACGAAATCTGGAAGCGGACCCCTTAAAAACAAGAAGAAGGCTTGTATGCCCACCCTCATCACTCCTATTCAGCATTGTACTAGAAGTACCAGCCATAGAAATCAGGAAAGAGAAAGAAATAAACGGCATCCAAATAGAAAAAGAAGAAGTCAAACTGCCTCTTTGTTGATGATGATTCTATAATTAGAAGACCCTAAAGACTCCATCAAACACTACTAGAACAGATAAACAATAAAACTAATGTACAAAAATCAGTAACATTTCCATACATCAATAATGTCCAGGCTGAGAGTCAAATCAATAATGCAATCTCATTTACAGTAGCCACAAAGAAAATGAAATACCTACGAATATAGCTAACAAAGAAGGTGAAAGACCTCTATGAGGAGAACTACAAAACACTGCTGAAAAAAAATTAGAACTGACACAAATATATGCAAAAGCATTCCATGTTCACGGATTGGAAGAGTCAGTACAATTAAAATGTCCACACCACCTAAAGCAATGTACAGATTCAATACTAGTCCTATCAAACTACCAATGTAATTCTTCACAGAACATGAAAAAATTATCCTACAATTAATGTGGAAGCAAAAAAGAAGCAGAGTAGCCAAAACAATCGTAAGGAAAAAGAAGAAAGCCAAAGACATCCCACTTCAAAAGATATTATATTATGTCATATATATATATATATATATATATTCAAGCTATATTATATACGACTTCAAACAATATTATAATGCTACAGTAACCAAAACAGCATAGTACTGGTACAGAAACACACATAGAAACCAACGGAACTTAATGGGGTAATAAGAAATAAAGTTGCACATCTACAATCATCTGATTTTCAACAAGTCTGATAAAAACAATTTATTGGGAAAGGACTCCGCATTTGATACATGGTGCCGGGATAACTGACTAGCCATATGTAAAATAACGAAACTAGACCCCTACCTCTCCCCATATACAAAAATTAAGTCAAGATGCATTAAATAATGAAATGTAAAATGTTAAAATATGAAAATCCTAGAAGGAAACCTAGGAAACAGTATTCTGGACATCATCCTTGGGGAATAATTTATTGCTAAGTCCTCAAAAGCAATTGCAACAAAAACAAAAATGGACAAATGGGACATAATTAAGCTAAAAAGTTTCTGCACAGCAAAAGAAACTATCAGTATAATAAACAGACAACCTACAGAGTAAGAAAAAATACTCACAAACTATGCATCTGATAAAGGTTTAATATCCAGAATCTTTAAGGAACTTAAACAATTCAACAAGCAAAAAGCAAATAACCTGATTAAAAAGCAGACAAAGGACACAAATAGACACTTCTCAAAAGTAGACATATAAGCAGCTAATGAAAATGTTAAAACAATGCTCAACATTACAAGTTATCGGAGAAATACAATTCAAAAAGACAATGAGATACCATCTCACACACCATCCAGAATGGCTACTATTCAAAAGTCAAAAAACAATAGATATTGGAAAGGCTGCACAGAAAAGGGAACAGTAATACACTGTTGGAGGGAATGTAAATTAGTTCAGCCATGTGGAAAGCAGTTTGGAGTTGCTCAAAGAACTTAAAATAGAACTATCATTTGACCCAACAATTCCATTACTGGGTATATACCCATAGGAAAATATATAATTCTACCAAAGACACAAGCACTGATGTTGTTCATTGTAGCACTATTTTTAATAGCAAAGATGTGGAATCGGCCTGGGTTCCCATCAATGGTGAATTAGCTGAAGAAAGTATGATACATATACATCATGGAATACTAAAAATCTGTATTAGCCAGGGTTCTCTAGAGGGACAGAACAAATAGGATAGATGTGTATATAAAGGGGAGCTTATTTAGGAGCACTGACTCACACAATCAAAATGTGAGGTCCCACAATAGGCCATCTGCAAGTTGAGGAGAAAGGAAGCTAGTCTGAGTCCGAAAGCTGAAGAACTTGGATTCTGATGTTTTAGGGCAGGAAGCATCCAGCGTGGGAGAAAGATGGAGGCCAGAAGATTAAACCAGTCTAGTCTTTCCACGTTCTTCTACCTGCTTTTTCCTAAGTCATGCTGGCAGCTGATTAGATGGTGCCCACTCAGATTGAAGTTGCGTCTGCCTCTCCCAGTCCACTGACTCAAATGTTAATCTCCTTTGGCAGCATCCTCACAGACAAACCCAGAAACAATACTTAGCATCATTCAATCCAGTCAAGGTGACACTCAATATTAACCATCACACCAGTTATAAAAAGTAATTCAATAATGTTATCTGCAGTAACATGGATGCAATGGGGGGGCCATTATCCTAAGCGAATTAATCCAGTAACAGAAAACCAAATACCACATATTTGCACTTACAAGTGGGAGCTAAACATTTGGTACACAAGGACATAAAGATGGGAACAATGCAGACTGTGGTCTACTGAAGGTGGGAGAGAGGAAAGAGCAGAAGGCCAGAAAATCTACCCATTGGGTAGTATGCTCACTACTTAGGTGACAGGATCAATTATACCACAAACCTGAGCATCATGCAATATACCCATGTAACAAAACTGCACATGTAACCCCGAATCTAAAATAAAGTTGAAAGTTAAAAAAATAAACTATTTTGATAACTTTCAGAAAAATGTGGAATTTCAATACTTAATGTCTTAGCAGATAAGACTGTCAAGAATTGTAAGATAATTTATAGAAAAGTTTGATAGTATAAATATAATTTCATTTATCATATTACAAACTGAATGTCTGTTTCTACAGATCTATGTTAAACAGCCCAGCTGGCACTGAGTAGGTGCATCTCTATTATTTTATCTTCACGCATAACATTGTGTTACCTGTAGGGCAGTAAAACCATAGGAGTGAATCTCCAACTGTTTAAAAATCTATATGACAAATAAACTAAAACAATACCAAAGATTGGATAAAATTATACATATCTCATATGGAAAATGAAAAGCATAACTAACATTTTATCCCTTGTAAATTTAAGAAAATATTTTAAATTTAATACTTAAGATTTCATAGGAAAATCATCATAGATAAATTTAAGCAGCATTAATTCTTACAATGGTGTGTTGGATATTGAGATTCAGTTTAATATTTAAACCTGATCTTTGATAATTTTAAAAAAATGAACACAAAACACACATGTCAAACAGTTCTCAAATTGATCTTAGTGTTATAGTAAATAAAAAACCAATCAACTTTCATTAACCACATATAATTCACATGGATGCAGCCTTATATTTTGTGCTACCTTATTATTTCTAGCTGAGAAAATAATGTAAATAAATGATAACATTTTAATTGGTATGTATTTCTTCTAATAATGTCAAAATGATAAATTTAGAAATGATTCTCAAAAATATATCAGAGATATTGAATGAACTGAAGTAGTTAAAATAATGATTTATGATATGGTTGCTTGGTAATCATATATTTTGCATGTAGCTAATGAATAATAACATTGCATTTAATCTTCAGAAATAATTCCTTTGCAATATATTGGTATCTATTTAGGCAAGATTCTATCTTACTTTTTTAAAGACTGATAATGTCCTCTACATGAGATTTCCTCATGCAATATTATCAATTTTTAAGGCATATTACAGCAAGTGAGAGGGATGATGGGTTGTAAAATGAATGTTGATAAGTGGAAACTATCCTTTTGGCAGTACTGTAAATAGGAACCAGAATGTGAAATTCATAGTACATGTGGATCTCCATCTTTCTAGTGATCAAAATAACTGTTTTAACTTTAACAGTAAACATAGTCCTAGGCTTCGAAAACTTGAAATAAATCAGATCTCACTATATAATTCTTCACATACTGCCCGTTACTTACTCTTCGTCTCCTTAATTTAGTTGCCAGCCCTTTGTCATTAATACAACTTATTTTTATAAAAGCCAATGTGTAACTTTCACATGGAAGCACATGCTGGCCTACACAAGATTCTAGTCCACAGTTAATTTATGAACCTCTCTACTGCCATGTACGTTAGTTTTATCCAGGGGTTCTTAAAGCTTGAAGATATCCTCAGGGAAAAAGATGATTATAATCTTCATTTGAAGAAAATGTTAATAGGAGCATTTTACCTTAATGCTGACAATGATGACCTTCTTAAAAAAATAAGCAGCAAAGTCTCATCCTATCTTGTTCTCTTGGCCTATCACCAGCAGAAAATTTGCCAAGTGGGAGATATTTGGATTCTCTTCTTTGTGTGGCTTTCCCAGCTACCTTTAATTCAGTTAAAGAATAATGCATTCAGCCAGCCAGCCTGAAGGTTTTGTGGAATGTTTGCATTCCTAACTTTACAAGAAATGAGGACCCCAGGATGGTTAGAAAGCCCTCTAGGGAAGTTGGAAAAACTATCTTTCTGAGACAGCTGCTCTAAGTTCCTCTATCTGTCACCCTTATCCCTGCCACCTGTCTAAATCCTTCATGGTCCTTGTTATCTTATCCTAAGCCATGCTGGCAGCTGATTAGATGGTGCCCACCCAGATTGAAGTTTGGTCTGCCTCTTCCAGTCCACTGACTCAAAAGTTAATCTCCTTTGGCAACACCCTCACAGACACACCCAGAAACAGTACTTTGCATCCTTCAATCCAATCAACAGCCTTTAAACTACACTTTACTACATTTTACTCTCTCTCTCTCTCTCTCTATGTGTGTGTGTGTGTGGGTTGGGGGGGGTGGGGGGTGTGGGTCTGTGCATGAAATAATCCCTGCTATTATTAAGAAGGACTACATCTTATATAATGTTCTATTCTTCACAAAACATTACACAGTACATAACAAACAGAAAGTATGCAAAGAACTATCTCTTCTCTTAACTAATAATTTTTAGGACTTGATAGTATATTATTTTTATTTGACTTATATGTGTGCCTCTTATTTTCTTAATTATTAATAGGTTCCAGAAGGGCAAACACCATATCCTATGCTTCCTTTTATATCCAGAGGTCTCACATAAAACTGTTTACAGATAAGGTGCTCGAAAATGATATACTGCTTTTTTTAATGATGTGCCAGATATTATATGCTTTATGTGTTTTATATCTTAACAACAAACTTATAAGCTAGGCATTATTATTATCACTATTTTAATGGTATGAAAACTGATATTTAGAATTTTTCTAAGTCATAAGCTTGTAAATAGAATGAGATTCAAATTCAGCTCATTGTAAGCTAATTGTAAATGATTTCAGGCTGCAATAAACTTGCCTGGAGAGAGATGACTTTCTGACATTCGTGACATAACATTACTTAAGTTGCCACTTACTTTATTTGCATCTATGACTAGCTGCAAGCCCTGGATAGGAAGTCAGTCCCCCCTAAGGAACAGTTCTAAACATCTATTAGTAGTACTTCCAAACAACAAATAGACTCCTGGAATTTTAGAATTGGAAGTGATCTTAGAAATTATCTAGTCCAAACTGTAATGAGCATGAGTAACTTCATTTTCCATCCAGTGCTCTTTTCATTACACCAGGCTCATTTTCTTCCTTACAAAATCTGTTTTTCCATCTATGGTGACCAGCACATTAACTAAAACACAGTTGGCTTTCAGTAAACATGTACGGAATGAATTTTAAAAATGAGGAAATTGATGTTCAAAAAGGGGAATTAACTTACCTAAGCTCACAGAACTAGTGACTAACAACAACTAAAACTTACAATTTCCTGTCTTTCTGTCCAATGCTCTATCCACTATTTCCTGACGATTTAGTTACTTCAGGATATATCTAATATTTGTTATTAATACATGTGTGTAAAAAGCAAAGATCAGATCTGGAGCTAATGTCCTATAAACTTGAAATGATTCTTAGCAAATCACTTAATTGTTTAACATTTCTGTTGTCCTTGTAATAAATCACTTGTTTGAGTAAGGGCATCTCCAAGTCATCAAAAGTCTATGTGCTTACCAATAAGAGAGAAAATGAGTTTGCATTTGTGAATTTTATAAACATGCACTTTCTAGCAATCGCTTAGAGTCATGGAACTTTTTTTTTAAAAAAAATATTGAAGTCTAGTTGTCAACAAGGCGCTAAAATATTCTTCAAGTTAGCAAATGTTTTAATAATGAGAATGTAAAAATAAATCTCATTGATGATGGTGATAGATACTATTCTAGGCCCTTTCTGTACTGTAAATTAAAAATACTATTTAGAATAGTACTTACTGGAAATAAATAATTAATAAAAGCAGGGAATCAGAAAATCTCAAATAATTAGAGGTAAATGCATTTATTTCTATTTTTTAATATGGGGTTAGATAGGATGAAAAAAACTAGTGTTACCCTTATGTGAAAAAAAGCAGAAAATAAGATGAGACAATATTTTACATATCAACTTGTGGTTGTCACCAGCATATGACAAAGTCTTGTTGAGCAAGAATCATTGAGGCACAGAAAGAAGAAAAAAAATGTTGATCCACAGCTTATCCCCATCTGTTATTGGTTAGCCATTCCCATCCATAGTCTCCTCTCATGGTGTACAACTACTCACAGCAGCTAGCAACTGAAAAAATTGAAAAATTTTACCTGTAGCTCATTTCCTGTTTGGCCACATTTAAGCCCAAGGGTTCTCAAACTAGTGTATACTATAGAATTATCTGGGGACATTTTTTAAAATGTAGTTTTCTGGCCTTCACTGCTCAGAGAATTTGACTTAATATGTCTGGATCTAGTAATTCACACATCTAATATTATTATTTTAAACTTGCTTTATACTATATGGTGAAAATATACATATGAAGACTGACATTTGGAGAATATATCTGTTATATAGTCAAGAGACTGGGAGAAATATTGAAAGCTATCTCTACATTGACCAAATACATTAATCATATAGTCACATTCCTTTGGTCTCTGCTAATATATATCACTTGGAGCTGTACGGCAGTTTCCAGCGTTTCTTAAAATATAATTTCCTTAATAGCCATCATAGATTTAAAAAACTATACAAGTATTCAGAAATCATATTTAGATGACTTAAAAGAGGAATTTGTTGAGTCTTCATGAAGCATTTAGAAACACCTACTTACATGATAAGTATTATCCTATTAATTCAATTGATCTCCCTAAGGACTTCTCATGGGCAATGCATTTTCAAAGTACAGTTTAAATAACTATGTAATTGAAAGTAATACAACTAAATTAAAAAAAATATGTATTTTAGTCTTAGGTTTCCTGCCATTCAATCTGGCCTTATCCTGTATTCCTAGGAATAAGTAAGGCTAGGCTTTTCAAATCTTATCTTCCTAGTCACACCACATTGAAAATTTTAAACAGTGGAGATGACCTGGCTGCAGTATTTTCAATGCATCTCTGTTTCATAGAGACATGTTGTCCAGTCAAACTAGTCTAAGTGAAAAACATAAATGATGCGACTTTTGGGTCTCAACTCACTGGCTGTGAGCATGGAAAGAGGCCATATTATAATTTTTAACCCAAAGTTATGGTATGATGCTTCTCTAAGTTTTTTTTTTCCTAGGGGAACATATAGAAGAAATATATAACCTTAAAGAAAATAAAACTTTTAGGCTATATTTATATATACGTTCATTGGCCAACTGTTTAACTGATATTATCCTTTTTAGAGCACTAATTCCTCAGTCACATTGCACAAAGTCTAATTGCTTGTTCTTGGGTCCTTCCTCAATTCAGAACAGTAAATCAAAGATATATATTGAGCTTACTATAAGCCAAATGCTGTGGACTTATCCTTTATTTTTAAATTTTTGATATTTAAAGTAGTTTTTTCCAATTCTGTGAAGAAAGTCATTGGTAGCTTGATGGGGATGGCATTGAATCTACAAATTACCTTGGGCAGTACGGCCATTTTCACAATATTGATTCTTCCTACCCATGAGCATGGAATGTTCTTCCATTTGTTTGTATCCTCTTTTATTTCATTGAGCAGTGGTTTGTAGTTCTCCTTGAAGAGGTCCTTCACATCCCTTATAAGTTGGATTCCTAGGTATTTTATTCTCTTTGAAGCAATTGTGAATGGGAGTTCACTCATGATTTGGCTCTCTGTTTGTCTGTTATTGGTGTATAAGAATTCTTGTGACTTTTGCACATTGATTTTGTATCCTGAGACTTTGCTGAAGTGGCCTATCTGTGTAAGGAGATTTTGGGCTGAGATGATGGGGTTTTCTAGATATACAATCATGTCATCTGCAAACAGGGACAATTTGACTTCCTCTTTTCCTAATTGAATACCCTTTATTTCTTTCTCCTGCCTGATTGCCCTAGCCAGAACTTCCAACACTATGTTGAATAGAAGTGGTGAGAGAGGGCATCCCTGTCTTGTGCCAGTTTTCAAAGGGAATGCTTCCAGTTTTTGCCCATTCGGTATGATATTGGCTGTGGGTTTGTCATAAATAGCTCTTATTATTTTGAGATAAGTCCCATCAATACCTAATTTATTGAGAGTTTTTAGCATGAAGGGCTGTTGAATTTTGTCAAAGGCCTTTTCTGCATCTATTGAGATAATCATGTGGATTTTGTCGTTGGTTCTGTTCGTATGCTGGATTACATTTATTGATTTGAGTATGTTGAACCAGCCTTGCATCCCAGGGATGAAGCCCACTTGATCATGGTGGAGAAGCTTTTTGATGTGCTGCTGGATTCTGTTTGCCCATATTTTATTGAGGATTTTTGTATCAATGTTCATCAAGGATATTGGTCTAAAATTCTCTTTTTTTGTTGTGTCTCTGCCCAGCTTTGGTATCAGGATGATGCTGGCCTCATAAAATGAGTTAGGGAGGATTCCCTCTTTTTCTATTGATTGGAATAGTTTCAGAAGGAATGGTACCAGCTCCTCCTTGTACCTCTGGTAGAATTCGGCTGTGAATCCGTCTGGTCCTGGACATTTTTTGTTGGTAAGCTATTAATTATTGCCTCAATTTCAGAGCCTGTTATTGGTCTATTCAGAGATTCAACTTCTTCCTGGTTTAGTCTTGGGAGAGTGTAGGTGTTGAGGAATTTATTCATTTCTTCCAGATTTTCTAGTTTATTTGCATAGATGTGTTTATAGTATTCTCTGATGGTAGTTTGTATTTCTGTGGGATTGGTGGTGATATCCCCTTTATCATTTTTTATTGTGTCTATTTGATTTTTCTCTCTTTTTTTCTTTATTAGTCTTGCTAGTGGTCTATCAATTTTGTTGATCTTTTCAAAAAACCAGCTGCTGGATTCATTAATTTTTTGAAGGGTTTTTTTGTGTCTCTATTTCCTTCAGTTCTGCTCTGATCTTAGTTATTTCTTGCCTTCCGCTAGCTTTTGAATGTGTTTGCTCTTGCTTCTCTAGTTCTTTTAATTGTGATGTTAAGATGTCAATTTTAGATCTTTCCTGCTTTCTCTTGTGGGCATTTAGTGCTATAAATTTCCCTCTACACACTGCTTTGAGTGTGTCCCAGAGATTCTTGTACGTTGTGTCTTTGCTCTCATTGGTTTCAAAGAACATCTTTATTTCTGCCTTCATTTCGTTATGTACCAAGTAGTCATTCAGGAGCAGGTTGTTCAGTTTCGATGTAGTTGAGTGGTTTAGAGTGAGTTTCTTAATCCTGAGTTCCAGTTTGATTGCACTGTGGTCTGAGAGACAGTTTGTTATAATTTCTGTTATTTTACATTTGCTGAAGAGTGCTTTCCTTCCAACTATGTGGTCAATTTTGGAATAGGTGTGGTGTGGTGCTGAAAAGAATGTATATTCTGTTGATTTGGGGTGGAGAGTTCTGTCGATGTCTGTTAGGTCTGCTTGGTGCAGAGCTGAGTTCAATTCCTGGGTATCCTTGTTAACTTTCTGTCTTGTTGATCTGTTTAATATTGACAGTGGGGTGTTAAAGTCTCCCATTATTATTGTGTGGGAGTCTAAGTCTCTTTGTAGGTCACTCAGGACTTGCTTTATGAATCTGGGTGCTCCTGTATTGGGTGCATATATATTTAGGATAGATAGCTCTCCTTGTTGAATTGATCCCTTTATCATTATGTAATGGCTTTCTTTTTCTCTTTTGATCTTTGTTGGTTTAAAGTCTGTTTTATCAGAGTCTAGGATTGCAACCACTGCCTTTTTTTGTTTCCATTTGCTTGGTAGATCTTCTTCCATCCCTTTATTTTGAGCCTATGTGTGTCTTTGTGCGTGAGATGGGTTTCCTGAATACAGCACACTGATGGGTCTTGACTCTTTATCCAATTTGCCTTTCTGTGTCTTTTAATTGGAGCATTTAGCCCACTTACATTTAAGGTTAATATTGTTATGTATGAATTTTATCCTGTCATTATTATGATGTTAGCTGGTTATTTTGCTCATTAGTTGATGCAGTTTCTTCCTAGCCTCAATGGTCTTTATAATTTGGCATGTTTTTGCAGTGGCTGGTACCAGTTGTTCCTTTCCATGTTTAGTGCTTCCTTCAGGAGCTGTTTTAGGGCAGGCCTGGTGGTGACAGAATCTCTCAGCATTTGCTTGTCTGTAAAGAATTTTATTTCTCCTTCACTTATGAAGCTTAGTTTGGCTGGATATGAAATTCTGGGTTGAAAATACTTTTCTTTAAGAATGTTGAATATTGATCCCCACTCTCTTCTGGCTTGTAGAGTTTCTGCTGAGATATCAGCTGTCAGTGTGATGGGCTTCCCAAAGCTAGAGGCATCATGCTACCTGACTTCAAACTATACTACAAGGCTACAGTAACCAAAACAGCATGGTACTGGTACCAAAACAGAGATATAGACCAATGGAACAGAACAGAGACCTCAGATATAGTGCCACGTATCTACAACTGTCTGATATTTGACAAACCTGACAAAAACAAGAAATGGGGAAAGGATTCCCTATTTAATAAATGTTGCTGGGAAAACTGGCTAGCCATATGTAGAAAGCTGAAACTGGATCCCTTACTTACACCTTATACTAAAATTAATTCAAAGTGGGTTGAACATTTAAATGTTAGACATAAAACCATAAAAACCCTAGAAGAAAACCTAGGCAATACCATTCAGGACATAGGCATGAGCAAGGACTTCATGTCTAAAACACCAAAAGCAGTGGCAACAAAAGCCAAAATTGACAAATGGGATCTAATTAAACTAAAGAGCTTCTGCACAGCAAAAGAAACTACCATCAGAATGAACAGGCAAGCTACAAAATGGGAGAAAATTTTTGCAATCTACTCATCTGACAAAGGGCTAATATCCAGAGTCTACAAAGAACCAAAACAAATTTACAAGAAAAAAACAAATAACCCCATCAAAAAGTAGGCAAAGCATATGAACAGACACTTCTCAAAAGAAGACATTTATGCAGTCAACAGACACAGGAAAAACTGCTCATCATCACTGGCCATCAGATAAATGCAAATCAAAACCACAATGAGATACCATCTCTCACCAGTTAGAATGGTGATCATTAAAAAGTCAGGAAACAACAGGTGCTGGAGAGGATGTGGAGAAATAAGAACACTTTTACACTGTTGGTGGGACTGTAAACTAGCTCAACCCTTGTGGAAGTCAGTGTGGTGATTCCTCAGGGATCTAGAACTAGAAATACCATTTGACCAAGCCATCCCATTACTGGGTATATACCCAAAGGATTATAAATCATGCTGCTATAAAGACACATGCACACGTATGTTTACTGTGGCACTGTTCACAATAGCAAAGACTTGGAACCAACCCAAATGTCCACCAATGATAGACTAGATTAAGAAAATGTGGCACATATACACCATGGAATACTATGCAGCCATAAAAAATGATGAGTTTATGTCCTTTGTAGGGACATGGATGAAGCTGGAAACCATCATTCTCAGCAAACTATCACAAGGACAAAAAACCAAACACTGCATGTTCTCACTCATAGGTGGGAATTGAACAAGAGAACACTTGGACACAGGAAGGGGAACATCACACACGGGGGCCTGTTGTGGAGTTGGGGGAGGGGGGAGGGATAGCATTAGGAGATATACCTAATGTTAAATGTCGAGTTAATGGGTGCAGCACACCAACATGGCACATGTATATATATCTAAGAAATCTGCACATTGTGCACATGTACCCTAAAACTTAAAGTATAATAAAAAAATTTGATATTTAAAACATTTTATTACAAAAAGTCAAACATACACCATAATAAAGAAAACAGCATAATGATCATACACCTATACACCATCAAACTTCAAAAGTATCAACATTCTTGCACTCTTTTTTTTTTGAGCAATATAAAGTCTTGGTATTCACATTACAGTCAATAAACCAGCAGCAATGGCATCACTTGGGAGCTTGTAACAAATGCAGAATTTTAGCACCCCCCCCCCAGAGGTAATAAATCAAAATGTGCATTTCAAAAAGATCTCTACTTGTGCACATTAAAATTTGAAATGCACTGGTACAAAGTAAATGCCAGAAAGCATATCTTATAAATGTGCTTCCTACTATGCAGATAACCTGTATTTCATTCTGTGTAGAATTCCATTCAAAATGAGATTTTGTTTGCAGAGTTAAAAAAATAAATATTTTGTTTTACAGTATAATGAAGATGTGAGACTATGAAGAAATATCTGTCATATACCATCATGAAGAATTATTTTGGTGCTGTTGGTTCTTTGGAGATGATCTACAATCTTCAGTTTGAAGATACTAGTTTGGAGAGAATGAAATGTTATTATATAATGTTTTAAAGATGTGGACTTGGCTTCAAAAATAATAACTTATACAAGAATTGAAGGGAAAACATATCAACAACGTATATTAGATATGAAAATCCCAAGATTGGAGGACAATACTTTCTCTTGTCATTTTTTGTTTGGCCTAGCCAGCAACTGATTATTTTGAAACCAACTGAATAAGATCATACTTGACTAGAATCAAACTGAAAATCATCCATTTTTTTCCCAAGATACAGTATTTGCATTCGGAGGCTGCTCATAACATTTTATACAAGTGTAAGAAGTTGCCAAGGTGGAATTAAAGTTAATAACATGGCAATGTTAAGTTTTGAAGTTTCAGGCCTTCATTTGATATATGCTTAATCATTTAAAAAATATATTATTTTTAATAACTGACCAGAATTTTACCTAACTGATGAAATAATTGTGCACACTGAAGACAGGGCTTCTCATCCTGGTTTGTCACTTTCTGCATTGCCATGGGGAAATTTCTTAACTTCACTTATTTCTTCATTATGATTATTGCTGCTATATTAGTCAATATTAATTTAATACATAACACCAAAGAGGTTAAGAAAATTAAGTTCTTTTCCTACTTTAAAAAATTTTCTCACTCTTCATCAAGCTGCAAATTAAATTAATGGCAATCAGTGAGTTTGGGTTTAAGATATATTAGAGTTGACACTTGATTAGGCACCATATCTATTTAATTAGCTATTTTTAGCACATGAGATTTCTTAAAATACTATATGAAAATAATAAGAAAAATTTCAATACGAATAGAGAATATGATTAGAAGTTCTGCTACATTAGTTTTTCAGGCATGCCTGTTCATTGCTATAACACCAGAACATGTATATGAAGGGGCAACTGCTATTTGCTCTTAATGATCCAATAATCCAGGGATCTTATGAGCAAGCATTCTTAAGAGGCTTTCACTTCCATCAAAGAGCAAAGTAATTTTTGTGTCCATACAAATAGAGTACTATTTCAGGACTCATCAGGGAGCAAATTTACTCAATGAAATATTTACTAAGAACATTATATATCTGCAGTGCTCTACTTAACTAGGAAGGCTGCAAAGAGGCTATTGGTTACAATCCAATAGCTCCAACAGCTCCATGTTTTTCAATAGCTTATTATTTAATTGGGGTCAAAGCATAAACATATTTCCAAGATATAAAAAAGGCAAGTGTGCAGGTAATGTCATAAGGCAGTAGAATGCATATACCATGAGTATTCATATTAAATATTTAAAATATCAAAGGAAAGAGAGAGATAAATAATAACCAGGATGGTCATGGATAGTTTCTTGTTGGAAATGGAAGTTCAATTAAGCCCGCAATGATTAGAAGGATTTGGGCAGGAAGTTAAAAAGTAGAGTACATGAGGAGCATAAATAAAAATGTAGAAGTAAAAAATAACTTGGCATTTTCAAGGGATGATAGGTAGATCACCCTGACTTCCATGGAGAGCTAATGAGGAATGTAGTGGGAGAGCAGGCTGGAAGGTGGATTGGAGCCAGACTATAAAGAGCCATAAATAACCAATAATAGAAAACCACATACCTGGGGATACAATGCCTTAATGGAAAGTATTTTTCAAAGAGCTGTACAGACTTCATCAAAGCATTAAAAAAACCATTGTATTTGAATAATGTTACAACAAAAATAAGCACACCATTATTTACATTTTTCTACAATGAAAACACAGAAAACATATATATGAAAATGCTAGTAGCGAGGTCAGATTTCTAAGATGATGGAGCAAGAAGCTCAGAGATGATGGAGTAAGGAGCTCAGAGGACCCTGTTACCGTCTGGATGTATATGTGTCCCCAAATTCATGGATTGAGATCCTAATCCCCAACGTAATAATAATAAGAGGTGCTTTTAGGATGTGATTAGGTCATGAGGGTGGAACCCTCATGAATGAGATTAGTACTTTTATAAAAGAAGCCCAAAAGAGACACCTCACCCTTTCAACCATGCAAGAATACAGTGAGAAGGCTCCATTTATAAAACAAGAAAATTTCCCTCACCAGACAACAAATTTGCCAGCATCTTAATCTTGCACTTCTCAGCCTCTAGAATTGTATAAATTTTCGTGGTTTGTACACTACACAGTCTATGGTATTTTGCTATGGAAGCCCAAACAGATGAAAACAGACCCTTTTCCTAGCAAAAGAACAATTTAACTGACCAAATTGTTTTAAAAAACACTCAAAATCTCTGAAAATAGTCCTGGGGGCAAACAATAGGGAATCATTCATGAAAGAATATCAAATCTTGGTAACAATATCATGAGTCTTTGGCATTTGAGCCACCACCCACTCCATTATACCTCCTTCCTCAGCTCTGTGTTATGGAATCTCTACCCTGTTTTTATGCAGCCTGTAAAATGGGGACTCCTTTTTTTCTCAGCTCCAATCTGGTGTTATGTTTTCATTCCAGAAGGAGCAGGCTGTTTGTTTGTCTTACTCTTTTCAGCCATGAGTTATAGAAGCTTTATTCTGGGTATGCAGCAGAAACTTGTTTTCCCTACCCCACCAGGCCTCATTAACTAATAGAAGTTCTACCAAGTACAGCAGGTTGAAAATACTGGGCCGTATGAAGCTTACCGCACTATGCTTGTAGTGCAGAGTCTCCATGTTCAGGAAAGCAAGATGAGAAGACTAGGGGATGCCGCCTGTCCCCCAGAACCCACTCATAGAATGCGGGTGTCATTCAGGTCCCCTGCACCCAGCTCTAGTGCAAAGGTGTAGTGGTTCTGTCCAGGGAGAAAGGCAAGAGACACGCACAATAAGGTGAAAGTGCTCCACAAGTCTGCCTAAAAAAATAAATAAATAAATAAATAAATAACTTCATAAGAAACAGAGATTGGAGAACTCCATGTCTAATATTGTCAAAAAATATGAGATCTTTTTGGAGAACAGTTAACAGAAGACTGGTACCTTCATAGTACAAGCAAAATAACAAAGTAGCCAGAAGTTTAATAAGAGATAATTAGGAAAGTGCTCTCCTGAGAGTACAGTAAGTTCTAGGACTTGAGAAATCTCTACATGTGTGTTAGGCTGTACCCACTTGGAAGCAATTGGAGCAAGATGAGAGGCAGACTTGGAAGCATTTCTTTTTGGTTTGTTTTGATTTTGTTTTTGAGACAGAGTCTCGTTCTGTTGCCCAGGCTGGAGTGCAGTGGCGCGATCGCGGCTCACTGCAACCTCTGCTTCCTGGGTTCAAGCGATTCTCCTGCCTCAGCCTCCTGAGTAGCTGGGATTACAGGTGTGCGCCACCATGCCTGGCTAATTTTTTGTATTTTTAGTAGAGATGGGGTTTCACCATGTTGGTCAGGCTGGTCTCAAACTCCTGACCTTGTGATCCACCCACCTCGGCCTCCCAAAGTGCTGGGATTACAGGCAAGAGCCACCGTGCCTGGCAGAAAGCATTTCTTGATACACCCAGACACATCAACAGAGAGCTGAAACTTTACTGGCATAAGAGACTTGAATGCAAACTATGACCAAACGCTGACTAGACAGTAAGCTACTCTGACCCAAGGTTGACTTCTAGGAATCCAAATTTAAAAATAATATCACAGTAATCCCCAAAAGCTTAGAAGACTGTGTACACACTGATGATTGCACTCTCTTAGCTGTGCTCAGAGAAGGAATCTCTAAGCTGCTACTACTTGTATGAATGTGGGGGGAAATACATTAACTTCCTAAACTAGCAGCCTCCAAGCCAGACACACATATAATGGTAAATGGTAAAAATCTAATAGGCTAAGGGGACTTTATCACAACTTTTGCCCAGTAAGTGGCTTATGCTGAAACAAGAGTGACCCCTAAGTAGCCAGGCTAAAAAGAATGAAATACAAAAAAAAAAAAACAAAAAAAAAAGCGAGCCAGGCTGTACACTGCAGGAAAAGTAGACTAATGAGGTTAGTTTACACACACACACACACACACACACACACACACACACACAAGCAAACAACAAAAACGACACTTGGAGTGGGAATCACAATCCAGAGTTTCAAGTTTGTTTTTACAATGTATTATCTAAAATGGCTTGTTTTCTATATACACCATGGAATACTATGCAGCCATAAAAAATGATGAGTTCATGTCCTTTGTAGGGACATGGATGAAATTGGAAATCATCATTCTCAGTAAACTATCGCAAGAACAAAAAACCAAACACCGCATATTCTCACTCATAGGTGGGAATTGAACAATGAGAACACATGGACACAGGAAGGGGAACATCACACTTCGGGGACTGTTGTGGGGTGGGGGGAGGGGGGAGGGATAGCATTGGGAGATATACCTAATGCTAGATGACGAGTTGGTGGGTGCAGCGCACCAGCATGGCACATGTATACATATGTAACTTACCTGCACGTTGCACACATGTACCATAGAGCCTAAAGTATAATAATAATAATAATAATAATAATAATAATAAAGAAAAAAATAAAATAAAATGGCTTGTTTTCAATAAAAATAACAGAATATACAAAGCAACAGGAAAGTGTAACCCAATCACAGAAAAAAAAAAAAAAGAACAGGCGACAGAAACTAACTTTGAAGGTGTTCAGGTAGTAAACTCAGCAGACAATGAATTCAAATTAGTTATTATAAATATATTTAAAGAACTGAAGTAAATCATGCTTAAATAAGTAAAGAAATGTTGACGATAATGTCTTATCAAATAGAGAATACCAACAGAAAGATATTAATTATCTTTGAAAATAGAAATTCTGGAGTTAAATTTCAATAGCCAAAATAAAAAAAAATCACTACAGGACTCAATAGTAGATTTGATAAGTCAGAAGAAACAATCAAGAAAATTGAAGGTTGGGCTGTTGTGTAGAGTTGCATTGACCGGCCTGGATGCAGGGCTGTGCACCACCCACCTCAGTGCCAGCTGCAGCTTTATCTCAGACTCTGGCTCCCACCTGGCATCTGGCATTCCAGACTAAGTGGACTTACACATGCACTTCTCACAGTCCTTGCTGTCCATAAAGCAGTTTCTGGACTGCGTATATGTGAGTGGTAGTGAAAAGGCATCATTTGTCCTTCTCCAGTAATACTTGCCTATTAAATTAGAAAATATAATAAAAGGAATAAGTCTTCTTTCACATAATCTTCTCAGGACATCATCAATTCAATTGGTACAAAGCTTGTATATACAGAGTCTTCAGGAGCATTCTGATTTTTAAGGACAAAAGCACTATGAGATGCTAAAGCGATTCATTACTTTACAGATACTGTGATATGGATCAGGAACCGACACAATGACATCCTTTCTACAATGGCCCAGAACGTGATTGAATAGGAAAGCTTTGGAGTAGATTCTTTCACCAGAGTGCTCAGTACTTTTTGAATCATTTTTACATGAGTTGCCTTTCAACTAGAATGTTACTCTATCTGCACTCTTTATTGTTTGGTGAAAAAGATGAAGTCTATCTCCTGAAAAACATATTGCAATCATAAATACAAACTGCAGTGTAGACAAAATTATTAAATATGGCTATGAAAATGCTACACATCTGTATGATTTGTATTATATTGATTCTTCCAAATTCAAACATGAAGAAGTAAATGTAAAGCCATGAGGACAACCAATAAAAGTGGGTTATATACCATCGTATCTCTTTCACCTGGTGTTTGAATTTTTCAAGAATGCAATGAGAACAACCATGGGCCATCATGTCAATGAAGTGTTTATCCCCCTATTCAAGTTTCTGTCACACTGGGTAATAAAGATTTGACTGTAAAATGAGTGACTGAGGAGGTAGTGTTCCTTTGAGGAAAACTGACAGACTCTTCATCTACATGTGTTCAACTGCACCACATCCTGGTGCTGGGATTTTCTGAGCAGTGCTTCTGGCTAGGTTTGGTTACAGATTGCCCATATCATGTCTTCATGCACAATACTACCAAGGAGATCTAATGCTATATTCCTGGAGGGTTATGAAACAGACACAGCTATCTACATTAAAGCACTGCCAACAGAATCAATAGAAAGACTCCAAATGTATAATAAAACTGCCTGGAAATATTATTACACTTTGAGGCTGATGACTGATGTGTTCCCAGCAGGGACCCAAAATACATGACAATTTTATACAGTTCTTAGATACACTTGGGATACCTGGACAATTCAAATGTGGTTACATTTGAAAGTGATGTCTAAAACTACATTATTCTGAATACTCCTTGTATTTTTTTTACAATTAACTCTTTGGGTAGAATAAATGAAAATTAAATTCCATTTTTGCCTGTTAAATATCTTAAAGAATGAAACTGTACCTATTTTCACTAATTTTTTTCATAGTTAATTAAACATATTTTTAAATACCCATAGTTTTGATCAACTTTTCTTTTTATGGTAGACTTTAGAAGCATGGGAATTTTTGAATTTCTACATAAAGCAGTGTAGTTTTTGGATATATATCCAAGAGACTAAAATCAATACGTTGAAGGCATATCTGCACTCCCATGTTGACTGCAGCATTATTCACAATAGTCAAGATATGAAATCAATCTAGTTGATGAGGGAATACAAAATGTGGTACATATATATGTGTGTATATATATATATATATATATACACACACACACACACAATGGAATTCTATTTTGCCTTAACAATAATAAATCTCATCATTTGAAACAACATAGATGAATCTGGAGGACATTATACTAAGCAAAATAAGTCAGGCACAGAAAGATAAATACCACATGATCTCACTTACATGTGAAATCTAAAAATGTTGAACTCATAGAAGCAAAGAATAGAATGACGGTTATCAGAAGCTTATCTGGGTGGGATGGGTGGGAGGGAGGGAATGAGGAGTTGTTGATCAAAGTTTTCAGGAATAGATTTTGAAATCTGTTACACATCAGGTTGACTATAATCAATCGTAATGCATTGTAAACTTTAAAATAACTAAGAGATGGGTTTTTCGTGTCTCTGTCTCCTTCAGTTCTGCTCTGATCTTAGTTATTTCTTGTCTTCTGCTAGCTTTTGAGTTTGTTTGCTGTTGCTTCTCTAGTTCTTTCAATTTTGATGTTAGGGTGTCAATTTTAGATCTTTTCTGCTTTCTCTTGTGGACATTTAGTGCTATGAATTTCCCTCTACACACTGCTTTAAATGTCCCAGAGATTCTGGTACATTGTGTCTTCATTCTCATTGGTTTCAAAGAACATCTTTATTTCTGCCTTCATTTTGTTATTTACCCAGTAGTCATTCAGGAGCAGATTGTTCAGTTTCCATGTAGTCCTGCATTTTTTAGTGAGTTTCTTAATCCTGAGTTCTAATTTGATTGCACTGCGTTCTGAAAGACTGTTTCTTATGATTTTCATTCTTTTGCATTTGGTGAGGAGTGTTTTACTTCCAATTATGTGGTCAATTTTAGAATAAGTGCAGTGAGGTATTGAGAAGAATGCCTCAGAAATAACACCACACATCTACAACCATCTGATCTTTGACAAACCAGACACAAACAAGCAATTGGGAAAAGATGCCCTCTTTAATAAATTGTGTTGGGAAAACTGGCTAGCCATATGCAGAAAACTGAAACTGGACCCCTTCCTTACACCTTATATGAAAATCAACTCGAGATGGATTAAAGACTTAAACGTTAGAACTAAAACCATAAAAACCCTAGAAGAAAACCTGGGCAATACCATTCAGGACATAGGCATGGGCAAAGACTTCATGTCTAAAACACCATAAGCAATGTCAACAAAAGCCAAAATTGACAAATGGGTTCTAATTAAACTAAAGAGCTTCTGCACAACAAAAGAAACTATCATCAGAGTGAACAGGCAACCTACAGAATGGGAGAAAATGTTTGCAACCTATCCATCTGACAAAGAACTAATATTCAGAATCTACAAACAAAGAAATTTACAAGAAAAAAGCAAACAACCCCATCAAAAAGTGGGCAAAGGATATGAATAGACATTTCTCAAAAGAAGACATTTATGCAGCCAACAAACATTTCATCATCGCTGGTCGTTAGGGAAATGCAAAGCAAAACCACAGTGAAATACAATCTCACACCAGCTAGAATGGCGATCATTAAAATTTAGGAATCAACAGATGCTGGAGAGGATGTGGAGAAATAGGAACGCTTTTACAGTGTTGGTGGGAAAGTAAATTAGTTCAACCATTGTGGAAGACAGTGTGGCTATTTCTCAGGGATCTAGAGCTAGAAATACCATTTGACTGAGCCATCCCATTACTGGATATATACCCAAAGGATTATAAATCATTCTACTATAAAGACACATGCACACGTATGTTTATTGCGGCACTATTCACAATAGCAAAGACTTGGAACCAACCCAAATATCCATCAATGATAGACTGGATAAAAAAAATTTTGCACATATACACCATGGAATACTATGTGGCTATAAGAAAGGATGAGTTCATGTCCTTTGCAGGGACATGGATGAAGCTGGGAACCATCATTCTCAGCAAACTACCACAAGGACAGAAAACCGAACACCACATGTTCTCACTCATAAGTGGGAGTTGAACGTGGAGAACACATGGACACAGGGAGGGGAACATCACACACAGGGTCCTGTTGAAGGCTGGGGGCTAGGGGAGGGATAGCGTTAGGAGAAATATCTAATGTAGGTGATGGTTTGATGGGTGCAGCAAACCACAATGGCACTTGTTTATCTATGTAACAAAACTGCGGGTTCTGCACATGTACCCCAGAACTTAAAGTATAATAAAAATAAATAAATAAATAATATACAAAAAACAAAAAATAAAATAACTAAGAGAGTGAATTTCAAATGCTTCATAACAAAAAATAAGCGAATCGATAGATATGTTACCTAGCTTGGTTCAATCATTCCATATTGTATGTATATATAAAAACATCTTATCGTACTTCATAAACTTATACAGTTATGTCTAAATTAAAAATAGTATTAATTTTAAGGACAACTAACAGAGTAGGAGAATATACTTGCAAATTATATACATTCACATGTTACTTAACAACGTTCTGAGAAGTACATTATTAGGCAATTTTGTCGTGTAGAATGTATTATACTTACACAAACATAGATAGTATAACCTACTACATTTCTAGGCTGTATGATATAGCCTATTGCTCCTAGGCTACAAACCAGTACAGCCTGTTATTGTGTTGAATGCTATAGGCAATTGTAATAACACAATGGTATTTGTATATCCAAATATATCTAAACATAGAAAAGGTGCAGTAAAAATGCAATATAAAAGATTTAAAAAATGGTACACCTTTACAGGGTACTTACTATGAATGGAGCTTGCACAACTAGAAGTTGCTCTGAGTGAGTCAGTGAATGGCAAGTGCATTTGAAGGGCTAAAATGTTATTGTTTACTATTGTAGACTTTATACATAGAGTACATGTAAGCTATACTAAATTTATAAAACTATTATTTCTTCAAAAATAAATTAACCTTCACTTAATGTAACATTTTATTTTCTATACTTTTCTAAACTTTTTAAACTTTTTGACTTTTTATGTGCAAACAAACTTTTCAGCTGTGCAAACAAATTTTTCAGCTCTTTTATAATCTCATGTGACCACCGTCATACATGCAGTCTGCCATTCAACAAAACATTATTAAGTGACGTATGACTGTTTCTCATTAGGGAATTTTATTCAGAATATATAAAGAACTCTTGAAATTCACAAATAAAAAGACAAATAACCCAATAAAATGTAAAAAAGATTTAAACAGACATATGGCTAAAGAAGATATACAAACGGTAAATAAGGGCATGAAAAGTGGCTAAACGTTATTAGTCATCAGGAAAATAAAAATCATAACTACGATGTGATACTACTCCATACCCACTAATCACTAATAAGGATACAAACAAATAAACAGATGATAACAAGTTTTGGGGAGAATGTAGCTTTGAAAAAGAGCCTGACAATTCCTCAACAGGTTAAACACAAAGTAATCATTTTAGCACCATTTCTACTTCTCGCCATTTACCTAAGAGAAATTAAAACATAAGTCACGTAAAACTTTACACCTTAATATACATAGCAGCATTATTCATAATAGATAAAAGAGGAGCAATACAAATGTCTATCCACTGATGGATGGATAAAAATATGGTATTCATGTATAATGGAATATTATACAACAATAAAAATAATGAAGCATTGACAATATAAAAATTTGTATGAATCTTTAAAACATTATGGTAAATGAAAGAAGCCATTCACAAAATACCTCATAATATGTGACTCCATTTATATAACATATCCTGAAATGGAGTATCCATAGAGACAGAAAGTAGATTAGTAATTGTTTAACTTTGAGGGAGGTTAGTGGAGAATGACTGCTATTAGGTATGAGGTTTCATTTTAGAGACAATGTTCAAAAAGTAAATAATGGTGATGGTTGCACAACTATACACATACTAAAAACCATTGAATCCAACTCTAAATGAGTGAATTGTATGGCACGTAAATTATATTTAAATACAGTAATAAAAATATTAGTAATAAATTTCCATGTCACAAAATTTACAAACAAAATCTATTTTCATAATATTTTATAATAGTTATTGAATATTTGTGTAATAAAAATCACTTCTATCCACATCAGCATTCACATGCATTGTTTTCATATCATTGTAGGTAGCCTCTCTTATTTTGAGCACAATTATTTTATTATGTCTTTATATCCAGTTCTCACATTGGTATAGCTCCTAAATATGTCATTCTTTAGCTAATAACCCAAAATTACTTTTCATTAATGTGTCATTATTGGTTTGACTTTCATTTATTGTCAGTCCTTTTGATTGTTCTGTTTCCTAATTTTCTATATATATATATATATACTTATATAAATGCTTATAAAAATATTTCCAAATAAAATATTGTTTCCCACTGATACTTTTCCTTCGGATATTTGTGCCCCACAGTTGACTATACATCATCACTGTTTTTAAACATTATCGTTTTTGTTGAATAAGCCAGATTGACACACCCCACATGTCAGATCTATGAATTAAAACTAGTGATGATAAAGTATGTCAAATGGAGTTGGAATAGAAATATGAAGAGATAAACACTGAAATTCCTTTTCATTAATAATTTGCATTGTTATAGCATAGGAAAATCTTAATTCTTTTCTTCAATGTTAATTATAAAGCATTTATTACAGTAGAATCATTTCATATTCATAATGCAGTAATAATTCAATGAGAATTCTTAGTAATTTAAATGGAGACAAATGTTCACTTATTATGAAGTATTACTGCTGACTAGAAAACACTTTAATGTAAGTGGTCACTCTATTAATATGTTTAACATTCTCAGTATATCATTATTAATCATGACATGACACTGGAATTAATACATGCTTTTTTCATAGACTCATAGAATTAATGACATGCTTTTTCATAGACTGATGGAATCAGAGAACATTACCATTAGTGGAGGCCTTAGGGGTTATCTAGTTAAACTCCCTACATGATTGTTGTATGAATCTCTAAAATACGTTGACAAGTAGCTATCAAGCCTACTCTTAAAAAACTCTATTGAAGGGGGATTGCATTCTTTCATTAGGTGGCCAATTGTAATATCAGACAGCTATAATTATAGCACACTTTTATTCTTTTTATTGAATGAAAATCAGTCTTTCTGAGATGTCTGACCACAGCCTCTCATTCTGTCCTTTGGAGCCACACACAACAAGCTGGCCAATTCTATCTATGATAGCCCCTCAAGTGACTAATGAGCATTGTCATACATTCCTTTGCTCCCCATGCCTGCCATGTATTTCTGTACCTAAATACTCTAATTTCATTCTGTTGTTTCTAACAGAATGATTTTTATTCTGTCCCTGGTTTAGTCATTCTTCTTTGAGTGTGCTCTAATTTGCACATGGCTCTCTTAAAAATGTGGCACTCATAATTAACATAGTACTACAGATGTGGCTTATCACTTTTCTTTTTTTGTGTACTCTATCTCTATCCATGCAGCCTAAAATGGCATTACATTTTTAGTAAGCCTAAGGGACAACTAGCTTATATTTATTAATAGTTTATAGTCAATCCCTTTAAATATCATGTTTTTGTGTTATTTTTTATTTATCCATTTGCTTCTGAGTCTGTATGGTGCAAATGGCTTTTGAACTTAAGGATAAGGCATTACATTTATCCGTGCTAAATTTCAATGTACTAGGTTCAACTCATTGCTAACACATTTTTTTTTTTTTTTTTGCATCTTGTTTCTGTCATATAATATATCGACTACCATGACTACAGGCATCTGACATCCGAGCAGTAAAGTTACTTCGACGTAGTTTGGCTTGGGTCATATTTTGCATTATAATTTTTACAGTGCTATTGTGCACTCTTGTTAATTTGGCTTGTTCCTTATTTGAAAAATGAAGTGAGAATGGTAATACTGTACTATATTGCCAAATGTGTAACATTTGTCCCTGTAGTGTTCGAGGGACATTTTGGAAAGTGGAAATTTTTTACTTCTCCTTCTTTGCCAAAATATAGGTTCTTGTCCCAAATTTGTTCACTACTTTTCTCTATCACTGCCTCCGCTTGTGACCTAGTCTCTATCTAGAATTTCTTCTCACTTTTACTCGATAAACCCATATTCATACTGTAAGGGCAAAATCAACTTTTATAAGTTTTAGAATGCCTCTTTTGGAACCCTCAATTAGAATTAATATCTTCTTTCCCTTAGTCACTTACAGTAATATCCTTTGTACATTTTATGTGATTGAAACTGACTGCAATTCATTATAGATTCTTAGACATGTGTGTCCATTTCCATTAGATTGTAATTTCTTTAAAACTGGAGGCTTAATATTCCCCATAACACTTTCCAGTTTTTTAACTTGTTTTATTTTCTGTTTTACATTTTTACTTTTTGTGGGTACATAGTAGGTGTATATATTGATGGGGTACATGAGATGACTTGATACAGGCATGCAATGTGTAATAAGCACATCATGCAGAATGGGATATTTATCCCCTCAAGCATTTATTACTGGAGTTACAAACAATTCAGTTACACACTTTAAGTTATTTTAAAATGTACGATGAAATTATTATTGACTATAGTCACCCTATCGTGCTATCAAATGGCAGGTCTTATTCATTCTTTCTAACGATTTTTTTGTACACATTAACAGTCCCCACCTCTCCCCCAGCACCCTACTAGTAACCATCCTCTGGTAACTATCCTTCCATTCTCTATGTCTGTGTATTTAATTGTCTTGATTTTTAAATATCAGAAATGTCAGAACATGCAATGTTTGTCTTACTGTGCTTGGCTTATTTCACTTAATAATCTTCAGTTCGATCCATCTTGTGGCAAATGACAGGGTCTCATTCTTCTTTTAGGGCTGAATGGCACTCCGTTGTGTATATGGACCACATTTTCTTTATTCAGTCATGTGTTGATGGACACCTGCATTTCTTCCAAAACTTAGCTATCATAAACAGTGCTGCAACAAACATAGGGGTGCATATATCTCTTCGATACACTGATTTCCTTTCTTTTGGGTATATACCCAGCAGTAGCATTGGTGGGTCATATAATAGCTCAATTTTTAGTTTTCTGAGGAACCTTCAAACTGTTCTCCATAGTAGTTGTACTAATTTACATTCCCACCAACAGTGTACAAGGGTTCTCTTTTCTCCACATCCTTGCCAGCATTTGTTATTGCCTGTCTTTTGAATATCAACCATTTTAACTGAGGTGAGATGATATCACATTATAGTTTTGATTTGCATTCCTCTGATGATCAATGATTTGGAGCACTTTTTCATATTCCTATTTGCCATTTGTCTGTTTCTTTTGAGAAAGTTTATTCTGATCTTTTGCCCATTTTTGATCAGATTATTAAATTTTTCCTATGGAGTTGTTCGAGCTCCTTATATATTCTGGTTATTAATCCCTTGTCAGATGGGTAGTTTGCAAATATTTTCTCCCATTCTGTGAGTTGTCTTTTCATTTTGTTGATTATATCTTTTGCTGTGCAGAAGCCTTTTAACTTGATGTGATTCCATTTTTCCATTTTTGCTTTGATTACCTGTGCATGTAATGTGTTGGTGTAGAAACTGTTGCCCCAACCAATGTCCTGCAGATTTTTCTCAAAGTCTTCTTGTAGTAGTTTTATAGTTTTAGGTCTTAAATTTAAGTCTTTAATCCATTTTGATTTTGCTTTTGTATATGATGAGAGATGGGGGCTAGATTCATTCTTCTGCATACCGATATTCAATTTTCTTGGCATGTTTTATTGAAGATACTGTATTTTTCCAGTTTATGTTCATGGCATCTCTGTTTAAAAAGAGTATACTGTGGGTGTGTGGATTTATTTCTGGGTTCTCTATTCTGCTTCATTGGTCTATGTGTCTGTTTTTTGTGCCAGTACCATGCTGTTTTGTTTACTATAGCTCTGTAGTATAATTTGAAGACAGGTAATGTGATTCCTCTAGTACTGTTCTTTGGGCTTAGAAAAGCCTTGGCTATTCTGGGACTTCTGTCATTCCATATTAACTTTAGGACAGGTTTTTTTCTATTTCTGTGAAGAATGTCATTTGTATTTTGATAGGGATTACATTGAATCTGCAGATTGCTTTGGGTAGTATGGACATGTAAACAATGTTGAGTCTTCCAATCGGTGAAAAATAAAATATTTTTTTCTGTTGTCTTCAATTTTTTTATCAGTGTCTTATAGTTTTTATTATAGAAATATTTTACTTCTTTGGTTAAATTCCTAGGTATTTTGTTTCGTTTCTGTCTATTGTCAATGAGATTACTTTTTTATTTCATTTTTACATTGTTCACTGTCAGCATATAGAAGTGCTACTGATTTTGTATCCTGTAAATTTACTGAATTTGTTTATCAGTTCTAATCGTTTTCTTGTGGAGTTTTTAATGAGTTTCCAAATATAAGATTATATCATCTGCACACAAGGATTAGTTGATTTCCTTTCCAGTTTGGATGTCTTTTATTTATTTCTCTTGTCTGATTGCTCTAGCTAAGACATCCAGTGTTATATTGAATAACGGTGGTGACAGTGGACATCTGAGTCATGTTCCAGATCTTAGAGAAAAGGCTTTCAGTTTTTCCCTATTCAGTATGATGTTAGCTGTGGGTCGTTCATATATGGCTTTTATTATGTTAATATATATTCCTTCTATCTCAAGTTTTTTGAGGATTTCTATCATAAAGGGATGTGGATTTTATCAAATGCTTTTTCAGCATCAACTGAAATGATTATATGGACTTTATCCTTCATTCTGTTGATATTGATTTACTGCATTGACTGATTTGCATATGTTGAATCATCCTTGCATCCCAGAAATAAATCCTAATTAATCGTGATGAATGATCTTTCTAATGTATTGTTAATTTGGTTTGCTAGTATTTTGTTGAATATTTTTGAATCAATATTCATCAGAAACATTGGCTTGTAGTTTTTTTAAATATGTCTTTATATTTGGTATTAGAATACTACTACTCTCATAGAGTGAATTTGCAAGTATTCCCTCCGCCTCTAGCTTCTGGAATAGTTTGAGTAGGATTGGTATTAGTTTTTCCTTAAATGTTTGGTAGAGTTCAGCAGTGAAGCCATCAATTTCCTGGCTTTTCTATACTGGGAAAATTTTTATTATAGCCTGAAACTAGTTACTTCTTAATTTGTCTGTTCAGGTTTTTTGGATTTCTTTCTTGTTCAATCTTGGTAGGTTGTATGTATGTAGAAATTTCTCCACTTTTTTTCTAGGTTCTCCAATTTACCAGCATATAGTTGCTCATAATAGACACTATTGGTCCTTTACATTTATTTTATATTATTATTGCAACAGGATTTTGGGAAACAGGTGATGTTTGGTTACATGAGTAAGTTCTTTAGTGGTGATTTCTGAAATTTTGGTGCACCAATCACCCAGGCAATGTACATTGTACCCAATGTGTAGTCTTTATCTATCTCTCCTCTCCCACCCTTTCCCCCAAGTCCGCAAAGTCCATTGTATTAGTCATATGCCTTTGCATGCTCATAGCTTAGCTCCCACTTATGAGTGAGAGCATACAATCTTTGGCTTTCCATTCCTGAATTACTTCACTTAGAATAATGGTCTCTTCCATTCAGGTTGCTGCAAATGCCATTATTTTGTTCCTTTTTATGACTGACTAGTATTTCATCGTGTGTGTGTGTGTGTGTGTGTGTGTGTGTGTGTATCACATTTTCTTTATCCACTGATTGATGGGCATTTGGGCTGACTACACACTCTTGCAATTGCAACTACTGCTATAAACATGTGTGAGCAAGTATCTTCTTTATATGTGACCTCTTTTCCTCTGGATAGATACCCAGAGTGGCACTGCTGGAACAAATGATAGCTCTATTTTTGGTTCTTTACAGAATCTCCACTATTTTCCATAGTGGTTTTCCTAGTTTACTTTCCCATCAGCCGTGTAAAAGTGTTCCTTTTTTACCATGTCCCTACCAACATGTATAATTTTTAGATTTTTTTTTTATTATGGCCATACTTGAAGGAGTAAGGTGGCATTGCATTTTGGTTTTGACTTGTATTTCTCTGATAATTAGTGATGTTGAATATTATTTTCATATTTTTTGGCCATTTGTATATCTTCCTTTGAGAATTGTCTATTCATGTCCTTAGCCCACTTGTTGATGGAATTGTTTGTTTTGTTCCTGCTGATATGTTTGAGTTCCTTGTAGATTCTGAATATTAGTTCTCTCTCAGATGTATAGATTGTGAAGATTTTTTTCCCACTCTGTGGGTTGTCTGCTGATTTTTTTTTTTTTTTTTTTTTTTTTTTTTTGCTATGCAGAAAGAAGCTTTTTTAGTGTAATTAACTCACATCTATTTATCTTTGTTTTTGTTCTATTTGCATTTGGATTCTTGCTCAGGAAGTCTTTGCCTAAGCCAATGTCTAGAGGGGTTCTTCCTATGTTATCTTCTAGAATTTTTATGGTTTCAGGTCTTAGATTTAAGTCTTTGATCCATTTTGAGGTGATTTTTTATAAGGTGAGAGATGAGGATCCAGTTTTATTCTATATGTGGCTTTCAAATATCTCAGCACCATTTGTTGAATAGGGCGTTTTATCACCACTTTATATTTTTATGTGCTTTGTCAAAGATCAGTTAAGTGTAATTATTTGGCTTTATTTTTGGGTTCTCCATTCTTATCCATTGTTTTGTATGCCTGTTTCTATACCAGCGCCATGCTGTGTTGGTGACTGTGGTCTTACAGTATAGTTTGAAATGGAGTAATGTGATGCCTCCAGATTTGTTCAATTTGCTTAGTTTTGCTTTGGCTATGTGGGCTCTTTTTTGGTTACATATGAATTTTAGAATTGCTTTTTCTAGTTCTGTGAATAATAACGATGGTGTTTTGATGAGAATTGCATTGAATTTCTATACTGTTTTTGGCAGCATTGTCACTTTTACAATATCGATTCTACTCATCCATGAGCATGGGATGTGTTTTCATTTGTTTGTGTGTTCTGTGATTCTTTTCACCAGTGTTTTGTATTTTTCCTTGTAGAGGTCTTCTACCTCCTTGGTCAAGTATATTCCTAAGTATTTTATTTTTTTTTTTTAGCTATTGCAAAGGGGTTTGAGTTCGTGGTTTGATTCTCAGCTTGGTTGCTGTTGGTGTATAGCAGGGATACTGATTTGTGTACATTGATTTTGTATCCTGAAACTTATTTATTTACCACTTCTAGGAGCTTTTTGGACGAGTCTTTAAGGTTTAAATCATAAAGGAATGCTGGATTTTGTCAAATGCTTTTTCTGAATCTATTGTGAGGATCTTATAGTTTTTGTTTTTAAATCTGTTTTATATGGTATATCACTTTTACTGACTTGTATATGTTACACCTTCCCTATATCTCTTGTATGAAACCCACTTGATCAAGGTGGATTATCTTTTTCATATGCTATTGGATTCAGTTGAGTAGTATTTTGTTGAGGATTTTTGCATCTACGTTCATCCTGGATATTGGTCTGCAGTTTTCTTTTTTTGTTACGTCATTTCCTGGTTTTGGTATTAGGGTGATACTAGCTTCATAGAATTATTTAGGGGTGCTTCCCTTTTCTCTTGTGGAATAGTGTCAATAAGATTGATAAAAATTCTTTGAATGTCTGATATAATTCAGCTGTGAGTCCATCTTGTCCTAGATCTTTTTTTTGTTGTTGGTATCTTTTTAATTACCATTTCAATCTTCTGGCTCATTATTGGTCTATTCAGAGTTTCTATTTCTTCCTGGTTTAATCTAAGAGGGTTTTACATTTCCAAGAATTTATCCATCTCCTCTAGGTTTCCTAGTTTATGCATATAAGCATATTCATAGTAGCCTTGAATGGTCTTTTGTATTTCTGTGGGATCAGTTGTAATATCTCCCCTTTCATCTCTAACTGAGTTTATTTGGGTCTTCTCTCTTTTTTTCTTGGTTAATCTCACTAATGATCTATAAATTTTATCTTTCCAAAGAAGCAGCTTTTTTCCTTCACTTATCTTTTGTATTTTTTTTGTTTGTTTCAATTTCATTTAGTTCTGCTCTGATCTTGGTTATTTGTTTTCTTCTGCTGATTTTGGGTTTGGTTTGTTATTGTTTCTATAACTCCTTCAGATGTGACCATAGGTTGTCTATTTGTGCGGATATAGACTTTTTATGTAGGCAGTTAACGCTATGAACTTTCTTCTTAGCACTTACTTTTCTGTATTCCAGAGGTTTTCATAACTGTCTCTTTTATTATTCAGTTTAAAGAATACTTTATTTCCAATTTGATTTTGTTGTTTACCCAACAATCATTCTGGAGGTTATTTAATTATCATATATTTGCATGATTTTGAGGGTTTGACTTTTGACATTGATTTCCAATTTTATTCCACTGTGGTCTGAGAGAGTACTTGTTATAATTTCGATTTTCTTAAATTTGTTGAGACTTGTTTTGTGGCCTATTATATAGTCTATCTTAGATAATTTTCCATGCACTGATGAATGGAATGCATATTCTGCAGTTGTTGGGTAGAATGTTCTATAAATATCTGTTAAGTCCATTTGTTCTAGGTTATAGTTTAAGTCTATTGTTTCTTTGTTAACTTTCTGTCTTGATGACCTGTCTAGTGCTGTCACGGGAGTATTGAAGTCCCCCACTATTATTGTGTTGCTTTCTATCTCATTTCTTAGGTCTAGAAGTAACTGTTTTATGAATTTGGGAGCTCCAGTTTTAGGTGAATATGTATTTAGGATTGTGATATTCTGTTGGACTAGTCATTTATCATTATATCATGTCCCTCTTTGTGTTTTTTAACTACTGTTGCTTTAAAGTTTATTTTTTCTGATATAAGAACAGCTATTCCTGCTCACTTTTAGTGTCCATTTGCATGAAATATGTTTCCCCACCACTTTATTTTAAATTTCTGTGACTCCTTATGTGTCAGGTGAATATAATGAGGACAGCAGATACTTGGGTGGTGAATTCTTATCTGTTTGTCATTCTGTATCTTTTCAGTGGAGCATTTCAGTGATTTACATTCAACGTTAGTATTGAGAAGTGAGGTTCTTTTCTATTAATTTTTCTTTTTTTCTAATTAAAAACTTTAATATTAAAATTATAATGCACACTTAGAAATGAACCAAAACAAAAATGGGAAATACCGGAATGTATCATAAACAGTCAAGTAACCCTTATACAGGGCAAGAGATGGAACACCGAAAACAGGCTAAGTCCATCTCCATGCCACCCTCCTGACATGAAAATGGTAACGATTTTCTTCTTTTTGTAATACTTTGGTCAAAGAAAAGAATAAAAGCAAGGTCTAGGCATCCTCCTGCAACTTGGAAGAAACTGGAAATTGATTTGATGTGAGGAGCTTTTTTTGGATAGTAGCTTGTCTGTTGTGGGGTCATCACCACAAACTCCTCTCACAGGGAAATTCAGTGAGCAGCACTGGATCTCAAAATGTCATTTCAATTAATAAGACAAAGTATCTCCACCACAGCTCCACCATTCTATTTCATGATTTAAATTTTAAGCTGTTTTTATTAGCAGAAATGAACACTTCTTCGTTTTTAACAATCTTTACAAGATCAAATAGTAAAACAATACTTAAAAGTTTATGAAAAAATGACGGCATTCTCAGCAAACTATCACAAATGCTTTTTCTCATTCTTTTTTTTTCTCTTAAAGTAATTTTATTGGTTTCCTAGATTTTATCCTTGACACTTTTTATTTCTTTTTTTAATTTTATTATTATTATACTTTAAGTTTTAGGTTACATGTGCACAATGTGCAGGTTAGTTACATATGTATACATGTGCCATGCTGGTGTCCTACACCCATTAACTCATCATTTAGCATTAGGTATATCTCCTAAAGCTATCCCTCCTCCCTCCCCCCACCTCACAACAGTCCCCAGAGTGTGATGTTCCCCTTCCTGTGTCCATGTGTTCTCATTGTTCAATTCCCACCTATGAGTGAGAATATGCGGTGTTTGGTTTTTTGTTCTTGCGATAGTTTACTGAGAATGATGATTTCCAATTTCATCCATGTCCCTGCAAAGGACATGAACTCATCATTTTTTATGGCTGCATAGTATTCCATGGTGTATATGTCCCACATTTTCTTAATCCAGTCTATCATTGTTGGACATTTGGGTTGGTTCCAAGTCTTTGCTATTGTGAATAGTGCTGCAATAAACATCCGTGTGCATGTGTCTTTATAGCAGCATGATTTATAGTCCTTTGGGTATATAGCCAGTAATGGGATGGCTGGGTCAAATGGCATTTCTAGTTCTAGATCCCTGAGGAATCGCCACACTGACTTCCACAATGGTTGAACTAGTTTACCGTCCCACCAACAGTGTAAAAGTGTTCCTATTTCTCCATATCCTCTCCAGCACCTGTTGTTTCCTGACTTTTTAATGATTGCCATTCATTTTTCTATGTGTTGCCTAAATACTTTGTTTTATTTGTCATTGTGTTATTGTTTTCCAGGTCCTGGGAGATTAATGCTTTAAGGAGATTATATTTTGGTGAATTTCAAGGATTTTTTTTTTTTCAAAATTTAGAGCTCCTTTTAGCAGCTCTGTAGTTCTGGCTTGATAGTGGTGAATTCTTTCAGCATTTGTCTAAAAAATACTGTACCTTTTCTTCATTTATGAAACTCAGTTTCATTAGACACAAAATTCTTGGCTGAAAATTGTTTTGTTTAAGAAGGCTAAAGATAAAACCTCAATCCTTTCTAGCTGGTAGGGTTTCTGCTGAGAAGGCTGCTGTTAATCTGAGAGGTTTTTCTTTATAGGTTACCTGATATTTTTGACTTACAGCTCTTAAGATTATTTCCACCATCTTTACTTTAGATAAGATGATGACTATGTGCCTAGGTGATAATGTTATTGCGATGAATTTTCTGGGTTTTCTTTGAGCTTCATGTATTTGAATGTCTCAACCTCTAGCAAGGCTGGAGAAGTTTTTCATGATTATTCCCTCAAATACATTTTCCAAAATTTTAGATTCTCCTTCTTCCTCGGGAACATCAATTATTGTTAGGTTTTGTAATTTAACATAATCCAAAATTTCTTGGAGGTTTTGTTTATTTTTAAAATTTCTTTTTCATTGTTTTTTATTGGATTGTTTGATGGTTAATATTGAGTGTCAACTTGAATGGATTGAAGAATGCAAAGTATTATTCCTGGGTGTGTCTTTGAGGGCATTGCCAAAGGAGATTAACATTTGAGTCTAAGGACTGGGAAAGGTAGATCCACTCTCAATCTGGGTGGGCAAAATCTAACCGGCTGCCAGTGTGGCCAGAATAAAAGCAGGCAGAGGAGTGTGAAAAAACTAGACTGGCTTAGCCTCTGAGCCTACATCTTTGTCCCATGCTGGATGCTTCCTGCCTTCAAACATTGGACACCAAGTTCTTTAGCTTTGAGACTTGTACTGGCTTCCTTGCTTCTCAGCTTATGGACAGTCTATTGTGGAACCTCACCTTGTGATCGTGTGAGTTAATACTTCATAATAAACTCCCTTTTATATATACATCATTTTATTAGTTCTGTCTATCTAGAAAACCCTGACTAATACAGATTTTTGTACCAGGAGTGGTCCTAGAGGAACAGAATATTAAGGCTGCACTCATTTCACTGGTTTTGGGGTTCCTGGAGTTTGCTGCTTAATATGATTAGACCCCAAAATGCTAAGGACTCTACTTCTAATAGTGTGGAGAACACTGATAGTCCTTGGAGTGAACTGTTTAAAGGGTTATGCAAAATAAATGCATTTGATACTCCTGACTCAGCACTTATGAGAGGCAAGAAGTTTAGTGACTCTACAGAACACTTTTGACCATATGTGGAGAACCAAGAAATATAACAAAGTTGATTGATTGATTGCTCCTAAGTTCACTGGACAAAATGATGAAAAAACAATGATGAACTCAAGGATTCTGTCTCCAGGCTTCAGAAGCAGGTACTGAGCCTCAAATCTTCTAAGATTGCCCGGAGTGAGAATCTTATTTCCTGTAGAGGAAGAGCTGAAATTTCAGAAAATCAGACACAAGCTCTTATCATGCAGGTGGCTGACCTGCAACAAAAGGTGCACTCGCAGCCTCACCAGGTGTCTACTGTTAAAGTGAGGGCATTGATTGTAAAAGAATGGGACCTTGCACCTTGGGATGGGAATGTGTGGGAGGACACTGATGAAGCTGGGGACACTGAGTTTGTAAACTCTGATGAGTTAAAAAAAGGTTCTATGAGTTTATTTTCTTGGTTAGCAGAAATGTGGATTAAAAGATGGCCCAATGTGAGCAAACTAGAAATGTCTGATCTGCCTTGGTTTAATATACAGAAATAGATCCAAAGGCTTAGGGAGATTGGGGTGCAGAAGTGGATTAGTCACTTTAGACCTTCAAATGCCAGCTGGGAGGGTACACAGAATATACCTTTGACCAATACTTTGCAAAATAGATTTGTGAGGGGAACACCTGCATCTTTGAAGAGCACTGTGATTGCTCTTCTCTGTATGACAGATCTAACAGTGGAAATCACAGTCACTCAACTACAAAATTTAATACAATGGGAATAATTGGATTTCGAGGTAGCAGGGGCCAAGTGGCAGCACTAACTGTCAAAGACAACTGTCAAAGACAAGGTGGGCATAGCTACCATAATGGACAGCAGGGGCAAAGCAGCAATCAGAATAGTTTGACTCACGTAGAGCTCTGGCATTGGCTAATTATGGTGTTCCTAAAAGTGAAATTGATAGGAAGCCTATTGCATTCTTACTTAATTTATATAAGCAGAAAACTTCCAGGTTGAGTGGACAAAAGACTAATTTGAAATATAAAAACAGAGAATCACAACCCCTCAATCAATTTCCAGACTTGAGCCAGTTTACAGACCAAGAACTCCTGGAATGAAAGGGAGGCTAAGTGCCCTTGAGAAGGTACCCCACTACACTACCAACAATGCGTGATGTTAATCTTTCTTCCATCCTTCCCCAAGGAGACCTCCTTTTACCAGGGTAACTGTGCATTGTGGAAGGGGAAATGATCAGATCTTTCAGGGACTACTGGACACTGGCTCTGAGCTGACATTGATTCCAACCCAAGATGTCATTGTCATCCTCCAGTTACAGTAGGGGCTTGGCGGGGGGTGAGGTAATTAATGAAGTTTTAGCTCAGGTATGACTTACAGTCAGTCCAGTGGTCCCTGAACTCATCCTGTGTGGTCATTTCCCCAATGCCAGTATGCGTACTTATCATAGACATACTAAGTAGCTGGCAGGACCCCTATATTGACTCCCTGACTTGTAGGGTGAGAGCTATTATGGTGAAAAAGGCCAAATGGAAGCCATTAGAGCTGACTCTACCTAGAATAATAGTAAATCAAAAACAATATTGCATCCCTGGAGGGATTGAGGAGATTAGTGCAAGCATCAAAGACTTGAAAGTTGCAGGGGTGGTGATTTCCACCACAACTCTCCTATTTGGCCTGTGCAGAAGAGAGATGGATATTGGAGAATGACAGTGGATTATCATAAGCTTAACCAAGTGATGACTCCAATTGCAGCTGCTGTACTAGATGTCATTTTATTGCTTGAGCAGATTAATACATTTCCTGGTACCTGGTATGTAGCCATTGATTTGGCAAATGCCTTTTTCTCCCATTCCTGTCCATAAGGCCCACAAGAAGCAATTTGCCTTCAGCTGGCAATGACAGAAATACACCTTTACTCTTCTACCTCAGGGGTATATTAACTCTCCAGCTCTGTGTCATAACCTTGTTCAGAGAGACCTTGATCACTTTTTCCTTGCCCAAGATATCACAATGGTCTATTACATTGATGATATTATGCTGATTGTATCCAGTGAGCAAGAAGTAGCAAATACACTGGACTTATTGGTGAGACATTTGCATGCCAGAGGATGGAAAATAAATCCAACTAAAATTTAGGGAACTTCTACCTCAGTAAAATTTCTCAGGGTCCAGTTGTGTGGGGCCTGTCAAGATATTCTTTCTAAAATGAAGGATAAGTTGCTGCATTTGGCCCCTCCTACAACCAAGTAAGAGGTACAATGCCTAGTGGGCTTACTTGGCTTTTAGAGGCAACACATTCCTTATCTTGGTGTGTTACTCTGGCCCATTTATGGAGTGACCAGAAAGGCTGCCAGTTTTGAGTGGGGTGCTTAAAGCTCTGTAACAAGTCCAGGCTGCTGTGCAAGCTACTCTGCCACTTGGGCTATATGACCTAGCAGACTCAGTGGTGCTTGAGGTGTCAGTGGCAGATAGGGATGCTGTTTGGAGCCTTTGGAAGGCCCCCATAGGTGAATCACAGAGGAGGCCTCTAGGATTTTGGAGGAAGGCCCTGCCATCTTCTGCAGATAACTACTCTTCCTTTGTGAGACAGCTCTTGGCCTATTACTGGACTTTGGTGGAAACGGAACGTTTGACTATGGGTCATCAAGTCACCATGCGACCTGAACTGCCTATTATGAACTCGGTGCTTTCTGACCCACCTAGCCATAAAGTGGAATGTGTACAGCAGCACTTCAAAATCAAATAAAGGTCGCATATATGTGATCGGGCTTGAGCAGGTCCTAAAGGCACAAGTAAGTTACATGAGAAAGTAGCTCAAATACCCAAGGTCTCCACTTCTGCCATCCTGCCTTCTTTCCCCCAGCTTGCACCAATGGCCTCATGGGTGCAATCAGTTGACAGAGGAAGAGAAGATTAGGGCCTGGTTCACAGAGGTTTCTTCATGATATGCAGGCACCACCCAAAAGTGGACAGCTGCAGCACTACAGCCCCTATCTATAACATCCTTGAAGGAAAGCAGTGAAGGGAAATCTTCCTGGTGGACAGAACTTCAGGCAGTGCACCTGGTTGTGCACTTTTCATGGAAGGAAGGAGAAATAGCCAGATGTGCAGTTATATACTGATTCATGGGCTGTAGCCAGTGGTTTGGCTGGATGGTCAGGGACTTGGAAGAAGCAAGATTGGAAATTGGTGACAAAGAAATTTGGGGAAGAGGTATGTGGATGGACCTCTCTTAGTGGTCAAAAACTGTAAAAATATTTGTATCCCATGTGAGTGCTTACCAATGGGTGACTTCAGCAGAGGAGGATTTTAATAATCAAATGGATGGGATGACTCATTCTGTGGACAGCACTCAGCTTCTTTCCCCAGCCACCCCTTTCATTCCCCCAAGGGGCCCATGAACAAAGCGGCCATTGTGACAGGGATGGAAGTTCCACATGGGCTCAGCAACATGGACTTCCACTCACCAAAGCTGACCTGGCTAGGGCCACTGCTGAGTGCCCAATTTGCTAGCTGCAGAGACCAACTCTGAGCCCTTGATATGGCACAGTTCCTTGGGGTGATCAGTCAGCTACTTGGTAGCAGGTTGATTATATTGGGCCTCTTCCATCGTGGAAAGGGCAGAGGTTTGTCCTCACTGGAATAGAAATCTACTCCAGATATGGGTTTGCCTATCTTGCACGCAATGCTTCTACCACGAATGCCATCCGTGGACTGACTGAATGCCTTGTTCACCACATGGTATTACACACAGCATTGCCTCTGAGCAAGGCACTCATTTTATGGCAAAAGAAGTGCAGCAGTGGGCTTATGCTCATGGAATTCACTGGTCTTACCATATTCCCCATCATCCTGATGCAGCTGGATTGATAGAATGGTGGAATGACCTTTTGAAGTCACAATTACAATGCCAACTAGGTGACAATACTTTGAAGGGCTGGGGCACAGTTCTTCACAAGGCTGTGTATGCTCTGAATCACCATCCAATATTTGGTACTGTTTCTCCCATAGCCAGGATTCAGGGATCCAGGAATCAAGGGGTGGAAGTGTAAGTGGCACCACTCACCATCACCCCAAGTGACCCACTAGGAAAATTTTTGCTTCCTGTTACCATAACATTACATTCTGCTGGCTTAGAGGTCTTAGTTCCAGAAGGATGAACTCTGCCACCAGGAGACACCACAATGATTATATTAAACTGGAAGTTAAGATTGCCACCTGGTCACTTTGGGCTCCTCCTACCTTTAAGTCAACAGGCTAAGAAGGGAGTTACAATGTTGGCTGAAGTGACTGACCTGCACTGTCACGATAAAATTAGTCTACTATTCCACAATTGAGGTAAGGGAGATTATGCTTATAATGTAGGAGATCTCTTAGGGCGTCTCTTAGTATTACCATGCAATTTGACTGAGGTCAATGGGAAACTGCAACATCCCAGTCCAGGCAGGACTACAAATGGCCCAGACACCTCAGGAATGAAGGTTTGGGTCACTTCACCAGGTAAAAATCATGACCTGCTATGATGCTTGCTGAAGACAGAGGGAATACAAAATCGGTAGTAGAAGAAGGTAGTCAATACCAGCTATGACCAGATGACCGGTTTCTGAAACGATGACTGTAATTGTCATGAGTATTTCCTCCTTGTTTAGTTAAGAACATGTTTGTTCATGTATACACTTGTACTAGGAAAATATCTTCAGTCTTTTTTCCTTTTTCCTTTATCATGTGACATAAGATTTATTAACTTCATATCAGCATTTAAGTGTTGTTAACTTTATGTAATAACATTTGTGTTGGGGATTGGTGCATTTCCAGTTGTACGAAGGATAGTTGTATTATGTTAGGCATAATTATGGTCTTATTATTGTCTTTATTTAAAGATTATGTATGATTTCAGAAGATATGTATGGGTTCAAGTTGACAAGGATTGGACTTATGAAGATTAATATTTAGTGTCAACTTGATTGGATTGGAGGATGCAAAGTATTGTTCCTTGGTGTGTCTCTGAGGGTGTTGCCAAAGGAGATTAACATTCGAGTCAATGGACTGGGAAAGGCAGACCCACCCTCAATTTGGGTAGGTACAATCTAATCAGCTGCCAGCATGGCTAGAATAAAAGCTGGCAGAAGAATGTGAAAAGACTAGACTGGCTTAGCCTCCGAGCCTACATCTTTCTCCCATGCTGGATGCTTCCTGCCCTTCAACTTCCAACACCAAATTATTTAGCTTTGGGACTCTTACTGGCTTTCTTGCTCCTCAGCTTGTAGACAGCCTATTCTGGGACCTCACCTTGTGAGCGTGTGTGTTCATACTTCTTAATAAGCTCATATATATATATATATATTTATATGGTATTAGTTCCGTCCCTCTAGGGAATCCTGACTAATACAGATTGGGTTAATTCAAAAGCCTCATCTTTGAGCTCTGAGATTCTTTCTTATACTTGTTTGATTCTATTGCTGAGATTTTCCAGTGCATTTTGCAATTCTCTAAGTGTGCCCTTCATTTTCAGAAGTTGTGATTTTTTAATTTATGCTGTCTATTTCATTGGAGATTTTTTCTTTTGTATCCTGTATTTTTTTTTTAATTTCTTTATGGCATCTTTTTTCCGGTGCCTCCTTGATTGGCTTAATAGCTGACCTTCTAAATTCTTTTTCTGGCAGTTCAGAGATTTTGTCTTGAATTGGATCTATTGATGGTCAGCTAGTGTTATCTTTCAGTGGTATTAAAGAACCTTGTTTTGTCATGTTACCAGAATTGTTTTTCTGGTTACTTCTCATTTGGGAAGACTATGTCAGAGGGAAGATCTTGGACTCAAGGGCTGCTGCTCAGATTCTTCTGTCCCACTGAGTGCTCCTTTGATGTGGTGCTCTTCCCTTTCTGTTGCGGGAAGTCAGGGACCCCAAACGGAGGGACCAGCTGAAGCCATGGCAGAAGAACGTGGATTGTGAAGATTTTATGGACATTTATTAGTTCCCCAAATTAATACTTTTGTAATTTCTTATGCCTGTCTTTACTGCAATCTCTAAACATAAACTGTAAAGATTTCATGGACACTTATCACTTCCCCAATCAATACCCTTGTGATTTCCTATGCCTGTCTTTACTTTAATCTCATAATCCTGTCAGCCGAGAAGGATGTATATCATCTCAGGACCCTGTAATAATTGCGTTAAGTACACAAATTGTACAGCATGTGTGTTTGAGCAATATGAAATGTGGGCACCCTGAAAAAAGAACAGGATAACAGCAATTGTTCAGGGAATAAGAGAGATAACCTTAAACTCTGACCACCAGTGAGCCGGGCAGAACAGAGCCATATTTCTCTTCTTTCAAAAGCAAATGGGAGAAATATCACTGAATTCTTTTTCTCAGAATGGGATATCCCTGAGAAAGAGAATGTGCACCTAGGGGTAGGTCTCTGAACTGGCACCCCCCGGGGCGTACCTGTCTCTTATGGTCGAGATTGCAGAGGTGAAATAAACTCCAGTCTCCCATAGCACTCCCAGGCTTATTAGGAAGAGGAAATTCCTGCCTAATAAATTTTGGTCACACCGGTTGATCTCAAAACCCTGTCTCTTGATAAGATGTTATCAATGACAATTGTGCCCGAAACTTCGTTAGCAATTTTAATTTTGCCTCGGTCCTGTGGTCCTGTGATCTCACCCTGCCTCCACTTGCCTTGTGATATTCTATTACCCTTTTAAGTACTTGATGTCTGTCACCCACACCTATTCGCACACTCCCTCCCCTTTTGAAAATCCCTAATAAAAACTTGCTGGTTTTGTGGCTTGTGGGGCATCACAGATCCCACCAACGTGTGATGTCTCCCCCGGATGCCCAGCTTTAAAATTTTCTCTCTTTTATACTCTGTCCCTTTATTTCTCAAGCCAGCCGACGCTTAGGAAAATAGAAAAGAATCTATGTGATTATCAGGGCAGGTCCCCCGATATCTTTCCTGTAGGGATGGGGCTTCCTGAGAGCTGAACTGCAGTGATTGTTATTTCTCTTTTTGATCTAGCCATTCATTGGAGCTATCTGGCTCTGGGCTGGTACTGGGGAATGTATGCAGAGTCTTGTGATATGATTAATCTTCAGGTCTCTCACCATAGATACCAGCACCTGCTCCGGTGGAGGTAGCAGTGGAGTGAAATGGATTCTGTGAGTCCTTGGTTGTATTTTTGTTAAGTGCTCTGGTTTTGTGTTAGTTGGCCTCCAGACAGGAGGGGGTGCTTTCAAGAGTGCATCAGCTGTGGTAGTATATGGAGGATCAGGTGATGAGTGGGGCTATAGTTCTCCCAGTAGATTGTGTTCTTTTTCTTCAGAGTTCCTAGGCTGTTCCACAGAGTCTGCAGCAGCATTCCACCTCCTTCAAAGGGTCTGTGGATTCTTTTCTCTCTCCTGATATGTTCTGTGGTAGTTCTTGAAGCAAAAGTTCATGATGTGAGTCTCCACCTGATGCTCTGTGCATCAGAGAGTGGGAGTTAGAAATTAGTCTTGCCTGCTATCTGCCATTTTTCCTCTTACAATCTGATCTTTTAAATTTCTGCAGTATTAGCTATTATGTCTTATTTTTCATTTTCGATTTTTCTTTTTTGATCTTTTCCCTTTTTTTTCATGGGTAGTCTGGCCATAGGTTCGTCATTTTTTTTTAATTTTAAAAAACAACTTTATGTTTTGTTAATCTTTTTTATTTTTTGTTTCATTTCAATTTATTTCTGCTCTGATATCTATTATTTATTTTCTTCTACTAATTTTGCATTTGGTTTGTTCTTGCTTTTTTACTTCTTTAAGATGTATCATTAAATTGCTCATTTAAGTTTTTCATCATTTTTGATGTTGGCACTTATCACTATAAACTTCCCTCTTAGTACTGCTTTCGCTGTATCCCATAGGTTTTCTTATGTTATGTTTCCATTTTCATTTCTTTCAAACATTCTTTCAATTTTTTTCTTAATTTCTTCATTGACCAACTGGTAATTCAGAAGCCTATTGTTTAGTTTCTACATATTTGCATAGTTTCCAAAATTCCTCTTGTTATCAATTTCTAGTTTTATTGTATTGTGGTCAGAGAAGATGCTTGATATTATTTAAATTTTTGGCTGTTTTATGACTTGTTTTTTGACCTAATCTATGGTCTATCTTTAAGAATGATATATGTGCTGAGGAAAAGAATATGCATTTTGCAGCTCTTGGATAAAATGTTCTGTAAATATATATTAGATCAATTTCATCTATATTTCAGATTAAATCTGAAGTATTTTTGTTGACTTTCTGTCTAAAAGATCTGTCCAATTCTGAAAGTTCAGTGTTGAAGTCTGCAGCTATTACTGTCTTGGGGGCCAATCTTTAATAACATTACCTTTGTATATCTGGGTGCTCCAGTGTTGGATGCAAATATATATAAAATAGTTGCATTTTTTTGCTGAATTGACCTTTTAATCATTACATAGTGTCCTTCTTTTTCTCTTATAGCTTTTTGTTGAAATCTATTATGTCTGATATAAGTATAGCAACTCCTGTCTTTTTTTGGTTTCCATTGGCATGAAATATCTTTTTCATTCCTTTGTTCTGAGTCTCTGTGTGCCTTTTTAGAAGTGTATTTCTTGTAGGCAACCAATCAGTGGCTCTTGTTTGTACTTCTGTTCAAGCAGTCTGTATCTTTTGAGTGAAGAGTTTAATTTAATTACTGGTTATTATTGTTAAGGAATGACTTACTCCTGCCATTTTGTTATTTGTTTTTCTGGATTTTTAATATTGTGTGTGTGTGGGTGGGGGGGGGGGTCTTCTTTTCCTTCTTTCTTTCATGTATATCTCAAGTGAGGGTGTTTTCTTTGGTGATATGATTTAGTTTCTTGCTCTTTATTTCTTTTGTATCTAATATATGATTTTGCTTTGAGGTTATCATGAGGCTTGCAAATACTATCTTCTAACCCATTATTTTAACCTGAAAACAGCTTAACACTATTTGAATAAACAAACAAGCAAAAAGAAAACTAACAAAACTCTATATCGTGACATCATACCCCACTTTTCAACTTGTGTCTACTTATATCTTATTGTATTATGTCTTGAAAAGTTGTAGTTATTACTTTTAATTGTTTTATTATTTATTCTTTCTACTTCAGATAAAAGTAATTTAGACACCACAGTTACAATGTTATAATGTTCTGTGTTTTTGTGTGTACTTATTATTACCAGTGAGTTTAATACCTTCAGGTGTCTGTTCATATCCTTTGCCCACTTTTTGATGGGGTCGTTTGTTTTTTTCTTGTAAATTTGTTGGAGTTCATTGTAGATTCTGGATATTAGCCCTTTGTCAGATGAGTAGGTTGTGAAAATTTTCTCCCATTTTGTAGGTTGCCTGTTCACTCTGATGGTAGTTTCTTTTGATGTGCAGAAGATCTTTAGTTGAATTAGATCCCATTTGTCAATTTTGGCTTTTGTTGCCATTGCTTTTGGTGTTTTAGACAAGAAGTCCTTGCCCATGCCTATGTCCTGAATGGTAATGCCTAGGTTTTCTTCTAGGGTTTTTATGGTTTTAGGTCTAACATTTAAGTCTTTAACCCATCTTGAATCAATTTTTGTATAAGGTGTAAGGAAGGGATCCAGTTTCAGCTTTCTCCATATGGCTAGCCAGTTTTCCCACCACCATTTATTAAATAGGGAATCCTTTCCCCATTGCTTGTTTTTCTCAGGTTTGTCAAAGATCAGATAGTTGTAGATATGTGGCGTTATTTCTGAGGGCTCTGTTCTGTTCCATTGATCTATATCTCTGTTTTGGTACCGGTACCATGATGTTTTGGTTATTGTAGCCTTGTAGTATAGTTTGAAGTCAGGTAGTGTGATGCCTCCAGCTTTCTTCTTTTGGCTTAAGATTGACTTGGCGATGTGGGCTCTTTTTCAGTTCCATATGAACTTTAAAGTAGTTTTTTCCAATTCTGTGAAGAAAGTCATTGGTAGCTTGATGGGGATGGCATTGAATCTATAAATTACCTTGGACAGTATGGCCATTTTCACGATATTGATTCTTCCTACCTATGAGCATGGAATGTTCTTCCATTTGTTTGTATCCTCTTTTATTTCATTGAGCAGTGGTTTGTAGTTCTCCTTGAAGAGGTCCTTCACATCCCTTGTAAGTTGGATTCCTAAGTATTTTATTCTCTTTGAAGCAATTGTGAATGGGAGTTCACTCATGATTTGGCTCTCTGTCTGTTATTGGTGTATAAGAATGCTTGTGATTTTTGTACATTGATTTTGTATCCTGAGACTTTGCTGAAGTTGCTTATCAGCTTAAGGAGATTTTGGGCTGAGACAATGGGGTTTTCTAGATATACAATCATGTCATCTGCAAACAGGGACAATTTGACTTCCTCTTTTCCTAATTGAATACCCTTGATTTCCTTCTCCTGCCTAATTGCCCTGGCCAGAACTTCCAACACTATGTTGAATAGAAGTGGTGAGAGAGGGCATCCCTGTCTTGTGCCAGTTTTCAAAGGGAATGCTTCCAGTTTTTGCCCATTCAGTATGATATTGGCTGTAGGTTTGTCATAGATAGCTCTTATTATTTTGAGATACTTCCCATCAATACCTAATTTATTGAGAGTTTTTAGCATGAAGCATTGTTGAATTTTGTCAAAGGCCTTTTCTGCATCTATTGAGATAATCATGTAGTTTTTGTCTTTCAAAAGAAGACATTTATGCAACCAAAAGACACATGAAAAAATGCTCATCATCACTGGCCATCAGAGAAATGCAAATCAAAACCACAATGAGATACTGTCTCACACCAGTTGGAATGGCAATCATTAAAAAGTCAGGAAACAACAGGTGCTGGAGAGGATGTGGAGAAATAGGAACACTTTTACACTGTTGGTGGGACTGTAAAGTAGTTCAACCATTGTGGAAGTCAGTGTGGCGATTCCTCAGGGATCTAGAACTAGAAATACCATTTGACCCAGCCATCCCATTACTGGGTATATACCCAAAGGACTATAAATCATGCTGCTATAAAGACCAATGCACACGTATGTTTATTGCGGCATTATTCACAATAGCAAAGACTTGGAACCAACTCAAATGTCCAACAATGGTAGACTGGATTAAGAAAATGTGGCATATATACACCATGGAATACTATGCAGCCATAAAAAATGATGAGTTCATGTCCTTTGTAGGGACATGGATGAAACTGGAAATCATCATTCTCAGTAAACTATCACAAGGACAAAAATCCAAACACCGCATGTTCTCACTCATAGGTGGGAATTGAACAATGAGAACACATGGACACAGGAAGGGGAACATCACACTCTGGGGACTGTTGTGGGGTGGGGGTAGGGGAGTGGGATAGCTTTAGCAGATGTACCTAATGCTAAATGACAAGTTAATGGGTGCAGCACACCAGCATGGCACATGCATACATATGTAACTTACCTGCACATTGTGCACATGTACCCTAAAACTTAAAGAATAGTAATAATAAAAAAATAAAATAAAAGTATTTAGATTAAAAAAATCTTCAGGTGATTATTTATTTCTCATTAGTTTTTTTCTTCAGCACTTTAAATATGTCATGTTATTCTCTCCTGGCATGTAAGGTTTCCACTGTAAAGTCTGCTGCCGCAGATGTGTTGGAGCTCTGTTGCATGTTATTTGTTTCTTTTCTCTTGCTGCTTTTAGATTTCTTTTGTTATGCTCGACTTTTGTGAGCTAGTTTATTAAATACCTTAAGGTAGTCTTCTTTGGATTATATCTCTTTGGAGTTCTATAATCTTTTTGTATTTGTATATTGATTTTTTTCTCTAGGTTTGGGAAGTTTCATGTTATTATCCCTTTGAACAAACTTTCTGCTTCTATTTATTCTTCTGCCTCCTTTTTAAGGCTAATAATTCTGAGATTTGCCCCTTTGAGGCTATTTTCTAAATCCCTTAGAGATGCTTCATTGTTTTATTTTAGTTTTTTTTCCTTTGTCTCCTCTGACTGTATTTTCAAAGACTCTTTCTTGAACCTCACTACTCCTTTCTTCTGTTTTGTGTATTCTGCTATTAAAGTACTCTGAAGCATTCTTTAGCATGCCAATTGCATTTTTCACCTTCAGAATTTCTGATTGATTCCTTGTAATTATTTCAATCTCTCTGTTACACTTCTCTACAAAATTTAAGTATTCCTCCTCTGTGTTATTCCTAATTTTGTTGAGTTTCCTTTTACAGATCTCTGTTTCCAGAGAATTCATCCCTGGTGGTTTATTTAGTTCATTTGGTGAGTTCAAGTCTTAATGGATGATGTTGATGCTAGTAGATGTTCTTTGGTGTCTGGGCATTGAAGAATTATGTATTTATTGTAGTCTTCACTGTCTGGGCTTATTTATAGCCATCCTTCTTGGAAACTTTTTCAGATATTATAAAAGACTTGAGTGTTGTAATCTAAGCTGTATCTGTTTTAGTGGGCACCGCAAGTCCAGTAATACTGTGATTCTTGCAGACTTGTAGAGGTACCACTTTGATGGTCTTGGACAAGATCCAGGAGAATTCTCTGGATGACCAGGCAGAAACACTTGTTCTCTTCTCTTACTTTCTTCCAAACATACAGAGTCTTTCTGTTCTGAGCCACCTAAAGCTAGAGCTGGAGTGGCACAAGCAACCCTGTTGTCACTAATGCTATAAGTGAGCTGGGTCAGATCTGAAGCCAGCACAGCACTGGTTCTCACCCAAGGCCATATACCCACTCTCAGGCTACTGCCTATAGTCCCTCAAGGCCCTAGGGCTTTACAATCAGCAGATGACACATGCTGTAGTTATATTATCTATTTTTGTTTTTATGTAAATTACACATAACAACCACATATGAGAGGGTGCTGAAAGTCAGTATTACATTTCCTTGTTTTCAACTTGTATAATAGGCAAAAGTTTCAAGGGAGAATGAGTCTCTAATATCCAATCATTTGTATTCTTATCATTAACAACTACTTTGAAATAAATTTTGTCTCCAAGGAGAGTTTCAGTTTTGTTCTCCTACAATTATGCTCTTTTCTGTCTTCAAATGGTAAGGGACTATGTTACTTGAGTCAAGACTAAGTTGAATTTACACTGAAACATCATTAATTTAAACTAATTTGGGAGAAATACAGGCCTGAAAGACAAAATGTTTTAAAAAGAAATAGCTTTACACACAATCCATCAGTGGGGGCAATATAGCATTTGCAAAGGAGCAAAGCTACTTTAATGAAGAGGTAAACATATAATTGGAATGCCAGTTACTCTTCAGAAAATGTGAGATTAAATAAGTTTGTTCTCTTAAGGAGAATAGGTAAATTTTAGCATGCCATGGAGTTTGGTAACAAAACCTATTTTCTTACGTAGAACACAGAAAACAATAATCGTCACATTTGTTTTTCTTCTTGGCTGACTATTGTTGCTGTTCCTTTGTTTTGGATTTAGTTGTTGCTCTCTGTGTGTCCTTTTGGACTTGATATTTGTGATAGTTCCTTGCTTTCTCAGGTAACTTCAATTATATCCTGGACATCAGACCCATTTTTTTTCTATATGCTCATAGTCTTGGTTCAGCCTGGTAATTCTGTACCTGGTTCTGGTTCCTGGAGTCAGCTCAGGCAGAGCCTTGATACAACCAATTATTTACCTTTGCTACTCTAACACATGGGTTTTATCATAAATTCCAAATTAATATAGCATACCTTTATATTTTACTCTACCTCCAAATAATGTGATTACCTAGATTGAGCCTAATGTATATGGGGAGTAGTTAACCATTTAAGAAAACTTCCTGGACCAAAAATGCACTTGGCTTTCATCTGTTTACTGATATCTACCTGAAGAGATTTCATTCCTTTAGAATATGATGTTGCAATCCGTTAAAAATAGTAACACACTAGAAAAGGTCATATTTTAAGTGATCATTGATATTTATATATATGTTTATCACAAAAAACTGGAGAGCAAATTTTGATAAGGATTGAAGAACATGAAGGCACTATTCTTATCACAAATTACATATGGGTAATATTTTTACCATTCTTTGGAACAGCAGACTGAGTCAATGTTTCGCCGTCTAGGTGTTGACCTTCTACATTTATCCTTAAAATATAATAGAGGAAATATAGGAGAGTTACCTTTTCATTTAATCATCTTCCTTTTTCTCCTAGACTTCTAAATGCTAGTATGCCCCAGGGTTCATCTTTAGTCCTCTTGTCTAAGAACACTCACTCCTTTCATGTTCCCATCTTGTCTCATAGTTTTAAATATAATCTATGTGCTCAAGATGCCCAGATTTATACATCTAGGTAGGACCAATCTCCTGAACTCCAGACTCAGATACTCAGCTGCCTCTTTGGCATTTCTACATAGTAGCCTATTGAAATGTAGTTAAATCATGTCATTGCTATGCTTAAAACACTGAAATGGCTTCCAAATTCACTATGAAAACAAGCTAATGTCTTTACAGTGAACTACAGTACCCTGCATGAAATACTGTCCCCATTCCCTCCTGCCCTCCACGATATCATTTTAACCTTGTTTCCTACAACTACCCCTTTCTCACTCAGCTTTGACCATACTGACCTTGCTATTCCTTGAACAAAACAGATATATCGCTACTAGAGTCTTTGCACTGGCTGTAACCTCTGCTTGAATAATCCCTCCAGTAGTCTGTGTGGCTAAATATTTCAATTTCTCTGAATCTTTTTTTTTAATGAATCTTTCTATCCTAGTCAACTTATTTTAAATCATGTAGGGCTCACAGTATCTTACATTCTGCTCTACTTTTAAAAATACATAGCATTTATCACCTTCTAGTATACAACATAGTAGTCTTATTTTATTTATTGTTTACTTTTTGCTGCTTGTTGCTAGAATGTAGGTTCCATGAAGGCTAGAATATTTATTTTATTTACTAATAAAGTCCAAGAACACAGATAAATGCCTGGCACATATTAAATGCCCAATACATATTATTTGAATTAATAAGAGTATTGACAAAGTTAGCAGATTTACTGGGCTTTAAAGATATGGGCTTTAAAGATAGACTTTTTCCCCAAATCATAATAATAAACAGAAATGAAAGGAATAAAAAACTGATTTATGAAAGAATTACCTTTCAAAATGTACAAAAGCAACTCTCGGCATCTTCTTTTAGGTAGGTAAACTGCAATGCAAGAAAGGGACTACAGGGATGGTAAACCAGGCTCCAAACCATGCTACTACAATACTAAATCTATATCTTATAATAAAGGGGGAGGTGAATCTAGATAAAACATTAAATTACTTGGTTTTATATATATATACATAAAAATATATATAAATTGCAATGTTATATTTTTGTTTTAAAGCTAACACATGAGAAGAAGAGCAGAGTATGTATTTTTGTTGAGCAATGCTTCTCGAAGTGTGTTCCAAGGAATTATCATTTCAAATTATGTTAATATAAGTCTCTGAAATAAAAGGATACTGTTGTCAATTAAGTTTGGGGAATGCTAAGTTAATCAAATTTAAATTGGTATCCTTACATTATGATTTCTAAGGCTTTAATATACTTATTATTTTGAATCATCTAAATGAGAGGTGAAGAAGACTGCACATTTTAGATGTATTTAACTAAAAATACTTCCCTTCTTTTTCCCTCTAGAGCATCTTATGAAACTACCTATGTAAAGAATACACTTTAGCTGTAGAGGTTGGACATAATACCTCATATGTGAAAGTTATAAGAAGTCTTATTTCACACAAATTAAGGAAGAATATTCTAACTATTGAAGCTGTACAGAAGTCAACTGTTCTTTTTTTAAGTAGTAAACTTCCTGACAATTGATTTTTCAAACATTAAATGGAACTTTGTTAGGGATACTGTAGAGGGGGTTCCCATATTGAATAAAGCATTGGGCACTCAGAGGTGCCTTTTAATCGTAAACTTTTATTATATAATTATAAGATTTGATGGGATTCTCATTAAGACCCTGCTTGCCACATCTAAGAAGAGTAGCAGACACCTTACCAGCTCTAGCAATGAAGTCAATTTAGTCATCCTGGTTTATTGTGTTTTGCTTTTCTAATGGAAAGGATAACAACAAAAAAGTATGGAAATGATAAATGCTATTAAGGACCTGTTTCCTTCTACCTGCATAGTAGGATTCCATTTTTAATTCTACACAGAAAAACACCAATTAACTAGAACCTCACTATCTGTCAATTCCTAGTTAAGAGTAGTGTTTATTTTCTCAGTTTTATTTTCTTTCCTTTCCTTTTTGTTCCTTCCCTCCCTTTCTCCTTTCATACCTCTTTCTTCCCTCCTTTCTTCCTTATTTTCTTCATTACTTCCTTCCTCTCCTTCCTTCCTTTCTCCTCTGCCTCCCTTCCTTTTCTCCTTCCTCCCTCTCTTTCTTTCTCCCTTCCTTCCCTCCTCCATCCCTCCATCCTTTCCTTCCTTCCTTTCTTCTTTCTTTCCTTCCTTCCTTTTTTATTCCTTTCTTTTTTCTTTTTGGCTCCACTTGGCTTTCAGCAAAATATAACTCACAGTATCAAACCAATAATGCTGGTTGATGCAAGAAAAATTTACTGTACTAGAGTTAATATCCTGTTGTTTCTACACTTCAATATCTAAGACTAAATGTGTAGAATTTATAAGTTGAAAAATAATTCAGTTTCCATAAGATACTCAGTTAATCAGAGCAAAAGTCAGTTACTCTACCTATTAAAGCAGGGTGGATGCATTTAATTACTTATAATTATAAGATAATAAACAGGTCTTGGGAAGAAGTGTAGATAGTTTCTTTTAAATCTAATAGGTGTACATTTCTTATTGAACAAAACTAATCATTTTTCCACTATAATACACGTAAATGCAGAGGAGAATAAATAATTTCTCTGGGATTACTGAGGATCTAACATGAAGTAGACTGTCACTAGCATAAATGTCTTTGAAATACAGTACTTTTTATCCTTGAAATATATGTAAATTTTTATTCTAATCCATAGTAATGAAAGAAACCCTCAAATGAAAATTTAGTATATTTAGACTATAGTTTTGGAAATTTTTAGAGTAGCACTGCATACTCCTGGATTCTTCAACATGAAGGTGGACAACACTTTGGCTTCCAGCAGACTTAATAACTTTACTGTTAGCTATGCTATAGAAGAGATTGATTTTATGGGTAGGAATTTGGACTGGATCATCTTTAAAAACAGTATAAACTCTCAGACTCTACACAAAACCTGGATCAAATTTCTCCAGACTGTGATCTGGAGTTATCAATTTTAAACAAGCTTCTAAAGTGATTCTAATGTATGTCGAGGTTTTAAAACCACTATATTATATGACATGTAAACTTCCTATCATGTTGTAATTTTATAAAGGCTTTCAATATCAAGGTTTGAAACAGATAACTGATCACGATATCTAACACCCATGAGTCTTGGTTAATTAAAGTTTGAATAGAAGAAAAGGTCTTTATGAAGTCATTTTATAGCTTTGAAAGCTTTTGAACTTTAAGGACAGAATGCAGGTACATCAAAAGCAATCTGACTGCATAAATGTCTTCTTTTGAGAAGTGTCTGTTCGTGTCCTTTGCCCACTTTTTGATGGGGTCGTTTGTCTTTTTCTTGTAAATTTGTTGGAGTTCATTGTAGATTCTGGATATTAGCCCTTTGTCAGATGAGTAGGTTGTGAAAATTTTCTCCCATTTTGTAGGTTGCCTGTTCACTCTGATGGTAGTTTCTTTTGCTGTGCAGAAGCTCTTGAGTTTAATTAGATCCCATTTGTCAATTTTGGCTTTTGTTGCCATTGCTTTTGGTGTTTTAGACATGAAGTCCTTGCCCATGCCTATGTCCTGAATGGTAATGCCTAGGTTTTCTTCTAGGGTTTTTATGGTTTTAGGTCTAACATTTAAGTCTTTAATCCACCTTGAATTGATTTTTGTATAAGGTGTAAGGAAGGGATCCAGTTTCAGCTTTCTCCATATGGCTAGCCAGTTTTCCCAGAACCATTTATTAAATAGGGAATCCTTTCCCCATTGCTTGTTTTTGTCAGGTTTGTCAAAGATCAGATACTTGTAGATATGTGGCATTATTTCTGACAGCTCTGTTCTGTTCCATTGATCTATATCTCTGTTTTGGTACCAGTACCATGCTGTTTTGGTTACTGTAGCCTTGTAGTATAGTTTGAAGTCAGGTAGTGTGATGCCTCCAGCTTTGTTCTTTTGGCTTAGGATTGACTTGGCAATGCGGGCTCTTTTTTTGTTCCATATGAACTTTAAAGTAGTTTTTTCCAATTCTGTGAAGAAAGTCATTGGTAGCTTGATGGGGATGGCATTGAATCTGTGAATTACCTTGGGAAGGATGGCCATTTTCATGATATTGATTCTTCCTACCCATGAGCATGGAATGTTCTTCCATTTGTTTGTATCCTCTTTTATTTCCTTGAGCAGTGGTTTGTAGTTCTCCTTGAAGAGGTCTTTCACATCCCTTGTAAGTTGGATTCCTAGGTATTTTATTCTCTTTGAAGCAATTGTGAATGGGAGTTCACTCATGATTTGGCTCTCTGTTTGTCTGTTATTGATGTATAAGAATGCTTGTGATTTTTGCACATTGATTTTGTATCCTGAGACTTTGCTGAAGTTGCTTATCAGCTTAAGGAGATTTTGGGCTGAGACAATGGGGTTTTCTAGATATACTATCATGTCATCTGCAAACAGGGACAATTTGACTTCCTCTTTTCCTAATTGAATACCCTTGATTTCCTTCTCCTGCCTAATTGCCCTGGCCAGAACTTCCAACACTATGTTGAATAGAAGTGGCGAGAGAGGGCATCCCTGTCTTGTGCCAGTTTTCAAAGGGAATGCTTCCAGTTTTTGCCCATTCAGTATGATATTGGCTGTGGGTTTGTCATAAATAGCTCTTATTATTTTGAGATACGTCCCATCAATTCCTAATTTATTGAGAGTTAAAACACATGAAAAAATGCTCACCATCACTGGCCATCAGAGAAATGCAAATCAAAACCACAATGAGATACCATCTCACACCAGTTAGAATGGCAATCATTAAAAAGTCAGGAAACAACAGGTGCTGGAGAGGATGTGGAGAAATAGGAACACTTTTACACTGTTGGTGGGACTGTAAACTAGTTCAACCCTTGTGGAAGTCAGTGTGGCGATTCCTCAGGGATCTAGAACTAGAAGTTCCATTCGACCCAGCCATCCCATTACTGGGTATATACCCAAAGGACTATAAATCATGCTGCTATAAAGACCAATGCACACGTATGTTTATTGCGGCATTATTCACAATAGCAAAGACTTGGAACCAACCCAAATGTCCAACAATGATAGACTGGATTAAGAAAATGTGGCACATATACACCATGGAATACTATGCAGCCATAAAAAATGATGAGTTCACGTCCTTTGTAGGGACATGGATGAAATTGGAAATCATCATTCTCAGTAAACTATCGCAAGAACAAAAAACCAGACACCGCATATTCTCACTCATAGGTGGGAATTGAACAATGAGAACACATGGACACAGGAAGGGGAACATCACACTCTGGGGACTGTTGTGGGGTGGGGGGAGGGGGGAGGGATAGCATTGGGAGATATACCTAATGCTAGATGACGAGTTGGTGGGTGCAGCGCACCAGCATGGCACATGTATACATATGTAACTTACCTGCACATTGTGCACATGTACCATAAAACCTAAAGTATAATAATAATAATAATAATAATAATAATAAAAGAAAAGAAAAGCAATCTGAAAATGATATTTAAGGACAAATTGAAATTTTCTCCTGTAGCAGATATAGATCTCAGTTGTATGATTATGTAACATTGTTAACCATCACTTGTCATTGTATATGAAATGAAAATATAATTCAGAAAATTGTTTAATGTGATTACCTAAAGCTTTAAACATTAACGTTTAAACTTTTTTTATTTCTTTACAGAGCACAGGTAAAGTAGATTTGGAATAATTCTTAAGGGTCCTAGTATATTTGGAATAATACATGAGCAATGTCTTCAACTTAAAATGACTGCTGCATTGGGCCCTAACAAGGGAGTCAGTCTGTCCTTTGGAGGTTTGAAACCAGGCATTGACTTCTCCTTTGTAGCAATGAGAGTCCTAGAGGGCATCTTCTTTCAACAGGAAGCTGTGATTAGGACAAATACCTAATGCATGTGGGGCTTAAAACCTAGAAGATGGGTTGATAGGTGAAGCAAACCACCATGGCACACGTATACCTATGGAACAAACCTGCAGGTTCTGCACATGTATCCCAGAAACTTAAAGTAAAAAAAAAAAAAAAAAAAAAAATAGGAGGCCATGACAATTTTCCCACTTCACTCTTCTTTGACTTGTTCATTCTGGGCTTTTTTTTTTTTTTTTTTTTTTTTTTGCATGCCTACATAAACTTTAGAATCAGTTCATCAATATTCTCAAAATAACTTGCTGGGATTTTTATTAGAACTGCACTGAATCTATATATCAAGTTGAGAAGAGCTGACATCTTGAGAATATTGTCATGCTATTCATGAATATGGAACATCTCTCTATTTAGTTTTTAAAATATATTTTATCAGAATTTTGTAGCTTTTCTCATAGAGATAATCTGCAACTTACAATGGTTTGACTTACAATTGTTCTACTTTATGATGGTGTGAAAGCTATACACATTCAGTAGAAAGCACACTTCTAGTGCTTATAAAGCCATTCTGTATTTCTCTTTTTAAACAGTATTTAATAAATGACATGACATATTCAACACTTTAAAATAGGCTTTAAGTTAGATGATTTTGCCTAATGTAAGCTAATGTAAGTGTTCTGAGCACTTTAAGCTAGATTAGGCTATCATATTTAATAAGTGAGATGTATTAAATGCATTTTTGACATGATATTTTCAACTTATGATGGGTTAAAGCCCATCATAAGTTGAGAAGCATCTGCATCAGTCTTGTGCATAATTTGTTAGATTTGTAACAATTTCATTATTTGGGTAAAGAAAATGTGTTTTGGATTTCAAATTCTATGTGTTCATTGTTGGCATATAACACCAGCATGGCACATGTATACATATGTAACTTACCTGCACATTGCGCACATGTACCATAGAGCCTAAAGTATAATAATAATAATAATAATAAAAAGAAGAAAAAATAAATAAATAAATAAAAGAAAATTAAAATAAACAGTAACAATTTGTGAAGCAAAAAAATAAATAAATAAATAAATCAATTGACTTTTGTATATTAACCTTGTATCCTCCAACTTGCTGTAATTGATATACATGTTTATTAGTTCAATAATATTTTTTTCATTTTTTCACATTTTCTACATAGATAATCATGCCATTTACAAATACAGTTTTATTTCTACCTTCTTAATCTATACACTTTCTGTCTTCTTTTCTAGTACATTAGCTCAGACTTCTAGTACAGTGTTGAAAAAGCAGTTGTGAGAGGGACATCATTGCCTTTTTCCTGATCTTAGTGGAAAAGCTTTTAATTTCTCATCATTAAGTATGATGCTAACTGTAGATGTTCTTCATTAAGTTGAGGAAGTTATCCTGTATTTTCACATTACTAAGTGTTTTTATGATGATTGGGTGTGGATATTGTCAGATGCATTTCCTGAATCTATCGATATCATCACATGATTTTTCAAGCCTATTGCTGTATTTGATTATATTCATTGATGTTTGAATGTTGAACCAGCCCAGCATACTTGGGATAAATATCAGCTGGTTGCATTTCATAATTATTTTTATAGTTGATCATTTAAGTTTGCTCATCTATGTTCATGAAAATATTGGTTTGTAGTTTCCATGTTGTGTATTTTTTCTAATTATGCTACTGGTATAATGTGGGTCTTAAAGAAAAATAAAGTATTTTTTTCTGCTTCTATTTTCCAAAAGAGATTGTAGAGAATTGGTATAATTTTTTTCTAAATGTTTTATAGAATTCACCAGTGAATCCATCTGTTCCTAAAGCAGTATGATTTGTGAGGAAACTAATTATCATTTCAATTACTTTATTAGACCTAGGTATATTCAGATTGTCTATTTCTTCTTGTGTGAGTTTTGGCAGATCATGCCTTTCAAGGAACTGGTCCATTTCAGCTATATTATCAAATTTGTAAGCATAGAGTTGTTTACAATATTCCATTATTATCCTTTTAACATCGATTGGATCTGTAGTGATGTTTCCCTCTCCATCTCTGATATCAGTAATTTCTATTTTTCCTCTTTTTTTCTTAGTTATCCTGGCTAGAGGCTTATCAATTTTATTTTTCTTTTCAAAGAGCTAGTTTTTGTTTCATTGATTATCTCAATTGATTTTCTGTTTCTTCTACTTAATTTAATACAATTTATTCAAGTTCTCCCAGTTTCTTATGGTGGAATGTTAAAGTATTAATTTTAGATCTTTCTTCTTTTCTAGTATATGTGTCAAATATTATTAGATTCTCTCTGAACATCTTAACACTGCTTTCATTGTATCTTACGAACATTGATAAGTTGTATTTTTGTTTAGTTAAAAAGTTTTTAAATTTCTCTTGAGATGTCTTATTTAACACAATTTGTTACTTAGAATTATGTCATTTAATCTAAGTATATTGGGATTTCCCAGGTATCTTTCTGTTATTGACTTCTAGCTTAATTTCATTATGGTTGGAGAGCAGAAATTGCATGTTTTCTTTTTCAAAAATAAAAATTTAAAGTGAGTTTTATGAACTAAAATGTTTATCTTTGTGAATATTCCATATGATCTTAAGAAGTATGTGTACTCTGCTGCTGTTGGATGGAAAAATTTATAGATATCAATTATATTCAGTTGACTGATAGTGCTATTAATTTTAGTTATGTTCTTACTGATTTTCTGCCTATTGGATCTGACCATTCCTGAGAGATGTTAAAATTTCCAACTGTAATATGGATTTATATATTTCTCCTAGCAGTTCTATAAGTGTTTGCCACACATATTTGACAGTTTTGTTAGGAACAAAGACATCACAGATTGTTATATCTTCTTGGAGTATTGACCATTTTATCATTTTTATTTTTAAGTTCTGGGGTACATGTGCAGAATGTGCAGGTTTGTTACATAGGTAAATGTGTGCCATGGTGGTTTTCTGCACCTATAAGTCCATTGCCTAGGTGTTAAGCTCAGCCAGCATTATCTATTTTTCCTAATGCTCTACCTCCCCCTTCCCCACCCCTGACAGGCCCCAGTGTGTGTTGTTCCCCTCCCTGTGTCCCTGTGTTCTCATTGTTCAGCTCCTTCTTGTACGTGAAAACACGTGCTGTTTGGTGTTCTGTTCCTGCATTAGTTTGCTGAGGATAATGGCTTCCAGCTCCATCCATGTCCCTGCAAAGGACATAATCTCATCCCTTTTATGACTGCATAGTATTCCATGATGTATATCTACCATATTTTCTGTATCCAGTCTATGACTGATGGACATTTTGGTTGATTCCATGTCTTTAAATTTACCTCTTTATTTCTGATAACTTTCTTTGCTTTGAAGTCTGTTCTGCCCCACATTAGTATCCACTACTCCTGCTTTCCATGATTTGTGTTAGCATGATGCATTTTTGTCTAATTTTTAACTTTTAATCTGTATGTGTATTTACATACAAACTGAGTTTTTTCTAGACAACATGTACTTTAGCTTGTTTTATCATACTCTGCCAGTTTTTCTCTATTAGTTTGTATATTTAGATTATTTATATTTTAAGCAATTGCCAATATAGACAGGTTAACATCTATTATATTAATGTTTTCTGTTTGCTGCTCTTGTTCTTTTTTCTATTTTTGTTCTTTACACTTTTTCCATTGTTTGTGATTCTATTTGAGCATTTAGTTTTAATTTCTATCTTTTCAAAAGTGTCAATTATATTTTTATTTCTTTATTTAGTGGTTGCCTCAGACTCTGCAATATACATTTACAATTAATCCAACTCAAATTTCAAATAAGATTTAATTGCTTAATGAGTAGTGCAACTACTTTATAATAAAATATTTTAATTGCTCTCTCTCATTTGTTATATGTTTATTGTCATTTATTTTACTTATACATAAGCATATATAAGCATAAGTGGATAGATACATATGATAAAATACATTGTTGTTACCATTTAAAGCAAAATGTTTTCTTTTGGGTTAATTAAGTAAAATAATCTGTCCAACAAACTCCCATGACACAAGTTTACCTATATAACAAACCTGCACATGTACTCTTACTTAAACAAAGTTAAATTTGGTAAATAAGTAAATAAAATATTTTTTAAAATAAAAAATGAGAAAAATAAAAGTTTTATCTTACCTTCAATTATTTATCCAGCAATGGTTTTTATTTCTTTATGCAAACTCAAGTTTCTTAAGTATATCATTTAAGTTCTTTCTGTATAACTTAACATTTTGTAAGGTAGGTCTAGTAGCAACAAATAGCCTCAATTTTCATCTGAAAATGTCTTTATTTCTACTTCACAATTTTTATTATGATAAAACACATAACATAAGATTTACCTCTTAACAAACGTTTAATTATACCAAAGAATATTGTTAACTATAGGTACAATGTTGTATAGCAAATGTTTAGAACTTATTTGTCTTTTTTACTGAAACTTTATACCTATTGGTCAGCAACTTACCATTTTTCTTCCTAGAATCTCCTGGCAACCACCATTCCATACTTTCTTTCTATGACTTTCACTATCTTACATAACTCAGATAAGTAGAATCATGCAATATTAGCCCTTCTTTTACTGGGTTGTTTAACTTACCATAATATCCCTAATGTTCATGTGTGTATGTGTGTTGTTTCAAATGGAAGGATCTCTGTTTTGTTCAAGGCTAAATAATATTATATCTATATGCCGCATTTTGTTTATCTACTCATCTATCAATGAACACAAGGTTGTTTTTATGTCTCAGATATTATTAATAATGCTGCAATGCACATGGAAGTGCACATTTTTTTCCAAGATACTCATTTCAATTGTTTTCGATATATATCCAGAAGACAGATTACTGGATTATATGGAAATTCTATTTTTAATTATCTTAGTAACACCTATATTGTTTTCCATAATAGCTATACCAATTTACATGTTCAACAACAGCGTAGGGAGCTCCCTTTTCTCCAAAGTCTCTACAACATTGGCTATCATTTTTTATGATAGCAACCCTAACAGATATTAGTTAGATGATACCTCATAGAGTATTTATTTGTGTTTTCCTGATAATTAGTGATATTGAGGATTGTTTTATGTATTTGTTGGCCATCTTAATGCCTTATTTGGAGAAAGGTCTATTGAGGTTCTTTGTTCATTTTTAAATCAGATTACTTGCTTATTTGCTATTAACCTCTTATCAGAGCCATTGCTGCACCCTAAATCATGGCTTCATGGCCACTCTGCACATTTCATGCCTAGAATACTGGTGCTTTTGCTGCAAATGAAACACCTATATCCTGTTTGCAAGTGTCACTGCAGCTATGTGCATGCCCATGCTTCACAACCCAGCTTTCCAGATGCTTCAAAAACACCTGTGTCTTGCTAACAATCACCAATGTGGCAATAAAAAAAATGCACTCCAGCCACTCATGTCACTCCTGCACTGGACCCCAGAGACATTGTCCATCAAAGTATGCCCACACTCCTGACTCTAGCTTCATGGCTTTTAATTGAGCACCATGCACTGGACACCAGTAACACCAACACTGCTGACACAACCATGAGCTACACCTGACACCAAGAGGGATGCCATCAGCCACGAATTCTCTTTTAAGAGTAAAAGAGATCAAAACCCTGACAGACTTCTCCATGAAAGACCCAACATCCCTCACCATTTCTGTGGACAGCCACATAATTGTCTACTGATAAGCTCTTCAACATTGCCAAGGTTAATCTCATCTGACAAAGCTGCACAAAGACTACATTGCTGTGCTCCCACAACAGCAAGAATTGTCACACCCAACCCAGATGGCAACCTTGCATCCACCTACAGGTGAAGGTCTTTCCCCACAAAATCAGTCTATATAGGTATATGCACAGCAAGATGACCAAATAGAAGCATTCACCAATTGCCTTCCACACAGGAACACAAAACTGAACAACTGTACACATAAAAAAGCACATTTATAAGAACCAAAATTTAGAACCACCAAGGCAGTACCTCTACAAGTCTGAATGAGCCACAGAATTGGGCTTGGGGTGCCCCCTAATTCAGATATAGCTGCAGTGACACAAAACTTAAATTGAGACACTCAAGTCCCATTGAATACATGGAAAGCCTTCCCAAGAAGGACACTTACAAACAAGCCCAGATTGTGATGACCATAATTCTTAACCCTTCAATGCCCAGACACAAACAAAAATCCAGAAGCATCAAGACCAACCAGGAAAACATGATCTCACCAAAAGAACTAAATAAGGCAGGCACCAGAAACCAATCCTAAAAAAAAAGAAAAAAAATACAGATATGTGACATTTTAGACAGAAAATTCCAAATAGCTATTTTGAGGAAATGAAATGAAAATCAAGATAACACAGAGAATAAATTGAAAACGTCATCATACAAATTTTAGAAACATATTGAAATAATTAAGCAGTATCAAGTAGAAATTCTGGAGCTGAAAATGCAATTGATATACAAAAGAAAGCATCAGAGTCTCTTAACAGCAGAATTGGTCAAGCTGAAGAAAGAATTAGTGACCTTGAAAATAGGCTCTTTGAAAACACACAGTCAGAGGAAACAATAAAAAGAATAAAAAAGACTGACACATGCACACAAGATCTAAAAAATAGCCTTAAAAGGGAAATCTAAGCGGCATTGGCCTTAAAGAAGAGGTAGAAAGATAGATAAGAGTAGAAAGTTTATTCAAAGGGATAATAACAAAGAACATCCCACAGAAAAATATATTAATATGCAAGTATAAAGCTAAAGAACTTCAAGCAGATTTAACCCAAATAAGACTACCACAAGACATTTAATAATCAAACTCCCAAAGTTCAAGGAAAAGAAAGGACCCTAAAAGCAGCAATAGAAAAGAAACAAACAACATTAAATGGAGCTCCAATATGTCTGGCAGCAAATCTTTCCACGGAAATCTTACCGGGTAGGAGAGCATGACAGGACATATTAAAAATACTGAAGAAAAAAACCCTGCATCCTAGGATAGTATATTCAGGGAAAATATCCTTCAAACATGAAGGAGAAATAAATACTACCTCAGACAAACAAAAGCTAAGGTATTTCATAACCACCAGACCTGTCTCACAAGAAATGCTAAAGGAAGTTCTTCAACCTGAAAGAAAATGATGTTACTCCTGGGTAATAGTAAGTACACAGAAAATCACAGAATATTATAACACTGTAATTGTGCTCTGCAAACTATTCATACCTTGAGTAGAAAGACCAAATATTGAAGCAATCAAAATAGTAACTACAATAACTTTTGAAGACATAGATAGTAGAAGATATAAGTGGAAACAACAAAAAGATCAAAAGCAAGGGGATGAAGTTAAAGTGTAGTGTTTTATTTGTTTATTTTTCCTTGCTTGTTGGTTAGCTAGATTGTTTATGCAATCAGTGTTAAGTTGTCATTAAGTTTAAAATAATGTGTTATTATTTGCAATCCTCATGGTAACTTCAAATTAAAAAAAACATACAACAGATACACAAAAAGTAAAAGCAAAAAATGAGAACATACCACCAGAACAAAATCACCTTTACTAAAAGGAACATAGGAAGGAAGGAAATGAAGGGAGAGAAGACCACAATAATGGAAAACAAATTAAAATATGGCAGGAGTAAGCTCTTACTTATCAATAATAACATTGAATTTAATCTTACTGAACAATCCAATCAAAAGACATAGAGTGGCTGAATGGATAAGAAAATAACACCCAACCATCTGTTACCCACAAGAAACACACTTCACCTATAAGGAAATACATAGAATGAAAATAAAGGGATGGAAAAAGATATTCCATGAAAATAGGAACCAAAAAAAAAAAAGAGCAGAGCTAGCTGTATTTAGACAAAATAGATTTCAAGACAAAAACTATAAAAATAGACAATGAAGGTCATTATATACAGATAAAGCGGTCAATTTGGTGAAAAGTTATAACAAGCTTAAGTATATATTCACCCAACACTGGAACATCCAGATATATAAAGCAAATATTACTAGAGCTTAAAACAGTTAGATACCGGCATCATAATAACTGGAGACTTCAACACTGCACTTTCAGAATTGGACATATCATCCAAACAGTATATCAACAAAGAAATATCAGACGATCTGCACTATATACCGAATAGACCTCATAGATATTTACAAAACGTTTTATCCAACAGCAACAGAATACACATTCTTCTCAGCATGTGGATCATTCTCGAGAATAGACTGTATGTTTGGACATAACACAAGTCTTAAAAAATAAAAAATGGAGATTATATCAAATATCTTCTCAGACCACAGTTGAATAAAGCAAGAAATCAATAGCAAGAGGAATTTTGGAAACTATATAAAGACATGAAAATTAAACAATATACTCCTGAATGACCAGTGGGTCAATGAAGAAATTAAGAAGAAAATTTAAACATTTATTGAAACAAATAATAATAGAAACACAATATGCCGGTACCTATGGGGCACAGCAAAAACAGTTCCAAGAAAAAAGTTTATACCTATAGGCACCTATATAAAAGAGATTTTTTTAAAAAAAAACTTCTAATAAATCACCTAATGATACATTTCATTTAGGTTCAGGGATACATGTGCAGGTTTGTTAGATAAACTTGTGTCATGGGGGTTTGTTGTACAGTTTATTTTATCACCCAGGTGCAAAGCCCACTATCCATTAGTTATTTTTTGTGTTCCTCTCCCTCCTCCCACACTTCACCCTCTGATAGACCCCCATGTCTTTTGTTCCCCTCTTTTTGTCCATGTGTTCTCATCATTTAGCTCCCACTTAACATGAGAACATGCGATATTTCATTTTCTGTTTCTGTGTCGGTGTGCTAAAGATAATGGCCACCATCTCCACACATGCTCCTACAAAGAACATTATCTTATTTTTTTATGGCTGCATAGTATTCCATGATGAACATGTACCATATTTTCTTCATCCACTTATACCATTGATGGGCATTTAGTTGATTCCATGTCTTTGCTTTTGTAAATAGTCCTGCAATGAACATACCTGTGCATGTCTTTATGATAGAACAATTTGTATTCCTTTGGATATATATACAGAAATGGGATCACTGGGTTGCCTAGTAGTTCGGTTTTTAGCTCTTTGAGGAATATACAAACTTTTTTCAACAATGGTTGAACTAATTTACACTACCACCAACAGTGCATAAGCATTCTCTTCTCTCCGAACCCTCAAATATCATTGTGATTTTGATTTGCATTTCCCTAATGATCAGTGATGTTGAGCATTTTCTCATATACTTGTTGGCTGCATGTATGTCTTATTTTGAAAAGTGTCCACGCCCTTTGCCCACTTTTTAATTTTTTTTTTTTTTTGGTAAATATGTTTAAGCTTCTTATAGATGCTGTATATTAGACCTTTGTCAGATGCACAAGTGACAAATATTTTCACCCATTCTTTAGGTTGTCTGTTTACTCTGTTCATAATGTCTTTTGCTTTGTAGAAGCTCTTAAGTTTAATTAGATCCCATTTGTGAATTCTTGCCTTTGTTCCAATTGCTTTTGGCATTTCCGTCATGAAATCTTTGCCAGTTCCTATGTCCAGATTGGTATTGCCTAGGTTGTCCTCCAGTGTTTTTATAGTTTGGGGTTTTACATTTTGGTCTTTAATCCAACTGGAGTTGAGTTTTGTATACAGTGAAAGGTAAGGGGTCCAATTTCAATCTTCTACATATGGCTAGCCAGTTATCCCCACACCATTTATTGAATAAGGAGTCATTTCTCCATTGCTTGTTTTTGTCAGCTTTGTCAAAGATCAGCTGGTTGTAGGCATGCAGCTTTGTTTCTGTGCTCTCTATTCTGTTCCATTGTTCTATGTGTTTGTTTTTGTACCAGTACTATGCTGTTTTGGTTACTGGAGCCTTGCAGTATAGTTTTAAGTCAAGTAACATGATGCCTCCAGTTTTGTTCTTTTTGCTTAGAACTGTCTTTGTTAGTCAGGCTCTATTTTTGGTTTGATATAAGTTTTAAAATACTTTTTCCATTTCTGTCAAAAATGTCATTGGTAGTTTGATAGAAATACCATTCAATCTGTAAATTGCTTTTTGCAGGACGGCCATTCTAATGATATTAATTCTTCCCATCCATGTGTATTAGTCTATTCTCACACTGCTAGAAAGAAATACCTGAGACTGGGTAACTTACAAAGGAAAGAGGTTTATTTGACTCACAGTTCCACATGGCTGGGGAGGCCTCAGGCAACTTAAAATCATGGCTGAGGGGTGTAGCAGGCACCTTCCTCACAAAGCAGCAAGAGAAAGAAGTGTGAAGAAAGTGAAGGGGGAAGAGCCATTTATAAAACCACTACATCTCCTGAGAACTCACTCACTATCATGAGCACAGAATGGGGGAATTTGCCCCCATGATTTAGTCACCTCCCACTAGGTCTCTCCCTCAACAACTGGGGATTACAATTTGAGATGAGATTTGGAAGGGAACACAAAGCCAAATTATATCACCATTAGAATAAAATGTTTTTTCATTTGTTGTGTCATTTCTGATTTATTTCAGCAGCTTTTTGTAATTCTTATTGTAGATATCTTTCACCTCCTTGGTTAGCTGTGCTCATAGACATTATATGATTTTTGTGGCAATTGTGAATGGAATTACATTCCTGATTTGGATCTTGGCTTGGTTGTTGTTGGTGTATAGGACTTCTAGTGATTTTTGTACATTGATTTGGTATTCTGAAAGTTTGTTGAAGTTAATTATGAGCTTTAGAAGCTTTTGGACCAAGACTATGGGGTTTCCCAGATGTAGAATCATGTCTTCTGCAAACAGGGATAGCGTCACTTCCTCTTTTCCTATTTTGATGTCTTTTATTTCTTTCTTTTACCTAATTACTGTGGCCAGGACTTCTAATACTATGTTGAATAGGAGTGGTTAGAGAGAACATCCTTGTTTTGTGACGGTTTTGAAGGGGAATGTTTTAAGCTTTAGTCTATTCAGTATGATGTTCGCTATGGGGTTTTCGTAGATGGAACTTATTATTTTGAAGTATTTTACTTCAATACCCAGTTTGTTGAGAGTTTTTAACATGAAGAGATGTTGAATATTATTAAAAGCCCTTTCTGCATCTATTGAGATGATCACGTATGTGGTTTTTGTCTTTAGTTCTATTTAATGAATCATGTTTATTGATATGCATATGTTATAGAAAATTTGCATCCCAGGGATAAAGCCTACTTAATTGTTCTGGATTAGAATTTGATGTGCTGCTGGATTCAATTTGCTAGTATTTTGTTAAGAATTTTTGCATCTAATATGTCCCTCTTGGACTTCCAGGAGTTCTTCGTGAATATACTTACTTTTATAATTTGAAATTAGATTTTGGGAAGTTTTCCAAATATCAACAGTTTAAAACACTTGATAAAAAACAGGATGAATCACATGCCACTATAAAGTAATAGTCATTCATTAGTGATGATTACCCCAAGTGATAATTTAAAGATTTTAAAAACCAAAAACTTTTACTCTTTGATAGAAAGGAGACTCTGTTTCCCAAATAATCAAAAGACCTAATGAAGACAGCATGAAGCAAACAAAATCCATCTCTCCCCTCTTTTTTGTACAGTTTACTTACAAGGAAAACAAAAATCATTTACTATCTCTTATTAATACTACATGAAAATCATGTTTAAAAGAGAAAACCAAATTCTACCTTTGCAACGGTGTATTAATGCTAAAGCTGATTTTAATAAAATCTTATAAACAGAAAAAAAAGAATTTTTGCATCTATGTTCATAAAAGATATTTTCCTGAAGTTTTCTGTTTGTTGAGTCTCTGCAGGATTTACTATCAGGATTATTCTGGCCTCATATAATGAATTAGGGAGGAGTCCTTCCTCCTCAAGGTTTTGGAATTTTTTCAGTAGAAATGGTAACAGCTGTTCTTTGAACATCTGGTAGAATTCAGTTGCAAATCCAACTCATCCCAGGCTTTTTTTCGTTGATAGGCTCTATACTACCGATTCAATTTTGGAGCACATTATTGGTCTGTTCAGGGATTCAGTTTCTTCCTGGTTCTGTCTTGGGAGGGCATATGTGTTCAGGAATTTATGCATTTCCTTCATATTTTCTAGTTTGTGTGCATAGAGGTGTTCACAATAGTCTCTGATTGTTATTTGCATTTCTGTGGGGTTAGTAGTAGTACCTCCTTTGTTGTTTCTAATTCTGTTTATTTGGATTTTCTCTGTTTCTTTTTTTATTAGTCTAGCTAGCAATCTATCTTTTTTTTTTTTTTTTTTCTTTCAAAAGCCAGCTCCTAGCTTCATTGGTCTTTTAAAAGGTTATTCATGTCTCAATCTCCTTCAGTTCAGGTCTGATTTTGATCATGTTTTGTCTTCTGTTAGTTTTGAGGTTGGTTTCCTCTTGCTTCTGCAGTTCTTTTAGCTATAATGTTTGTTAACTTGAGGTCTTTTTAACTTCTTCCTGTGGGTGTCTAGTGCTATAAATTTCCCTCTTAATACTGCCTTAGATGCATTCCAGTGATTCTCCTATGTTGTATCATTATTTTCATTAGCTTTTTTGTTTTTTTAAAAAATCTTGATTTATGCCTTAATTTTATTATTTACTCAAAAGTTTGTATGGTTTTGAGTAATTTTTTTAGTCTTCAATTCTATTTTTATTGTGCTGTGACTCAAGAAAGTGATTGCTATAATTTTGGATTTTTTGTATTTCCTGAGATTTCTTTTATGTCCAATTGTGTGGTCATAGTGATTTTAGAGTATGTACCATGTGGCAATGGGAAGAATGTATATTCTGTTGTTTTGGGGTGGGGAGTTTTGTAAATGTCTATCAGATCAATTTGGTTCATTGTTGAGTTTAGGTCCTAAATATCTTTGTTAATTTTCTGCCTCGATGAACTAATACTGTCAGTGGGGTGTTGAAGTCTCCCACTGTTACGGCGTTAGAGTGTAAAACTTTTTGAAGGTTTCTAAGATCTTGCTTTATGAATCTGTGGGCTTCTGTGTTGAGTGCATAGAGATTTAAGATAGCGATGTCTTCTTGTTTAATTAACCCTGTTATTATGATGTAATACTCGATTTGTCTTTTTAGATCTTTGTTGGTTTAAAGCTTGTTTTGTCTGAAATTAGGATTCTGACCCCTGATTTTTTCTGTTTTTCATTTGCTTGGTAGAATTTTATTCATCCCTTTATTTTGAGCCTATGGGTGTCATAGCATGTGAGATGGTTCTTTTGAAGACAGCATACCATTGGGTCTTTCTCCTTTATCCACCTTGCCACAGTGTGCCTTTTAAAATTGGGGCTTTTAGCCCATTTATATTCAAGATTAGTATTGATATGTGTTGATTTGATTCTGTTATCATGTCGTTGGTTATTATGTTAACTTGTTAATATGATTGCTTTATAGTGCCACTGGTTTCTGTACTTAAATGTGCTTTTGTAGTGGCTGGTAATGGTATATTCTTTCTATATTTAGTGCTTCTTTTAGAAACTCTTGAAAGGCAGTTCTGGTGGTAATAAATTCCCTCAGCATTTGCTTGTCTGAAAATGATTTAATTTTTCCTTCACTTATGAAGTTTAATTTGGCTGGGTGTGAAATTCTTTGTTCTTTTTTTTTTTTAATGTTGAAAATAGGCCCCTGACCTTGGGCTTGTAGGTTGCCTGCTGAGAGTGTCACTGTTAGTCTGAAGGTCTAAAGAGCTTCCCTTTGTAAGTGACTTTTTTTTTTCCTTTCTAGGTGCCTTTAGCAGTATTTCTTTTATTTCAACCTTGGATAATCCGATGATTATATGTCTTGGGGATGATCTTCTTATGAAGTATTTTGTGAGGATTCTCTGCATTCCTTAAATTTAAATGCTGGCCCCTCTAGCAAGGTTGAGGAAGTTCTCATGGATGTTATCTTGTGATATGGTTTGGCTGTGCCTCCACTCAAATCTCATTTTGAATTGTAGATCCCATAATTCCCTCATGTAGTTGGAGGGATCCAGTGGGATATGATTGAATCATGGGGTCAGTATCCCCCATACTGTTCTTGTGGTAGTGAATAAGTGGCATGAGATCTGATGGTTTTATAAGGAGGAGCACCTTTTGCTTGGCTCTCATTCTCTTCTCTTGTCTGTCACCATGTGCTATGTGGCTTTCACCTTTTGCCATGATTGTGAGGCCTCTCCAGCCATGTGAAACTGTGAGTCCATTAAACCTCTTTCTTTTGAAGATTTCCTAGTCTTGAGTATGTCTTTATCAGCAGCATAAAACCAGGCTAATATAGTAAATTGGTACCAGTAGAGTGCAGCACTATGGAAAAGATACCTGAAAATGTAGAAGCAAGTTTGGAATTGAGTAACAGGCAGAGGGTGAAGACAGGAAAATGTGGGAAAGTTTGAAACTCCCTAGAGACTTGTTGAATGACTTTGACAAAAATGCTGATAATTATGTGGACAAAGAAATCCAGGCTGAGGTGGTCTCAGATGGAGATTAGGAACTTATTGGCAACTGGAACAAAGGTGACTCTTGTTATGTTTTAGCAAAGAGACCGGCAGGATTGTGCCCCTGTCCTAGAGACTTGTGGAACTTTGAACTTGAGAGAGATGATTTAGGTTATCTGGCAGAAGACATTTCTAAGCAGCAAAGCATTGAAGAGGTGACTTGGGTGCTGTTAAAAGCATTCAGTTTTAAAAGGGAAACAGAGCATAAAAGTTCGAAAATTTGCAGCCTGACAATGCGAAAGAAAAGAAAATCCCTTTTTCTGGGGAGAAATTCAAGCCAGCTGCAGAAATTTGCATAAATAACTAGGAGCTGAATGTCAGTCTCCAAGACAATGGGGAAAATATTTCCAGGGCATGTCAGAGGTCTTCATGGCAGCACCACCCATCATGGGCCTGAAGCCTAGGAGAAAAAAATGGTTTTGTGGGCTGGGCCCAGGGTCCCCGTGCCATGTGCAGCACAGGGTCTTGGCGCCCTGTGTCCCAGCTGCTCCAGACATGGTTTACAGGGGCCAATGTAGAGCTCAGGCTGTGGCTTCAGAGGGTGCAAGTCCCAAGCCTTGGTAGCTTCCACATGGTGTTGAGCCTGAAAGTACACAGAAGTCAGAAGTGGGGTTTGGGAACCTCCACCTAGATTTCAGAGGGTGTGTGGAAATGCCTGGATGTCCAGGAAAAAGTTTGCTGTAGGGGCAGGGTCCTCATGGAGAACCTCTGCTAGGACAATGCAGAAAGAAATGTTGGTTTGGAGCCCCCAAACAGAGTTTCTACTGGGTAATTGCCTAGTGGAGCTGTGAGAAGAGGGGCATCCTTCTCCAGACCCCAGAATGGTAGGTCCACCAACAGCTTGCATTGTGAGCCTGGAAAAGCTGCAGACACTCAATGCAAGCCCATGAAAGTAGCTGGGAGGGAGGCTGTACCCTGCAAAGACACAGGGGTGGAGCTTCCCAAGACCATGGGAAAGCACCTCTTGCTTTAGTGTGACCTGGATGTGAGACATGGAGTCAAAGGAGATTATGTTGGAAATTTAAGATTTGACTGTCCTGCTGGATTTCGGACTTGCTTGGGGCTTGTAGCCCCTTTGTTTTGGCCAATTTCTCCCATTTGGAATAGCTGTATTTACCCAATGCCTGTATCCCCATTGTATCTAGGAAGCAAGTAACATGCTTTTGATTTTCAAGGCTCATAGGTGAAAGAGACTTGTCTTGTTTCAGGTGAGACTTTGGACTATGGACTTTTGAGTTAATGCTAAAATGAGTTAAGATTTTGGGGGACTGTTGGGAAGGCATGATTGGTTTTGAAATTTGAGGACATAAGATTTGGGAGTGGCCAGGGGTGGAAAGATATGGTTTGGCTCTGCCTCCACCCAAATCTCATCTTGAATTGTAGCTCCCATAATTCCCTTGAGCTGTGGGAGGGACTCAGTGGGAAATGATTGAATCATAGGGGCAGTTTCCTCCATACTATTCTCATGGTAGTGAATAAGTCTCACAAGATCTAATGGCTTTATAAGAAGAAACCCCTTTTGCTTGGGTCTTATTCTCTTCTCTTGTCTGCTGCCATGTGAAATGTGCCTTTCACCTTCTGCCATGATTGTGAGGCCTCCACAGCCATGTGAAACTGTGAATCCATTAACCTCTTTCTTCTGTAAATTGCTCAGTCTCAGGTATGTCTTTATCAGCAGCATGAAAACGGACTAATACATGCTGAAATATGTTTTTCAAGTTGCTTCCATTCTCCCCATTTCTTTCAGAGATGCCAATGCGTCATGGAATTGTTCTCTTTACATAATCCTATATTTTTGGAGGTTTTATTCATTCCTTTTTACTCCTTTAAAAAATTCTTATCTGACTGTCTTATTTCAGAAAGCCAGTCTTTAAGCTTGAGATTCTCTTCTCTGTTAGGTTGATTCTGCTAACACTTGTAATTGCATTATGAAATTATTGTAGCGTGTTTTTCAGTTCTATGAGATTGCTTGCATTCTTTTCTATACTGGCCATTTTGTCTGTCAGCTCCTATATTATTTCACCGTGATTCTTGGCTTCCTTAGATTGGGTTTCAGTGCTCCCCTGAATCTCGATGATCTTTGTTTCTATCTATATTTTTAATTCTATTTCTGGCACTTTAGCCATCTCAGTTTGGTTAAGAATCATTGCTGGAGATCTACTGCAATCATTTGGAGGAAGGAAGGTACTTAGACATTTTGACTTTTCAGAGTAATTGTGCTGGTTCTATCTCATCCTTGTAGGCTAATTTTACTTTCATCTTCAAAGTTGCTGTCCTTTGGATGGATTTTTAATAATTTTATCCTATTTGATGACCTCGAGGATTTGATTGGGTATAAGGTGGGTTCAGTCGACTGTCTTCATTTCTGGAAGATTTTTAGGAGGCCAAGGCCAGCTGAGGATGCTTGGACTGTATTTTCTAACACTGAGGGACTGATATCGGGCTCTGGCTTTGTTCTCTGGCTCCTTAAGGTTAGGAACCTGCTGTGCTGGAGGGGCCAAGGTGCTGCCCGACCTCTGGTCACTACATGCTGATGGATGCTGCCAGCAAAAGCACTTTGTAGCAGTAGGATCCATCCTTGTTCACATGTGCCATCTGCAGTGGCAGTATCATCATTGCGGCAAGGTGCACGCTCATCAGCTGCTGCAGGGTGCTAGCAGGTGCCACGGTGCCGTCCTCCATGTGGGTGTTTACAGCAGTGGCAATGTGGCCTGGGGTGTGAGGGAGCCACCAGCTACTGCAAACATTTGCATGGGTGGTAGTGTTAGCATGGGGATGGAGCATTTGTGACCAGAGGACTGTGTGTGCCTTCTATGCACAATCATGTAGGTGGTCATGGCCACTCTGGGTGGGGATAGTTTCACTGTTCTTCATGCCTAGTTTTGCACCTAATTTGCATGACTAGTGGAAGTAATTAAACATTTTAAATAAATAGAAAAGCAGAAGCAAATCAAACCCAAAATTAGGAGAAAAAATAATTAATATGAATAATTAATATGAATAAATCTGAAATTAAGGACACAATGCAAAAGATCAATGATACAAAATTTGTTGTTTTTATAAAAAAAATCAACAAACCTTTAGTCAGACTAACTCCAAAAAAGATAGAAGACTGAAGTAAATAAAATCATAGATGGAAAAGGGGTCATTACAACCAATACCAGAGAAATTCAAAGGGTCATTAGAGGCTACTATGAGCAACTATATGCTAATAAGTTGGAAAGCCTAGAAGAAATGGATAAATGTGTAGACACATAACCTAACAAGATTGAACAATGAAGGTATCCAAAACTTGAACAGACCAATAACAAGTCATGACACTAAAGCCATAAGAAAACTCTCCCAGTCAAGGAAACTCTGAGTCCTGATAGCTTTCATGCTGATTTTTTTCAAACTTTTGAAGAAATAATACAAATGCTACTCAAACTATTCCCCAAAAATAAGGGGGAGGGAGTATTTCCAAACTTTTTCTATGGGAACATTATTATCCTGATACAAAATGAGACAAAAACACATGAAACAATGGAAACTACAAAACAACATCACTGATGGACATTCATGCGAAAGTCTTCAACAAAATACTAGCAAACCAAGTTCAAAAAACACATTAAAAAGACTGTTAATCATGAACCAAGTGGAATTTATCCCAAGGATGCAAAAATTATTCAACATATGGAAATCAATCAATGTGTGATATCATATCAACAGAATAAGTAACAAAAACATTAAGATTATTTCAATTGATGCTGCAAAAGCATTTGATAAAATTCAACATCTCTTCATGGTTAAAAAAACCTCAAAAAATGGTTAAAAAAGAACATAACTCAACACAATAAAAGCCATACATGACAGATTCATAGCTACTATCATACAAAATAGGAAAAAACTGAAAGGTCTGGAACATCACAGGATGCACATTTTCACCACTGTCATTCAACATAGCAAGAAAGTCTTGGAAAGAACAATCAGCCAAGAAAAGAAATAAAGGTCATCTAAATTGGTTAGCAAGAAGACAAATTATCATTATTTGCAGATCATACAATCATATATTTGCAAAAAAACCTAAAGACTTCACAAAAAACCTATTAGAACCTATTTAAAAATTGAGTAACATTGCAAGATACAAAATCAACATACAAAAATTAGTAGCACTTCTATATAACAACAGTGAACAATCTGAAAAATAAAGCAATAAAATATTCCCATCTACAACAGTTACAAATAAAGTAATACACCAAGGAATTAACCAAAGGAGTGAAAGATCTCTGCACTGACAACTATAAATCTTTGATGTCAGAAATTGAAGAAAACACCAAAAAATGGAAAGATATTTTATATCAATAGCTTGTTAGAAACAACATTGTTAAACATACCTGTGTATGTGTCTTTACAGTAGCATGTTTTATAATGCTTTGTTGCGGCACTATTCACAATAGCAAAGACTTGGAACCAACCCAAATGTCTATCAATGATAGAGTGGATTAAGAAAATGTGGCACATATACACCACGGAATACTATGCAGCCATAGTAGTCCCTCTTTCCAATTCCTAAGATTAATCAAAAGCTTATAATTTTATGCTAGGTGGCAAGGATACCACCACAATTATGTTGCATGCAGTCCGAGGTGTGGCTTTTCCTATCACTCCAGAAAACATAAGTAATAAACCTTGGCAGTGTCCATGTGGTGCTAATTCTGCAAATGTGTAGAATGCAAGAGTTGTGAGTTCATGGCAGTCTCCACTTAGATTTCAAACGAAGTTGCAGACTGCCTGGGAATCCAGGCAGGAATTTGTTCTTAGGAGCAGAGCCATTGCCCATTGGAGCCATGTGAGTCGGGCATCCTCTGAGACGCCAGAGGACCACCTGGGCAACCGGTGGGCAACTCCAGCCTGGGAAAACTGCAGGAAAAAAAATACTCTAACCCATGATGAGAGCTGCTGGGTGGACTGAGCTTACAAAAATCATAGGGATGGGGCTTTCTGAGGCCTTGAGAGCCCTACCCCCACCCCGGTGTGACCAAGATGTGAAACATGGAGTCAAAGAAATTATTATGTTGCCTTAGAATTTAATATTGTTTTTCCTCTTGGGTTTTGGGCTTACTGGGGGAGCAGTTACCTCTTTCTTCTTGCCTATTTTTCCCTTTTGGAATGTGAATGTCAATTCTATGCCTATCCCACCATTGTATTTTGATAGTACATAGCTTGTTTAATTTCATAGACTTATAGATGGAGGGAAATTTGTCTCATAAATCATGTCTTGAGTTTCAGCCATAACAGATTTAGAGGAGACTCTGGACTTAGAACTTTTGAACTGATGCTGGAACAAGTTAAGGCTTTTGTGGCTATTGAGGTGGTATTAATGTATTTTACATATGATAAGAACATACAGTTTGGGGGATGGATGTTAAATGCTAGTGTTTACATGTGTCCCTTAAATTTCATGTGTCGGAAATATAATTTTCAATGCAACAGTGTTAAGAGGAGAGAGCTTTAAAAGGGGATTCAGTCATGAGGGTTCTCCCGTCATGAATAGACTAATGCTCTTATTGGAGGAGTGTGTTAGTTACACTGGGAGTGAATTTCTGGTAAAATAATAAATTTGGAGTCCTTTCCTCTCTTTCTCACCCAAGTGATGCCTTCTAACATGTTGCGATGCAGCAAGAAGGCAATTGACGGGTGGGTCTCTTAATCTTGGATTTTTCAGCCTTAAGAACCATGAGCCAAATAAATTTGTATTCATTATAAATTGCCCAGTCTGGTATTCTGTTATAGGAACATATAAAAAACTATGACACATGGTTTCTGAGTAGAATTTGGATGTGATTTCTATCTTTGCTCTTCTATAAGTAAGGTGTTTTTCCCTTCTGACTTATTTCAAGAATTTTTATTCATCTTTGATTTTTCAGAAGCTTAAATATGCTAGGTCTAGATGTGGAGTGTTTTTTTTGACATTTATCTTGTTCAGTGTTCTCTGAACTTTTGAGATCTGTGGTTTTGCATCTGACATTGATTTCAGGAAATTCTCTATCATTATTGCTTCACATATTGCTTCTTTTCCTGTCTTTTTTTCCGGTATTCCCATTCTATGTAAGTTACACCTTTTAGAGTTGTCAGTTTTTGGATATTTGGGGAGTTTTTATAGTTGTTCAGTTTTTTTCTTACTTTCGAAAATTTTTATTGTCATGTCCTCAGAGCTAAGAGATTGTTTTTTTCAAAAATGTAGAGTCCACGAATGAGCCCATAAAAGTCATTATTTCTATTACAGTGTTTTTCATCTCTAACATTTCTTTTGGTTCTTAGAATTTCCATCTCTCTGCTGACAATATGTATCTGTGCTTTCATATTTTCTACTTTGTAATGTTAGATGTGATTAGCATATTGCACATAGACTTGAACAATTTCTGTTCTGATAATTTCAACATTTCTTCCATATCTGACTCCTGCTCTGATGCTTGTTCAGAATCTTCAAAACTGTATTTTTTCTTTCACTTACTGTGCTTTGTTATTTTTTTGAAAGGTGGACATGATGCATTTGGTAAAAGGAACTGCAGTAAATAGGCTTTAATAATGCAGTGGTAAGTTTTGCGGGGCCGGGCAGAAAGTGCTCATGTTCTATGATTAGGTCTTAGTGTTTTGGTGAGCCTATGGCCCTGGACTGTGAAAATAGCAAGAGCTTCTCCCCCTTTTTCTCCCACTTTTACGTGGGACAGGATGGCTAGAATGGGTGGGAGTTGGGGATTTCCTTTCCTCTAGGTAAGTTAGGCTCTGACAAAACAGGTAGACTTAACAAGGGCAGACCTTGTTAAGAACAAAATGCTCTGGAGTATTTAAAAATGGTTACTTTTCTCCTCCCCCTGCCAGAAGCACGAGATGACTTGTCTCTGATATTCACTGTGAGGACCAGTGAGAATGCCTGGGGAGAGGTAAAACTTTAAAAGTATACAGGCCCTCCTATCACTGGGTACCCTTAGAGTTTTTAGTTTTGAAACTTGTACATACTAACCCTCTAACGATTCATCAATTGCATTGCAAGTGTTCCTGCTCTGACACTTGCTCCAGTGGAAGTTTCTGCTTATGGGTTTCTGCTGTGGTAGGTTGTGGTTTTTCTGTATCTACCTGTCTGTTACTCTGACTTGGGGACAATTGTTTGGCCTGTGATTTAATCTTTCTTATGAGTTTAGCAAACTAACAGAAACAGAAAACCAAATACCGCATGTTCTCACTTACAAGTGAGAGCTAAATGATGAGAACATATGAACACATAGAGGGGGAACAACACACAGTGGGGCCTTTTGGAGTGTGGAAGGTGGGAGGAGGGAGAGGATAAAGAGAAATAACTAATGAGTACTGGGCTTAATACCTGGGTGATGAACTAATCTGTACAACAAATTTCCATGACACAAGTTTATGTAACAAACCTGCACTTGTACTCCTGAACGTAAAATAAAAGTTAGAGTTTTTTATTTTAAACTGTGTTTAGCTTTTTGCTTGTTAGGTTGAGGTGGCGACTTCTAAACTTGCAACATGCTGAACTGGAAAGCAGAAGTGATGGTATACTTTTGAATATTTTGATAGTAAAAAATACTAATAGAAATTAAATAGGACTTCCTTTCATTTGATAATTGATTTTCTGTCTATTACCTTATTTGAAAATAACTTGATGAGCAAGGGAGTATGTCTAACCCACCTACACACCCTTAGGAGTGCCCTTTTAAGTTTTACCTTTAGTTACAGCCCTTTATAAAAAGCCCAATTTTTTCTGTCTTCAGGAATTTCTCCAAGTGTGTTCCTTGGACACACCTATGTATTCTGATTGATCACTGTGGCTGCTTCTGCTTTGCTTCACTTTGGTTTTTGTTCTCCATATATTTTCTTGGACTTGACAATTGATAGTTGGTCAAGTCCAAGGCTTTCCTTTTTTCAAAGTGTTTACTCCTCTGGATGGTCTCAGCTATACGCCTGCATGTGTGGTGCAGTAAAAAACCAATTCTTTGCCTGAAGAGACTTGGAAGAGTAGATTTCTTTTAGATAGTTATTTTTAAATTTTTATTATTTCTAGAAGGTGTCAATTTCCCCATTTTTTCCAGTACTCAATTGTGGCCAGCCCAGATGTCCTGTGTTCTGGCCCTGTTCTCTATCCCACAGTCTATTTCTTGTTTCCTCCACTGCCCCTCTTTCCAATTCCTAAGATTAGCCAAAAGCTTACAATTTTATGCCAGCTGGAAAGGATACCAGATTCTTTCAGCTCGTAGCACAGTGGCTACCAATGTATTATTGCACCAAGCCATCTATTCCTTTAGCCAAATAGCTCCTTCCAGTATTGGAACTCAAATTTGAACAGAGGTTAATAGAAATAATATTTTAATCAGTACCCCCATTACTGGAATTTCTGTACCAAGAAAAATTACCTAGTTGCCTACTTGCACTGTCATCTTAGTTATTTTCTGACAGTTGTGGAACATGATACAGTAATCTTTATATTTTACAATAATAAGGTGGAGAAAAACAGTGCACTGGTGTGATTTGGATGTTTGCCCTTCCAAATCTCATGTTGAGGTGTTATCTTCAATGTTGAAAGTGGGGTCTAGTGAGAGGTGTTGGATCATGGGGGTGGATTCTTCATGAAAGGTTTAAGCCATCCCCTTGCTAATGAGTGATTTCTCATTCAGTTAGTTCTGTGATATCGGATTGTTTAAAAGAGGCTGGCAGCTCATCCCTTTCTCTCTCTCTTGCCCCCTCTCTCACCATGTAATATGCCTGCTCCCCCTTCACCTTTCATCATAAGTGGAAGCTCCCTAAGGCCTTCAACAGAAGCAGATGCCAGCACCATGCATCCTGTACAGCCTGTAGAACCATGAGCCAACTAAACCTCTTTTCTCTATAAATTACCCAGTCTCAGGTATTTATAGCAACGTAAGAACAGACTAACATATACAGCTTATTTTGAAGTGCTTGTGGGATTGTTAATAGTGCCCCTTCTTTGTCCATACAGTATCTACTTAAAGACCACCCAAGTCACAAATCAACATTAAATCATGCATTTGGCTGTTTTTCCCAGTTGTAATACGAATGATTACAATCATCACACGGAAGGACACAGTTCTCTAGCTCTTCATTGAGTGTCTTACTCTCAGTGCCTCCAAGACTTTGCCCATGCTAGCTCCAGGGCATGGGAAAAACAAAGCGCTCTCCCTCAGCCTGGGTTGCTTGGATCCCCAGTGGAAAAATGAGTCACAGTGGGAGCCTTTCTGCCACACTCACATCCTGGGAAATGTGACCTGAGTGGGGGGGTTACTCACTTTTTAAAGCTGAATGCTGTTGCAAAGTGTATTAATTAAAGTTCTCTAAAGGGACAGAACTAATAGGATATATGTATATATGAAAAGGAGTTTATTAAGGACAATTCACTCATAGAACCACAAGGTGAAGTCCCACCATAGGCTGTCTGAAAGTTGAGGGGCAAGAAAGCCAGTAGTGGCTCAGTCCAAGTCCCAAAACCCAAAAGTAGGGAAGCCAACATTACAGCCTTCAGTCTGTGGCTGAAGGCCCAAGAACCTCTGGCAAACCACTGGTGTAAGTCCAAGAGTCCATAAGCCAAAGAACTTGGGAGTCTGATGTTCCAGAGCAGGAAGCATCCAGAATTGGAGAAAGATTTAGGCTGGAAAGCTCAGCAAGTCAGCTTCTTCCACCTTTTTCTGCCTGCTGTTTCTAGCCACACTGGCAGCCAGTTGGATGGTGCCCACCCACATTGTGAGTGGGTCTTTCTCCCCCAGTCCACTGATTCAAATGTTAATCTCTGGCATCACCCAGAAACACCTAGATACACCAAGAAACAATACTTTGCATCCTTCAATCCAATCAAGCTAACTCTTAATATTAACCATCACACAAGGGCTGTTTGCCCATGTTTCCCCCTGAGAGTTGGGGAGTCCTTCACAATTCTGGTGGATTCTCATTTTCCTTCTTGAATTAAGGCTCAGAGAGTTAATCTTTATGCACTATATTGCTATTTCCAAGTGTCTGAGCCATGGTAAAGCCTCTAATCTGCCATCTTAATAAAAAATCTGTATCTTTTAAGTTGTAATTAAGTTGCATTCAAGGTTATTATTGTTATGTGAAGTTTCATTCCTGTCATATTATTAATTTTTTTCTGTTTTTTAATATCATTTTGTCTTTGATTTTTCTTTATCATTGTCATTGTTTGGTACATTTCTGTAGTGGTACCATTTTAGTCCTCTTTCTTATTCTTTTGTATGATTGCTTTTCCAGTGAGTTTTATACCTTTGTTTGCTTTCATGATGGTAAATGTCACCCTTTCACTTCCAGGTTTAGTACTCTCTTGAGCATTTCCTGTATGGCTAGTATAGTGGTAGTAAATTCCCTCAGTGTTTTCCTGTCTGGAAAAGACTTTATTTATCCTTCATTTGTCAAATCTAATTTTACTGGATAGAGTATTCTTGACTGACAGAGATTTTTTGTTGTTGTTTTTACTTCAGCACTTTGAATAAATCATCCCATCGTCTTTTGGCCTGCAAGGTTTCCATTGAGTAATTTGATGTTAACATGATGGAACTTTCTTTATACGTTACTTTATTTTTTCTCTTGCTGTTTTTTATGATTTGTTCTTTGATTTGAAATGGTATGACCATAATCTGCTCTGGAGAAGACATTTTTGCATTGTAACTGCCTGGGAATGGCGAACCTCCTGTATCTGAATGTCTAAATCTCTTGCTAGACTTGGAAAAGAGGTATCTATTATTTTTTTAAAAGGTTTTCTAAACTTTTTTCCCCTCTCTTTGTTCTTGGGGATACAGATGATTGTGTATTTAGTTACTTTACATTGTCCCAAATATTACAAAGGCTTTGCTTATTTTTTTTTATCTTTTCTTCTTTATTTTTTTCTGATTGGATTATTTCAAAATACCTGTCTTCAAGTTTTCAGGTTATTTTTCCTTCTTGTTCTAATAATCTATTGTTGAAGCTTTCTAATGTTTTTTATTTCTTTCAAAAAACTTCAATTCAGTAACTTATTTATTTCTTTAAAAAATATCTTTCTTTCATAAATTTCACCTTTATGTTCTGAATTGTTTTCTGATTCCATTGTATGGTTTTTCAGAAATCTTTTCTATCTCACTGGCTTCTTTAAAACAAATATTTTAATTTTTTTTGGAGTTTGGAAATTTCTTTTTGATTATGGTCTATTGAGGCAGAAACATTTTACTTCTCTGGAGGTGTAATATTTTCTTGCTTTTTCATATTTCCTGTGTCCTTACAGAGATATCTGTGCATCAGCTGTAACAGTCGCTTCTTCCTATTCTTGAATTTACTTTTATAGGTTAGTACTTTTTCCTGAATATGTTTCTATGGTGTTGGTTGATTATGGCACTGGCTTTGATTTTGGATGCATATAGAAGTGTCATCTCTGTATGATCTATTTGACTGCAGAAAATATTGATAGTGTCTGTGATTTTCTCTGTGGCTTAGGGTATGCTTATTAGTAGAGGCTATGGTGAAGTTGTGCTTGGATGTGGAACACTAAATGTGCCAGGCTTCAGGCCTCAGTAGTTGTCACAGTAGACTGAGAATGCCAATCTTATTGCCCCAGGGAATGTACACTGGCTCCAGTGTTAGTAGTTATTGGTGGACTGATTCTTGGGCCTTCAAGTGGGCTGCTCGATTGACTAATGGAAGCAGTGGACCAGGTAGATGAGTAGATTGTAGGGCTTCTGGACAACTGATATACTGTGGGCTATGACAGTAGCAGTGTTGGGATTAGTCTCTGGGTCCTAAGCCATGTGCGCTAATTTCGGCAGCGGCTATTATGTGCTTGGCTGTCCAGTCTCCAGGCCTGAAGGTGGCACTTGCAGGTAGGTGCCAGCTGAGATGGTGACAATTGGGAATTAAGGCCCAACTTTAGGCCCCAAAATGCTCATGTGCCCAAGGAGGTGGACTGAGTTGAGCAATCTTCAGGACACCCAGCCTATGTGCTTTGTTTTGAGGGTGTGTAGCAGAGCTGAGTGGGCTTGACCTCAGGCCCCCCGTTGGGGAGAGGAGGTGCCACTGTGGTGGGTAGGGGCAGGATGATCCTCATGCCCTGTGGAGTTGTCAGGTGTGGGCTGATAGTATCTGTGCCCAGGCCCTGCCAGTGGAGAAGGTGGGGCTGGACTCTGGCCACAGACTGATTTGGCAGGTGGGGAACACACATCCGTTTCATGCCCCAGCCTTGGAAAGGCTTGTCCCTAGCTCTACTGGTGGTAGACCATGCCTAACTTGGGACTCAGTTCCAGCTACAGGAATGTCTGCCCATCTCACGACTAAGTCCCAGGGGCAACTTGTACCTGGTTTATGAACGAATCTTGGTTCTGTCAGTACTTGCTTCCCAACATCAGCAGCTACAGCCCACCTTTTGCTTATGCCTCAGCCCTGGCTATGGGAGTGCTCCCAGCTTGTACCCCAGTACCAGCTGTGACAACCCAAGTTTCCCTAACACCTCATTCCTGGGAGCCAGGGAAGCATGCATCTACCAAAGGTTCAGACTGAAAATGATATCTTGCTGTAGCTGTTTAGGTCTCAGAAAGTATGTGAGACAGTGCAAGCTCTCCTCCTGGACCAGTTCTGTCCCACAGTCTCCTGGCAGCTCCCTATGTTAATGTAAGAGCATGGGAGGGTTGAAGAGCTCTCCCATGCCCAGGATTACATAATTTTATGGAGAGAATATGGCCACTGGAAGTCTCTTACTTACCCTTTCCCCACATTGGGAAGTCACACCCAGGTCTCAGCAAATCCCAGCCAAGCAAGGTGCCTCTCTTCCTTTTCCTTTCATGCCTTTGATGTTTTCTGTCACTTTTCTGATGGATTCAAGTGTTTTTGTTGGATAACGTATTCAAAATGTGGTTGTCTATACACGATTTTGTTTCTTTTGAGTGGGAGAGGCAAGCATGAAATGCTTCTAGTCAGTCATTTTGAAGCCCCTCCTGTTTTGTTTGTTTTAAGCAGAGGCCCTCGGTAGCCATTTTTGAGCACTTGCTTGACAATTTTGTTTTTTTTTTTCCAGTTGAGCCATAGGTAAGTTTGGCAAGCATCTCTATTTTATTAATATTTGGTATATTGTGTGGTTACAGTTGCCACATACCTCTCTTCACAGCTCTCATAAAGTCTTAAATTGATGAGTATTAGTTATTTATCACATAATATATTACCACTGGCTAAGTGTTTTAAAACCACATGCGTTTGTTACCTCACAGTTGTCTGTAGATTAGAAGCCCAGCACTAGCTTTGTATTCCCATCTGCTCAGGGTCTTAAGAGTCTCCAATGTAGGTGTCTTCCAGTGCTTCAATATTATCTGAGGCCCAGAGTCCTCTTCTGAGTTCACTGGATGTTGACAGACTTAATTTCCTTACAGTTGTATGACTACAGTAGCTTTTTCTTTTTCTGGCTGTTGTCAAGTGAACATCCTCAGCTCCTATCACTATTCTTGGGCCTTTGCCATGTGGATCACCTTTAAAGGCAGTTCAAAATGTGGATGTTTGAGTATTCAAAGACAGCAGAGAGTCTTCTGCTGCTGCTTCATGTCAGTTTTAAGAGCTTATGTTGCTAGGCTAGGCCTACCCAGGATAGTCTCCCTTTTGATTAACTCAGAGTCAACTGATTGGGCACCATAATCTCATCTGCAAAATTTATTTACCTTTTATCTGTAAGGTAGCCCTAAAAATACACTAAGCCAGTGTGTGAGGTTTTTATGTTGCATTGTGCATTATCATGAACTCAACTGCTCAAAACAATGCACATTCATTGTGTTTCCTTGGGTCAGGAATTTGAGTACAACTTGACTGGGTCCTCTCTTCAAAGTCTCACAAAGCTTAAGTCAAGGTGACAACCTATCTATGTACCTTTATGGAGCTCAAGGGAAGGAGATCCTACAAGGTATTAATGGCAAGGGGTGGGAATCTTGGTGACCAATTTTTAGTTATGTTTATTACACATTGGGAAGCCTGCTTGGTGGCTTTTTCCCAGAGGTTTCAAAGGTCTAGTGAATACCGTTTCTCCTTTTCAACAAGCACTCCCCTTCCTTCTCATCTGCCCTTTGCCAGAAATAGGATTTCTCAGCATCAGACAGCCCCTCCCATTATCAATCTGAACACATTAAATAATCAAAACAGTTCTCAACAAAAAATAATTTTGGACGAGGTGACTCTATTGTCTGCTAATGAATCAGTGCCAATTCTTTTCATTTTGTTAAGTAATTAATGATCTCATTGATAAGGTTGGACTTCATTTGTTTTTTTTTCTCAGTCCATTGGGATCCAGGCAGAAATTATCTATTTTCAGCATATTTCAACCAATGAATAATGGAGAGACTGAAATTTCTCCTTAAAACAGGGTCTAAATCTTGGAAAAATGTACTACTATTTTGAGTCCCAAAAATATATTAAAATCATATATTTGTACTATGCTCCAAAAACCTTCTATTTCATTTAGGTGTATTTAGATAAGTATTGTATGTTAATGAGATATACATTGATTGTAAGAAGAATGCTTAATGAGGTTCACTTGCCATCCAATTAATTTAATTTTAAATTACATGAGCAATAAATGCTTAATTACATTCTTATCAATATATTGTATTTTCTGAAGACTGTGTGGCTATTAATTTATGAATACAGCAATTTATTTATAACAAATTAATTGGTATTTTAAGCATAAAACTTTATATTAAATGTAAATTACTTATTTGTAACTCTTAATTTAAAGTAACAGCCAATACTATAATAAACATATGTGTTTTAGGGACGATAACATTTAACACTTTGTTGCTGGTGTTCATGTGAATATGTTTTTTTCATATTTTTATAATGGACATGCATAAGAAGTTTTTTGAAAGAGACTACACATGGAATGGCCTGTAATTTTTTGATATTTAATATAATCAACCATTCTTATATGGGTTCAATTCATTAAAAAAGAAAAAACAACTAGCATCGTTATCTGTGTCCTAACTACTCCTAGTTTCATTTTAATGAAGATAAAAAATTTATATGCATTGTAAATTTTAACACTTTACATCTATAGGATTGTCTTATATGATAAGTCTTGAGTTAAAATGGGCTTGAACATTTTAGAAACAGGAACACTTGCCATGACAAGGAAAATATATTTTGATAGCATATTATTATAAAGAGCTATGCACTTAAAGTAGGCTGATCTATTGATCAAAACACACTTAATATAAGCCAAATACAGTTAAGTTGCTAGGCTCTGAAAGAGTGACAGGTGACAAAGAAGGGAAATGAACCTACAAAGTGCTTAAAATGCTGTGACCACATGACCCATTTTCTGCGACTAAGAGACTTAATTTTTATATCCATTCTAAGCTGTACAGCATGGTGCTTAAGAATACAGGCTTTGGTCCAAAAATTCAAGTTCAAATTTCAACTGTGTTTCTTTTTTTTTTTTTTTTTTTTTTTTTTTTTTCTTCTTTTATTATTATTTATTATTATTAAACTTTAGGTTTTATGGTACATGTGCGCAATGTGCAGGTAAGTTACATATGTATACATGTGCCATGCTGGTGCGCTGCACCCACCAACTCGTCATCTAGCATTAGGTATATCTCCCAGTGCTATCCCTCCCCCCTCCCCCGACCCCACAACAGTCCCCAGAGTGTGATGTTCCCCTTCCTGTGTCCATGTGTTCTCATTGTTCAATTCCCACCTATGAGTGAGAATATGCGGTGTTTGGTTTTTTGTTCTTGCGATAGTTTACTGAGAATGATGATTTCCAATTTCATCCATGTCCCTACAAAGGACGTGAACTCATCATTTTTTATGGCTGCATAGTATTCCATGGTGTATATGTGCCACATTTTCTTAATCCAGTCTATCATTGTTGGACATTTGGGTTGGTTCCAAGTCTTTGCTATTGTGAATAATGCCGCAATAAACATACGTGTGCATGTGTCTTTATAGCAGCATGATTTATAGTCCTTTGGGTATATACCCAGTAATGGGATGGCTGGGTCGAATGGAATTTCTAGTTCTAGATCCCTGAGGAATCGCCACACTGACTTCCACAATGGTTGAATTAGTTTACAGTCCCACCAACAGTGTAAAAGTGTTCCTATTTCTCCACATCCTCTCCAGCACCTGTTGTTTCCTGACTTTTTAATGATTGCCATTCTAACTGCTGTGAGATGGTATCTCATTGTGGTTTTGATTTGCATTTCTCTGATGGCCAGTGATGGTGAGCATTTTTTCATGTGTTTTTTGGCTGCATAAATGTCTTCTTTTGAGAAGTGTCTGTTCATGTCCTTCGCCCACTTTTTGATGGGGTTGTTTGTTTTTTTCTTGTAAATTTGTTGGAGTTCATTGTAGATTCTGGATATTAGCCCTTTGTCAGATGAGTAGGTTGCGAAAATTTTCTCCCATTTTGTAGGTTGCCTGTTCACTCTGATGGTAGTTTCTTTTGCTGTGCAGAAGCTCTTTAGTTTAATTAGATCCCATTTGTCAATTTTGGCTTTTGTTGCCATTGCTTTTGGTGTTTTAGACATGAAGTCCTTGCCCATGCCTATGTCCTGAATGGTAATGCCTAGGTTTTCTTCTAGGGTTTTTATGGTTTTAGGTCTAACATTTAAGTCTTTAATCCATCTTGAATTGATTTTTGTATAAGGTGTAAGGAAGGGATCCAGTTTCAGCTTTCTGCATATGGCTAGCCAGTTTTCCCAGCACCATTTATTAAATAGGGAATCCTTTCCCCATTTCTTGTTTTTGTCAGGTTTGTCAAAGATCAAATACTTGTAGATATGTGGCATTATTTCTGACGGCTCTGTTCTGTTCCATTGATCTATATCTCTGTTTTGGTACCAGTACCATGCTGTTTTGGTTACTGTAGCCTTGTAGTATAGTTTGAAGTCAGGTAGTGTGATGCCTCCAGCTTTGTTCTTTTGGCTTAGGATTGACTTGGTGATGCGGGCTCTTTTTTGGTTCCATATGAACTTTAAAGTAGTTTTTTCCAATTCTGTGAAGAAAGTCATTGGTAGCTTGATGGGGATGGCATTGAATCTGTAAATTACCTTGGGAAGGATGGCCATTTTCATGATATTGATTCTTCCTACCCATGAGCATGGAATGTTCTTCCATTTGTTTGTATCCTCTTTTATTTCCTTGAGCAGTGGTTTGTAGTTCTCCTTGAAGAGGTCTTTCACATCCCTTGTAAGTTGGATTCCTAGGTATTTTATTCTCTTTGAAGCAATTGTGAATGGGAGTTCACTGATGATTTGGCTCTCTGTTTGTCTGTTATTGGTGTATAAGAATGCTTGTGATTTTTGCACATTGATTTTGTATCCTGAGACTTTGCTGAAGTTGCTTATCAGCTTAAGGAGATTTTGGGCTGAGACAATGGGGTTTTCTAGATATACTATCATGTCATCTGCAAACAGGGACAATTTGACTTCCTCTTTTCCTAATTGAATACCCTTGATTTCCTTCTCCTGCCTAATTGCCCTGGCCAGAACTTCCAACACTATGTTGAATAGAAGTGGTGAGAGAGGGCATCCCTGTCTTGTGCCAGTTTTCAAAGGGAATGCTTCCAGTTTTTGCCCATTCAGTATGATATTGGCTGTGGGTTTGTCATAAATAGCTCTTATTATTTTGAGATACGTCCCATCAATTCCTAATTTATTGAGAGTTTTTAGCATGAAGGGTTGTTGAATTTTGTCAAAGGCCTTTTCTGCATCTATTGAGATAATCATGTGGTTTTTGTCTTTGGTTCTGTTTATATGCTGGATTACATTTATTGATTTGCGTATATTGAACCAGCCTTGCATCCCAGGGATGAAGCCCACTTGATCATGGTGGATAAGCTTTTTGATGTGCTGCTGGATTCTGTTTGCCAGTATTTTATTGAGGATTTTTGCATCAATGTTCATCAAGGATATTGGTCTAAAATTCTCTTTTTTTGTTGTGTCTCTGCCAGGCTTTGGTATCAGGATGATGCTGGCCTCATAAAATGAGTTAGGGAGGATTCCCTCTTTTTCTATTGATTGGAATAGTTTCAGAAGGAATGGTACCAGCTCCTCCTTGTACCTCTGGTAGAATTCGGCTGTGAATCCATCTGGACCTGGACTTTTTTTGGTTGGTAAGCTATTGATTATTGCCACAATTTCAGCTCCTGTTATTGGTCTATTCAGAGATTCAACTTCTTCCTGGTTTAGTCTTGAGAGGGTGTATGTGTTGAGGAATTTATCCATTTCTTCTAGATTTTCTAGTTTATTTGCATAGAGGTTTTTGTATTATTCTCTGATGGTAGTTTGTATTTCTGTGGGATCGGTGGTGATATCCCCTTTATCATTTTTTATTGCATCTATTTGATTCTTCTCTCTTTTTTTCTTTATTAATCTTGCTAGCGGTCTATCAATTTTGTTGATCCTTTCAAAAAACCAGCTCCTGGATTCATTGATTTTTTGAAGGGTTTTTTGTGTCTCTATTTCCTTCAGTTCTGCTCTGATTTTAGTTATTTCTTCCCTTCTGCTAGCTTTTGAATGTGTTTGCTCTTGCTTTTCTAGTTCTTTTAATTGTGATGTTAGGGTGTCAATTTTGGATCTTTCCTGCTTTCTCTTGTGGGCATTTAGTGCTATAAATTTCCCTCTACACACTGCTTTGAATGCATCCCAGAGATTCTGGTATGTTGTGTCTTGGTTCTCGTTGGTTTCAAAGAACATCTTTATTTCTGCCTTCATTTCGTTATGTACCCAGTAGTCATTCAGGAGCAGGTTGTTCAGTTTCCACGTAGTTGAGCGGTTTTGAGTGAGATTCTTAATCCTGAGTTCTAGCTTGATTGCACTGTGATCTGAGAGACAGTTTGTTACAATTTCTGTTCTTTTACATTTATTGAGGAGAGCTTTACTTCCAAGTATATGGTCAATTTTGGAATAGGTGTGGTGTGGTGCTGAAAAAAATGTATATTCTGTTGATTTGGGGTGGAGAGTTCTGTAGATGTCTATTAGGTCCGCTTGGTGCAGAGCTGAGTTCAATTCCTGGGTATCCTTGTTGACTTTCTGTCTCGTTGATCTGTCTAATGTTGATAGTGGGGTGTTAAAGTCTCCCATTATTAATGTGTGGGAGTCTAAGTCTCTTTGTACATCACTCAGGACTTGCTTTATGAATCTGGGTGCTCCTGTATTGGGTGCATATATATTTAGGATAGTTAGCTCTTCTTGTTGAATTAATCCCTTTACCATTATGTAATGGCCTTCTTTGTCTCTTTTGATCTTTGTTGGTTTAAAGTCTGTTTTATCAGAGACTAGGATTGCAACCCCTGCCTTTTTTTGTTTTCCATTTGCTTGGTAGATCTTCCTCCATCCTTTTATTTTGAGCCTATGTGTGTCTCTGCACGTGAGATGGGTTTCCTGAATACAGCACACTGATGGGTCTTGAGTCTTTATCCAGTTTGCCAGTCTGTGTCTTTTAATTGGAGCATTTAGTCCATTTACATTTAAAGTTAATATTGTTATGTGTGAATCTGATCCTGTCATTATGATGTTAGCTGGATATTTTGCTCGTTAGTTGATGCAGTCTCTTCCTAGTCTCGATGTTCTTTACATTTCGGTATGATTTTGCAGTGGCTTGTACCGGTTGTGCCTTTCCATGTTTAGCGCTTCCTTCAGGAGCTCTTTTAGGGCAGGCCTGGTGGTGACAAAATCTCTCAGCATTTGCTTGTCTGTAAAGTATTTTATTTCTCCTTCACTTATGAAGCTTAGTTTGGCAGGATATGAAATTCTGGGTTGAAAATTCTTTTCTTTAAGAATGTTGAATATTGGCCCCCACTCTCTTCTGGCTTGTAGGGTTTCTGCCGAGAGATCCGCTGTTAGTCTGATGGGCTTCCCTTTGATGGTAACCCGACCTTTCTCTCTGGCTGCCCTTAACATTTTTTCCTTCATTTCAACTTTGGTGAATCTGACAATTATGTGTCTTGGAGTTGCTCTTCTCGAGGAGTATCTTTGTGGCGTTCTCTGTATTTCCTGAATCTGAATATTGGCCTGCCTTGCTAGATTGGGGAAGTTCTCCTGGATAATATCCTGCAGAGTGTTTTCCAACTTGTTTCCACTCTCCCCGTCACTTTCAGGTACACCAATCAGACGTAGATTTGGTCTTTTCACATAGTCCCACATTTCTTGGAGGCTTTGCTCGTTTCTTTTTATTCTTTTTTCTCTAAACTTCCCTTCTCGCTTCATTTCATTCATTTCATCTTCCAGGGCTGATACCCTTTCTTCCATTTGATCGCATCGGCTCCTGAGGCTTCTGCATTCTTCACGTAGTTCTCGAGCCTTGGTTTTCAGCTCCATCAGCTCCTTTAAGCACTTCTCTGTATTGGTTATTCTAGTTATACAAAACTGGAAACTCTAAAAACCAGAGTACCTCTCCTCCTCCAAAGGAACGCAGTTCCTCACCAGCAACGGAACAAAGCTGGACAGAGAATGACAAATTTCAACTGTGTTTCTAACTAGCCATGAAAATTAGAAAAATTAGTCCCAGTTTCCTTATCTTAAAGGGGGTATCATAGCAGTAGCTACTTGAATATATGGTCAAAATATTTAGAGGTTATTTGGTATGTAGAAAACACCCAGAAAGTTAGCTGTTTTTCCTTTTCAGCTTATCATATGGTTTTCAAAAATGAAATTTCATTTCTACTCCCACAGAATTCTTTAGGTTGAGTGGGAAATTTTACATATAAGGAAACTTAGGCTTTGAAAAGTAAAGGAAATTATGACCTCCCTAGTCCAAGCTAACCTCATCTTTAGCCTGAATTATTACAATAGCTTTTTACCATTTTTTCTGCTTCTACATTTGTCTCTCTGTTACATAAACAAATCATGTAATCCCACTGCTCAAGAACATACAAAAGCTTATTATCTCACGTAGAGTAAAAGCTGAAGTTTTATATGTTCTACCTCCAACCTCTATTATCTCTCTGTCCTTATCTCCTATTACTTACTTTCTTGCTTATTTTACAACAGCCACATTGTTTCACTTTGCTATTGATTGAACATGCCAGAAATGCTCCTACCCTATGGCCTTTCCTCTAAATGTTTCATTGTGGTTTATATGGAAATATGATCCCAGGGATGAGGAGTATAAGAAAAAATGCAGTGAAATATGAAAGGAGAGAAAGACGATGGAAGAATGTTTCTTCAGATTTGCTGTGTGGTAGTCACTCCATAGAGATAGGACGGACCCTCACCCAATATTTGCTTTGGATGTTGAGACTGATGACACCACCAAAACAATATAAAAAGTTGTATTACTCACACAATGAGGCTTTCTGGGGACGTCAGGGAAAAATCTCAAGTAGGTCCAAAAGTGGCTGAGAAAGAAGATTGGCTTGGAGTCTTTATGGTGGTTAGGGGATGTGAGCCAGAGGAGCATTCCCATATGTGGACCAGAGCTTCTACAACTTGAACTTTCTGCCAGAGAAAAAGGAGGAAGGACCTAAGCTTTCTTACTGGCTTAACTAGATGTGGATCAGAAAGGGAAAAGGGAGAAATTAGGCTTAAAAACTGACCAACATCCAAAAATTGAGTTAAACTCTTTATCATATGCTACCACTATGAAAAACTGGTGCTTGATTCTGCTAGAACTTTCTGATGAGCCATACAAAATAAACAGAGAAAGTATTTATTCATCAATTCATCAGCTTCTGTTCCATATTATAAAATGTGGACCACAAAAATTAAGTTCCCTTCCCTACTGTGTGCCTATACATGTGTGCATATGGGAAGGTTTTTAAGTAAAGTCTCAGAGCAGCAAGCATGAAGGATACATCTGAGGGTTGAAGCAGAATGCTGTTTCATGGAACCTGTGCAAAGCAAGTCAAAGCCCTCATAAAAATGTTTGCTGAATTAATGGCTGTTCTAAGAGGGGGAGTTGCACTGATGGGATTTTGAAGTAGTGGACAGGAAGTGTCTAGTAAATAATGTTTATCATTTATTGTCTGTTCCTCCCATTAGAATATGTGCTCCAGTGGGGAAGCAGTAAGTGTCTGGTTTAAAACAGTATCCCAAGCACCTAAACTACTGTCTGACATGTAGTTGGCATGTAATCAACATTTGTTCGGTGAATGAATCTAGAATCCAAAAGCAGAAACAATAACCCAGGCATCATTATCCCCAGCCTAGTTCTAGTTCTATAGACAGCAGACTATCAAATTTATAGTAAGCATTTTCAACTGGAACAGATGATATGTTAACCAACTGAATGATAGTAGACACTTAAGTGTGTGAATTAATTAATTTCTAAATATCTGCTAATGGTTAGACACTGAAAATATTTCAGATCTGAAAATATAAGACATTAAAGTTGTTCTATTCATAATTTATAAAGGAAATTTTGCTGGTTTTTAATATGACAATAGAAGAATTATAGTCGACTATTGATTAGACATGTGGATGATCTACTATGGAGTTTATTTGCAATTCAAAACTAATGTTTCTTTTTTTTTCCTTTGTTTTTTTGAGATGGAGTCTCGCTCTGTCACCCAGGCTGGAGTGCAGTGATGCGATCTCAGCTCACTGCAACCTCTGCCTCCCGGGTTCAAGTAATTCTGCTGCCTCAGCCTCCGGAGTAGCTAGGATTACAGGCACGTGCCACCACACCCATCTAATTTTTGTATTTTCAGTAGAAACGGGGTTTCACTATGTTGGCCAGGCTGGTCTCTAACTCCTGACCTTAGGTGACCCGCCGGCCTCGGCCTCCCAAAGTGCTGAAATTGCAGGCATGAGCCACCGCACCTGGCACAAAACTAATGTTTCTTAGTCTCCTTCTTCCTAGATTCTGGCTTTTATTATTGGATTCTAAAGAAGCAGAGATTAATTTGAAAACTATCATATTTTCATGTTAATAAATCATATAATTCTATTGAAGAAAATTATGAAAGTACAGATAAGGAAAAATAATTCTTCTCATCTAGTCATAATAATATACTCACAATTACAATTTTGCTATTTTTTCAGTATGAATTATTAAATTTTTTCTGTTATTTAGCAAGTCTGTGTCCAAAAAATTAATCGAGAGCATCTGAAAGCCTACCATATGGACACATTTCTGCTTCTTTACATTGAACAAAGCAATTAAAAGTGAGCTTTGTAACAAATAGAGTTAATTACTTTTTACACTTTAAATACAGCTTTACTGAGGTGTATCTGACATATAGTAAATTGTATTTATTAAAAATTTGTGATTTGATAAGTTTTGGCATATTTATGCCCCCATAAAATAATCACCAAAATATAGGGAATATATCCAGCATCCAGAGGTTCTTCATGCCTCTTTGTAACAATTCCCTCCTACTCTTCTTAACACTTTATTTTAAATAAATGAATAATAATATATGTAATTTTGGTTTTCTGACATCTTTCACTCAACATAATTATTTGTAAATTCAGATGTGTTGAGTACATCAGTACTTTATTCATTTTCATTGATGAATAAGTAACATTCTACTGTATGGCTATATTATAATTTATGTATCCATTCAAATGTTGATAGATATTTGGGTCATTTTAGAGTTTTGGCTCTTACATATAAAGTTGCAGTGAACATTTGTGTACAAGTCTTTGCATAGATAGATGGTTTTGTTTCTCTTGAGTAAATGTTTATGAGTAGAATGGCTGTGTCCTATGGTAGGTGTATGTTTTTAACTTTTTGGAAACAAGCTAATTAAACTAATTAACTTATCAGTTAATTAGTTAACTAATAGTTAACTTAGTTAATTAAATTAATTTCCAAGTAATAGTTAACTTAGTTAACTAAACTAATTTCCAACATGGTTGTACTGTTCTACAATAAGACCAGCAGTCAATGAGAGGTCCAGGTTTTCTACACTCTTGTCAGCACTTATTATGTTCAGCTTTGTATATTTTAACAATCTTTTTTGCTAAAATAACCATATAAATATTTAGCTTATTTTATTAACTATTTTAAATTTCATTTTTAGAGTTATTTATGTATTCCCCATGTCAGCCCTTTATCGTATATATGGATACTCTATCCCCCCCTCTCTCATACACACATGCACAAAAGCCTACAGGCATTGTGTTTGACATTGCATTGAATTAATAGATCAATTTAGTCAGAATTGACATCTTAATTGTGTTGAGTTTTCTGACCAACAAACATGCTATCTTGTTGATTAAATGCTAACTCACATGCCAGACAGTATTTTAGGTGCTTGGGGTACACCTTTAAATGACACACTTATTGCTTCCCTACTTGGAGCATACATTCTGATAGAAGAAACAGACAATAAATGATAAACATTATTTACTAGTACTACTTATCCACCACTTCTAAATCTTTTTCAGACTTGCTAAATAACAGAAAAAAAACATTGTCAATTTATCCTATAAATTTACCTCCAGATTATGCTTTAGCAGTGGCCTAGAATATTTAAAATGTTGTGTTTTCAATTACATTTAGTTTAAAACATTTTAAAATTTCTTTCAAAATTTCTTCTTTGATCTGTGAGCTATTTAAGTGTTTATTACATTTTTTAATATCTAGAGAGTTTCCCTATAATTATCCTGTTTCTGATGTCAAATTTAACTATTTTTTGGTCTGAAAAATAACTTTGTGTGACTTAAAACTTTTAAATCTCTTTAGATTTGTTTTGTGCCTCAGCATATAAACTATCTTGGTAAATGTTTCATATTCACTTGGAAAAAAATTATATCCTGCTAGTTCTGTATGGAGTGATGTATAATATAAGTAAGCTCAGTTTGGTTGTAGTGTTGTTCAATTTTATTGTATCTTTGCTGATTTTCTATGCAAATGTTTTATCAATTATTGAAAGATAGCTATTGAAATCTTTGACTATAATTATGTCTATTTCTCCTTGCAATTCTATCAATTTTTTGCTTTTTAATTTACCTTGAAGCTCTGTTATGAAGTGCATTAATGTAAAGATTATCAAGCCATCTTGATTAATTTAACTCTTCATTATGAAATGACTTATCCCTAATAATACTGTTTATTTTTTATTAAATTCTACTTTATCTGGTTTTAAAGTATACACTCCACTTTTACCTTGTCTAGGTAGTGTCAGTATGGTGTATCTTTTCTCATCCTTTTAACCTACTTGTGTCTTTATCTCTAAACTAGTTCTCTTATAGGTAGTATACAATTGGGTCATATTTTTCAATTCAATCTGAGAATCTCTGTCTTTGAATTGGGATGTATAGACCATTTACTTTTAGTTTTATTGGTGACATATTTAAGTTTATCATCTCAACATTTGTTTCTATTTGTTTCTTTTGTTCTTTGTTTTTTCCCCGCATTTTTTACTGCCTCATTTGGAATTTGTTATATTTGTCAATCATATTTTATCTTTGTAGCAGAATTTTTAGCTATAATTTTTTTGTTGTGTTCTGTTCTTGTGATGATTGCTTTCATGTTTATAGTACACACCTTTAATTTATCACAGTCTACTTTCAAGTGATATTATCCAACTGAAACTTAGTTATAAATAATTTACAATAGTTAACTTTCATGTTACTTCTGCTGGATTTTATGTTATTGCCATCATATAATTAATTTCTGCATATATTCTTAATCACACAATTCTGTTAGTGTTTTTGCCTTAAACAGTTTATTTTTAAAATAAGCTAAAATAATATAAACATTATTTTATATTCACCTATAGAGTTACCAGTTCTATTGCTCTCTATTTTTTTAGTGTAGACAAGCTTTCATTTAGTATTATTTTCTTTTACTTTAAAGACTTCTTTTATCATTTCTTGTAGGGCAGGTATTCCTGTAATAAAATTTTTCAGCTGCTGTTATCTGAAAAAGATTTTATTTCACTGTCATATTTTAAAAGCCATTTGCATTGCCTATAGAATTTTATGTTGATAGCATACTTTCAATACTTTAAATTGTTTGCTCCAATATCTTTGCACTGGTAGTTTTTCTGTTAAGAAATATCTTGTCAGATTTTCTCTGATTCTCTGTACATACTCTGTCTTTTCCCTCTGGTTGTTGTTCAGATATAGTTTTTATTCTTTTTTTGGGAAAATTGTTTATGATGTGATTTTTATGTAGTTTTCTACATATTTCTTGTGCTTAGAGTTAATTCAGCTTATAGATTTCATCAAATTTGGAAAATTTTATTTCTTTTTAAAACCTTATTCCATATTTCTTCAAATATTTTTCTGATCTCCTTTCTCATGCTCTTCAGGCTCCTTGAATTGTCTCACAACTTATTGATGCACTTTCATTTTTAAAAATTAGCTTTCTTCTTGTGTTTAATTTTGGAGAGGTTTTATTGCTATGCTTTTACATTAAGTAATCCTTTCTGTATTTACTAATCTACCATTTCTCTCATCTAGTGTATTTTTCATCACAGATATTGCAGTTATAATCTCTAAAAGTTAAATTTGAGACTTCCTTTCTTTATGTCTTCCATGTCTCTGCCTAAATTTTTAAATATATGGAATATAGTTATAATAATTCTTTTAATATCTTTTTACTGTTAATTTTGTCATCTGGGTCAGTTCTGAGACTTCCTTGATTAATTTTTCTTTTCATTATGGGTAATATTTTTTGCTTTCTTGCCTGCCTGAATATATTTTATTGTATGCAAGTTATTATTTCACCTGGTTAAATGCTAGATACTTTGTATTTCTATAACTATTCACAAATTTATATAATTTGTTCTGGGACACAGTTAATTTACTGAAAAAGCTCATCCCTTCCAGTTTTGTTTATAACAGGTTTTTAGGAAGGACCAGAGAACCATTTGTTCTACAAATATTATTTTCCCATACTGAGGCATAAGTTTAATTTACCCAATGGCCCATAGAATCTGAATAATTTTACATACCTGTAGGACAATATCAAAAAATGAAATTGACCGTGTACAATGCACATATATAGATTTTGCCATGTCACTACACATGTAGGTTTATGTCACCACCACTGAAATCAAGATGTAGACCCATTCCATTACCACAAAAATCTCTCTGATGCTAATCTTTTGTAGTCACACATGTCTCTTCTGTCCATCTGTAACTTTTTATGACCACAATTTTTTTTAATCTTATGATGTTTTCCATTTCCACTATGTTATATAAATGAAAGCATGCATTATGTAACATTTTGAGATTGGCTTTTATTTTTTAACCCGTGCAATCCACTCAAGTTGTTTTATGTACAAATTATTATTTCCTATTTATTTCTTGGTAGTATTGCATAGAACAGATATATCATAGTGGGTTTAACCGTATATACATTGAAGGATATGGAAATTTCTTTCAAATTTTGGCTATTATGAATAATGCTGCTACAAACATGAGTCTGCAGATTTTGTGTAAACACATGTTTTAACTTCTGTAGTTTAAATGATCAAGAGTTTGATTGCTGTGTTGTTTGGTAAGTGCATGTTTAGTTTTGTAAGAAAATGCCAAACTATTTTACGGATGATATGATATCCTGTTTCAGTGCGAACTTGTACTTAACTTTAACAAAAAAACTTTGTAAGGCTTTTTGATTTCTCTATTGATTTTGGATGGTTTATATTCCTATATCTTTAAGGTCACAAATCTAGTCTTATGCAATGTCTAGTCTGCTATTATGTATTTTTATATAGACATTGTAGTATCCATCTCTAGAGGATTGATTGGTTGTTGTTTATATTTTTCATGTCTTTAAGCTTTTGAGCACATATAATACAATTATAACTGTTTTAATGTCTTTATGAGTTATTTCTAGTATCCATAGAAGTTCTGGGTCCTCCTTAATACACTGATTTTTTTCCTCATTGTAGATGATATTTTCTTATGTCTTTCTGTGCCTTTTACTTTATTAGGAGGGCAGTTGCTTATTTACTTATTTATTTATTTAAATTGTACAATCCACATAAGATTGATAATATGAGCCAATTTAAAGTGCAAAATTCAGTGGCAATAAGCATACTTACATTGTTGTACTACAATCACCACAATCTATCCAGAAACTCTTTTTATATTATGAAACTAAAACTCCATTATCTCCTACACATTTCTTGTCAGCCACCATTTTACTTTTTGTCTCTATGAATGTGACTACTCTAAATGCCTCACATAATTTAAATCATAAAATATTTGCTTTTTTGTGACTGGCTTATTTCACTTAGCTTGTCTTTGAGGTTTATATATTTTGTTGAATGTGTCAGAATTTCTTATTTTAAAATTCTGGTAAAATACGCATAACAATAAAATTGCCATCTTAACTTTTTTAAAGTGTACAATTCAGTAGCATTAAGTACATTCACATTGTTGTGCAACCGATCTCTAGATCTCTTTATATTGTAAAACTAAAAATCTATACCCATTTAACAACTCCCTCTTCTCTTCTACTTCCAGCCACTTGGAATCACCCTTCTACTTTCTGTATAAATTTAACTATATTTTTTATTTCCATAGGTTTTTGGGGAACAGATGGTATTTGGTTACACAAGTACGTTTTCTAGTAGTGATTTGTGAGATTTCGGTGCACCCATCACCCAAGCAGTATACACTGAACCTGATTTGTAGTCATTTATTCCTCATCCCCTTCGCACCCTTTTCCCCTGAGTCTCCAAAATCCATTGTGTCATTTTTATGCCTGTGGATCCTCAAAGTTTAGCTCCCACTTGTGAGTGAGAACATACAATGTTTGGCTTTCCATTCCTGAGTTACTTCACTTAGAATGATAGACTCCAATCCCATTCAGGTTTCTGTGAATGCCAACAATTCATTCCTTTTTATGCCCGAGTAGTATTCCATCATATATACGTACCACGATTTCTTTATCTACTTGTTGATTAGTGGGCATTTGGGTTGGTTCCACATTTTTTGCAGTTGCAAATTGTCCTGCCATAAACATGTGTGTGTAAGTATCTTTTTCGTAACAACTTATTTTCCTCTGGGTAGATACCCAGTAGTGGAATTGCTGGATCAAATGGTAGTTCTACTTTTAGTTCTGTAAGGGATCTCCACACTGTTTTCCATAGTGATTGTACTAGTTTACTTTCCCACCAGCAGTGTAGAAGTGCCCCTGTTCACTGCATGTATGCCAATATCTATTTTTTTATTATGGCCATTCTTGCAGGTATAAAGTGGTATTGCACTGTTGTTTTGATGTGCATTTCCCTGATTATTAGTGATGTTGAGCATTTTTCATATGTTTTTTGGCAATTTGTATATCTTCTTTTGAGAACACCCTATTCAACAAATGGTGGTGGGACAATTGGCAATTCACATGTAGGAGAATGAAACTGGATCCTCATCTCTTACCTTATACAAAAATTCAACTCAAGATGGATCATGGACTTAAATCTAAGACCGGAAACTATCAAAATTGTAGAACATCAGAAAAATCTTTCTAGACATTGGCTTATGCAAGGATTTCATCACCAAGAACCCAGAAGCAAATGCAATAAAACAAAGATAAATAGCCGGGAATTAATTAAACTGAAGAGCTTTTGCACAGCAAGAGGAACAATCAACAGAGTAAACAGACAACCCACAGAGTGGGAGAAAATCTTCACAATCTATGCATCCGACAAATGACTAATATCCAGAATCTACAATGAACTCAAACAAATTAGCAAGAAAAAAACAAACAATCCCATCAAAAAGTGGGCTAAAGACATGAATAAAAAATTTAACTATTCTACATATTGCTTATAAGTGAAAGCATAAAATATTTGTCCATTTTGTGTGTGTATTATTTCACTTAGTTTAATATCCACAATACTTATTTATGTTTTAGAATGTGTCAGAATTGCTTTCCTTTTAAGGGTAAATAATATTCCATTGTATGTACATACCACATTTTGTTTATCCATTTATTTATTAATGGACATTGGGTTGTTTCCACCTTTTGGTCATTGTAAATAATGCTGCTAAGAACATGGGTAGGCAAATAACACTTAAAGTCCCTGCTTTCAAATCTATTCATTGTGTTCCTAGCAGCGTAAATGCTGGATCATATGGTAATTGCATGTTTAATTTTTTGAGGAACCACCATACTGTTTGCCACAGTGGATACATGATTTTATATTCCTACCAGCAGAACAAAAGGATTTTTTTCCACATTCTTTCAAACACTTTTTATTTTCAGGGTTTTTAAACTTTTATTTCAATAGTTTTGGGGGTACAAATGGTTTTTGGTTACATGGATAAGTTCTTTAGTGGTGATTCTGAGATTTTGGTGCACCCATAACCCAAACAATGTACATTGTACCCAATATGTAGTCTTTTATCCCTCACCACCCTCACACTCTTCCTTGAGTTGCCAAAGTCCATCATATCGTTCTTATGCCTTCACATCCTCATAGCTTAGCTTCCACTTATAAATGAGAACATACAATATTTGGTTTTCCATTCCTGAGTTATTTCACTTAGAATACTGACCTCCAGCTCCAATGCAAGTTGCTACAAAGGCCATCATTTTGTTCCATTTTATGGCTAAGTAGTATTCCATAGTGTATATATACCACATTTTCTTTACCTACTTGTTGGTTGATGGGCATTTAGGTTGGTTCCATATTTTTTAAATCTAAGACCTGGAACCGTAAGAACTCTAGAAGATAACATCCGAATAACTCTTCTAGACATTAGCTTGGGCAAAGAATTTATGACTAAGAACTCAAAAGCAAATGAAACAAAAATAAAAATACATAAATGGGACCTAATTAAACTAAAAAGTTTCTACACAGCAAAATAAATAATCAGCAGAAATAACCTGCAGAGTGGGAGAAAATATTTGAAAACTATGCATCTGACAAAGGACCAATATCCAGAATCTGCAAGGAACTCAAACACATCAGCAAGAAAAAAACATAATAATGCCATCAAAAAATGGGCAAAGGACATGAATAGACAATTCTCAAAAGAACATATACAAATATCCAGCAAACATATGAATAAATGCTCAAGATCACAAATAATCAGGAAAATGCAAATTAAAACCTCAATGAAATACCACCTGAGTCCTACAAGAATGGTCATATTTAAAAAATAAAATAAAAAAATAGATATTTGCTGGATGTGGCAAAAATGGAACAGTTTGAAACTGTTGGTGGGAATGTAGTCTAATACAGCCACTATAGAAAACAGTATGGAGATTCCTTAAAGAACCAAGAATAGAACTGTCATTCAATCCAGCAATCCTACTACTGGGTATCTACCCAAAGGAAAAGAAATCATTACATGAAAAGGCCACATGAACACGCATGTTTATAGCAGCACAACTGGCAATTGCAAAAATATGAGATGATGATGATTGTTATTATTTTAACAATAGCCATCCTAAGCAGTGTGAAGTGGTATCTCATGTGGTTTTCACATTCATTTCCCTTATAATTACAGATGTTGAGCATCTTTACATATTTTTATTGGCTATTTGTATATTTCTTTGGAGAAATGTATAATCAAAAATTTTGCTCATTTTTTAAATGGGTTTTTTTTGCTGTTGTTGAGATGTAAAAATTATTTTAATATATTCAGAATATATTCTGGATATTAACCCCTTTCAGATATATGACTTGCATATATTTTCTCCATTCTGTGAGTTGCCTTTTATCTTATTGTGTCCTTTGTAGCACAGAAATGTTTCTTACTGCTATAATCTAATTTGGCTACTCTTTCTTGTGTTGCCTGCGTTTGGGGTGAAATTTCCAAAAATATAATCTCCAAATTCAATGCCATGAAGCTTTCTTCATAAATTTTCTTACAAATTTTAGAAAAAATGTTATAGTTTTTGTACTATAGAAAATTTATAGTTTTTGGTTTTACATTAAGATCTTTAATTCATTTTTACTTAGTTGTTATATATAATGTAAAATACATTTTTTGAATGCATATTCAAAAAATGTATGCAATGTATGAAAAATAATAGACGTTGGCCTAGATGTGGTAAAAGTGGAACACTTTTACACTGCTGGTGGCAATGTAATTTAGTATAACAACTATGGAAGACAGTATAGAGATTCCTTAAAGAATTAAGAACACACGTGTATGTGTATATGCATGCATATATATATATATTTTATATATATTTATACATATTTATATATTTATATATTATATATATTTATATATATTTTTATATTTATATATTTATATATTTTTATATATATTTATATATTTGTATATTTATATATTTATATATTTTTTTATATTTTTATATCTTTATATATTTATATATTTTTATATTTTTATATATATTTATATCTTTATATATTTATATATTTATATATATTTATACATATATTTATGTATTTATATATTTATATATTATATATTTATGTATATTTATACATATATTTATATATTTATATATTTACATATATAGATATATTTATATATTTATATATATCTATATTTTATATATATTTATATATATTTATATATTTATGTATATTTATATATATTTATATATAATCATATATTTATATATATTTATATATAGTCATATATTTATATATATTTATATATATTTATTTATATATATTTATCTATTTATATATATTTATATATTTATATATATTTAAATATATTTATATATATATTTATATATATTTAAAAATGTTTATATATATATTTATATATATTTAAATATGTTTATATATATATTTATATATATTTAAATGTGTTTATATATATTTATATATATTTAAATATGTTTATATATATATTTATATATTTAAATATATTTATATATATTTATATATTTAAATATATCTATATATATTTATATATTTAAATATATTTATATATATATTTATATATATTTATATATTTATATATTTATGTATATTTATATATATTTATGTATATTTATATACATTTATATATATTTGTATATATTTATATATATTTATATAGATATTCATATATATTTAAATATATATTTATATATATATTTATATATTTATATATTTATACATATATTGATATAGATTTATATATATATTTATATAGATTTATATAGATTTATATATATATTTATATATAGATTTATATAGATTTATATAGATTTATATATATTTATATATAGATTTATATAGATTTATATATATTTATATATAGATTTATATAGATTTATATATATTTATATATAGATTTATATAGATTTATATATAGATTTATATATATTTATATATATTTATATAGATTTATATAGATTTATATATATTTATATATATATTTATATAGATTTATATATATATTTATATAGATTTATATAGATTTATATATTTATATATATTTATATATGGATTTATATATATTTATATATATTTATGTATGTATTTATATATATTTATAGATATTTACATATATTTATATATTTATATATATATTTATATATATGTATATATATATTTATTTATATATATATTTATATATATTTATATATATTTTTATTCATATATATATTTATATATATTTTTTCATATATATGTATTTATTCATATATTTATATATATTTATATATTTATATATTTATATATATTTACAGATTCATATATATTTACATATATTTATATATATTCATATGTATTTATATATATTTATATATTTATACATATTTATATATATTTATATATATTTATATATATATTTATATATATATTTATATATCTTTATATATATTTATATATATTTTTATATATATTTATATATACATTTATATATATATTTATATATACACTTATATATTTTTTTATATATATTTTTACATATATTTTTATATATATATTTATACATATATTTACATATATATTTATATATATTTATGTATAGATTTATATATATTTATATATATATTTTTATATATATATATTTATATATATTTATATATATATTTATATAGATGTATTTATATATATATTTATATACTTTCCAGGGTTTATATAGTTTATTTCAGAGCTCTCTATTTTATTCCATTGGTCTATAATTCTGTTTTTATGTCATTATCACACTGTTTTCACTGTAGCTGTGTACTAAGTTTTGATATCAGAAAATCCCAATCCAACTTTGTTCTTGATTTTCAAGTATGCTTATGCTTTTCTGATCCCTTGAGGTTTCCACATAAATTTTAGAATAAACTTTTCTATTTCTGTAATAAATGCAGTTTGATAATGATTGCACTCAATCTGTAGATTTATTTGTGGTACTGACATCCAGACATTCTCAAGTATTCAAATGGATGAACATGAGTTGTCTTTTCATTTATTGATTCCTTGTTTATTTTTTTCAACAATGTTTCATAATTTTCAGTATATGTCATTCACCTCTTTGGTTAAGTTTATTCTTAAGTATTTCATTCTTTTTTATACTATTGTAAATAGAATTGTTTTCTTAACTTTCAGATTATTCTTTAGTGTACACAAATGCAACCTATTTTGTGTGTTGACATTGTATTCCGAAAATTTGCTGAATTCACTTATTTTGTCTAACATTTTGTGAAATCTGTAGGATTTTCTGACATCAAATCATGGTGTTTTTAAACAGAGATATTCTTATTTCTTTTCTTTTTTTATTATTATTATACTTTAAGTTTTAGGGTACATGTGCACAATGTGCAGGTTAGTTACATATGTATACATGTACCATGCTGGTGTGCTGCACCCGTTGACTCGCCATTTAGCATTAGGTATATCTCCTAATGTTATCCCTCCCAACTCCCCCCACCCCACAACAGTCCCCAGAGTGTGATGTTCCCCTTCCTGTGTCCATGTGTTCTCATTGTTCAATTCCCACCTACGAGTGAGAACATGCGGTGTTTGGTTTTTTGTCCTTGCGATAGTTTACTGAGAATGATTAACAATTTCATCCATGTCCCTAGAAAGGACATGAACTCATCATTTTTTATGGCTGCATAGTATTCCATGGTGTATATATGCCACATTTTCTTAATCCAGTCTATCATTGTTGGACTTTTCAGTTAGTTCCAAGTCTTTGCTATTGTGAATAGTGCCACAATAAACATACATGTGCATGTGTCTTTATAGCAGCATGATTTATAGTCCTTTGTGTATATACCCAGTAATGGGATGTCTAGATCAAATGGTATTTCTAGTTCTAGATCCCTGAGGAATCACCACACTGACTTCCACAATGGTTGAACTAGATTACAGTCCCACCAACAGTGTAAAAGTGTTCCTATTTCTCCACATCCTCTCCAGCACCTGTTGTTTCCTGACTTTTTAATGATTGCCATTCTAACTGGTGTGAGATGGTATCTCATTGTGGTTTTGATTTGCATTTCTCTGATGGCCAGTGATGATGAGCATTTTTTAATGTGTCTTTTGGCTGCATAAATGTCTTCTTTTGCAAAGTGTCTGTTCATATGCTTTGCCCACTTTTTGATGGGGTTGTTTGTTTTTTTCTTGTGAATTTGTTTGAGTTCATTGTAGATTCTGGATATTAGCCCTTTGTCAGATGAGTAGGTTGTGAAAATTTTCTCCCATTTTGTAGGTTGCCTGTTCACTCTGATGGTAGTTTCTTTTGCTGTGCAGAAGCTCTTGAGTTTAATTAGATCCCATTTGTCAATTTTGGCTTTTGTTGCCATTGCTTTTGGTGTTTTAGACATGAAGTCCTTGCCCATGCCTATGTCCTGAACGGTAATGCCTAGGTTTTCTTCTAGGGTTTTCATGATTTTAGGTCTAATGTTTAAGTCTTTAATCCATCTTGAATGAATTTTTGTATAAGGTGTAAGGAAGGGATCCAGTTTCAGCTTTCTACATATGGCTAGCCAGTTTTCCCAGCACCTTTTATTAAATAGGGAATCCTTTCCCCATTGCTTGTTTTTCTCAGGTTTGTCAAAGATCAGATAGTTGTAGGTATGTGGTGTTATTTCTGAGGGCTCTGTTCTGTTCCATTGATCTATATCTCTGTTTTGGTACCAGTACCATGCTGTTTTGGTTACTGTAGCCTTGTAGTATAGTTTGAAGTCAGGTAGCGTGATGCCTCCAGCTTTGTTCTTTTGGCTTAGGATTGACTTGGCGATGCGGGCTCTTTTTTGGTTCCATATGAACTTTAAAGTAGTTTTTTCCAATTTGCTTATCTTTTCTTTCTTTTATCTCACCCAATTGTTCTTTCTAGGACTTCCAATACTATGTTGAATAGAACTGGTGAATATAGACATTCTTCTATTGTTTCTGATCTTATCAGAAAAGCTTTTATTTTTTTCACCACTAAGTATGATGTTAGCTGTGAGCCTTTCATATATGGCCTGTTATTATGCTGAAAATGTTTCCTCCTATTACTTGCATGATGAATATTTTTACCACATAAGAGGGTAAAATTTTGTCCAATGCTTTTTATGTATTAATTGAAACTGTCAAGTCTTTTTATCATTTCATTCTGTTAATATGGTGTATTACATTGTTTGATTTTTGTTTATTGAAATTTCTATGTGCTCCAGGAATAAATCTTACTTTTTCATGGTGTATAGTATGTTAAAAGTGCTATTGAGATCAGTTAGCAAGTATTTTGCTGAATATTTTTGCATCTATAGTCATCAGATACATGATTGTCTAGTTTTCTCGTGTCTTTGTTTCACTTTGGTATTAAAATAATGCTGGCTTTGTATAATAAATTTGAGATTGTTACCTCCTTCTCAATTTTTCAAAAGAATTTAAAGAAGATTATTATTAATTATTCTTTCAACGTTTCGTAAAATTATCCAGTGAAGTCATCTAATCCCAGGCTTTTCTTTGTTGGAAGATTTTTTTTTATTATTGATTGATCCCCTTAATAGTTATGCTGAGATTTTCTATTTATTCGTGATTCAATCTTGGTTGTGTGTTTCTAGAAATATATTCATTTCATCTAGGTTATTTAGGTTTTTTAATACATATTTTTATAAAGTTTTCTTTTCTTTATTTTTTTTTCAGACAAGGTCTCACTCTGTTGCCCAAGCTGGGGTGAAATTGCTCAGTCATAGCTCACTAAGCCTCCACCTCCTGAGTTTGAGCCATCCACCCACATCAGCCTCCTGAGTAGCTGGGGATACAGGCATGCACCCTCATGCCCAGCAATTGTTTTATGTTTCGTAGAGACAAGGTCTTACCATGTTGCCCAGGCTTACAACAAAATCCTGGACTCAAGCAATCCTCCCACCTCAGCCTCCCAAAGTGCTGGGGTTACAGGCATGAAGCACTACAAATGTTCAGTTTTTCACATATACTTATAATTATTTTGTTTATGTAAAATATCTAGTAATATTTCTCATTTCATTTCTTACTGTAGTTAATTGAGTCCCATCTGCTTTTTTCCTTGCTCAGTCTTGTTAATATTCTTTTTCAATTTTGTTGATCTTTTCAAAGAACCAAATTTTACTTTTATTGATCATTTCAATTGTTTGTAATTCTCTATTTATCTCTGCTGTAGTCTTTATTATTTCCTTCATTCTGTTAACTTTAGGTTTAAATTGTCCTTTTTTCCTGTTTTGTAAGGTATAATATTAGGTTGCTGACTTGAAATATATATTTTTCGTGTGTTTACAGCTATAAATTATCTTGTTAGACTGTTTCCACTGCATTCAATATGTTTAAGCATATTCTGTTTGTTTTTTTTATTTGTCATAAAATATTTTTTTATTTCCCTTGTGTTTTCTTCTTTGGCCATTTTGTTGCTTAGGGCATTTTTAAAATTTCCATATATTTGTGCATCATACAGTTTTCCTTCTACTACTGATTTCTATTTATATTTCATTGTGTTTGGAAAATATACTTTGTATGATTTTAACCTTTTTAAATTCATTAAGTATTATTTTGTAGTGTATAGTCTATCCTATAGGATGTTCCATGTGCACTTGAGGAAAATGTGCAATCTATTATTCTTGGGTGGAATGTTCTAAAAATGGCATTTAGATCCAATTGGTTTATAGTGTTGGTCAAGTCCTCTATTTCCTAATTCAACTTGTCTCTGGTTGTTCTGTTTATTATTTAATGTGTGGTACTGAAATCTCCTATTATTATTGTAGATCTGTGTATTTGTTCCTTCAATTCCTTTAATATTTGCTTCATATATTCTGGAATCCTAATGTGTGGCACATATGTTTTTATAATTGTTATATCTTCTTGGTAAATTGACACTTTTATCATTTTTAATGTCCATTTTTGTGTTTTGTTACAGTTTTTGACTTAAAGTTTAGTTTGCCCAATATTAGTATCTCTACCCCTTCTCTCTTTTGAACACTATTTGTATACATTTTTTTATTCTTTCAATTTTAACCTATGCATGCCCTTACGTGTAAAGTGTCATGTAGACAACATATACTTGGATTTCTTAATTCATTCAGGTTACATCCATTTATATGTAAGGTAATTATTGAGAGCAATGAACTTACTATTGCCATTTTGTTATTTGTTTTCTATACATTTTATAGCTATTTTTGTTTCTCATATTCCACCTTATTGCCTACCTTTGTATTTAGTGGATTGTTTTGTAGTGACACACTTAGATTCTCCTTTAATTGCCTTTTGCAATTATTCTACAGATATTTTCTTTGTAGATTACATGGGGATTACATATAACATGTTAACATTCTAACAATCTATTGTAAACTGATAACAATTTAATTTGACTTGTATTCAAAAACTCTACTTCTTTATGGCTTCACCTCTTCTGTGTTATGTTATTTTTGTCTCAAATTACATCTTTATGAAGCATATACACATTAATAGAGATTTGTAACTATTTTAAGCTTTTGTCTTAAGGTGCTTTAAAAATATAAAAAGTAGAGTTATGAACCAAAATTGCCATCATGCTATTTTTTAAATTTTATCTTGGAACACTATATTTTAATGTGGCTCTATGTGACTACTTATCACCCTTTCATTTCAACTTGAAAATCTCCCTTTAACATTTCTTTTATGTCAAGTTTAATAGTAATGATCTTCTTCAGCTTTTGTTTATCTGAGAATATCTTAATTTCTTCCTTGTTTTTGGAGTGATAGCTTTGCTGAATATAGATTTTATAGATAACAAGTTTTTTCAGCTCTTAAAATCTCTCATCTTACTGCTATTTGGACTGCAAGTTTTCTGCTTATAGATCCACTAATAATCTCATAGAGACTTACTTCTTGTAATCAGTACCTTATCTCTTGACCTTTTCAGAATTGTTTCTTTGACTTTTGGCAATTTGATTATAATGTGTTTCAATGCTGGTCTCTGATTTTAGCCCACTTGGAGTTCATTGAGATTCTTAGATATTTATATCCATCCCATTCTTACAATTTGAAAAGTTTTTGGTTACTTTTTCAAATAATGCTCTGCCCTTTACTTCTATCTTCTTTTTCTGGAATTTTTATAATATTTATATTGTTTGCTTGATGGTCTCCCATATGTCCCTTAGGCTTTGTTCACCCTTAATTCTTTTTCTTTTCCTCTTCAGATTAGATGTTTATAAATGACCCGTTTTCAAGTTTGCTGATCATATCTTTTGCCTTTTCAAGTCTGCTGTTGAATCCTTCTGTAGAATGTTTAAATTTAGTTGTTGTATTTTTCAATTCCAGAATTTTGACTTTCTTCCCATTAATACTTTTTATTGGTCAGTAACCTCATTCTCTTTATACATTGTTTTTCTGATTTTTTATATTTCTTTACCTATGTTTTCCCTTAGCTCTTTGTGCAAATTTAATTTAATTTAATTTTTATTTTTGATACAGGGTCTCACTTTTTCAGCCAGGCTGGAGTGCAGTTGCTCAATTTCAGCTTACTGCAGCCTTGACCTCCTGCACTCAAGAAATCCTCCCACCTAAGCCCCCCAAGTAGCTTGGGCTACAGGTGCAAGCCACCATTCCTGGCTGATATTTTGGTATTTTGTAGAGACAGGGTTTTGCCATGTTGCTGAGGCTGCTCTCAAATTCTGAGCTCAAGCAGGCTGCTTGCCTTAGCCTCCCAAAGTGCCAGGTGGTGTGAGCTACTGTGCTTGGCCCCTTTGAGCAAATTTAAAATAGCTGTTTTAAAGTCTTAGTGATGTCTGTGTTTCTTCACGAGTGGTATTTGTAACTATACTTTTTCCTTGGCATGGGCTCTGTTTTCTAGTTTAAACATGGCTATGTTTTGTTGAAAATTAGATGTTAAAAATATCGACTTCTCCCAGCCTTTGTGCAGGAGAAGACCTTCAGTAATCAGTCTTACTTGATGGTTTAAGGTCTTTTCAGGACTTTCCTAGGCATGCATTTTCCTTCAGCCTGTTCATGTGTTTTTCTCCCAATTCTCCTGTACGCATGGTTGCTTTTAAATGTCAATTTTTTAAAGAGTCTACCCCCTGCTTATTCTCAGGGCTACAGATGTTCTGTTGTCCCTGTGCTTATAATCTCTTACCCCCAGACACATAAAGGACTGTAGTCCCCCTGCAGTTTTCATATTCCTCTGTACCCACTCCTGCCTTTAGCATCCTCCATCCTAATACCCAAAGCATATCCTTGTTGCTTTCACTGCTGCAAGTCTTTTGAGACAGAATCTCAGGTAACCCCCAGACAAGCTAGCACATTGCAAGAAAATTCATTTTTTTTTTTTTTGCATTCCAGCCTGAGAAAAGGATGAGGAATTTGACAACCTTATCTTGTCCATGCCACACTATGCTCAGGAGTTGCCTACTTGGTGTTTCTATGAGGAAATAAGGGTTTAGAGCTTCCTAATCAGCCATCTTTCTCAGCTTATACCTTTTCATTGGCTGTCAGATATTGTAATTTTTACATTTTTGGTTTTCCAATATTTTGTATTCCTGTAAATATTAAGATTTAGTCAGCAATGCAGTTAAATTACTTGTAAACTGTTTGATTATTTTAGGTCTTTTTTTTCTTTTTCTTTATTATTATTATTATTATTATTATACTTTACGTTTTATGGTACATGTGCGCAATATGCAGGTAAGTTACATATGTATACATGTGCCATGCTGGTGCGCTGCACCCACTAACTCGTCATCTAGCATTAGGTATATCTCCCAGTGCTATCCCTCCCCCCTCCCCCCACCCCACAACAGTCCCCGAAGAGTGATGTTCCCCTTCCTGTGTCCATGTGTTCTCATTGTTCAATTCCCACCTATGAGTGAGAATATGCAGTGTTTGGTTTTTTGTTCTTGCGATAGTTTACTGAGAATGATGATTTCCAATTTCATCCATGTCCCTACAAAGGACATGAACTCATCATTTTTTATGGCTGCATAGTATTCCATGGTGTATATGTGCCACATTTTCTTAATCCAGTCTATCATTGTTGGACATTTGGGTTGGTTCCAAGTCTTTGCTATTGTGAATAATGCTGCTATAAACATACGTGTGCATGTGTCTTTATAGCAGCATGATTTATAGTCCTTTGGGTATATACCCAGTAATGGGATGGCTGGGTCGAATGGAATTTCTAGTTCTAGATCCCTGAGGAATCGCCACACTGACTTCCACAAGGGTTGAACTAGTTTACAGTCCCACCAACAGTGTAAAAGTGTTCCTATTTCTCCACATCCTCTCCAGCACCTGTTGTTTCCTGACTTTTTAATGATTGCCATTCTAACTGGTGTGAGATGGTATCTCATTGTGGTTTTGATTTGCATTTCTCTGATGGCCAGTGATGGTGAGCATTTTTTCATGTGTTTTTTGGCTGCATAAATGTCTTCTTTTGAGAAGTGTCTGTTCATGTCCTTTGCCCACTTTTTGATGGGGTTGTTTGTTTTTTTCTTGTAAATTTGTTGGAGTTCATTGTAGATTCTGGATATTAGCCCTTTGTCAGATGAGTATGTAGAAAGCTGAAACTGGATCCCTTCCTTATGCCTTATACAAAAATCAATTCAAGATGGATTAAAGACTTAAATGTTAGACCTAAAACCATAAAAACCCTAGAAGAAAACCTAGGCATTACCATTCAGGACATAGGCATGGGCAAGGACTTCATGTCTAAAACACCAAAAGCAATGGCAACAAAAGCCAAAATTGACAAATGGGATCTAATTAAACTAAAGAGCTTCTGCACAGCAAAGGAAACTACCATCAGAGTGAACAGGCAACCTACAAAATGGGAGAAAATTTTCGCAACCTACTCATCTGACAAAGGTCTTGTTTTTTAAAAAATATGTTATGCATAACCACAGTCATGTTTAGATAGTGCTAATTGTTTTCCACTACATAGAAAAGATCCTCCTGAATATCCTGTCTCATCAAGAATGGTGAGACTTTTCACTCTGGTTGGTAATCAATAAGTACTATTTCTCATCCTGTTGCAGTGCCAGGCATTGTTACATTTAATACTTTCAGATAGTTCTTTATCCAGCCTCGGTTTCAACACACTCATGTGTTGAATAGTACTATGCTCTATACTCAAGCCTGACCCTTTGCAGATCTCCTGAGTTTTGTTATTTTTGTGGTTCTCTTCTCTCCAGTACTCCTTTCTGTGAATTGTCCTAACTTCAGTCTTACCTGACTCTCAGCTCTATATCTTTAACCCAGGGAGTCCACCAGGCTCCTCTTCACTTCTGCCTCCTAAATCACGGTCTAGAAACTCTCTCAAGGCAATAAACTTGGGGCAATTTTAAGATTAACTTCATTTGTTTCCTGTTTCTCGGGGATCACTGTTTTTTGTTGCTGGATGCCAAGAATCTTCATAAGCATTATTTCATATATTTTTGTCTTTCTTTGTTTGTTTCTCACAGGAGGATAAATGTGGTGCCTAGTACTAAATCTTGGCCAGAAGCAGTTTTCATTTACTTAATCTCAAAAGGCACATTTTGAAGTGTATATTTACAGAAAGACATAAATAGATCAGCCATGATGGTTGCTGAGAACTTACCAAGTGCTCATTTATATGTTAAGTTTCATTAGAAATGTGGTGGTGGAAAGACAAAAGATGTGCTATAAACTTCATGCTTTTAATGAACTATCTATATGTTAGGAAATAACAGATAAAATCTTTAATGAATAAAAGCTCATTTATATCAGGTTGTAAATAAATTGGGTGATGTCTAAATGCTATAGAAATTGAGAGGTAAGTAAGATTGACTTGGGCTACTGTGGTGAGGGAATAATTTCAATGGATAGACAGATCCTGGTTAAAATATAGGTATCAATATTTTTGTGTTATCTTGGGCATAATATTTAACATTTTTGTGTTTTACTTTCCTAATCTTTAAAACGGGATAACACTTAAAGCTATCTCACAAGTATATTTTAATGATTAAATGAGATGACATTTGTAAAAAAGACCTTACATATCATAGATATTTATTGTTTAATTTTTTCTTTAGTCATGAATACAAAATATTAAATCCATTAGTCCTTGAGTCATCTTCAGCAAGAGTTTAATTTGGAATTTTCTTATAATATAGCAACTGATTATATTAATGCTCCAATATTCTCAAATTTAGTTATGCTATTCAGTTTGATGAAGAGTGTTTTGATAAATCTGTGCAAACTTTGTTACTTAATTCCCTTTATAAAATATATTAGGAGGCTCTAAATATCTTGTTTAGTGAAGTGGTATGGATTATCATTTAAATTTTTTTATTAAACTTTAAGTTTTAATTATCCTCCTTTTAGATTTAAATTTATTATGATTTTCCTTTGGTATGTCAATATGGTCCTGGCTTCCTAGATAGGCAGCTTTATACAGTGTAACGACAAGATGTTAGCGGACCCATCTTAGAGTTCTTGTTTCCGTCTTAAGCCCTTTGCTCTGGAGGAAGTTCTCCAGCTTCAGCTCGACTCACAGCTTCTCCAAGTATAACCCTGGGAGCGTCCTGAGAGTTTTCTCATAAATGAGGGTTGCACATTGCCTGTTCTGCTTCAAAGTATTTAATACCGCTCAGTATTTTAAATGAAGTGATTCTAACTTGTGATTTGGTTTGGGATCAATAGGAAAGCATATGCAGCGAACCAAGATGCAAATGTTTTGAAATGATATGACCAAAATTTTAAGTAGGAAAGTCACCCAAACACTTCTGCTTTCACTTAAGTGTCTGGCCCGCAATACTGTAGGAACAAGCATGACCTTGTTACTGTGATATTTTAAATATCCACAGTACTCACTTTTTCCAAATGATCCTAGTAATTGCCTAGAAATATCTTTCTCTTACCTGTTATTTATCAATTTTTCCCAGTATTTTTATACGGAAAAAATTGTATTGAAAACACTTAGTATGCAGTTGATAAAAAGAATTTGGTATAATTATGGTGGGTGATTATTTTTTATACTGTATGTGCCAAAGTTTTACTACTGTGGAAAGACAATTGTTTTAATAAAAGATTTACATTACACACACAAAAAAAGAATGCAACAGAATTTCCCGCTTTACTAATAGCTCTCTTACATGTTTACTGCTAATGTCTTATTTAAGATAAAGTGCTACTCTTGACCAAAGAAAAGTCTGAATGACGCCAATCTAAATTCTACATTTACTTGAAGTCTCATATCTCCCTAAATACTTGGCTCAAATTCAGCTGCCTCTTATCTTTATTTGATATCTCCACCAAATCAATTAGTACTTAATCACCTATTTTCCGACAGGTTGTATTTTAATGAATGTAAATCCTATCTCTTCGTAAAGTGTGAGTTCCCTTTCTTTTTTCTTTCTTGGCACATTTGTTTCAAATGTATGATGTGGAGATGAAGAAAAGAATTTTCTGTCTCACATGGCATCAAACAAATAAAATACTTTAAACACACACAGACACACATATGTGTGTGTAATATGTATATATAACTATATACATGTATGTATATATAGGACAGTGATTCTATTGGGGGCAATTATAATATTAACTTCATGTGTTTCCTGTTTCTCAGGGATCACTGTCCAGCAACAACATTAAATATATATATATATGCATATGTGTACATGTATATGTATGTGTGTGTATATGTACATCTATATGTACATATCTACACATATTGATATGTTTTGCCTCTGTGTCCCCACCCAAACCTTATCTGGTAGCTCCCATAATTCCCACGTGTTGTGGGAGGGATCCAGTGAGAGATGATTGAATCATGGGGCTGAGTGTTTCTCGTGCTGTTCTCGTGATAGTGAATGGGTCTCATGAGATCCGATGGATTTAAAAACAGGAGTTTCTCTGCACAAGTTCTCTCTTGACCCACTGCCATCCATATAAGTTGTGATCTGTTCTTCCTTGCCTTTCACCATGATTGTGAGGCTTCCCCAACCACATGGAACTGTAAGTCCAATTAAACCTCTTTCTTTTGTAAATTGCCCAGTCTTGGATATGTCTTTATCAGCAGCACAAAAACATACACATATGCATAAATATATTTGATGTCTCTTCCCAGCACTGGCAAGACAATGATGTATGGAATTTGCTACTTTCATTCAACAAAATAGTTTACCTTAATGATGTTTTTTTAACTCTAAATCTATAAAGTTATTTTAAAAAATTCAATCACTGGGGGGGCAGTTCCAAGATGGCTGAATAGGAACAACTCCAGTCTACATCTCCCAGCATGAGCAATGCAGAAGATGGGTGATTTCTGCATTTCCAACTGAGGTATTGGGTTCATCTCACTGGGACTTGCTGGACAGTGGGTGCAGGACAGTGGGTGCAGCCAACCGAGCAAGAGATGAAGCAGAGCAAGGCATTGCCTCACCTGGGAAGTGCAAGGGGTCAGGGAATTCCTGTTCCCAGCCAAGGAAAGCTGTGACAGATGGCACCTGGAAAATTGGGTCCCTGCCAACCTAATACTGTGCTTTTCCAAGGGTCTTAGCAAACGGCACACCAGGAGATTATATCCTGCACCTGGCTGAGAGGGTCCCACGCCCACAGATCCTCACTCATTGCTAGCACAGCAGTCTGAGATCAAACTGCAAGGCAGCAGCAAGGCTGGGGGAGGGGCACCCGTCATTGCTGAAGCTTAAGTAGGTAAACAAAGCAGCCAGGAATGTAGAAATGGGTGGAGCCCACCACAGCTCAAGGAGGCCTTCCTGCCTCTGTAGACTCCACCTCTGGAGGCAGGGCATAGCCTAACAAAAGGCAGCAGAAACCTCTGCAGACTTAAATGTCCCTGTCTGACAGCTTGGAAGAGAGTAGTGATTCTCCCAGCATGGAGTTTGAGATCTGAGAACACACAGCCTCCTCAAGTGGGTCCCTGACCCCTGAGTAGCCTAACTGGGAGACACCCCACAGGAGAGGCAGATTGAAACCTCACACAACCAGGTACCCCTCTGAAATGAAGCTTCCAGAGGAACAATCAGGCAGATACATTTGCTGTTCAGCAATATTCACTGTTCTGCAGCCTCTGCTGCTGATACCCAGGCAAACAGGGTCTGGAGTGGACCTCCAGCAAACTCCAACAGACCTGCAGCTGAGGGTCCTGACTGTTAGAAGGAAAACTAACAAACAGAAAGGACATCCACACCAAAATCCCATCGGTACGTCACCATCATCAAAGACCAAAGGTAGATAAAACCACAAAGATGGGGAAAAAACAGAGCAGAAAAGCTGAAAATTCTAAAAATCAGAGCACCTCTCCCTCTCCAAAGGAACACAGCTCCTTGCCAGCAATGGAACAAAGCTGGATGGAGAATGACTTTGACGAGTTGAGAGAAGAAGGCTTCAGATGATCAAACTACTCTGAGCTAAAGGAGGAAGTTCGAATCCATTGCAAAGAAGCTAAAACTTTGAAAAAAGATTAGACGAATGGCTAACTAGAATAACCAGTGTAGAGAAGTCCTTAAATGACCTGATGGAGCTGAAAACCATGGCATGAGAACTACATGACACATGCACAAGCTTCAATAGCTGATTCGATCAACGGGAAGAAAGGGTATCAGTGTTTGAAGATCAAATGAATGAAATGAAGTGAGAAGAGAAGTTTAGAGAAAAAAGAGTAAAAAGATATGAACAAAGCCTCCAAGAAATATGGGACTATGTGAAAAGACCAAATTTACATTTGATTGGTGAACCTGAAAGTGACGGGGAGGATGGAACAAAGTTGGAAAACACTCTGAAGGATATTGTGCAGAAGAACTTCCCCAACCTAGCAAGGCAGGCCAACATTCAAATTCAGGAAATACAGAGAATGCAACAAAGATATTCCTCTAGAACATCAACTCCAAGACACATAATTGTCAGATTCACCAAAGTTGAAATGAAGGAAAAAATGGTAAGGGCAGCCAGAGAGAAAGATTGGGTTACCCACAAAGGGAAGCCCATCAGACTAACAGCGGATCTCTTAGCAGAAACTCTGCAAGCCAGAAGAGAGTGGGGACCAAAATTCAACATTTTTAAAGAAAAGAATTTTCAACCCAGAATTTCATATCCAGCCAACCTAAGCTTCATAAGTGAAGGAGAAATAAAATACTTTACAGACAAGCAAATGCTGAGAGATTTTATCACCACCAGGCCTGCCCTAAAAGAGCTCCTGAGGGAAGCACTAAACATGGAAAGGAACAACTGGTAACATCCACTGCAAAAACACGCCAAACTGTAAAGACCATCGATGCTAGGAAGAAACTGCATCAACTAATGAGCAAAATAACCAGCTAACATCATAATGACAGGATCAAATTCACACATAACAATATTAACCTTAAATGTAAATGGGTTAAATGCTCCAATTAAAAGACACAGACTGGCAGATTGGATAAAGAGTCAAGACCCATCAGTGTGCTGTATTCAGGAGACCCATCTCACGTGCAAAGACACAGATAGGCTCAAAATAAAAGGATGGAGGAAGATCTACCAAGCAAATGGAAAACAAAAAAAGGTAGGGGTTGCAATCCTAGTCTCTGATAAAATAGATTTTAAACCAACAAAGATCAAAAGAGACAAGGCCATTACATAATGGTAAAGGATCAATTTAACAAGAAGAGCTAACTATTCTAAATATATATGCACCCAATACAAGAGCACCCAGATTCATACAGCAAGTCCTTAGGGACCTAAAAAGAGACTTAGACTCTTACACAATAATAATGGGAGAATTTAACACCCCACTGTCAACATTGGACAGATCAACGAGACAGAAAGTTAACAAGGATATCCAGGAAATGAACTCAGCTCTGCACCATGCAGACCTAATAGACATCTACAGAACTCTCCATGACAAAACAACAGAATATACATTATTCTCAGCACCACATCGCATTCATTCCAAAATTGACCACATAGTTGGAAGTAAAGCTCTCCTCAGCAAATGAAAAAGAACAGAAATTATAACAAACTGTCTCTCAGACCACAGTACAATCAAACTAGAACTCAGGATTAAGAAACTCACTCAAAACTGCTCAACTACATGGAAACTGAACAACCTACTCCTGAATGACTACTGGGTGCATAATGAAATGAAGGCAGAAATAAAGATGTTCTTTGAAACCAATGAGAACCAAGACACAACATACCAGAATCTCTGGGACACATTCAAAGCAGTATGTAGAGGGAAATTTATAGCCCTAAATGCCCACAAGAGAAAGCAGGAAAGATTTTAAACTGAAACCCTAACATCACAATTGAAAGAACTAGAGAAGCAAGAGCAAACACATTCAAAAGCTAGCAAAAGGCAAGAAATAACTAAGATCACGGCAGAACTGAAGGAGATAGAGACACAAAAACCCTTCAAAAAATCAATGAATCCAGGAGCTGGTTTTTTGAAAGGATCAACAAAATTGATAGACCGCTAGCAAGACTAATAAAGAAGAAAAGAGAGAAGAATCAAATAGATGCAATAAAAAATGATAAAGGGGATATCACCAACGATCCCACAGAAGTACAAACTACCATCAGAGAATACTATAAACACCTAGACACAAATAAACTAGAAAATCTAGAAGAAATGGAAAAATTCCTGGACACATACACCCTCCCAAGACTAAACCAGGAAGACGCTGAATCCCTGAATAGACCAATAACAGGCTCTAAAATTGAGGCAATAATTAGTAGCCTACCAACCAAAAAAAGTCGAGGACCAGAGGGATTCACATCCAAATTCTACCAGAGGTACAAGGAGGAGCTGGTAACAATCCTTCTGAAACTATTCCAATCAACAGAAAAAGAGGGAAATCCTCCCTAACTCATTATATGAGGTCAGCATCATCCTGATACCAAAGCCGGGCAGAGACACAACAAAAAAAGAGAATTTTAGACCAATATCCCTGATGAACATCGATACAAAAATCCTCAATAAAATAGAGGCAAACCGAATCCAGCAGCACATCAAAAAGCTTATCCACCATGATCAAGTGGGCTTCATCCCTGGGATGCAAGGCTGGTTCAATATATGCAAATCAGTAAACATAATCCAGCATATAAACAGAAGCAAAGACAAAAACCACATGATTATCTCAATAGATGCAGAAAAGGCCTTTGACAAATTCCAACAGCCCTTCACGCTAAAAACTCTCAGTGAATTAGGTATTGATGGTACATATCACAAAATAATAAGAGCTACTTACAACAAACCCACAGCCAATATCATACTGAATGGGCAAAAACTGGAAGCATTCCCTTTGAAAACTGGCACAGGACAGGGATACCCTCTCTCACCACTCCCATTCAACATAGTGTTGGAAGGTCTGGCCAGGGCAATTAGGCAGGAGAAGGAAATAAAGGGTATTCAATTAGGAATAAAGGAAGTCAAATTATCCCTGTTTGCAGATGACATGATTGTATATTTAGGAAACCCCATCATCTCAACCCAAAATTTCCTTAAGCCGATAAGCAACTTTAGCAAAATCTCAGGATACAAAATCAATTGCAAAAATCACAAGCATTCTTATACACCAATAACAGACAAACAGAGAGCCAAATCATGAGTGAACTCCCATTCAAAATTGCTTCAAAGAGAATAAAATACCTAGGAATCCAACTTACAAGGGATGTGAAGGACCTCTTCAAGGAGAACTACAAACCACTGCTCAAGGAAATAAAAGAGACACAAACAAATAGAAGAACATTCCATGCTCATGGATAGGAAGAATCAATATTGTGAAAATGGCCATACTGCCCAAGGTAATTTATAGATTCAATGTCATCCCTATCAAGCTACCAATGACTTTCTTCACAGAATTGGAAAAAACTAATTTAAAGTTCATATGGATCCAAAAAAGAGTCTGCATTGCCAAGACAATCCTAAGCCAAAAGAACAAAGCTGGAGGCATCATGCTACCTGACTTCAAACTACACTACAATGCTACAGTAACCAAAACAGCATGGTACTGGTACCAAAACAGAGATATAGACCAATGGAACAGAACAGAGACCTCAGAAATAACACCACACATCTACAGCCATCTGATCTTTGACAAACCTGAGAAAAATAAGAAATGGGGAAAGGATTCCCTATTTAATAAATGGTGCTGGGAAAACTGGCTAGCCATATGTAGAAAGCTGAAACTGGATCCCTTCCTTACACCTTATACAAAAAGTATTCCAAGATGGATTAAAGACTTAAATGTTAGACCTAAAACCATAAAAACCCTAGAAGAAAACCTAGGCAATACCATTCAGGACATAGGCATGGGCAAGGGCATCATGACTAAAACACCAAAAGCAATGGCAACAAAAGCCAAAATTGACAAATGGGATCTAATTAAACTAAAGAGCTTCTGCACAGCAAAAGAAACTACCATCAGAGTGAACAGGCAACCTACAGAATGGGAGAAAATTTTTGCAATCTACTCAGCTGACAAAGGGCTAATATCCAGAATCTACAAAGAACTCAAACAAATTTACAAGAAAAGACAAACAACCCCATCAAAAAGTGGGCAAAGGATATGAACAGACACTTCTCAAAAGAAGACATTTATGCAGCCAACAGATACATGAAAAAATGCTCATCATCACTGGCCATCAGAGAAATGCAAACCAAAACCACAGTGAGATATCATCTCACACCGGTTAGAATGGCAATCATTAAAAAGTCTGGAAACAACAGGTACTGGAGAGGATGTGGAGAAATAGGAACACTTTTACACTGTTGGTGGGACTATATAGTAGTTCAACCATTGTGGAAGACAGTGTGGCGATTCCTCAAGGATCTAGAACTAGAAATACCATTTGACCCTGCCATCCCATTACTGGGTATATACCCAAAGTATTATAAATCATGCTGCTATAAAGACACACACACACGTATGTGTATTGTGGCACTATTCACAATAGCAAAGACTTGGAACCAACTCAAATGTCCAACAACGATAGATTGGATTAAGAAAATGTGGCACATATACACCATGGAATACTATGCAGCCATAAAAAGATAAATTCTTGTCCTTTGTAGGGACATGGATGAAGCTGGAAACCATCATTCTCAGCAAACTATCTCAGGGACAAAAAACCAAACACCGCATGTTCTCACTTGTCAGTGAGAATTGAACAATGAGAACACATGGACACAGGAAGGGGAACATCACACACCAGGGCCTGTTGTGGGGTGGGGGGAGGGGGGAGGGATAGCATTAGGAGATATACTTAATGTAAATGATGAGTTAATGGGTGCAGCACACCAAGATGGCACATGGATATATATGTAACCAACCTGCATGTTGTGCACATGTACCCTAGAACTTAAAGTATAATAAAAAAAATTCAGTCTCTAAGAAATACCAAACTTATCCATTTTACAAAAAAATTCTTCCTCATGACTATTTACAAATTAAAATAATTAATAATAGATTATATGTTTTGAACTCCTTTTAAATAATTATTAAAAAAAAGAAGAAGAAGCAGAAAGTATGAAGCCTGCAGAATTCTGGAGTTTTGGAGTCCCAGGAGCCTATTAACAAATTAACCATCATCATTAATTCTGCACATGTCATAAATAATAAAAAAAAATGCTGAGTTGATTATTGGGCAAATTGTTTCTTCACTGAATTGGTTTACTATAAATTTGTCTTATGCAAATTGATCCAGAACATTATGATCACCCTCTGTTGATGCTTTGCATTTTACTAACTCATTATTTATTAAAAATAAAATTGTGTATTAAGTGCAGTAAAAATTGACATTCATGACATCTTTAAATGGAGTTAATTGGCTTGCTTCTGCCTGCAAGATGACTTTTTTTCAGATTTGTGCTAAAGCACCAGGAAGACAATTTTTTCTCCCAGACATCATTCTCCCATTCTGTAGGTTGTCTGTTTACTCTGATGATTTCTTTTTTTTTTTGCTGTGCAGAAGCTATTTAGTTTACTCAGATCTCATTTGTCATTGTTTTGCTTTTGTTGCTATTGCTTTTGAGGTTTTTCTCATGAAACCTTTGCCCATGCCTATGTCTTTAATGGTATTGCCTAGATTTTGTTCCAGGGATTTTATAGTTCTGGGTTTTACAGTTAAGTCCTTAATCTATCTTGAGTTAAGTTTTGCATAAGGTGTAAGGAAGCAGTGTAGTTTCTTTTCTGCATTTCGGTAGCCAGTTCTCCTAGCACCATTTATTTAATAGGAAATATAATTGTTATTGCTAGTTTTTGTCAGTCTTGTCAAAGATCAGATGATTGCATATGTGTGGTCTTATTTCTGAGTTATCTATTCTCTACCATTGGTCTATGTGTCTGTTTTTGTACCAGTACCATGCTGTTTTGGTTACTGTAGCCTTGTAGTATAGTTTGCAGTTGGGTAGCATGCTTCCAGCTTTGTTCATTTTGCTTAGAATTGCCTTGGCTATTTGGGCTCTTATTTGGTTCCACATGAATTTTAAAATAGTTTTTCTAATTCCGTGAAGAATGTCAATGGTAGTTTAATGGAAATAGCATTGAATCTACAAATTACTTTGGACAGTATGGCCATTTTTATGTTATTCAATCTTCCTATCCATGAGCATGGCCTGTTTTTCCATTTGTTTGCATCCTCTCTGATTTCCTCAAGCAGTGGTTTGCAGTTCTGCTTGAAGAGATCCTTCACTTTCCTTGTTAGCTGTATTCCCAGGTATTTTATTCTCTTTGTAGCAATCGTGAACAGGAGTTCATTCATGATTTGGCTTCCTGTATGTCTGCTGTTGTTATATAGCAATGCTTGTGATTTAGGATTTTGTATCCTGAGACTTTGCTGAAGTTGCTTATCAGCTTAAGAAGCTTTTGGGCTGAGACAATGGAGTTTTCTAGATATAGGATCATATCATCTACAAACAAAGACAATTTAACTTTATGTCTTCTTATTTGAGTACCCTTTATTTCTTTAACTTGTCTTATTGCCCTGGGCAGAAATTCCAATGCTACATTGAATATGAGTGGTCAGAGAGGACATCCTTGTCTTGTGCCTGTTTTCCAGGGGAATACTTCTAGCTTTTACCCATTCAGTATGATATTGTCTGTGGATTTGTCATATATGACTCTTATTACTTTGAGGTATATTCGTTAATACATAGTTCATTGAGAGTTTTTAACATGAAGAGATGTTGAATTTTATTGAAGGCCTTTTCCACATCTGTTGAGATAATCATGTGGTTTTTGTCTTTAGTTATGTTTATGTGATGAATTAAATTTATTGATTTGCATATGTTGAACCAACCTTGCATCCCAGGGATGAGGCCAACTTTATCATGGTGGATAAACTTTTGATGTGCTGCTGGATTTCATTTGCCAGCATTTTATTGAGAAATTTTGCATTGAAGTTTATCAGAAATATTGGCCTAAAATTTTATTTTTTTGTTATATCTCTGCCAGGTTTAATATCAGAATGTTGCTGATGCTGGCCTCATAAAATTAGTTAGGGAGAATTCCCTTCTTTCAATTGTTTGGAATAGTTTCAGTAGAAATGGTACCAGCTCCTCTTTGTACTTCTGGTAGAATTCAGCTGTAAATTCTTCTGATCCTGGGCTTTTTTAGTTGGTAGGCTATTTATCACTGCCTCAATTTCAGAACTCGTTATTGCTCTAGTTAGGGATTCCATTTCCTTCTGGTTCAGTCTCGGGAGGGTGTATGCATCCAGGAATTACTCATTTTTTTCTAGACTTTCTAGTTTATGTGCATAGAGGTGTTTATAGTACTCTCTGATGGTTGTTTGCATTTCTGTGGAGTGAGTGGTGATATCCCCCTTGTCATTTCTTTTTTTTTTTTCTTTTATTATTATTATTATTATTATTATTATACTTTAGGTTTTATGGTACATGTGCGCAATGTGCAGGTAAGTTACATATGTATACATGTGCCATGCTGGTGCGCTGCACCCACCAACTCGTCATCTAGCATTAGGTATATCTCCCAGTGCTATCCCTCCCCCCTCCCCCCACCCCACAACAGTCCCCAGAGTGTGATGTTCCCCTTCCTGTGTCCATGTGTTCTCATTGTTTAATTCCCACCTATGAGTGAGAATATGCGGTGTTTGGTTTTTTGTTCTTGTGATAGTTTACTGAGAATGATGATTTCCAGTTTCATCCATGTCCCTACAAAGGACGTGAACTCATCATTTTTTATGGCTGCATAGTATTCCATGGTGTATATGTGCCACATTTTCTTAATCCAGTCTATCATTGTTGGACATTTGAGTTGGTTCCAAGTCTTTGCTATTGTGAATAATGCCGCAATAAACATACGTGTGCATGTGTCTTTATAGCAGCATGATTTACAGTCCTTTGGGTATATACCCAGTAATGGGATGGCTGGGTCGAATGGAATTTCTAGTTCTAGATCCCTGAGGAATTGCCACACTGACTTCCACAAGGGTTGAACTAGTTTACAGTCCCACCAACAGTGTAAAAGTGTTCCTATTTCTCCACATCCTCTCCAGCACCTGTTGTTTCCTGACTTTTTAATGATTGCCATTCTAACTGGTGTGAGATGGTATCTCATTGTGGTTTTGATTTGCATTTCTCTGATGGCCAGTGATGGTGAGCATTTTTTCATGTGTTTTTTGGCTGCATAAATGTCTTCTTTTGAGAAGTGTCTGTTCATGTCCTTCGCCCACTTTTTGATGGGGTTGTTTGCTTTTTCTTGTAAATTTGTTGGAGTTCATTGTAGATTCTGGATATTAGCCCTTTGTCAGATGAGTAGGTTGCGAAAATTTTCTCCCATTTTGTAGGTTGCCTGTTCACTCTGATGGTAGTTTCTTTTGCTGTGCAGAAGCTCTTTAGTTTAATTAGATCCCATTTGTCAATTTTGGCTTTTGTTGCCATTGCTTTTGGTGTTTTAGACATGAAGTCCTTGCCCATGCCTATGTCCTGAATGGTAATGCCTAGGTTTTCTTCTAGGGTTTTTATGGTTTTAGGTCTAACATTTAAGTCTTTAATCCATCTTGAATTGATTTTTGTATAAGGTGTAAGGAAGGGATCCAGTTTCAGCTTTCTACATATGGCTAGCCAGTTTTCCCAGCACCATTTATTAAATAGGGAATCCTTTCCCCATTTCTTGTTTTTGTCAGGTTTGTCAAAGATCAGATACTTGTAGATATGTGGCATTATTTCTGACGGCTCTGTTCTGTTCCATTGATCTATATCTCTGTTTTGGTACCAGTACCATGCTGTTTTGGTTACTGTAGCCTTGTAGTATAGTTTGAAGTCAGGTAGTGTGATGCCTCCAGCTTTGTTCTTTTGGCTTAGGATTGACTTGGCGATGCGGGCTCTTTTTTGGTTCCATACGAACTTTAAAGTAGTTTTTTCCAATTCTGTGAAGAAAGTCATTGGTAGCTTGATGGGGATGGCATTGAATCTGTAAATTACCTTGGGAAGGATGGCCATTTTCATGATATTGATTCTTCCTACCCATGAGCATGGAATGTTCTTCCATTTGTTTGTATCCTCTTTTATTTCCCTGAGCAGTGGTTTGTAGTTCTCCTTGAAGAGGTCTTTCACATCCCTTGTAAGTTGGATTCCAAGGTATTTTATTCTCTTTGAAGCAATTGTGAATGGGAGTTCACTCATGATTTGGCTCTCTGTTTGTCTGTTATTGATGTATAAGAATGCTTGTGATTTTTGCACATTGATTTTGTATCCTGAGACTTTGCTGAAGTTGCTTATCAGCTTAAGGAGATTTTGGGCTGAGACAATGGGGTTTTCTAGATATACTATCATGTCATCTGCAAACAGGGACAATTTGACTTCCTCTTTTCCTAATTGAATACCCTTGATTTCCTTCTCCTGCCTAATTGCCCTGGCCAGAACTTCCAACACTATGTTGAATAGAAGTGGTGAGAGAGGGCATCCCTGTCTTGTGCCAGTTTTCAAAGGGAATGCTTCCAGTTTTTGCCCATTCAGTATGATATTGGCTGTGGGTTTGTCATAAATAGCTCTTATTATTTTGAGATACGTCCCATCAATTCCTAATTTATTGAGAGTTTTTAGCATGAAGGGTTGTTGAATTTTGTCAAAGGCCTTTTCTGCATCTATTGAGATAATCATGTGGTTTTTGTCTTTCGTTCTGTTTATATGCTGGATTACATTTATTGATTTGCGTATATTGAACCAGCCTTGCATCCCAGGGATGAAGCCCACTTGATCATGGTGGATAAGCTTTTTGATGTGCTGCTGGATTCTGTTTGCCAGTATTTTATTGAGGATTTTTGCATCAATGTTCATCAAGGATATTGGTCTAAAATTCTCTTTTTTTGTTGTGTCTCTGCCAGGCTTTGGTATCAGGATGATGCTGGCCTCATAAAATGAGTTAGAGAGGATTCCCTCTTTTTCTATTGATTGGAATAGTTTCAGAAGGAATGGTACCAGCTCCTCCTTGTACCTCTGGTAGAATTCGGCTGTGAATCCATCTGGTCCTGGACTTTTTTTGGTTGGTAAGCTATTGATTATTGCCACAATTTCAGCTCCTGTTATTGGTCTATTCAGAGATTCAACTTCTTCCTGGTTTAGTCTTGGGAGGGTGTATGTGTTGAGGAATTTATCCATTTCTTCTAGATTTTCTAGTTTATTTGCATAGAGGTGTTTGTAATATTCTCTGATGGTAGTTTGTATTTCTGTGGGATCGGTGGTGATATCCCCTTTATCATTTTTTATTGCATCTATTTGATTCTTCTCTCTTTTTTTCTTTATTAATCTTGCTAGCGGTCTATCAATTTTGTTGATCCTTTCAAAAAACCAGTTCCTGGATTCATTTATTTTTTGAAGGGTTTTTTGTGTCTCTATTTCCTTCAGTTCTGCTCTGATTTTAGTTATTTCTTGCCTTCTGCTAGCTTTTGAATGTGTTTGCTCTTGCTTTTCTAGTTCTTTTAATTGTGATGTTAGGGTGTCAATTTTGGATCTTTCCTGCTTTCTCTTGTGGGCATTTAGTGCTATAAATTTCCCTCTACACACTACTTTGAATGCATCCCAGAGATTCTGGTATGTTGTGTCTTGGTTCTCGTTGGTTTCAAAGAACATCTTTATTTCTGCCTTCATTTCGTTATGTACCCAGTAGTCATTCAGGAGCAGGTTGTTCAGTTTCCACGTAGTTGAGCGGTTTTGAGTGAGATTCTTAATCCTGAGTTCTAGCTTGATTGCACTGTGATCTGAGAGACAGTTTGTTACAATTTCTGTTCTTTTACATTTATTGAGGAGAGCTTTACTTCCAAGTATATGGTCAATTTTGGAATAGGTGTGGTGTGGTGCTGAAAAAAATGTATATTCTGTTGATTTGGGGTGGAGAGTTCTGTAGATGTCTATTAGGTCCGCTTGGTGCAGAGCTGAGTTCAATTCCTGGGTATACTTGTTGACTTTCTGTCTCATTGATTTGTCTAATGTTGATAGTGGGGTGTTAAAGTCTCCCATTATTAATGTGTGGGAGTCTAAGTCTCTTTGTAGGTCACTCAGGACTTGCTTTATGAATCTGGGTGCTCCTGTATTGGGTGCATATATATTTAGGATAGTTAGCTCTTCTTGTTGAATTAATCCCTTTACCATTATGTAATGGCCTTCTTTGTCTCTTTTGATCTTTGTTGGTTTAAAGTCTGTTTTATCAGAGACTAGGATTGCAACCCCTGCCTTTTTTTGTTTTCCATTTGCTTGGTAGATCTTCCTCCATCCTTTTATTTTGAGCCTATGTGTGTCTCTGCACGTGAGATGGGTTTCCTGAATACAGCACACTGATGGGTCTTGAGTCTTTATCCAGTTTGCCAGTCTGTGTCTTTTAATTGGAGCATTTAGTCCATTTACATTTAAAGTTAATATTGTTATGTGTGAATTTGATCCTGTCATTATGATGTTAGCTGGATATTTTGCTCGTTAGTTGATGCAGTCTCTTCCTAGTCTCGATGTTCTTTACATTTCGGTATGATTTTGCAGTGGCTGGTACCGGTTGTGCCTTTCCATGTTTAGCGCTTCCACAGACAAGAAAATGCTGAGAGATTTTGTCACCACCAGGCCTGCCCTAAAAGAGCCCCCTTGTCATTTCTGATTGGGTCTATTTGATTCTTCTGTCTTTTCTTCTTTATTAGCCTAGCTAGCAGTCTATCTAATTAATTTTTTTTTGAAAAACTGTGATGATAGGTTGTTGTTTTGAGATCTTTCTAGCTTTTTGATGTGAGCATTAAGTGTTATAACTTTCCCTCTCAACACTGCTTTAGCTGCATCCCAGATATTTTGGTATGGTGTCTCTTTGTTCTCATTAGTTTCAAAGAAGTTCTTGATTTCTGCATTAACTTTATTATTTACCCAGGAATCATTCAGAAGCAAGTTGTTTGATTTCCATGTAGTTGTGTGGTTTGGGGTGTGTTTCTTAATATTGAGTTCTAATTTGATTGTGCTGTGATCCATAAGACTGTTTGTTATTATTTCAGTTCTTTTGTATTTGCTAAGGAGTGTTTTACTTCCAATTATGTGATCAATTTTAGAGTAAATGCCATGTGCCGATAAGAATAATTAATATTCAGTTGGTTTTGGGTGAAGAGTTCTGTAAATATCTATCAGGCCCACTTGAGACAGAGCTGAGTTCGGGTCCTGAATATCTTTGTTAATTTTCTGCCTCAACAGTCTGTCTAATGTTGTCAGTGTGGTGTTAAAGTCTCCCACTATTATTATGTGGAATTCTAAGTCTCTTTGTAAGTCTCCAAGAACTTACTTTATGAATCTGGGTGCTCTTGTATTGGGTGCACACATTTTTAGAATAGTTAGCTCTTCTTGGTGAGGTAAACCCTTCACCATTATTTAATGCCCTTTTTGTCTTTTATGATCTTGGTTGGTTTAAAGTCTGTTTTGCCAGAAACTAGGATTGCAGCTTGTGCTCTTTTTCCGTTTTCCATTTGCTTTGTAAATTTTCCTTCATCCCTTCAATTTGAGCCTATGTGTGTCTTTTCATTTGAGATGAGTCTCTTGAAGACAGCACACCAATAGGACTTGACTCTCTCTCTCCAGTTTGCCATTCTGTGTCTTTAATTGGGGAATTCAGCCCATTTAAATTTAAGGTTAATATTGTTATGTATGAATTTGATCTTGTCATCATCATGCTAGCTGGTTATTTTGCAGACTTCTTTATGTGGTTGCTTCATAGTGTCACTGCCCTGTGCACTTTAGCATGTTTTTGTAGTGGCTGGTAATGGTTTGTCATTTCCATGTTTAGTGCTTCCTTCAGGAGCTCTTGCAAGACAGGCCTGGTGGTGACAAACTCCCTCAGCATTTGCTTGTCTGAAAAGGATCCTATTTCTCCTTTGCGTATGAAGCTTAGTTTGGCCAGATATGAAATTCTGGGTTGGAAATTCTTTTCTTTAAGCATGTTGAATATTGGTCCCAGCTTCTTCTGGCTTGCAGTGTCTCTGCTGAGAGGTCCATTGTTAGTCTGATGAGCTCTCCTTTGTAGGTGACCTGGCCTTTCTCTCTGGCTGCCCTTACATTACTTTCTTTCATTTCAGTCTTGGAGAATCTTATAATTATGTGTCTTGGGGTTGATCCTCTTATGGAGTATCTTACTGGAGTTCTCTGGATTTTCCAAATTTGAATATTGGCCTAGATCAAGCCATTTTCAAAGACAACTTCCAGGAGTTTTAATTTTATCTCAGGTTGCAGAGATTTAAAAAAATGGCTGTGGTTTTCTTTTTTTTTTTTTTTTTGTATGCATATCCTTTTATTAGATTTCTACTCAAGGGATTATTAGAGAGACATGAAATTTTTATTAAAATTGGAAATGTGTTCAATAATATTTTTTGGAGAGGGAAAATTTGCATCGTGAGTGATTTATACAATTATCAACAATTATCACATACATTAATGTCCTATAATAGGGATTATTAATATATTTAAAGAATTAGGTAATGATTATCTTTTTCATGGGGAATTTGGGACAATTAAATGTGAATAATAACAATGATGTTTAGCTATAAAATGCTCTTGGATGTTCTTATAGTACTTTCATCAACTTGTCAGTATCTTGAATAATTGTCTATGACAGTTTCTTCACAAATCTCTGAGAATTACAAAAAATACAGTTTCAACAGAAAGGTATCTGACAAATATGTATTGAACCCAAACTCATTTTCCAAAGTTCATGCTAGCTGTTTATTTCATAAACAAAAGGTCAAAAGAAAATTATGTTTAGAATATGAGCAAGAAAAATCCCAAAGAAGGTAACAAAATTTGAATGCCCATTAATTTAGCTACAGTCTAAACAAATACCAACATTCATTTGAATAAATAAAGAATATTTTAAGGGTCAAAGAACAAATATGTATGGCATGGCTTTTGAAATGTCTACCAGCATTCATCCTAATCTAAAGAAAATTATTACCAACAACACTTGGGCTTCCCCACATATTCTATTTAGTAGTTATTACCCAACTTCTCTGAACCTCAGTGACACACACATATACTATTGGGCTAATCTCAGTCAAGATGAGTTGGACTTACAACTGAAATGAGGTAATGTGTCAAACAGGCTTTGTGAAATACAGCATTTCATGCAAATGTAAGGTGTTATAATCAACCTGGTTTCGCCAAACTTTATCCATTCCATTTATTGTGCAACTGGAATTACAAGCAAAATATATTAAATGATTGCTCTAGACTTTAATTTTGACTCTGTTACTTGGGAAATTATGCCTCATTTTGTCACCAGTGATTAGGGTGCTGAACCAAAGAGCCTTACATTGGGGTCAAATGAGTGAGTGTCTATGAAGTTCTAGGAGAAGCAACATTTCAAAAAAAAAAAATCTGGATGTAACTTCATTCTGGTTCTATTAACTTAAGTTGAAATAAATCGTTAAATAAAAAGTCAAGCCAAGGGAAAAAGAGGCAAATAGAGCTTGGTCTGCAGAAAAACCTACAGAAAACAGAGCTGATTAAGACCACACATGCTGTTCTTGCTGGCTGTTCTGGGAGGAAGTTTTGAAGTGTAAACGTTGCCATTACCAACCCCTGTGGCTGGCAGACCCTTTAAAGGGAAATGACCAATCACAATACCTTAGTTTGATACAATTATCCATTAAAATATGAAAATAAAGCCCTAGTTTGAAGTCAATTCTCATCAGGTGAAAAGCAATGTGAAAATAATGTTATGTCTCATACAAAAATTGTGATGCTTCACTTAGCAGTTATATTTCTTATTGTAATAAATAATACATCAAATAAACACACAGAGAGAGAGACACAAACATACACACCTCTGAATTTTGTAACTATGAGTCAACCTCTAAGCCTACCCACTTGGCAAATGTCTTTTGAAGTCTGTACAAACTGAAGACAAGTCCTGGACTTAGTGACAAACAAGGCTTCCCTGAGTGACATACTAAGTTATATATGGAGAATGTAGACAGAATAATGTAACACAGCTACACATTTTCTTAATGCATTTACAAATAGCAGAAGTTTAACTTCAAACTCTGATGTCAGGATTTCATTTTCACTGTTTACAAATTCAACATGATTTACAATAAGATTTTTTTTTCTTAGAAGTTGAGTTTGACCTTTTTGAAAATAACCAATTAACTATAAGTAACATACCAGGCCAGCAACTGTTATTTTTCAATTTAAAGCTTAGGGATATGCCAGAAGATATATATATATACACACACACACACACTCACATATATATATATATATACACACACACATATATGTATATATTTATATTTGACTAATTTTGCATGGTAGACAGGCATTAAAGAGTTGGCATTGAGTTAATAAATGCCTTTTTTAATGGGACAAATAGGAAACAGTTATATCTGAAAAGCAAGGTATTTTACATTTTTGTGTCTCAACTTGTGTATCCTAACAGTACAAAGAGATCTGTACTTGAGTAAGAAATGTATAAAGATATTAAAAACTTAGAATGCTCCGTTTGAGTAAACGCAACTAACGGTCAAAATGTAAAAGGCCTGTCTTAGCATGGGGATAATATGCATCCAGAGAAGGTTGGCCTTGCTGTGAAGGATGGGAAGGTTTGCATCTATGTCTCTGAAGAAGTCTGTTTATCATTGCAAAAGTCAACCATATTAAATGTTAGTAAAGAGGCAGAATGGATAAAATATTTATTAATCTGATCCTGTTTTCACCTGTATTATCAACTCTAAATATTTCATTATATAAACCACATCCACCTGTTCTTTAACAATTTCTGTTTACCATTTAAAAACTAATAAGAATTAACAAAATGTGTGGGGATAATTTAATGGGATATTGATGAGGGAAAAATATTCTAGATAAATTACTTTTTAGACCAGAATCTAAAATAAAATACAGACCCTCCTCTTTAAATTATTAATAAGGCCAAAGATGTCCTATAGGTACTTTGTAGGGTTTCTCTTGACTGTTGTCAATATATGAACCTTATAAGGGGAACTACTACAGTAGTCCTCATTAATAAGTGAAAATGTATCACTGATATGTTTAAATTTCCTAAGGCTTGGGTATGTTTGCAGTGACTCAGATTCAATCAATAGTTTAACGTACTGGCAGTACTTATGCTTACAGTATAAAAGCTCCAGGTAACTGCTATTTATCCTTTCATACTGTAGGTATTAGTCATTCAATCATTATTACATCAAATTTACATGAATATTTTAGTGTGATGCAAATTATTTTAGATTTAACTTTAAAATTGCTCATTATCAGTACCAAATGATATCTTTTAGTAATTATTATTATACTTTAAGTTCTGGGATACATGTGCAGAACGTGCAGGTTTGTTACATAGGTATACACGTTCCATGATGGTTTGCTGCACCCATCAATCCGTCATCTACATTAGGTATTTCTGCTAATGCTATCCCTCCCCTAGCCCCCCACCCCCCGACAGGCCCCAGTGTATGATGTTCCCCTCCCTGTGTCCCTGTGTCCATGTGTTCTCATTGTTCAACTCCCACTTATGAGTGAGAACATGCGATGTTTGGTTTTCTGTTCTTATGTTAGTTTGCTGAGAATGATGGTTTCCAGCTTCATCCATGCCCCTGTCCAAATGATAGCTTTTTGTTTATCTCACTGGATTTGTAAATTTTAAAATTTTGCTAATAAAATGCACATTAAATTATGAACACTTGTTTGTTTTATCAGTTGGTATCTTTGTTGCACATATATGATCTCTTTCACACATAAGGCAGAAATTATGAATGGGTATCCAAAAGTATAACATAACATGCCTGAAGTGAAGAAATCTTGGATATCACCTAGCCATTTTTCCTCAGTAATCTATCTAAGAGATAAAGTGTCTTGTAGAGACCCATATGACTATCAGAACTGGGAACTCTAATTCTACCTTCTGTTGAAGTTTAGAATGTCAGTTGGTTTCTATGTGAATGAAGCTTTTGGTAACTAAATGGTCCCTAGATCCGTTGTTTAGATTTCAGTTTGCTTTGTAACAATTTGAGGGTTTTTAGAGGGTTAACGGGCTGTTGTCAAAATATATTGGTTGCATGTTGAGAGAATGGGAATGTCCATGACTTGTGCTAAGCCACTCCCCATAAGTTGGATAGCTGTATCCTTGAGTAACTCAGAGGAGACTGGGGCAACTTATTCTTAGATGCCAAATTTTTAAGGTAGACAGACTTAAGAATGGCCCTAAATTATCCATGGATTCTCTCCCTAGTCTATAACTTACAAAATACACTTAGGACATAACAAAAGAGCATAGCAAGTGATTTCTCCCACATGATCTGCCCAGAGCTTTGGGAATATTTTAAGTCACAGAAAAAGTAGATAGTGATATGTATTTGTACTGATGCAGATAGTGGGAGGGAGTGAAGTTGGGTAATAAAGGTGGATGGCATGCCCCTTTTTAAAATATATTGATCCCTAGTTATCTTGTGAATTTTATTCCTGTTACCATGACTTTTATCTTGAAGTTATAGGGTAGGAAAATGAGAAAGAAAAGTTTTAAATTGTGTCACATTTTTTTCTTCTCACACAAGTGTATTTCTTTCCCTCCCCATCTTTCACCCTGGAGTAACTTCAGTGTATGCTGATGATAGTATGAGAAAAAAAGAACACACTCCTATATCCACACATAATCCAGAAAAATATTTAATTATTTTTTAATTCAAATATGAATAATGTAGTCCTACTTGAACAATGTCTGTAGGGTAGTAAAAAAGAGGGCGACACTATCCATGAGTACACAGCTTCATTTCTCAAATTTTATAGTGTCTGATGTTACCATTTCCTCAGCCTCAGAAACTATGTCTGGTGGTACTTTTAATTCCTACCCTTGCTTTTATAAATTTTTACCTTCCTTTATGTCAAAGTTCTAGTATTAATTTATATATATTTTATGCTACCCAAGTTGTTGCTGGTAAAAGAAAAGAGAAACCTCAGATGTTATGGTTTGGTAGTAAGAAAAGATATTATTATAATCATCTACAATTTAGGTGGAATACACAAAACTCTGGCATTTAAAAAAATTAAATAGCTTTAGGGGTACAAGTGGTTTTTGGTTATGTGGATGAATTGTATAGTGGTGAAGTTTGAGACTTTAGTGCACCCATCAGCAGTGCAGTGTACATTGTAACCAATATGTAGTTTTTATTCCTCATCTTCCTTCCACTCTCCTCCTTTCTGACTCTCCAATGTCCATTATACTACTCAGTATGCCTCTGTATGCCTTTGCATACCCATAGCTCAGCTCCTACATGTCAGTGAGAATATACTGTATTTGATTTTCCATTCTCGAGTTACTTCGCTTAGAATAATGGCCTCCAGCTCCATCCAAGGGGCTGCATAAGACACTATTTTGTTCATTTTTATGGCTGAAAACTTTGGCATTTTTTTTTCAGGAAGGGGAACATCACACACCGGGGCCTGTTGTGGGGTGGGGGAGGGAGGAGGGATAGCATTAGGAGATATACCTAATGTAAATGACGAGTTAATGGGTGCACCACACCAACATGGCACATGTATACATAGGTAACAAACCTGCACGTTGTGCACATGTGCCCTAGAACTTAAAGTATAATTTAAAAAAATTTAGGATAAATCGTTATTTCTTCACACGCAGTTTCCCACAGTAACAGAACTGTCAGATGAACATACTAGAAAGTGAGTGTTTTGATTTATTTTTGTCAGGATTGTTGTCATGCTTCAAGGGGTTTGGAGGTGGATTAGAATGTCATTAGGTTAACTAGAGTCTAGACAAATCAAACTCCTGCTTAATATAGATTTAAGCTGTATCTGTTTTTAGTATAAAAATAATTTTATAAACAAAAACTAATACTGATGATTTAATCAAGAAAATGTCTATCTGGATTCAGAATACAGTCAATATAATCACATGGTAATCTCAATCTTGATACAGAAATATGATATTGAGAACAATGACCCCGAGTCCTTGTTAAGAATCCTTTTATTAAAGAAACAGGTTCTAGAGCAAATTTACTTTGGCAGGAATATGAACTGAGTATAGAACAAAAGTGTTAAAACATAAAGGTACTTTTTATTTTTCTCTCATGTAATAAATAACATATAATTTCTATTTTGTCTTTTCAACATTTGGGATATTTACTATTTTATTTTGACTTACCTGTTTTGGGAAAGATTGACCAGAGAAGCAAAGGTTTTATATAAAATTATATGTTTATATATAATTTAAAAGTCATCAATTTCTAAATAAGTTAAAAATTTATAATTTTTTTCATGAGTAGGTCTAGAAGGAAAGATCTCAAAAAGGAATGAGGAACCAGTCATTACAATCCAATGCTAGTAGTGAGTCCGAACAGTTTATAAACCTAGGCATGCTTATTTTGAGACAGTTCAACAAATACAAATGAGTCGATTCTTCCATTTCCTTCCTTCCCTACCACTTTCTAAAGAGATACTAAGCGACTTACAAAATTACATCAAATTTCATGAAATGCAAATTAAGAACAAGTTGAAGGAAAAACAAGATGGGAAACCTCTAATTTTTCTAGGAAGAAAGAGATAATGATTTAGAATGTGAACAGTGTCACCTCGGTGGTCTTTATATATTCTTTGTAGCTGATAGAAGAAGCACTGGCCTTTTAAGTTACTATAGTAATAATTCGACCTAAAAGGAGTTAATAATATCTCTAAGGCTTGACTTTATTTCCCTCCTAACTTTCTTGAATTGAAATACTGCTCTGGGAACATATTCATTTTCCAATTCATGTTCTCTTCGCTTTCAGGGAAACTTGAAAGTGTTATAGTAGGAAGATGTTTAACAATAGAATGATTTTCATCAATGACTAACTTTCATGCTGCCTGCCTTCAATATGATAGGCTATTTTAACAAATAACTCCAATTACAGTGGTTTAACACAATAAATGTTCAATGTTTATATTATAGGCTCATGTGAATCAGCGGGATAGGCGAGGTCTCTGTTCAACACAGTCTTTCAGAGAGGCTTTTTTATTAGTCAGACCTGAAAGAAGCAGTATTACTTTTGTAATACATAAGTATGTAATACATACTTTTGTAATACATAAGTATGTAATACATACTTTTGTAATACATAAGTATGTAATACATACTTTTGTAATACATAAGTATGTATTACATACTTTTGTAATACATAAGTATGTATTACATACTTTTGTAATACATAAGTATGTAATACATACTTTTGTAATACATGTAAAAAAAGACATTTTTTGTTAAAATGCATGCTATTAATTATTATGAGACAATTGGAATAAAAAATATTGTATTGGGCTAACTAGGACATGTATCCATACTACAGATAGGCCATAATTTCCTTTAGTGCTAGGAGAGTAGATAATTATATATCCTATATGGTTTCTTGCACAGCGTGGAACACTCAGGCAATAAATAAACACTTGGAAGTTTGAAAATACTGTGGAATACAATCTCCAGATAAAATTACATCTCCATTGAGGATGAGTTTCTGTCATTTTTTTCTTTGTGACTTCCACGGTCACCTACATAAAAACTGCCAGTTAGTTTCAAGAGCAATTGACATTTAGTCATTAAACACTAGCTAGGATCTGTTTGCTCTAATCTATTGAGCATAGTTAGTGGCTACATTAAAATAGTAAATTGCATCACTATCATGTCCACCAGTGGGCAATAAAGAATCATAATAGTAATCCATATGTTTCATAAAGTTATATTTTCTTCTTTAAGATTTTCATGACAGGAGAAGTATGAATTGATGAACTATCTTCAGATTTTCAGATTAAGGACAAATAAGAGCATATTCAGGTGAGAATGATGGAGATGGAGTAAGGATTTAAATTTTTATGGTCTAAAAATTTGTTGGAGAAACTAGTGATACTTGGACAGGAAAAGATAAACCAAAGAATAATCAGAATAATTATACTCAAAAGCTTAACAGGGAGAAAGGACCAGGTTTCTTCAAGGGCTAGAACCAGGACAAGTGGGTAGAAGATAAAAGAAGAAATATTTGTGGCTGTATATTGAGGAAGAAAAAGGCACAGCTGACATAAGATTGTGTTGTCTTAGAAGGGAGTGAATTTATATATAGTTTGGCCAACCAAATAGTGAAGATGCTATGGCAAGGTTTTAAGTGTTGTATTGGCAACACAAGTTAAAATATAAGATACTCAGTGTTCATTTCAAATTGATATGAGCTTAATTGATTCTGTTTGATTATAATAATAAAGGGACAGTACATTTGCTACAGCTAATTTCTCATGCTTTCATTAGGAGTACATTAACTTTTAGAGATTCTCCTTAGTTGGACAAGTCACTGACACTCCATTACATGCTTTGAAAATCCACCAAGGCCTATTTCCTTTACTCTAACTACTTTTTCATGCAAACTTTTATGTTCATATTCAAGCTAGATATTATTGGATTAATATTCAGGCAAGTTAATATTAATCCAGGGAAAATATTACATACTTAGACGAATCCATTTACTTGCTTGTTCTTTCTTTCTCTCCACAAGACAAAAACTGCCATGGCAAGTATGTCTTGACTGACATGCAAATAAAAGCATCACTGGGAAGTAAGTACTTCATTATGTGGGAAGGGTAGAAAACCCATCAAATTGAATTAAAAAGCCACTGAATTAGCAGCATTGCTCAATGGAGTGGGTCCATGATGCAATGACTCAGATAAGAAAGATAATGTTTCATTAAGCTAGAGATACTGCCTATCACTTTAAATGCACACCTCTTACAGGAAAGATCAGCATTTAGTAAAGCAATGAAGAAATATCTAATCAGCCTTATCAATAATGAATTTTCTTTTCAGACCAGTACACAGCTTTCCTATTCCAGGGCTTCAGTGAAAGACATACGCTATGAACTCCACTTGATACACAGTTTTAGCAACTAAAATGAGTGTCTATTGGTACATTAGACATCCTCATTTCAAGGGCCATTTCTCAAAGAGCTAGGATGTCAACAAGGAATTGAAGATGGGCCATGAGCAGGCTGACTAAACTATGTCTTTGCATAATTCTTTGGTTAATGGTTCCAGTATACAATCTGTTTTGAAGAAGACACCAGTTTTAGGAAAAATTGTGATATAAAACAAATTACCTTTAGTATTTGTCTGATGTCTCATTTCAGCTACTCTTTTTTTCAGATACTTTACTCTCTCATTTTGGCTATTGAATCTGAAGCAATGCTCTATTCTCAGGACATCTCCTTTTCTTCTATTTCCCCTTCCTTCTTCATTCCCCACAAAATGTGTCCCTTATGTGTCCTCTTTCCAAAGATCTTTGATCTCTGCTAGGGAGCAAGAACAATTTTGAGTTTGGTTGCCTGCTTATTAATGCATTATATACTACTTCTTGGAATTTTATTATTTCTCCTCTTGTTGAATACAATAACTTAACTTTTAAGTAAAATAAATGTTCTTTAATGGTAGAAACATTAAGCAGCTGTCAGGCCCATTGTGGTGATGGCAGTGATGAATAGGATTTGTGGGAGGTACTTCTGGAATGAGGGCAAGCTTGATATACACACTCAAATATTCTGATTTAGTAAGGCTTGCATGAGTCCCAGGAATCTACATTTTCCTAAGGTATCCAGGTGATTGTCACTTGCAACTGGGTTTGGAAAGCACTGCTTTATATTAGTGCTACTTAACTATTAATGTACATAAAAATTACCAGGGCATCTTCTTAAAATGCAGATTTTCATGCAAGAGAACTAGGGTGAAATTCTGCATTTCAAACAAATTTCCAGCTGATGCTGAAGCTGCTGGCCCAGAATTCACATTTTAAGTAACAAGGATCTGAAACATTAATATTTTGAAAATATCAATATTGAGGTTGACCAATGTTGACATAACACATATTTTTAAAAGCAAAAATGCCTGAGCATTGATTTTTTTTTGAGTTTGCCAAATGATTTTAATGTAAAACTGGGCTCAACATAATGGTTTTTTTTTTTTTTTTTTTTTTTTTTTTTTTTTTTTTTGAGACGGAGTCACTCTGTCGCCCAGGCTGGAGTGCAGTGGCGCGATCTCAGCTCACTGCAACCTCTGCTTCCCAGGTTCAAGCAATTCTCCTGCCTCAGCTTCCCATGTAGCTGGGACTACAGGTGCCGGCTACCACACATGGCTAATTTTTAGTAGAGACGGGGTTTCACCATGTTGGTCATGGCTGGTCTCGAACTCCCGACGTCAGGTGATCCGCCCGCCTCAGCTTCCCAAATGCTGGGATTACAGGCGTGAGCCACCACGAACGGCTAACATCATGGCTTTATATAGTTATTACCTCTTCCCCTGTTTGAAGAGGCAGATGTTGCTATGAAATGTCTGTAAATGGCGCCTGAACACTTCCATGGTAAGACAGGTCAAAGTTGTATAATAATTAAGAGTATGGATTCCAGTCTCATTGAACTAGATTTGGGTCTTGTTTTCACTTTTTATGAATTGTATATCTTTGTGCATATTAATTCATGCTAATAAGCACCAAAACAGGAATAAGAATACTCAAAGACTTATCTAGAATAAGGGAAATAACGCATATAAAATGTAATAAACCCTTAATAAATGAGAGCTATTTTTTGATATTACACTTGGTACTTACTAAGTTTTTTCATTGAAGAGCCCCATATGCCAGAGGAAACTAATATACGTTCCTTGGGGAATGAAGATCTGTGGTCCTCTACAAGAGTTACAGTTCTTAGAAATCTCTTGTTTCACTTCTAAAAAAATTATTCCAGTATTGAATTATATCTCATAGTGTATATGCATATTTATCACAAAAATAAATTGAATATATGTATTACCCCAAAATGTTAAGAAAAATTGATGTAGCACGGAACTATTGCATAATTGTTCTACAGTTCTACAAATTCCTTTTGCAGTATTGAGTAACACGTTAGTACCCTGATGATGTGGTGGAGGCAGTAAGCTCAGACTGCTGCCGTTCTTTATTGTGTGACTCACCCACCACAAGGGGAGAATGTGGATGAACTTGACCTACCCCTCAGTTCTCAGTCATAACTGTTTTGACCAAGTATATGCAACTTAACCAGGTCTGCCAATTTGTATGTTTCATGTTTCCAGAAATTTTACTCACATGTGAACAATATGGATTTTTCTAGACTAATCAGATTTTCTCAGTCACATATTTCAGTTTGAAAATACCTTATCAATCAGTAATTTGCTTGTAGTGCATTAAAAGGTTAGTAAGAAGATACTGAAACTGAGAAGAAGTAAAAAACATTAAAGTGTAATTAATCTGAGAAAGAAGCTGGCTCAAAGATTCAGAAAAATTTCCTCAATAAAGTAGAATCTCTGAGCTCTAATAACATTGAGGACCAATTCGTAGTTTCCATGAGAAAGCAACACTAGCCTGTGGCAAAATTGTGATGTTATTAAACATTACACTTTGAGTCCCAGACTCTAGTTATGTCCCCTTTCCTCAAATGGAGATCCCTTGTAAAATTCTAGTAATTTTAAGTAAATAAACATTAATTTAGGGTTTACTATGCACCAGTTACTGAATTAAATGCTGTGGAGCAAATATGACACAATTTGTCTTTTAGAGGTTTTATTCTGATAGTATAGGGTCATATTCACAAAGTATATGGTCTATTCATATATGTTTGTGTGTGTATGTAGATATACAACTGTGATTTCTTCCATGAAGGGAAAGCAGGGAGCAATCTAAAGGAGGTGCTTGGGAAGACATACATAAGTGAAATATCAAAAGAATTACATGATTTAGAGGCCAATGAATGCACTTGGCAATTCCCAAACATTGCCACCACTAGTCATTCTTTTATGACTAAGGCAGGGTTTCCAGAGGATCACTGCTAACATGTAAATCTGTTTTATAAATAACATTAAAATTTTGTTTAAAACACTCTTTAGAAGAAAAGTAAATAGATTTTAAGACAGTCAGCTTTGATTGTAGATGAAGAATCAGTGAAGAGTATGCAGATGAAGTTGGATTAGGTCCCAGTGTGTTGCTTTGGTGATGTGCTCTGGTTATCAAAGGGAAATATGAAAACTCCATGAGCTTGGAGAGATAATAATTATTTTGCAATTTTGCATGAGTTCTGTCTACAAGTTACTCAGCATGTGCTTCAATGTATTTAGTATGAATCCCATGGTGGGAGGTTTGAAGTTCAAATAAATTCATTCATTCATTAAACAAATATGTATTCATAGCCTACTATATATGAGGCAATATAGTAGGTGCTTACTCAATGAATAATATAGACAAATAGATCTAATATTCTAATTGGGGAGACAGAAAATAAGCATAGTAAGTCAGTAAAACATACACTATGTTAGATAGCAATAAGTGCAAAAGAAAGAAAATTAAGCAGGCCAATATATAAATATAAATATGAAATATTTGGAGACAAAATATTTGATGGCTTAGGGAATTTTTATTGAGAAAGACAGTTGAATAAAATAAATGAAGAAAGTGAGGAAGCTAACCATCTGGGGAATAAAAAGAGCATACTAAACAGAATGCAAAATGATTACAAAGGGCTTCAACCCCTTGGCCTCTCTTCTGGAATCAATATATTTTTCCAGTGATTTATTCAACTGTCTTTTATTGCACCAATACCATGCTGTTTTAATTACAATAACTTTATAATAGTACTTGAAATTCAGTCTTCAAGATTATGTTGGCTATTCTTGGCACTCTGCATTTCATACAAAGTTTAGTTTCAGTTTGTTATATACTACAGAAAAACGTGCTGGTATATTGGTTGAGATTGCATCAAGTCTATTGGTTAATTTATGATTAATTGACATATTTACAACACCGAATCTTCCAATTTATGAGCATTATATCCTCCCCATTTATTTTTCCTTTTAAATTTATTACAATAACAAGGTATAATTTTGTATATATAAAAATTTACATCTTTTATTAGATTTATTCCTAGTTTTTGTTTAAGGATAATTTTAATGAAATCACATTTTCCAGTTTTTAAGGGTCTGTAAACAAACAAATAAATGAACAAAAGCACACACATTATTTTACATTTAGATATACATTACAACTGTCTTACAATAAAAATGTTTTTGTGGTGAAAATGTTTAAGATTTTCTCTCAGCAGTTTTAAAGTACTATATACATTGTTAACTATAGTCACCATGCTGTACCATAGACAGCCAAAACTTATTCTCTCTTCAATTGAAACTTGGTACCCTTTGACCAACATCATTCCATCCCCTAGTAAGCACCATTCTACTCTGCACTTTGATAATTTCAACCATTTTAGATTCCTCATATAAGTAAGATTATAGTGGTATTTGTCTTTCTGTGTCTGGCTTATTTACTAAATTAAACACAACAGTGAAAATAACAGCAAAAACAATAGGATGCCTTATAGATACTGTTATTTTAAAAAATATGTTGGAAACTTAGTTGTACTATAACTGAGCAATTAAAATGTAGCTATATTTAATTTTTTTATGTAAGTAAACATTTTATATTTTGAAACTTCATTTTTAACTGTTTATGTCTAGAATATAGAAGTGTATTTGGTGTTATATGGCCCTTGTATTCAACAACATTATTACATTAATTTATTAATTATAATAAATGGTTTGCAGAATCTTTTAGATTTTCTATATGTGCAAATATATTTGTGATTAATAATAGTTTTTTCCCAATTGTATGGCTTCTATATACATTTACTTGTTTTATCACATAGCCTTCTACTTTCAGTATAATGATGAATAGAAGTGATGAGATTGGACATCTTTGTATTTTTCCAACTCAGCATGAAAGCTGTATTGGTCCATTCTCACACTGCTATGAAGAAATACCCGAGACTGAGTAACTTATAAAGAAAAGAGGTTTAATTGACTCACAGTTCTGAATGTCTGAGGAGGCTTCAGCAAACGTAAAATTATGGCAGAAGGCACCTCTTCACAGGGCAGCAGAAGAGAGAATGAGTGCAAGCTGGGGACATGCCAGAAGCTTATAAAACCATCAGATCTCATGAGAACTCACTATCAGGAAAACCGCCTCCATGATTCAATCTCCCACTGGATCCCTCCCAAGACACAAGGGGATTATGGGGCTTACAATTCAAGATGAGATTTGGGTGGCGACACAGCCAACCACATCAAAATCTTTCAAAAAATTACTATTAATTATTATCTTTTCCATATGTTTACTAAAATAGTCTCTTTGAGATTAAGAAACCATCCTTATATTCCTAGTATGTTAAGAGTTTTATCATGAATAGCTGTTGAATTCATACATAAAAAAAGTTTTACCATATATTGAGGCGATTATTAAACTTTATTCTGTTACTGTGTTAAGTTTTCAGATGTGAAACTTGCCTTGTATTTATGGGATAAACTTGGTTATGATACATTATACTATATGTATATCACACAGTTTAGCTTTGCCAATATTTTCTTTAATATTTTTCATCTATGTCCATGGGAGGGATTGTAAGTTGTCATATCCATGTAAACTTCCTCCCATAAAATAAATTGGGAGGTGTTTCTTTTTTTCTGTTCTATGAAATATTTTGTCTATGGTTGATATTATTTTTTCTTAACCATTTGAAATAATTCTCCAACTAGTCCTAGACATCTTGTTGAGTGAACATTTCAAATTACAGATATATTTCTTTTAATACATGTTTATTCAGAATTTATATTTTTTCCTTGCGTTTGTTTTGATAAGTTGTAGATTTCCAAAAATTTTTTTGTTTTTTCTAAATTTTAAAATTTGTTCACCTACAGTTGTTTATCTTCTTATTTTTCTAGTGTTTGTAGATTTATAGTGGGTCCTTTTTTTTTCCTTCCTGATGCTGCTATATTTGTCCTTTCTATTTAATTTCTTTATCACTCTTACTAAATATTTATTCATTTTATTAATATTTTCAAATTATGACATCTTTGCATGTATTTCCTCCATTTAAAAATTTTTCATGTTATTAAATTTTGATCATTTTAATAAACATGTTTTCATTTCTTTTACAATATTTTTTGAGTTTAGCTTGCTGTTCTTTTACTAACTCCTTGAGATAGATGATTTTCAACTTTTATTCATTTCAAATATATGTATCTAAAGCTATAAATGTTACTCTAAGCATAGGTATAACTATTACAAAATAAATGATTGATATATTATTATATTTTACTGCTTATTCAATAAAAACATTTTCTAATTTTCATTTTGATTTTCTTTTGACTAATGAGTTACATAGAAATGTATTGCTTAATTTCGAAGAATGTTATTTTACAATTTACTGGCTTTTTAAATTTATTCCTTTATTAACTGTGACATGCACATATACTGTGAATGAATTCTGCTTTTTGAAATTGTTGAAGCTTGCTTCATGGCCCATCATATAGCCAATTTTCTCAACTTTCTTTAATATTAGGAAAGCTATATCAGTTTTCTTTTGGCTAGCATATGCGTATCTTTGTTGTAGTTGTTGTTGTTGTTATTTTTGAGACAGGGTCTCACTCTCTCACCCAGGCTGGAGTGCAGTGGCCCAATCTCAGCTCACTGTAACCTCTGCCTTCCAGGCTCAAGCCATCCTCCAAATTCAGCCTCCCAAGTAGCTGGGACTCCAGGCACAGCCACCACGCTTGGCTAATTTTTGTATTTTTTGTTGAGATGGAGTTTCACCATATTGTCCAGACTGGTCTCAAACTCCTGAGCTCAACTGATCCACACGCTTCGGCCTCCCAAAGTGCTGGAATTACAGGCGTGAGCCACCACTCCTGTCTATATCTTTTTATTCATCTTACTGTCACCTTTTCTGTGTATTTATGTTTAAGGTGTATTCTTACAAACAGAATTGTTTGGCTGTGTATTATTTTATCCAGCTTTTGTCTTTTAGTTGGTTTATTTTGTTCTTTTACATTTAGTATACTAATATATTTTATTTTTTAATCTGTTCCTTCACTTTTCAGATTTGTTCCATAATTATTACTAGCTTTTTTGTTTTCTTTAGGTTTAATCAAGTATTTTGCACTATTGTGTTTCTTTATTAAATCAGTTTAACAGTTATGTATTTCTTTACTATATTTTAATAGTTAATCTAGAGATAAAATGTGTAGATGATTGATTGAAGTGTAATATAAATTAGAATGTTTCCCATTTTCCAGAAAATGTTAAATATCTAGAACATTTAACAACATTCAGACAACCTTGCCTTTTTGTTAATGTATTAATACACTTTAATTTTAAATGTATATTAAACAACACAAGACATTATCATTGAAATTATTATTTTGTGTTGGCCCCATCTTTATTGTTTTTTTATTTTCATTCAATTGGTTATTTCTATTTCTGTCAGAAATAATTTTTGTTTTGTCTGAAGAATTCCAATTACTATTTCTTTTAGTGTAAGTCTTCCAAAAATAAAATATATGAATTTTTTTGTTCTGCAAATTAGTTTGCCTTTTCTTTTGAATAATATTTTAATGAGTATACAACTCTAGGTTAGCAATTATTACTATTATTCTTTCAGCTCTCTAAGTGTATTATTTCACTATATTTTGGCTTCCACGTTATTTTAGTCTATTAGGGTTACCATAACAAAATACCACAGACTGAGCGGCTTAAACAACATAACTTTATTTTTTAGAGTTCTGGAAGCTACACAATCCAAGATCAATATTTGGTTTCTCATAAGGTTTCTTTTCTTGGCTTTCAGACAGCCACCTTCTCACTTTCTTCACATGGTCTTTCCTGTATGCATGCACATCCTTGACGTCTCCTTCTGTGTGTTCAAAACTCTTCTTATAAGGACACTAGTCAGACTGCACCAGGGGTATCAAATCTCTTTGATCACTTTTCTCTTTGAAGGTTTCTCTTTAATGACCCTCTTGATGCCATGGTCCTCTTGATATGGACACCATGTGGTACAGGCTCCTTTTCCATAGTGGAAGTCCCACTCCCTCTGTATAACCTCATGTTGGCCACTGATTGCAGCTTGCTTTTGAACTGAAGAGGTACTCCCTGATTTTCCAGAAACTGCAGACTATTCTGGACTGGATAATCCAGTAAACTTCTTTGTCATACAGCGGGCTACAACTGTATGTTCTTTCTCAAAGACCATATTAAACTCAGTCTTAGAAAGCAGGCTCTACTTCCAATTTTGTCCTTCTGTGGGTATTCTCCTTTAACTGTTGTACTTAATAGCATTCTCTTACATCCAATATTATTTTATCATAGTCTCATATTTACTTATATTACGGTTCCACAGTTTGGGTAACTGAGCAGTCTCTGTCTCCTGATTAGCCTCAAAATGATACAAGTCATGTAGATAATTGGAACAGAACAGAAATGCCAGAAATAGACACATATATATTTGGATATCAAGTAGATAATAAAATGGCTTATCAAATAATGGTGTGAATATGTACTTTAAAACACATGTAGTTAGATGATCAATATAGTAATTTGGAAAAGGAAATTTTGAATTGATATTCACACTGTGCGTCACAGTAAATATTAAATGGGTCAAATATTTAAATGTAAAAATAAAATTATAAATGTATGAGAAGATGATATCAGTAAATACTTCAAAATGTCTGAAGGGAAAAAAGCTTTATAATTAACATGCCATTTTTATAATATACTGTGATTTCACTCTCAGATTGAGGATTAGGCTACTTCTACTGCTCTTTAAAATTGCATTCACCATTTTAGTGGAGGTCCATGTCAGTATAACGAGGCAAGGAAAGGGAAAATATAGGTAAGGATTAGAAAATGAGAAATTTCACATTTTGGCAATGTAACTATGTACATAGACAAATTTAAATTGTCTACATATAAATAGAGTCGATGAACAAGTTTAGAAAGGTTACTGGATAAAAGTTCAATACAACAGATATTCTTTTACACAGCAGAAAGAATCATTTAGAAAATGTAATTTGAAAGATGATGCCACATATAACAGCATCTAAGCAGATATTTATGAATACATTTAACAAAAAGCATTATATAAATCAGCCAAAAAAACACCTTTGTATATTGGCCCTTAGGTTGTTTATTTTGTCACTGCTGTGTGAGACCTACTAGCTGGTAGCAAATTCAAATTTTTCACATAAAGGTATTTTGGAAATAACTCTAAAAAGCAGGATTTTTAGCCATTTAGAGCCTGACTACTCTGCATACTTTACACAATTTTACCCCACATCTGCTGACTATTAAGAAGAAAGAGAAGTGTAGTTATAAGGCTTCAAGTTGCTATAGCCCTTCAACATTGCCTGATCCAGAGGCTCCCCACTGTGCTTCTGAGTGACACAAACTAGACATTTATGTTGCTTCTTTGGTCCTTATTTTACTTGAGAGCTTCCTTGCTCTCCTCCCCTTCTGGAAGATGACCCCATTCCCATAAGCCTACGTATATTCTCATGCTATGAAAGGCTTCTGCTCTTATGTAAACTTGTCCAAGCATTCTCTAATAAAATTTGTGTCCTATTGCCTTTTATGGTCATATAGTTTTCTTTGATGTGCTCAAATTCCTCACACCTCTACATATGTACATGATCTATAATGTCCTATACAGAGAGAAATTTTAAGACATCTCAATAAAAATAAAAAAGTCAAAACTTTCCCAATGGATGTGTAGGCAATTTGTCACAATCAAAATCACAAAAGTTTATTTATGTTGGAATTATATAATCTGGTTCTAAGTGTATGCTAATGGCAAAGGGCTGAGAATAACCAAGACACCCTTGAAGAAGAACAATTTGCTTTTCTCAATATGAAAATGTATTTTTCTGCTTTATTATTTAGTGAAATATTATTATGGTTAAGAGATAGACTGTTTGAAGATTGGAAAAGGACAGGAAGACCTAATCAAATATGAGTCATTGTTGTAAGATAGTATTACAGAATATTGAAGAAAAATGGTATTTTCAATAAATGGTGCTGGGATAATTGGATATGTATTTGGAAAAATAAAATTGAACACTTATCTCAAACTATTTAAAATTCAATTCAAGATGTGTTATTGATACAGTGACAATATATCCCATTTGTCTGAAATAGTCACAGTTATGGCTTTTATTCTGAAATAGTCACAGTTATGGCTTTTATTCTGAAATATCACAACTAACCCCATTTAACTCTTAAAAGTTCCCCAGTTTTGAATATAAGTTATATTGTTACATGAGTTTTAAAACTAAATTTAAAAGGAAAACTATAACTCGTTTAGAATGTAAAACTGGTGAGAATCTTTATGGTTTCAGGATAATAAAATGTTTCTTACACGATACAAAAGTACAGCACATAAATAAAAATACATATGAATTTGACTACATTAAAATTAAGAAAGTCTGTTCATGAAAATGAACCATAAAAGACAAGGGACACAGTTGGCTAGGATATTTGCAACATATATAACCAATAAAGACATATTCTGTAGACATAAATGTAATAGAGTCTGATTCCATTTTTTTTTATGTTTTACTGCTGATAGATTTTAAGCTCCCTTCCCTTCTGTCCACATCTTGGCAAGCTGATAAGAAAGCCTAGGTTTTTCCACCTTTAGCAACAGTGGGGGGTTCAAACTATGGAAACATTCCTGCCTGTGTGTAGGAATCCTCACCACAGTCCCAACCTCTAATCACTGTAAAAACTCAGAGCCAGTCTCCTTCGACATCTCTCTCAAGCTATTTTGGGCCTGCTTGGGAAGCATGCCATGCTCTCCGTAGAAAGCCCCATTATGTGAATAATAAGACATTTTATATTCTCTTGGTGTGTGGGTTGCATCATCAGTCTTTATATTTGAATGAAATTTTGGGTAAGCGTCCATCATTTATCTGTGGTGTGTTCACAACAACTGATGCAGTGAGAAGGATGTCGATATGATCACTACCATGAGTAGGAGTCTTATTATCTTGCTTTGATTCACTAGCAGTCTCTGTTACCTGCTGGTGGGCATACATTTTGAGTTGGTGCTTGCTGGTGAACGTGCACTTGAGCTGTGCTTCAATGTGTTGCACTTGTCAAGTCATTCTTACCCTTTGTTATAGATTCAACCAACCCATGTCGAAAGTTTCAATAACTGCCATTTAGAAATAGAAGTATGAACTTGAGGCCCTTCTTAAAGTAGCCCTAGTTTGTATGTTTCAGCCCAGATCTATCTATGTGCTTAGAATAAATTGTGTGTCTCAATTATGGAATAAGCAGTAACAGATTCTATATTTAGTTGAATAACTCATACTGTTACAATTGGTTGTGTATATCAACCAGGTATGGCTAATGTTCTACAGAGTATTTGGGGGAAAGACTGATATAACATGCACTATATGAGTCTGTTGGTTGGTCACTCATGAGAGAAAGAGAAATAGAAGTTACTGTGTGGCATGCTGAGGTAACACTCAAAGGTAGATGGCTCACTAGGATGCTACAAAATCCCATTGCCGCTGCTGCCTATGACAGTCTTACCAAAAAAATGATCCATATCTTCAGAGTTAAAGGGACAGACAGTCATAGCACTCTTTGAGCATAGTCAAGGAATTAATTCAAACATCATCATGGGGGAAAATCTTAACCCTGATAATACTGACTTGAGTATACCTGGAGGAAGAAACAAAAGTATATGGAGGGTAGAGAGGACACACCTACCTGAAGTACATCTAGTAAACAGCCTACAAACACAAAGAAAGAACAAAAGAAAGAAAGAAGGAATCCTGGATATGGAAAATTAAACAAAAATTTGTAACAGAAGCCCACAATTAGACCCAATTGGAAATTCAAAATTTACTAAAATAATTTATATTAAGAAGGCAAAAGTGCACTGGATGACTTTTGGACCTCTAAAACATAGAGGTGACCCAATTGGAAATTCAAAATTTATTAAAGTAATTTATATAACAAAACCACAAAAGGGCACTTGATGACTTTTGCACCTCTAAGACACAGATTCTGAATTAACTTTAACATCTGATAAAATGCACAAATTAGCAAACTTTCATGGCCTTAACCAACGTTGGGACTCAAATTAGAATAATACTCAAGGATCCTTCTAAATTTAATTGTAATATTTCCAATAATCTTGGGGGAGTTACTGAACTTAAATAAAGAACAAAAAGATATGCCTCACTTTAACCATCAGAACTACTGTTTTGTCTAATTTTCCCATGGTCACGGCACCTATTGTGCTAAAATATCTCATAGTAGGCATGCACACTTTAACATATAGGTAATATTTAAAGTTAAATTTAGTCTTTGGCATTTTCAAATTGGTGTAAAAAGTGGGACCCATAAACCTCCTACCCCAGTTAAAATGTATTTTATGGCTCAATGTAAATTAAAACATGTCCTCCAAGGATTGAAAGCAATTATACAAGACCTATTTGTATAAGAGGTAATTATTACCACTGCTTCCTCAATTAACAACAAACTTTTGCACGTTTGTAAACTTGGAAATAACAAATGGCATCTAATTGTGGATTTCCAAAACATTAATACCACGACTCTATGCATTATGGCACTCATACCAATAGCCAAAATTATGAAAATTATTGATTCTATCCAATAAGCAACTGGTAAGTATTTTGCTATTATATGTTTGGAAAGTGTTTTCTGTTTACTATTTCAACAACCTCTCAGCTGCAGTTTACCTTTATATGTTAAAGGACGCTATGCCTTTATTCAGGTATGGATAGTGTACATCATCAATCTTGACATCATGTACGATTTTAATTACATCCAGCTTGCTCTAGAATCTCAGATATGATATCACACTGCTGACATCCTCCTCTGAGTTGATTCATTTGACAAACTTATTCAGGACAAATACTCACAGCAGCTCACAAAAAGAGATGAGCCATGAGCACATACATAGTGCAAGTCTTTACCACAATGCTTAAATTCTGGAAATATGTCTGGTAAAATAAAGGCAGTTCTATCCATGACATTGTCAAGAAATAGTTATTGTCCCTCTCAGTACCCACAACATTAAAATAATCCCATCAAAATTTCAGTACTGAAAAAGAAGAATAAAGTTGGAGGACTGACACGACCTCACTTCCAGATTTACTATAGAATGACAGTAATCAAGTGAGGTTAGTATGGCAAAAGAATAGACAAATAGAACAGTGGAACAGACTAGAGATCCCATAATAATACCTACATAAATATAATCAATATGGGGTCTATAGGGTCAATTCATTTTTGACAAAATAGCAAAGTCAACTTAATGTAGAAAGCATAGTCTTTTCAACAAGTGACACTGGAATACCTGGACATCCACATGCAAAAAGTTATCTAGACACTAACCTTACACCTTTCACAAACATTAACTGAAAATGGATCACAAACACTAACATAAAACGCAAAGTGATAAAACAGAAGTAACAGAGGAGAAAATCCAGGTGATCTGGATTTGGCAATGAGTTTTCAGGTACAACAGCATACACATGGCCCATGAAAAATAAATTGATAAGATTGGTTTTTTTTTAATTAAAAACTTTTGTTATGTGGAGACGTTTGTAAGATAATGGAAACACAAGTCACAGATTGGGAAAAAGTACTTGCAAACACATAACTGATAACCAAGTTATATCAAAACAAACAATGCAAAAGTGTGCAAAAGACCTGAACACACACCTCATCCAAGAATATATACAGATGGTAAATAATCATATGAATGGGTGCTCCGTATCATATGTCATTAGAAAATTGCAAATTAAGCAGCAATCAGATACCATTACACACCAACAAGAGTGGCTAAAATCCAAAACACAGACACCACCAAATGCTGGCAATCATGTGAAGCATCAGGAACTTGAATTCATTGCTGGTAAGAATGAAAAATAACACAGACAGTTAGGAAGAAGACATTTTGTAAGTTTCTTTAAAAGTTAAATCTAGTCTTTCCATGCAATCCATTAATCATGCTCCTTGGTATTTACTCAAATGAGTTGAAAATTTATATCCACACAAAAACTTTCACAGGAATGTTTATAGCAGCTTTATTTATATTTGCTAAAGATTGGAATCAAGAAAGATGACCTTCAGTAGGGTATAGGTTAACAAAGGGTGGTACATCTAGACAATGAAATGATACTCGGTAATAAAAAGGAATGAGCTATCAAGCCACAAAGACCTTAAATGCATATTGTCAAGTGAAAGAAACAGTCTTAAAAGGCTATGAATTGCATAATTCCAACTATATGCAATTCTCAAAAAGGAAAAGCACAGAGACAGTAAAAATATCTGTGGTTGCCATAGGTTGGGGATTCAGGACAAGATAGAGTGATGGATAGTTGGAGTACAGGTTATTTTTAGGGCAGTTAAACTATTCTGTATGATATTGTAATGGTGTATTGTCAAAATTCATAGAACTGTACAGCAGAAAGAATAAAATTTAATATAAGCTATATAATTTAGTTAATAATAATGTATCAATATTGGTTCATCATTTGTAAGTAATGGACCACACCAATGCAAAACTTCAATAATAGAGGTAAAAAAGGGGAACAAGATGGTGGAATAGAAGGCTACACCAGTTATTCCTCCCACAAGGAAATCAAGTTAACAAATATTTACACAGATAAAAATAATTTCACAAGAACCAAAAATAAGGTGAGCACACACAGTACCTGGTTGTAACTTCATATTGCTGAAAGAAGTACTGAAAAGAGAAAAAACTCTGAATCATTGACATCACCCCTACCCCAACTTCCCAGCAGCTGTTGAATGGCACAGAGAGTATCTCTGTACCCTGGGGTAGGGAGAACACAGCAATTGTGAGGCATCCAAGTCAGTATTTTCTTGTTAGAACAGAAAGAAAAAACAGACCAAACTCAGCTGGCACCCACCCATGGAGGGAGCATTTAAACCAGCCCTAGCCAACAAGGAATTGCCATTTCCTGTAGTTTGAACTTGAGTTTCTGAAAACCACACCACTGAGGGCTATTGCACTCTGTCTTCAAGTACACTTGATAGGCAGCCTAGGTCACAAGGCTGCAACTCTTAGGTGAATCCCAGTGTTAAACTAGGCCCAAAGATAGTGAACACTGGGGTGGGGACATGTGACATACTGAGACATCAGCTGGGGCAGCCAGGGGAGGGCTGACATTATCCTTCCCCTTCCCCTAGGCTGCACAGCTCCTGGCTTCAAAAGAGACTCCTTCCTTCAGCTTGAGGGAAGGATATGGAAGAATGGGGAGGAGTTGGTCTTCTATCTTGAATACCAGCTAAATCACAACAAGATAGGGCACTGGTAAGAGTCATAAAGCTACCACTCTAGGACCTAGCTCCCAGATATTTCCAGACACACTTTGGGTTACAGGGGAGCATGCTACCTTGAAGCAAAGGGCAGTCATGACAGCATTCATCACCTACTAACCGAAGAACCGTAGGGCCATGAATAATTAGCAGTGATACAGAGGCACCCTGTCAAGGACCATGGACGAGCCTCTGAGGCGTGCTGACATCAGGTGAGACTCAGCACATTACCAGCTATGGTGACTCTGAGGCAAAACTTCTTTTTCTTGAGAAAACTAGAGAGAAAAGTAAAGGGGACTTTGTCTTGCACCTTTCATACAGGCTTGGTTACAGGAAGGTAGGGCACCAAGCAGGAACTTGGGATCCCCAATATCAGGACTTGACTCTTGTATGGCATTTATGGATCTGCTATGGGACAGAGGAGAGCCCACTGCCCTGAAGGGTGAGTCCCAGGCCAGGCAGTATTCATGACAAACTGACTTAAAAGACTCTTGGCTTTAAGGGAACATCAGGAGTAAACTGACAGTACTTCTCATGGTCTGGAGTGGTGGTGACTACCTTTGGAAAGAGGAGAGAAAAGTGAGAAACACTGCATCTTTTTGTTTCAGGGTCAGCTCAGCTGCAAAATGATAGAAAAACAGACTTCTAAGGTTTTCGACTCTAGTCTCTAACTCCTGCATGGCAACTCTGGACTCACATGAGGCCTGAGGGACAGTACCACCCTGAAAGGGAAGGAAACAGGCCTTGCTGTCTTTCACACCTGCTGATTTTAGAACCCCAGGGCCTTGGGTGAACATAGGCAATAGCCAGGAAGTTGCTACAGCAGGCCTTGGGTGAGGTCCAGTGCTGTGCTGGCTTCTGATCTGACTCAGCTCAGTCATAGCAGTAGTAGCCACAGGGGTGTCTTATGTCACTCCATCTCTGGCTTTAGGTGGCTCAGAACAGAGAGAGACTATTTTTGGGATAAAGTGAGAGAAGAGTACAGTCATCTCTGCCTGGTAATCCAGATAATTATCTGGACCTTGTTCAAGGTCATGAACATGGTATGTCTGAGTCTACAAGAACCACACCATTACTAAGCTTAGGTTGCTCCCTAAAGCAGATACAGCATAGATCACAAAACCCAAGTCCTTTAAAATGTCTGGAAAGCCTTCCCAAGAAGGATACATACAAACAATCCCAGACAGTAAAGACTACAGTAAATATCTACAATGTTCAGAAACTGTAGAACATCTACTAGAATCATCACAATCCAGGAAAACAGTACCTCACCAAATGATCTAAATAAGCTAAAAGAGACCAATCCTGGCAAAACAGAGATATGTGACCTTTCACACAGATATTTCAAAATAGCTGTGCTCTGAAAATTCAAAGAAATTCAAGATAACACAGAGAAGGAATTTAGAATTCTATCTAATAAATTTAACAAAGAGATTAAAATTTAAAAATTCAAACACAAATTCTGTCATGGGAAAATGTAATTGATACATGAAACAATGCATCAGAGTTTGTTAATAACATAATGAATCAATCATAAGAAAGAATTAATGAGCTTGAAAACAGGCTCTTTAGAAATATACATTCAGAAGAGACAAAATAAAAAAGGAAGTAAAAACAGTGAATCTAACCTATAGGATCTAGAAAATAGCCTCAAAAGGGCGAATCGAAAAGTTATTGAAGAAAAGTATAAAAAGGAATTAACAAAGCCTCTAAGAAATAGGGGATTATATAAAGAGATCAATTCTATGAATAATTGGTATCCCTGAAAGGGAGGAGGACAAAGCAAATAACTTGGAAAACACATCTTAGGATATCATCCATTAAAATTATCCCAACCTTGCTAGAGAAGGCAATGGTCATATTCAGAAAATGCAGAGAACTCCTGCAAGATTATACACAAGAAGATCATCCCCAAGACACATAATCAACAGATTCCCAAGGTCAAAATAACAGACAGAATGTTGAAGCCAGTTAAAGAAAAAGGGAAGATCACCTTAAAAGGGAACCCCATCAAGCTAGCAGCAGATCTCTCAGCTGAAATGCTACAAACCAGAAGAGAAATGGGGTGTATATTCAACATTCTTAAAAAAAAAATTCAATCAAAACGTTTATATCAAGGCAAACAAAGGCTTCATAAGTGAAGGAGAAATAGGATCTTTTCCAGATAAGCAAATTTTGAGAAACTTTTTTTTCCCCACCAGACCTGCCTTACAAGAGATCTTGAAAGGAGTACTAAATAGAGAAAGACCACTACCAGCTAATAGAAAAACACACTTAAATACACAGACAAGTGACATTATAAAGCAACCACACAAACAAGCCAGCATAATTATCTAACAACACAATGACAAAATCAAATTTACACATATCAATACTAACCTTAAATGTAAATTGGCTAAATGCCTCACTTAAAAGGCAAGGAGTGGCAAACTGGATAAAAAAGCAAGACTCAATGTTATGCTGCCTTGAAGAGACTCATCTCACACATAATAACACCCACAGGCTCAAAATAACAGAATGGAGAAAAGTCTACCAAGCTAATGAAAAACAGAATAAAAGCAAGGGTTAACATCCTAATTTCAGACAAAACAGACTTCAGCCAGTGATCAAAAACGACAAAGAAGGGCATTACATAATGATAAAAAGTTCAATTCAACACGAAGACTTATCTATGCTAAATCTCTATACACCCAACACAGGAGCCCACAGATTTATAAAGAAAGATGTTAGAGACCTACAAAGAGACATAAATTCCCACACAATAATAGTGAGAGACTGTAATACTACACTGACAGTATCAGATGGATCATTGAGGCAGAAAATTAATAAATATATTCAGGATCTGAGCTCAATATTGGACCAAATGGATGCATCAGAAACCACCATGAACACCTCTATGCACATAAACTGGAAAACCTATAGGAGGTGGCTAAATTTCTGGAAATCTGCATCCTCCTAAGACTGAACCAATAAGAAACTGATGCCCTGAACAGACCAGTAATAAGCTCTGAAGTTGATTCAGTAACAAATAGCTTATCAATCAAAAAATGCCCAATGTCTTATAGATTTACAGTCAAATTCTACCAGATGTATAAAGACCCGGTATTATTCCTACTGAAATTATCCCAAAAAAATGAGGAGGAGGCACTCTTTTCCAATTTATTCTATGAGGCCAGCATTATCCTTAGACCAAAACCTGGCAGAGACATCCCAACAGTGACAAAAATACCCCACAGGACAATATTCTTGCAAAAACGCTCAAGGAAATATTTGCCATCTAAATCTAGCAGCACATCAAGAAGCTAATCTGACAAGCTAATTTATAATAAAGTAGGCTTCATCCCTGACATGCAAGATTGATTCATCATACACAAACCAATAAACATGATTCATCACATAATCAGAACTTATGACAAGCTCCACGTGATAATCTCAATAGATGCAAAAAAGACTTTTGACATAATTCAAAATCTTTTTATGTTAAAAACTGTCAATAAATTAGGTATTAAAAATGCATCAAAATAATAAGAGGCATCTATGACAAGCCCACAGCCAACAGCATAGTGAATGGGCAAAAGGTGAAAGCATTCCCCTTGAAAGCTGGCAGGAGAAAAGGACGCCCTCTCTCACCACTTTTATTTAACATAGTATGGGAAGTTTTAGCCAGAGCAATCAGGGAAGAGAAAGAAGTAAAGTCCACCCAAATATGAAGAGAGGAAGTCAAACTATCCCAGTTTGTAGATGACATGATTCTATTCTGGAAAACCCCAAAAGCTTTTTCAGGTGAAACAAACAAACAAACAAAAAAAGCTCCTCAGCATAGCTGCAAGATCCAATGTCAAGATACAAAAGTCACTAGCAGTCTGACACAGTTTGGCTGTGTCCCCACTCAAATCTCCTCTTGAATTGTAGCTCCCATAATTCCCACATGTCATGGGAGGGACCCAGTGGAAAGTAATTAAATCACAGGGGTGGGTCTTTCTTATGCTGTTCTTGTGTTAGTGAATAAGTCTCACGAGATCTGATGGTTTTACAAAGGGGTGTTTCCCTATGCAAGCTCTCTTGCCTGATGCCATGTAAGATGGGCTTTTGCTTCTCCATGTAAGATGGGCTTTTGCTTCTCCTTTGTCTCCCTCCATGATTGTGAGGCCTCCCTGGCCATATGGAACTATGAGTCCATTAAACCATTATTTTTTTAAATAAATTACTGAGTCTCAAATATATCTTTATTAGCAGTGTGATAACCAACTAATACATTAAATTGGTACCAGGAGTGGGGTGTTGCTATAAAGATATCCAAAAATGTGCAAACAACTTTGAAACTGGGTAACAGGCAGAAGATAGAACAGTTTGAAGAGCGTAGAAGCGGACAGGAAGATGTGGGAAAGTTTGGAACTTCCAAGAAACTTGCTGAATGGCTTTGACCAAAATGTTGTTAGTTATAATGACAATAAAGTCCAGGCTGAAGTGGTCTTAGATGGAGATGAGAAACTTGTTGGAAACTGAAGCAAAAGTGACTCTTGCTATGTTTTAGCAAAGAGACTGTCAGTATTTTGCCCTTGCCTTTGAGATTTGTGAAACTTTGAACTTGAGAGAGATGATTTAGGGTGTCTGGTGGAGGAAATTTCTAAGCAGCAAAGCATTCAAAATGTGACTTGGGTGCTATAAAAGCATTCAGTTTAAAGTATTCACAAAGATATGGCTTGGAATTGGAACTTATGTTTAAAAGGAAGTAGAGCATAAAAGTTCAGAAAATTTGCAGCCTGATGATGTGATAGAAAAGAAAAATTCATTTTCTGAGGAGAAATTTAAGCTGGCTGCAGAAAGTTGCATAAGTAACGAAGTGCCAAAAATTAATCACCATGACAATGGAGAAAATGTCTCCAAGTTATGTCACAGATCTTTACAACAAACCCTCGCACCACAGGACTGGAGGCCTAGGAGGAAAAAATGGTTTCGTGAGTCAGGCCCAGGGCCTTGCTGCTTTGTCGAATCTTGGGACTTTGTGACCTGCTTCTTAGTTGTGGCTAAAAGGGCCCAATGTAGAGCTCAGGCTGTTGCTTCAGAAGGTTCAAGGCCGAAGCCTTGTTGGCTTCCATGCGGTGTCTGCCCTGTGGGTACACAAAAGTAAAGAATTGAAGTTTGGAAACTGCTGCCTAGATTTCAGGATATGCATGCAAATGCCTGAATGTCCATGCCAAAGTCTGCCGCAGGGGTGAAGCCCTCATAGAGAACCTCTGTTGCAGCAGTGCAGAAGGGAAGTATGGGGTTGGAGCCCACACAGAGAGATCCCACTGTGGCACTGCCTAGTGGAGCTGTGAGAAGATGGCCACTATCCTCCAGACCCCAGAATGGTAGATCCACTGATAGCTTGTACTGTGCCCTTGGAAAAACATCAGACACTCAATACAGCCCATGAAAGCAGCTGAGATTGAGGCTGTACTCTGCAAAGCCACAGGGGCAGAGCTGCCCAAGGCCATGAGAGCTCACTTCTTGCATCAGTGTGACCTGGATGTGAGACATGGAGTCAAAGGAGATCATTTTGGAGCTTTAAGATTTGGCTGCCCTGCTGTACTTCAGACTTGTATTGGGCCTGTAGTCCCTTCATTTTGGCCAATTTCTCCCATCTGGAATGGGTATATTTACCTAATGCCTGTACCCCCACTGTATCTAGGAAGTAACTAACTTGCTTTGGATTTTACAGGCTCATAACTCTTGCCTTGTCTCAGATTAGACTTTGGACTGTGGATTTTGAGTTAATGACGAAATGAGTTAAAACATTGGGGGATTGTTGGGAAGACATGACTAGTTTTGAAATATGAAAATATGAGATGTGGGAGGTGCCAGGGGTGGAATACTATGGTTTGGCTGTGTCCCCATCCAAATCTCAATTTGAATCCTAGCTCCCAGAATTCCTACATGTCATGTGGGGACCTGTTGGGAAGTAATTAAGTCATGGAGGCAGATCTTTTCTGTGCTGTTATTGGGATTATGAATACGTCTTATAAGGTCTGATTGTTATATAAAGGGGAATTTCCCTACACAGCTCTCTTGCCTCCCACCATGTAAGACTTGCCTTTGCTTCTCCTTTACTTTCTGCCATGATTGTGAGGCCTCCCCTGCCATGTGGAACTTTGAGTTCATTAAACTTTCTTCCTTTATAAATTACCCAATTTCACCTATGTCTTTATTAGCAGCCTGAGGACAGACTGATACACAGTCCTATATGCCATCAACAGCCAAGCTGAGAGCCAAATCAGGAAGGAAATCCTTTCACAATTTCCACATGCACAAAAAATAAAATTTGTAGGAATACACCTAACCATGGGAGTGAAAGATCTCTACAATGAGACTTATAAAACACTTCTCAAAGCAATCAGAGAAGACACAAGCAAAGGAAAATACATCCCTTGTCCATGGATATGAAGAATCAATATAATTAAAATGATCACACTGTCCAAAGCAATTTGCAAACTAAATGCTATTCTTATCAAACTACCAACAAGATTCTTAACAGAACTAGAAAAAAAAACTATTTTAAAGTTTCACACGAAACCAAAAAGGAGTTTCAAAAATCAAGGAAATCCTAAGCAAAAAGAAAAAGCTGGAGGCATCACATTACCTGACTTCAAACTATAGTACAGGGCTACAGTAACCAAAACAGCATAGTACTGGTACAAAAATCGACACATCGATCAAAAGAACAGAATAGAGAGAAGAGAAATAAGGCCACCCACCTATGACCACCTGATCTTTCAGAAAGGTGATAAAAAATGAGAAAATAGTCTATGTTCAATAAATAGTGCTGAGAAAACTGGCTGGTCATATGCATGAGATTGAAACTGGACCCCTTCCTTACACCATATACAAAAATTAACTCAAGATAGATTAAAGACTTAAATGTAAAACTCAAAGCTATAAAAATCCTGGAAGACAACCTAGGCAACATCATTTTCTACATAGAAATAGGCAAAGATTTTATGACAAAAACACTAAAAGCAATTGAAACAAAAGCAAAAATTTAAAAATGGGTTCTAATTAATATAAGAGCTTCTGCACAAGAAAAGAAACTATTAACAGAGTAAATAAACAAGCCATAGATGGGAGAGTATATTTGCAAACTATGCATCCAACAGAAGTCTAATATCCAGCATCTATAAGGAACTTAAACAAATTTACAAGAGCAAAACAAGCAACCCCATTTAAAAGTGATCAAACAACACTTTTCAAAAGATATATATAGGGCTAAAAAGCATATAAAAAAGCTCAATATCACTGATTCTCAGATAAATACAAGTCAAAACCACAATGAGATACCATCTCACACCAGTCAGAATGGCTATTACTACAAAGTCAAAAAAATAACGGATGCTGCTAAGGTTGTGGAGGAAAAGGATTGCTTATCCCCTTTTGGTGGGAGTGTAAAGTAGTTCAACCCTTGCAGAAAGAAATATGGCAATTCCTAAAAGAGCTAAAAGAATAATTTACCATTTGACTCAGCAATTCCATTACTGGCTATATACCCTGAGGAATATAATCATTCTACTACAAAGACACATGTATGTAAATATTCATTGCAGCACGATTCACAATAACAAAGACATGAAATCAACCTAAATGCCCATCAATGACAAATTGGATAAAGAAAATGTGGTACATATACCCCATAAAATACAATGCAACCATTTAAAAAACAAGAACATATCATTTGTAGGAACATGCATAGAGCTATAGGCTATTATTCTTAGCAAACTAATGCAGCAACAGAGAACCAAATATTGCATTTTGTCACTTAGGGAGCTAAATAGTGAGAACTCATGAACGAAATAAAGGTAACAACAGACACTGGTGTTTACTTGAGAGTGGAGGGTGGGAGGAGGGAGAAAAGCAGAAAGTATAACTATAGAGTACTGGACTTAACACCTGGGTGATAAAATACTCTTTGCAGCAAACTCCTATGACCTAAGATTACCTACGTAACAAAACTTCACATGTATACCCCTAAAACTAAAATAGAAGTTTTTTTAGGGTTATTGACCTTAAAAGAGGAGATAGAGGAAAAAAACAGGGATAGAAAATTTGTTCAAACAGATAATAACAAAGAACTTCCTAAACCTAGAGAAAGATAATATCAACATTCAAGTACAAGATTATACAACACCAATCAGACTTAACCTAAAAACGACTACCTCAAGGCCTTTAATAACCAAGCTTCCAAAGTCAAGAATAAAGAAAAGATTCTAAAAGTAGCAAAAAAAAAAAAAAAAGAAAGAAACAAATAACATACAAAAGAGCTCCAACACATTTGGCAGAAGAATTTTCAGTGGAAACCTTACAGGTCAGGAGTGAACAGCATGAAATTTTTAAAGTGCTAAAGGAAAAATGCTTTTACCCTAGAATAGTATATCTGGCAAAAAGTATCCTTTGAGCCTGAAGAAGAAATGGAGACTTTCCCGGAAAAAAAAAGAAAAACTGAGGGATTTTATTAATACAAGACCTATCCTAGAAAAAAATGCTAAAGGGATTACTTCGATAAGAAAGAAAATGACATTAATGAGCAATAAATAATCATCTGAAGGTACAAAGCTCACTGGTAACAGTTAACTGAAAAACAGAGAATATTATAACACTGTAACTGTGATGTGTAAACTACTCTTATCCTAAGCATAAGCAATGAACCAATCAAAAACAACAAATACAACAACTTTGCAAGACATAGTACAATAATATACGAATATAAACAAAAAAATGTTAAACAGCAGAGGAGCAAAATTAAGGTGTAGGGTGTTTATTAATTTTGTTTTTGCTTGTTTGTGCAAGTAGTATTAAGTTGTTATTACATGAAAATAATGTGTTATAAGAGAATATTTGCAAGCCTCATGGCAAATTCAAACCAAAATAAGTAAATACAATGGATACACAAAAGGTAAAACGCAATAAACTATATCATATCACCAGAGAAAATCACTTTCACCAGAGAAAGACAAGAAGGAAATAAAGCAGAAAGAGAAGATGAGAAAAAAAATAACAAAATGTCAGGAGTAAGTACTTAACTATCAATAATATCATTATACATAAATAGAATAAACTCTCCAATCAAAAGACATAAATTGGCTGAATGGATGTTCAAACAAGACCCATTGATCTGTGGCCTGCAAGAAACACACCTCACTTGTAAAGATACACATAGACTGAAAATAAAGGGATGGAAAAAGATATCTCATGCAAGTAGAAACCAAAAAAAGAGCAAGAGTTGCTATACTTAATAGGAGACAAAATAGATTTTAAAACAAAACTGATTAGAAGAAACAAATAGTCCACTATAAATGATAAGGAAGTCAATTCAGCAAGAAAATATAGCAATTTTAAATATATATGCACCCAAACTTGAAGCACCCACATTTATAAAGCAAACATTATTAGAGAGAAAGAGAGAGATAGGTCCCAATACAACAATAGCTGGATAATTCAACAACCTACTTTCAGTATTGGACAGATCTTCAATACATAAAATTTAAAAAAATCAAAATTAATCTGCATAATAGACCAAATGAATCTAATAAATATTTACAGCACATTTCATTCTAGAGCAGAAGGATATATATTCTTTTCTTCAGCACATGGATTGTTCTCAAGCATATACCTGTATTCCTCTAGTGAAGATGATTTTCTCTGGTGATAAGATATAGTTTATTGCTTTTTATTTTTTGGATATCCACTATTTTTATTTCTATTTTTTTTGGTTTGAAGTTATCATGAGGCTTGCACATATTCTCTTATTACCTATTATTTTAACCTGATAACAACTTAATACTTTTTGCACAAACAAACAAGCAAGAACAAAATTAGTAAATACTGTACAGCTTAACTTTGCTCCTCTGTTTTAAGTCACAAAACAGGTCTTAAAACATTCCAAAAATTGAAATAATATGAAATATATTCTCTGATCACAATAGAATAAAACTAGAAATTAATAACAGGAGGAATTTTGGAAACTATCCAAATACTTGTATATTAAACAATATGCTCCTGAATGGCCAGTGGGTTAATGAAACAATTAAGAAGGAAACTGAAAAAACAATTCCGAAACAAATTATAATGGAACCACAACACACCAAAACCTGTGCAATACAGAAAAAGCAATACTAAGAGAGATGTTTACAGCTATAAGTGCCCACATTAAAAAAAAAAAACCTTCAGAAAACAATCTAATGAGGCATCTCAAAGAAAGAGAAAAGCAAGACCAAACACAATCTAAAATTAGTAGAAAAAAGGAACAATGAATATCAGAGTAGAAATAAATGAAATTGAAAGGAAATAAATACAAAAGATGAATGAAATAGGTGTTTTTTTGAAAAGTTAAACAAAGTTGACAAACCTATAGCAAGACTAAGAAAAAAAGAGAGAAGATCTAAATAAATAAAATCAGAAATGAAAAAGGATACATTACAAATGATAGTGCAGAAATTCAAAGGCTCATTAGTGGCTAATATGAGCAACTATATGCTGACGAATTTGAAAAATCTAGAATAAATAGGCAAAATGTTGGATACACACAACCTACCAAGATTAAACCAGGAAGAAATCTAAAACTTGAACAGATCAATACCAAGTAATGAGATCGAAGCCATAACACAATGTCTCCCAGTAAAGAAAAGCCAGTAGCTGAGGGCTTCACTACTGAATTTTATCATACATTTAAAGAAGAATCAATACCAATCTTACTCAAATGATTCTGAAAAACAGAGGAGGAAATACTGCCAAACTCATTCTATGAGGCCAGTATAACCCTGATACCAATACCAGACAAAGACACATAAAAGAGAGGAAATTACAAGCCAATGTGTCTAATGAATATCAATGCAAAAATTCTCGACAAAATATTAGCGAATCAAACTCAGTAGTACAGTAGAAATATCATTCTTCATGACCAAGTGGGATTTATCCCTGGGATGCAAGGATAGGCCAACATATGCAAATCAATTAATGTGATACATTATATCAACAGAACGAAGGAAAAAAACCATATCAGATCATTCAATTGATACTAAAAGAGCATTTGATGAAATTCAGCATCCCTCCATAATAAGAACCCTGAAAAAACTGGGGCTAGAAGAAACATCTCTCTACATAATTAAAACCACATATGACAGACCCACAACTAGTATCTTACTAAATGTGAGCAAACTGAAAGCCTCTCTTCTAAAACCTGGAAAATGACAAGAATGCCCACTGTCACCATTGTTATTCAACATAGTACTGGAAGTCCTAGCTAGAAAAATTAGACAAGAGGAAGATATAAAGGGAATCCAAATTGGAAACGAAGAAGTCAAATTATCCTTGTTTGCAGATAATATTATCATATATTTGAAAAAAACTAGAGATTCCACAAGAAAATTTTAGAACTGATAAATTAAGTAAAATTGCAAGACACAAAATCAACACATAAAAATCTGTAGCATTTCTGTATGACAACAGTAAACAATGTGAAAAAGAAATGAAAAATTAATCGCATTTACATTAGTCACACATAAAATTAAATACCTGGGAATTAACTAAAGAAGGGAAAAATCTCTATAATGAAAACTATAAAACAATGATGAAAGAAATTGAAATGGACACCAAAAATGGAAAAAATATTCCATGTTCATGAATTGGAAGAATTAATATTGTTAAAATGTCCATGCTACCAAAAACGATCTTCATATTCATTGAAATTTCCATCAAAACACCAAGTACATATTTCACAGAAATAGAAAAAAAATTCTGAAATTTATACGGAATCACAAAAGGCCCAGAATAGCCCAGGCTATTCTAAGCAAAAAGAACAAAAAAGGAGGAATCACCTTACCTCACTTCAAATTTTACTACAGAGCTATAGTGACCAAAAGAGCATGGTACTGGCATGCAAACAGACACATAGACCAATGGAACAGAAAAAAGAACCTGGACGAAAATCGGCACACGTACAATGAATTCGTTTTTTACAAAGGTGTCAAATATAACAACAACAACAACAAAGACAAATGTATCAAGCACAAACACCAGGGAAAAGAAAGTCTCTTCAATAAATGGTGCTGAGAAAATTTTATATCCATATTCAGAGTAATGAAACTAGACCTATATCTCCTCTCATATACAAAAAAAGTTTCAAATGGATTAAAGCCTTAAATATAAGACCTCAAACTATAAAACGACTGCAAGAAAACATTGGAGAATATCTTCAGGACATTGCTATGGGCAAAATGTTTTTGAGCAATACCCTACAAGCATAGGCAACCAAAACAAAAATGGACAAATGGAATTATATCAAGTTAAAAAGCTTCTGAACATCAAAGAAAACAATAAAAAGTGAAGAAACGACCCACAGAATGAGAGAAAATACTTGCACACTACACATCTAAAAAGGGATTAATAATGAGAATATATACAGAGATTAAACAACTCTATAAGAAAAAGTCTAATAATCTTATCAAAAATGGACAAAATATTTGAATAAACATACCTCAAAACAAGACATACAAATGGCAAATAGGCATATGAAAAGGTACTCAACATCATTGACCATCAAAGAAATGGAAATCAAAACTACAATGATGTATCATCTCACCCCAGGTAAAATGGCTTATATCCAAAAGATAGGCAATAACAAATGCTGGTGAGAATGTGGAGAAAAGGGAACCCTCGTACACTGTTGATGGGAAGTTAAATCAGTACATCCACTATGGAGAACAGTTTGAAGTTTCCTCAAAAACACAAAAATTGAGTTACCATATGAACCAGTTATCCCAGTGTTAGGTATATACTCAAAGGAACGGACATCAGTGTATTGAAGAGGTACTGCACTCCTATTTCTTTCAGCACTGTTTACCATAGCTAAAATTTGGAAACAATGCAGGCATCCATCAACAGATGATTAAGTAAAGAAAATGTGGTACATATACACAAAAAATGAGATCCAGTCATTTGCAACAATATGGATGGAGCTGGAGTTCATTATGTTAAGTGAAATAAGCCAGGCACAGAAAGACAAACATCACATGTTCTCATTTATTTATCTAAAAATCAAAACAATTGAACTCAGACTTAAAGAGTGGAAGGGTGGATATCATAGGCTAGGAAGTGTAGTGGTGGGCTGGGGTGGGTGGTGGAAATGGTTAATTGGTACAACAAAAAGAATGAGTAAGACCTCCTATTTAACAACACCACAAAGTCACTATTGTCAAAAATTACTTAATTGTACATGTTAAAATAAAGAGTGCAAGTGCATTGTTTGAAACTCAAAGGATAAATGCTTGAGGGGATAAATACCCCATTCTCCATGATGTGCTTATTTCACTTTGCACACCTGTATCAAAATATGTCATGTACTCCATAAGTATATACACCTACTATGAACCCAAGAAAAGTTTCAAAAAATCGGGGTAAGTGAGGAGAGAGAATACGTGGGACCTCTCTGTACTATTTGCTCAATTTTTCTGTGGAAGTAGAATTGCTTGAAAAATAATGTCTATAACAAATAAAACATTCTAACAAATTTAAGCTTTCTTTTGTGTATTGGAAGGAGCATATTCATCATTTACACAAGCATAAATAAGCTTAAGTAAAATTTTTATAGATTCATTTTACACAGCAGTTTTAGCTGCACAGATAGTTCAGACAATGGTAACAACTCCTTTTTAAAATTTTCCCTCTTTGAGGTAAAGAACTCTATCCATCTCTTTTCATCAGGATACCCCAAATATGAACAATGGTTACACATGTCTCTTCTCTCACCAAGACTCTTATCATCTTCTGATTTCCTGAAGTCAGTGATAGTGACCAAAGTGCTCATTTCATCTCTCATAAAACACAATGATGGGCTTTTGTAGGCATTTTATAAAACTTTTATCTTTCTTACTGACCACAGACTGTAAATCTCACAAAGCTCTGCAATGGCTTACTTAAGCTCAAATTCAATGAAATGAAAGATAGCATATTTGAATTGGAGGTTAAATATGAGAAGTCAATTTTAATAAGTAATGTGACTTTAGGTTTTAGAGTCCAAAGATGTAAAACATTCTAATAGACTTTATTTTATCGGAGTTTTTTGTTCAAAGTAAAACTGAGTGGAAAGTACAATTTTCCCAAATACCTCCTATCCCCTACAAACACAAACTCTTCCAATGTCACTATCCCACATCAGAGTGGGACATTTGTTATAATTGATTAACCTATGTTGACACTTCATTATCACCCAAAGTCCATAGTTGACATTAGGATTTTCTCTTGCTGTTGTGCATATGGGCTTTGACAGATCTATAATTACATGTGTCCATCGTTGTAGTAACATAGAGTAGTTTCACTACCCTAAAAATTATTTGCGCTCTGCCTATTTATCCCTGCATTCCAACAAATCTCTGGTGAATCCTGATCCTTTAACTATCTCCATAGCTTTGCCTTTCCCAGAACGTCATATATTCAGAATCACACAGTTTGGAGACTTCTCAGATTACCTTCATTCATTTAGTTTTATGCATTTTAGGTTCTGTTCTTCCATGCATTTTCATGGTTTGATAGCTTATTTTTTTAAAAACTTCTGAACAATATTTTATTGCCTGGATCTGCCACACATTATTTATCCATTCTCCTACTGAAAAAACAACTTTATTGCTTCCAAGTTTTGGCAATTATGATAAAGCTGTTAAAAATGTCTGGGTGCTGATCTTTATGTGGACATAAGCTTTCAGCTTATTTGTGTAAATACTCAGGAGCATGACTGTTGGATCGTATGGTGATGGTAGGTTTAATTTTGTAAGAACCTGGCAAACTTTCTTCCAAAATGGCTATACTGTTTTAATTTCCAACCAGCAATGAAGAGTTACTATTGCTTCATATTCTCACTTGAGTTTAAAGTATTTAGTATTTTGGGCTTTGCTCATTCTAATAAGTATGTAGTAGTATTTCACTGTTGTTTTAACTTGCAATTACATAATGATGTGATATTGAGCATCTTTTCAAACGCATATTTTCCATTTGTATATCTTTTTTTTGGTGTCCTGTCTGTTCAAGTCTTTTGCCTATTTTTTAATTGAATCGTTTATTTTTTATTGCTGAGTTTTAAAGATCTTTGAATATTTTGTATAACAGTCCTTTATCAGGTGTGTCTTTTTTTTTTTTTCTTTTTATTATTATTATTATTATACTTTAGGCTCTATGGTACATGTGCGCAACGTGCAGGTAAGTTACATATGTATACATGTGCCATGCTGGTGCGCTGCACCCACCAACTCGTCATCTAGCATTAGGTATATCTCCCAATGCTATCCCTCCCCCCTCCCCCCACCCCACAACAGTCCCCGAAGTGTGATGTTCCCCTTCCTGTGTCCATGTGTTCTCATTGTTCAATTCCCACCTATGAGTGAGAATATGCAGTGTTTGGTTTTTTGTTCTTGCGATAGTTTACTGAGAATGATGATTTCCAGTTTCATCCATGTCCCTACAAAGGACGTGAACTCATCATTTTTTATGGCTGCATAGTATTCCATGGTGTATATGTGCCACATTTTCTTAATCCAGTCTATCATTGTTGGACATTTGGGTTGGTTCCAAGTCTTTGCTATTGTGAATAATGCCGCAATAAACATACGTGTGCATGTGTCTTTATAGCAGCATGATTTATAGTCCTTTGGGTATATACCCAGTAATGGGATGGCTGGGTCAAATGGAATTTCTAGATCTAGATCCCTGAGGAATCCCCACACTGACTTCCACAAGGGTTGAACTAGTTTACAGTCCCACCAACAGTGTAAAAGTGTTCCTATTTCTCCACATCCTCTCCAGCACCTGTTGTTTCCTGACTTTTTAATGATTGCCATTCTAACTGGTGTGAGATGGTATCTCATTGTGGTTTTGATTTGCATTTCTCTGATGGCCAGTGATGGTGAGCATTTTTTCATGTGTTTCTTGGCTGCATAAATGTCTTCTTTTGAGAAGTGTCTGTTCATGTCCTTCGCCCACTTTTTGATGGGGTTGTTTGTTTTTTTCTTGTAAATTTGTTGGAGTTCATTGTAGATTCTGGATATTAGCCCTTTGTCAGATGAGTAGGTTGCAAAAATTTTCTCCCATTTTGTAGGTTGCCTGTTCACTCTGATGGTAGTTTCCTTTGCTGTGCAGAAGCTCTTTAGTTTAATTAGATCCCATTTGTCAATTTTGGCTTTTGTTGCCATTGCTTTTGGTGTTTTAGACATGAAGTCCTTGCCCATGCCTATGTCCTGAATGGTATTGCCTAGGTTGTCTTCTAGGGTTTTTATGGTTTTAGGTCTAACATTTAAGTCTTTAATCCATCTTGAATTGATTTTTGTATAAGGTGTAAGGAAGGGATCCAGTTTCAGCTTTCTACATATGGCTAGCCAGTTTTCCCAGCACCATTTATTAAATAGGGAATCCTTTCCCCATTTCTTGTTTTTGTCAGGTTTGTCAAAGATCAGATAGTTGTAGATATGTGGCATTATTTCTGACGGCTCTGTTCTGTTCCATTGATCTATATCTCTGTTTTGGTACCAGTACCATGCTGTTTTGGTTACTGTAGCCTTGTAGTATAGTTTGAAGTCAGGTAGCGTGATGCCTCCAGCTTTGTTCTTTTGGCTTAGGATTGACTTGGCGATGCGGGCTCTTTTTTGGTTCCATATAAACCTTAAAGTAGTTTTTTCCAATTCTGTGAAGAAAGTCATTGGTAACTTGATGGGGATGGCATTGAATCTGTAAATTACCTTGGGAAGCATGGCCATTTTCATGATATTGATTCTTCCTACCCATGAGCATGGAATGTTATTCCATTTGTTTGTATCCTCTTTTATTTCCTTGAGCAGTGGTTTGTAGTTCTCCTTGAAGAGGCCCTTCACATCCCTTGTAAGTTGGATTCCAAGGTATTTTATTCTCTTTGAAGCAATTGTGAATGGGAGTTCACTCATGATTTGGCTCTCTGTTTGTCTGTTATTGGTGTATAAGAATGCTTGTGATTTTTGTACATTGATTTTGTATCCTGAGACTTTGCTGAAGTTGCTTATCAGCTTAAGGAGATTTTGGGCTGAGACAGTGGGGTTTTCTAGATATACTATCATGTCATCTGCAAACACGGACAATTTGACTTCCTCTTTTCCTAATTGAATACCCTTGATTTCCTTCTCTTGCCTAATTGCCCTGGCCAGAACTTCCAACACTATGTTGAATAGAAGTGGTGAGAGAGGGCATCCCTGTCTTGTGCCAGTTTTCAAAGGGAATGCTTCCAGTTTTTGCCCATTCAGTATGATATTGGCTGTGGGTTTGTCATAAATAGCTCTTATTATTTTGAGATACGACCCATCAATACCTAATTTATTGAGAGTTTTTAGCATGAAGGGTTGTTGAATTTCGTCAAAGGCCTTTTCTGCATCTATTGAGATAATCATGTGGTTTTTGACTTTGGTTCTGTTTATATGCTGGATTACGTTTATTGATTTGCGTATATTGAACCAGCCTTGCATCCCAGGGATGAAGCCCACTTGATCATGGTGGATAAGCTTTTTGATGTGCTGCTGGATTCTGTTTGCCAGTATTTTATTGAGGATTTTTGCATCAATGTTCATCAAGGATATTGGTCTAAAATTCTCTTTTTTTGTTGTGTCTCTGCCAGGCTTTGGTATCAGGATGATGCTGGCCTCATAAAATGAGTTAGGGAGGATTCCCTCTTTTTCTATTGATTGGAATAGTTTCAGAAGGAATGGTACCAGCTCCTCCTTGTACCTCTGGTAGAATTCGGCTGTGAACCCGTCTGGTCCTGGACTTTTTTTGGTTGGTAAGCTATTGATTATTGCCACAATTTCAGCTCCTGTTATTGGTCTATTCAGAGATTCAACTTCTTCCTGGTTTAGTCTTGGGAGGGTGTATGTGTTGAGGAATTTATCCATTTCTTCTAGATTTTCTAGTTTATTTGCGTAGAGGTGTTTGTACTATTCTCTGATGGTAGTTTGTATTTCTGTGGGATCGGTGGTGATATCCCCTTTATCATTTTTTATTGCATCTATTTGATTCTTCTCTCTTTTTTTCTTTATTAATCTTGCTAGCGGTCTATCAATTTTGTTGATCCTTTCAAAATACCAGCTCCTGGATTCATTGATTTTTTGAAGGGTTTTTTGTGTCTCTATTTCCTTCATTTCTGCTCTGATTTTAGTTATTTCTTGCCTTCTGCTAGCTTTTGAATGTGTTTGCTCTTGCTTTTCTAGTTCTTTTAATTGTGATGTTAGGATGTCAATTTTGGATCTTTCCTGCTTTCTCTTGTGGGCATTTAGTGCTATAAATTTCCCTCTACACACTGCTTTGAATGCATCCCAGAGATTCTGGTATGTTGTGTCTTGGTTCTCGTTGGTTTCAAAGAACATCTTTATTTCTGCCTTCATTTCGTTATGTACCCAGTAGTCATTCAGGAGCAGGTTGTTCAGTTTCCACGTAGTTGAGCGGTTTTGAGTGAGATTCTTAATCCTGAGTTCTAGCTTGATTGCACTGTGATCTGAGAGATAGTTTGTTATAATTTCTGTTCTTTTACATTTATTGAGGAGAGCTTTACTTCCAAGTATATGGTCAATTTTGGAATAGGTGTGGTGTGGTGCTGAAAAAAATGTATATTCTGTTGATTTGGGGTGGAGAGTTCTGTAGATGTCTATTAGGTCCGCTTGGTGCAGAGCTGAGTTCAGTTCTTGGGTATCCTTGTTGATTTTCTGTTTCGTTGATCTGTCTAATGTTGACAGTGGGGTGTTAAAGTCTCCCATTATTAATGTGTGGGAGTCTAAGTCTCTTTGTAGGTCACTCAGGACTTGCTTTATGAATCTGGGTGCTCCTGTATTGGGTGCATATATATTTAGGATAGTTAGCTCTTCTTGTTGAATTAATCCCTTTACCATTATGTAATGGCCTTCTTTGTCTCTTTTGATCTTTGTTGGTTTAAAGTCTGTTTTATCAGAGACTAGGATTGCAACCCCTGCCTTTTTTTGTTTTCCATTTGCTTGGTAGATCTTCCTCCATCCTTTTATTTTGAGCCTATGTGTGTCTCTGCACGTGAGATGGGTTTCCTGAATACAGCACACTGATGGGTCTTGAGTCATTATCCAATTTGCCAGTCTGTGTCTTTTAATTGGAGCATTTAGTCCATTTACATTTAAAGTTAATATTGTTATGTGTGAATCTGATCCTGTCATTATGATGTTAGCTGGTTATTTTGCTCGTTAGTTGATGCAGTCTCTTCCTAGTCTCGATGGTCTTTACATTTCGGTATGATTTTGCAGTGGCTGGTACCGGTTGTTCCTTTCCATGTTTAGCGCTTCCTTCAGGAGCTCTTTTAGGGCAGGCCTGGTGGTGACAAAATCTCTTAGCATTTGCTTGTCTGTGAAGTATTTTATTTCTCCTTCACTTATGAAGCTTAGTTTGGCAGGATATGAAATTCTGGGTTGAAAATTCTTTTCTTTAAGAATGTTGAATATTGGCACCCACTCTCTTCTGGCTTGTAGGGTTTCTGCTGAGAGATCCACTGTTAGTCTGATGGGCTTCCCTTTGATGGTAACCCGACCTTTCTCTCTGGCTGCCCTTAACATTTTTTCCTTCATTTCAACTTTGGTGAATCTGACAATTATGTGTCTTGGAGTTGCTCTTCTTGAGGAGTATCTTTGTGGCGTTCTCTGTATTTCCTGAATCTGAATGTTGGCCTGCCTTGCTAGATTGGGGAAGTTCTCCTGGATAGTATCCTGCAGAATGTTTTCCAACTTGTTTCCATTCTCCCCGTCACTTTCAGGTACACCAATCAGACGTAGATTTGGTCCTTTCACATAGTCCCACATTTCTTGGAGGCTTTGCTTGTTTCTTTTTATTCTTTTTTCTCTAAACTTCCCTTCTCGCTTCATTTCATTCATTTCATCTTCCAGGGCTGATACCCTTTCTTGTATTTGATCGCATCGGCTCCTGAGGCTTCTGCATTCTTCACGTAGTTCTCGAGCCTTGGTTTTAAGCTCCATCAGCTCCTTTAAGCACTTCTCTGTATTGGTTATTCTAGTTATACATTCTTCTAAATTTTTTTCAAAGTTTTCAACTTCTTTGCCTTTGGTTTGAATATCCTCCCGTAGCTCGGACTAATTTGATCGTCTGAAGCCTTCTTCTCTCAGCTCGTCAAAGTCATTCTCCGTCCAGCTTTGTTCCGTTGCTGGTGAGGAACTGCGTTCCTTTGGAGGAGGAGAGGTACTCTGCTTTTTAGAGTTTCCAGTTTTTCTGCTCTGTTTTTTCCCCATCTTTGTGGTTTTATCTACTTTTGGTCTTTGATGATGGTGATGTACAGATGGGTTTTTGGTGTGGATGTCCTTTCTGTTAGTTTTCCTTCTAACAGACAGGACCCTCAGCTGCAGGTCTGTTGGAGTACCTGGCCGGCCGTGTGAGGTGTCAGTCTGCCCCTGCTGGGGGGTGCCTCCCAGTTAGGCTGCTTGGGGGTCAGGGGTCAGGGACCCACTTGAGGAGGCAGTCAGCCCGTTCTCAGATCTCCAGTTGCGTGCTGGGAGAACCACTGCTCTCCTCAAAGCTGTCAGACAGGGACATTTAAGTCTGCAGAGGTTACTGCTGTCTTTTTTTTTTTTTTTTTTTTTTTTTTTTTTTTTTTTTTTTTCTTTTATTATTATTATTATTATTATTATTATACTTTAGGTTTTATGGTACATGTGCGCAATGTGCAGGTAAGTTACATATGTATACATGTGCCATGCTGGTGCGCTGCACCCACCAACTCGTCATCTAGCATTAGGTATATCTCCCAATGCTATCCCTCCCCCCTCCCCCCACCCCACAACAGTCCCCAGAGTGTGATGTTCCCCTTCCTGTGTCCATGTGTTCTCATTGTTCAATTCCCACCTATGAGTGAGAATATGCGGTGTTTGGTTTTTTGTTCTTGCGATAGTTTACTGAGAATGATGATTTCCAATTTCATCCATGTCCCTACAAAGGACGTGAACTCATCATTTTTTATGGCTGCATAGTATTCCATGGTGTATATGTGCCACATTTTCTTAATCCAGTCTATCATTGTTGGACATTTGGGTTGGTTCCAAGTCTTTGCTATTGTGAATAATGCTGCAATAAACATACGTGTGCATGTGTCTTTATAGCAGCATGATTTATAGTCCTTTGGGTATATACCCAGTAATGGGATGGCTGGGTCGAATGGAATTTCTAGTTCTAGATCCCTGAGGAATCGCCACACTGACTTCCACAAGGGTTGAACAAGTTTACAGTCCCACCAACAGTGTAAAAGTGTTCCTATTTCTCCACATCCTCTCCAGCACCTGTTGTTTCCTGACTTTTTAATACTGCTGTCTTTTTGTTTGTCTGTGCTCTGCCCCCAGAGGTGGAGCCTACAGAGGCAGGCAGGCCTCCTTGAGCTGTGGTGGGCTCCACCCAGTTCAAGCTTCCAGGCTGCTTTGTTTACCTAAGCGAGCCTGGGCAATGGCGGGCGCCCCTCCCCCAGCCTCGCTGCCGACTTGCTGTTTGATCTCAGACTGCTGTGCTAGCAATCAGTGAGACTCCGTGGGCGTAGGACCCTCTGGGCCAGGTGCGGGCTATACTCTCCTGGGGCACTGTTTCCTAAGCCCGTCGGAAAAGCACAGTATTCGGGTAGGAGTGGCCCGATTTTCCAGGTGCTGTCTGTCACCCCTGGAGAGGGAACTCCCTGACCCCTTGCACTTCCCAAGTGAGGCAATGCCTCGCCCCTGCTTTGGCTGGCGCACGGTGCACTCACCCACTGACCTGCGCCCACTGTCTGGCACTCCCTCGTGAGATGAACATGGTACCTCAGATGGAAATGCAGAAATCACCCATCTTCTGCGTCGCTTGCGCTGGGAGCTGTAGACCGGAGCTGTTCCTATTCGGCCATCTTGGCTCCTCCCCCCCAGGTGTGTCTTTTACAAATATTTTCTCCCACTCTCTGGTTTGTTTTCTTGTTCTTTTTCACAGTGTGTTTAACAGAACAGAAGTTTTAAAGTTTGATGAAGACAAAATTTTCCATTTTTTCATGTTGTCTTGCTTTTGGTGTTGTATCTAAAAAGTCATTAACATACCAAAGGTCGTGTAGATTTTCTCTTACATTACTTTCTAGTTTTATAGTTTCTGTTTTACATAACCAATAATACATTTTAAGTTAATTTTTGCGAAGAATATAAAATCTGTGTCTAGACTCAGTTTTTGGCATGTGGGTATAGAGTTGTTCTGCATCATTTGTTGAAAATACCATTTTTTCTGCATTGAACTGTTTTTCCTGCTTTATAAAAGATCAGTTAACCTATGTTAATGTGAGTTTATTTCTGGGTTTTTTTTTGTAGTTTCCCTGAAATATTGGTTAATTTTTTTGCCTATACCACACTGTCTTGATTACTGAACTTTTTAAGTCTTTTTTTTTTTTTTTTTTTTTTTTAGCATATTTAATAGCCCGACATTTATTTGAAATATAAACTAGGGTCTGAATGTTCCCAAGTTCAACTTTCAAACTGAGGTTTTTTCTGTAGAATTAAAAAATTAGAAATTCATTTGGGCTCACACCTGTAACCCCAGCTAGTTGGTTGGTATCAGTCCTCTGACCTTGTTCTTTCAATTTTGCGTGATTTTCTGTGTCTCTGTATAAATTTTAAAATCAGTTGGTCGATATCCATGTAAGAACTTGTTAGAATTTTAACTGGAGTGGCAATGAATCTATAGATAATTTGGAAATAACTGACATCTTGATAATATTGAGTCTTCATACTCATGAAAATAAAATATCTCTCTATTTAGTTATTTTTTGGTATATTTTATCATCAGAGTTTGCTTAATATAGAATTTGTACATATTTTGATAGATTTATGCCTGTGATGATGAAGTTTGAATGTCAACATGTCATATCCAGAAATAAATCATTATTTCTGGAAACACTCTCACAGGCATATCCAGAAATAAATCATTATTTCTGGATATGCCTGTGAGAGTGTTTCCGGAAGAGATTCTCTCTCTCTCTCTCTCTCTCACTCTCTTTTTCTCTGTGTGTGTGTGTGTGCGTGTGTGTGTGTGTGTGTGTATCTGGAGAACCCTGATGAGTGCAATACAATATCTAACAATACCTAAGTATTTTATTTTGGAGGATACTAATGTATATGGTATTACACTTAAAATTTCAAATTCTACTTCTCTATTGCTGGTATGTAAGAAAGCAATTGACTTCTGTGTATTAACCTTATATTTTGCAATCTTGTGAAAATTATTACTTAGTTTGAGGTAGTTTTTTTGGCAATTCTTTCAGATTTTCTACATAACCAATCACGTCATAAGTGACAAAGACGGTTTTCTTTCTTTCCAACTTACATGAATGTTTTCTTTTCTTGTCATTGCATTAGCTAGGACTTCCAGTATAATGTTCAAAAGGAGTGATGAGAGGGGGAATTGTTGTCTTTTTTCTAATATTAGTGGCAAGGTTTCTCATTTCTCATCAATAAATAGGATGTTTTCTGCATAGTTTTTGTAGATACTATTTACCAAGCTGAAGAAGTTGTTCTCTATTCCTAGTTTTATGAGTTTTTATTGTGAATGTGAGTTGAGTTTTGTCATTTTTTGTATCTGTAGCTATAATCACATAATTTGTCTTTCTTAGCCTTTTAATGTTATGGATTACATTAATTATTATTTGAATATTGAACCAACATTGTCTACCTAGCTTAAATCTCACTTGGTTGTGGTATATAATTTGCTACTATTTTTTTGAGGACTTTTGAATCGATTTTCATGAAAGATATTGGCCTGTAGTTTTCTGTTCTTGTAATGCCTTTGAAGGTAATGCTCACTTCATGCAATGAGTTAGAAAGTAATCCATCTGCATCTGCCTTCTAAAAGAGATTATGGAGAATTAAAATCATTTCTTTATTAAATGTTTGATAGACTAAAGCAATAAACCCATTTAAATCAGGTGTTTCTGTTTTGAAAGTTTATTAATTATTGATTAACAGATTTAGGATTACTCAGATTTTCTATTTCATTTTATTTGTTTGGCAGATCACTTCTTTAAAAGATTTGACCCATTCATCTGGATTATCAAATTAGTGGGCATAGAGTTGTTCCTAGGATTTCTTTATTATTGTTTTAGTATCCATGGAATTGATAGTGATATCTACTCTATCATGTCTAATACTAGCAATTTGTGACTTCTCTCATTATTTTTTCTACTTATTATGCCTAGAGGACTATCAGTTTTATTAATCTTTACCAGAAAAGCCAGCTTTTTGTTTTTGTGATTTTCTCTATTGATTTCCTCTTTTCAATTTAATTGATGTTTGTTCAATTGATAATGATGTTTCATTTGTAATGCTTTACAAAATGTTATTATTCTTTTTTATTTCAATAGGTTTTTGGGGACCAGGTGGTATTTGGTTACATGAATAAATTCTTTAGTGGTTATTTCTGAGATTTTGGTGCACCCATCACCCAAGCAGTGTACACTGTACCTGATGTGTAGTATTTTATCTTGCACGCCTTTCCCAACCTTTTCCTCAAGTGCCAAAGTCCACTGTATCATTTGTATGCATTTGCATCCTCATAGCTTAGCTTACACTTATCAATGAGAACATGCAATGTTTGGTTTTCTATTCCTGAGTTACTTCACTTAGAATAGTGGTCTCCAATTTCATCCACCTTGCTGCAAATGCCATTATTTTATTCCTTTTTATAGCTGAGTAGTGTACCATGGAATACTATATTTAGTACTATATATATGCCACACAAACACACATACATATATATTCTGAGGAGATACCCCAAAGTGGGATTGTATGCACACACACATACAGGTATATTCTGAATAGATACTCAGAAGTGAGTTCGCTGGAACAAATGGTAGCTTTATTTTCAGTTCTGTAAGGAATCTGCATACTGTTTTCTGTAGTAGTTGTACTAGCTTGCATTCCCACCAGCAGTGTAAAAGTGTTCCCTTTTCACCACATCCCTGCCAACATCTATTATTTTTTATTTTTCATTTATTTTTTTTTATTGTGGCCATTCTTGCTGGAGTAAAGTGGAATTGCATTGTGGTTTTGATTTGCATTTCTCTCATAATTAGTGATGTTCAGCTTTTTTTCATATGTTTGTTGGTCATTTGTGTGTCTTTTTTTGAGAATTGCCTATTCATGTCCTTAGCCCACTTTTCGATGGGATTGTTTGTTTCATTCTTGCTGACTTTTTCATTTCTTGAAGATTTTAGATATTAATCCTTTGTTGGATGTATAAATTACAAAGATTTTTCTCCCACTTTCTGGGTTGTCTGTTTACTCTGTTGATTATTTATTTTGCTGTGCAGAAGCTTTTTAGTTAAGTTCCTTCTATTTATTTTTGTTATTGTTGCGTTTGCTTTTGGTTTCTTGTTCATGAAGATTTTGCCTAAGCCAATATCCGGAGGTATTTTTCTAATGTTATCTTCTAGAATTTTTATGATTTCAGGTCTTAGGTTTAAATCTTTGATCCATCTTGAGGTAATTTTTGTATAAAGTGCCAGATAGGGATCCAGTTTCTTTCTTCTATGTGTGGTTTGCTAAGCCTCCCAGCACCATTTGTTGAATAGAGTGTCCTTTCCCCACTTTATATTTTTGGTTGCTTTGTCAAAGATCAGTTGCCTGTAAGTATTTGGCTTTATTTTGGGGTTCTCTATTCATTCCATTGGTGTATAAGCCTGTTTTTATACCTGTACTATGCTGTTTTCGTGACTATGGCCTTATAGTATAGTTTGAAGTCGGGCAATGTGATGCCTTCAGATTTGTTCTTTTTGCTTAGTCTTGCTTTGGTTATGCGGGCTCTTTTCTTGATCCATATGAACTTTATGATTTTTTTCTAGTTCTGTAAAGAATGATGGTGGTATTTTGATGGAAATTCTATTTCCATCAAATCTACAAATTCTATTGTAGATTGCTTTTGGCAGTATAATCATTTTCACAATATTGATTCTACCCATCCATGAGCATGGGATGTGTTTTCATTTGTTTGTGTTGTCTATGACTTTTTTAGGAGTTTTTGTAGTTTTTCTTGTAGAGATCTTTTATGTCCTTGGATAAGTATTTTCCTAAGTATTTTACAATTTTGCAGCTGTTGCAAAAGGGATTGAGTTCTTGATTTGATTCCCAGCTTGGTCACTGTTGATGTATAGCAGGGCTACTGATTTGTGTACATTGATTTAGTACCCTAAAATTTTGTTGAATTTGTTTACTAGTTCCAGGAGTTTTTTGGCTGAGTATTTAGGGTTTTCTAGGTATATGATCATGTCATCAGCAAATAGCAACTGTATGACTTCCTCTTTACTGATTTGGATGCCCTTTATTTCTTTCTCTTGTCTGATTGCTCTGGCTAGGAATTCCAGTACTATGTTGAATATGAGTGATGAAAGTGGGCATCCTTTTCTTGTTCCAGTTATAAGAGGGAATTCTTTCAACTTTTTTTCCTATTCAGTATAATGTTGGCTGTGGGTTTTTCACAGATGGCTTTTATTGTCTTAAGTTATGTCCCATTTATGCCTATTTTGCTGAGGATTTTAATCATAAAGGGATGCTGGATTTTCTCAAATGCTTTTTCTGCATCTATTGAGATGATCATGTGATTTTTGTTTTTAATTCTGTTTATGTGGTGTGTCACATTAATTGACTTGTGGAATGTAAACTATCCCTGCATCCCTAGTATAAAACTCGCTTGATCATGATGGATTATCTTTTTGATATGCTGTTGCATTTGGTTAACTAGTATATTGTTTAGAATTTTTGCATCTATGTTCATCAGGGATATTGGTTTGTAGTTTCCTTTTTCGGAGGGTATGTATGTTCTTTCCTGGTTTTGGTATTAGGGTGATACTGGCTTCATAGAATGATTGAAGGAGGATTCCCTCTTCCTCTGTCTTTTGGAATAATGTCCATAGGATTGGTACAAATTCTTCTTTCTATGCCTGATAGAATTTAGCTGTGAATCTATCTGGTATTGGATTTCTTTTTTTTTTTTTTGTGGCAATTTTTTAAGTTACCATTTCAATCTTGCTGCTTGTCGTTGGTCTGTTCAGAGTTTCTATTTTTTCCTGGTTTAATCTAGGATTTTATATTTCCAGAAAATTGTCCATCTCCTCTAGGTTTCCTAGCTTATGCAGGTAAAGGTGTTCATAGGAGCCTTGAATGGTCTTTTATATTTCTGTGGTATCAGTTTTAATATCTCCCATGTTGTTTGTAATTGAGTGTATTGGAATCTTCTCTGCTTTTTTCATGGTTAATATTGCTAATGGCCTATCAAATTTATTTATCTTTTCAAATAACCAGTTTTTTGTTTCATTTACATTTTGTTTTTGTTTGTTTGTTTCAATTTTATTTAGTTCTGCTCTGATAATGGTTACTTCTTTTCTTCTGCTGGGTTTGGGTTTGGTTTGTTTTTGTTTCCCTAGCTCCTTGAGGTATGACCTCAGATTGTCTATTTGTGCTCTTTCAAACTTTTTGATGTAGGCATTTAATGCTATGAACTTTTAGCACCACCCTTTCTGTATCCCAGCTGTTTTGATAGGTTGTGTCACTATTATCATTCAGTTTAAAGAAATTTTTAATTTCCACTTTGACATCATTGTTGACCTGATGATCATTCAGTGGCAGGTTATTTAATTTCCATGTATTTTTTATGGTTTTGAGGGTTCCTTTTGAAGTTGATTTCCAATTTTATTCCCTGTGGTCTCAGAGAGTACTTGCTATGATTTTTATTTTTTTAAATTTGTTGAGACTTGTTTTGTGGCCTATTATATGATCTGTCTTGGAGAATGTTCCATGCGCTGATGAATAGAATAGAATGTATATTCTGTAGTTGTTGGGTACAATGGCCTGTAAATATCTGTTAAGTTCATTTGTTCTAGGGTATGGTATAAGTCCATTGTTTCTTTGTTGACTTTCTGTATTGATGACCTGTCTAGTGCTGTCAGTGGAGTATTGAAGTCCTCCACTATTACTGTGTTGCCGTCTATCTCATTTCTTAGGTCTAGTAGAAATCATTTTATAAATTTGGGAGTTCCAGTGTTAGCTGCATATATATTTAAAATTGTGATATTTTTCTGTTGGACTAGTCCTTTTATCATTGTATTATGTCCGTCTTTGTCTTTTTTAACAGCTGTTGCTTTAAAGTTGGCTTTGTCTGATGTAAGAATAGCTACTCCCATTCGCTTTTGGTGTCCCTTTGCATGAAATATCCTTTTACACCCCTTCAAGTTTATGTGAGTCATTATGTCCTTATGTTAGGTGAGCCTCTTGAAGATAGCAGATACTTGTTTGGTGAATTCTTATCCATTTCTCCATTCTGTATATTTTAATTGGAGCATTTAGGCTATTTACATTCAACATTAGTATTGAGATGTAAGGTACTATTATATTTATCATGCTATTTGTTGCTTGTATACATTGCTTTTTATTGTGTTGTCATTTTATAGGTCCTGTGAGAGTTACACTTTAAGGAAATTCAATGTTTATATATTTTAAGGATTTGTTTCAAGATTTAGAGCTCTTTTTAGCAGTTCTTGTGATGCTGGCTTGGTAGTGGAGAATTCTCTCAGTATTTGTTTGTCCAAAAAGGACTGTATGTTTTCGTCGTTTATGAATCTCAGTTTCACTAGATACAAAATTCTTGGCTGATAATTTTTTTTAAAGTGGCTAAAAATAGGATCCCAGTCCTTTCTCGTTTGTAGGGTTTCTGCTGAGACATCTGCAGTTAATATGGTAGGTTTTTCTTTATAGGTTACCTTATAGTTTTGCCTCACAGCTCTTAAGATTCTTTCCTGCATCTTAACTTTAGATAACCTGATGAGTATGTGCCTAGGTGATGATCTTTTTGCAGTGATTTCCCAGTTTTTCTTTAAGCTTCTTGTATTTGCATGTCTAGCTCTCCAGCAAGGCCAGGGAAGTTTTCCTCAAATAGTCCCTCAAATATATTTTCCGAACTTTTAGATTTCTCTGAGATTGGTGTTCTAAGAATACCAATTATTCTTAGTTTTGGTTGTTTAACAAAATCTCAAACTTCTTGGAGGCTTTGTTCATTTTTTAAAAATGTTTTTTTTTTGTCTTTTTTGGACTGGGTATATTCAAAAGCCTTGTCTTTGAGCTCTTAAGTTTTTTCTTCTACCTGTTCGATTCTATTGCTGAGGCTTTCCAGTGCATTTTTTAACTCTCTGTGTGTCCTTCATTTCCAGAAGTCATGATTTTATTTTATTTACACTAGCTATTTCATTGGAGATTTTTCCACTCTTATCTTATTGTTTTTTTTCTTTTATTTCTTTAAGTTGGACTTCTTTCTCTGGTGCCTCCTTGATTGCCTTAATAGTTGACCTTCTGAATTCTTTTTCTCACAATCCAGAGATTTCATCATGGTTTGGATCTATTGCTGGTGAGCTAGTGTAAACTTTTGGGGTTGTTAAGAACCTTGTTTTGTCTTATTATGAGAACTTTTTATTTTATTTTCTCTCATTTGGGTAGACTATGTCAGAGGGACCACCTGGGACTCAAAGGCTGCTGTTCAGATTCTTTTTTCCCACGGGGTGCTCCGTTGATGTTGTGCTCTCCATTTTCCCTACAGATTGGGTTTCCTAAAAGCTGAACTACAGTGACTGTTATTTCTTTTCTGGATCTATCCACCCAGCAGAACTACCAGATTCTGGGCTAGTACTGGTGGGTGTCTTCGAAGAGTCTCGTGATGCAATCTGTCTTCAGGTCTCTAAGCCATGGATACTAGCACCTGCTCTGGTGGAGGTAGAAGGGGAGTGAAGTGGACTCTGTGAGAGTCCTTAGTTGCATTTTTGTTAAGTGTGCTGGTTTTGTGTTAGTTCTCCTTCAACCAGGAGGCGGCACTTTCAAGAGTGGATCAGCTGTGGTACTATAGGATCAGGCAGTGGCCGGGGCCATAGAGCTCCCAAAAGATTAGGTCCTTTGTCTTCAGCTACCAAGGCTTGTAGAGAACTACCATAAGGTGAGTACAGGTTTAGGTGATCTAAGCTCAGACTCTCCTTGGGCGGGGCTTTCTGTGGCTGCTCTGGGGGATGGGGTGTGGTTCTCAGGCCAATGCCATTATGTCCCCTGGGGCATTTTAGCTGCCTCTGCTGCATCACACATGTCACCAGGGAAGTGCAGGAAAGTTGGCAGCCACAGGCTTCACCCAGCTTCCATGAAGCTCACAGCCTGACAGGCTGGTCTCACTTCCACCACGTCCCTGCAACAGCACCAAGTTTATTGTCCCGCAGCCATTGAGAAGGGTTGAGAACTTGCTGCAGGCTATAAGCCTGCCAGCTGAGAAAGCAAGCCAAATCACAGTTCCTCGACTGTCCCACAGAGCATGCAGCAGCAACTCACTTTCTTGAAAGGGTCTGTGGATTCTCTTTGCTTTTCTGGTATGTTCCTGCAGTAATTTGGGGAGCAAAATTTCACGATGTGGGTCTCCACATGCTGCTCTATCCATCCAAATGGGATCTGCAAATTAGTCCTGTCTTCTATCTTCCATTTTTTCCTGGAAATCCTCAAGTTTATTGATTTCTACTGGAATTTTTATTATTTTTTTCTACTTCAAATTTAATTTCCTGTTTTTTTTTTAGTTCACTTATGTTGAAGCTTAGATTTTTAAATTTTAGATTATTCCTCCTCTATGCTATAAATTTCTCTCTAAGCACTGTTTTTGCTGCCTACCACCAATGTTAATAAGTTGTATTTTTATTGATATTTAGTTCAAAACATTTTTAAATTCCTCTGGATATCTTTTGACCCACATATTACTTAGAAATATGTTGTTTAATCTCCACATATTTTGAGATTTTTCAGATATCTTTTTGTTATTGATTTTTCATTTAATCACATTGTGCTCCGAGAGCAGAAATTACATATTTTTATTCTTTTAAATTTATTAAAGTGTATTTTATCATTCAGAATGTTATCTATTTTGGTGAATGTTCCCTGTGACCTTAAGAACAATGTGTACACTGCTGTTTTTAAATGAAATAGTCTAAATATTTCAATTATATTCAATTGAGTGATAGTGCTGTTTGGTTCAAGTGTGGTCTTAACTGATTTTCTGCTTGCTGGATCTGTCCATTTCTAAGAGATTGATGTTGAATTATCTGAATATAATAGTGGGTTCATCCATTTCTTATTCCATTTCTGTCAGTTTTTGCCTCTTTTTTTTTTTTACTTTCTGTTAGTCTCATGTGCATTAAGAATCACTATTCTGTCTTAAATAATTGACTCTTTTATCATCAAGTGCATTTTTTCTTCATCCCTGACAATTTTCCTTTCTCTGAATTCTGATTTGTCTGAAATTACTATAGTTACTCCATCTTTTTTGCCACTGAAATAATCACTTATTATTTATATTACCATTAAAAAATGCCTTTTATCTCAAGCTGGCACTGAAATAGTAGCCAACTCCTTTCTCATTTTCTTCCATATAATCACACTCCTTTTTGATCACAGTGTTAGTCCATCGAGCTGATTATTTGTTACTTCGTCTTCATCCACATAGTGATGCTCCTTATGGTACTGCTTTTGCTATCTCCAGGCCTGTTTGAGTCAGATTTTCAGAATACCTTCAAATGTAAGGCTTTTTATTACATATACATGGCTATGATGGGCCTCTCCATCTGTACCACCTGCCCATCAGCCCCAGAACCTCCTTGTTGACAAGGTTGAAATATAAATTCACAAATTGCCCTATCTATGCTTATATCTTATTTTGGTCTCTTAGTTTGTCTTTTAATATTTAAAAGTGTCTTAAAATATTTAAAATTGTGTCTTGTACACTGTTTCTTCTTCCATTGTCACCCAAACCAATCAACTGCTTCTCAGAAAATATTCCTGACTTTTCCCAGTGAAGTCTATCACCAGGTTTTATTTTCTTGAAACATATAAAATTCAGTGATATTTCCTTTGTAGAAATCATGCTCCTCTCACCTGCACACATGGTCATTCTGTTGTCCAGGCATCAGGAGCAATCCCCATACCTTTATAGCACCAACTTCTTCCCAAGAGTCTCCCCAGAGAAAAGGGCTACCCAGACCATCCTGCTGCCGGTAAGTTTCCTTGTGGTTATGCACTAGATGAACAATATATTTTCATTCTGAACTCTGCTATGGACAAATTACTCAGTCATGCTGTGTGTCCAGAAGCTTGTGGTCAATGCATGTCATTGTCAGTTCTTTGGTGCTGAAATGAGTTATTTAGCTTGCCTTAGGTAAATAGCAAAGGAAGGGTCCCAGGAGAGCCCCTGGCTCACAGGTCAGTGCCTCTTCCCCACATAACATAAAAATCAGCCTGGTAAAAAATTCAAGCTACAGGCACCAATAAGGGAACTAACAGGGTGTTGTGCCTGGAGACATGTCCATGGCTACACAGATAGGAAAACCTCCAGCCCATTTTGATAAAAACTTGCACAAACCTCCAGATCACTTAGATAAAGGAACAAGGCCTGGTATAGAAATGCTTTTGTCTTTTGTATAGTCAGTGGACTCCCAGGAAATCTTTCTTCTCCTTTAATAGGGGCATGGGCAAAGTGGGCTTCTGCGGGTGCTGGTGGGCACTCTACTTTCCTATTTGTACTGTAAATTCGGATAGGTCTGGGGCCAAGGTCCTGGGCCAAGCTTAAATTTCAGCTCCTGAGAAGTCCTGGGCCAAGCTAAGCAGTATTTATGAATCATCGTTTCAGCTCCTGATTGGTCCTGGGCCAAGCTGAGTCACACTTTCTCCCAGACAGCCCATGGACTAAGTACATTTAGTGTTTCACTAAAGCTTCTCTCAGTCTTTCCAAAATGGCAGGGGAATTTTCATCCGGTTTCTGGTTCTACAAGAACAGTTTAGAGTAATTAAGAGGTTTAATTTTTGTTCTTTGCAAACCTTTTAAAATGCACATCAGAAAGTGTTTTCTTTTCTACTCATCTACAAAATCGTTGGGGTCACTAGGGCTCCAATTAGGCTTTTTAAAGGGCACTGTTTCTCTTCCTACTGAGAACGGGTATTCTGTCTCTGCTCACTCTCCTTTCTTTTGTACTTCTTCCTTTTAAGACTTTTATACTGAGTGTAGGAGATATGTTGTTCATTTCTGAATATCTCTGCTGCCTGTAAGGCTATTTTTCAACAGCAGTTAGACTTTGGATTAGAAGTAACATAATATTTTCCCATGCAAGATTGAACACTTGGGTTAGATTTTGGAAAACCTTTATGTATTTATCAGGGTCATCAGAGAACCCGCCTAGGTCCTGCTTTATTTGCCTAAGGTTCTGCAATAAAAAGGGAACTTGAACCCTAGTGACAACATGCCCATCTGGCATTTCCTGCAGGAGAAACAGTGAAGTTGGGAGTTTCTTGAGTGGCACAACAGGAGGAGCTAATGATTTGACTATTGAGAGCCCCAAATAAGTGGGGCAGGTAGCGCATCCAGAAGTTGCATTTGAGGGTTCCCCAATGGTTTGTCTCTCTCACTTTGGATAATCAGCCTTTGTAGGCTTGCCTGTCATGGCTGCCAAGAGGGCAGAGTAAACTGTACAATGCTTATAAAGATTTGAGTTTTCCCAAAATGCAAAAAAGGCCTGTACATAGAGAAACTTGGACCACTTTCCCTCCCACTTACAGAGAAGATCTAGATGTTGAATAGTATAGAAATCAAGACTTTCCTCAGAAAGTCAGGTTTGCTCATCCCCAAGATGGTGACAAGGTCACACCCTTTTGCAATAGTATATAAGTTGTTTTCTCTTCAGAGTCTCAGGGTCAAAGGAATTCCAGTGATTCAAAATGAGCTCAAGGTGAGTATGGTTTGTTAGCCATCTAGAAAGAGAGGAGGGAGACAAGGCATCCCTCAGTCCAATTCCTGCCTTTTACATGACCCAGGGTGGAGAAAAGGATAAAGGGGCATTCCTCCTCTCCTCCTTCCTCTTTTCCTCTGGGTCCTGGGGACCGTCATAGGTGCCGCCCCATAGATATAAGCATGACCTTTATTCATGATCAGGAAGAAGCTAGTCAGCAGGATTTATTCATGCTTACTTGTTCAAAACTTTAGCCCTCCATCCTGTTGGATCCCTAGACCCACCTAGCCAAGAAGTCTTCCAAGGTACCTCAGAGGCTTGGATAGATTGCATAGTAGTTGGACCTGGGCAAGACTTCTTAATGGAGGGAGTGTCCTAAAATCATCTCTGGCTTCCCTTGCTATGGCCCAAGCAAAAAATCAAAATCCCACAGAATGGGACTCATTAACTTCTAAGCATAAAATTTCTTTTCTGTTTAAATTCCAATGTAATTGAATGCAAAACAAGTGCCTCAAAAGAGTGTAAAAATTGAATCACTGCCCCTCTTTTGATGGTGACAGTATTGAAGCTAAGATCTGTCTTATCAAAATAGCTTCCTCCGGCTGTTCAAAGTGGAGTTTTTCTGTCTACAAATAGAACATTGGGCCTGATCACTGATAGAAGGACGTGAAAGGAAAAAAATTGTGAAACTAGAGGATTGGGACAGAGAGCCGACAAGGCTCCACACAGAGAAAAATTCCAGTCCACTAGGTGGCGCTGTAGTGTTAGAAATGTTAGTTAAAACTCACTCCAAATTCTTTTCAGGCAAAAATTAGAGACGTTTGTGGTTTGATAGACTGTTCTTATAGCATGCCTCCCAGCATAAGAAAATTAACCAGTCTTTTAAAGAAATTGCTGAAATTCATTGGACAATGCTGAACTCTTATATGAAGGAAAAAAAACAACCCAAATGGAGAGAAGGGTATTCACTCTGGGTGAAGTATCCTCCCATGCGGTGCTATAAATGTCCATCATTGAGGGACAGAAGGGACCTTACTAGGTGAGTACTTAGACTGAAATCTTGAATTCCCCCTGTTTTTAAGAAATCACCAAAACAACAACTCTTTGAATTACATTCGTGATTACTAAGACACCGACTGACTGCCCAGCAAGACTATACCTCTAGGTTACAAAAACACTCACCACATTGTATGCAAAGAAGGAATAGGAGACATGACAGCCACATGAGGAAAGAAGGAAAATATGAGAGGAAAAGACTGGAAGTCCTTGTGTGGACACCCTGACAGGCTGTCAGGGACTGGAGTTAGTCTACGGGCCTTTAGAAAACACTGGGGTGTAGCCCTAGCCAGAAATCTTCAGTTGCCCTAGGACCTCCTTCCAATCTCACGTGATGGCTTAGGCCCTCAGTGAAAGGAAACTAGACGGGAATAGACAAGAAGCCTCAGAAATGGAAGTAGATAGTTAAAGTTAAAGGTCTGCTCTTACTCACCCTTCTGATGAATTCCCTTCTTCCCGGTGAATGCACCAAGATGAAACAGGCTTTCATTGCCTGAGATAACACCCGGGGTTCTTGTCCTACCTCCAAGAAAATAAAGGAGCGCGAACACAAAGATAGGGTTAGAGAAAAAGTTTAATAAGTGAAAGAAGAAAGCTCTCTGTCAGCAGAGAGGGGATCCCAAATGACAATATCCACTGTGAGGCTGGGGTCCGGGGTTTTTATGGACTGGAAAAGAGAAGGAATTTGCTTAGTCTGCCGGCTGTCTTCGAGAACGCATGACTCAGCTTGGCCTGTGGCTTTGGCCCAGGACCAATCAGGGGCTGAAGTGATGATTTCTGGAGGCTGCTTAGCTTGGCCCAGTACCCATCAGAAGCTAAAGTGAAACCTTGGCCGGGGACCTTGGCCTGGGACCAATCAGAGGCGGAAGTGATGATTCATAGAAGCCAGACTTATAGTCGTAAAAAAGGAGAGTGCTCACTGGAACCCACAGGAGCCCACGGTGCCCATGCCTACAAAAGGAAAAGAAACTTTTCCTGGGAGCCCACTGACTATACAAAGGACAAAGGCATTTCTAGGCCAGGCCTTGTTCCCTTATCTGAGTGAGCTGGAGGTTTGTGCAAGGTTTTATCCAAATGGGCTGGAGGTTTTTCTATCTGTGCATCTGTGGGCATGTCTCCAGGTGCAAAACCCTGTGCTGGTTCCCTTATCGGTGCCTGCAGCTTGAATGTTTTCTCCAGGCTGCTTTTTACGTTATGTGGGAATGAGACACTGACACATGGGCCGGGGACTCTCTGGGAAACTTCCCTTGATATCTACCTAAGGTAAGCTAACTAACTCCTTTCAATATCAATACTTCAATGTATTTTTTTCATAGAAATAGAAAAAAACAATGTGTAAATTTGTATGCAACTACAAAAGATACAGTATACAAAAACAATCTCGAACTCCTTTCAATATCAATACTTCAATGTATTTTTTTTCACAGAAATAGAAAAAAACAATGTGTAAATTTGTATGTAACTACAAAAGATACAGTATACAAAAACAATCTCGAACAAAAGAACAAAGCTGGATACATCACTCTCCCTGATTTCAAAGTATATTATGAAGTGATTGTTTAAAAAACAAAACAAAACAAAAAACATAGTACCCAAAGACATTGAATGGCCAAGGCTGGAGGATTGCTTGAGCCCAGGAGTTCAAGACTAGCCTAGGCAATGTAGCAAAACTTCCTCTCTACAAAAAAATACCAAAAAGCTGTTAGCCAGCAATGGTGGAATTCACCTGTAGTATCAGCTATTCAGGAGGCTGAGTCAGGAGGATTGCTTGAACATGGGAGGTCGAGGCTTCAGTGAGCTAGGGCACCACTGCACTTCAACCTGGGCAATAAAGTGTGAGTGTCTCAAACACACACACACACACACACACACACACACACACACACACAGACAAATGCAGCAGAATTAAAATCTTAAAAATAATCCCATGCGTTTATGGTTAACTATTTTTGACAAAGGTGTTAAGAACACGCAATGAGAAAAAAAGTCTCATCAGTAAAAGATGTTGGAAAAATTGAATATCCACATGCAAAAGAATAAAATTAGACCCTTATCTTACGCAATATACAAAAGTCAACTCAAATGCCTTAAAGATTTGAATATAACACCTACATATTAAAACTACTCGGAGAAAACATAAGGGAAAAGCTCCACAAATTCATAGTTTTTATTAGTGTATTTTGACCAATTAGGTTTAAAGTAATTATTGGGTTAGTCTTAAGTGGGTCATTTATTAGTTGTGTTTTGTTTTTTTTTCTCCTCATTCTTGTTCCTCTGTTTCTTTTTTTTTCTCTCGGGTTACTTGAAAAATTTTTAGTATTCTATCTTAATTTCTTTATTATTTTTGAAAGAGTGTTACATTTCTAACTACAGTGATTGTATTGAACATTGTAATATACGTATGTCACTTGTCACAGTGTACTATTGTCAATATTTTACGTCTTCAAGTTTAGTGTAAAAACCTCACTTAAATTTACTTTACCTTTCACACTTTAACTATTGTTGTCTTGAGTATCAGAAGGCTGTATAATTCTGGTTTTAATCATATCTAATCCATAAAAATCATGAAGATAAGAATAGTCTATTGCATGTTGCCACATTTCTGCCCTTACTGTTGTTCTGTTTCTATTCCTAATCCTCCAAGATTTCTTCTTTTATTATTCACTTTTTGCTTAAAGAACTTCTTATAAACAGTTAAAAGAGAAGGACTACTAGCAACAATTTATTTTAATTTTTTCTTTATTTAATAAAGTCTTTATCCTTCATTCTTGAAAGTTATTTTTGCTGGATATAGAAGTATCAATAGACAGTTCTTTTCTTTCAACATTTGACAAATATTGTGCTGCTTTATTCAAGCTTCAATAGTTTTAGATAAGAAATTCCTTGTCATTCTATTCAGTGTTTGTCTATAAGGTGTATATTATTTTGTCTGCATGCTTTCAAGATTTTTTTTTCTTATCTTCAGTTATTGAAAGTTTACTATGTGTCTTGGCATGGATTCCTAAGCAATTATATTATTTGGAGTTTTCTCAGCTTTGTGGGTCTACAGTATTGTTGCTATTTAAATTCTGAGATGTTTTCAGTCATTTTTGTCTTGAAATACTGTTTTTAGCCACTCCTTCCCTCTCCTGAAGTCGGAGACTCTAATTACACAAATGCTGGATCTTTTGTTATTGTCCTGCAGGCCCCTAAAACTTTTTTTAAACTTTATTTTGGTTTTCAGTCTATTTTCATCTTTGTTGCTCAGATTGGGTGAATTCTATCATTCTTTCTTCAACTCTACAGATTTCATCCTTATTTTTCTCTGCTGTATTATTGAGTCAATACAATAAGTTCTTATTTTTGTAATTATAAGTTTAGCTATTTAATTTCCATTTTTTCTTTTCTGTAACTTCTATTTCTGTGATGATATTTTAAAATTTATTTATTTCAAGAATATTACTAAGAGTTGAAGTGTTTTTATAATGAATGCTTTGGGATTTTATTGATTCCAGCAGAACCATGTATTTTAAATTGTATTCCAGACATTTGTCTATTACGTTAAATTGTGAGTTATGTTTATATTTATGTAAATATTTGTATTTTGTTAGGCTGTTACTCTTTTCCAGTTAAGCATGTCAGTCTTTGTCTACTTTTGTGGGCTATGGACCCAATACCAGTTTAATTTTAAGAACTTTTGCAGTGTTATTTTAACCTTCCTGGTATATCCAGTGTGCTATTGAGACCCACATTGGTTCTTGCTGTTGTACCTGAAAAACTGGTATTTCCCCAGGGACACCCCTTGGTAAGGTAGGGTTTTGGTGTAATTCCCCTACTGTTGCCCCTCCTTCCACCAGCATTCCTGATATTTCTAATTACCTTTGTTTTGTTACACTGGTGTTTATGATGGCAAAATAGCAATCAGGAGATAGATAAACATATTCTGGGAAATGCAGCATGGTTCTGAATGCTATCAAACTCCAGGAAATACTTCAGGTTTAAAAATTCTGTTATTTGGCTAATATGCTTAAAATTAGGACGTCTAGACATAAAGCTGTTATGTCTATAATTTGTAAGACTTGTCAAATGTTGATAAATTATGTAGGGTTCTTATAAGTCTTAGTGGTGAAGGTATACCTTGTTTGCTTTTACATAGGAAGAGACAACATTGTGAAGAAAATAATGGCCAAAATATGAAGGAGTCTTTGTCAAATGACAGTGTAGTTGACACAAAATAATGTGGCATTTTATGAGTATCACCCTTGTGTTTTTCTTGAGTGTAGTTAGAATCTTTGACTCTCTTCTAAACAATAGCATATAGTAAAAGTAATGGCTTGATATGCTTATGACTGTGATATGTTGTTTGTCAAAGTTGGACTCTGCATATACAAACAAGATCTGTAATGAGTTAATTTTGAGTTAAGTAGAAGAATTATACTGGTGGGCCTGAGCTAATTAGGAAATCCCTTTAGAAAATGGTTAATGCCTTTCCAGAATGTAGATACTTGAAGATGTAGAGATGCTTCCTGCTAAACTCAAAGAAACAAGTAGCCATGTTGTCATCTGCCTATAAAAGGTGATGATCTCTATGTGCTTAAAGCTGTCTTACTACAACAAAAAAGTGAATTCTTTAGTGAGATGATGTAATAAACCTCTTTTCCTTCCAGGAGCACACCAATTCAACAACAACACATAGAACAATGTATTTTGTGAGAAATCTAGAAACTAATTGAGAGGCTCCTGTATCCTAGCCAAGTAAGAAACCAGTCATAGCAAATCTTGTAGCAGTAATCAGGACAACCCCTTGCCATAACCCTTACCCCCAGCACAGCATCATATGATCAGTAGAAAACCCCAGTTCCCAGCTTTACTCTTGGCAGGGAAAACAGGGATTAGACTGTATGTTCAATATTTTGTCTTTTCTGGAAGTTTTCCAAAGTGCTAGCTTCTGTCTTTCATGTTTTAGAGAAATGATGGACCCCAATATACTCTAGTCACCTGAAATTCACTGAGAGCAGATGATAACTTGAACTGGAAAGCTATCTTGTGACATGGTCTCAGCCTCTGTCTCAGCTCAAATTTGACAGGTAAGAATACCCAGCTATCAGATTCTCACTGAAAAGAGAGGAAAAGATAGGACCATGTATCCAATGTTCTGATATTTCTTGGACCTTCTTGAGGCACTAGCTTCTGTTTCACCTATCTCAGAATGCTTATAGTACCTGGTATACTCTAAACACCTAGAGACCATTGAGAAAGAATGGCATTCTGAAATCTCTTAAAGTTTTGAGATACCTTCCAGAATCTTTGGTCAAGATGATTGATCAAGGTCTTCTCTGGTATAAGGCCAGTTTGTGAACCCTGGCGATGGTGGCTGTTGTTTCTAATGTGCATACACCAACACAAACTGCCAATGTAGAAATTAAAACAGTATGGTACTATAATATAGAGAGATATATAGACCAACAGAACAAAATAGTGATTACAGAAATAAACACACATTTATAGGGTCAATCTTTGAGAAGAGTGTTGTAATTACACAATGTATAAAGAATTGACTCTTCAATAAATGGTGTTGGGCAAACCCCACACACAGAAATTAACCCCAAATGAATGAAAGACCTAAATATAAGATCTGAAACTGTAAAACATCTAAAAAAAAACAGGGAAAAGTTTAAAACCTTAATCTTTGCAATTCTTGGATATATCATCAAAAGCACGGGCAACAAAAGCAAAAATAGATAAACAGAAGTACATTTACCTAAAAAGCTTCTGTATTACTAATGAAAGAATCAACAGAGCGAAAAGGCAATTGACAGAATGTGAGAAAATCAGAGATATGCAAATCATATTTCTGATAAGTGTGTTAATATTCAAAATATATAAGGTGCTCATACAGCTCAATCACAATAAAAACAAAAATAACTCAATTAAAAATGAGTAAAGGCTTTGAATAAAAAACTCTCAAAAGAAGACATACAAATGACCAACACATATATTTTTAGATGCCAAATATAATTAATCATCAGATAAATAGAAGCCAAAACCATAATGAGATAACACCTCATACCTTTTAGGATAGCTATTGTAAAAAATAAAAAGATAACAATTGTTGGCAAGGTTGTAGAGAAACTTGAACCCTTGTACACTGTTGGTAGGAATGTAAATTAGTACAGTCATAATGGAAAACTCTATGTTGATTTCTCAAAAAATTAAAATTAGCATTACTATATTATCCAGCAATACTACTTCTGGATGTTCACTTGAAAGAATTTAAACCCAGGATATTGAAGACATGCCTGCACTCCCATGTTTATTGCAGCATCATTCACAATAGCCAAAATGTAGAAACAACCCAAATATTCACTTACATATAAATGGATAAAGAAAATGTGGTATATACATACAATGGAATATTATGCAGCCTTATAAAACAAGGAAATTTTGCCATATGCAACAATATGAATGAAACTTGAGTACATTATGCTAAGTGATATAAGCCAGTCACAGAAATACAAATAATACATGATATCACTTATGTGAGTGATATAATTTACATATGTGTCCCAGCCCAAATCTCACGTTGAGTTGTAATCCCGTGTTGGAAGTGCATGGTGGAAGGAAACTGAATCATGGGGGTGAAGTTCTCATTAATGGTTTAGCAGCATCACTCCTTGTTACTGTATAGTGAGTTCCCACAAGATCTGGTTGTTTAAAAGTGTGTGATACCTGCCTCCTCCCTCTCTTCCTCCTGCTTCAGCCATGTAAATTGCTGCTCATTCTTTGCCTTCAGTCGTGATTTTAAGTTTTCCGGCGGACTCCCCAGAAGCTGAGCAGATGCTGCCATGCTTCCTGCACAGCCTGTGGAATAGTGAGCTAATTAAACCTCTTTTTTAAAAAATAAATTATTCAGTCTGAGGTATTTCTTTATAACAGTGTGAGAACAGACGAATATAGAAAATTGGTAGCAAGGAGTGAGGACATTGCTATAAAGATACCTGAAAATGTGAAAGTAGCTTTGGAACTGTGTCATAAGCAGAGATTGGAACAGTTTGGATGGCTCAGAAGAAGGCAGGAAGATGAGGAAAAGTTTGAAACTTCCTAGAGACTTGTGTAATGGTTATGACCAAATGCTGATATTGATATGAACAATGAAGTTCAGTCTGAGGATTTCTTGATGGAAATGAAAAACCTATTGGGAAGTAGAGTGAATGTCAATTTTGTTATACATTATCAAAGACCCTGATGATGTTGTGCCCCTGCCATAAGGATCTGTGTAAGTTTGAATTTGAGAGTGATGATTTAGGGTATCTGGCAGAAATTTCTCAGGAGCATAGCATTCAAGGTGTGGTCTGGCTGCTTCCAACAATCTATGCTCATATGTGTGAGCAAAGAAATGACATAAAACAGAAACATATTTAAACGGGAAGCAGAGTGTAAACATATGAAAAACTTGCAGCCTGGCCATGTGGTAGAAAAGAAAAGCTCAGTTTCAGGGAAGGAATTCAAGTAGGCTGCAGAAATGTGCATAAGTAAAGAGGAGCCATGTACCGATAGCCAAGACAATGGGGAAAATGCCCCAAAAGCATGCAAGAGACCTTCACAGCAGCCCCTCCCATCACAGGTGCTGAGGTCTAGGAAGGAACAATAATTGTGTGGGCAACACCAAGGGCCCCACCATCCTGCACAGACTTAGGAAACTGCTCTCTGCATCCTGACCACTACAGTACCAGCTGTGGCTCAAAAAGGCCCAGGGACAGCTTGGGCCACTACTTTAGAGGCTACAAGCTATAAGCCTTGGCAGCTTCCACGTGGTGTTAAGACTGTGGGTGTGCAAAGGGTGAGAGTTGAGGCTTGGGAATCTCCACCTAAATTTCAGAGGCTAGATTTCAGATGGAAAAGCCAGGATTTTAAGGCAGAAGCCTGTGGAAGGCATGGAGCCCTCACAGAGAATCTCTATAAGGGTAGTGTGGCAGGGAAGTGTGATATTGGAGCCCCCACAAAGGGTCCAACTGAAGCACTGCCTAGTGAAGCTGCAAGAAGACAGCCACTGTCCTCCAGACCCCAGAATGGTAGATCCACCAACAGCTTGCACACTGTTCCTGGAAAAGCTGCAAGCATTCAACATCAGCACAGAAGAACAACCACAAGGAATTCACCCTGCAAAACCACAGGGGCAAAGCTGCTGAAGGCCTTGGGAGACCAACATTTGCCTCAGTGTGCCCTGGATATGAGATATGGAATCAAAAGAGATTATTTGAAAACTTTAAAATTTAATGATTTTTCTGCTGAGTTTTAGACTTGCATGGGCCCTGTAGTCCCTTTCTTTTGGTGATGTCTCCCTTTTGAAATGTGAGTACTTACCCAATGCCTGTATCCCCACTGTATCTTGGAGGTAACTAACTTGTTTTTTTAATTTTACAGGCTAGTAGGTAGAAGCAAGTTAGCCTTACTTCATGAGACTTTGGACTGTGAATTTGTGAGTTAATGCTGGAATGAGTTAAGACTTTGGAAGTCTGTTGGGAATGCATGATTATATTTTTTAACGTGAGAAGGACATGATATTTGGGAGGGAGCAGGGGCAGAATACTATGGTTTGGATATGTGTCCCTGCCAAAATGTCATGTCGAATTGCAATCCCCAGTTTTGGAGGTGGGGCCTGGTGGGAGATGATTGGATCATTGGGATGGAGTTCTCATGAATAGTTTAGCACCATCCCACTTTGCTATTGTATAGTAAGTGGGTTATCATGAGATCTGGTTGTTTAAAAGTGTGTGTCACTTCTCTCCCACTTCTTCCTGCTCTGGCCATGTGAATTGCTGCTCCCCCTTTTGCTTTCTAACACAATGGTAAGGTTTCCTGTGGCCCCCCTAAAAGCCAAGCAGATGCTGCCATGCTTCCTGTACAGACTGTGAGATCATTAGCCAATTAAACTTATTTTCTTCATAAATTACCCAGTCTCAGGTATTTTTTATAGCAGTGTGAGAATGGACTAATTCAAAGAAGTATATGAAATAGTTAAATAGAAGCAGAGTAGAGTAGTGATTGCCGGGAGCTGGGAGAAGGGAAAAAATGGGGAGTTCCTATTCAATGTGTATAAAGTTTCAGTTATGTAAGATAATTACACTTTAGAGATATGTTGTACAACATCATGCCTACAGTTAAAAATAATGTACTTCATACTTAAAAATTTGTCAGAAAGATAGTCCTCATGTTAAATGTTCTTACCGTAATAAAAAGTGAATTCTGCCAACAATATGAATGAAGTTGTTTGAGGATCCCATGCTTCAGATGAGACCAATAGCCCTGGCTGACACCTGATTGCAGTTGTGTGGGACGCTATAACGGAGATCTAGATAAACTGTGCCTGATTTTTGACCCAGTGAAACTGTGAGATGATAGATATGTTTCATTTTATATTGATAAATTTGTAATAAGTTGTTACTCAGCAATAGAAAACTAACATAAATAGATGTTTTGTTTCCTTTCTTTTCAGATGAAGTCTCACTGGAGTGCAGTGGTGCAATCTCAGCTCACTGCAGCCTCCGCATCCTGGGTTCAAGCAATTCTGCTGCCTCAGTCTTTCACATAGCTGGAACTACAGCTGATACACCTGGCTAATTTTTGTATTTTTAGTGGAGATGGGGTTTCCACATGTTTTCCAGGCTGGTCTGGAACTTCTGAGCTCAAGTGATCTGCCCACTTCAGCCTCCCAAAGTGCTAGGATTACAGGTGATGTTTTGTTTCTTGATTATTTCAACTTAATGTACTTGAGGTAATTTTGAGATGTATCAATAAGATCATGAGACAGGTGATATACAAAATATAAAGTAGTTGACCATATTGAAATGGCAAGTCTTATAATGTAAGGCAATACAGTTTATTTTGTCATCTTTTGGTAAACCTGTAGATAATTGTAAACCTAGGTAAACCTATAGATAAACCTAGGTTCATTCCCATGCTGCCAATAAAGACATACCCAAGACTGGTTAATTTATAAAGAAAGAGGTTTAATGGACTCACAGTTTTACATGGCTGGGAAGGACTCATAATCATGGTAGAAGGCAAAGGAAGAGCAAAGGCACATCTTGCATGGTGGCAGGCAAGAGGGCATATGCAGGGGTACTATGATTTCTAAAACAATCAGATCTCCTGAGACTTATTCACTGTCATGAGAAGAGCATGAGGAAAACCTGTCCCATGATTCAGTTACCTCCTACTGGGTCCCTTCCATGACACGTGGGGATTATTATGATTCAAGGTGAAATTTGAGTGGGGACATAGAGCCAAACCATATTATTGCACCATTGCCCCTCCCAAATCTCATGTTCTCACATTTCAAAACACAGTCATGCCTTCCCAACAGTCCCCCAAAGTCTTAACTTTTTTCAGCATTAACTCAAAAGTCCACATTCAAAAGTCTCATCTGAGACAAGGCAAGTTCCTTTTGCCTGTGAACCTGCAAAATCAAAAGCAAGTTAGTTACCACATACAATGGGGTTATCTAGTTACTAGATTTAATGGGGGTACAGGCATTGAGTAAATACAGCCATTCCAAATACAAGAAATTGGCCAAAACAAGGGGCTACAGGGCCTGTGCAAGTCCAAAATCCAACAAGGAAGTAAAATCTTAAAGCTCCAAAATGATCTCTTTTGACTCCATGTCTTACATCCAGGTCACACTGATGAAAGAGATCAGTTCCCATGGTCTTGGGCAGCTTCATCTTTGTGGTTTTGCAGGTACAGCCTCACTCCTGGCTGCTTTTGTGGTCTGGCATTGAATGTCTGCAGTTCCAAAATCACATGGTGCAAGCTGTTGATGGATCTACATTCTGGGCTCTGGAGTACAGTGGCCCTCTTCTCACAGCTCTACTAGGCAGTGACCCAGATGGGACTCTGTGTAGGGGCTGCAATTTCACAGTTCCCTTCTTCACTTCCTTAGCAGAGGTTCTCCATGAGGGCCCCAACCCTGAAGCAAATTTCTGCCTAGATATGCAGGCATTTCCATACATCCTTTGAAATCTAGGTGGAAGCTGCCAAACCTCAATTTCTGACTTCTGTGCATCCGCAAGCTCAATATCATGTGGAAGCTGCCAAGGCTTGGGGCTTGAACCCTCTGAAGCCACAACACAAGCTGTAGCTTGGACCCTTTTAGTCATGGCTGGAGCAGCTGGGATGCAGGGCACCAAGTCCCTAGGCTGCACAGAGCAGGGGTCCCTGGGCCCAGCCCACACAACCAATTTTTCCTCCTAGGCCTCCAGGCCTGTGGTGGGAGGGGCTTCCATGAAGACTTCTTACATGCCCTGGAGACATTCTTCTCATTTTCTTGGTGATTAACATTTGGTTGCTTGTTTCTTATGCAAATTTCTGCAGCTGGCTTGAATTTCTCCTCAGAAAACAGGTTTTTCTTTTCTATCTTATCATCAGGCTGTAAATTTTCCAAACTTTTCACTCTGCTTTCCTTTCAAACACAAGTTCCAATTCCAAACCGTATCTTTGTGAATATATAAAACTAAATGCTTTTAATAGCACACAAGTCACCTCTTGAACACTTTGCTGCTTAGAAATTTCTTCCATCAGATTCCCTAAATCATCTTTCTCAAGTTCAAACTTCCACAAATTTATAGGACAGGGGCAAAATGCCACCAGTTTCTTTGCTAAAGCATAACAAGAGTTACCTTTGCTCTAGTTCCCAACAAGTTCCTCATCTCCATCTGAGACCACCTCAACCTGGACTTCATTGTCAATATCACTATCAGCATTTCGGTCAAAACCATTAAAAAAATCTCTAGGAAGTTCGAAAGTTCCCCACATTTTCCTGTCTTCTGAGCCATCCAAATTGTTCCAACCTCTGCCTATTACCCAGTTCCAAAGTCTCTTCCACATTTTTGGATATCTTTACATCTGCACCTGACTCCTGGTACCAATTTACTGTACTAATCTGATCTCATGCTGCTAATAAAGACATAACCGAGACTGGGTAATTTATAAAGGAAAGAGATTTAATGGCCTCAAAGTTCCACATGACTGTGCAGGCCTCACAATCATGGCTGAAGGTGGCAGAAGAGCAAAGGCACAAGATCTTGCATGGCACCAGGCAAGAGGGCATGTGCAAGGAAACTCCTCTTTATACAGCCATCAGATCTCCTGAGACTTATTTACTATCATGAGAACAGCACAGAAAAAACCCACCCCCATGATTTAATTACCTCCCATTGGGCCCCTCCCACTACACATGGGGATTGTTATAATTCAAGATGTGATTTGGGTGGGAACACAGAGCCAAATCATATCACCCTATCACTAGGTAAAAGTAAATCCAAACCACAATGAGATATCACCTCACACCTGATAAAATGGCCATTATCAAAAAGACAATTGATAAAAAGTTTTGCCAAGGATGTGGAGAAAGGGAACTCTTGTACGTTGTTTCTGAAATGTATATTAATGTGGCCATTTTGAAAAATAGTATGGAAGGTATTCAAAAACCTAAAAATAGAATTACCACATGAGCCATCAATCCAACTTGTGGGAATACAGTCAGCCCTCTGTATCTCTGGGTTTTGCATCAGTGCATTCATTCAACTGTGGATTAAAAGTGAAATATTTCTGGAATGCCATCTTCTTAGAACTAAAGGGCAGACTTTTTGTATCCTCAGGATCAACAGGGTGAACAGGGGAATTGAGCGTACAGAGATTTTCATATCCTTGGGGGTTCTTGTAACAATTCTCCTGAAATATGGAGGGATGAGGGTATATCCAAAGGCATTGAAATTGGCATGTAGAAGAGATATCTGCACTCCAATGTTCATTTCAGCATTATTCATAAGAGCAAAATATGGAAATAATCTAAGTGTTCATCAACTGATAAATGGATAAAGAAAATGTGGCATACATATATAAGAAAACACTACATAACCTTTTTAAAAAAAGAAAATTCTGCCATTAATGACAACACTGATGGAAGTTGAGGACATTATGCTATGTAAAATATGCCTAAGACAGAAAGACAAATACTGCATATTCTCGTTTACATGTGAGATATAAAACAATAAAACTTATGCTGAGTGCAGTGGCTCACGCCTGTAATCCCAGCACTTTGGGAGGCCAACGCAGGTGGATCACCTAAGGTCAAGAGTTCAAGACCAGCCTGGCCAACATGGTGAAACCCCGTCACTACTAAAAATACAAAAATTAGCTGGGTCTGGTGGTGGGCACCTGTAATCCCAGTTACTTAGGGGGCTGAGTCAGGAGAATCATTTGAACCCAGAAAGTGGAGGTTGCAATGAGCTGAGATCATGCCATTGCACTCCAGCCTGAGCAAAAAGAGTGAAACTCCATCTCAAAAAAAAAAAAGAAAGAAAGGAAATAAAACTTATGAAATCATAGAATCAAAAGGTTTTGACTAGATCCTAGGGGTAGGGAGGGGAAGGGATAGAAAAAGAGATGTTGGCCGGGCATGGTAGCTCAAGACTGTAATCACAGCACTTTGGGTAGCCGAGGCAGGTGGGTCACTTGAGGTCAGGAGTTCAAGACCTGCCTGGCCAACATGGTTTCTACTAAAAATACAAAAATTAGCTGGGTGTGGTGGCCTGTAGTCCCAGCTAGTCAAGAGGCTGAGGCATGAGAATCACTTGAACTCAGAAGGTGGAGGTTGCAGTGAGCCAAGATTGCACCAAAAAAACAACAAAAAAAGAGGAGATGTTGATCAAAGAGTACAAGGTATCAGTTACACTACAGAATTAAGTTCAATGTTTGATTGCATTGCATGATGACTAGAGTTAAGATTTGAATATTATATGTTTTTAGATCAGTAAAATCACATATTTTAACTTTCTCACTACAAAAACATAAATTGGTGAGATAATGGATATGTTAATTAGGTGGATTAACTTTTCTACAATGTATAAACAGAACAAAACATTACATGGGGCCAGGCATGGTGGCTCATGCCTGTAATCCCAGCACTTTGGCAGGCTGAGGTGGGAGGATCACTTGAGCTCTGGAGTTCAAGCCCAGCCTGGGCAACATAGGAAGACAACCCTGTGATGATTAATATTAGGTGGCAACTTGATCGGATTGAAGGATACCCAGATAGCTATTAAAGTATTATTTCTGGGTGTGTCTGGGAGGGTATTGCCAGAGGAGATTGACATTTGAGTCATTAGATTGGGATAGGAAGACCCACCCTCAATGTGGATGGGCATCATCCAATCGGCTGCTAGCACAGCTAGAACAAAGCAGGCAGAAGAAGTTGGGATAACCTTGCTTGCTGAATCTTCTGGCTGCCTTATTTCTCTCATGCTGAATGCTTCCTTCAGGTCCTCCTGTCCTTGGACATCAGACTCCAGGTTCTCTGGCCTTTGGACTCTGAAACTCGCACCAGTGGCTTGCCAGGGACTCTCCAGACTTTGGCTACAGACTGAAGGCTGCACTGTCAGCTTCCCAGGTTTGAGGCTTTGATATTTGGACTGAGCCACTACCAACTCCTCTCTTTCCCACCTTGCAGATGGCCTATCGTGGGACTTCACCTTGTAATCATGTGAGCCAAATCTCCCTAATAAACTCCCATATATAAATATATCCTACTAGTTCTATACCTCTGAAGAACCCCGACTAATACACCCCCTGTCTACAAAAAATTAAAACATTAGATTAGCATAGTGGCACATGCCTGTGGTCCCAGCTACTCGGAAGGTTGAGGTAGGAAGATCACTTAAGCCCAGGTGGTCAAGGCTGCAGTGAACCATGATTGCACCACTGTACTCCAGCCTGGTGACAGAGCAAGAACCTGTCTCAAAAAATATCACATGGTACCACATAAATATACACAATTATGATGTTGCAATTAAAATAAATTAATTTTTATACTACGATGTTGTATTAACCAACAGAACATGGTACTGGTATTGAAATAGACACATAGATCAATGAAACAGAATAAATAACCTGGAAATGAAGCCATATACTTCCAGTTGACTGGTTTTTGAAAAAGTTAACGTAAATATACACTAGGGAAAGGGCATCATATTCAATAAATGGTCCTGAGAAAATTAGATTCCATATGGAAAAAAATAAAACCAGACCCCATCTCACACTATATGCAAAAATTAACTCAAGATAAATTAAAGACTTAAATGTAAGACATGAAACTATGAAAATACTAGAATAAAATCTAAGAGAAACTCTTCCAAACATTGGCCTAGGCAAATAACTCATGACTAACACATCAAAAGCAAATGTGACAACAAAAATAGACAAACGAAATTTACTTAACTAAAAAGGTTTTGCACAGCAAAAGAAATGATCAACAGAGTGAACAGACATGAAAAGTTGCTCAACATCATTGGTCATCAAGAAATGCAAATCAATACTACAATGTGATATTATCTCACCCCGGTTAACACGGCTTACATACAAAAGACAGGCAATAACAAATGCTGGCAAGGATATGGTGTAAAGGAAACCCTTGTACACTGTTTTTGGGAATTTAAATTAGTACAACCACTATGGAGAACAGCTTGGAGGTTCCTCAAAAAACAAAAAATTGAGCTACCATATGATCGAGCATTTCCACTTCTGGGTATATAGCCAAAATAAGAAAATCAGTATATTGAAGAGATGTCTGCATTACTATGTTTGCTGCAGCACTGTTTACAATAGCTATAAAAAGGAATGAGATACAGTCATTTGCAATGACATGATGGAACTGGAAATTATTATGTTAAGTGAGATAAGCCAGACATAGAAAAATCAACATTACATGTTCTCACTTATTCATGGAATCTAAAATTCATGGGATCTAAAATTCAGAAGAATTGAACTCATGAATATAGAAAGTAGAAGAATGGTTCCAAGAAGAGTCTTGGAAGGGTAGTGGGGTTCTGTGGGAGGGGAGATGGGGATGGTTCATATGTACAAAAATAATTTGATATCACAGTAGGGTAACTGTAGTCAATAATTGTGCATTTTAAAATGACTTAAAGAGTGGAATTGGACTGTTTGCACCTCAATGGATAAATTTTTGAGGAATTGGACACCCCATTCTTTATTATGGGCTTATTTTACATTGCATGCCTGTATCAGAATATCTCATGTACCCCATAAATATATACACCTACTAGGTACACAGAAAAATTAAAAAGTAAAAAAAAGTTAAAAAGAACTGAGTCCTAGAAGCTTCTGGATAGCTAAATATGTGAAGGTTCCTGGAGGTTGATACAACCAAAGATGACATGGAAGCTCTGTGCTCCTTCTCCCATACTTTGCCTTATGTATCTCTTACATTTGGCTGTTCATCTGTATCCTTTGTAATACTTCTATAGTAAATGGAAAAATTTAAATAAAATGTTCCCCTGATTCTGTGAACCACTGTAGAAAATTAATTAAACCCAAGAAGAAATTCACGAATCAGTCAGAAGCACAAGATCAATCAAAAGCACCATCTCTAGGTAGATAGTGTCAGAACTGAGTTAAATTAGAGGACACCCAACTGGTGTCTGCTGGAGAATTCATCTACAAAATTGCTTGGTGTCATGAGGAAACTCCACAAATTTGAGGTCACAGAAGTGTTCTGTGAAAGTATAGTAAAAGAAACTGAATTTGGTGTTCTCATATTCGTTACATATATGTTTTTTCACGTTGTATATGATTAATTTTTAAATTTTTGTATAAAGTATCTAGAAGTGCATTTTTAATAAATTTTTATTTTTACACCTTAACAGCTCTTTTACTCTGAGTTTATCATTCTTCTAAAGATTTTGTAACTCTTTCTAGGTTTATTGAGGTATGACTGGCAAATAAAAATGTATATATTTATAAGGTACTACATGATGTTTTTATGCAAGTATTCTCTGTGTAATGATTTCCCAAATCAATCTAATTAACATATACATCATCTGGCATATTTACCTTTTCGTGTATATATGTGTGTAGGGGAGTAGGATAAGGACAGTTAGTATCTATTCCTTTTAGTTAATTTTAAGTCTATATTACATTATTATTAACTATAGTTACTATGATGTTCATCAGATCTCTAGAAATTATTCATCTTATAAATGAAAGTTTGTATCCTTTAACCGACATCTCCTAATTTTCCCCACCCAAGATCCCCTAGAAAACACCACTCCACTCTCTATTTATGGAAGTTTGATTATTTTAAATTTCACATATAAATGAGATAATGCAATGTTTTTCTTTCTGGCTCTCATTTATTTCACTTACATATAATGAGTGAAATAATATGCTCGGCCAGGCACAGTGGCTCACGCCTGTATTCCCAGCAGTTTGGGAGGCCAAGGTGGGTGGATCACTTGAGGTCAGGAGTTCATGACCAACCTGACCAACATGGTGAAACCCCGTCTCTACTAAAAAGACAAAAATTATCTGGGTGTGCTGGCCCGTGCTTGTAATCCCAGCTACTCAGGATGCTGAGGCAGGACAATCACTTGAACCTGGGAGTCAGAGGTTGCAGTGAGCCGAGACTGTGCCATTGCCCTCTAGCCTGGGCACAGAGTGAGACTCCACTTCCAAAAAGAAAAGGAAACAATATCCTCCAAGTATAATATCCTCCAAATTCTATTCCATTGTATATGTATACATTGCAATTATTTTATACATTCATCCATCCATAGATGCTTAAGTGCTTTTCATATCTTGGTTATTGTTAATAATGCTTCAATGAACATGAAAGTGCCTATATCTCTTTTACATATTAATTTTATGTTCTTCAGATAAATACCCAGAACTGGGATTGCTGGATCATGTGGGAGTTATATTTTTAATTTTTTAAGGAAGCTTCATACTGTTTATCATAATGCCTGATCCAGTTTGCATTCCTAACAACAGTGTACAAGGGTTTTCTTCAAATTCTCACTAACACTTGTTATCTCTTCTCATTTTTATAGTAGCCAACCTAACACATGTGAGGTGGTTTCTCATTGTGGTTTTGATTTGCATTTACCTGATGGTTTGATTTGCAGTTCTCTGACCTGTTGGCCATTTGTATGTTTTCTCTGAAAAATTGTCTGTTGTGGAGGTTGGGGAAAGGGTACGAATCTGTTGCCCAGGCTTGATGAACCTCTGCCTCCTGGGTTCAAGCCATTTTCACACCTCGGCCTCCTCGGTAGCTGGGATTACAAGCGTGTGCCACCACACCTGGCTAATTTTTTGTATTTTTAGTAAAGATGGGGTTTTGCCATGTTGGCCCAGCTCGTCTCGAACTCCTGGACTGAAGTGATCTGCCCACCAGACTGCTGGGATTACAGACATGAGCCACCATGCCTGGCCTCTGCTCATATTTAATTGGAATTTTATTTTGCTGTTGACTATTATGAGTTTCTAATATATTTTGGATATTAACCTGTTATTAAATATATGGCTTGTAAATATTTTCACCCATTATGTAGGTTGCCTTTTCCTTTGCTGTGCAGAAGGTTTTTAGTTTGATGTAGTCCCATTTGCTTACTTTTGCTTTTCTTATCTGTGAGTTTGGCATCACATTGAAATAAGTCATTTCTGGAATCTCCACACTGTCTTTCTCAATGGTTGACTAATTTACAGTCCCACCAACAGTTTATAAGTGTTCCTTTTTCTCCACAACCTCACCAACATCTGTTATTTACCTAATTTTTAATAATAGTCATTATGAGTGGTGTGAGATTTTATTTCATTGTAGTTTTGATTTGCATTTCTCCAATAATCAGTGATGTTGAGCTTTTTTTTTTGTCATATGATTGTTGATTGTATCAAAGACATAAAGACGGAAATACCATTTGACCCAGCAATCCTATTACTGGGTATATACACAAAGGAATATAAATCGTTCTATTATAAAGACAAATGCATGCACATCTTCATTGCAGCACTAGTCACAATAGAAAAAAACATGGAATCAACCTAAATACCCATCAATGATAGACTTGATAAAGAAAATGTGGTACATACACACTGTGGAATACTATGCAGCCATAAAAAATGAATGAGCGTATGTCCCTTGCAGGGAGATGAATGGAGCTAGAGACCATTATTCTTAGCAAATGAATGCAGGAACAGAAAATGAAATACCTCACATTCTCATTTATAAGTGGGAGCTAAATAATGAGAACAAATTGATACACAGAGGAGAACAACACACTCTGGGGCCTTTCAGAGGGTGTAGGGTGGGAGGAGGGAATGGATCAGGAAAAATGACTAACGGTTACTAGGCTTAAAACCCGGTTGATGAAATAATCTGTACAACAAACCTCCATGACACAAGTTTACCTATGTAACAAACCTGTCCTTGTACCCCCGAACATGAAATAAAAGTTAAAAAAAGAAATCATGTTGAAAGCCAATATCAGGGACTGTATTTATTATCTTCTCTTCCAGAAGTTTTACATTTTCAGATATTACATTTAAGTCTAATCCATTTTGAGTTGATTTTTGTGTATTATGTAAGAAAAAGGTCCGATTTCGCTGTGAATATTGTTTTCCCCATGTTCATGCATGTGGACACTGTTTTCCCCAATACCAATGTATTGAGGAGATAATCATTTCCTCGCAGTGTGTTCTTTGCCCCCTTCCTGGAAGATTAGATGACCTTTATCTGTATGCGTTTATTTCCAAAGTCCTGATTCTGTTCCATTGGTACATAAGTCTATTTATAGGCCAGTACCATACTTTTTATGACTACAGCTATGTAATAGAGTTTTTAATCTGGAAGCATGAAGCCTTCTCCTTTGTTCTTTCTCAAGAATAGCCCCTGTGCAAAGCAATTTTGAGACTTGCAGCTTTGTTCTCATTAACATCGCTGAAATCTTTCTTAATACTGCTTTGGCTATTCAGAGATTTTTGTGGCTTCATACTTTTTTTCAGATTGCTTTTTCTATATCATAACAATTTTGATAGGAATTGCATGAAATCTACTGATCACTTTGGACAGTATGGGCATTTTAACTATCAATTCTTCCAATTCATGAACACTGTGTTTTTCCATTTATTTACTTCTGTTTTCAATTTATTTTACCAATGTTTTGTAGTTTTCAAAGTACAGATATTCCACCTTTTATTACAACTATACTTGTTTTTTTTTTTAATTAGATTCAGGGAATATATGGGCAAGCCTATTGCATAAATACACTGTGTAATGCTGGTCTTTAAGCTTCTATTGAATCCATCATCCAGATAGTAAACATAGTACCCAATAGGCAGTTTGCCAATCTTTGCCTTTCCCCCTCCTTCCTTCCTTTCCCCCAGTGTTTATTTTTTCCATTTTTATAAATTTACATCCAGTTTTAGCTCACACTTGTAAGTAAGAAAATGTAGTATTTGATTTTCTGTTTTCTGCATCAATACACATAGGATAAAGGCATCCAGCTGCATTCATATTGCTGCAAAGAACATGAGTTTATTCATTTTGATGGATGCATTATATTCTGTGGCGTATATGTTCAAAAATTTTTCTTTATCCAATCCACCATTGATGGGCATCTGGGTTGATTCTGTGGCTTTGCTATTGTAAGTAGTGCTGTGATAGACATACAAGTACAGATGACTTTTTAATGGAATAATTTTTCTAGTGTGTGTAGATACCCAGTAGTAGACATGCTGAGTTGAATGGCAGTTCTATTTTTAGTTATTTGAGAAATATCCAAATTGAGACTATCATTTCCTCACAGTGTATTCTTTGCCCCCTTCTGGAAGACTAAATGATCTTTATCGGCATGAGTTTATTTCTGAAGACCTGATTCTGTTCCATTGATATATGATGTCTATTTATAGGCCAGTACCATACATTTTTTTTTATTTTGCACAGGGGCTGAAGTCATTTACATTTCCATCAACAGTGTATAAGCATTCCCCTTTCTCTGCATCCTCACCAACAGCTGTTATTTTTGACTGTTTAATAATAGCCCTTCTGACTGTTATGAGATGATATCTGATTCTGATTTTGATTTACATTTCTCTGATGAATAGTGGTGTGGAGAACGTTTTCATATATTTCTTGACTGCCTGTATGTCTTCCTTTGAGAAGTGTCTGCTCATGTATTTTGTCCACTTTTCATAAGGATGTTTGCTGCTGGTTAATTTACTTAAGTTTCTTATAGAACCTGGATATTAGTCTTTTTTCAGATGCATATTCCGTGATAATTTTCTCCCATTCTGTAGGTTGTCTGTTTACTCTGTTGATATTTTCTTTCATGGTGTAGAAGGTCTTTAGTTTAATTAAGTCAATTTTTGTTGCATTTGTTTTTGAGATCTTTGACATAAATTTTTTGCTGAGGCCCATGTCCAGAAGAGGTTTTTCCTAGGCATTCTTTTAGTATTTTTTATACTAGGAGGTCTTATATTTCAGTATTTAGATCATCTTTAATTAATTTTTGTTTATTGTGAGAAGTAGGCATTGGGCATTCTTATGTATCTGCGTACCCAGTTTTCCAAGCAACATTTATTGACTACAGTGTCCTTTACTCACCGGTAACTTTTGTCAACTTTATCAAAGATCAATTGGTTGTGGATGTGTGGCCTTATTTCTGGGTTCTCTATTTTGTTTCACTGATCTACGTGTCTATTTTTGTACCAGTACCATGCTTTTTTGGTTACCACAGGGTTGTAGTTTAGTTTGAAGTTAGGCAATGTGGTGCTTCTGGCTTTATTCTTTTTGCTTAGAATTACTATGGCTATTTGCGCCCTTTGGGAGTTCAATTTGATGTTTTAAACATTTTCAACTGTTATTTTAGATTCAGAAAGTACATATGCGTATTTGTTACACAGGTGTATTTGTTACACAGCAGCATGCATGCTGCTGATGTTTGGGGTAAACTGATTCTGTCACCCAGGTAGTGCACATGGATAGTTTTTCAGCTCTTATCCCTCTCACTCCCTACTTCGGGGTCCCCAGTGTTTATTGTCCATATCTTTGTGTCTGTGTGTATTCAATGTTAGCTTCCACATATCAGTGAGAATACGTAGTATTTGGTTTTCTGTTCCTTTGTTAATTCACCTGTGATGATGGCCTCCAGCTGTATCTATACATAATTTTGTTCTTTTTTATGGCTACATAGTATTCCATGGTGTACATATAATACTATATTTTCTTCCTTCAATCCTATGAATGAAAATCCACCATTGATTGGTATGTATGCTGACTACTTGCCTTCACTGTTGTGGATGGTTGTCTGATAAACATATGAGTACCTGTGTCTTTTAGGTAGAGCAATTTATTTTCCTTTGGGGAAATACTCAGTAACGGGATTGCTAGGTCAACTAGCAGCTCTGTTTCTCATTTAAGGTTTTTCAATTTGCATTCTCATCAACAATGTATAAACATTCCTTTTTTCTACGCAGCCTTGAGCCTTGCCATCAATCTTTTTTTGTTGTTGTTGTTGTTTTTACTTTTTCATCATAGCCATTCTAATACGTGTGAGGTGGCATTTCATTATGGTTTTCATTCTCATTTCTCTAATGATTAGGGATCTGGAGCATGTTTTCTGATGTTTATTGGCCACTTGTATGTTTTCTTTTGAGAAGTGTTTATTCATTTCCTTTTACCATTTGTTAATGGAATTATTTGGTTTTTACTTTTAGAATTGTTTCTTATAGATTCTGGTTATTAATGTTTTGTTGGATGCATAGCTTATGAATACATTCTCCTATTCTGTAGGATTCTTTTTCTCTGTTGATAGTTTCTTTTGCTGTGCAGAACAGAAGCTCTTTAGCTTAACTAGGTCTCACTTCTCAAGTTTTGTTTTTCTTTTTTTTTAATTTTATTATTATTATACTTTAAGTTTTAGGGTACATGTGCACAATGTGCAGGTTAGTTACATATGTATACATGTGACATGTTGGTGTGCTGCACCCATTAACTCATCATTTAGCATTAGGTATATCTCAGAATGCTATCCCTCCCCCTCCCCCCACCCCACAACAGTCCCCAGAGTGTGATGTTCCCCTTCCTGTGTCCATGTGTTCTCATTGTTCAATTCCCACCTATGAGTGAGAACATGCGGTGTTTGGTATTTTGTCCTTGCGATAGTTTACTGAGAATGATGGCTTCCAGTTTCATCCATGTCCCTACAAAGGACATGAACTCATCATTTTTTATGGCTGCATAGTATTCCATGGTGTATATGTGCCACGTTTTCTTAATGCAGTCTATCATTGTTGGACATTTGGGTTGGTTCCAAGTCTTTGATATTGTGAATAGTGCCGCAATAAATATATGTGTGCATGTGTCTTTATAGCAGCATGATTTGTAGTCCTTTGGGTATATACCCAGTAATGGGATGGCAGGGTCAAATAGTATTTCTAGTTCTAGATCCCTGAGGAATCGCCACACCAACTTCCACAAGGGTTGAACTAGTTTACAGTCCCACCAACAGTGTAAAAGTGTTTCTATTTCTCCACATCCTCTCCAGCACCTGTTGTTTCCTGACTTTTTAATGATCACCATTCTAACTGGTGTGAGATGCTGTCTCATTGTGGTTTTGCTTTGCATTTCTCTGATGGCCAGTGATGGTGAGCATTTTTTCATGTGTTTTTTGGCTGCATAAATGTCTTCTTTTGAGAAGTGTCTGTTCATGTCCTTCGCCCAGTTTTTGATAGGGTTGTTTGTTTTTTTCTTGTAAATTTGTTTGAGTTCATTGTAGATTCTGGATATTAGCCCTTTGTCAGATGAGTAGGTTGCGAAAATTTTCTCCCATTTTGTAGGTGGTCTGTTTGCTCTGATGGTAGTTTCTTTTGCTGTGCAGAAGCTCTTGAGTTTAATTGGATCCCATTTGTCAATTTTGGCTTTTGTTATCATTGCTTTTGTTGTTTTAGTCATGAAGTCCTTACCCATGCCTATGTCCTGAATGGTAATGCCTAGGTTTTCTTCTAGGGTTTTTATGGTTTTAGGTCTAATGTTTAAGTCTTTAATCCATCTTGAATGAATTTTTGTATAAGGTGTAAGGAAGGGATCCAGTTTCAGCTTTCTACATATGGCTAGCCAGTTTTCCCAGCACCATTTCATTTATTAAATAGGGAATGCTTTCCCCATTGCTTGTTTTTGTCAGGTTTGTCAAAGATCAGATTGTCGTAGATATGCGGCATTATTTCTGAGGGCTCTGTTCTGTTCCATTGATCTATATATCTGTTTTGGTACCAGCACCATGATGTTTTGGTTACTGTAGCCTTGTAGTATAGTTGTGCTTCCTGTGTGAGGTGATGCCTCGCCCTGCTTCAGCTCACGCAAGGTGCACTGCACCAACTGTCCTGCACACTCTGACTGGCACTCCCCAGTGAGATGAACCCAGTACCTCAGTTGGAAATGCAGAAATCACCCATCTTCTGCGTCGCTCACGCTGGGAGCTGTAGACTGGAGCTGTTCCTATTCAGCCATCTATGAGCATTATTTTCAACAGAATTAGAAAAAAAATATAATAAAATGCATATTTTATTTTGTTTGAAGTCAGTTTGAAGTCAGGTAGCGTGATGCCTCCAGCTTTGTTCTTTTGGCTTAGGATTGACTTGGTGATGCGGGCTCTTTTTTGGTTCCATATGAACTTTAAAATAGTTTTTTCCAATTCTGTGAAGAAAGTCATTAGGAGCTTGATGGGGATGGCATTGAATCTATAAAATACCTTGGGCAGTATGGCCATTTTCACGATATTGATTCTTCCTACCCATGAGCATGGAATGTTCTTCCATTTGTTTGTATCCTCTTTTATTTCATTGAGCAGTTGTTTGTAGTTTTCCTTGAGGAGGTCCTTCATGTCCCTTGTAAGGTGGAACCTAGGTATTTTACTCTCTTTGAAGCAATTGTGAATGGGAGTTCACTCAAGATTTGGCTCTCTGTTTGTCTGTTATTGGTGTATAAGAATGCTTGTGATTTTTGTACATTGATTTTGTATCCTGAGACTTTGCTGAAGTTGCTTATCAGCTTAAGGAGATTTTGGGCTGAGACAATGGGGCTTTCTAGATATACAATCATGTCATCTGCAAACAGGGACAATTTGACTTCCTCTTTTCCTAATTGAATACCCTTTATTTCCTTCTCCTGCCTAATTGCCCTGGCCAGAACTTCCAACACTATGTTGAATAGGAGTGTTGAGAGAGGGCATCCCTGTCTTGTGCCAGTTTTCAAAGGGAATGCTTCCAGTTTTTGCCCATTCAGTATGATATTGGCTGTGGGTTTGTCATAGATAGCTCTTATTATTTTGAGAAACGTCCCATCAATACCCAATTTATTGAGAGTTTTTAGCATGAATGCTTGTTGAATATTGTCAAAGGATTTTTCTTCATCTATTGAGATAATCATGTGGTTTTTGTCTTTGGTTCTGTTTATATGCTGGATTACATTTACTGATTTGTGTATATAGAACCAGCCATAAAGAGAGAAGAATCAAATAGACACAATAAAAAATGATAATGGGGATATCACCACCAATCCCACAGAAATACAAACTACCATCAGAGAATACTACAAACACCTCTATGCAAATAAACTAGAAAACCTAGAAGAAATGGATAAATTCCTCAACACATACACCCTCCCAAGACTAAACCAAGTAGAAGTTGAATCTCTGAATAGACCAATAATAGGCTCTGAAATTGTGGCAATAATCAATAGTTTACCAACCAAAAAGAGTCCAGGACCAGATGGATTCACAGCCGAATTCTACCAGATGTACAAGGAGGAACTGGTACCATTCCTTCTGAAACTATTCCAATCAGTAGAAAAAGAGGGAATATTCCCTAACTCATTTTATGACGCCAGCATCATCCTGATATCAAAGCCGGGCAGAGACAAAACCAAAAAAAAGAATTTTAGACCAATATCCTCGATGAACATTGATGAAAAATCCTCAATAAAATACTGGCAAACCAAATGCAGCAGCACATCAAAAAGCTTATCCACCATGATCAAGTGGGCTTCATCCCTGGGATGCAAAGCTTGTTCAATTTTTGTTTTTCTTGCAATTGCTTTTGTGGAATTAGTCATACATTCTTTCCTAAGGCTGATGATCAAAATAATGTTTTCTAGGTTTTTTTCTAAGATTTTTATAGTAAGAGGTCTCATATTTAAGTCTTTGATTCATCTTGAGTTAATTTTTTTATGGTAAAGTGTAAGAGTCTAGTTTTATTCATCTACATATGGCTAGCCTGTTATCTCACAAGCATTTATGGAATACAGAGTCCTTCCCCTATAGCTATTTTTTTTAAACTTTGTCACAGGTTGAGTGGCAGCAGGAATGCAGTTCAACTTCTGGGTTCTATTTTCTTTTCTGTTTCTTTATGAGTCTGTTTTTGTACTAGGACCATGCTGTTTTGGCTACTGTAGCCATATAATATAGGTTGAAGTTGGGTAATATGATTTCTCCAGCTTGGTTCTTTCCTTAGGCTTGTTTCCACTACTCAGGCTTTTTTTGGCAACATATGCATTTTATTATTTTTTTTCTAAATCTGTTGAAAATAATGCTCATAGATGGCTGAATAGAAACAGCTCCAGTCTACAGCTCCCAGCGTGAGCGACGCAGAAGATGGGTGATTTCTGCATTTCCAACTGAGGTACTGGGTTCATCTCACTGGGGAGTGCCAGTCAGAGGGTGCAGGACAGTGGGTGCAGTGCACCTTGTGTGAGCTGAAGCAGGACGAGGCATCACCTCACACGGGAAGCACAAGAGGTCAGGGAATTCCCTTTCCTAGTCAAAGAAAGGGGTGAGAGATGGCACCTGGAAAATCAGGTCACTCCCACCCTAATACTGCGCTTTTCCAATGGGCTTATCAAACGGCACACCAGGAGATTGTATCCCACACCTGGCTAGGAGGGTCCTACGCCCACGGAGCCTTGCTCATTGCTAGCACAGCAGTCTGAGATCAAACTGCAAGGTGGCAGCGAGGCTGGGGGAGGGGCACCTGCCATTGCTCAGGCTTGAGAAGGTAAACAAAGCAGCCAGGAAGCTCAAACTGGGTGGAGCCCACCACAGCTCAAGGATGCCTGCCTGCCTCTGTAGGCTCCACCTCTGGGGGCAGGGCACAGACAAACAAAAGACAGCAATAATCTCTGCAGACTTAAATGTCCCTGTCTGACAACTTTGAAGAGAGTAGTGGTTCTCCCAGCATGCAACTTGAGATCTGAGAATGGACAGACTGCCTCCTCACATGGGTCCCTGAACCCCAAGTAGCCTAACTGGGAGGCACCCCCCAGTAGGGGCAGACTGACAACTCACATGGCCCAGTACGCCTCTGAGACAAAACTTCCAGAGGAACAATCAGGCAGCAGCATTTGCAGTTCAACAATATCCACTGTTCTGCAGCCACCGCTGCTGATACCCAGGCAAACAGGGTCTGGAGTGGACCTCCAGTAAGCTCCAACAGACCTACAGCTGAGGGTCCTGACTGTTAGAAGGAAAACTAACAAACAGAAAGGCCATCCACACCAAAAACCCATCTTTACGTCACCATCATCAAAGACCAAAGGTAGATAAAACCACAAAGATGGGGAAAAAACAGAGCAGAAAAACTGGAAACTCTAAAAATCAGAGCGCCTCTCCTCCTCCAAAGGAATGCAGCTCCTCACCAGCAATGAAACAAAGTTGGATGGAGAATGACTTTGACGAATTGAGAGAGGGAGGCTTCAGAAGATCAAACTACTCTGAGCTAAAGAAGGAAGTTCGAACCAATGGCAAAGAAGTCAAAAACTTTGAAAAAACATTCAACGAATGGATAACTAGAATAACCAATGCAGAGAAGTCCTTAAAGGACCTGATGGAGCTGAAAACCACTGCACGAGAACTACATGATGAATGCACAAGCCTCAGTAACCTATGCGACCAACTGGAAGAAAGGGTATCAGCGATGGAAAATGAAATGAATGAAATGAAGCGTGAAGAGAAATTTAGAGAAAAAATAATTTAAAAAAATGAACAAAGACTCCAAGAAATATGGGACTATGTGAAAAGACCAAATCTACATCTAATTGGTGTACCTGAAAGTGATGGGGAGAATGGAACCAAGTTGGAAAACACTCTGCAGGATATTATCCAGGAGAACTTCCCCAATCTAGCAAGGCAGGCCAACATTCAAATTCAGGAAATAGAGAGAAGGCCACGAAGATACTCCTCGAGAACAGCAACTCCAAGACACATAATTGTCAGATTCACCAAAGTTGAAAAGAAGGAAAAAATGTTAAGGCAACCAGAGAGAAAGGTCGGGTTACCCACAAAGGGAAGCCCATCAGACTAACAGCTGATCTCTCGGCAGAAACTCTACAAGCTAGAAGAGAGCAGGGCCAATATTCAACATTCTTAAAGAAAAGAATTTTCAACCCAGAATTTCATATCCAGCCAAACTAAGCTTCCTAAGTGAAGGAGAAATAAAATACTTTACAGACAAGCAAATGCTGAGAGATTTTGTCAACACCAGGCCTGCCCTAAAAGAGTTCCTGAAGGAAGCACTAAACATGGAAAGGAACAACTGGTACCAGCCACTGCAAAAACATGCCAAATTGAAAAGACCATCAAGGCTAGGAAGAAACTGCATCAACTAATGAGCAAAATAACTAGCTAACATCATAATGTCAGTATCAAAGTCAATAACAATAACAATAACAAATTCACATAACAATACTAACCTTAAATGTAAATGGGCTAAATGCTCCAATTAAAAGGCACAGACTAGCAAATTGGATAAAGAGTCAAGACCCATCAGTGTACTGTATTCAGGAAACCCAACTCACATGCAGAGACACACATAGGCTCAAAATAAAGGGATGGAGGAAGATCTAACAAGCAAATGGAAAACAAAAAAAAGCAGGGGTTGCAATCTTAGTCTTCGATAAAACAGACTTTAAACAAACAAAGATCAAAAGAGACAAAGAAGGCCATTACAGAATGGTAAAGGGATCAATACAACAAGAAGAGCTAACTATCCTAAATATATATGCATCCAATACAGGAGCACCCAAATTCATAAAGCAAGTCCTTAGTGACCTACAAAGTGACTTAGACCCCACAAAATAATAACGGGAGACTTTAACACCCCACTGCCAACATTAGACAGATCAACAAGACAGAAAGTTAACAAGGATATCCAGGAATTGAACTCAGCTCCACACCAAGCCGACCTAATAGACATCTACAGAACTCTCCACCCCAAATCAACAGAGTATACATTCTTTTCAGCATCACACCACACATATTCCAAAATTGACCACACAGTTGGAAGTAAAGCACTCCTCAGCAAATGTAAAACAACAGAAATTAAGACAAACTGTTTCTCAGACCACAGTGCAATCAAACTAGAACTCAGGATTAAGAAACTCACTCAAAACCACTCAACTACATGGAAACTGAACAACCTGCTCCTGAATGACTACTGGGTACATAACGAAATGAAGGCAGAAATATAGATGTCCTTTGAAACCAAGGAGAACAAAGACACAACATACCACAATCTCTGGGACACATTCAAAGCAGTGTGTAAAGGGAAATTTATAGCACTAAATGCCCACAAGAGAAAGCAGGAAAGATGTAAAATTGACACCCTAACATCACAATTAAAAGAACTAGAGAAGCAAGAGCAAACACATTCAAAAGCAAGCAGAAGGCAAGAAATAACTAAAATCAGAGCAGAACTGAAGGAAATAGAGACACAAAAAACCCTTCAAAAAATTAATGAATCCAGGAGCTGGTTTTCTGAAAAAATCAACAAAATTGATAGACCACTAGCAAGACTAACAAAGAAGAAAAGAGAGAAGAATCAAATAGACGCAATAAAAAATGACAAAGTGAATATCACCACTGATCCCACAGAAATACAAACTACCATCAGAGAATACTATAAACACCTCTATGCAAATAAACTAGAAAATCTAAAAGAAATGGATAAATTCTTTGACACATACACTCTCCCAAGACTAAACCAGGAAGAAGTTGAATCTCTGAATCGACCAATAACAGGCTCTCAAATTGAGGCAATAATTAATAGCTTACCAACCAAAAAAGTCCAGGAGCAGATGGATTCACAGCCGAATTCTACCAGAGGTAAAGGAGGAGCTGGTACCATTCCTTCTGAAACTATTCCAATCAATAGAAAAAGAAGGAATCCTCCCTAACTCATTTTATGAGGCCAGCATCATCCTGATACCAAAGCCTGGCAGAGACACACAAAAAAAGAGAATTTTAGACCAATATCCTTGATGAATATTGATGAAAAATCCTCAATAAAATACTGGCAAACTGAATCCAGCAGCACATCAAAAAGCTTTTTCACCATGATCAAGTGGGCTTCATCCCTGGGATGCAAGGCTGGTTCAACATACACAAATCGATAAATGTAATCCAGCATATAAACAGAACCAAAGACAAAAACCACCTGATTATCTCCATAGATGCAGAAAAGGCCTTTGACAAAATTAAACAATGCTTCATGCTAAAAACTCTCAATAAATTAGGTATTGATGGGACGTATCTCAAAATAATAAGAGCTATCTATGACAAACCCACAGCCAATATCATACTGAATGAGCAAAAACTGGAAGCATTCCCTTTGAAAACTGGTACAAGACAGGGATGCCCTCTCATATGACTCTTATTCAACATAGTGTTGGAAGTCCTGGCCAGAGCAATCAGGCAGGAGAAGGAAATAAAGGACATTCAATGAGGAAAAGAGGAAGTCAAATTGTCCCTGTTTGCAGATGACATGATTGTATATCCAGAAAACCCTATCGTCTCAGCCCAAAATCTCCTTAAGCTGATAAGCAACTTCAGCAAAGTCTTAGGATACAAAATCGATGTACAAAAATCACAAGCATTCTTATACACCAATAACAGACAGAGAGCCAAATCATGAGTGAACTCCCATTCACAATTGCTTCAAAGAGAATAAAATACCTAGGGATCCAACTTACAAGGGATGTGAAGGACCTCTTCAAGGAAAACTACAAACCACTGCTCAAGGAAATAAAAGAGGATACAAACAAATGGAAGAACATTCCATGCTCATGTGTAGGAAGAATCAATATCATGAAAATGGCCACACTGCCCAAGGTAATTTATAGATTCAATGCCATCCCCATCAAGCTCCCAATGACTTTCTTCACAGAATTGGAAAAAACTACTTTAAAGTTCATATGGAACCAAAAAAGAGCCTGCATCACCAAGTCAATCCTAAGCCAAAAGAACAAAGCTGGAGGCATCACCTTACCTGACTTCAAACTATACTGCAAGGCTGCAGTAACCAAAACAGCATGGCATTGGTACCAAAACAGAGATATAGACCAATGAAACAGAACAGAGCCCTCAGAAATAATGCCACTTATCTACAACTATCTGATCTTTGACAAACCTGACAAAAACAAGCAATGGGGAAAGGATTCCCTATTTAATAAATGGTGCTGGGAAAGCTAGCTAGCCATAGCTGAAACTGGATCCTTCCTTACACCTTATACAAAAATTAATTCAAGATGGATTAAAGACTTACATGTTAGACCTAAAGCCATAAAAACTCTAGAAGAAAACCTAGGCAATACCATTCAGGACACAGGCATGGGCAAGGACTTCATGTCTAAAACACCAAAATCAATGGCAACAAAAGCCAAAATTGACAAATGGGATCTAATTCAACTGTAGAGCTTCTGCACAGCAAAAGAAACCACCATCAGAGTAAACAGGCAACCTACAAAATGGGAGAAAATTTTTGCAACCTCCTCATCTGACAAAGGGCTAATATCCAGAATCTACAATGAACTGAAACAAATTTACAAGAAAAAAACAAACAACTCCATCAAAAAGTGGGTGAAGGATATGAACAGACACTTCTCAAAAGAAGACGTCTATGCAGCCAAAAAGCACATGAAAAAATGCTCATCATCACTGGCCATCAGAGAAATGCAAATTAAAACCACAATGAGATACCATCTCACACCAGATAGAATGGCAATCATTAAAAAGTCAGGAAACAACAGGTGCTGGAGAGGATGTGGAGAAATAGGAACACTTTTACACTGTTGGTGGGACTGTAAACTAGTTCAACCATTGTGGAAGACAGTGTGGTGATTCCTCAGGGATCTAGAACTAGAAATGCCATTTGACCCAGCCATCCCATTACTGGGTATATACCCAAAGGATTATAAATCATGCTGCTATAAAGACACATGCACATGGATGTTTATTTTGGCACTATTCACAATAGCAAAGACTTGGAACCAACCAGAATGTCCAACAATGATAGACTGGATTAAGAAAATATGGCACATATACACCATGGAATACTATGCAGCCATAAAAAAGGATGAGTTCATGTCCTTTGTAGGGACATGGATGAAGCTGGAAACCATCATTCTCAGCAAACTATCGCAAGGACAAAAAACCAAACACCGCATGTTCTCACTCATAGGTGGGAATTGAACAATGAGAACACATGGACACAGGAAGGGGAACATCACACACCGGGGACTGTTGTGCGGTTGGGGGAGGTGGAGAGGGATAGCATTCTGAGATATCCCTAATGCTAAATGATGAGTTAATGGGTGCAGCACACCAGCATGGCACATGTATACATACGTAACAAACCTGCACATTGTGCACATGTAGCCTAAAACTTAAAGTATAATAATAATAATAATAAAGTTTGACTAGAATAGCATTGAATCTGTAGATTGCTTTGGGTAGTATGGCCATTTTAACAATATTAATTCTTTCAATCTCTGAGTTGGAATATGCTTTCCTTTTTTTTTGTCATCTATAATTTCTTTCAACAGTGTTTTGTAGTTTGCCTTGTAGAGATATTTCACCTTCTTGTTTACAGGTACTCCTAGGTCCTTTTATTTTCAGATACAGCAAATGAAATTGCATTCTTGATTTGGATCTCAGGTTGAATGTTATTGAGGTATAGAAATGATACTCATATTTGTTCATTGATTTTGTATCCTGAAACTTTATTGAACTAATTTATCAGATCTCGGAGTTTTTTTGAGGAATCTTTTGGGTGTTCTACATCTACAATAGTATCAAAAATGAACAGAGATAGTATGACTTCCCCTTTTAATATTTAAATTCCTTTTACTTTTCTCTCTTGCCTGATTACTCTTGCTAGCACTTTCAGTACTGTGTTGAATAGGAGTGGTAACAGTGGACAAACTTGTGTTGTTACCGTTCTTAGAGGAAATGCTTCCAACTATTGCCCATTCAGTATGATGTTTGTTTTGTGTTTCTTATAAATGGCTGCTATTATTTTGAGGTTTGTTCCTTCAATGTCGAGTTTTTTTTAGGGTTTTGTTATGAAGCGAGGTTGAATTTTATCAAATGATTGTTCTGCTTCTATTGAGATGATAATATGGTTTTTGCTTTTAATTTTATGTGATAACAGAAATTTATTGATTTGCCTACGTTGAATCATCCTTGCATCCCAGGAATAAAGCCCACTAGATTGTGTTGAATGATGGGCTGTTGAATGTGGTTTGCTAGAATTTTGTTGAGGACTTTTTCATCTATGTTTATCAGTGATATTAGCTTGTAGTTCTCTTTTTTTGTTGTGTCCTTGCCAGATTTTGGCATAAGGATTGGTATCAGTATTATACTGCCTCCAATGAATGAGATAGGAAAGAAACCCTCCTCCTAATTTTTTGGAAGCTTCATTAAAATTGGTACCAACTCTTCTTTGTACATCTGGTAGAATTTGACTCACCATTTATCTCGTGCAAGGCTAGATTCTTTTGGTAGGACATTTTTTAACTACTGATTCAACTTATTAACTCATTTTTGATCTCTTAACAGTTTCAGTTTTTTTTTTTTTGACACTTTTCAAAGAGTTTTATTTCAAACTTCTGTTGTGGTAATGGAACAAGACTTCTCTGTTTAGAAGTGGTTGGAAAGCAAGGGGTTACTTGGTTTATCAAAAAATCATTCAACAAAACTCAGAGAAGACACCCAGAAGCAACTTCTAGCTTTACTTCTAGGGTCTACTTATATATCACACAATTTGAAAGAGCAGAAAGAAATATTCAGGACATCACAACACAACAAACCATTATCATATTCCCAGAGATTTTACTTATGAAAGAATTATAGGAAAAAATAAAGAGACTGAAATTATGTTAAAGTGAGAATTATGGACAAGTTCTTTGAAAATCTAAAATGAAAAAGAAAATAAATTATTCACAGTCATTAAAATTCTGAGGTTCTCAACAATCATTTTTGGTATTTATCAGGCTGCATTCAAATATACGACCCAAATGTAAAATTTCAAATACAGTATTCATGAACTAGCTGATAAAATACCTTTTTTTATTATTATTATACTTTAAGTTTTAGGGTACATGTGCACAATGTGCAGGTTAGTTACATATGTATACATGTGCCATGCTGGTGTGCTGCACCGATTAACTGGTCATTTAGCATTAGGTATATCTCCTAATGCTATCCCTCCCCCTCCCCCCACCCCACAACAGTCCCCAGAGTGTGATGTTCCCCTTCCTGTGTCCATGTGTTCTCATTGTTCAATTCCCACCTATGAGTGGTTTCAGTTTCTTCCTAGTTCAATCTTGGAAGTTTGTCTGTTTCCCGGAATTTATCCATTTCCACTCAATTTTCTTGTTTGTGTGTTTGGAGCTATTAATCCATTTAAGCCTGAGGCTGCAATTTTTTTAAGTTTTGCAATCAGACTTTTGTGATGACCTTGAGCAGTAGGATATAAATAACTCCCACATGCTTATTGTTCCAATAATGGAACACTAGGCATACTTGCAATCTCTGAGGATCTTTTGTATTTCTTTGGTATCAGTTGTTATGTCAACTTTATCATTTTTAATTTTGCTTATTTTTATCTCTCTCTCTTTGTTAATTTAGCCAATAGTCTCTCAATCTTTTATATCTTTTCAAACAATGAACTTTCCAATTTGTTGATTTTCTATATCTATTTTTGTTTTATTTTATGTTCTGGGGTACATGTACAGGGTATGGATGTTTGTTACATAAGTAAATGTGTGCCATGGTGGTTTGCTGCACCTATCAACCTCAGTATTGATAAGTAAGTATCAACCTATCACCTAAGTATTAAGCCCAGCATACATTAGCTGTTTTTCCTGTTGCTCTATCTCCACCCACACCCCCTGACAGACCCCAGTGTGTGTTGTTCTCCTCCTTATGTCCGTGTGTTCTCATTGTTCAGCTCCCACTTACGAGTGAGATTGTTCATTTTTTATAGTTATTTGATTACAATTTTATTTCTTCCTGCTTTGATTGTAACTATTTCTTCCATTCAGCTAGCTTTTGATTTAGCTTGTTCTCATTTGTTTAGTTCCTTCATTGTGACCTTAGGTTACTAATTTGGGATATTTCCCTTTTAGATGTAGTTCTTTGGTGCTATAAACTTTTCTCTTAACACTGCTTTTGTTATATCCCAGAGGTTTTCATATGTCGTATTTCTATTTTCAATTGTTTCAAATAACTTTTTGATTTCTGCCTTAATTTTGTTTACCCAAAATTCATTCAGGAATAAGTTGGTTAGTTTCCATATATTTATGTAATTTTCATTAGTCTTCTTGGTATTGATTTCTATTGTTATTCCACTCTGGTACAACAAGATGCTTTGCATGATTTTGATTTTTTGAATGTATTTATGATCACTTTATAACCAAGAATGTTGTCAAACTGCTCTGTGTGCAGACGGGAATAATGTATATCCTGTGGTTGTTAGGTGGAATGTTATTTAGATCAATATCAGGTCCATTTGGTTAAATATTCTATATAAGTCCAAAATTTTTTTGTTCATTTTCTGCCTTGATTATCTGTCTAAAGCTGTCAGTGGTGTATTGAAGTCTCCCACTATTATTTTACAGCTGTTTCTTTTTTTATGTCTAGTAGCAATTGTTGTATAAAGCTGGGTGCTCCAACATTGAATGTATACATATTTAGGATAGTTATATCTTCTTGTTGCATTGAACACTTTATTATTATGTAATGCCCTTCTTTGTCCCTTTTTGTTATTGTTGGTTTAATGTCTATTTTATCTGATACACAAATAGTGTACCCTTCTATTTTTGTGTGTGTGTTTTCCATTTGCCTGATATATCTTCCTCTCTCCCTTTATTTTGAGTCTATGTGTGTCACTACATGTGAAGTGGGTCTTTTGAAGGCAGCAGAATGTTTGGTCTTGCTTTGTTATCTAATTTGCTACTCTATATCTTTTAAGTGAAGTATTTAGGTTGTTTACATTTAAGATTAATATTTATATGTGATGTTTCATTTCTGTTATTTTGTTGTTATCTAATTGTTTTGTAGATTCCATTTTGTAGTTGCATTATAAGGTGTTTGGGCTTTCTACTTACATGTGCTTTTATCATAGGAAGTACCATCCTTTTATTTCCATATTTAGAAGTCCTTTAAACATTTATTGTAGATCCAATCTGGTGGTGATGAATTTCCTTATTGTTTTCTTGTATATGAAAGACTTTATTTATCCTTCATTTATGAAGCTTAATTTGGCCGGATGTGAAATTCTTGTTGGAATTTTTTAAAGCTAAAAATGAGTCTCCAATCTCTTCATGTTTGTAAGGATCCTGCTGAGAAATCTGATTACAGTCTGATGGGATTTTATTTATAGGTAATTTGATCTTTTTTTCTCACTGCATATAAGATATATATATATATTTTTTTCACATTGACCTGGGATAGTGTGAGGACTAAATGCTTTGGGGATGGTCATATTTTATAGTATCTTGAAGGATTTATCTACATTTCTTGTATTTTGATGTCAACCTCTCTAGCAAGATTCCCAAATTTTTCTGAATTATACCTTCAAATATATTTTCCAGGTTGCTTGCTTTTTTTTTTTCTTCTCTGTCAGGAATGTCAAAAAGTTGTAGGTTTGGTCACTTTACACAGTTCCATATGTTTTAAATACTGTGTTTATTTTTTAAAAAATTATTCATTTTTATATGACTGAATTAATACAAAATACCAGTCATTGAGCTCTTGAATTATTTCTTCTCTTTGGTTTAATCTATTGTTAAGGCTTCTACCTGTAGGTTTGCAATTACTGTAGTAATTTTTTTTTTAATTCCAGAAGTTCTATTTGGTTCTTCAGGCCATGATAGGCAACTCTGCAGTCTGTCCTCTGTTGCCTGGGTGTTGCTCCTCTATGTAGAGATGAAGATTTGGGCCATGCCCTTCTTTTGGTTTTGAAGCTACTGTTAATAAAATTGTTTGTTTAATAACCTTCTTTGAATAGTCTACCTGTTTTTAGTGTATAGAAATGCAACTGATTCTGTAGGTTGATTTTGTATCTTGTTATTTTACTGAGTTCATTTACTACTTATAACTGCTTTTTAATGGAGTCTTTAGGATGTTCCATATGAAAGTTCTTATCACCTGAAAACAGAGATAATTTCATTTCTTTCTTTCCAATAAAGATGTCATCAGTTTGTTTTTTGTCTGAGTGCTCTTGCTAAGACTTCTAATTCTATGTTCAATAGAAGTGACAGAAGTGAGCATCCCTGTCTTTTCCCTTATCTTAAATAAAAACTTTCAGTTTTTCTTTGTTGGGGATTATATTCACTGTGGGTTTTTCATATGTGGCTTTTGTTATGGTGAAGTAAATTTAGTTTATTCCTAGTGTTTTGAATATTTTTATCATGAAAGTGTGTTAAATTTTGTCAAATGCTTACTCACCTTCTATTGATATTATCAGATAGTTTTATCCTTCATTCTGATAATGCAGTATATCACACTTATTGATTTGCATGTTGAAGCTTTCTTGCATGCCAAGTATAAATCCCACCTGATGCAACTATTTGTTGCATCCTGGTAATGGCGGGTTGAAGTCATGACTCAGAGGTCTGGGAGTTGGGTGAAGAAAAGTGGCAACACATCCCTGGTATTGTTGGGTAACAGCCAAAATTCAGGCCCCAGGGATGGGTTGCAGGGCAGGGCAGTGCAGCTCCAGTCTTGAAGATGGTGAGAAGCTATGGCATTTTGATTCCTGCATGGAGAGCACAGTGGTGACTCAGGCCTCTGGGGCCATGGATCAGCCCTGTGACAGCTCCAACCCTGAGCAGGGGACACAGTGGTGGCTCTTTCTCTGTTGGGAAACACTGCAGCGTGGATTCTGGTAAGTTGTCAGCTGGGCATAGCACTATGAAAACTTCAGGGGTCCCTGCTGGCTAAAGCTGCAGGTAACTGTGATGGTGAACAAGACTGCTGATGTCCTCTCGTACTTCCCTCCCCCTCCCAAAAGTGGAAAATCCCTTTGAGGGGATCACTCTTAGTTACAGTCTGCTCTGGAGTAGGAGATGGGCTGATGTTGATAAAAATTTTTCTACTCTTTTCTACATGACCATCCTCTATTCTTGTACTTCACAGGGTTCCTGCTGTTTCCTTGTTGCCTGGAGTGTTCTGAGAACGACTTTACTTGATTTACAGTCACTTATTGTTTTTGTTGTTTTTGGTAAACAAGTATAAGGACTTTTAATTCTGCCCTATTGCTAATGTACTCTACAAAAAAATTATTCAACTCATGTGTAATAAGTGATTACCATGTAACAGACACTATACTGGGTCATAAGAAAGGTGACATTCTAGCCATAAGAACAACATGTAAAAAGAATCACATTGCTATGTATAAGAAACTGAAAGATGACCAATGTGACTGGAGCTCAGTGAGTGAAAGGAAGAGTGAAGTGAAATTTGTCTCATAAAGTGTATGGGTAGATAAATGAAAATGGTAAGTCAATTTTGCACTTTGAACTTAGGTATGAAGGTTCTCACATTGGGGCTGATTAGGTTGATGGCTCGGCCTATGGAAAGTGAAGAAAAGCAAGGTGAGGCAATGGCCAACCCTGGAGCGGCATGGAACCATGGGAGCCCCCATCCCCAGCCAAGGGAAGTGGTGAGGGATTCTGCGGTCCAGCTTGGGAAACCATGTTTTTCCCATGGATCTTTGTGACGTGCCAGCCAGGAGATCCCCTCGTGAGCCCACGCCACCAGGGCCTTGGGTTTGAAGAACAAAACCATGCAGAATCTCAGAAAAGCAGCCACTCAGGCACACACAGAGACCCAGGAGTTTTGCATACTCTGGCCCAGGGAATTCTGGCTATGTGGGGGATATATCTACGCAATCCGCTAGTAAGGGGGCTGAAGCCAGGGAGCCACACAGTGTGTTGTTATGCAGGCCCCACTCCCATGGCACTTCACAAATTAAGACCCACTGGCTTAGAATTTCAGCTGGCCAGTGGCAGCAGGCTGGAGACTGCCTGAGACCGATTGAGTTCTCAGGGGTAAGGGAAGCTACCTTCTCTGCAGTTTGAGTTGGCCATTCTAGCCTTCTGGCTCCAGGGAGTCCAAGAAGTCTAGACCAGAATCCTGATATCTCCCTGGGATGGAGCCCCTAGGGGCACGGGCAGCTGCAATCTCTGCGGTTTAGCTGACTTAGTCTTTCCAGCCTGCTGGCTCTAGACAGTCCAGGCAGTCTGAATGAGGGCGATTTCCTCCAGTGTAGTGCACCCACTCTGCCAAGGGACAGCCAGACTGCTTCTTTGAGCGGGTCTTTGATCCCATTCTTTCAGACTGGGTGAGATCTCCCAACAGGGGTCTCCAGACACCACCTACAGGAGCATTAGGGCCAGCATCAGGTGGGTGCTCCTCTGGGACAGAGCTCCCAGAGAAAGAAGCATGCTGCCATCTCTGCTGTTTTGTAGCCTTCACTAGTGATATCTCCAGGTGTGGGAGGGACTGAGGCAATGAGGGTCTGGAATGGACCCCCAGAAAAATCACAGCAGCCCTACATTAAGAGTGGCCTAAGTGTGAAAAGAAAAACAAACAGAAAGCAACAACAACAACAACATGAACAAAAAAGACTCCACAAAAACCCCATTTAAAGGTCAGCAACCACAAAGATAAAAGGTAGATAAGCCCACAAAAATGAGAAAGAATCAATGCAAAAATTCTGAAAACTCAAAAATCCAGAGACTCTTCTTTTCCAAATGACAACACCACCTCTCCAGCAAGGGCACAGAATTTGGTTGAAGCTAAGATGGCTATATTGAAAGAAGTAGGCTTTAGCAAATGGGTGATAACAACCTTCGCTGAGCTAAAGTAGCATGTCTTAACTCAATGCAAAGAAGCTAAGAATCATGATAAAATTATACAGGAGCTGATAACCAGAATTCCAGTTTAGAGAGGAGAATAACTGAACTGAGGGAGCTGAAAAACACAACCTGAGAACGTCACAGTACAATTACAATATCCATAGCAGAATAGAGCAAGCAGAGAAAGAATCCCAGAGCTTGAAGACTATCTTTCTGAAATAAGTCAGGCAGACAAGAATAGAAAAATATTAGAAAAGAATGAACAAAACCTCTGAGAAATATGGCATTATTTAAAAAGACTGAGCCTACAACTGAATGGGGTACTTGAAAAAGATGAGGAGCATGGAACCAAGTTGGGAAACATACTTCAGTATATTATCCAGGAGAAATTCCCCAACCTAGCAAGACAGGCCAATGTTCAATTTCAGGAAACTGAGAGAACCCCAGTAAGATACTCTATGAGAAGATCAACCACAAGACAAACAATCATCACATTCTCTATGGTCAAAATGAAAGAAAAAATGTTAAGGGGAGTCAGAGAGAAAGGCCATTTCACTTACAAAGGGAAGCCCATCAGACTAACAGTGGATCTCTCAGTGGAAATCCTACAAGCCAAAAGAGATTGGGTCCCAATAGTCAATATTCTTAAAGAAAAAAAAATTAAACATAGAATTTCTTATCCTGCCATATTAAGCTTTACAAGTGAAGGAGAAATAAGATCTTTTTCAGACATGCAAGTGCATAGGGAATTCGTCACTACCAGGCCTGCTTTGCAAAAGCTCCTGAAAGAAACACTAAATATGGAAAGGAAAAACCATTACCAGCCACTACAAAAACACACTGAAGTACAACAACCAGGAACACTATGAAGCAATCACATAAACAAGTCTACAAAATAACCAGCTAGCATCAGAATTACAGGATCAAATTCACACATAACAATACTAACCCTAAATTTAAATGTGCTAAATTCCCCAATTATAAAACACAAAATGGCAAGCTGGAAAAATAGTCAAGACCTATTAGTATTCTGTCTTCAGGAGACCCATCTCACATGCAAAGACACACTTAGGCTAAAATAAAGAGATGGGGAAAAATTGACCAAGCAAATGGAAGACAGAAAAAAGCAGGGTCAAAGCCCTAGTTTTTGACAAAACAGACTTTAAACCAACAAAGATCAAAAGAGACAAAGAAGAGCATTACATAATGGTAAAGGGTTCAATTCAACAAGAAGAGCTAACTACCCTAAATATATATACACCCAATACAGGAGCACCCAGATTCATAAAGCAAGTTCTTAAAGACCTACAAAGAGACTTAGGCTCCTGCATACTAATAGTAGGAGACTTTAACACTCCACTGACAGTATTAGACAGATCATCGAGACAGAAAATTAACAAAGATATTCAGGATCTGAACTCAGCTCTGGATCAAGTGGATCTGATAGATATCAACAGAACTCTACAACCAAAAACAACAGAATATACATTCTTCTGATCACCACATGACACTTACTCTAAAATAGATCATATAATCAGAAATAAAACAGTCCTCAGCAAATGCAAAATAATTGAAATCATAATAGTCTATCAGACCACAGCACAAATTAGAACTCAAGATTAAGAAACTCACTCGAAACCACACAACTACATGAAAATTGAGCAACCTGCTTCTGAATGACTCTTTGGTGTATAATGAAATTAAGGCAGAAATAAAGAAGTTGTTTGAAATAAATGAGAACAAAGAAACAATATACTAGAATCTCTGAAAGGCAGCTAAAGCAGTGTTAAGAGAAAAACTTATAGCACTGAATGCCCACATCAAAAAGCTAGAAAAATCTCAAATCGACAACTCAACATCACAACTACAATAACTAGAGAACCCAGAGCAAACAAGCCCCAAAGCTAGCAGAAGAAAAGAAATAACAAAATCAGAGCTGAACTGAAGGAGAAAGATACATGAAAAATCCTTCAAGAAATCAATGGGGAGCTGTTTTCTTTTCAAAAAATTAATAAAATAAATAGACCTGTAGCTAGACAAATAAAGAAGAAAAGATGTAAGAATCACCTTGACACAATCTGAAATGATAAAGAGGATATCACCACAGATCCCACAGAAATACAAACAAGCATTAGAGAATACTATAAACACCTCAATGCACATAAACTATAAAACCTAGAATAAGTTGATAAATTCCTGGACATATACACCCTCCCAAGACTGAACCAGGAATAAATTGAATCTCTGAATAGAGCAGTAATGAGATCTAAAATTGAAGCAGTAATGAAGTGCCTAGCAAACAAAAGACGCCCAACACCAGATGGATTTACAGCTGAATTCTGCCTGAGGTAAAAAAAGAGCTGCTATCATTTCTACTGAAACTATTCCAAACAATTAAAAAGGGCAGACTCCTGCCTAACTCATTTTATGAGGCCAATGTCATCCTAAAACCAAAACCTGGAAGAGATGCAACAAAAAAGAAGACTTTAGGCCAATATACCTGATGAACACTGATGCAAAAATCCTCGATAAAATGTGGGAAAACCAAATCCAGCAGCACATCCAAAAGCTTATCCACTGTGATCAACTTAGCTTCATCCCTGCGATGCAAGGTTGGTTCAACATACAGAAATGAATAAATTTAATTAATCACATAAACAGAACTAAAGATAAGAAAAAACACATGATTATCTCAATAGATGCAGAAAAGGCCTTTAATAAAATACAACATCCCTTCTTGTTAAAAACTTTCAGTAAACTAGGTATTGATAGAACATCCCGCAAAATAATTAGAAGCATATATGACAAACCCACAGCAAATATTAAACTGAATGGGCAAACCTGGAAGCATTCCCCTTGAAAACCGGCAGAAGACAAGGATGCCCTCTCTCACCACTCCAGTTCAACATAATATTGGAAGTTTTGTCCAGGACAATGGGCAAGAGAAGAAAATAAAGGGTATTCAAATAGGAGAGTAAAAGTCAAATTATCCTTGTTTGCAGGTAGCATTTTCCTATATCTAGAAAACCTTATTGTCTCAACTCAAAAGCTTCCTAAGCTAATAAGAAAATTCAATAAAGTATCAGGATAAAAAAATCAATGTGCAAAAATTGCTAGTATTCCTATACATCAACAACAGGCAAGCAGACAGCCAAAGTATGAATGAACTCCCGTTCACAACTGCTCCAAAGAGAATAAAATACCTAGGAATACAACTAACAAGCTAAGTGAAGGACCTCTTCATGGAGAACTACAAACCACTGCTCAAGCATGTCAGTGAGGACACGCACAATTAGAAAATCATTCTATGCTCATGGATAGAAAGAATCAATATTGTGAAAATGGCCATACTTCCCAAAGCAACTTAGAGGTTCAATGCTATTTCCATTAAATTACCATTGACATTCTTCACAGAATTAAAAAAAAAAAAACTATTTTAAAAGTCATAGGGAACTAAAAAAGAGCTCTTGTAGCAACGATAATCCTAAGCAAAAAGAACAAACTAGAGGCATCATGCTACCTGACTTCAAACTATACTACAAGGCTACAGTAACCAAAACAATATGGTAATGGTACAAAAACAGACACACAGACCAATGGAACAGAATACAGAACTCAGAAATAAGACCACACATCAACAACCATCTGATTTTTGGCACACCTGACAAAAACAAACAATGGGGAACAAATTCTCTACTTAATAAATGGTGCTGGGAGAACTGGCTAGCCACATGCAGAAAATTGAAACTGGACCCTTTCCTTATATTTTATACAAAAATTAACTCAAGATGCATTAAATACTTAAATGTAAAATGTAAAACCCAAAACTATAAAAACCCTAAAAGAAAATCTAAGCAATACCATTCAGGACATAGGCACAGACAAAGATTTCATGACGAAAATCCAAAAGCAATAGGAACAAAAGCAAAAATTGATAATGAGATCTAATTAAACTATGGAGCTTCTGCACAGCCAAAGAAACTATCACTAGCAAGGTGGCAAGGTTGTGTAGAAAAAAGAACACTTTTACACTCTTGGTGGGAGTGCAAATTAGTTCAACCATTGTGGAAGACACTGTGGTGATTTCTCAAAAGTCTAGAAGCAGAAATACCATTTGACCCAGCAATCTCATTACTGTGTATATACCCAAAGAAATATAAATAATTTATTATAAAGATACACACACACATATGATCATTGTAGCATATTTACAATAGCAATAACATGATATCAACACAAATGCACATGAATGATAGACTTGATAAAGAAAATGTGGTACATATACACCATGGAATACTATGCAGCCATAAAAAGAAATGAGATGACGTCCTTTACAGGGACTTGGATGGACCTGGAAGCCATTATCCTCAGCAAACTAACTCAGGAACAGAAAACCAAACACCAAATGTTCTCACTTATAAGCGAGAGCTGAACAATGAGAACACATGGACACAATAGGTGCACTGGGGCCTATTGGGGAGAGGTGAGCAGAGGGAGAGCATAAGGAAGAATAGCTAATGAATGCTAGGCTTAATACCTAGGTGATGGGTTGATCTGTACAGTAAACCACCATGGCACACGTTTACCTATATAACACACCTGCACATTCTGCACATGTACCAGGGAACTTAAAAATAAATGTTCAAGAAAAAAAATAAATGCATGACCTTGTAACTTTCATTCATTCAGAAACGTAAAATGCTTATTCACAGAATATATTGTGGTTCTTGATCATAGCCTTGAAATCTCCTAAACAAAAAATTTTAAAATAGTGAAGATGGGCCCGGTGCAGTGGCTCGCACCTGTAATCCCAGCACTTTGGGAGATTGAAGTGGGTGGATCACGAGGTCAGGAGTTCGAGACCAGCCTGACCAAAATGGTGAAACCCAGTCTCTACTAAAAATACAAAAATTAGCCAGGTGTGGTGGTGCACACCTGTAATCGCAGCTCCTTGGGAGGCTGAGGCAGGGGAATCACTTGAACCTGGGGGGCAGAGGTAGCAGTGAGCCGAGATCACGACACTGCACTCCAGCATGGGCAACAGAGCAAGACTCCGTCTCACACACACAAAAAAAAAATAGTGAAGATGAGAATTTCTTATGTTTAAGCAGAGTAAAACTGAGTCCATCAGTTTTGTTTGTTTCTTTTTATGTGAAGATGAGAAATTGACTTTGTTTTTTAAATAAATTTCTTGAAGAGAAATTGATACGTATAAAATTTGATAAGTTTGGACATATTCTTACACCCATTACCACAATAAAAGTAATAAACATATTTTGTTTCCAAATGTTTCTTTATGCCCTTTTATTTGTTTGCTTTATATGAAAACCACTTAAAGTATTAATAATCTCTACCATTTTAACAAGATTTTTAACTGCAAAATACAATGTTATTAACAGTAGGCACAACGTTGTGCAGCAGATTTCTAGAACTACTCATCTTATATAGTTGAAATTTTATACTAATTAAACAGCCACTCCCTATGTCTACTGCCAGTTTTCCTGCTGTTGTGCTTTTCACTGCTTCTCTAACTCCAGCGTGATCAACCATCCTAGATTGCCCCTGATTGAGACAATTCACAGGAAATAGGACTTTCAGTACTGAAACCGAGACAATCCCAGGCAAACCAGGATGGTTGGGATGGTTGCTCATCCTAATCCTACCCCTATTCCCATTATTTTCACCATGGCATTTAAATTGAGTGAATGCTCCTACCAGAGTTTGAAGGTTTGGGGTAAATTTCCTCTGTCAGTGTCCTTAGTCTCTTTAAGGAGGCTTCCTTTCTATGAGATTTAATCAGGAAACTGTAGTCTCTGAACCTATGGGAAAGAAGAAGTGACATAGCCTTTAAGGAAAAAACAAGGTGCAGAATTTATTCATTCAAACATCTGTTAAGTACCTGCTCTGTGTAAGGCACAGAACTAGTGTAAACTTCGCTAAATTCATGAGCATTCTAAGTGTTTTTATCTATTCATAACAAAATATTATAAACTGGGTAGCTTATAGTAACACAAATGTATTTTCCACAGTTCTTGATGCTGGAAAATCCAACATCAAGTTGTTTGAAAATTCAGTGTGTGCTGAGGGCCCACTTTCTGATTCACAGACAGCACCTTTTAGCTGTGTTCTTAGCTGATGAAGGGGTGATGTGTTTCTCTTTTAGGCCTCTTTTATAAGGACACTAATCCTATTCATGAGGGCTCTGCCTTCATGACCTAATGACCTCCCAAAGGGCACACCTCCTAAAGAATCACATTAGGGGTTAACAATTCAACATATCAATTTTGGAGGGGACACAAAATTTGTATCATAGAAGCTAATGGTCACACATGAAAATTACATTTATGACCTAATTCAGATCACATATCAATAGATCCAAAGGCCTGGGTTGAGTGACATTAGCAGTTTTGAAACTGTTAATTGATGAAGACATTTGTTTGAGATAAATTATTATCTGTGATGGGTACGTTGCATTATTTGAAAATCTATATTTTCTATTAGAAAAAAGGGCTATGCTGTTATTTTACATACATAAGTTTATGTTAAGGTTTGTAAGAGATTAGTCTGAATATTAACAAACTGAAAGACACCCTGAATAGTAGCTAAGTGAAGTTTTGACTAAATCCCTGGTATTAATTTTTGCCTGCCATCTTCTAAAAAGCAATTCCTTCTAAAAATCAATTAATCTGCACAATTAAAGTTCATTTAAAGCTCTAGTTAAACAAGTTTTACCGAGTTTCATTATCAGCCATGCTAATCTAGATCATTACTGAGATCCTAAGGTATTGACAATACAGGCTTATTTTGTTCAATTCTGTTTTGTATTTAAAACCTGCAGGTGGAAGTTCTTGAATTAATAGTCTCATAGGAATGTAACGTGTCATTTTCCTAGGAAATGCTTAAAAGAATATAGATGGCACCAGCATTGCTTCATTGGCATTATTTGCACAGTAGTTGATAAACTGGAGACTAGTCTTTCTTCTATAACAACATCCTTTCCTTCAGTCACTCCAAATACTTACTATTCTTCAAATTTATATGCTCTTGAAATTCTATATCTTAGGGCTTAGCAAAGATTATCATTTCCAACTTGATATGGCAATGTTGTCATTTACTACAAAATTAAAAAGAAACACTGCCAGCTAAGATTCAGTCTGCCAGTTGGTTAAGGTAAGTTTCAGAACAATTTTTCTTGTGGGGAGAATGTTAAAATTTATTTCAGAAATTTTGATATATATCATATTAACTGTGGTCATGTAAAATGATAAATTGGTGAGGTGATATATATGTTAATTACATTGATTGAATCTACCTATATGTATTCACAAGTCAAAACATCATATTGCACACCATAAATATATAAAATTATTGTCAATTTAAACTAAATAAGTAGATAGATAAATAAATAAATATTATGTCTTATATGCTTTCTCTATGTTGCGGTAATTAATCCAAAGAGAGACCAGACAAGGTTTAGCTTGAATAGACTGCCTTTTCAACTTTCACAATAAAAGTTTTGGGTTAAGAAAGAGTTTGATTATAACCAAAGGCTACAATGAAAAGAGACACCGTGACAAAGTAGAAGTCAATATACATGAAGGTTATAGAATAGAGTATGTTTAATCTTTTTTATATCTACAGCAATCAAATGGCTTTGGTGTACATATGTACTTCTCAAACTCTTTGGGTTCCAAGAGGGTCACTGGGACCAACATAAGAAAAAGGAAATTTGTTATCAAAATCCATATGTTAGAAGCAGGAAGCCTTTAGGGTCCAAAGCAGCATGTCTATGAATAAATGTTTGCTCGCGCTCTCTCTCTCTCCTTCTTCTGGGATTTCTCTTTCATGACACATCTACTTCCACCGTGGAGTTCTTGCTTTTCTCTATGTGTCTGCTCTCTTTTTGTATTTTCTACTCAACAATCCTTTTTATATTTTCCAGCTAAAATTTTGGAATCTGACACATTTAATATAGTTGTCTTTATTAATTACTATTGCTTTAATTTGGCAAACCTCCTTTTGTCAGACTACATCATGAGTCACTGTACAATTTATTTTTCTTTGGGTTATCTGAACGCTCCTGTTTCCACCTGTGGTTATTCTGGTATAAACAAACATCGCACAAAAACACTGGCCTGAAATTGCATCCTTGTGCAAGAAATCTGATTAGAAAAATTTCATGTAGATGGAAATTTTAGTTAAGTCAAATATAACTGACATGCCCTGTACATCATGCTTCTTCAGCCTCTGATGAGCTGTGCTACTTTGCCTCTATTGACTTCAATTACCTCACTTGTAAAACTCTAAAAGAACTAAAATTGATGATTATGATCTTATATTCAAACATGCTTGGAAGTTCAAATGTACTATTTTAGGCAATATTAGTGATGGTGGGGAGAGTTTGGGAGAGAGGAAGACCCCGAAATACTACCTCATTATGCAAGTACTTTTAAATGTAGCTAATGTTAATATTAAACCTTATCCTGAGGCTTAATAGTTTGGTTGCTCTCTTTAGAAACATTTGCTGTATCCCCAGAGCTAGTGATATTTGAGGAAAGAATGAAGAAAAAATAAAATAAAATTTATTTTCATGGAAATACCCTGTCTTTGGAAGAGCATCTTAAAAAAACAGAAACATAATTTTTAAACCTAAGATAGACTGTTGTATAGTATTGATTGCCTCCCAAGAGGGCCAGAACAGAAGAGTTCAGTTTGGTGAACACTCTATTTACGGAAAATATAAATTCAAAGAAATGCTTAATACTCTCTTGATGATTAGATTTTGTTTTCATCAATATTTAGACCCTGTGTACAAGACCAGGGAAGACTATGACAACCTATAGAAACAGGATTCAAGGGGAGAGGCTTCAGGGGTCTTGTGAAGTCTAGGATTTCATTTAGATGGCTGCTCATAGAATCATTGAGCTGAGGAGTGATATAGATCCATAAGGCAGAGTTAAAGCTGGGAATGGAAAGCAAATGAATGCAATACCTAAAAGGAGAAGTGAGACAGATAGAAACAGGGGACTTCTGGAGAGAGATAAGTAATAAGGAATGTCATCTTTTATTTTTTTTTCTTCAACACATACTCATTGTAGAAATAATGTCATCTAGTGATTAACATAATAGACTTTAGAGATAAAATAGATCTGGGTTCTAAATTTTAATTTAGTATCTACAAAGTTTGTTCTTGGACATGTTAATGAGCTTTTCTGAGTATCTTTTATCATCTGTAAACTTGGGGGAATAATAAGCATCTCATAGGGTTATTGTAAATATATAATGAGTTAATTTGTTTCTTTTAGTAAACATTCCATAAATAATAGTTGTAAGTAATATTATCAGTATTTTAAGTTTTATATTGTTATTGTTTATTAGGTTCCTTTTATACATCAGGAAAATTACTAAGCTTTTGAAAATTGTTAAGAGACCAGAGAATGTATTAAGTGAATAAATCAAGGGCTTTGAGACCAGAGAATGTATTAACTGAATAAATCAACGGCTTTGTACAAGTCAGATTTGCCAGGATATTCTTTTTTATGGGTCATGGGAAACCTTTACAGGCAGGAAGAGGCTCTATAAGAAGGGGCATGCTCTAAAAATGTCCCAGAAACTCATGGGTTACCCATAGTTTGATTGTATATAGGGTCTTGAGAAGATCCACATTCATAGTGTGAACAAACTCATATGTATCTATTAACTGGAAAGTATCTAATAACTACAGCATGCTAGAAAAATAAAGGAAATTTGTATTGTTTAATATGCAGGCTGGTGAAAAAAAGGTTTTTTTGGAAAACAATTTCTACCTAAGGAATAATCACCACTGTTTTAAGCAACTTTTTGCCATGTTTTCTTAGTGCTGGTGGAAGCTAATGTGCAGGGTCCATGATAAGGAGCTTCTCTGTAACAGACCTTCACTGCTACCTAAATGCAAGCTGGAACTAGCATAAATAATTGTGCTGTAGAAAGCCTTTCTGTTGCACCTTGCTGATCACTGACAATTTACATATCTTAGGAAAACCTTTGTTGGCTTCTGTCATTTCTGTGCTATTATGTGCCTTTCTGGATAATTACCAGTTAATTTGAAAAAGCAGATGGAAAAAAACCTTGAAATTTCTGATAGAGAATTCTTAAACCTCTCCTCTTATCTGTGCAGAGCAGCTTCCTGATTTCAAAAGAAGTTTCAAAACCTTTGTTAAATATGTCCCTGATTTCCAGTTTGAATGAACCTAATGACATTAAGCTAAAATTATTCTGCCTTTTTTCACAATTAAATTCCATTATCGTGAACTGTCAAAGTAAAATGGAAGGCCTCTTAACTAATATGTCAGTTGTTTGCTTGGTATGTTTTGTGGTATGGACTGTGTAAAACTGTGTGAAATGTTTGTAAGGTGTGGAGAAACAATAATTGTAATTTTGCAACAATGAGTAGGCTGTATCACAGTCTCCTTTTTCCTCTTCTCCTCCCCTTTCCAAAAAGGATCTCTGTAGAGAGACACTGGCTGACCATTTCACAAAACTTAAGAGGTGGTGGGCAGCTTTAATCTGTAAACCCTCTAATCGATTTCTCTGCTCTTTGTCTAGTATTTGTGTTAGACATTAAGCAACCTCAAATACCACTCCTATTAATGAAGATATTATTATGGCATAATTCATTAAAGTTATTACAAGATTGTATTCAAATTTATATCAGCAAGAGCAGAATGTCTGAACATGCTTATACCTGAGTAAAAGGCAAATAAGTTACCATACACTAGTAACAATGAAATTCATCTCTCAGCATCACCTTCTGTGAGTTTATCTTTCATTCAAATAGATTCATCTCTCCTATCTCTGTATCTTCGGGGATGTGGGATATTTAGTACTTTGAAATATTTAAAGTCCTCTTTTCTTACCTTTTTATAAAATTTGCTGTTAATGCTGAAGTGAGCTCATGAATTCTCTGTCAGTGAATTATTGACTTTATGAAATATCCATGGAAAAATTTAGGGTCCCATTTCAGCTTTCCTAATGGCTGCCTTTGTACTTTTTTTTTTTAGCCTTCTGGGTACTCATAGGATGTAAACATAAAACCTCTCATACAAATGTTTCATTCAGCTATTGCATATGCTAGACTTGTGCCCCTTATGTATAAATGGCTTCCACAAACCCTGAGTTGCCATTGTAAGAGTGATTGTCATAACAATGATAGGAACTATCATCCTGCTCATCATCATCACTGTTATCATCAACATCATCATTATCGTCATCATAACGGTTAACATTAATTGAGGACATTTTCTGTGCTTAGTTCTGTCTAATTAATTGGTATTCACTATCTGTCTTTGTAAGGTGTGGGGAAACAATAATTGTTTCTTCACTATATCTAGTTTATTCAAGCTGCTTTAGCAGAATACTTTAGACTGGATAATTTTAATAAATAATATAAATTTATTTTTCACAGTTTCGGAGGCTGGATAGTCCAAGTTTAAGGTGCCAGCAGATTCAATGTCTGCTGAAGTCTCACTCTCTGCTTCATAGATGATGCCTCTTGCTAGGTTCTCACATGGTGAAAAGAGTAAAAGAGGCAAACAAACTTTCTCAAACTTTTTTTTACAGGGACAATAATCCCATTTATGAGAGCAAAGCCCTCATGAACTAATGACCTTCCAAAGGGAATACCATCACCTTAGGGGTTTAGGTTTCAAGATATGAATTTTTAAAAGACAGAAATATTACAACTATAGCACTATCTCATGTAATCATTCAAGCAATCCTATGTAGTGGGTACTATTATTTTCCATATCTCATGGATGGGAAAATTGGGTTTGGAAAAATTAAATAATATCTCCAATGTCATTCACATAAAACACGTTAAGACAAAGATTGAAACTCAGTCTGTGTTATCCTAAAGCACTGTACTAAATATTATGTTTTCTATGAGGAGCTCCCATTTCTCTTTTATTTTCAAGTTAGAAATTAGACACCTCTAGGCTTCTTTCCCTCCTTTTAAAATAGTCTGAACCTGCAACTTCATGCTCCATCCCTTGTTAATTAAAATTTGTGGGAAACCATTTATTTGGACTGAGCTCCTGCGCTATGCCCCAAAAGACCAAGCCAAAATGGAGTCACTCATGCTCAAGTTCCACATCACCAAACTGAAACTAAGTTGTTTTTCTGACCTTTTGAGAAATCAGGAGAGAGCTGACAGCCAAATCCCCAAACAGACCAGTTTAGCTTGTGTATCAAATAAGTTCTCTCCGCTTTAGCCTTTACAAGGAAAGCAACCTAAAGTAACCTGGTAGTAACCAATCCACTTTTTGTATAATTTTGTTTGTTTCTACTCAAGCTTATTTATAAAAACCAATTGTTCTGCCATGTCCAACAGAGCACTTAGCTTATTCTTTATTTAAGGTGCTGCCTCAGTCATGAACTGCTAATAAAAGTCAATCAGATCTTTAAACTAAATTTGTTGAAATTTTGTATCTTTCATCCCAAATCTTGCACATATTCCATGGCAGAGTAGCTCCTAGGAGTTAAAATCAGGAGAAAATATCCAAGAAACTCTTTCATCTTTTGCCATTGCTACTGGTCGGTTTTACACCATCCCATGCCCCTGCAGCAGTAACTTACTATGTGTCTCCACTAAGCCCTCAGCTCATGCCCTTATTCCTGGTATAAAATGTCAAGAATGGATGGCTAACTAGAACTATGGATTAATTTTGTTTTTTAAATATAAATCAATCTTGTTTTATTCATTTAGGCATACAAAGCTTCATGATTCACATCACCTGTGATCATATTAGTGGATACAGTAGAAAGAACATGAAGCTTTACAATATAAGAAACAAGTTAATTTGTATTCTGCCATCAACAAACTCTCTAACATTGGAGAAGTTTCTAAATTCCTTTGATCTTCAGTTCCCTTTTCTGTAAAACAAAGTTAATGATATCTCTCTTTTAAGAGTTGTAGTATGCATATTTTCATTGCAGCACTATTCACAATAGAAAAGATATGAAAACAACATTTGTGGCCATAAACTATGGATGGGATAAAGAAAATATTGCACACTTATACCATGTGATACTACACAGACATTAAAAAGAACAAAAATCATGTCTTTTGCAGCAACATGAATGCAGCTGGAGGCAATTATCCTAGGGGAATTAACTCAGGAATAGAAAACCAATTACTGCATGTTCTCATTTATAAGTGAGAGCTAAACATTGGGCACACATCGAAATAAAGATGGCAACAATAGAAACTACAGACTACCAGCCATGCATGGTGGATCACGCCTGTAATCCCAGCACTTTGGGAGGCCGAGGCAGGTGGATCACTTGAGGTCAGGAGTTTGAGACCAGGCCAACATGGCAAAACCCCATCTCTACAAAAATACAAAAATTAGCCTGGCATGGTGGTGTGTGACTATAGTCCCAGCTACTTGGGAGGCTGAGGCAGGAGAATCATTTGAACCCAGGAGGCAGAGGTTGCAGTGAGCTGAGATTGCGCCACTGCACTCCAGCCTGGGCAACAGAGGGAGACTCCATCTCAAAAAAAAAAAAAAAAAAAAAAAAAACAGAAAAGAAAGAAAAGAAAAAGAAAAGAAAAAAAAAGAAACTATGGACTACCAGAAGAGGAAGGGGGATGAGGGTTGAGAAACTATTGGATATTGTGCTTATTCTCGAGTGACATGGTTTTTTGGATCCCAAACCTCAGCATCATGCAATATACTAATGTAACAAACTGCATATATATCCCCTGAATCTAAAATTAAAGTTGATTAAAATAAGATAAAATAAAATAAATTTCATAGATCTCAAGACAGGTAATATTTAAAAATATCTAGCAGAAATTCCTTTTTTTACTTACAAAGCATCTTTCTTGGAGAAAAAGAGTTGTAGTGTGGATTAAATGAGATTATGGATGCAAAGTACCTGGGACTATGCCAATGGATGGTAGTTACTCCAGAAAAAAAGTACATGTTACTGTTCTCTTATATTGTTAGAGATTATATATGAAAAAGGAGAAAGGGTGGCTATCTAAAGGAGTGTTTTCCTCACAAACTCAAGCCATAAGAATAAAACAAGTATTATAACTGCTTGGTGTGTCCCTAAGTGGAAATATGCAGTTTCATATGAAATATTCAATTCATTTAATGAGGGTTCCCCTTTTTCTTCAACCTCACCAGTATTCATTATTGTCTGTCTTTTGGATGAAAACCATTTTAACTGGGGTGAGATAATAGTTCATTGTAGTTTTTTTTTTTTTTTCATTTCTCTGATGGTTATTGATGTTGAGCACTTTTTCGTACACCAGTTGGCCATTTGTATGTCTTCTTTAAGAAATGTCTATTTGAATGTTTTGTCCATTCTTTAACTGGATTATTTGATTTTTCCTATCAGGTCGTTTGAGCTCTTTATATATTCTGGTTATTAACACCTTGTTAGATGGATAGCTTGCAAGTATTTTATCCCATTATGTGAGTTGTCTCTTCAGCTTGTTGATTGTTTTCTTTGCTGTGCAAAAGCTTTTTAACTTGATGTGATCCCATTTGTCCATTTTCGCTTTGTGGCCTGTGCTTTTGAAATATTATTTAATAAATCTTTGTGCAGACAGATGTACTGGAGCATTTCTGAACTGATTTCTGTTATTAATTTCACAGTTTGAGATATTAGACTTAAATCTTTAATCCATTTTCATTTGATTTTACATACGGTGAGAGATAGAGGTTTAGTTTCATTCTGCATATGGTGAGGATGTGGAGAAAGAGGAACTCTCGTACACCGTTGTTGGGAATGTAAATTAGTACAGACACTGTAGAGAAGAGTATGGGGGATCCTCAAAAATGATAAATAAAACATATGCTCCAGCAATCCCACTGATAGGTCCATAATCCAAAACAAAGAAAATCAGTATATTGAAGAGATATCTGTACTCCCATGTTAATTGTAGCATTATTCTCAATAGCCAAGATTTAGAATCAATCAAAGTGTCCATCAACAGATGAATGAAGAAAATGTGATACATATATTTAGTGGAATGTTATTCGGCTATAAAAATAATAAAATCCTATCATTTGAAACAACATGGACAGAACTGAAGGGTATTACATTAAGTGAAATAAGCCTTGCACAGAAAGACAAATTTTGCATGTCCCCACTTATATGTGGGAGCTAAAAATGAAAAAAATTGAACTCATGGAGATAGAAAGTAGAATGAGGATTACCAAGGGCTGGGAAGGGTAGCAGTGGGGGTGAGGGTGTGGAGTGGGGAAAATTAATGGGTACAAAAATAAAGTTAGATAGAATGAATAAGATCTAGGAGTTGATAGCACAACAGTTGACTATAGTCAACAATAATTTATTATATATTTTAAAATAACTAAAAGAGTGGAATTGGAATGTTCTTAACACAAAGAAACAATAAATACTTGAGTTAATGAATACCCCTATAACCCTGATGTTATTATTACACATTGTATGCTTGTATCAAAACATCACATATAGTCTTTGAATATATACACTATTATGTACCAAAAGTAATTAAAATTAAAAATAAATAAAAAATCAATGAATTTAATTAAAAACCAACAATGCACTAAGCACTGTGCCAAGTGTGTTCATTAAATAATTTTAAATAATCTATACATTATTCTGACTTTTAATATAAGGAAACCGAGGTTCTGGAGGGTGAATCTGCTGGCTGTTACTCCAAAAGTTCTAAAGTAGGGACTCAAGGCCAACTCTGTCTGACCCCAAGGCTCACTGAATAATGGTGCCTTTGAGTTAAGAAATTAAAGCAGTCCTCCTCCAGACTTAACTGGCCAATTTAGGAAACACTGAATAGCTAGTATGTGCAAGGTACTGCACTAGGTGCAATCAGAGATATATATGATTAAAACATGGCTTCTGATCTATGTAATCATGACTATAATTCAAGGTAGGTCATTGTTAAATACTATACAACTGGTATAAACAAAATATTTTGAGATTTGAATCAAAAGACAATTTTTGATGGTTAGGTTTTCAAATTTCTTAACTCAGGTGCATGTGATTTGCAGAGGTTTTTGTGGGCTGGCTTAGGGATTTAACTGCCATAATACTGTGTGCATGATAAGATATATTGTGAGTCCTAGTGCAACCAACCTACAAATAAAAGGTTAAAATACAACCATCTGTAAGTTAGGAGGTGTAAGGGTTGGGTTTGAGATGGCTGCATGCGTGATGCTTCAAAAGAAACTAGGGAGATAAATGGAAAGGATTTCCTGTTCAGGAAAGATGTGTTTAAATTCTTGCTTCATCACTTTTAGGTGCATGACTTCTGGTGAATCACCTACACTTTCTCAGCTGCAGTTTCCACAGGTGTAAAATAAAGTAATGGTTATGGAAGTGCATTGTAAAGGATATAAATATGACACAACCTAGTTAATGTATTTATTTTTATTATAGATATATGTGGCATCTTCCCCTTTTCATTTGCATAAATATTCATTTTGTGTGAGCCTGGCAGCCAGTGTCTTCAAGTTGTTAAACAGGGCAAAGCATTTTAAGGAGGTTGTTCCTTCTTACTTGGTAAATAAAACAGTGACTTTTAGTGAGTAGCTACTCTACTCCAGGCACTTAGCCCTCAGGAAATATACAATCTCATTAAGGTAAGAAGATACCTGTAAATATAACTAGAGCTAATGCTTACTGAGTTTATAGTGTGTACAAGGAATCATTTTAAGTACTTTATACACGTTGTCCAGACAAACTATTACAACATTCTTGTATGTTGATAATACTATCTTCATCTTACAGATGAGAAAATTTAAGGCATAGAGAAGTTAAATAATCTACTTGAGGTTAAACATGCAATGAGCAAGAACCTGAAACTCAAACTCAGACAGTTTGGCAAAACCAGGCTCATACGTGTTCCCCCATGTGAACAGAGAAGAAACAATACCAGGCTGTTTGCCAAGAGGTGTATTAGTGAGCTAGACAATACATTTCAAGTGCTGCAGGAATGCAGATCCCAAAGAGGCTCAAGAAGATGAAACTTCAAGGCCACAAGGCTTCTCCCTCAGTTGAGTGTAGATTTTAGCTGTCAGAATACATTTCTTTCCTTAAACAGATCCTGGGCTTTCTTGGGCTCTTTCAGTCTTTGATAATGGGGTTATATCCTTCCCTTTTATGTCACTTCCTGCATTTCTTCTTAAGATTAGAAAATAAAATAGTAAGGGTAGAATAGTCTAGTCACCATCCTCCTTTGTATTGAGCTAATATTATGTCTTATCCAGATTTTGAATATTACCCAGGAGGTTGCTGTGCACATTAAGTGCACTTGATGTTAATAGAGGAGTAAGAAACCCTGAATGATTGTTTTATTGACAACTTTCAATGACTTGGATCTTCCTCTGTGAGCAGCTTTTCTGTTGTGAATATCAGTGGCTCAAAGGGTAGGGTTTCTTTAATGAAGAATTAAGTGCTTAATGGTGGAGTGTCTAATTACTTATTTACTAATTGCTGTTACATAATCTATTAGTCTGTTTACACACTGCTGATAAAGACATACTCGAGACTGGGCAATTAACAAAGAAAAGAGGTTTAATGGAGAACTCACATTTCCATATGGCTGGGAAGGCCTCACAATCATGGTGGAAGGCAAGGAGAAGCAAGTCACATCTTAGTGGACAGCCACAGGAGAACAGAGAGAGCTTCTGCAGGGAAATTCCCATTTTTAAAACCATCAGATCTCATGAGACTCATTCACTCTCACAAGAACAGTGCAGAAAACACCTGCTCCCCATAATTCAATTACCTCCAACTAGGTTCTTCCCATGACAAATGGGAATTGTGGGAGTTACAATTCAAGATGAGATTTGGGTGGGGACACAGCCAATCCATATCATTACACCCCTGGCCCCTCACGAATATTATGTCCTCACATTTCAAAACCAATCATCCCTTTCCAATGGTCTCCCAAAGTCTTAACTCATTTCGGCATTTATGCAAAAGTCCACAGTCCAACATCTCATCTGAGACAAGGCAAGTCCCTTCTGACTATGAGCCTGTAAAATCAAAAGCAAGTTAGTTACTTCCTAGATACAATGGGGATACAGGCATTGGGTAAATATAGCTATTCCAAATGAGAGAAATTCGCCAAAACAAAGGGGTTACAAGACCCAGGAAAGTCCAAAATCTAGCAGGGCAGTCAAATCTTAAAGCTCCAAAATGATCTCCTCTGACTCCATGTCTCACATTTGGGTCATGCTGATGCAAGAGGTGGTTTCCCATGGTCTTGCGCAGCTCTGCCTCTGTGGCTTTTCAAGTTACAGCCTGATTCCCAGCTGATTTCACTGGCTGTTGATGAGAGTCTGTGGCTCTGCCAGGCGAACAGTGCAAGCTGTCAGTGGATCTACAATTCTGGGATCTGGAGGACAGTGGCCCTCTTCTCACAGCTCCACTAGATGGTGCCCCAGTGGGGAACTCTATGTGGGGGCTCTGACCCCACATTTCCCTTCCACACTGCCCTAGCAAAGGCTCTCCATGACAGCCCTACTCCTGCTGCAAACTTGTGCCTGGACATCCAGGTGTTTCCATACATCTTCTGGAATTCAGGAGGAGGTTACCAAACTTCAATTCTTGACTTCTGTGCATCCACAGGCTCAACACCACATGGAAGCTTCCAAGGCTTGGGGCTTGAACCCTCCAAAGCCACAGCCTGCTCTGTACCTTGGCCCCTTTTAGTCATGGCTAGAGTGGTTGGGATGCAGGGCACCAAGTCCCTAGACTGCACATAGCACGAGGACCCTGAGTTCGGTCCACAGAACCACTTTCTCCTCCTAGGCCTCCAGGCCTGTGATGGAAGGGGCTGCCGTGAAGACCTCTGACATGCTCTGGAAACATTTTCCTCATTGTCTTGCAGATTAACTTTCAGCTCTTCGTTACTTATTCAAAGTAATGCAGCAGGCTTGAATTTCTCCTCAGAAAATAGAATTTTATTTTCTATCACATTGTCAGACTGCAAATTTTCTCAACTTTTATGCTCTGTTTCCTTTTTAGAACTGAATGCCTTTAACAGCACCCAAGTCAAATCTTGAATGCTTTGTTGCTAGAAGTTCTTCCACCTGATACCCTAAATCATCTCTCTCAAGTTCAAAGTTTTACAAATCTTTAGGGCAGGGGCAAAATGTGACCAGTCTCTCTGCTAAAACATAACAAGGGTCACCTATGCTCCAGTTCTCAACAAGTTCCTCATCTCCATCTGAAATCACCTCAGCCTGAACTTTAGTGTTCATATCACTATCAGCATTTTTGTCAAAGCCATTCAACTAGTCTCTAGGAAGTTCCAAACTTTCCCACGTTTTCCTGTCTTCTTCTGAGCCCTCCAAACTGCTTCAACCTCTGCCTGTTACCCAGTTCCAAAGTCACTTCCACATTTTTGGGTATATTTTCAGCCACACCCCACTCTACTGGTACCAATTTATTGTATTAGTCCATTTTCACACTACTGATAAAGACATATACGAGACTGGGCAATCTACAAAGGAAAGAGGTTTAATTGGACTTACAGTTTCACATGGCTGGGGAAGCCTCACAATCATGGTGGATGGCAAGAAGGAGCAAGTCACATCTTACATGGATGGTGGCAGGCAAAGAAAGAACTTGTGCAGGAAAATTCCTATTTGCAAAACTATCAGATCTCATGATACTTATTCACTATCATGAGAACAATACAGGAAAGCTCTGCCCCCATAATTCAATCACCTCCCACTGGGCTCCTCCCACAACATGTGGGAATTGTGGGAGTTACAATTCAAGATAAGATTTGTGTGGGGACACAGCCAAACCATATCACATAACATAGACATAAATATCCATACTCAAACAGATTATAGCCAGATTTCTAAAGACAGGAATGACCTTAAAGTATGTGGAATATGGCTGTCTAGATCAGGATATCTAATGGGATAACAATACACAGTTTGCTTCTACCCACGTGCTGCTGAGCTAGCATGTCCCATATTAGTACACCTCTTAAGGGATAAAATAACATAACCAAAGCACTCCATTAAAATGAAAATACAGAAAATGATGATTTCCAATTTCATCCATGTCCATTCTCAGTAAACTATCGCAAGAACAAAAAACCAAACACCGCATACTCTCACTCATAGGTGGGAATTGAACAATGAGAACACATGGACACAGGAATGGGAACATCACACTTCGGGGACTGTTGTGGGGAGGGGGGAGGGGGGAGGGATAGCATTGGGAGATATACCTAATGCTAGATGACGAGTTAGTGGGTGCAGCGCACCAGCATGGCACATGTATACATATGTAACTTACCTGCACATTGCGCACATGTACCATAAAACCTAAAGTATAATAATAATAATAATAATAATCATAATAATAATAATGAAATAAATAAAAATAAAAAATAAAATAAAATGAAAATACAGTCACATGTTGCTTGAAAATGGGGATACAGTCTCAAGATACGTATCCTTTAGCAATTTCATCATTGTGCCAACATCATAGAATGTGTTTACATAAACCTATGTGGTACAGCCTACACCTACGCTATATAACATAGCCTATTGCTCCTAGGCTACAGACCTGTACAGTATATGACTGTACTGAGTACTGTAGGGAATTGTAACACAATAGTAAGTACTTGCATATATAAACATAGCTAAGCATAGAAAAAATACAGTAAAAATACATTATTATAAACATATAGGAGCACCATCATATATGTAGTTCATCATTTATTGAAATGTCATTACGTGGTACATGACTGTAAATTAAACCTTTGATTCAGAAGAGTATCTGTTAGTTAGAAGTTATCTAGCTGGATAGGGCTTGTAACAAAGAACAAAGTGGGTACGTTTTGTTTAGATTGAGGCATTTTGAAAAAGCCTGGAAAGGACTTATGCCAATAACATGAATGGATGAAAAAGAACATAATAATGCTAAGAGAGACATTTTTCACAGCTGTCCCTCCCCAGCACCATGGCCCATGGTCTTGGCTCTTCAAACTCCACTCTCACCCTTGCCAAAGACACTGACAGAGGTGGAATCCAATTGTGGACCCCTTGCATGGGGTCTGGCATGCCTCAGAAAAGCCAGAGCATTTGCTGGCATGAGTGACTCTTGCAGAAGTATGGAATAGTGGTTCAGAGTGTCAACTTTGGAATAAAAAATAGAATGCATTTGAGGCACTGTCTTGCAATTTTCTATGGGTTTGGTCTTGTGCAACTTAGTTAATTCATCAAGGCTTTTTATCTAATGAGGTCAATAATGACAGTAGCTATTTCATTAAGGTATTGTGAGAATTAAATTAGTTAACTCATGTAAAGCACTAAGCACAGTGCCTGGAACAAAAAAATGCCCAATAATTGTTGCTATGGTAGAATTTGGCTGTGAATCCATCTGGTCCTGGACCCTTTTTGGTTGGTAAACTATTGATTCTTGCCACAATTTCAGAGCCTGTTATTGGTCTATTCAGAGATTCAACTTCTTCCTGGTTTAGTCTTGGGAGGGTGGATGTGTCGAGGAATTTATCCATTTCTTCTAGATTTTCTAGTTTGTTTGCGTAGAGGTGTTTGTAGTATTCTCTGACAGTAGTCTGTATTTCTGTGGGATCGATGGTGATATCCCCTTTATCATTTTTTAATGGGCCTATTTGATTCTTCTCTCTTTTCTTCTTTATTAGTCTTGCTAGTGTTCCATCAATTTTGTTGATCCTTTCAAAAAACCAGCTCCTGGATTCATTAATTTTTTGAAGGGTTTTTTGTGTCTCTATTTCTTTTAGTTCTGCTCTGATTTTAGTTATTTCTTGCCTTCTGCTAGCTTTTGAATGTGTTTGATCTTGCTTTTCTAGTTCTTTTAATTGTGATGTTAGGGTGTCAATTTTGGATCTTTCCTGCTTTCTCTTGTGGGCATTTAGTGCTATAAATTTCCCTCTACACACTGCTTTCAATGTGTTCCAGAGATTCTAGTATGTTGTGTCTTTGTTCTCATTGGTTTCAACCCCATTCCTTCTGAAACTATTCCAATCAATAAAAAAAGAGGGGATCCCCCCAAACTCATTTTATGAGGCCAGCATCATCCTGATACCAAAGCCTGGCAGAGACACAACAAAAAAAGAGAATTTTAGACCAATATCCTTGATGAACACTGATGCAAAAATCCTCAATAAAATACTGGCAAACAGAATCCAGCAGCACATCAAAAAGCTTGTCCACCATGATCAAGTGGGCTTCATCCCTTGGATGCAAGGCTGGTTCAATACACACATATCAATAAATGTAATCCAGCATATAAACAGAACCAAAGACAAAAACCACATGATTATCTCCATAGATGCAGAAAAGGCCTTTGACAAAATTCAACAACCCTTCATGCTAAAAACTCTCAATAAATTAGGTGTTGATGGGACGTATCTCAAAATAATAAGAGCTATCTATGACAAACCCACAGCCAATATCATACTGAATGGGCAAAAACTGGAAGCATTCCCTTTGAAAACTGGCACAAGACAGGGGTGCCCTCTCTCATCACTCCTATTCAACATAGTGTTGGAAGTTCTGGCCAGGGCAATTAGGCAGGAGAAGGAAATAAAGGGTATTCAATTAGGAAAAGAAGAAGTCAAATTGTGCCTGTTTGCAGATGACATGATTGTATATCTAGAAAACCCCATTGTTTCAGCCCAAAATCTCCTTAAGCTGATAAGCAACTTCAGCAAAGTCTCAGGATACAAAATCAATGTACAAAAATCACAAGCATTCTTATACAGTAATAACAGACAAACAGAGAGCCAAATCATGAGTGAACTCTCATTCACAATTGCTTCAAAGAGAATAAAATACCTAGGGATCCAACTTACAAGGGATGTGAAGGACCTCTTCAAGGAGAACTACAAACCACTGCTCAATGAAATAAAAGAGGATACAAACAAATGGAAGAACATTCCATGCTCATGGGTAGGAAGAATCCATATCATGAAAATGGCCATACTGCCCAAGGTAATTTATAGATTCAATGCCATCCCCATCAAGCTACAAATGACTTTCCTCACAGAATTGGAAAAAACTACTTTAAAGTTCATATGGATCCAAAAAAGAGCCTGCATCGCCAAGTCAATCCTAAGCCAAAAGAACAAAGCTGGAGGCATCACACTACCTGACTTCAAACTATACTACAAGGCTACAGTAACCAAAACAGCATGGTACTGGTATCAAAACAGCATGGTACTGGTACCAAAACAGAGATATCGATCAATGGAACAGAACAGAGCCCTCAGAAATAACGCCGCATATCTACGACAATCTGATCTTTGACAAACCTGAGAAAAACAAGCAATGGGGAAAGGATTCCCTATTTAATAAATGGTGCTGGGAAAACTGGCTAGCCATATGTACAAAGCTGAAACTGGATCCCTTCCTTACACCTTATACAAAAATTAATTCAAGATGACTTAAAGAATTAAATGTTAGACCTAAAACCATAAAAACCCTAGAAGAAAACCTAGGCATTACCATTGAGGACATAGGCATGGGAAAGGACTGCATGTCTAAAACACCAAAAGCAATGGCAACAAAAGCCAAAATTGACAAATGGGATCTAATTAAACTAAAAAGCTTCTGCACACAAAAGAAACAACCATCAGAGTGAACAGGCAACTACAGAATGGGAGAAAATTTTTGCAATCTACTCATCTGACAAAGGGCTAATATCCAGAATCTACAATGAACTCAATCAAATTTACAGGAAAAGAACAAACAATGCCATCAACAAGTGGGTGAAGGATATGAACAGGCACTTCTCAAAAGAAGACATTTATGCAGCCAAAAGGCACATGAAAAAATGCTCACCATCACTGGCCATCAGAGAAATGCAAATCAAAACCACAATGAGATACCATCTCACACCAGTTAGAATGGCAATCATTAAAAAGTCAGGAAACAACAGGTGCTGGAGAGGATGTGGAGAAATAGGAACATTTTTACACTGTTGGTGGGACTGTAAACTAGTTCAATCATAGTGGAAGTCAGTGTGGCGATTCCTCAGGGATCTAGAACTAGAAATACTATTTGTCCCAGCCATCTCATAACTGGGTATATACCCAAAGGACTATAAATCATGCTGCTATAAAGACACATGCACACATATGTTTATTGCGGCACTATTCACTATAGCAAAGACTTGGAACCAACCCAAATGTCCAACAATGATAGACTGGATTAAGAAAATGTGGCACATATACACCATGGAATACTATGCAGCCATAAAAAATGATGATTTCATGTCCTTTGTAGGGACATGGATGAAATTGGAAATCATCATTCTCAGTAAACTATCGCAAGAACAAAAAACCGAACACCGCATGTTCTCACTCATAGGTGGGAATTGAACAATGAGAACACATGGACACAGGAAATGGAACATCACACTCTGGGGACTGTTATGGGGTGGGGGGAGGGGGAGGGATAGCATTCTGAGATATCCCTAATGCTAAATGATGAGTTAATGGGTGCAGCACACTAGCATGGCACATGTATACATAGGTAACTAACCTGCACATTGTGCACACGTACCCTAAAACTTAAAGTATAATAATAATAAAATAAAAAAAATTGTTGCTATGATGATAATGACAACTGATAATTATGATGACAATAAACACAAGGAAAGCTACAGTTTTAGACCTTAGACCTTCTGTTTACCAGTTAACTTGTTTTGTGCACAACTCAGATACTGTGTTATTTGGGGGCCACGGATGAATGCTAGGGTGACATTTCACATCATGTCCTTTATTCTTTGTAGTTCATATTTAAGACCCATTCAGATCTATATTCTTAACTGATGTTGTATATTCCTTAAAGTCCGTTGTTCATTTAACAATTTTTAGAGTACATTTTGTGTGTTTTAAATTTCAGGGATACAGTGGTAAATAAGTTGATGTAATTTTAGAGCTTGCAGTGTGATGTTATGTATATTTATTTTACTCTGTAGTACATAAAGGAAATATGATAAATGCTTATGCTTAACAAGAAATCTGAATTCATTTAATGTTGGTGGTAACCATGACAATGTAATTTCATTTATAACTATGTGAATTAAAGAGATTTACAAACTCCTGAAGTCTCACAGTCAGTAAGTGTCAAAGCAGGAACTCCACTCAGAGAGTGCTTTTAATTATGTCTTACAATGTTTTTAGTTTTATAGTGTAAAAAATAGTGTTAAACATAAGAGTACATCTCCCAACAATCAGAAATGTGCAACAAGACAGTGAAGTAATGAGTTTTCCTTTACCAAAGGTTTTTAATTGGAAGCTGGAATTCTATAAGGGGAAGTGATTATTAAATTAGGAGAAGATGCGGACAAGGTAGCCCTTGTAGACCCTTTCAAATCTAAAATAGACATTTCTCCCCATATGTCCCTTCATTTAACAAACTCCTTTTTATATTTTAAATTTTCGCTTAAGCAAGACATTAGCTAAGTACTATTTTGCTGCCCCTTCTATTTGCTTCCTATATTTTCTCATTAGACATGACACATCAATTTTGTTCACTAAATATATTCATATATTTGAAGTTGATTTTAATTAAAAATGCTGAAAACATTGATTAAACATATATTGATACATAAAGTGGAGAAATTAATTTAATTACAATGTAAATTACTGTCATTTTTCTAGTTTCTATGTTGGGCTGTTAATTCTTAGGTATTTTCTATATAATTAGAAGAGCAAAAGAGGACCATACATGGACTAATAATGAGAGTGTGTTACAAAACAAGGATTATGTATTAAAATCTGTACGAGGTTCAGCATCAGCTTGTGAATTATGTTATTAACAATTCAAATTCTACTGGTCTTTGTTTCTACCAACACTCATACGACCTCAGTCAATGCAAATGATTTTCTTACTATCTCTGGATTTCTCAGAGGATGCCTTGTATGCCTGAAAATTAAGTTTAATTTTATGTGATTTCAACATATTTCTGACTTTTTTGCCTTAATTTGGGTCCCTGGGACTTTAACTACCTGTTGTTAAAGAAGATACATATGACCTAGAGTTGAATTAAAGCATTTAAAATTATTCCACCATTATTTTCTACTGCTGCTAACAGTTCCTGTGAGGATTCCTGAGAGTGGAATACAGCCTTGTGTGTCATCTAATTGTCAGCTCCACTCCCTGTCTTCCTTGCATGGTGATTACATGACTAAGAGAGCAAGGATCTATGAAAGCATTCATTTTCAGTGACTGTGATAGTATCTGATTAGGCAGGCTTATGGTATAGAATAATCAATTCAAAAGGCAGAAAACTCATCTAGGACTCCGTGTGAGTGTGAATTTTTGCGTTGCCTTGCAAAACTAAGAACACTCAAGGAACCCAAATTATTAATGCATGACAGGCTCAAACTTTTCTAGTCATAAAAATGTATTGCAGTCTAGGGAAACTATCTAAAATTTATAAAGAATCTCAAAAATACCTACAGATAAGATTATAATCCATGATGGTAAACCAGACATTTTACCACCAAAATGAGGAACATGGCAAGGATGTCCCCATCACCATTCCTTTTCAATATTGTGCTGCAAATCTTAGCTAATGCGAGAGGACAAGAAAAAATAAGTGAAAGACAAACAGATTGAGAAGGAAGCAATAAAGTTGTTATTGTTCACAGATGACATGATTGCCTATGTAGAAATTTTTTTAAAAAATTGACAAAGTTGACTATCCTGGAACTAATAAGCAATTATAGCAGGATTGCATGATGCAAGGTTAAGGTACAAAATCCATTCAATCACTTTTGTATATATAAGCAATAAAAAATATACACCTCTTATGTACCCCCAAAATTTAAAACTAAAAAATTATGAGAAAAGAACAATTGGAATCCAAAATTAAATACACAATACCATGTGCATTAGCAACTCCCAAAATGAAATACTTAGGTATAAATGTAACAAAATATGCAAATAAAAATCTGCTTTTCTGTTGATATTTTATGTAACATTAGAATTGCATTTCTTTGGAAAATTCTCTGTATAAATAAAATTAGGACTCTATGTAAGGAAGGAGATAAGATATTGGGGAGATCTTTCCTGACTATGGGATAATAGCTCTCTTCTGGTGTTGGTTCTGTCATTGCTTTTTCACATTACACATTTTTACATCATGTTTGGGATTTTTCCTGTACTTCTTGGAACTTCATTCTCTTCTATCTTCCTATGTCTATGTAGTGGGAATACTTTAGCAAGGAACTGTTAAATGCAATGTCACATGACAGTTGTTGGTACTACTAACAGTATATCTTTGCATATGAAATACACTTTAGTTGAGGTTTATGCTGCTATATAACCTGTTTTCTTGTAGTTAACATTTGTTTTGTTTTGGCCACCCAGAAACCACTTTTCTTTATTTAAATATCCTAATTTTAATTTCACACTATGTACTTCAGGTGGAACTAAGTATAATACAAGCTCTGTGGATACAAATTTATAGCATAAGCCTACAACAATCACATTCTATTCCTCTGTCTATAGTTTTTGATTCAGGATTGAGTTTATGACAAAGATCAAGCTAATTAGAGACAATAAGACTCAATTCCTGGACTTTTGTTGGTCCTATCAAGAAATCAGATGTATTAGTCTGTTCTCATGCTGCTAATAAACACATATCCAAGGCTGGATAATTTATAAAGGAAAGAGGTACAACAGCCTCACAGTTGCACATGGCTGGGGAGACCTCACAACAATGGCAGAAGGTGAAGGAAGAGCAAAATCCAGTCTTACATGATGGCAGTCAAGAGAGCATGTGCAGGGTAACTCCCCTTTATAAAACCATCAGATCTTATGAGGCTTATTCACTATCACAAGAATAGCATGGGAAAAGCTCACCCCCATGATTCAATTGCTTCCCACCAGGTCCCTCCCATGACACATGGGGAATTTTACAATTCAAAGTGAGTTTTGGGTAAGGACACAGAGCCAAAGCATATCATCAGACATTCTTTTTACATTGGAATTGGTTTAGAGTTAGCGTAGTCCTCTAATTACTATGAGAAAAGAATCTGTAAGGACTGAAACCAACCTAGAGAAAGTGTACCAAAGCAATACACAGAAAGAAACAGGATTGTTTAACATTTATTTGGTCCTCTGTATCAAGCCACGCTTGAAACAAAGACTAACTCCCAGATATTATTTAGTAACATGAGGTAATAAATTCTTTTGATTAAGCCAGTTTATTTGAGCTCCTCTTCACTTGTGAGAAAAAGAGTTGTAACTTACTCAGAAGTTTACTTTATGAATTCTACCTATTTGGAATTTCTGGACATTGGGTTAACATTCATCAAACATTCATTTATGCTCAAAGTTTGAGGTGGGAGATCCTGATACAAGTTTGCTTAATATTAAGATTTGAAAATATGTCTGCAGGATAAACCAGTAAGTATTTCATATTACAAAATAATATTTTTCCATTTTAACAAGATTATTTTATAGGTAAAATGGCTTACTCTGCTTGGTATATTAAGAGTAACTAATGGAAGCATTTTAACTAAAGGGAGGAGAAAAACTTCACAACATTTTTCACCTTCTGTTGGTTTGCATCCATAAATTACTGGATAAGAAAGAGATTTGTTACCCATGTGGCATTTGCCTATCCCTGGTCAATTTGGCTGTGGTTAGGCGATTCATGATGATTCAATGTCATTCACAGGAAACATTTGCTTTCATTCAACTAACAGTGTAGGGTCATATCACACTGCAGAATACTATGAACTGAGTATTTTTTTCTTACACAGAAACTAATTTTTGCAGCTCTTCAGTATAATACATTTTGTTTCAATTTACACAGTAGGGAACTAAAACCCATAGAGATGCATATACTTGCCTAAAGTTGCATAGTAAATAGAATGGTTGGAATTTCAAAAAAACTTAAACTATAACGCATGTAAACAACAAGTCATTTGAACTGTGCAAAATGTAGTATCATACAAAGAGAGTGGCCATAGCATCTGAGAACCTAATTCCCTTTACCCAAAAGAAATCTACATTAATATTTTCATATATAATTTCAGGAACACTCTATATCTATGCAGACTTTTTTTCTCTTATTAACTTTTATTTTAAGTTCAGGAGTACAAGTGCAGGTTTATTATATAGGTAAACTTGTGTCATGGGAGTCTGTGTACAGTTTATTTCATTACCCAGGTATTAAACCTAGTACCCATTAGTTATTCATCATGATCCTCCCTCGTCTTCCACGCTACACCCTCTGAAAGGACCCAGCATCTGTTGTTCCCCTCTATGTGTCCGTGTGTTATCATCATTTAGCTCCCACTTATAAGAGAACATGCAGTATTTGGTTTTCTGTTCCTGTATTAGTGTGCTAACAATAATAAAAATAAAAATCGCATTTTACTTTTTACCAACTCACTTTATTCAGTTGACATTATATTTGAGGAAAAATTTTATAGCAAAATTTCTACAACTATCGACATGCATGCAGTATTCTTTAAAAAGGCTGCCAAGTATTTCTTTCTACAAAAATAAAACATATACATTATAACTAATTATTTTAATTAATTTTGTGAGTATTTTCCAGGCTTTTAAAGCTGGGATTTGGAGCTTGAACTCTGATTTGAAAGTTATACTGCTTTCTAGTACACATTATATCTAACCCTTTAATTTTCCACATAAACAAACTGAACATCTACTAAGTCAAAGTGTTTTCTTGTTGTTGTTGTTTTTGTTTTTTTGTTTTATTTTTTGCTTTTTGTTTTTTTCCCCACAATGCCAGGGGGCATTACTTTCTTCAGGAAGTTTTTTGTTCAGCCTATCATTGTAAAGGTTTTTTTTAAAAAACACCTTAGCTAATATTTTAGGCATAAAAATGTAACATGTTTGAAAAAAGGTAAACGTCTTTATTATAGCATTTATTTGCTAGCATTCTTAATTTAATTTCAATTTAAAATGTTTTAATTTAATAGCTTTTGGGGTAAAAGTGTTTTTTTGTTATATGGATGAATTATATAGTGGTGAATTCTGAGATTTTAGTTCACTAGTCATTCAAGTAGTGTACATTATATTTAATATGTAGTTTTGTATCCCTAGCCTCATCCCACCCTCCCCTTTCTGAGTCTTTAAAATCCATTATATGACCCTGTATGTCTTTGCGTGCTCATAGCTTAGCTCCCTCTTTTAAGTGAGAACATAGTTTATGATTATTCACTCCTGTGTTACCTTACTTAGAATAATGCCCTTCAGCTCCATCCAAGTTGTTGCAAAATAAATTATTTCATTTCTTTATATGACTGAGTGGTATTCCATGGTGTATACATAGCATATTTTCTTTATCTACTCATTAGTCGATGGACACTTAGGTTGGTTCCACATTTTGCAATTGTGAATTGCACCACTCTAAACATATGTGTGTAGGTGGCTTTTTCATATAATGACTTATTTTCCTTTGAGTAGATACCCAGAAGTGGAATTGCTGGATCGAATGGTAGAACTACTTTTAGTTCTTTAATGAATCTCCATACTATTTTCCTTAGAGTTTGTACTAATTTACATTTGCATTAGCAGTGTATAAGGGTTCCATTTTCCCCACATCCATACCAACATCTATTGGTTTTTTATTTTTTAATAATGATCATTCTTGCAGGAATAAGGCGGTATCTCATTTTGGTTTTATTATAATTTGCATTTCCCTGATTATTTGTGATGGTGAGCATTATTTTGCATGTTTATTGGCCATTTCTATATCTTCTTTTGAGAAATGTCTATTCATGTCCTTTGCCCACTTTTTGATGGGATTATTTTCTTTTTCTTACTGATTTGTTTCAGTTGCCTGTAGATTCTTGATACCAGGCTTTTTTCAGGATGCATGGTTTGCAAATATTTTCTCGAATTCTTTGAGATGGCTGTTTACTCTGATTGTCTTTTATGTGCAGAAGCTTTTTAGTTTATTTAATTATTACTATTTAATTATTTTTGTTTTTGTTGCATTTGCTTTTGGAATCTTACTCATGAATTCTTTTTCAAGGTGGGTATCTAAAAGAGTTTTTCCAACATTGCCATCTAGAATTTTTATGGTTTCAGGTCTTTGATTTAAGCCTTTCATTCATTCTCAGTTAATTTTTGTATACAGTAAGAGATAGGGATCCACTTTCATTATTTTACCTGGGGGTTGCCAGTTTTCCCAGGACCATTTATAAATAGGGTGTCTGTTCCTCAATTTATATTTTTTATGTTTTGTCGAAGATCAGTTAGCTATATGTATTTGGCTTTATTTCTGTGTTCTCTATTTTGTGCTATTGGACCATGTGCCAGTGTTTATACCAGTACCATGCTGTTTTGATAACTATAGCCTTATAGTATAATTTGAAGTTGGTAATATGATGCCTCTAGATTTGTTCTTTTTACTTAAGATTTCTTTGGCTATTTGAGCTTTTATTTTATTCCATACAATTTTTAGGATTGTTTTTCTAATTCTGTGAAAAATGTTGGTATTTTAATGGGAATTACATTTAATCTGTAAATTGCTTTGGGCCGTATGGTTATATTCATAATATTGACTCTTCCAATTCATGAGCATTGAATGTTTCCATATTTTGTGTGGATGTGTGTCATCTATGACTTATTTGTACAGTGTGTTGTAGTTCTGCTTGTAGAGATCTTTCACTTCCCTGGTTAAAGATATTCCTAGACAGTTTATTTTTTCTTTGTTGCTGTTGTCAAAGGAATTGAGTTCTTGATTTTATTCTCAGCTTGGTCATTGTTTTTGTATAACAGTACCACTGACTTGTGTACATTGATTGTGTAACCTGAGACTTTGTTGAATTTGTTTATCAAATCTAAGAGTCTTTGTTCTGGCTAGGACTTCCAGAACTATGTTAAATAGGTGTGGAGAAAGTGGACATCCTTTTCTGATTCCAGTTCTCTGGAAGAATGTTTTAAATATTTTCCCATTCAGTATGATGCTGGCTGTGGGTTTGTCAGGTATGGCTTTCTATTATTTTGAGGTAAGTGCCTTCAGTGCTGAGTCTTTTAAGACTTTTTATCATATAGAGATTCTGCAACTAATCAAATGCCTTTTCTGCATCTGTTGAGGTGATGCCATAGTTTTTGCTTTTAATCCTTTGTATATGATATGTCACATATATTGACTTATGTATGTTAAGCTATCCCTGCATCCCTAGGATGAAACCCACTTGATCATGGTGTGTTATTTTTTTGATGTGCTGTTAAATTTTGTTAACTGGTATTTTGTTGAGAATTTTTGCATCTATGTTCATCAGGAATATTGGTCTGTAGTTTTCTTTTTGTTTTGTTATGTCATTACATGGTTTTGCTATAAGGATTATACTGGATTTATAGGACGATTTAGGGAAGAGTTCAGTAATAGTCCATTTTCACACTGCTGTAAAGACATAACTGATACTTAAAAGTTTCAAAATGATCTTCTTTGACTCCATGTCTCACACCTGGGTCATGCTGATGCCAGAGGTGGGTTACCATGGTCTTGGGCAGCTCTGCCCTTTTGGCTTAGCAGGGTGTAACCTCCCTCCCAGCTGATTTCATGGGCTGGTGTTGAGTGTCTGGCTTTTTCAGGCACACAGTTTAAGCTGTCAGTGAATCTAGCATTCTGGGATCTGGAGGACAGCGGTCCTTTTCTCACAGCTCCACTCAGCAGTGCCTCAGTAGGACTCTGTGTGGGAGCTCCAACCTCTCATCTCCGTTCCACCCTGCCCTAGCAGAGGTTCTGTATGAGAGCCATACCTCTGCAGTAAAATTCTGCTGGGACATCCAGGCATTTGCATACATCTTCTGAAATCTAGGTGGAAGTTCCCAAACCTCAATTCTTGACTTCTGTGTACCCAGAGGCTTGACACCACATGGAAGCTGCCAAAGCTTGAAGCTTTCATCCTCTGAAGCCACAGCCCATTTCTACATTGGCCCCTTTCAGCCACAGCTGGAGTGGCTGGGACACAGGGCACCATTCCCTAGGCTGTACACAGCATGGGGACCCTGGGCCCAGCCTATAAAACCACATTTTCCTCCTAGGCTTTAGGGCCTGGAATGGGAGGGGTAGCTGTGGAGACATCTGACATGCTCTGAAGACATTTTCCTCATTGTCTTGGAGATTAACATATGGTTTCTCATTACATATGCAAATTAATGCAGCAGGCTTGTATTTCTCCTCAGAAAATGGGACTTTCTTTTCTATTGCATTGTCAGGCTGCAATTTTTTGGAATTTTTATGCTCTGCTTTCCTCCTAAAACTGAATGCCTTTAACAGCACCCAAGTCACCTCTTGAATGCTTTGCTGCTTAGAAATTTCTTCCAGCAGATACTCTAAATCATCTCTCTCATGTTCAAAGTTCCACAAATCTCTAGGGCAGGGGCAAAATGCCACCAGTCTCTCTTCTAAAACATAACAAGAGTCATCTTTGCTCCAGTTCCCAACAATTTCCTCATCTCCATCTGAAACCCCCTCGCCCTGGACCTTATTGTTCATATCATTATCAGCATTTTTTGTCAAAGTCATTTTGACATGTGAGAAGCTCTAAACTTTCTCACATTTTCTGGTCTTTTTCTGAGCCTCTAATCTGTTTCGACTTCTGCCTGTTACCCAGTTCCAAAGTCATTTTCACATTTTGGGGTATATTTTCTGCAATACCCCACTCTAGTGGTACCAATTTACTGTATTCATCTGTTTTCCTGCTGCTGATAGAGACATACCTGAGACTGGGCAATTTACAAAAGAAAGAGGTTTAATGGACTTACAATTACACGTGGCTGGGGAAACCTCACAATCATGGTGGAAGGAAAGGAGGAGCAAGTTTCATTTTACATAAATGGCAGGACACAAAGAGAGAGAGCTTGTGCAGGGTAACTTTTCTTTTTAAAAACATCAGTTCTCATGAGACTCATTATCATGAGAACAGCACAGAAAAGACTTGCCCCCATGATTCAATCACCTCCCATTGGTTCCCTCCCACAATAGGTGGAAATTCAATGTAAGATTTGGGTGGGGACACAGCCAAACAATATCAAGTCCCTTTCTCTCAATCTTTTGAAATGGTTTCACTAGCATTGGTAACAATTTTTCTCTGAATGTCTGGTACAATTCAGCTGTGAATCCATCTGGTCCTGAGCTTTTATTATGTTGGCCATTTTTAAATTATGAATTCAATCTTGCTGCTTGATATTTGTTCAGGTTTCTATTTCTTCCCAATTTAATCTAGGAGGGTTGCACTTTTTCAGGAATTTATCTAGTTTCTCTAAATTTTCTGGTTTGTGCACATAAAAGTGTTCATAGTAGTGTCAGGTAATCTTTTGTATTTCTGTAGTGTCAGTTGTAATGTCTCCAGTCTCATTCTAATTGAGCTTATTTGGATCCTCTCCTTTTTTCTTGGCTCATCTAGCAAAGGGTCTATCAATTTTATTTATTTTTTATTTTCAAGTAACCAGCTTTTTAATACACTGATCTTTTGTATTCTTTTGTTTTAATGTCATCTAGTTCTGCTCTGATTTTTGTTATTTCTTTTCTTCTGCTTGCTTTGCTTTGGGTTTTTATTTCACTAGTTTCTTGAGGTGTGACATTCGGTCGTCAGCTTGTGTTCTTTCAGACTTTTTGATGCAGGCATTTAGTGCTATAGACTTTCCTATTAAACACTGCTTTTTCTGTATCCCACAGTTATTGAAAACTTGAGCTATTATTATCATCCAATTTAAGGAATTTTTTTTGTTTTTTGAGATGGAGTCTCGCTGTGTCACCCAGGCTGGAGTGCAGTGGCGCGATTTCGGCTCACTGCAAGCTCCACCTCCCAGGTTCACGTCATTCTCCTGCCCCAGCCTCCCGAGTAGCTGGGACTACAGGTGCCCGCCACCACGCCAGGCTAAGTTTTTGTACTTTTAGTAGAGATAGTATTTCACCATGTTAGCCAGGATGGTCTCAATCTCCTGACCTCATGATCTGCCCCCCTTGGCCTCCCAAAGTGCTGGGATTACAGGCGTGAGCCACCGTGCCCAGCCCATCATGTAGGTTTTAAGCACAGCATGCACTAGGTATTTGTCCTAATGCTCTCCTTCTCCTTGCCCCTCACCCCCTGACAGGTGTGTGTTGTTCCCCTCCCTGTGTCCATGTGTTCTCATTGTTCAACTTCCACTTATGAGTGAGAACACTGGGTGTGTGGTTTCAAAGTTTACTGAGACTTGTTTTGTGGTTCTTTCATCTGGTCTATCTTGGAGATTGTTCCATGTGCTGATGAGAAGAATGTATATTCTGGTTTTATTTTTAACTCAGAAATCATTTGGGAGAAGATTAGTTAATTCCAATGTATTTGTATAATTTTGAAGGTTCCTTCTAGAGTTGATTTCTATCTTGATTTCACTATGGTGTTAGAGGATATTTCCCATGATTTTGATTTTTTTAAAGTTCCAGGATACATGTGCAGAATGTGCAGGTTTGTTACATAGGTATACATGTGCCACGGTGGTTTGCTACACCTATCAACTCGTCATATAGCTTTAATGCTTATGGTTATGTATAGCCTAATTCGGTTCTTCGTGCTTTCAGGGATAAAGACTATAAGATTTCCTTGGTTCCAGAGAATCTTTGTATGTTGAATTTCTCATATGCTGGTTGTAGTAGCAATATGTTTGATGTGTGAGCAAGTTTATTGTCTCCTATGGCGTTGGAATGGTAGAGGTCTCTTGAAGTTTATCTCATTTCCTCATGCTGTGCATTTATTTATTTATTTATTCATTTATTTAGCCCAGTATATTATTTACTGGTTTGATGGTTCAGGCTTCAGGTCAGTAGGGAAGTGTCCCTAGGTAGGGACCAGTTGTGGCTAAAGCAAGTGAGTGAATACAATACTCGATGGTGGGCGGAGGTCCCAGCCTTGACAGAGGTGGCTGGAGGAGCTTTCATTGAGTCACATTAAGGTCTTATCAGAAAAATGGATTGAAGTCACCTTAGCTCCTCTGCCTGGTAAACAGGAAAGCTATATGCTTCTCAGACACACTCCTATCCCAGTGCTCTGGCTATTCATATCAAACAGGCACCTATTTTCATCTGTAGAAATGTTGATATTTCAAGTGGGGAGGAATTGTGACTCTGTCTCTCATGCAACACTGAACCTGGAGGGTGCTCCTCCTGTGGCAATGCAGTCACCCTGTTGTGTTCCAGAAAATCTTTCTATAGTTGCACCCATGCCAAGCTCCTGTGAAAGAAGCCAAAAATGTGCCTTTGTTGGTAGATAAGGGACAATAGACATTCCCTTATCCAAGACTCTTGTGCATATGAAGACATATGCACAAGGGCTGTCTGACTGTTGGGTTAGAGCTGAATATTTTTCCTGCTGAGCCTAGCACTGCAACCGTGCCTCTGCTGAAAGAAACTTCCCACCAGTGGAAAGACCTGGTGCTCAAGGCCTGATGACATCATGATTATTTTTTCCCATGAATTATTCCCTTTATTTGGTGTACTCCCCTTTCCCTAGAAGTGGGAGTTGTTAGAAGCCAGAATATTGTGAGTGCTGTTGCTCCTTTGGGTCTAGCCACCCAGTTAAGTTGCCTCACTCCAGAATAGTGCTGGGGAGTGTCTGCAAGAGATCTGGCTATGTGACCTGTCCTCAAGTCTCCCAGCAGTGGATGGAAGCATCAGCTTTAATTGGGGTGTCAGGGGAGTAATGTAGACTCTGTGAGATTCCTTGGTTATAGATAGCCGTGTGTTGGCTTTCTTGAACACAAGTTATAATAGTAATAAACTGGTCACATGAACAGACTCCAGAACCTCTGGTTATCCAGAGTGGTACAACTAGTGGTGATAGCTGAGGTCACACAGCCATTTTCTTCTTTCTGGGTTCAGTGTTATTCTACCAGGAGATGCTGCAATGGACTGTGTTGGTTGGCCTCCAGCCAGAAGGTTGTGCTTCTAATAGAGCAACAGCTATGGTAGTAGCAGTGAGACTTTTGCTTGCCTTATGTTGCTTGAGGAGTCACTCTGGTTTCTCAGGCAATGGGCAGGGCCATATAGCTCCCTAATATTATGTCCTTTGTTCTAAGCTACCAGGGTGAGTAGCAGGGCAAACCCAGGTGGGGGCTGGGTCAGGAGGATTTGTGCTCTGACTCTACATGTCCAGGGCAAGAAGCAGCCCCATAGGTGTCAGGGGACAGTGAGAGCTCTCAGGCCACTGAGTTAATGTTCCAGAAAGGAATGTTGCTGCCTCTGCTGCACAAAAGACTTTATGCAGGGATTGGGGAGTGCCAGGAAACAGTAAATCCCACACAGATCCTGCAAACTTGCTGAGGCAAACCCTACTCCCACAGTGTTCCACTAGAAGCAGTGAGCTAAGTTCCAGGCAGCCTGCATTCAGAACTCACAACTGTCCCAGGTCATAAGCTTTCCCTGTGGAGAAAGAGACCATGGCTTTTAGGCCACCCCCCGCCACAATCCACCTCATCTGCCTACAAAGCCAGATGCCTGACTTCTGCATTCCTGGCTGCAGCCCACATTTTACTCACCCCTACCCCAGTTCCTGGCCAAAGGAGTTCAACCCCCTTTGTCATTACATTGTGAAACCCAGTTAGGGGTGTCTTTCAACCTGTGACCACTGCTTGAGCTATTTGGCTGACCTCCACAAAGTCCCTTATGAAAACAATAAAGAATGTCTTCCCTCAGTCCATACTGGACACTGGGAGTGTACACATGGATCTTTCTGATACTACTTCCACTTTTATATCTCACGACCCCCTCCCAAGCTGGTTCCAGCATTGAATAGAAGTAAGTATTTCCCCGTGGCCTGGACTTTCAAGCTCTCCATTGGTGTGTATCCCAGAAGCAGTCTCTTCCCCTCTTCACACTCTGGAGACTCACAGGTCTTTGCCTAATTCACTGTGTAGCTGCAGCCTGCTGCTTTCCTTCAGAGAGTCTGAATTCCCTTGCTTGTCCTGTTCAGTTCCTGTATCACTTCTTGAAAATAGTTCACAGAGTGAATCTGTACAAACTGTTTTCCCCTTCCCAGTAGAAGTGGTATGCTAGCATTGCCTCTTATCTGCCATTTTGGAAACAAAAACTACATTCCTCATCTTAAATCAGTTTTGTGTCAGTGGCTTTGTGTCAGTGGCCTTGTCTCTGGGGAGCTTACAGGCTGTTAGGTTGGGTAACATGCACGCAATTCAAGAGTCCAGCATGGACTAAAGGAATACATTCCTTATTGTTTTTCACAGGGGCCCTGCAAAGATCAGCCAAACAGCTCAGTCAGTGGTCCCAGGTGGAAAGATCCCCCAAATGCATTTCAGACTGCCATATGTGGGCAAATTTTATTTTTGATGGTTTATTCAGTACTGTAGAAGAATTAAAAAATCAATTTCCGATGTTTATTTTCTCATGCTATCTTGGCAACATGCAAAGTTTAAGAAGACGGTACTGAAAAACTGGAAACTCTAAAAATCAGAGCACCTCTCCTCCTCCAAAGGAACAGAGCTCCTCACCAGCAATGGAACAAAGCTGGACAGAGAATGACTTTGACAAGTTGAGATAAGAAGGCTTCAGATGATCAAACTACTCCGAGCTAAAGAAGGAAGTTTGAACCCATGGAAAAGAAGTTAAAAACCTTGAAAAAAAAATTAGACGAATAGCTAACTAGAATAACCAATACAGAGAAGTCCTTAAAGGACTTGATGGTGCTGAAAACCATGGCACCAGAACTAGGTGACGAATGCACAAGCCTCAGTAGCCGATTCAATCAACTGGAAGAAAGGGTATCAGTGATGGAAGATCAAATGAATGAAATGGAGCGAGAAGGGAAGTTTAGAGAAAAAAGAATAAAAAGAAATGAACAAAGCCTCCAAGAAATATGGGACTATGTGAAAAGACCATATCTACATCTGATTGGTGTATCTGAAAGTGACGGGAAGAATAGAAACAAGTTGGAAAACACTCTGTAGGATATTATCCAGGAGAACTTCCACAGTCTAGCAAGGCAGGCCAACATTCAAATACAGGAAACACACAGAATGCCACAAAGATACTCCTCGAGAAGAGCAACTCCAAGACACATAATTGTCAGATTCACCAAAGTTGAAATGAAGGAAAAAATGTTCAGGGCAGCCAGAGAGAAAGGTCGGGTTACCCACAAGGGGAAGCCCACCAGACTAAAAGCTGATCTCTCAGCAGAAACTCTACAAGCCAGAAGAGAGTGGGGGTCAATATTCAACATTCTTAAAGAAAAGAATTTTCAACCCAGAATTTCATATCCAGCCAAACTAAGCTTCATAAGTGAAGGAGAAATTAAATACTTTACAGACAAGCAAATGCTGAGAGATTTTGTCACCACCAGTCCTGCCCTAAAAGAGCTCCTGAAGGAAGCCCTAAACATGGAAAGGAACAACCGGTACCACCACTGCAAAAACATGCCAAATTGTAAAGACCATTGAGGCTAGGAAGAAGCTGCATCAACTAATGAGCAAAATAACCAGCTAACATCATAATGACAGGATCAAATTCACACATAACAATATTAACCTTAAATGAAAATGGGCTAAATGCTCCAACTAAAAGACAAAGACTGGCAAATTGGATAAAGAGTCAAGACCCATCAGTGTGCTATATTCAGGAAACCCATCTCACGTGCACAGACACACATAGGATCAAAATAAAGGGATGGAGGAAGATCTATCAAGCAAATGGAAAACGAAAAAAGGCAGGGGTTGCAATCCTAGTCTCTGATAAAACAGACTTTAAAACAACAAAGATCAAAAGAGACAAAGAAGGCCATTACATAATGGTAAAGGGATCAATTCAACAAGAAGAGCTAACTATCCTAAATATATATGCACATAATACAGGAGCACCCAGATTCATAAAGCAAGTCCTTAGAGACCTACAAAGAGACTTAGACTCCCACACATTAATAATGGGAGACTTTAACACCTAACTGTCAACATTAGACAGATCAATGAGACAGAAAGTTAACAAGGATATCCAGGAATTGAACTCAGCTCTGCACCAAGTGGACCTAATAGACATCTACAGAACTCTCCACCCCAAATCAACAGAATATACATTCTTTTCAGCACCACACCACACCTATTCCAAAATTGACCACATAGTTGGAAGTAAAGCATTCCTCAGCAAATGTAAAAGAACAGAAATTAAGGCAAACTGTCTCTCAGACCACAGTGCAATCAAACTAGAACTCAGGATTAAGAAACTCACTCAAAACCACTCAACTACATGGAAACAGAACAACCTGCTCCTGAAGGACTACTGGGTACATAACGAAATAAAGCCAGAAATAAAGATGTTCTTTGAAACCAATGAGAACAAAGACATAACATACCAGAATCTCTGGGACACATTCAAAGCAGTGTGTAGAGGGAAATTTATAGCACTAAATGCCCACAAGAGAAAGCAGGAAAGATCCAAAATTGACACCCTAACATCACAATAAAAAGAACTAGAGAAGCAAGAGCAAACACATTCAAAAGCTAGCAGAAGGCAAGAAATAACTAAGATGAGAGCAGAACTGAAGGAAATAGAGACACAAAAAACCCTTCAAAAAATCAATGAATATAGGAGCTGGTTTTTTGAAAAGATCAACAAAATTTATAGACCACTAGCAAGACTAACAAAGAAGAAAAAAGAGAGGAATCAAATAGACACAATAAAAAATGGCAAAGGGGATATCACCACCGATCCCATAGAAATACAAACTACCATCAGAGAATACTGTAAACACCTCTATGCAAATAAACTAGAAAATCTAGAAGAAATGGATAAATTCCTCAACACATACACTCTCCCAAGACTAAACCAGGAAGAATTTGAATCTGTGAATAGACCAATAAAAGGCTCTGAAATTGAAGCAATAATTAATAGCTTACCAACCAAAAGAAGTCTAGGACCAGATGGATTCACAGCCGAATTCTACCAGAGGTACAAGGAGGAGCTGGTACCATTTCTTCTGAAACTATTCCAGTCAATAGAAAAAGAGGGGATCCTCCCTAACTCATTTTATGAGGCCAGCATCATCCTGATACCAAAGCCTGGCAGAGACACAACAAAAAAAGAGAATTTTAGACCGATATCCCTGATGAACACCGATGCAAAAATCCTCAATAAAATACTGGCAGACCGAATCCAGCAGCACATCAAAAAGCTTATCCACCATGATCAAGTGGGCTTCACCCCTGGGATGCAAGCCTGGTTCAACATATGCAAATCGATAAACGTAATCCAGCATATAAACAGAACCAACAACAAAAACCACATGATTACCTCAATAGATGCAGAAAAGGCCTTTGACAAAATTCAACAACCCTTCATGCTAAAAGCTCTTGACAAATTAGGTATTGATGAGACATATCTCAAAATAATAAGAGCTATATATGACAAACCCACAGCCAATATCATACTGAATGGGCAAAAACTGGAAGCATTCCCTTTGAAAAACGGCACAAGACAGGGATGCCCTCTCTCACCACTCCTATTCAACATAGTGTTGGAAATTCTGGCCAGGGCAATCAGGCAGGAGAAGGAAATAAAGGGCATTCAATGAGGAAAAGAGGAAGTCAAATTGTCCCTGTTTGCAGATGACATGATTGTATATCTAGAAAACCCCATCGTCTCAGCCCAAAATCTCCTTAAGCTGATAAGCAACTTCAGCAAGTCTCAGGATACAAAATCAATGCGCAAAAATCACAGGCGTTCTTATACACCAATAACAGACAAACAGCCAAACCATGAGTGAACTCCCATTCACAATTGCTTCAAAGAGAATAAAATACCTAGGAATCCAATTTACAAGGGATGTGAAGGACTTCTTCAAGGTGAACTACAAACCACTGCTCAATGAAATAAAAGAGGATACAAAGAAATGGAGGAACCTTTTACGCTCATGGATAGGAAGAATCAATATCTTGAAAATGGCCATACTGCCCAAGGTAATGTATAGATTCAATGCCATCCCCATCAAGCTACCAATGACTTTCTTCAAAAAATTGGAAAAAACTACTTTAAAGCTCATATGGAACCAAAAAAGAGCCCGCATTGCCAAGTCAATCCTAAGCCAAAAGAACAAAGCTGGAGGCATCACACTACCTGACTTCAAACTATACTACAAGGCTACAGTAATCAAAACAGCATGGTACTGGTACCAAAACAGAGATATAGACCAATAGAACAGAACAGAGCCCACAGAAATAATGCCACATATCTACGACTATCTGATCTTTGACAAACCACACAAAAACAAGAAATGGGGAAAGAATTCTCTATTTAATAAATGGTGCTGGGAAAACTGGCTAGCCATATGTAGAAAGCTGAAACTGGATCCCTTCCTTACACCGTATACAAAAATTAATTCAAGATGGATTAAAGACTTAAATGTAAGACCTAAAACCATAAAAACCCTAGAAGAAAACCTAGGCATTACCATTCAGGACATAGGCATGGGAAAGGACTTCATGTCTAAAACACCAAAAGCAATGGCAACAAAAGCAAAAATTGACAAATGGGATCTAATTAAACTAAAGAGCTTCTGCACACAAAAGAAACCACCATCAGAGTGAACAGGCAACCTACAGAATGGGAGAAAATTTTTGCAATCTACTCATCTGACAAAGGGCTAATATCCAGAATCTACAATCAACTGAAACAAATTTACAAGAAAAGAACAAACAACGCCATCAACAAGTGGGCGAAGGATATGAACAGACATTTCTCAAAAGAAGACATTTATGCAGCCAAAAGACACATGAAAAAATGCTCATCATCACTGGCCATCAGAGAAATGCAAATCGAAACCACAATGAGACACCATCTCACACCAGTTAGAATGGCGATCACCAAAAAGTCAGGAAACAACAGGTGCTGGAGAGGATGTGGAGAAATAGGAACACTTTTACACGTTGGTGGGACTGTAAACTAGTTCAACCCTTGTGGAAGTCAGTGTGGCGATTCCTCAGGGATCTAGAACTGGAAATACCTTTTGACCCAGCCATCCCATTACTGGGTATATACCCAAAGGACTATAAATCATGCTGCTATAAAGACACATGCACACATATGTTTATTGCGGCACTATTCACAATAGCAAAGACTTGGAACCAACCCAAATGTCCAACAATCATAGACTGGATTAAGAAAATGTGGCACATATACACCATGGAATACTATGCAGCCATAAAAAATGATGAGTTCATGTCCTTTGTAGGGACATGGATGAAGCTGGAAACCATCATTCTCAGCAAACTATCACAAGGACAAAAAACCAAACACCGCATATTCTCACTCATAGGTGGGAATGGAACAATGAGAACACATGGACACAGGAAGGGGAACATCACACACCGGGGCCTGTTGTGGGGTGGGGGGAGGGGGAAGGGATAGCATTAGGAGATATACCTAATGCTAAATGAGGAGTTAATGGATGCAGCACACCAACATGGCACACGTATACATATGTAACAAACCTGCACATTGTGCACATGTACCCTAAAACTTAAAGTATAATTATAAAAAAGAAGACGATACTTGCTTAAGTTTTTCCTTTCATAAGGTTATGTCCTGAGGTATTGAAATACTTTTATACTTAAGGATTAACAGCAATGCCTATAAGCATGCCTTCCAAATTGCTACTTGGGTCTTTGAAAAATACAAAAAATCTCATGTAAAAACATGCAAATTGACCACGCAGGTTAATTTACTCTCCACAAAATTGATTTTGTTGTTCCTAGAAATAGTTTGCTATTACATATGAGAGGCCACTTCAGTACTGAAATAACACACTATTATTCACAATAACAGTATGTGGTAGGGAGATTCAAGTCAAGAGACATTCTCAGCATTACCTAACACGTCTTTCTGCCCTCTCTTCAAGTTTCCCAAACTACGTTATCATATAACAGCACATTGCTGCATCTTTGCTACCCAAAAGGAGAATGGGGGAAAAAAATTCTGAGAAGTGGAGAAGATATTTGGAAACCCCCAAAGGTGTGAAGAATGATTGTCTATTTGGTAAATAAGGACTACTTTGTTTATTTTTTTATAATTTCAAATTTTATTTCAGATTCAAGGGTTTCATGTACAGGTTCGCTACATGAGTATATTATATAATGCTTAGGTTGGGGTACAATTGATCCTGTTACCAAGGAAGCAAACACACTACCCAGTAGTTTTTCAACCCTTGCTCCATCCCCAATTTCTCCTTTTTAGAGCCTGCAATGTCTATTCTTCCACCTTCCACGTGAGAACGTGGTATTTGGTTTTCTGTTACTGTGAGAATTTGCTTAGGACAATGTCATCCAGCTGCAACCATGTTACTGGAGAAGATATTATTTTTTTCTTTTTAATAGCTTTGTAGTATTCCATAACGCATATGTGTGATGGTTAATATTCAGTGTCAACTTGATTGGATTGAAGGATGCAAAGTATTGTTTCTTGGCGTGTCTGTGAGGGTGTTGCCAAAAGATATTAACATTTGAGTCAGTGGACTGAAAGAGGCAGACCCACCCTCAATCTGGGTGGGCAACATCTAATCAGCTGCTAGTGCAGCTAGAATAAAGCAGGCAGAAGTTGAAAAGAGGAGACTTGCTGAGTCTTCCAGCCTTCTTCTTTCTCCCGTGCTGGATTCTTCCTGCCCTTGAACATAAGACCGCAAGTTCTTCAGCTTTTGGGCTCTTGGACTTACACCAGTGGTTTGCCAGGGGTTCTTGGTCCTTTGTCCACAGGCTGAAGGCTGCACTGTCAGCTTCCCTACTTTTGAGGTTTTGGGACTTGGACTGGCTTCCTTGCTCCTCAGCTTGCAGATGGCCTATTGTGGGACTTCACCATGTGATCCTGTGAGTCAATTATCCTAATAAACTCCCCTTCATATATACATACATCCTATTAGTTTTGCCCCTTTAGATAACCCTGACTAATACAGTATCATATTTTCTTTATCTAATCCACCATTGATGGGCACCAAGGTTCATTTCATGTCTTCGTTATTAAGAATGGTGCTGCAGTGAACATATGAGTGTTTGTTTCTCTTTGGTAAAATTGTTTATTTTCTTTTTAGATATAAACCCAGTAATGAGATTGCTCAGTTAAATGATAGTTCTGCTTTGGGTTCTTTGAGAAATCTCCAGTCTGCTTTCCACAGTGGCTAAACTAGTTTACTTTCCAGCTAACAGTGTGTAAGCATTCTCTTTTCCCCACAGCTTCACCAACATTCTTTTTTTTTTTTTTTTTTTTTTTTTGGCTTTTTAGTAATAGCCATTCTGACTGGTGTGAGATGGGATCACCTTGTGGTTTTGATTTGTATTTCTCTAATAATTAGTGATACTGACCTTTTTTTCATATGTTCGCTGGCCACTTGTGTGTCTTCTTTTGAGAATTGTCTGTTCAAGTGATTTTCCCATTTTTCAATGAAGTTATTTGTTTTTCACTTATTGATTTAAGTTTCCTGTATATTCTGAATATTAGGCCTTTGTCCAATGCATAGTTTGTGAATACCTTCTACCATACTGTAGGTTGTCTGTTTGCACTGCTGATAGTTTCTTTTTCTGTAAAGAAGCTCTTTAGTTTAATTAGGTGTCACTTGCCTATTTTAGTTTTTTTCAATTGCCTTTGTAGACTTAGCCAAAAATTCTTTGCCAACGTTGATGTCAAGAACAGTATTTTCTAGATTGTCTTCCAGGATTCTTATAGTTTGAGGTCTTACATTTAAATCTTTAATGTATCTTGAGTTAATTTTTGTATATAGTGAAAGGGCTCCAGCTTTACTCTGCTGCACATGGCTAGCCAGTTATCCCAGCACTAATTATCGAATAGGGAGTACGTTCCCCATTGCTTGTTTCTGTCAGCCTTGTCAAAGATCAGATGGTTTTAGGTGCACAAATTTATTTCTGAGTTTTCTATTGTGTTCCATTATGCTGTGTCTTTGTTTTTGTGCCAACCAAGCTGTTTTGGTAACTATGTCTTTATAGTATAGTTTGACTCAGGTAGTTTTATTCTTCTGGCTTTATTTTTTTGCTTAGGATTGCTTTGATTATTCAGGATTTTTTTGCTTCTTTATGTATTTTAGAATATATTTTTTCTAATTCTGTAAAAAATGGCACTGGAGATTTGATTGGAATAGCATTGAAACAGTAAATTGCTTTGGGTAAACAGTATGACCACTTTTACAATATTGATTCTTCCAATCCATGAGCATGAAATATTTTCCCATTTATTTGTGTCATATTTGATTTATTTCAACACTATTTTGTAGTTCTCCTTGTAGAGATATTCATCTCTTTTGCTAGCTGTATTACTATGTCTTTCATTTTCTTTGTGGCTATTGTAAGTTTGATTGTTTTTTTATTTCATTCTCAGCCTGAATGTTATTGCTGTATAGAAATGCTACTGATTTTTGTACATTGATTTGTTAATCTGAAATTTCACTAAAGTTGTTTATCAATTCTAGGAAACTTCTTGAAGAGACTTTAGGATTTTCTAGTTATAGAATCATCATCAGTGAAGATCGATAGTTTGATTTCTTCTTTTTCTATTTGGATGCCTTTTCTTTCTTTCTCTTGCCTGATTTGTTTTATCTAGGACTTCCAGCTCTATGTTGAATAAGAATGATGAGAGTGGACAAAATCATGAACATAGTATTGGAAGTTCTGGCTGGGGCAATCAGGTAAGAGAAAGAAATAAAGGATATTCAAATAGAAAAAGAGAAAGTCAAACTATCTTTGTCTGCAGATGACATAATCCTGGATGGATCAATAACAGCAACTATCACCCCCGCAATGTAATTATAAAGTAACTTCACCATCCAAAATTTCAGGAAAAGATAGAAGCTCCAGATGATTAAAGATGGCTTACAGTACTCTGGGGCCCAAAAACCAGTGCCACAGATTTTAGGGTTTTGCTTTGTGAAACAGCCCTAAGTATAAACTTGGTGTCCTTAGCTGAATTCCAGCCACATGCTACCTGATGGTTTTTATGCTCTCTCTATTAAAATAATTTCACTAAAAAATAATATATATGGTATTTTAATAAAGAAAACAAATTTAAAATAAAAAAAAATAATAATATATATGACTATACACTATCTATCTATCTATAGATATATCATATGTTTGTGTATGTGCATGTATGTCAGGGGAAACAGAAATTCAGAATAAAGTTATTAAATTACATATAGAAATGATTAATGTCTCACAGAGAAATAAAGCTACAAGCTTTGAGATGTTGTTTTACAATATTAAACAGAAATAATTTTCATTTCTACAGATAAAAATAATATGCAAATTAACAATCATCTGCCATTTAGGATCTAACTTTACAATCTGGAGCAATAGCAAGTCAAAAAGTTAAGGTCTTAGAGAATCAGATGAGTTTTAATCAAACATATTAGATAATGTTCTAGTGCAGTACTACATGAAGTGTGGCATGTTACTCAGCTTCTAGTCCAGGGGATATTTGTTACTGTCAGTCACAGAATACAAAGTTTTTGCCAGCTTGAAGTCAACTACGACACTAAGTACATTATTTAATTTGTCTAGCATTTTGTCTTCTGTTTCATAGCAAGACTTTCTCAATGAAGGAACAGCATGCAAATGTGCATTCTGATGCAAGTGCCTGGTTTTATTACAGATATGTACATTGAGTACTACTACTCCAGTATGATATTGAAAAAGCACATTGTAATTTTTTCTTTCTTTTGCTTTATTTTCAACTTTTTGAGTAGCTCTTTTTTTAATAGTAGAAACATCATCTTAGTGAGCTTAGAGTTTCTTTTATTTCTTAGGTTTGTATCAGAATTCTGGGATTGGAGGTGAGCAGGAATTATAGAAAACAATGTATCATTAGGCCTGTTCTCCTTTAGTGTCTCCCATAGCCTACAAGTGCATGAGTACCATTCTATGATTATTTTGCATGTTGAGCAATGGCAAACTTTCAGAAGCTTATCTAAGAACCTTTCTGCTTAGATATAATATACAGATAATTTTTCTCTGAGGGTCTGAAATCTCCTTGGGGTTCCACCCAGAAAAGGAGAAATTGCTTTTCTATGATCTCTGATCTCTTAAGCCTAATCAAATCTCTTAAAACCTAATTAAGCCTATACCACCACCACCATCCATAGCAGGTCTAGAAAATATTGCATGGCATATAAACCCCCTTTCCTGAGGACTTTCAATGTCTATTCTTTCTTTTCTTTACCTTGACTTTCTTCTTCAGTGGGAAACTTTTACATAGCTTGAGATTAGATATCTGTGGTCTTATTCATCAGTAGGCAATCTCACAAATTCACTGTTCATTTCTTCTTGATCTGAATTCTTTCAGCTTTCCCATTGAAAATTTTGAAAATTAAAAGCCAAATATTGTTCTTATATTTAGTTCTGCTGCTATTCCTTCATTTGGTAATTAAAGCAGAATCTTCTAGCAGAGTAAATGAATCCATAGATTAACCAAAATGTACAAGGTTATATGGCAAGGGGAAAATAGCTACTATTTCAAATTATTCTTCTGTCATGATTTAATTATTAATAGACATGTCTGTTAAAATAATTGATTTTTAAATTTCTGTGACAGGTATTAACAAAATGTTTCCTGTGTTTTTTTGTTTGTTGTTTGTTTTTTGTTTGTTTGTTTGTTTTTGTTTTTGAGACATAGTCTTGCTCTTTCGCCCAGGCTGGAGTGCAGTGGCACAATCTCGGCTCACTGCAACCTCCGCCTCCCAGGTTCAAGCAATTCTACTGCATCAGCCTCCAGAGTAGCTGGGATTACAGGCACATGCCACCATCCCAGGCTAATATTTTTGTATTTTAGTAGAGACGGGGTTTCACTGTGTTGCCCAGGCTGGTCTCAAACTCCAGAGCTCAGGCAATCTGCCTGCCTCGGCCTCCCAAAGTGCTGGGATTACAGGTATGAGCCACCATGCCTGGCCTCCTGTGGTTTTTTAAAAAACATTTCTACTTTATGACCCATCCTAAACCATGTTCAGGTATTAAATATAGTAAGTAGTTATGGAAAAAATACCCCTTAAATTTGGCCAAGCATTGCTTATTCTTATTATTTAAATTCATCAAGTGACTCAAGACTATGAACTTTGTCAATTTTATTTGAAATTAATAAAAATTTGTGATAATACTAGACTTAATTTTATAATATTTATTAAGTGTAAAACATTATTAAAGTCCAGAAAATATACAAACATTTGAAGCACTTATAATTCTCAGTGATATGTTATATATTCATTGCACATTGGAGGGGAATTTTTCTTTTTATTTCACTGAGTAGATAAGATAATGCATAGCATTTATTTAGGATTTTTGTTTGAGGAAATAAATTAAGAACTGACTGATTTCATGCAAATTTTCTTCTAGCATTTATCATAAATTATCACTCCTATGCTCCTATGAAGTATTCGAGAATTGGGATGTTGAGATACTGATCAAATGAATTTAGATTTATATAATTTAGAGAAATAGCCCTTGAGAATTCCTTACCGATGTTTCTTCCTTTTTATGAAGAGGCCTATCTAAGCCCTCTGGCAATTTTTTCACTCAAATTAAAGATAAGGAGAAAAACAGTGACTTACTATTAATTAATTCAAGGAATATTGACATTGTGATATCAAAAGACATGGTGTGTCTCTAAAGAGTTCACAATGTGAGAGAGAGGCATGGACTAAATGATCTCTTATATTGTACCAATAAACATTCAAATGAAATTAAGAGAAAATGAAAACACATGTATTATCTGCTTTTACCTCACATCTTGGTTATTACTAATAGTTTTCAAACTGTTTTCTCACCTCCAGGCTCACTACCCTCACAAACGTCATTTTGAATAAATACTTTAAGATTATTATGCCTAAAATACTAATGTTATCCTCATGTCATTTTTTCTTAATTTTTTTTTTCTTTTTCTTTTTTTTTTTTTTTTTTTTGAGACAGAGTCTCACTCTGTCTCCCAGGCTGGAGTACGTAGCTCGATCTCTGCTCACTGCAACCTCCGCCTCCTGGGTTCAAGCAATTTTCCTGCCTCAGCCTCCCAAGTAGCTGGGACTACAGGTTTGTGCCACCACATCAGGCCAATTTTTGTATTTTTAGTAGAGACAGGGTTTCACAGTGTTGGCCAGTCTGGTCTCGAGCTCTTGACCTCAAGTGATCCACCCACCTTGGCCTCACAAAGTGTGGGGATTACGGGCCTGAGTCACTGTGCCTGGCCTTAAATTTGGTCAGCAGTGACCAAAAGTATCTGACAACATGAGGATTCATAACATAATTAACCGGTATTGCAGTAGATACAGTAGCTTGTCCTACTTGTATTTTCCTAGAACTAATTTTTTTCTGAAATAATGTCACTGTAAATGATACCATATGTCAACAAGCTTCCAGATATATATAATTTTAGTTTGGCTATGGATAAAATATGCTTCAAAAGCAAGAATTTCATTACACTTACAAGATTAATTTACTTTTAATTTTTTATGCTTAATTTTTGTGGGTACCTAGTAGGTATATATATTTATGGGATACATGAGATATTTTGGTACAGGCATACAAGGTGTAATCATCACATCAGGGTACAGATATTCATCACCTCAAGCATTTATCCATTCCTTGTGTTATGAACAATCTAATTATACACTTTTAGTTATTTTAAAATATACGATAAATTATTGTTGACTGTAGTCACACTGTTGTGCTATCAAACACCATGTCTTTTTCATTCTTTAACTTTTTTTTTTTTCTTTAGGTGATCCTTTTCTTTATATTTTTATTTTTTTGTTTTTAATTTATTATTATTATTATTATTATTATTATTATTATTACACTTTAGGCTCTATGGTACATGTGCGCAACGTGCAGGTAAGTTAAATATGTATACATGTGCCATGCTGGTGTGCTGCACCCACCAACTCGTCATCTAGCATTAGGTATATCTCCCAATGCTATCCCTCCCCACTCCCCCCACCCCACAACAGTCCCCGAAGTGTGATGTTCCCCTTCCTGTGTCCATGTGTTCTCATTGTTCAATTCCCAACTATGAGTGAGAATATGCGGTGTTTGGTTTTTTGTTCTTGTGATAGTTTACTGAGAATGATGATTTCCAATTTCATCCATGTCCCTACAAAGGACGTGAACTCATCATTTTTTATGGCTGCATAGTATTCCATGGTGTATATGTGCCACATTTTCTTAATCCAGTCTATCATTGTTGGACATTTGGGTTGGTTCCAAGTCTTTGCTATTGTGAATAATGCCACAATAAACATACGTGTGCATGTGTCTTTATAGCAGCATGATTTATAGTCCTTTGGGTATATACCCAGTAATGGGATGGCTGGGTCAAATGGAATTTCTAGTTCTAGATCCCTGAGGAATCGCCACACTGACTTCCACAAGGGTTGAACTAGTTTACAGTCCCACCAACAGTGTAAAAGTGTTCCTATTTCTCCACATCCTCTCCAGCACCTGTTGTTTCCTGACTTTTTAATGATTGCCATTCTAACTGGTGTGAGATGGTATCTCATTGTGGTTTTGATTTGCATTTCTCTGATGGCCAGTGATGGTGAGCATTTTTTCATGTGTTTTTTGGCTGCATAAATGTCTTCTTTTGAGAAGTGTCTCTTCATGTCCTTCGCCCACTTTTTGATGGGGTTGTTTGTTTTTTTCTTGTAAATTTGTTGGAGTTCATTGTAGATTCTGGATATTAGCCCTTTGTCAGATGAGTAGGTTGCGAAAATTTTCTCCCATTTTGTAGGTTGCCTGTTCACTCTGACGGTAGTTTCCTTTGCTGTGCAGAAGCTCTTTAGTTTAATTAGATCCCATTTGTCAATTTTGGCTTTTGTTGCCATTGCTTTTGGTGTTTTAGACATGAAGTCCTTGCCCATGCCTATGTCCTGAATGGTATTGCCTAGGTTTTCTTCTAGGGTTTTTATGGTTTTAGGTCTAACATTTAAGTCTTTAATCCATCTTGAATTGATTTTTGTATAAGGTGTAAGGAAGGGATCCAGTTTCAGCTTTCTACATATGGCTAGCCAGTTTTCCCAGCACCATTTATTAAATAGGGAATCCTTTCCCCATTGCTTGTTTTTGTCAGGTTTGTCAAAGATCAGATAGTTGTAGATATGTGGCATTATTTCTGAGGTCTCTGTTCTGTTCCATTGATCTATATCTCTGTTTTGGTACCAGTACAATGCTGTTTTGGTTACTGTAGCCTTGTAGTATAGTTTGAAGTCAGGTAGCGTGATGCCTCCAGCTTTGTTCTTTTGGCTTAGGATTGACTTGGCGATGCGGGCTCTTTTTTGGTTCCATATGAACTTTAAAGTAGTTTTTTCCAATTCTGTGAAGAAAGTCATTGGTAACTTGATGGGGATGGCATTGAATCTGTAAATTACCTTGGGAAGGATGGCCATTTTCATGATATTGATTCTTCCTACCCATGAGCATGGAATGTTCTTCCATTTGTTTGTATCCTCTTTGATTTCCTTGAGCAGTGGTTTGTAGTTCTCCTTGAAGAGGTCCTTCACATCCCTTTCAAGTTGGATTCCTAGGTATTTTATTCTCTTTGAAGCAATTGTGAATGGGAGTTCACTCATGATTTGGCTCTCTGTTTGTCTGTTATTGATGTATAAGAATGCTTGTGATTTTTGTACATTGATTTTGTATCCTGAGACTTTGCTGAAGTTGCTTATCAGCTTAAGGAGATTTTGGGCTGAGACAATGGGGTTTTCTAGATATACTATCATGTCATCTGCATGATAGTACCTATGAACCAAACCCACTCACATCACCTACTACCCTTCCCAGCTGCTGGTAACCATTTTTCTACCTCCTATCTCCACGATTTGATTGTTTCAATTTTTAGCTTTCAAAAATAAGTGAAAACATACAAAGTTTGTCTTTCGATGCCTGGCTTATTTCACTTACCAGAATCATCTTGAATTCCATTCAAGTTGTTGCAAATGAAGGGATCTCATTCATTTTTATGGCTGAATGCAGTCCATTGTGCTTATGTACCAGGTTTTTTCTTTATCCATTTGTCTGTTGAGGGACACTTAGGTTGCTTCCAAATCTTGGCTATTGTTAATAGCACTGTAACATTTCAGAGTGCAGGTATCTCTTTTAATATACAGATTTCCTTTCTTATGGGAATATACCTAGCAGTGGAACTGCTGGATCGCACAGTAGCTTTCTTTTTAGTTTTTTGAGGAGTCTCCAAACACTGTGGTACTAATTTACATTCCCACTAACAGTGTAATAGTGTTACCATTTCTCCACATCCTCAACAGTATTTGTTATTTCCTATTTTTTGTATAAAAGCCATTTTAACTGGGGTGAGATGATATGTCACTGTAGTTTTGATATTCACTTCTCTGACAATCAACCATGTTCAACACCTTTTTATATGCATGTTTGCCATTTGTATGTCTTCTTTTGAGAAATGTCTATTAAGAATTTGTGACCATTTTTAATTGGATTATTAGATATTTTTCCTGTACAGTTTTGAAGTCCTTTACATATTATGATTACTAATCCTTTGTCAGATGGATAGCTTGCAAATATTTTATCTTATTCTGTGTGTTGTATCTTCATGTTTTTTTTTATTGTTTCCCTTGCTGTGTATAAGGGTGTTAACTTGATATGATTCCATTTGTCCATTTTTGTGTTTGTTGTCTGTATTTGTGGTGTATTACTCAAGAAATTCTTGCCCAGTCCATTGTCCTGAAAAGTTTCTTCAGTGTTTTCTTTGATTAGCTTCATAGTTTGAGGTCTTATGTTTAAGTAACTATTTTGATTGATGTTTGCATGTGGGAAGATATAGGAGTCAGTTTTATTTTCAGTATGGCTAACCAGTTTTCCCAGCACTATTTATTGAAGAGGCTCTTTTTCTCAATGTATGTTCTTGGCTTTTTTGCCAAAAATGAGTTCATTGTAGATGTGTTGATTTGTTTCTTTGTTCTATATTTGGTTCTGTTGGTTATATTCCTGTTTTTATGCCAGTACCATGGTATTTTAGTTAATGTAGCTCAGTATTATAATTTGAAGTCAGGTAATGTAATTTCTCCAGTTTTTTTCCTAGGATAACTTTGACTATCTCAGGCCTTTTGTGGTTTTGTAACACCAAAGGTTTTTGCCTTAGCCACGCCAAAGATTTGGTGTGGCGGCAGCCCACGGTAAGAGAGAGACACAGATCGGACCAAGAGAAAAAAAGCTGTAGGCTTTATTGAGCAGACTGATAGTATAAACTTTCCACAGCATGGAAGGGGTCCCAAGCAGGTAACCAGTGTTAGATTTTCTGATTACCTTTTACACTTTTTAAGGCGGGAAATACGTGTGGTGGGAAGATGTTACCAGAGCAAAAAACAAAGACAATTAACATGTCTTAGATCTTGAGGAAAACAGGAATTGTAACTTAAGTTTTATTTACTTTATAACTTTGTAGCAGCATGGCAAAGGAGACAGGACCTCACGGGATTTTACAAATTGTGTTTACAAGGAATTGGAATTGGGAGCATAAATAGGGTCTGCTGATCACAGAAAAAAATGGGCTTTTAACATTCTTTTTAGTTTTAGGGGAGGGGGAAGGGAGAGAGGGAGAGAGGACACAGGGAAGCTTACAGCAAAAGTTTTGCTATTTATAGCTTTCTTGGGGAAGAAAACACATGCACAAATTCTGATGTTAGGAATATTTTAAGCACATATCTTCAATATTATTTATCCAGGACCAAAGTAAGTCCTGTTGCAGGAAATGAGTGAGTTTCACAGCTTTCTGAGCCCCTACTTGACCCAGGAAGCCCAGCTGGAACCTCCTCTCAGTCCCCACTTTAGACTGGACACCCCAACTGTTGTTAGGAATTGGGCAGTGGTTGTTTTGGTTACTTTTTGTTTATTAGGGGAAAGAAGGGGACCTGTAGTTGTGGTGTCTTTTAGAGGGGAACTTTTCAGGTTAGTGAGGGACCAGTGGGTTGATTTAGGGGTCCTTGGTAGAAGTCGTGAGTTGAGTTTGTTTGAGGTTTTATTTGTAAGACCGTTTGTAGTTTGATGACCTTGATTTTGGAGGAAACAAATTTGACAAGGAGGTTAAAAATGTAAGGCCTGAAAATGAATAGTAGTAGGATGGCTGCTGTAGGGCCTAGAAAGGGGAGGAGTCAATGTATTTATTGATTAAATATATTTTAGGGCTTTGAGTGTTTAAGTTTTTTTGTTTTGTTTTGTTTTGTTTTTTTTTTTGATTTTTTAAGTAATGATTTTTGACTGGTTAACGAAATAGTAACTTTTTTTTTTTTTTTAAGAAGAGGCAGGTTTTTTCTCTTTTAGTTGTTAATAAGTTTAGGGCTCTCTGGTTTTGAAGGACTACCATAGTTAGAGAATTAAGTTGGCTTTGTAGGGTCACTAGGGAGTTGGCAACTTGTTTTATGTTATTATTTAATTTTTGTGATAATTTATAATAGAATTGGGTGGAGGAGGTTATGTCTCTAATTTTAGTCTTAAGTTTGCCAAGTATTTTGACTTTTATAATAAAAGGGACAATAAGGGCTTGTGATTGGTGAGATTGGGGTATAAGGAGACTTTGTAACTTTTGTTTAGTATATATGGACATGAGAGGCGTTAGAAAGGAGAGAAAGTATAGTTCTTTTGGAGTGCCATTTAGGCATTGATAGGTTGTGTTATTATAGATGAAAAAAATGTCTGATGTTAGACAGGTGAAACCTGAGGTTATTGATATTTAGGACTGACATTGGGAGGCGTTTTTATTGAGAGTCATGTTGAAGTTTATGTATGTGAGATTTGAGGCCTGTGTGGTTGGTAAATTAGTGACTATGGGACTGATTAATTTGGTGGTGTTTAGGACTGGAGTGGATAAGTTTTACTGTTTTGGGACAGGGACTGGGACATATGGTTGAAAATGTAAGGGGAGACACATTCAACAGTTGGTTGGATTATTAGGAGAGGCTTTTTGTATTTTTGTAAGGGTGGTGTTAAACAGGCTTTAGAGACGAGACTGATAGTTAAGGGTTTTTTGTAGTCTGGAAAGGTCTAATTTTTTGTATGGACTGGGAGTATTGGATAGTTGGACTAGGCTTTTAACTATTTATTGGATATGTCATTTTTTAGTCTTATTTTGGACTTCTCCTTTGTTAGACATACCTATATGGGTATAATATGTCTAACAAGTGTTGGCCGCCCATTTTTTAGGGTAGTTAGTTTGGATTTTTTTTCTTTTTTTGGTGATATGTAAGGCTATTGTGAGAACAGAGAGATGTAGTTTTATAACTTTTTTTTAATGTAAGTACATGTGGCAAAAGATGTGGGTGTTTGGAAGGGGCTACCTAATTCCCTAGAGTTTTTGAGAGAATGTCAGTTGACTCTTTTAGGGAAGGCACACTGACTCGGGGGGTGTGTTGTACTTGGAGAAAGGAACATAAGTACGAAAAGGGTTTTTTTTTTTTTTTAGGATTAACTCTAGGAGTTTTTTTGGTCAGAGGTTTTTTTTTTTTTGAAATAGGAGACGTAGGGCTTCTAGTGGCTGACAGGTGTATTGAAGCTGGTCTGGCTGACCTTGTGACTTTTGAGTTGATGATTTTGTAAGCTTTTTAGGAGTTGTTTAAGATTTGACTTGGGTGTGGTAAATTTAGGATTTTACTCCTACTACTTTACCTGTAGTGGGGGTAGAGAGGATTATTGAATATGGTCCCTCCCATAAGGGATTTACAGATGGAGGGGTAGAGGGGAGAAACTTGACCAATACTAGATTTTTTGTTTGAAATAACTTTTTTTTTTGTTAAACACTTTTTAGGTAAAGTTTTAGGATATTGTTGATAATTTGTTAGAGAAGTTACATTTTTGACTAAATTGGCCGTTTTTTGATTGAGTAGGAGGTTATGTGTGAGAAAAGGCCGTCCATGTAGTATTTTGTAAGGACTGAGTCCCATTTTGTGAAGGGAATTTTGAATTTTTAATAAGGCTATGGGCAAGAGAGTAGGCTATGGGAGATGAGCTTTTGTGATAGTTTTTTAAATGTCTTTTATGTGTTTTATTAGTTTTTTGAATTGTTTTGAGGATTGCGGCCTCTAGGCACAGTGAAGATGATATTGTATTTTTAGTGTCTAGGAAATTTGTTGAGTTATTGTAGTTTTAAAAGTTGGTTTCTTCAATGAGAACACATGGACACAGGAAGGGGAACATCACACTCTGGGGACTGTTGTGGGGTGGGGGGAGGGGGGAGGGATAGCATTTGGAGATATACCTAATGCTAAATGACCAGTTAATCGGTGCAGCACACCAACATGGCACATGTATATATATGTAACTAACCTGCACGTTGTGCACATGTACCCTAAAACTTAAAGTATAATTAAAAAAAAGAAAAAAAAATAAAAGTTGGTTTCTTATTGTTTTGTAAGTTTTTGGGAAGTTTAAATTTAGGAATTATTTTATGAACTAAAGCTTTAACCATTTTTTGGGTCTTTTTTGTTTTATAAGGGAAAGTTTTTATTTAATTTGTAATGGTATTAATACAGACCAATAAGTACTGAAATTTTTTTGACTTTGGCATATGGGTAAAATTTAACTGTTAGTCTTCTCTGGGATAATGTCTTTTTTTTTGTCTTTTTGGAGAGGCCTTATGGTGGGCTAAGGGGTTATTTTTTTGGCACACTTTACGGGCTTTGACTACTTGTTGGATGGTTTTGAGATGTGGCCCTGTAAATAGGGATGTGGTCATCTTATGAGTACTTTTAATATCCATATGAGAAGTTTGGTGAAGGGTTTTAAGTATTTTTTATTGGCTGGCTTTAGGTATGAGTATCTTTTTTGTTGTTGTTGTTAGTCACCCAGAGGGGAGAAAATTATGTCCTCATGAAAGTCCCCATTTTGTTTTAGTTGGGGAATACTGGGGCTTAACTTTTTGAAGGGGGTTGTTTTATACCAGGGGTCCTTTTATGGGCATTTTTGGAGCAAAGTTTTGTCTGGCAGTAAGTTTGGCCTTAGTGTCTGGTGGTTTTTTGTTTGTTTGTTTTTGATGGCCTTGGCAGTGTAAGACTGTTACTTTTTTAGGTTTTTGTACTGTGTGTAGTGACTTTACGATTACGATTGTTTGTGGTATTTAATGGGTTTTTTTTAGAGGTTAGGAACTTTATTTTTATATTGTAGTATGTGTAGGTAGGACTAGATAAGTATACTTGTTATTTGTGTATTCATTTATTTATTTATTTATTTTTAGTTTTAAGGCTCGGGTAAGTGTCACTAGTTCTGTTAACTGAGTACTGGTCCCGGGGGAAGAGGCTTACTTTTAAGTACTGTTGTATTATTAACTATGGCATAGTCTGTTTTTTGTACCTTATTTTTTACAAAAGAATTTTTATTCAAGTACAGGTTAAGGTTAGGGTTAGCTAAGGGGACTTTTAGGAGATGTTTTTGGGTGGTGTAAGTCTGAGTTATAATTTGTTGGTAGTTATGTTTAATTGGTTCCTCATCCTCTGGGATAAAAGCGGCAGCGTTGAGGGCCGTACATGTGTGTATTTGAAATACTGATCCCTTAAGGAGTAGTGTCTGGTATTTGAGTAGGTGGTTATTTGTGAGTCACACACTTTTTTTAGTATTTAATATGTCGTTTACATTGTGAGTTGTCTAGACGGTGAGATTTTTTCCTTGTATTATTTTAATAGTCTTTAACATTAAGATGGCTATGTTGTAACCACCTGTAAATAGTGAGGCCAGTCTTTGGCTACTATATTAATTTTTTTATTTAGGTATGTTACTGGTTGTGGGGTTGTCCCGTGAGTTTGAGTGAGAACTTTAAGAGCTATGTCTGTTTTTTTGGCGACATATAACAAGAAATTTTGTCCTGTGGGGAGGCTCAGCGCTGGAGTTTGTACTAGAGCCTGTTTTAAAGTTTTGAAGGCTGTTTTTGTTTTTGGTTTTTATTTTATTAGATTGGTGTTTGTCTTTTGAGTTTTTTTTTTTTTTATTAGGGTATAGAGTGGCCTGGCCATTTTGCTGTATTTAAGAATTCACAGTTGGCAAAAGTCAGTGATTTTAAGGAACCCCCGTAACTGTTTCAATGTCGGCTCTAAGAGGTGTACCCATGCACCACAGATTGTACTTGAGAAGCCCCAAGGAAGGGGAAAGTCTATTTGGGGAGCAATGGAGGAAATGCTCTAAGGATTCTACTACCTACACGAAAATTACAGACCCGTCTTTAAATTGTCTTGATCTGGGGGACCATACACTATGGTGGGGAACTTGCCCTTTAAAATAGCCATCGAATGGTGACACCTGTCTAAACCCTGGAGGGCACCATGAACAGGGATTTTTGGGCACCACCCCAAGTATTTAAGACTTCTAAATAGGGAATCTTGATCCTGCCTAGCGGGAATAACCTTGCTTGCTAGATGAGGAAAGAAGTCTAGCAGGCGGACATTAAGACCCAGGAGGCAGGGGTCAGAAGATGTGGCGGTCTCATGCTCAGTAACCCTTGCAGGGGGAACCTCTGGTGGGGCCATTGTCTTAACCAGGAAATCTGGGAGACTAGAACATCAGCTGATAACTCCCCAGTGTCCTGTAGGACCGCCACGGAAAGTGAAAGCGTATGGACTGGATCCAGAGTAACCAACAGTCCCAGCCCCGGAGGGTCGGGGGTTGTTAGAGAGCGCTTTTTCAGACAGCCTGACACCCGTGTCTTTAGTCCAGCGGCCGCTAATCGCCTGTAAGTGGCCGTCAGGTGCCCGGTTTGGCCTCCGAATTCTAAGGAAGGACAGGACAGAATAGCAAGTGAAAGAGGTCCAATGGTACTCACCACGTGACGATCTACATGCCTTTCCTGGAGATCCTCCTGGCTGGCTCGCCAAAATGTAGCCAAAGGTTCTTGCCTTAGCCACGCCAAAGATTTGGTGTGGTGGCAGCCCGCGGTGAGAGAGAGACACGGATCGGACCAAGAGAAAAAAAGCTGTAGGCTTCACTGAGCAGAGTGATAGTATAAAGCTTCCACAGCGTGGAAGGGGTCCCAAGCAGGTAACCAGTGTTAGATTTTTTGATTACCTTTTACACTTTTTAAGGCGGGAAATACGTGTGGTGGGAAGATGTTACCAGAGCAAAAAACAAAGACAATTAACATGTCTTAGATCTTGAGGAAAACAGGAATTGTAACTTAGGTTTTATTTACTTTATAACCTTGTAGCAGCACAGCAAAGGAGACAGGATCTCACAGGATTTTACAAATTGTGTTTACAAGGAATTGGAATTGGGAGCATAAATAAGGTCTGCTGATCACAGAAAAACGGGCTTTTAACATTCTCTTTAGTTTTAGGGGAGGGGGAAGGGAGAGAGGGAGAGGACACAGAAAAGCTTACAGCAAAAGTTTTGCTATTTATAGCTTTCTTGAGAAAGAAAACACATACGCAAATTCTAATGTTAGGAATATTTTAAGCATATATCTTTAATATCATTTATCCAGGACCAAAGTAAGTCCTGTTGCAGGAAATGAGTGAGTTTCACAGCTTTCTGAGCCCCTACTCGACCTAGAAAGCCCAGCTATACCCTCCTCTCAGTTTCATATAAATTTTAGATTTTTTTTTCTCTGTGAAGAATGTCATTGATATTTTGACAGGGATTCCATGCATCTGTAGATTGCTTTGAGGAGTATAGACATTATTAACAATATTGTTTCCTCCAATCCATGAACAAGGAATAACTTTCCACTTTTTTGTGTCTTCCTCAATTTCTTTCATCAATGTTTTATAGTTTTCATTTTACAGGTATTTCACTTTTCTGGTTAATTCCTAAATATTTTATTTGATTTGTACCTATTATAAATGGGATTCCTTTCTTCATTTCATTTTCAGATTGTTTGTTGTTGGCACATATAATGATACTAATTTTTGTAGGTTGATTTTGTGTCCTGCAACATTAATACATTTGTTTATCAGTTCTAACAGGCTTTTTGTGGAGTCTTTAGATTTTTGCAAATATGAGATCATATCATCAGCAAACAAGGATAATTTGAGTATTTTCTTTCCAATTTGGATGCCTTTTATATCTTTCTCTTGTTAACCAGGACTTCAAGTACTATGTAGAATAACAGTAGTAAGAGTTTGAATCCTTGTCTTGTTCCTGAGCTTAGAGGAGACACTTTCAGATTTTTTTTCCCTGTCAGTATTGTATTAGCTTTTGTTGTTTTGTACATGGCTATTATTTGTTGAGGAATGTTTCTTCCATGACAATTTTCTGAGTGTTTATTATAAAGGGATGTTGAATTTTGTCAAATGCTTGTCCACCATGAATTGAAATAATCCTATGTTTCTTTTCCTTCATTCTCTTGATATGATGTATTATACTGATTGACTATGTATTTTTAACTGTCTTTTCTCTCGGGATAAATCTCACTTGGTTATGATGAATGCACTTTTTAATGAGTTGTTGAATTCAGTTCTCTAGAATTTCACTGAGGATTTCTGCATCAACAGTGGTAAGGTTTGGCTCTGTGTCCCCGCTCAAATTTCATGTTGAATTGTATGTAATTACCAGTGTTGAAGGAGGGGCCTGGTAGGAAGTGATCAGATCATGGGGCAGATTTCTCACTTTCTGTTCTCCTGATAGTCGGTTATCAGGAGATCTGGTTTTTTGAAAGTTTGTAGCACTTCCCCTTAGCCCCGTCTCTGTCCTGCTCTGCCATGTGAAGATCGTGCCTGTTTCCCCTTCACCTTCCACCATCATTGTAAGTTTCCTGAGGCCTCCTAAGCCATGCCTTCTATACAGCCTGTGGAACTGTGAGTCAATTAAACTTCTTTTCTCTATAAATTACCCCGTCTTAGATATGTCTTTACAGCTGTGTGAGAATAGACTAATACAAATATTAATCATGGATATTGCTTGTAAAATATTTCCTGTAGGTTTCTTTTTTGGATTTATCTTTTCCTGGTTTTCGTATCGTGTTAATATCAGTCTCATAGAATGAGTTTGGTATTCCTTTCTCCATTTTGGGGGATAGTTTCAGTAATAGTATTGTTTCTTCTTTAAATATTTGGTAAAAGTTCAGCAGTAAAGCCATTGTGTCCTGTGCTTTTCTTTGCTGGAGACATTTAATTACAGATTCAGTCTTTTATTTTTTATTGATCTGTTCAGGTTTCGGATTTTTTCGTGGTTCAATCTTGGTATGTTGCATGTATCTAGGAATTTATTCATTTCTTCTAGAATTTCCAATTTATTGGCTTACAGTTGCTCATAATATCCTCTAATGTCCCTTTGAGTTTCTGTAGTATCAGTTTTAATGTCTTTTTTATCTCAAAATTGTATTTATTTGGGTCTTCTATGTTTTTTCTTACTCTGACTAAAGGTTTGTTAATTTTGTTTATCTCTCAATAAAACCAACTTTTGATTGAGCAGAGTGGCTCACGCCTATAATCCCAGCACTTTGTGAGGCCGAGGCAGGCAGATCACTTGAGGCCAGGAGTTTGAGACCAGCCTGGCCAACATGGTGAAATCCCGTCTCTACTAAAAATACAAAAATTAGCTGGATGTGGTGTTTGCATGCCAGTAATCCCAGCTACTGAGAAGGCTAAGGCATGAGAATTGCTTGAACCTAGGAGGCAGAAGTTGCAGTGAGCTGAGATCATGCCACTGAACTCCAAACTTGGTGACAGAGTGAGACACTGTCAAAAGAAAAAAGAAAGAAAGAAAGAAAATAAGAGAAAAGATAAAAAAGGGAAGAAGGCCAACTTTTTGTTTCATCTACCTTTTGTATTGTTTTCTTTGTTTCAATTTCATTTATTTCTGCCATGATCTTTAATATTTCTTTTCTTCTACTAATTTTGGTCTTGGTTTGTTTTTGCTTCCTTAGTTCTTTAAGATGCACTGTTAGGTTGTTTATTTGAAGTTTTTCTACTTTTTTCATGTATAAAACTATAACCTTTCCTCTTAGTACTGCTTTCTCTGTATTCCATTGGTTTTGGTAGGTTTTGTTTCCATTGTTAATTGTTTCTAAAAATTTAATGTTCTCTCTATTTTTTTTTTCAGTTACCCACTGGTCATTTGGAGCATATTGTTTAATTTTCAAATGTTATAGGTTCCCAAATTCCTCTTGTTATTGATTTCTAGTTTTATTCTTCGGGGGCCAAAGATACTTGATATAATTTCAATGTTTAGAATTTTTTCACGCTTCTTTTGTGTTTTCATATATAATCTATCCTTAAGAATAATTCATATGCTCAGGAGAAGAATGTGTATTCTGCGGCTGTTGGATGAAATGATCTGTAAATATCTATAAAGTCCATTTTGCCTATAGTGCAAATTAAGTCCAATGTGTCTTTGTTGATTTACTGTGCAGATTATCTGTCCTATGCTGAAAATGGGGTGTTGAAGTCTCTAGGCATTATTGTATTGGTAACCATTTCTCTGTTTAACTCTATTAGTATTACATTATATATATATATATATCTGGGTGCTCCTGTGTTAGGTACATGTATACTTATAGTTGTTATGTGTTCTTGCTTAATTGGCCGCTTTATCATTATATAATGGTGTCCTTTGTCTTTTTGTAGTTTTTGTCTTTAAATCTGTGTTGTTTGAGATAATTTTAGTGGCTCCTGCTCTTTTTTGGTTTCCATTGGCATGGAATGTCTTTTTCCATCCCTTCATTTTCAGTCTATGTGTGTCTTCATAGGTGAAGTGTGTTTATTGTAGGCAACAGATGATTGGCCATATTGTTTTTATAGCCATTCAACCACTCTATGTCATTTTATTGGAGAGTTTAGTCCATTTGCATTCAAAGTTATTATTAATAAGTGGTGACTTATTTCTGTCATTTTTTTATTTGTGTTCTGTTTGTTTTGTGGTCTTTTCTTCTTTCTTTTCTTCATTTTTGTTTTCCATTTAGTGGAGTTAATTTTCTTTTGTGATATGTTTTGGTTTATTGTTTTTTCGTGTCTGTTGTACAGATTTTGATTTGACATTACTATGGTGCTTATTAATAATATTTTATAACCCATTATTTTAAAATAATAACTTCACTCTGACTGCATAAACAAACTAATAAACTGACAAAGAGAAAACTAGAAAACTAATAGAAAACTCTACACTTTAACTTATCCCCCTACTTTTTAACCTTTAATAGTTTCTATTTATATCTTATTGTACTGTGCATATATTGAAAAGTTGTTGTAGTTTTTTTTATTGGTTCATCATGTAGTTTTTCTACTCAAGATATGAGTAGTTTACACAGCACAGTAACAGTGTCACAATATCTATGTTTTCCTGTGTACTTACTGTTACCAGTGAGTTTTTACCTTCAGAAGATTTCTTATTGCTCATTAACATCCTATTCTTTCAGATTGAAGAATTCCTTTTAACATTTCTTATAGAACATGTTTAGTGTTAATAAAGTCCCTCGTCTTCTGTTTGTCTGTGAAATTCCTTCTTCTCCTTCATGTTTGAAGGATATTTCCACTGGATATTCTATCCAGTAATGTAAATGTGTCATGCCACTGTCCTGGCCTGTAAAGTTTTCACTGAAAGGTCTACTGTCAGAATTATTGGATCTCCATTGTATGTTATTTGTTTGTTTTCTTTTACTGCTTTTAGAATCCTTTTATTTTCTTTGACTTTTGGAAGTTTGATTATCAAATGCCATGAGGTGGTCTCCTTTGGGTTAAATCTTCTTGGTGTTATACAACTTTCTTGTATTTTAATATTGATATCTTTCTCTAGGTTTGGGAGGTCCTCTGTTATTATCTCTGTGAATAAACTTTCTACCCCATCTCTATCTCTACCAGCTTTTTAAGATCATTATCTCTTAGATTTGCCTGTTTGAGGCTATTTTATAGATCCTATAGGCATGCTTCATTGATTTTTATTCTTTTTATTTTGTCTCCTCTGACCGTGTAATTTCAAATAGCCAATCTTCAAGCTCAGTAATTTTTTTCTTTCGCTTAATCAATTCTGCTATTAAGGGAATCTGATTCACTCTTACATATGCCAGTTGCATTTTTCAGCTCCAGAATTTCTGCTTTATTTTTGAAAACTATCTTAATATCTTTGTTAAATTAATCTGATAGTGTTTTGAATTCCTTCTCTGTGTTATTGTGAATTTATTTGAGTTTCCTCAAAACAGTATTTTGAATTTTCTGTCTGAAATGTCACATATCTCTTATCTCTTCAGGGTTGGATGATGGTGCCTTTTACTTTTTTCATTTGGGGAGGTCATAATTTCCTTAATGTCCTTGATGCTTATGGATGTTTGTCAGTATTTGGGCATTGATGAATTGTGTATTTATTGTAATCTTCTAAGTCTGGGCTTGGAAAGGCTTTCCAGGTATTCAAAGAAACTTGGATGTTTTGATCTAAGTTTTTGATTATTGCAGCCTATCTGCATTAGGGGACACCCTACATCCAGTAACACTGTGGCTCTTGCATACTCATAGAGCTATCACCTTGGTGGTTATGGATAAAATCCAGAAGAACTCTCTTGATCACCAGGCAAATACTCTTTTTCTCTTCCCTTAGTTTCCCCATGACAAATGGAATCTCTCTATGTACTGAGCTGCCTGGAGAATGAGGAGGGTTAACACAAGCACAACTGTTACTGTGTTGGGTCAGACTTGAAGCCAACACAACACTCAGTCTTGCCCTAGGCCCATGGTAACACCTGCTTTGCTACCACCTATGTTTGCTCAAGGGCCTAGGATTCTACAACCATTAGATGGTGAAGCCACCCAGGCTTGTGTTTTTCTCTACAATGCAGCAAAATCCCTCTATTTCCAGGTGGGTCCAGAAATACCATCCAGGAGCCAGGGCCTGGAGTTGGAAACCTTAGGAATTTACCTGGTGCTTTATTTTTCTGCACCTGAGATGACACCCAAGCCACAAGATCAAGTGCTTTCCATGCTTGTTTCCCTTTTCCACAATGTATGTCACTGTCCCAGGCCCTCAGTGAGTACTGCCTGGCTACCACCGATGTTCCCTCAAGGCCCATGGCTCTTCATTCAGCTTGTGGTAAATGCTGCCCAGGCTGGATCTCTCCCTTCATGGCAGTGGGCTCCCCTCTGGCCTGGGGCAGGCTCAAAAATGTCATGCAAAAGCCAAGGCTTGTGATCAGAGATTCCAAGTGCCCACTTGTTGCTCCACCCCACTGTGGCTGAGCTGGTACCTAAGCTGCAAGACAAAGTCCCCTTTATGCTTCCCTCTCCTTTTCTCAAGAAGAAGAAATCCCTCACCAAAGCCATCATAGCTGGAATGTTCTGGGTCACATCTGAAGCAACATTTCTGAGTCTCACCCAAGGCTCACAGTGAGTACTGCTGGGGTACCACTGCTGCTTATTTAGGGCCCAAGAGCTCTTTAGTAAGTAGATGATGAATGCTGCCAGGACTGGGTTGTTCCCTTCAAGGCATCTGGTTCTCTTCTGGCAAAGGGTGGGTCTAGAAATGTGTTTTTAGGGGCTAAGGCCTGGAATGGTGGCCTTAGGCCTCTGGCTGGTGCCCTATCCTATTGTGGATGAGCTGGTATCCAAGTTGCAAGCTGAAGTTGTCCTTACTCTCTCCTCTTCTCAAGTGAAAGTACAGAGTCTCTCTAGGAGCTGCAAGCTGTGCTGCCTGGGGTTTGGGGAAGGGTGGCACAAGTACTCCCTTGGTCACGTGACTTGTTTCTCACTAGGTCATATTCCCCGTACTCTTCTGACTCTGAGCCCAGCACATTGCTAGGACTTGCCTAGGAATTGCAGTCCCTGTGGCCTATACTGTCTTTCAAGTTTCTTTAACAACCCAGAACCTTTTAGCCTATGGTGGTGAGGCTTGCCAGAACTCATGTTCTGACCACTGAGATGGGCAGTTCTCTTCTGGCTAAGGTTTCTCTAAGTGCTCTTCAGATGGGCACTGGCTGAGTTCTGCTTAGTGTTGCTTTCTGCTGTGACATGGGAGCACTGAATTTCAAAGCAAAGTCTCATAATCACTGCACTCTCTCTCCCCAAAGCACACAGATTGTCTTTCTATATCATGTGGATTCTGCTAAGGGGTGGTAAAGAGGTGGCATCAGAAATAAAAGACTATCTTCCATAATCTTTTCAGGGCCTCTTTCAGTGATGTGAAGTTAAAAATATGTACTGTGATCACTTGCTGGATTTTTGTTTCTTATGAGGGGGTATGTGTGTGTGTGTGGACAGCTTTTCAACTTGGTGTTCCCGTAGGGAGGACAATTGGTGGAGGATTTTGTTCAGGCATATTGCTCGACTTCCTTAGCAACTAATTTTTTCATAGAATATTCATAGCATATAAAAATTCTTCACAAATTAAAAAAAAGAACTCTAATTACTGACAAGCCATAAAAATAATACATAATTTTTAGCTTATAATGTGCTTGGAAGTATACTGTTATATCATTCAACCCTTTACAAACTGTGTTAGGCTTATAACATTATGAATTTTTATTTTATAAATAAGGAAACTGAGACTCAGAAAATAAATGATCAACTTGATTATAACACAAGCGCTTTCAGGGAGGTATGAAAATCAAATTTGAATGCAGAAATCTAATACACCAATGAAAAGGACTGATACCACACAAAGGATGTTCCCTAAACACAATAAAAACCTTATAAATTAATAACAAAAGAAAATCACAAATATTCACAAATTTGTGGAAATTACACAATACAATCATAAATAAACAACAGATGAAGCCATAAATCACAGGAAAAACTAGAAAATACCTTTGGATAAATAAAAATAAGCCACAGCATGCCAAAATTTAAGGGATGCAGCCAAAGCAGTAGTTAGAGGAAATGTATAGCTTCTGCCTATATTTAAAAAGGAAGGATAATATCAAATCAATACCCTAGATTTTTATCTTAAGAAATTAGGAAAAGTAGAATAAACTAAACCCAAATTTAGCAGATGAAAGGGAATAATAATAACTATTAGAGCAAAAATAAATGAAAAGAGAATAGGAAAACAATTGGTAAAAATGAGAGAAGACTAAAATTAGTGAGTTCAGGTATGAAAGAAAATATATCACTATTAATCTTACAGAAATAAATAGTATTTTAAGGGAATATTGTGCACAATTATATGCCAACAAATTAGATAACCTAGATTAAATATTCAAATACATAAGCTACCAAAATTTATTCAAAAACAAATAGAACTATGAACAGATCTGTAAAAATGAAGAGACTGAATTAGCAAATTCAGAAACCTCCCACAGAGAAAAGCATAGATCTACATGGTTTCCCTGATTACTTCTAACAAATATTTGAAGAAAAATTAATATCAATCCTAAACATTTTTTAAACTAGAAGAGATGAAACTTGAATTAATAAAATTGACAAAAATATCAAAAAATTATATGCCAATATACCTCATAGCTATAGATAGAAAATATTTAACAAAATATTAGAAAAATATAGTTCAACAATATATTAAAATAATTATACACCATAATCTAGTGAGATTTATTCCTAGAATGCAAGATTAGATTAACATCTGAAAATCAATTAATGTATAACACCGTATTAACCAAAGAGAGGGCAAAAATCACATGATTATAACAATAAACAGAAAAATCATTTTATAAAATTCAATAAATTTGCACAATAAAAACACTCAGCAAACTAGGACTAGAAGGGAACTTCCTCAACCTGGTGGATGGCATCTATAAAAAAATGGAAGTTAACATCATAATTAAAGAGGAAAGACTGAAAACATTGACCCTATGACCAGGCGGAGCAAGACTAGGATTTCTGCTCTCACTTTCCATTCAGCCTTGTACTGAAGGTAAGGACAAAATAAATAAAAGACATCAGATAAAGAAAGAAGTCAAGGTATTTCTACTTGCTGATAACACCAACTTGTATATAGAAAAACCCAGTAAATACACACATACAACTAACATTAATAAATTTAGGAAATTCATAGAGTACATTATCAGTATACAGAAATGAATTGTATTTCTATACAATAGCAACAAATAATTCAAAATTAAAATTAAGAATACAATTCTATTTACAATAGCATCAAAAAGGCATAGTGAAAAAATAAATGTTAAACTTGTATTCTAAAAGTGAAAAAAAACATTGTTGGAAAAAATTAAAGAATAGTTAAATGTGTGGAAAGATGCTCTATGTTCATAGAATGGAAGATGTAATACTGTTAGATACTGTTAAGATAGCAATATTTTCCCAATTGACTTTCAGATTCAATGCAGTTAATATCACAATTCTTTTTGTCTTTTTTTGCAGAAATTAACAAGACAATCTCTTTTTTGTAGATGATCAAATTATTTATTTATTTATAAATATGGTTAATTTATTTATAGGTATGGTTAATCATAAAATTTATATGAAAGTGCAAGGGATCCAGAATAAGCAAAACAATCTTGAAAATAAGAACAAAGTGGAAGACCCCCACTTATTAACCTCAAAATTTACTACTAAAGAAAGATTGTGGTACAGGCATAGTGGTAGACAATATAAATTAATGGATTAGATTTGAAAATCTAGAAATAACCCTAACATTTATGGTCAATTGATTTTCTTTCTTTCTTTCTTTCTTTCTTGTTTCTTTCTTTCTTTTTTTTAATTATACTTTAAGTTTTAGGGTATCTGCACATGGTCAATTGATTTTCAAGAGTGGTGCCAAGACAATTCGATGGGGGAAATGTTTTCTTCAATAAATGGTGCTAGAAAAAAACTGTATTTTCACAAGCATAAGAATGAAATTGAGCCTTTTCCTTACATCATATACAAAAATTAACCCAAAATAGATAATAGACCTGAATGTAAGGGCCAAAATTTTAAAAGTCTTAGAATAATATATAGATGTTAATTTTGGATAAGGCAATAGTTCTTAAATATGACTCCAAAAGTATAAAATAAATAAAAATTGATAAATTGTATTTCATCAAAATTTTAAAAATATTATTCTTTGGCTGGGTGCGGTGGCTCATGCCTGTAATCCTAGCACTTTGTGAGGCCGAGGTGGGTGGATCACCTGAGGTTGGGAGTTCGAGACCAGCCTGACCAACATGGAGAAACCCCGTCTCTACTAAAAATACAAAATTAGCCACGTGTGGTGGCACATGCCTGTAATCCCAGCTACTCAGGAGGCTGAGGCAGGAGAATCACTTGAACCCAGGAGGCAGCGGTTGTGGTGAGCCGAGATTGCGCCACTGCACTCCAGACTGGGCAACAAGGGTGAAACTCCGTCTCAAAAAAAAAAAAAAATCCTTCTTCAAAATCATCATGACATGCAAATCACTTATCTGATACATGTCTGTTATCCAAAATTTAGAAAGAACCTTTAAAACTCAAAAACAAAATTACATATAAGGCAATTAAAAATAGATGAATTTAAAGATGTTCAACATCACTTTAGAGACAGACAAAACTACAATGAATTACTACTTCACACCTGACTATAATAGCTATATTTTATGTTATATTATTTATGTATGAATAATGTCTGAAATACATGTTACATATGCAATTGTTACAATAACAAATGTTGACAAGGATGTGGAGAAATAGGAATCATTATACATTACTAGTGGGAATATAAAATGCTGCAGCCTTTTTTAAAAACATTATGGCAGTTTCATAGAATGTTTAATTTCAGAATTGCCATATAGCAAAACAATTCCCCTGTAAGTATATACCTAAGAGAAATAAAAACATACGATCATAAAAAACTTATACATAAATGTTCATAGCAAAGCTATCATTCAGAATAGCCAAAAAGTGGAACCAACCCAAATGTCCTTAGAAAGATGACAAAAACAAAATGTAATATATCCATACAATGGAATATTATTTGGTACTAAAAAGTAATAGAGTGATACATACTACAACATGGATGAACCTTGAAACCTCACTGGTTGAAAGAAGCTAAAAGCAAAACATCACATACTCTGTGTTCCCATTTACAGTTGGCCCTGCATATCTGTGGATTCTGCCATCTGTTAATTCAGCTAAGCATGGATTGAAACTGTAGTTAGGGCTATGATGGTCTTATTCATTCTGAACACATATAGACCTTTTTTTCTCATTATTCCATAAACAGTAAAATATAACAACTGTTTATGCAACACTTACACTGTATTAGGTATTATGAGTAATCTAGAGATTATTTAAAGTATATGGGAGGATGTGCATAGATTATATGCAAACACTATAACATTTTATATAAAGTACTAAATTATCCACAGATTTTAGTATCTTCAGTAGATCCTGAAAGCAATCCCCCACAGATGCTGAGGGATGGCTGTATATGAAATGTTCAGAACAGGTAAAGCCATAGAGTCAGAAAGTAGATTATTGATTACTAAGAGCTGTGGAGAGGGTCAGAAAAGGAATGATTGCTAAAGGCTAAGGAATTTCTTTTTGGGGTGGTGAAGATGTTCTGGAATTAGATAGTGGTGATGGTTGCACAGCTGTTTGAATATACTAAATTTGACTCAATTGTATACTTTTAAGGGTGAATTTTATGATATTTAAATTATAGCTCAATATGTTTTTATTTAAAAACAATATGTTGGGGATATGCACATAAAACATAATTTTTAAAATTTTAATACATTATAAATATGCAAATTATTGCTATTACTATAGCTAAATAAAGTACTCCAGAGTAAGTGGTTAACTTGAGGTAAGCAATTTAGTCTGGGTCATTATTGACCTAGTTTTGGGATGTGTGTTTAATGTGAAAAATTGTTGTGACAATGATTCTAACTTCAAATAAACTATTAAATAATGACTTGAGTGATAAAATACATAAAACGTGATTACTATGGTACTCAAAGTAGTGCAGTAAATATTCATAGACATTATAAATGCTGAAATTGGTAAAACTCTGACAGATAACAGACAAAAGTAAAATGTATCCCCCATGGTATAGATTTGGTGGCTATTGCAGTGTTAACAGAGGGTATCCATTAGTAACACTGTAAATTGTGGCATCTGTTTATTTCTCATTTGCCAGGACTCTATTTCTTCATGGTCTTCTACTTTATGGTTCACTATCTGTAGTGAAGGTATGTTTTTATAAATGATGAAAACCATCAATTACATTTACATTCCAGGCTACAGTTGTATGCTGCCTTAGTATTTTAAAATGGGCACCAGTCATTCAAAAGTTTTCTTACAGGACTATGGAATTGGTTTAGCATATTGGAGGTCAACTCACAAATTGCCTTAGTGTCAGAAACGTATCCACAAAAATGCCTTTAAACTCATGGAATTGGGCTACTGGACAAAAAGAATGTAATTCACTGCCATAAATAACCTTGGTAATAGGAGTAACTGTTAGTAAATTGCAACTGACAGCTGTGAAAATTCAATCCAGAGAGAAGCTACCTGGGGTAGTAAGGAAGCAAATTAGACTAGGTTTCAAGACACCTGGGTGCCAGTCGGGGTTCTGCCAATTACCAGTTGTGTGACTTAGATACTTCCCTTTCTTGCTGGCAGGGTCTACTTATCTGTCAAAGGAAGATTTTGAACTAAAGATTTCTGAGTTATTTCACAACTAAGAATACAAAATATGTTTTAAAAATATTATGTCACTTTCGAGTTGGTGGGTGCAGCGCACCAGCATGGCACATGTATACATATGTAACTTACCTGCACATTGCGCACATGTACCATAAAACCTAAAGTATAATAATAATAATAATAATAATAATAAAAGAAAAAAAATATTATGTCACTTTCTACAAAGGATGAGAAGGAGCAATGCCCTATACTACTCAGCATGACTTCCTTAAAAAATTAGAGAGAAAACTGGGAAAGAGGAATATTCTTCCTTCCCTTCCTTGACAAATTGTGATAGACCTGAGAAGGATTGTTAAAGAAAGAATTTGTAGACAGTCTTATGCTATCGCCACCGTGTCTTTCCCTCTCTCTTTTTCACTTTTTAAGGTGTAGTGCTGTCAAACTTCTGAGATGAAGAAAAGAGGTAAGCAAGACCTGCCCCTGGCAAAATTTTGAAATAAAATATTCGTCTCCGCTTCCTATATTGATCCTTTCTGGGGCTCTTTGTCATATCTCATCTTTTTTATTCTAGTGCCTCATCTTTTTCCAGCCCTCTTCCCAAGAAAAGCTCTAAGTTTGTTTTTCTGTTCTACTTCTAAGTCACTCTTGTTTATATTTTCAGCCTTGATTCTCATCATGGAAAGAAAAAACCTGACTCATGGCATCTTTAAGGGATAATATTCAGCTAGTATTCATGCGTATAATTCTATCAATAGCTGATAAAACTTGAAATACTTCTGCACTAGTTGGTAAATACCTACTTGTCTGAGCCCCCTACTATTGTATGGGCCACCAAGGCTCTTCTCCTGGAAAACTGGAACTCCCTAGGATATATCAACAATAGGGTAAATGCTTGTCAGATCAAATAAGTTTCAGAATCCAGATCTAGATTTATTTTCTATGCCAGATCATTTCTTTGAGTAAGTGTCTTCATCTCGCCTATGGTTAATTTTTTTTTTTAACTTTTAAGTTCAGGGGTACATGTACAGGATGTGAAGGTTTGTTACATAGGTAAACGTGAGTTATGGGGGTTTGTTGTACAGATTATTTCACTAACCAGGTGTAGTATCAATTAGTTATTTTTTTCTGATCCTCTCACTCCTCCCACCCTCCACTCTCCAATAGGTGCCAGTTTGCATTGTTCCCCTCTATGTGTCCATATGTTCTCATCATTTCGCTCCCACTTATAAGTGAGAACATGTTTTATTTGGTTTTCTGTCCCTGTGTTATTTTGCTGAGGATAATGGCCTCCAGCTTCATCCACATCCCTACAAAGAATATAATCCTGTTCCTTTTTTATTGCTGCAGAGTATTCCATGGTTTATATGTACCACATTTTCTTTATCCAGTCTATAACTGATGGGCATTTAGGTTGATTCTTTGTCTTTGCTATTGTGAATAGTGCTGCAGTGAACATATGTATGCATGTGACTTTATAATAGAACAATTTATATTCCTTTGAGTACATACCCAGTAATGGGATTGCTGAGTCAAATGGTATTTCTGTCTCTAGATTTTTGAGGAATCTCCACACTGTCTTCCACAATGCTTGAACTAATTTATACTTCCACCAACAGTGTAAACATGTTCTTTTTTCTCTGCACCCTCACCAGTATCTGTTATTTTGACTTATTAACAATAGCTATTCTGACTGGTGTGAAATGGTATCTCATTGTCATTTTGATTTGCATTTCTCTAATGAACAGTGATGTTGAACTTTTTTCCATATGATTGTTGGCTTCATGTATGTCTTCTTTTAAGAAGTGTCTGTTCATAACCTTTGTCCACATTTTAATGGGTTTTTTAAATTGTAAATTTGTTTAAGTTTTTCATAGATGCTGGATATTAAACCTTGGTCAGATACACAATTTGAAAAATTTTCTTCGATTCTGTAAGTTGTCTGTTTAGTCTGTTGATAGTTCCATTTGCTGTGCAGAAGCTCTTTAGTTTAACTAGGTCCCTGTTAATTTTTGCTTTTGGTGCAATTGCTTTTGGTGTCTTCATCATGAAATATTTGTCCTATTCAACACAGTATTGGAAGTTCTGGCCAGAGCACTCCAGCAAGAGAAAGAAATAAAGGGTATTCAAACAGGAAAAGAGGAAGCCAAATTGTCTCTGTTTACAGATGACATGATTATATATTTAGAAAACCTCATCATCTCAGCCCAAAATCTCCTTAAGCTGGTAAGCAACTTCAGCAGTCTCAGGATAAAAAAATCAATGTGCAAAAATCACAAGCATTCCTATACACCAATAACAGACAAACAGAGAGCCAAATCATGAGTGAACTCCCATTCACAATTGCAACTAAGAGAATAAAATACATAGGAATACAACTTACAAGGGATGTGAAGGACCTCTTCAAGGAGAACTATAAACCGTTTATCCAGGAAATAAGAGAGGACACAAACAAATGGAAAAACATTCCATACCCATGAATAGGAAGAATCAATATAATGCAAATGGCCATACTACCCAAAGTAATTTACAGATTTAATGCTATCCCCATCAAGCTGCCATTGACTTTCTTCACAGAATTGGAAAAAACTACTTTAAATTTCATATAGAACCAAAAAAGAGCCCGCACAGCCAAGACAATCCTAAGCCAAAAGAGCAAAGTTGGCGGCATCATGCTACCTGAATTCAAACTATACTACAAGGCTACAATAACCAAAACAGGCTGGAGCCAACAAGGCCGAATAGGAACAGCTCTGGACTACAGCTCCCAATGTGAGCAACACAGAAGATGGCTGATTTCTGCATTTCCATCTGAGCTTTGAAGAGAGCAGTGGTTCTCCCAGCACACAGCTGGAGATCTGAGAACAGGCAGACTGCCTCCTCAAGTGGGTCCCTGACACCTGACCCCTGAGCAGCCTAACAGGCACCCCCCCGTAGGGGCAGACTGACACCTCGCATGGCCAGCTACTCCTCTGAGACAAAACTTCCAGAGGAATGATCAGACAGAAGCATTCGTGGTTCAGCCACTGCTGCTGGTACCCAGGCAAACTGGGTCTGGAGTGGACCTCTAGCAAACTCCAACAGACCTGCAGCTGAGGGTCCTGTCTGTTAGAAGGAAAAATAACAAACAGAAAGGACATCCACACCAAAAACCCATCTGTACATCACCATCATCAAAGACCAAAAGTAGATAAAACCACAAAGATGGGGAAAAAACAGAGCAGAAAAACTGGAAACTCTAAAAAGCAGAGCACCTCTCCTCCTCCAAAGGAACACAGCTCCTCACCAGCAATGGAACAAAGCTGGACGGAGAATAACTTTGACGAGTTGAGAGAAGAAGGCTTCAGACGATCAAACTACTCCGAGCTACAGGAGGAAATTCAAACCAAAGGCAAAGAAGTTGAAACCTTGAAAAAAATTTAGAGGAATGTATAACTAGAATAACCAATACAGAGAAGTGCTTAAAGGAGCTGATGGAGCTGAAAGCCAAGGCTTGAGAACTATGGGAAGAATGCAGAAGCCTCAGGAGCCGATGCAATCAACTGGAAGAAAGGGTATCAGTGATGGAAGATCAAATGAATGAAATGGAGTGAGAAGGGAAGTTTAGAGAAAAAAGAATAAAAAGAAATGAGCAAAGCCTCCAAGAAACATGGGACTATGTGAAAAGACCAAATCTACGTCTGATTGGTGTACCTGAAAGTGACAGAGAGAATGCAACCAAGTTGGAAAACACTCTGCAGGATATTATTCAGGAGAACTTCCCCAATCTAGCAAGGCAGGCAAACATTCAAATTCAGGAAATACAGAGAATGCCACAAAGATACTCCTTGAGAAGAGCAACTCCAAGACACATAATTGTCAGATTCATCAAAGTTGAAATGAAGGAAAAAATGGTAAGGGCAGCCAGAGAGAGAGGTTGGGTTACCTACAAAGGGAAGCCCATCAGACTAACAGCGGATCTCTCGGCAGAAACTCTACAAGCCGGGAGACAGTGGAGACCAACATTCAACATTCTTAAAGACAAGAATTTTCAACCCAGAATTTCATATCCAGCCAAACTAAGCTTCATAAGTGAAGGAGAAATAAAATCCTTTACAGACAAGCAAATGTTGAGAGATTTTGTTGCCACCAGGCCTGCCCTAAAAGAGCTCCTGAAGGAAGCACTAAACATGGAAAGGAAAAACTGGTACCAGCCACTGCAAAATCATGCCAAATTGTAAAGACCATCAAGGCTAGGAAGAAACTGCATCAACTAACGAGCAAAATAGCCAGCTAACATCATAATGACAGGATCAAATTCTCACATAACAATATTAACTTTAAATGTAAATGGACTAAATGCTCCAATTAAAAGACACAGACTGGCAAATTGGATAAAGAGTCAAGATCCATCAGTGTGCTGTATTCCGGAAACCCATCTCACGTGCAGAGACACACATAGGCTCAAAATAGAAGGATGGAGGAAGATCTACCAAGCAAATGGAAAACAAAAAAAGGCAGGGGTTACAATCCTAGTCTCTGATAAAACAGACTTTAAGCCAACAAAGATCAAAAGAGACAAAGAAGGCCATTACATAATGGTAAAGGGATCAACTCAACAAGAAGAGCTAACTATCCTAAATATATATGCACCCAATACAGGAGCACCCAGATTCATAAAGCAAGTCCTGAGTGACCTACATAGAGACTTAGACACCCACACAATAATAATGGGAGAGTTTAACACCCCACTGTCAACATTAGACAGATCAACAAGACAGAAAGTTAACAAGGATACCCAGGAATTCAACTCAGCTCTGCACCAAGCAGACCTAATAGACATCTACAGAACTCTCCACCCCAAATCAACAGAATATACATTCTTTTCAGCACCACACCACACCTATTCCAAAATTGACCACATAGTTGGAAGTAAAGTACTCCTCAGCAAATGTAAAAGAACAGAAATTATAACAAACTGTCTCTCAGACCACAGTGCAATCAAACTAGAACCCAGGATTAAGAAACTCACTCAGAACTGCTCAACTACATGGAAACTGAACAACCTGCTCCTGAATGACTACTGGGTACAAAATGAAATGAAGGCAGAAATAAAGATGTTCTTTGAAAACAACGAGAACAAAGACACAACATACCAGAATCTCTGGGACACATTCAAAGCAGTGTGTAGAGGGAAATTTATAGCACTAAACGCCCACAAGAGAAAGCAGGAAAGATCCAAAATTAACACCCTAACATCACAATTAAAAGAACTAGAGAAGCAAGAGCAAACACATTCAAAAGCTAGCAGAAGGCAAGAAATAACTAAAATCAGAGCAGAACTGAAGGAAATAGAGACACAAAAAACCTTCAAAAAATTAATGAATCCAGGAGCTGGTTTTTTGAAAGGATCAACAAAATTGATAGACGGCTAGCAAGACTAATAAAGAAGAAAAGAGAGAAGAATGAAATAGATGCAATAAAAAATGATAAAGGGAATATCACCACCGATCCCACAGAAATACAAACTACCATGAGAGAATACTACAAACTCCTCTACGCAAATAAACTAGAAAATCTAGAAGAAATGGAAAAATTCCTCGACACATACACCCTCCCAAGACTAAACCAGGAAGAAGTGGACTCTCTGAATAGACCAATAACAGGCTCTGAAATTGTGGCAATAGTCAATAGCTTACCAACCAAAAAGAGTCCAGGACCGGATGGATTCACAGCCGAATTCAACCAGAGGTACAAGGAGGAACTGGTACCATTCCTTCTGAAACTATTCCAATCCAAAGAAAAAGAGGGAATCCTCCCTAACTCATTTTATGAAGCCAGCATCATCTGGATACCAAAGCCGGGCAGAGACACAACAAAAAAAGAGAATTTTAGACCAATATCCTTGATGAATATTGATGAAAAATCCTCAATAAAATACTGGCAAACTGAATCCGGCAAGCACATCAAAAAGCTTTTTCACCATGATCAAGTGGGCTTCATTCCTGGGATGCAAGGCTGGTTCAACATACACAAATCAATGAATGTAACCCAACATATAAACAGAAACAAAGACAAAAACCACATGATTATCTCCATAGATGCAGAAAAGGCCTTTGATAAAATTAAACAATGCTTCATGCTAAAAACTCTCAATAAATTAGGTATTGATGGGACGTATCTCAAAATAATAAGAGCTATCTATGACAAACCGACAGCCAATATCATACTCAATGGGCAAAAACTGGAAGCATTCCCTTTGAAAACTGGTACAAGACAGGGATACCCTCTCACACCACTCTTATTCAACATAGTGTTGGAAGTCCTGACCAGAGCAATCAGGCAGGAGAAGGAAATAAAGGACATTCAATGAGGAAAAGAGGAAGTCAAATTGTCCCTGTTTGCAGATGACATGATTGTATATCCAGAAAACCCTATCGTCTCAGCCCAAAATCTCCTTAAGCTGATAAGCAACTTCAGCAAAGTCTCAGGATACAAAATCAATGTACAAAAATCACAAGCATTCTTATACACCAATAACAGACAAACAGAGAGCCAAATCATGAGTGAACTCCCGTTCACAATTGCTTCAAAGAGAATAAAATACCTAGGGATCAAACTTACAAGGGATGTGAAGGACCTCTTCAAGGATAACTACAAACCACTGCTCAATGAAATAAAAGAGGATACAAACAAATGGAAGAACATTCCATGCTCATGTGTAGGAAGAATCAATATCATAAAAATGGCCACACTGCCCAAGGTAATTTATAGATTCAATGCCATCCCCATCAAGCTCCCAATGACTTTCTTCACAGAATTGGAAAAAACTACTTTAAAGTTCATATGGAACCAAAAAAGAGCCTGCATCATCAAGTCAATCCTAAGCCAAAAGAACAAAGCTGGAGGCATCACCTTACCTGACTTCAAACTATACTGCAAGGCTACAGTAACCAAAACAGCATGGCATTGGTACCAAAACAGAGATATAGACCAATGAAACAGAACAGAGCCCTCAGAAATAATGCCACATATCTACAACTATCTGATCTTTGACAAACCTGACAAAAACAAGCAATGGGGAAAGGATTCCCTATTTAATAAATGGTGCTGGGAAAGCTAGCTAGCCATAGCTGAAACTGGATCCTTCCTTACACCTTATACAAAAATTAATTCAAGATGGATTAAAGACTTGCATGTTAGACCTAAAACCATAAAAACCCTAGAAGAAAACCTAGGCAATACCATTCAGGACACAGGCATGGGCAAGGACTTCATGTCTAAAACATCAAAATCAATGGCAACAAAAGCCAAAATTGACAAATGGGATCTAATTCAACTGTAGAGCTTCTGCACAGCAAAAGAAACCACCATCAGAGTGAACAGGCAACCTACAAAATGGGAGAAAATTTTTGCAACCTCCTCATCTGACAAAGGGCTAATATCCAGAATCTACAATGAACTCAAACAAATTTACAAGAAAAAAACAAACAACCCCATCAAAAAGTGGGTGAAGGATATGAACAGACACTTCTCAAAAGAAGACGTCTATGCAGCCAAAAAGCACATGAAAAAATGCTCATCATCACTGGCCATCAGAGAAATGCAAATTAAAACCATAATGAGATACCATCTCACACCAGTTAGAATGGCAATCATTAAAAAGTCAGGAAACAACAGGTGCTGGACAGGATGTGGAGAAATAGGAACACTTTTACACTGTTGGTGGGACTGTAAACTAGTTCAACCATTGTGGAAGTCAGTGTGGCTATTCCTCAGGGATCTAGAACTAGAAATACCAGTTGATCCAGCCATCCCATTACTGGGTATATACACAAAGGACTATAAATCATGCTGCTATAAAGACACATGCACACGTATGTTTATTGTGGCACTATTCACAATAGCAAAGACTTGGAACCAACCCAAATGTCCAATAACGATGCACTGGATTAAGAAAATGTGGCACATATACACCATGGAATACTATGCAGCCATAAAAAATGATGAGTTCATGTTCTTTGTAGGGACATGGATGAAATTGGAAATCATCATTCTCAGCAAACTATTGCAAGGACAAAAAACCAAACACCGCATATTCTCACTCATAGGTGGGAATTGAACAATGAGAACACATGGACACAGGAAGGGGAACATCACACTCTGGGGACTGTTGTGGGGTGGGGGTAGGGGGGAGGGATAGCATTAGGAGATATCCCTAATGCTAAATGACGAGTTAATGGGTGTAGCACACCAGCATGGCACATGTATACATATGTAACTAACCTGCACATTGTGCACATGTACCCTAAAACTTAAAATATAATAATAATAAAATATAAAAAAATAAGTAAATAAAGAAAATAACAACCAAAACAGCATGGTACTGGTACCAAAACAGACCAATCAAACAGAAGAGAGGCCTCAGAAATAATCCCACACATCTACAAATATATGATCTTTGACAAACCTGAGAAAAACAAAAAATGGGGAAAGGATTTCCTTTTTAATAAATGGTGCTGGGAAAACTGGCTAGCCATATGCAGAAAGCTGAAACTGGATCCCTTCCTTACACCACCTTAAACAAAAATTAACTCAAGGCAGATTAAAGACTTAAACGTAAGAACTAAAACCATAAAAACCCTAGAAGAAAACCTAAGCAATGCCATTCAGGACATAGGCATGGGCAAAGACTTCATGACTAAAATACCAAAAACAACGGCGACAAAAGCCAAAATAGACAAATGGGATCTAATTAAACTAAAGAGCTTCTGCACAGCAAAAGAAACTATCATCCGAGTGAACAGGCAACCTACAGAACGGGAGAAAATTTTTGCAATCTATCCATCTGACAAATGACTAATATCCACAACCTGCAAAGAACTTAAAACAAATTTACAAGAAAAAAAACAACCCCATCAAAAAGTGGGTGAAGTGACCAGGCACTGTGGCTCACGCCTGTAATCCCAACACTTTGGGAGGCCGAGGGGGGCAGATCACAAGGTCAGGAAATCGAGACCATACTGGCTATCATGGTGAAACCCCATCCCTACCAAAAATACAAAAAATTAGCTGGGAGTGGTGGTGGGCTCCTGTAGTCCCAGCTACTTAGGAGGCTGAGGCAGGAGAATGGTGTGAACCTGGGAGGCGGAGCTTGCAGTGAGCAGAGACCACGCAACTGCACTCCAGTCTGGGTGACAGAGCGAGACTCCATCTCAAAAAAAAAAGAAAAAAAAGGATATGAACAGACACTTCTCATAAGAAGTCATTTATGCAGCCAACAAACATATGAAAAAATCTGATCACTTGTCATTAGAGAAATGCAAATCAAAACCACAATGAGATACCATCTCACGACAGTTAGAATGGTGATCATTATAAAGTCAGGAAACAACAGATGCTGGAGAGGATGTGGAGAAATATGAACGCTTTTACACTGTTGGTGGGATTGTAAATTAGTTCAACCATTATGGAAGACAGTGTGGCGATTCCTCAAGGATCTAGAAGTAGAAATACCATTTGATCCAGCAATCCCATTACTGGGTATATACCCAACGGATTATAAATCATTCTACTATAAAGACACATGTACACATATGTTTACTGCAGCACTGTTCACAATAGCAAAGACTTGGAACCAACCCAAATGCCTATCAATGATAGACTGGATAAGGAAAATGTGGCACATATACACGTGGAATACTATGCAGGATAGTATTCCATAGGAGAGTTAGCATTAGCAGAAACACCTAATGTAGATGACGGGTTGATGAGTGCAGCAAACCACCATGGCACGTGTATAACTGTATAACAATTCTGCACGTTCTGCACATGTACCCCAGAACTTAAAGTATAATTTAAAAAATGAGTTTCCTCAGTGACTTAGACATAAAGGTGCTCAAAAAATGTTTAGTTATTATTATTTTAGTAGTAGTAGCAGTAGTAGGAGCCATAACGTTTTACAACTTATAAAATACTTCTATATTCCTCTTCTTGTCTATAAGTTATATCACTTCCAAATTATCCAAGAAGATTGTTTGCTGGGAGCGATAGTTACAACCATCAGCAGAGCAATAATATATCCTAGAACTAAACTATAATAGTAAACATGCTTTATTTTCTAGAGGCAAAAGTCGTAGATTAAAACATTTTAACACACTGAGCATATCTTAATTGTGTTGAAAGTGCTTCTGGCAGCAAGTCAAGGAATATGCATCTTGGTTGCAACTCGGAGACAAAATTTGACCTTGAGAAAGCCGTTCAACTTTTCTCGGCTTCAGTTTTTCTATCCGGAAAATGAGTACAAAATAGCATGATATATAAGGTCTCTTCCAGCATTGAAAACACTTGAAGCACATGATAGGACTATCTGCCTATTATAGGGTGAATATTCAGAGGTTTGTTTTCTATGGAATGCCTAATATACAGAAGAATCAGCATGATGTTCTGGGGTATGAAGAGGGTTTTTAATGCTGTGAGGTGCTAGATTATGTGGATTTGACATCACCTTTTTAATTTATCTTAGGCACAGGGCTAATGTTGTTTCATAACTGGAATTCTGGAAATGAAATGGGTCTCTCCTATTGTCATTTTCTGGATGTCAATAAGAAAACTGTCTCTTTAGGGGACATGCCCAAAATAAAATACCTCAAGATAGAAAAGGTCCTACATACGGACAGTTTATAACAATAACCCACACAAACAGTGGTATTTTTTAAAAGTTTTTAAAATATATTGTCTCATTTTTATAACAATTAAGCAAGCTTAGTCTCACGTTTACATTTTACACAGGAGGAAGTTAATTGTTCAAAGATTACCCAACTAAGAGGTACTGGAACCAAGATTGAAGTTTTATTTTTTTACTTTGATTGAACTTTTATTTCTATTTTATGTCTAGTGATTATGTTGAGATTTTTGAAAAAACTAAGGAAAGCTTTCTGAGGCACTTTTGACACAAGATATTTCTAACACCTAGTGACTGGAGTTTCTGAGCATTGAAGCTCCTTGAAGTTTCCTTAAAGACATTTATTATCTTTGAAGAACAGCAGCTACTACGTTCTTACTAAGTAATGTGTAGAATCATGAAGAGTACCCATTTGAAGACTATTCTCCAATGGACAGGAGATTAAAATGAAGGCTTTGAGACCTTAATGAAGCCCAATTTTTCCCCATTTTTATGTCCTCAATTAGTTTCATAGGCAGCTAATTTCACCTTCAAAACAAGGTACACCTGGGTAATTTTGCCGTCAAATCTCCTAGCAGATGCTGTTAACCGCTTGTGTCTGCAATTAGTCCTATACAGCAATAATTACCAAATAAACATGACTGGCTTTAATAAAATTTGGTGGGCCAAAATTTTAAAGTGAAGTAGGCTACTTTATGACTTAATTGGAGCCAACTGTAGACTGATAAGGATAGTAGGCAACATTTACATAGAACTTATCACTTTACAGAGTGCTTTTAAATAAATTGACTTATTTATTTTTTATAAAATTTTGTTAGGTTACATTATCATTATTATTTTTGAATTAAGAAAACATAAGATTATAGATTTGATACAGTTTATTCAACTAACATGGATAAGAGTGGATATGTAAGACAAAACCCTAGTTTCTTCCTCCTAATCCTGACTTTTTACTACAAAATGCTACTTCTCTTAATTTTTCTTAAAAACGTTTCAGTTGAGCCTTTAAAGATTATATTTATTCGTATAAATATATTTATCATTATATTTATTCGTTTATTTGCTTACTTCTTTATTAAAGAAATTTTATTAAATTTGAAGTCCAGGCAAAAGTTCTGGAATGATAATAGAGATTTGGGGGTTATTAGCTTATAAATGGTATTTGAGATCATCTTGTTGAATTATGTTGCCTAAAAACATGTAGAATGATAAGAGTTGTTAAGTAGAAGATGAATCACTGGGGAATAATTACTCTTTTTTAAAAAAAATACATAATTATGATACATTTATCAAAATAGATAAATTAACATTGGTATAATCCTGATGATAAAACTATTGGCTTGATATGGATTTCACTTGGTTGTTTTTACAATTGTCTTTTTGCTGCTGCAAGATTCAATCTAGGATACCTATCACATTGCTTTTATCATGTTTACTTAGCCTCCTTTGTTCTGTGACAGTTTGTGTATCTTTCCTTATTATGTTCCTGATACTTGAAAAGTGAATTTCGGAGTATTTCTCGGTTTGAGTTCGACTGATGCTTTCTCATAATTACATTGGGATTGTGGGTTTCGGAGAAAAGTACCACAGAGATGAAGTGCCTTCTCATTATGTATTATCAGAGATTATGTGATATTAACATGATTTGTCACCAGTGATGCTAACCTTGATCATTTAAGCTGTTATCTGTTAAGTTTCTTCACGGTAAAACTATGTTTTCTTTCCCATACGCTATTCTTTGGAAGTAAGTAACTAAGTTAATCCACACTCAAAAGAAGGGAAGTCGAGCTTACCTCTTGGAAGGAAGAGAATCAAAGAATGTGTGGACATATGTTAAAACTACCACAGTAACTAGTAATTATTTTGAGGGGGATACTTTGAGGTTATGCACATATCTTATTTCTACTTAAAGTTTTACCCACTAATTTTTATTATTCACCAATGTATGTTGGCTGCAGCAAATATTATTATGGTGTTTTAATGATACTTTCTAATTATCTCATTAATTTTACATGAACTATTTGTAATGTTCTGTAAGGAAGGTTTGCTTTATTTATTGATTGCTTATTTACACTATGATTTTAAAGATATTTATTTTAATCTTTGATTACAACCAACACTAGTGCTATTTTTTAGCTCGAATTATTTCAACTTTAGACATTAGGATACATTTCCATTTGACTTCTGGAAACTTTTCAGGAATAACTACACTTAAGAAATACTATTTAAGGGAGTTATGCCTATGAAAGTGGCTGAGGAGAACTTGTAAGAAAGAAGAGTATCCAGGAAAGTTGATGTCATGTGAACAAAGAGAAAGAGTTTCAACAGTTAGTGATTGATTGACAGAGCCAAATAGAGAAAAAAATCCAATACAATAATAGGTTGAAAGTAACTACTTGATGTAACCAGAACTTATTTGTGACTTTAGTAAACAGAGTGATGGAGGTAAAAACAACTTGGAATTGATTATGATAATAAGAAGTTAGAAATGATAAGAATAAAATTTGTTAAAATGAGAAGAGATAGCTAAATATGGTATTTAGAAGTACTTGATAGAAAGAAACAGAGTTAATAGAGGTGATTATGGGATTGGAGACAGTTATATAAATTTAATGCTGCAAAACTAGCAGAGGAAGAGATGTTGACTGTGGGGGTGAAAGGAGAGTTACTTGATGGAGATATGCCTAGGAATTTGGGAGAATATATACAAAAGGATACAGATGGAACAATTAGCTCTAGACAAGAATAAGGAAAGTTTATCTTCTAAGACTAGAATAAAAGGTGGGGTAACATTGAAGAGGGATGCATGAAGCTTTAGCAATTGCACATGAGATGATTGAGGTAGATTACATCTGATGGCATTTGTTTTCATTGAAATAGAAGTTAAGGACATATGCTGAAAGGGTGAAGGACACATGCCAGGAGCACCACAGAAAGGTTTAAAATATCAATTGAGAAAAACTTACGTAGGTGAACTAAAAGTAAATTCCTCCGTGGTCAAGCCTTTTGATGAGTTCTCATCCTTGACCGACATTTTGATTGATGCTTTGGAGAGATCATGAAGCAAAGGAATAAACTAAGCATTGTCTAGATTTCTATCTCAAAAGATAAGAAATGTGTATTGTTTTAAGCCAACAAATTTAATTTTTATTTTTCTTAAAAAAACAAAACAGCCGTAGTGAGATATTGTTTACATACCATAAAATTTACTCATGTATGTTGATTTTTAAAGTAAATATTTATAACTGTAAATTATTCAAATTCAGCCCATATGTATTCAGGTAGAAGAGTGAACATCGTTGAGCTTGCTTAACTCTGGATTACTAATATGGCCGAAGACCCTGGATGATACATTTATTAAGGTGGCATTCATAAAATTTTATGAGGAATTCATAAAGTTCCTCTAACCCTGAGTGTCTTGGGTTATTAGTAGTAAACCATTAAATTGCAGAGTAATTTTTTATGCAGCAAGAGATACCTAATGTACTTGGATAATTTTCTTGGCTTGAGGGAAATTTCTGGGGAGCACTGCAGCTGAGAGCTGTCAGTAGAAAACAGGCCTAGAAGGTGATGAAACTAATGTGATGTTCCTGAGGAGACAGAGCACCATGGTCTTTACTATACTATGATATAGGAATTTAGGATTTAAGAAATATACCAAAAATATAAAGATCCAAAGTGTAACTTGGGTTAGATATTCTAACCTTAATAGAAAGTTAGGTTCACTGAAATCAGGTAATGCAATGAATTGTGAGATTTCATATTAAATATGTCTTCTTCATGGATGTTATTAACTAGGAATATGACAGCAATTGACTGGAGATAAAGGGTGTTAACTAGATTTTTCAAAATTCAGTGCATGAATGGGAGTTTCCAGGAATAAAGGAAAATATGAGAAAAAATAGAAAATTGTGTAGCCAGTTAGTTTATCTCAAACGGGGATAAGCCTTTAAAATAGTAGAAATGTAACAGATTCATAACTTGTAAGTAGCCCTGAGAGAATAAGAAAATATCAACACCATTCTTGGCTTCATGCAACATAATAAATAGACTCATTCAAGAGTGCATTCAGAAAAATACACTGTACAAGGAGAGAAAAATCAAATTTTCAGTTAAAGCAAGTGGGTGAAGTACTCTGAATAGAGAATGAGATATAGAACTTTTAATGATAGCCTGAATGTGTGTGTCCATGCGTGCATGTGTGTGCGTCTTGTAATGGGAGTGTGGATGGTATGTATGTGTGGAGGGGGGTGCTATAATTACTGGGAGGAACAGAAATAAACTCAAAACTGAGAGGGGATATGAGTTTGAAAGGCTATGGGAAATTTGAGAGTGCCTTTCATGAAATTACATTGATGAAAGACCTAAATAAAACACACTGATCTCAAAAAGTCCCAACTTTGGCATAAGTAATTTGATACTTTTGACACTTTGGTACTATCTTTTAACCAACAATATTTGGCATATTGAGAGCATATGTTCAGGAGACTGGCTCCAGTGTTGGTGCCTATGGAGGCCAACATTTTGAGTCATAGCAATATTCTAGTAACTCTCTGTTTCTCAGGGGACATAACGGCATTAATAGAGAGAAAATAGTACCAAAGGCCTCTATCTTATACCCTTTCTGTTTTTACTTTTATTTTTCAAACACACACACATGCATATTAGAGAAAGATGGTGTATTAGTCAGGGTTCTCTAGAGGGACAGAACTAATGGAATATATACATATATATGTATATATATATGTGTATATATATGTGTGTATATGTATATATATGTATATATGTATATATGTATATATGTATATATGTATATATGTATATATGTATATATATGTATATATGTGTATATGTATATGTATGTATATATGTATATATACGTATATATGTATATATGTATATATGTATATGTATGTATATATGTATATGTATATGTATGTATATATGTATATATATGTATATATGTATATATATATATATATATATATATATAGAGAGAGAGAGAGAGAGAGAGAGAGAGAGAGGAGTTTATTAAGTATTAACTCATATGATTACAAGGTCCCACAATAGGCCATCTGCAGGCTGAGAAGAAAGGAGAGCAAGTCCAAGTTCCAAAACTGAAGAACTTGGACTCCAGTGTTCCAGGGCAGGAAGCATCCAGTACAGGAGAAAGATGTAGGCTGGGAGGCTAGGCCAGTCTCTCTTTTCATATTTTTCTGCCTGCTTATATTCTAGCCATGCTGGCAGCTGGTTAGATTGTGCCTACCCAGATTAAGGGTGGGTCTGCCTTTCCCAGCCCACTGACTCAAATGTTAATCTCCTTTGGCAACACCTTCACAGACACAACAAGGAACAATAATTTGTATCCAATCAAGTTCACACTCAGTATTAATCATCACAAATGGCCAGGGCTATTTTTTCTTAGAGTGTTACCCACACCACTGAAAAGAGAATCAAAAGCATGGGACTCATGATAATGTCTCTGGGAAAATACAGTTATTACGTGGAAATGTATTTCCCAATTCTTCACGTTTCCATGTGAAAATAGTTCTTTTTAAATACTTCAGTATTCTCTCAGCTTCCTCCACCCTTGACTTCTCACTAAGTTATTTATAAAATTTATTAGTTTGAGTAAAAAAATTAAATGTACAGGATTCAAGTTTTTCTTCTATTGTCTTTGAAGTACTGGTAGCCCACAAGAAGCACACATGCTTGCCCGTTCCGTGCCATTGTGCAAATTTATTGCGGTAAGCTCTTCCCTGAAGCAGGAAGCCTACAGCTCAATTCAAGGAAGCATTTAATTCAATTCAAGTGAAGCATTTCAATTCAGAAAAGGGTTCAAAATCAATTTGGCCAGATCTAAGCCATATCCTACAATGGAATTGTGTAGGTGGTGTGTTCACCTCTCTGACCCCTATGTCTATCTCTCATTTTGTCATCAGATGACACCTAGTTTATGATGGGAAGCTCAGGTTGTACAGTAACTTGGTGGCCCATGGTTAAGAGCCCATTTCTCTATACAGGCCCAGTAACAGGCCAGGAACTATTGTACATAAAAAGAGTAGTTATCTACAGAGGATGACGAGGCTTTGTCTCAATATCCTAGGAGGCAACACTGAGATTTACCTATAGGTGCCTGATAAAGGATCCAAACAGCATCTCTATTTGCCTTTGACATGGTCAAGCACAATTGAGTCTTCTTCTTTCTTCTTCTTCTTCTTTTTCTTTTTCTTTTTTTTTTCTTTTTGACGGATTTTTGGTCTTGTTGCTCAGGCTGGAGTGCAGTGGCATGATCTCGGCTCATTGCAACCTCCAGCTCTGGGTGCAAGCTATTCTCCTGCATCAGCCTTCCGAGTAGCTGGGATTACAGGTGCCTGCCACCACACCCAGCTAGATTTTTGTATTTTTAGTGGAGACGGGTTTTCACCATGTTGCCCAGGCTGGTCTTGAACTCCTGACCTCAGGTGATTCACCTGCCTCCCAAAGTGCTGGGATTACAGGTGTGAGCCACCGTGCTTGGCCCAACTCTTCTTGATCATACGAACCAAGTAGCAGTACGGTTTGCATAGCAGCCTGGATATTTTGCAGAGCCTTATTTTGTTTTGGCCCCCACTGAAAACTAGTAGCTTTTTGGTTTACTCAGTGGATGGGTTCAATGTCACCATAGCCATAGCCAATTATCTCTACCATGATAAGTCACTGCTCAAATATTCTAATTAGGAACCACCATGTGGCCCCTGGAATTCAAGGAAATCTATCACAGTAGCCATCTGACATTGAGAAGATGTGTTATTTTTTTCCACATCTTTTCCTCGAGAGGAGATATTCTGGTAGTGGACTTAAAAGGAATCCCTCAAGTTTGCTTTTACATTTATTTTTATTACTTTCTCTTCTTACTTTTAGCAGTAGGAAAATATTAGAAGTACACTGGTGAATCTGACTGTTGGTCTGCTAATATCCAGAATCTACAATGAACTCAAACAAATTTACAAGGAAAAAACAAACAACCCCATCAAAAAGTGGGCAAAGGATATGAACAGACACTTCTCAAAAGAAGACATTTATGTAGCCAAAAAACACATGAAAAAGTGCTCATCATCACTGGCCATCAGAGAAATGCAAATCAAAACCACAATGAGATACCATCTCACACCAGTTAGAATGGCAATCATTAAAAAGTCAGGAAACAACAGGTGCTGGAGAGGATGTGGAGAAATAGGAATACTTTTACACTGTTGGTGGGACTGTAAACTAGTTCAACCATTGTGGAAGTCAGATGGCAATTCCTCAGGGATCTAGAACTAGAAATACCATTTGACCCAGCCATCCCATTACTGGGTATATACCCAAAGGATTATAAATCATGCTGCTATAAAGACACATGCACACATATGTTTATTGTGTCACTATTCACAATAGCAAAGACTTGGAACCAACCCAAATGTCCAACAAGGATAGACTGGATTAAGAAAATGTGGCACATATACACCATGGAATACTATGCAGCCATAAAAAATGACGAGTTCATGTCCTTTGTAGGGACATGGATGAAGCTGGAAACCATCATTCTCAGCAAACTATTGCAAGGACAAAAAACCAAACACTGCATGTTCTCACTCATAGGTGGGAATTGAACAATGAGAACACATGGACACAGGAAGGGGAACATCACACTCCGGGGACTGTTGTGGGGTGGGGGAGGGGGCAGGGATAGCATTAGGAGATATACCTAATGTAAATGAGGAGTTAATGGGTGCAGCACACCAGCATGGCACATGTATACATATGTAACTAACCTGCACATTGTGCACATGTACCCTAAAACTTAAAGTATAATAATAATAAAATTTTTAAAAAAGGAAGTACATTGGAGCAACACATTATTAGGAAGCAGAAGTTTAGCATACAAGCATATATATAAGGTAATTACAGGCCCTCACAACTTTTCTCTCTGGCCCAAATAATTTTGTGTGCTTATGCATTAACTTAAACAAATTTTAGTCTAGATGTTTCAATTTCAAAAGAAATAAAGTAAATAAAATTAGAAACATGGAAACAGAAGGGAAAAAACCACTTTAATTTGCACTATTTTCTACCTTAAATTTTTTATCTATCTATAATCTATCTATATTTTAACATATGTAACTAATTTTTTATTAAGCTAAATTCAAAGACACAGTGCTTGAACATATTCTCTGAAGAATCACCTGACCAAATGCAGCTGTTATGTAACCAACGTCCTTGGAATCAAGTGAAAGGCATATATTAATCTTTCAAATATTTTGCACTTAACGGCAATTCGTGATCGGTTACATGTCTCATGTTCTGCTGAGAATCATTTTTGAATATAATAACATTTTTTGTTATTGAAAGATAATCTCATTTTTTTACAAATTAAAGGGTAAAATAATTTTTAATCTTTTGTCCAAAATAACTATCAGAACACTTCGTGTAATACTATGACTATATATCAAATGTGTCCCTAGACAATCTATAATTTGGAGACTACCATTTGAATATTAATACTACAAGCAAAAGTTAGTGAAGTGATGGTTTCATTGGGTGGAATTTGGTGGCCAAATTTGAAAAAAATAGTAAATTCTAAAGTAGAGAAATTGATTAAATAAATAACCTAATGTACACTACTGAAGCACTGCCTCTGGTAAAGGTTAGGGTGTTAACTACTGTGGGACTCCAAACTTCTCCAAAATATGTCAGCCCACAAAGACAGAGTTTGTTTTCAAACCATTCCAGACTAATAAAAAGGAAGTCATGTTTTTTAGGCTGGTGAGTTCTTTAGGTGAATTTCTACAAGCAACACCTGGAGCTTCTGACATCTTAGAAATTCAATGCTCTGAGTAGTTGGCTAGCCTGGGGTCGGGGTTGACTTGCTTCATCTTTAAATTTCCAAAATTGTGTACCAAACTTTCTTGGAAAGAACACTGTATGTAGCAGGGCAGCAAACAAGCCAACATGTGCCCAGTGAGGTGGATAGTGAAAGATGACTTTCAGTTGTAAACATCTTAAGTATTGAATTGGAAGCTTAGAATATTTCCTTAAAACAGATCTTGTTCCTGTCATATTCCAATATTTTAATCATGTGACATTTCCTTTTTTTCTTTAAGAATCATTTGTCCCATTACTTTCCAATATACTATGTGCATATGTCATTAATGTGGGTGATTTATAAAAGTAAAACTTAATGAGAAACATTTCTTACCAAAATACAGTCTAAATTTTACTGTTCAGATTGTCTCTACCTCTAGGCAAATAAATGTTTTATGAGAGAGAATGCTTCTTTAGGCAATGTCATTCTCCCAGACTCCACCTGTTGGAATTTATTTGTATTTTATGGCCCAGATTAAATTTCAATTATTCCATGAAATTCTACCTGATAGGTTCTTGCTTTCTCTCCACCATTCCTATCCCATATAGCTAACTCTATGGCAGCTACTAGAGTTTTTGTATACTAGATTAATAGAACTAGAAGATATTGCTAATTGATATATTTTCTAAGCTCATACTGTATACTATTCATTTTACCTATATTAAATACATGGGACACACATTTAAATACATTAGACATAGTACAGTATTATTCATATTTAAAAAAACAAAAAAAAGAAATCCATAGACGTTAAGAAACTTTATGAAACATCACAGAGCTTGTATGCCATGTTACCTGGATTTAAATCTAAAATGCTCATGTCCTTTATCTTATTCCATATTTATCAAATTATATTTCAGTATGCTCTGGGTACATAGAGGATGAATATTTTACCAAATAGAGGGAAGAAAATAAGTTTATCAGTGGAGTTTTTCTGGAAGTTGAGAAATGTACAGACTTATTAAGGGGCTATATTGTTTCACAGTCATCCTTGGATATCCTGCAATGTCTAACACAATATCTTGTGAGTAGCAGGTGCTTAATAAATACTCTCTGACTCAGATCAAAAGGTGCTGTTTTTCTCCCCCTGTTTTTCACAGAGATGTTTGAAGTTTTGTTTCCATTTGAGCATTTCCCTATATACATTGATTAATATGCATTTTCAGTCTTGTAGAAAATGCCAACTGAGGTTAACAACTGCCCCAGTTGTTATCTTTGTACCCCCAAGCAACTCAAGTAACCTGTTGTAGATATAGTCAATTGGCACTCAGTATTCATCCCAACCACTTTCTAGTGTGCAATCCTATATTACAGAGGCTGGAAATTTAAAAATAATTTATAAACAACAGTAAGAAAGCACTACCTATTAGACTGAAAATTGAGAATTAACAATTACTGACAAGAATGTAGACAGTAATCCTTATTTTTTTTTTTGTGGGAATGTAAAATGGTATGGCTACATTAGAAGGCAATTTGGCAGTTTCTTATAAATTCAACATTATCTTACCACATGACCCAACAGTCCCACTCTCCTATGTATTTATGTAAGGTAACTGAAAACTTAAGTCTACAAAAAAACTGCAAATAAAACCTATTAGTAGTATTTTTATTCTTTATTACCAAAAACTGGAAGCAACCAGGATATCCTTTAGTAGGTGAGTGAAATTGGAGGTATTGAATACTATTCAATAATAAACAGGAATGAACTATCTATGAAATGGACTGCCAATGAGTAATAAAAAAGAATAAACTATCAATCCATATAAAAATCACTGAATCTTAAATGCATATTTCTAAGTAAAAAAAGACAGTCTGAAAATTCTACATTCTCTATGATTTCATTCATGTCATTCTGGAAAAGGCAAAACTATAGAAAGTGAAAACAAATTAGTTGTTACCAAGCATTTGAGGAAGAGAAAATGTAATACAGAAGGAAGTATAGGAGATTTTTTGAAGTAGGAGGATGAGTCTTTGTGAAAGAGTGCAGGTATATTTATTATAATATGTATTTGTCAAAACCTATGGACTTTTATAGCACCATATTGTGAAACTTAATGTAAGTAAATTCTTGAAAAAATCAATTAGGAGTTCAGGAGATACTAAGATTGAATGTGGACTTCAACAAAAGTATCTACATATGTATAATACAACTGTATGAAACAAGCTCTGTGAAGGACTTGGAGGAAAACAGGTACTGAGCTAAGTAACTTTGAAAGTCAATAAAAACTAAAAATTAAAAATAAAAGAAACTGTACATAAGCAGTGTAGTCTAGGTTGTAAAGTTGTTTCTCACAGATGTATGGATTAACAACTCTGAAACCAATATATATTTATACTATAATTTAACATGTAAGCAAATGTCTGGACGATGGTAGACATGCCGTTTATTGCTATTGGACTAAGAGTTTACATATACGCAAGGTTGGTGACTAGAATGATATATGTGCTAATGGTTTAGAGTTGGAGACATTATGTTTAGCGTAACAGAGATACAGATAATTACACATATAAATATTTATAGATACATTTATAGACACAAGTATGTTCATATACTCATATGTAAATATTTCCTTCTGTGTCAGCTGAGAGGTCCTAGAAGCAACTGCACACCAATATTAACTGCCACATCTAGCACATGGATACTGGTTTTTAATACTAAAAGAAATTGAAGACATAAAATCAGAAAGACGGTGGAACTGGATGTCTCAGGCTCCCTTTCTCACGAAGAAAGTTCAACTGCTGACTATCCACACACCATAACATCCTTTAAAAAACCCCAATACTTGGAAACAAGCCTAAGATAACCACATTCTTCACAGAAATGAGTGAATTCCAAATTAGACCATGTCACCCATCCTTCTCCCTCAAGTTGGAATAAAACCAAATGGAGAGAATTTTCCTGGGTGCTTAGTATCTACAGGAGGAAATGAAAACTGAAGACAGTTATCTAGTTTCCCTAACACTCCAAGACACTTCCCAGAAATCCCAGTCTAATCTCATTTCGGTAAATACTCTAGAAGAAGTAGCACTAAAGGAAACACTAGAAAAAAATGGCATCACTAAGCTGCCTGGAATAAGACAGAAACAAAGAAAGATGGCACAGGTCATAGTGACCTATGCATGGATCTTGATGGTACATCTGTATTTTTGTTAGCTATAATGCCTGATGGCAGGTACCAACTAACCTCGAAGGTCACCTGCAAAACTGAACTGGTCACCTTCAGAAGCACAGTGAGAAATTTGACCAAGCTTGAGTACTTAGACTGCTAGTCTACACACCCAGCCTAAGGACTCACCCCAATGACCACTCAAGCATGAAGACACCCACCTCTTACCATTATTAAGAAATGTAAGCGCTAGACCTGTTTGATCCAGGAAGTCAAGCAGTGGCTTCACCCAGCAAAAAAAAGTCCTCTCAACAGCTCTGTCCAGGCAGGGAAACAGAAGAAAAGGATATAGATCGGCTTGACCTGGGGTGTCAAGCGGCTACAATCAGCCAAAAAGTTACCCAACAATTTCACCCAGATAGGGATATTTTCATCTATGTTCATTTTGGAGATTCACAGAGACTAGACATGCTTTACCCAGGAAGGTAAACAGAAACTCAACTCAGCTAAAAGTCTACACCATAGCTCCATCCTGACAGGAATGCAATTCTCAATTGTGCATTTTTAAGGAGCATAGCCCCTGGCCTTACCTTTACTGAGCAGCAACCTCTGCTTAACCTTAGAGCCCAGCCTGCAGTACTGCCCAACTACAAATCTCAGATAGCCAAATGGCCCAGCTGGGGAAGGTTTCCTGTGAATGGTTTTACAAGAAGCCATTGAAGTACCCACCCAGCAGCTCTATATGATAGCCTAGCCCAGCCCAGCCAGTGGTCTCAGCAGACAGCAGAGCCCAGCTATCAGCTCTACCAAACAGAGCAATGACAGAGGCCCAGCCAACTAAAACACTCACAGCAAGTTCTGCCTGCCTGGTGTTGTCACCAGCTGGTCCTTCCAGAATCACAACTAGTTTAAACAATAAAGGTTTATCCTTTCAAAAAGAATACCTGTAAGGCCAGGATATATATATGACTCCTTATATATTCAAACAATAATGAAAGAACATGGGACTTATGAAGAATCAGGGAATCATGACATCTCCAAAAGATACTAATAAAGTTCCAGTAATGGAACTCAGAGAAATAGACATCTATAACATGAATGACAAGGAAATTAGAATAATAAAAATAAAGAGGTCCAGTAAGCTGCAAGAATACATAGACAGATAACTTTATTAAATTTGAAAAAAAGTACACAAACAAAGTGAGAAGTATGATGAAGAAATAAGAATGATAAAAAGATACAATTTTTAGAGACAAAGAATAAAATTACTGAACTAAAAAATTCAATAGAAATATTTGACATCAATCATGATCAAGCAGAAGACTCAGTGAGTTGGAAGACAGAACATTTGAAATTATCCTATAATAGGAGCAAAAAGACAAAACAATAAAAAAAAAAAAGAAAGCCAATGGGAATTGTGAGAGACCATCGAGAGACCAAACCTTCAAAAATAAGGGTTGCAGTAAGAGAAGAAAGAGACAAAAGAGCAGAAAGCATATTTTAAAAAAATAACGGCTGAAAACTTTCCTAATGTGGGGAAATATTCTAATACCCAGGTACAGGAAGCACAGAGATCTCCAATCAAATTCAACCCAAAGAGCAATTCACCAAAACACGTAATACTAAAACTATCAAAAGCCAAAGACATGTCTGGGTGTGATGGCTCATGCCTGTTATTCCAGCACTTTGGGAGGCCAGAGTGAGAGGATTTCTTGAGGTCAAGAGTTTGAGACCAATCTAGACAACAAAGTGAGACTTCATCTCTACAAAAATTAAAAAATGGCTAAGCACAGTGGTATGTACCTGTAGTCCCAGCTACTTGGGTTAGGCTGAGGTGGGAGGATCACTTGAACCTGGGCAATCGAGGTTGCAAAGACCCATGATTGCAACACTGCACTCCAGACTCTGAGACAGAGTGAGACCCTGTCTCAAAAAAAAAAAAAAAAAAAAAAAAAGAAACAAAGAAAAAGAAAAAAGAAAAAAGAAAAAAAAAACTTATGAGAGCAGCAAGAGATAAGAAATATGTATCATACAAAACTTTTCAATATGATTATCAATGGATTTTTCAGAAGAAATTTATATACCAGGAGAGAGCGGGATTATGTATTAAAAGTAATTAAAGAAAGAAAAAAATACAACAAAGAATGCTTTATTAAGCAAAGCTGTCTTTCAGAACAAAAACTTTCCCAGACAAAAATAAAACTAAGGGAGTTTATCACCTCTATACCTGCCTTACAAGAATTACTAAACTGAAACAAAAAACCTGATAATAACAGAAAAGTCATGACAGCACAAATCTCAGTGGCATAAGTAAAGCAGAGCCTTATTCATAATGTTCCAGGACTGTAACAATAATATATTCCTAGTAAGAGGATTAAAAAAACTATTAATAATATCTTAAGCCAAAATAATTGTTAACAAATATAAAATGATGTAGATTCTGACATCAAAACATAAAATGTGTGTAAATAAAAGTGTAGATTTGTTGTTTGTAATCAAAGTTAAATTGTTATCAGGATGAAATTAGCTATTGTCCTTATAAGATACTCTGTAAACTTCATAATAACCACAAAGCAAATCTCTTTAGTAGGAACGTAGCAAATACAGGAATGATTCAAAGCATAGCAGTGCAGAAAACCATCAAACCATAAAGAAAGAACAAAAATAGGAGAAAAAATGTCTACAAAACAACCAGAAAACAATTAACAAAATGGCAGCAGTAAGTTGTTATCCATCATTAATTAACTTGAATATACATGAATTAAATTCATGTATAATGGATAATTCAAAAGAATGGAAAAAGATATTCCACTTATATTGAACTCAAGAGAGGAGAGGTAACTATGCTAATATCAAAAAAACTTTAAGTCAAAAATTATTTTAAAAAATACAAAGAGGGGCATTATATAATAATAAAGGAGTAAACTCTTTAAGAGGCTGTGTATTAGTTGATTTTCACACTTCTATGAAGAAATATCTGAGACTGGGTGATTTATAGAGAAAATAGGTTTAATAGGCTCTTCCTTCTGAAGACTATACAGGAAGCATAGTGGCTTCTGCTTCTGGGGAAGGCTCAGGAAGCTTCTAATCATGGCAAAAGGCAAAGGGGGAATGAGACATCTCACATGGTGGAAGCAGGAGAATAAGACAAAAAGGGGAGACAGTCCTACACACTTTTAAACAGCCAGATTTCATGAGAAGTCACTCAGGATTATAAGAACAGTACCAACGGGGTGGTGCTAAACCATTCATGAGAAAGCTGACCCCATAATCCAATCACCTCCCACCAGGCCTCACCTCCAAAATCAGAGATTATAATTTGACAGATTTGGAGGGGACACAGATCCAAGGCATATTATTCTACTCCTAGCCTCCAAAATCTCACGTCCTTCTTACATTGCAAAATGCAATCATACCTCCCAAACAGTTCCCAAACTCTTTTTTTTTCTTTTGTTTGAGATGAAGTTTCACTCTTGTTGCCTAGGCTGGAGTGCAATGTTGCAAACTTGGCTCACCACAGCCTCTGCCTCCCAAGTTCAAGCAATTCTCCTGCCTCAGCCTCCCAAGTAGCTGGGATTACAGGCATGTGCAACCACACCTGACTAATTTTGTATTTTTTTAGTAGAGATGGGGTTTCTCCATGTCGGTCAGGCTGGTCTTGAACTACCAACCTCAGGTGATCCACCTGCCTCAGCCTCCCAAAGGGCTGGGATTACAGGCATAAGCCACCACACCTGGCCCAGTTCCCCAAACTCTTAATTTATTACAGCATTAACTCAAAATGCCAAAGTCCTGAGTCTCATCTGAGACAAAGCTAGTCTTTTCTTCCTTTGAGCCTGTAGAATAAAAAACAAAGTAGTTGCACCCAAGATACAATGGGGATAGAGGTATTTGGGTAAGTAATCTTATTCAAAAAGGAAGAAATTGGCCAGAAGAAAGGGACTGCAGGCCCCATGCAAGTTTGAAACCCAGCAGGGCAGTCATTAAATCTTAAAGCTTTGACTTTATGTCCCACATCTAGGGCACTGTAGTGTGAAGGGTAGGCTCCCAAGGTCTTGGGCAGCTCTGCCCTTGTGGCTTTGCAGGATTTAGCCCCTGTAGTGACTCTCATGGGATGGCATTGACTCTCTGCAGCTTTTACAAGTGCAGGGTGCAAGCTGCTTGTAAATCTACCATTCTGAGGTCTGGAGGATGGTGGCCTTCTTCTCACAGCTCTACTAGGCATTACCCCAGTGGGGACTCTCTGTGAGGGCTCCAACTCAATATTTTTTTTCTCCACATTGCCCTAGTAGAGTTTCTCCATTAGGGCTCCACCCCTTCAGCAGAGGCTGAACATCCTGGCATTTCCATACATCTTCTGAAATCTATATAGAGGCTCCCAAGCCTCAACTCTTCCACTCTGTGCGCTTACAGGCTTAAAATCACAGGAGGTGCTAAGGCTTATGACTTACATTCTCTGAAGCAGTGGCCCAAGGTCCACCTGGGCCCCTTTGAGCCACAGCTGCAGCTGGAGCAGCTGGGATATAGGGAGCAATCTTCAGAGGCTGTGCAGGGCAGCAGGCCTTGAGCCTGGCCGACAAAAACCATTCAGTACTTTTAGGACTTCAGGCTTGTGAGGTGAGAGGCTGCTACAAAGATCTCTAAAATGCCTTTGAGGCATTTTTCCCATTGTCTTGGCTATTAACAATTGGCTCATTTTACTTATTTCTGAAGCTTGACTGAATTTATCCCCTGCAAATGGGCTTTTCCTTTCTACCACATAGACAGGCTGCCAATTTTCCAAATTTTTATGCTCTGCTTCCCTTTTAAATATAAATTCCAACTGTAGGTCATTTCTTTTTTCATACATATGAGAAAAGATTGTTAGAAGCCACCAGGCCACATCTTAAATGCTTTGCTGCTTAGAAATTTCTTCTGCTGGATACCCTAAATCAACATTCTCAAGTTCAAAGTTCCACAGATCCCTAGGGCGTGGGTGCAGTGAAGCCAAATTCTTTGCTAAGACATAAAAAAGTGACTGTTGGTTCAGTTCCCAATATGTTTCTCATTTTTATCTGAGACTTCATCAGTCTGAACTTCACTGTCCCTATCACTATGAGCATTTTAGCCACAGTCATTCACCCAGTCTCTAGAAAGTTCTAACTTGCCCTCATCTTCCTATCTTCTTCTGAACCCTCCAAACTCTTCCAACTTCTACCTATTACCCACTTCCAAAGTGATTTCCACATTTTCAGGTATCTTTACAGCAATGTCCAACTCATTGGTACCAATTTTTGGAATTAGTCCATTCTCACATTGCTATAAAGAAATACCTGAGACTGGGTAATTTATAGAGAAAAAGATGTAATTGGCAAGCTGTTCTGCAGGCTGTACAGGAAGCATAACAGCTTCTGCTTCTGAGGAGGCCCCAGGGAGCATCTAATAATGGCAGAAGGCAAAGGAGAAGTAAGATGTCTCACATGTTGGGAGCAGGAGCAAGAGAGAGAGAAAGGGAATGTGCTACACACTTTTAAATGACCAGATCTCACAAGTAGTCACTCATGATTGTGAGTAGAGTACCAAAGGGATGGTGCTAAACCATTCATGAGAAAGCTGCCCCCATGATCAATCACCTCCCACCAGGCCCCTCCTCCAACATTAGGGATTGCTATTAGACATGAGATTTGGTTGGGACACAGATACAAACCATATCGAAATATAACTATTAATATATATGCACCCAATATTGGAGGAATTAAATATGTAAAACAAATGTTAAAGAAAATAAAGGGAGAAATACATTGCAATACAATAGTAGTAGGGACTTCAATATCTTACTTGCAACAATAAACAGGTAATTCAGACAGAAAGTTAACACAACATTTGAATTGAACAACACTTTATAAAAAATGGACCTAACATACATATACAGAGCATTCTATCCAAAACTACAGAAAACATATTTTTCTCAAGCACACATAGAACATTCTCCAAGATAGAAAACATGGTAAAAACACAAAGCAAACTTCTGGAAATTTAAGAAAACTAAAATTATATCAATTATATTATCTGATTGCGATGGTATAAAACTAAAAATCAGTATCTGAAATTTTGATTTAAAAATACTTGGAAATTAAACAAAATGCTTTTGAACAACCAATGGGTAAATGAAAAAATTAAAAGGGGAATTTAAAAAGTATCTTTAGATGGATAAAAATGAAAACACATCATATTAAACCTTATATGATACAGCAAAAGCTGTTTTAAGTAGAAAGTTGTCCAGGCATAGTAGCTCGCATTTGTAACCCCAGCCCTTTGGGAGGGTGAGGTGGGATGATTGCTTGAGCCCAGGATTCCAAGACCAGCTGGGGCAAAAGAGTGAGACCCTGTCTCTACAATAATAATAATAGTAATAATAATAATAAATTAGCTTGATGTAGTGGCTTAGGTCTGTAGTCTGAGCTACTTGGGGGCCTGAGGTAGGAGAATCATTTGATCCTGGGAAGTTGAGGCTTCCATGAGTCATGATCGTGCCACTCGCTTCAGCCTGGGTGACAAAGTGAGACCGTACCTCGAAAATAAATAAATAATAAAATTTTATAGCAATAAACACTACATCAAAAAAGAAGAAATATATTTAAAAACCTAATGTTACACCTCAAGAAACTAAAAACAGAACAAACAAATTTCAAAGATAGCAGGAGGAAGAAAATAATAATGGTCATAGCAGTAATAAATGAAATAGAGGCTAGAAAAACTATACAAGAAATAAAATGAACAGTTTTCTTGAAAAGATAAAAAATTGACAAAACTTTAGCTAAGCTAAGAAATAAAAGAGAAAAGTTTCAAGTAAATAAAATCACAAATGCAAAGGGAGACATTACAACTGATATCACAGAAATACAAAGCATTTTAAGGGACTACTATGAACAATTGTATGTCAACAAATTGGATAACCTAGAAGAAATAGATAAATTCCTGGACACTTGAAACTTAGCAAGACTGTATCAAGAAGAAATAGAAAAACTAAACAGATCACTAGTGAGTAAGGAGACTGAAGCAGTAGCTAAAAGTCTCCCATGAAAGAGCAGCTTAGGACCTGATGGCTTCATTGCTAAATTTTAGCAAACATCTAAGAATTAATACCAGTCCTTCTCAAACTGTTCCAAAAAATCAAAGAGGATGGAATATTTTCATATTGTTTTTATCAAGCTAGCATTACCCTGATACCAAAGCCAAACATGGACATTATAAGAAAAGAAAATTACATATAGCCAAATTCAACAACACTTTAAAAAAATCCTTCATCATGATCAAGTGGGATTTGTCTCTGGAATGCAGAGATGCTTCAACATATACAAATAAATAAATATATCATATTAACAGAATGAAGGACAAAAACATTTCATTATATGTAAAAATCATTTGACAACATTAAACATCATTACATAATAACATCTCTTACCAAATTAGGTATAGAAGAAATTTATCTCAACACAATAAATACAATGTATGAGAAGCCCACAGCTAACATTATATTCAATGGTGAAAAACTGAAAGGCTTTCCTTTGAGACCTGGAGCAACACAAGGATTTCCAATCCTGCCACTTCTATTCATCATAGTATTGGAAGACTATGCCAGAGCAGTTAGGTAAACTAAAGAAATATAAAGACTCCAAACTGGGAAGAAAGAAGTGAAGTTGTCACTATTTGCTGAAAACATAATCTTATAGGTAGAAAACCCTAAAGATTCTACCAAAAAAGTCTTAGAACTGATAAATTAGTGCATTACAGTTGTCGAATACAAAATAAACATGCACACATTTATAATGTTTTTATACATTAACAATTAAGTATCTGAGAAAGAAGTGAATGGAAAAATTACGTTTATAATAGCTTCAAAAAATATTCTTAGGAACAAATTAATCCAAGGAGGTTAAAGACCTTTAAACTGAAAATGATAAAACCTTGATGAAAGAAACTGAAGACGACACAAATAAATTGAAAGATATCCTATGTTTACGAATTTAATTGTTATGAATTGAAAACAGATTTTTGAAATATCTATAATATCCAAAATGATTCACAGATTCAATGCAATATCTATCTAATACCCATGGAATTTTAAATAGAAATCTATACGAATTATACAATTCATATGAGGCTACCAAAAATTTCAAATAGCTAAGGCACAAAAAAAATAGCACAAAACTCCAGGCATCACACTTCCTAATTTCAAACTACACTATAAAGCTATAGTAATTAAAACAGCATGAAACTTCAACAAAACAGACACATCAGACAATGGAACACAATAGATAAGGACATATATAGACAAACCTTATTTAAGCAATATGATCAAGGCCCATATCTACAAAAATAAATGGTGTTGATAGCATGTACTATTGATATGATGTGATGAAAATGGCACTTTACTTCTGTGATCTTCCTCTCAAAACCTATAAACCCTGTCTAACCATGAGAAAAATACCGTGAAACCTCACACTGCAGGACAATCTACAAAATACTTCACCAACATTTATTAAAGTCTCAAGCTAAAAGTAATAAAAGAGGAACTGAGAATCTGACACAGACAAGAATCTAAGAAGACATGATAACTAAATGTCATATGGTATCTAGATGGTATTCCAGGACACAAAAGGACATTAGATAAAAACCAAGGACATTCAAACAAAGTATTGACTCTAGATAGTAATAGTGTAACAATATTTATTTGTTAGTTGTTACAAATGTATCATACAAATTTAAGATATTAGCAATAGGGAAAACTGGGTTCGAGGGATATAAAAACCATCTGTACTATTTTTGTGACTTATCTGTAAATCCAAAAATATTCCCAAGTGTTATTTAAAAACATAATAGACAGCATAGCTCAGATTCTTTACAGCTACAGTTTGGGATGAATATTTATTTCTGCCAATTTAACTTATTTACGTGTGATTTGGAAGGCTGAAGAGAGATAGAAGCCTTCTCATTACTGCTGAAGAACAGTTGTGGAGGTGTTGTTTTGTCAGATGATAATGGTAATGCTGGTGGTGGCAGTCACCTAATCTTACTTCTCTGTGTTCTCTGGAGTATAGCAAAAGTAAGGTATCAATGAACAATTTCAGTGCAGGTTACCTCGATCCTCACCTGTCTGATTATGACAAAAGTAACAGGTTAGCTATCTGGTGATTAGGTTTTCTGACATTGCTCTGGGTGTAGTTCCTGAAGTTCCAGTGAGTACCTAAGCATCAAGCCCTTCCAAAAATATATTAAGCACCTAGTTTGTTGTATTAAATATCTTTCGGCTGAAAATATCTCAGTATTTTTCTGTTTTCTGTACCTGAAACTTGAGTGATACAGGGTGTATTATAGTTGAAAAAGCAGTTGGTGGTTTCCCCTGATGCATATGTCTTTCCTGAAGAATAGGCAGCTTCTTTAGGTAATGGAATTTAAGGAGTGCTTGGAATAATCCTCTGTCTGATAAAATAGATTCCCTATGCATGATAAAGTGCCTGAAATTCTACCATTAGAGTTTCTTATTATTTTTAGTTCCATTGTGACCACTCAGTAGATAAGTGTTTTAGGTGCAATTTAGTAACATATTAGTCAGGATTAGTTAAGAGCTTCGAAAGAGCAATTCCATTGAAGAGCACCTTCAGAAATAAAAATGTCATGAAAGGTAGATGGATACTGAAGTGGAAGGCTGAGTGCTATAAGGACCAACTTGCCCCCTTACAATTTCTTTGAAAGGTAGTTCACCTAACGTTTAAAGTATGAATTAGAAATCAAGTGCATTCCCCATATAGCTGCATGATTTAGTATTCTAGGCCTCACTGAGAATGCTAATACAACAAAGAAATAGGAGAAAAATGTGAGATGAAGTTGCATAGAATATATACCTAATACTTAGTGCTAATCTTCAAAAACACACATTTTTCATGACCATTCCTCTCCTTTTTAGGAATATTATGATGGTTAAGTGAAATAAAATAATCTTTAAACTGATTTCAGTATCAAAATGTGACTCATTGACAAATTTTTTTCAAGGTATTTTTTATAATATGCGCAATTCAGTATATGTTTATTGTATAACTACAAAATGCCAGTGCTAAGTGTTAGGGATATCAAAATAAATTAGACATGGCCCTTGTTGTTTATGTGAAAGAGACAGGCATATGGACCACCAACTTAAATAGACTAACAAGCAAGCAAGAAGTGTGTGAACTATTTTTTATAATGATTGCAGGCTCTGCACAATCTAAATTTCTTTCTTTTTCTTTTCTTTTCTTTTCTTTTTTTTTTTTGTTTTGTTTTGAAACACAAAAGGAGTCTCACTCTATCATGCAGGCTGGAGTGCAGTGGCACAATCTCAGCTCACTGCAACCTCTGCCTCCCTGGTTTAAGTGATTCTCATGCCTCAGCCTCCCAATTAGCTAGGATTACAGGCATGTGTCATGACACCTGGTTAATTTTTGTATTTTTAGTAGAGATGGGGTTTCACCATGTTAGCCAAGCTGGTCTTGAACTCCTGGCCTCAAGTGATCCACTGGCCTCAGCCTCCCAAAGTGCTGGGATTACAGGTGTCAGCCACTGTGTCCGGCCTAACCTAGATTTCTTATATTTCTCTGATTTGATTTCCTCTATTATGATTCTCATTTCATTCTCCAAGATACAGACTTTCTGCACCTCTTGATGTTCCTTGAAACTGAAAAGTTTATTCTCACTTCAATCTTTTTGGATTTGTTATTTCCTATATAGAAAATGTTCTCCTTTTTTACTTCATTTGGCTGGTTCAAAAAATATAACTTACTCAGAGAATCCTTTCTTGATTATGCTATAAAAAACTCTGCCATTCTCATCAGTCTTTTTCCTTCATCCTCTTTCATTTATACTTGATAACACTTATCAATAATGGGCATTTATTTTATATGCTTTAATTTTATAAATTAAATTTGTTCTAGGAAAATTGTTTTAATTTTTAATTTTTAACTATTATATGTACATAATAGGTGTTTATATTTATGGAACACAGGTGATGTTTTGATACAGACATACAGTGTGTAATAATCAAATCAGGATAATTGGGATATCCATCATCTCAAGCATTTATTATTTCTTTATGTTAGAAATATTCTAATTTTACTTTTTAGTTATTCTTACATTTGCAATTAATTATTGTTGACTATAGTTACCCTGTTGTGCTTGCAACTACTAGACCTTAATCATTCTATATAACTATATTTTTGCACCCATTAATAACATACAATTCCCCCCGTAATGTTCCAAGCCTCTGAAAACCATAATTACTTTCTATCTCCATGAGTTTAGTTGTTTTAATTTTATCCTAGAATACTATATACAGTGAAAATATCTTGCAATCTATAAATATGAGAAATAAAGTCTTTCCCAGAAAAATAAAATCTTATGGATTTTGTCAACACCAGGCCTGTCCTAGAAGAAATGCCAAAGGGAGATCTTCAATCTGAAAGAAAAGGTCATCAGCAAGCAATAGGAAATCATTTGAAGGTATAAAGCTTACTGGTAAAACTAAGTAAAAATACAAATACAGAATAACACTGTAATTGTGTGTAACCCACTAATATTTTGAGTAGAAAGACTAAAAGACAAACTTATTGAAAATAATAGCTACAAAAACATTTTAAATGCTAGAAAGTAAAATAGAAATAAGACACAATAAAAAGTTAAAATACGGGGGAGTGAGTTTAAGGGTAGAGGGTTTTTTTTAATTTTCTTTTCAATGGTTTGCTTGTTTGTTGTTGATGTTTTTATCAGAGTTCAATTGTAATCAGTTTAAAATAATTGATTATAAGATGTTATTTTAAAGCCTCATGGTAACCTCAAATCAAAACACCTAAAAAAGATATACACAAAAAAAGCAAAACAATTAAAACATACTAACAGAGAAAATCACTTTTACACAATGGAATACAAGTATGAAGAAAGGAAGAGATTACTGCAAAACAATCTGGAAAGAAATAACAAAATAGAAATAATCAGTCTTTTTGTATAAGTAATTAATAGCATTGAATTAAAATAGACTACATTTCCCAATCAAAAGATATTGAGTGGCTTAATGGATTAAAAAGACACATGACCCAAATATATGCTGCCTATAATAAACTCATTTCACCTATAAAGACATACATAGAATGAAAAGGGGATGATAAAAGATATTCGATGCAAATGGAAACCAAAAAGGAGTAAGACTGGCTACAGTTGTAAGAGGTAAAATATATTTCAAGACACAAATAATAAACAAACTAAATCATTATAAAATATAAAACAGCAGAAACATACACATAGACCAACAGAACGGAATAGAGACCCCTGAAATAAAGCTGCACAACTACAACCAACTAATGTTCTACAAAGTTTACGAAAATAAACAATAGGAAAAGAATATCTTATGAAATAAATGTTGCTAGAAAAACTATGTATATGGAGAAGAATAAAATTGGACCTTGACCTCTCACTATATATAAAAATTAACTCAAGATGGATTAAAGCCTTAAATATAAGACCTCCAGCTATAAAAATCCTAGAAGAAAACGTAAAAAACAGCCTTCTAGTCATAGGCCTAAGCAAAAATTGTGTGGCAAAGATGCCAAAAGCAATTGCAACAAAAACAAAAATTGATAAGTGGGACCTAATTAAACTAAAGAGCTTCTGTGCAGCAATATAAACTATCAGCATTGTAAAGAAACAACCTACAGAATGGGAGAAAATATTTGGAAACTATCCATCCAACAAAGGTATAATATCCAGAATCTATGAGGAACAAACTAATAATCAACAAGAAAACAACCCCATAAAAAAGTGGGCAGAGGACATGAACAGACATTTTTCAAAAGAAGACATGCATAACAAGCCAACAAGCATATGAAAAAATGTTCAATATGACTAATAACTAGAGAAATGCAAAACAAATCTGCAATGAGATACCATCTCATACAAGTCAGAATGGCTATTATTAAAAAGTCAAAAATTAACAGATGCAGGTAAGGTTGTAGAGAAAAGAGAATGCTGATGGGGGTGTAAATTAGTTTAGCTATTGTGGAAAGCAGTGCAATGATTTCTCAGAGAACTCAAAGCAGAATTAACATTTTACTGAGAAATTCCATTACTGGGTATATATTCAAAGGAATATAAATTGTTCTACCATAAAGATGCATGCACTTTTATATTCATCTCAGTACTATTCTCTATAGCAAAGACATGGAATCTACTTAAATGTCCATCAATGGTAGACTGGATAAAGAAAATGTGGTACATATCCACCATGGAATACTATGCAGCCATAAAAAGAATGAGGTTATGTCCTGTGTGGCAAAACATGAATGAAGCTGGAGGTCATTATACTAAGTAAACTAATACAGAAATAGAAAACCAAATACTGCATGTTCTCACTTATAAGTGGGAGCTAAACACTGAGTACACATGGACACAAGGAAGTGAACAACAGATACCTGGGTGTACTTGAGGGTGGAGGTCAGGAGGAGAGAGAGGATTGAGAAACTAGCTATTGAGTATGATACTTATTACCTTGTAACTAATATGTATACTAAATCCCCAGGACAAAAAAATTTATCTATATCACAAACCTGCACTTGTATGCCTGAAACTAAAATAAAAGTTAAAAAAAAAAGAGAAAAATTACAAATTAGGGACGATGTTTTCTACTTGGGCAAAGGGATCCTTAGAAGCACAAACCTCAGCACCTTGCAATATGCTCTTGTAACAAACTTGCACATATATACCCTGAATCTACAACAAAATAACATCATTTGCCATAAACAAGTAGGATTCATTTCAGGGATGCAGGAATGCTTCAACATATGCAAATCAATAATTGTGATACATTATATGAGTAGAATTAAGAAAAAAATCATGTGATCATTTAAATTCATGCTTAAAAATACTTAATAAAATTCAACACTTCTTTATAATACAAACTCTCAAAATATTAGGCATAAAATAAACAGACATTAATACAATAAAAGCAATATGACAGACTCACGGTTTGTATCTTACCAAAGATTTAAAAAACCCTGAAACCCATTCTCTTAAGATCTGGAACAAGATAAGATTGCTTACTTTTACCATTGTTATTATAGCTATAACGAGAAGTCCTAGAGAATGCAGTTAGATAAGAGAAAGAAGTGCATACACACTGGAATAGTAGTCATCAAATTATTCTTGTTTTCAAATGATATAATCTTATGTCTAGATGAACCTAACGTCTCCACCAAAAAACTTTTAGAACTAACAAGCAAATGCAGTAGAGTTGCAGAGTACACAATCAACATACAAAAATTACTATTATTTCTGTATGTCATTAGCAAACAATCTGAAAACTAAATCAAGAAAGTAATCTCATTTATAATAGCTACGAATTAAATGAATTACCTAGGAATAAACTTAACTGAAGTAAAAGATCTCTACAATGAAAACTGTAAAACATGGATGACACATATTGGGAAAGACATAAAAATAGATTTTTTTCTCTTCGTGTATTGGAAGTATAAATATTGTTAACATGTCCATGCTACTCAAATCTATCTACAGATTCAATGCAATTTTTATCAAAATACTAATAATAGAGTATTTAGGGTTTTCTAGGTATAATTATATTATCAGTGAACAGACAATTTGGCTTCCTCTTTTCCATTTTGGATGCCTTTTATTTTATTTCTGTCACCTAGTTGCCATGACGAGGACTTCCAGTAATATGCTGAATATTAATTGTAAAAGTAGGCATCCTTGTTTTGTTCCACTTCTTAGAGAAAAGTGGGACAAAATAACATATATACATATAGTATATATGTTATATATAGAGAGAGTATATATATTATATATAGAGAGAGAATATATATATAGCAACCAAAAAGAATGTATACATCATATGTATCGTATATATAATGTGTATATATTATATACATATTATACTGGTATTATATCAGTACCATTCTTTTTTGGTTACTATATATACTATATATATATACACTATACATCTGTTTGTCTTCTGAAAAATATATATATGTACACTATATATATAGTGTATATATACATATACTCTATATGTATGTGTGTGTATATATATATGGGCCAGAATAAAGACTCCAGAAAAAAAGACACATATCTACAGCCAACGAATAAACTAATCTTTGTCAAAATCAACAAGAACATACACTGGGGAAAGAACACTGTTTTTAATAAATAGTGCTTTGAAAATTGGATTACCATATGCAAAAGAATAAAATTGGATCACTGTCTCCCACCACATACAAAAATAATCCAAAAATGAATTAAAGACTTGAATGTATGATCTGAAAGCATAAAAATCCCAGAAGAAAACCTAGGGAACATTCTTGAAGCCATTGGTCTAGGCAAACAATTCATGACTAAGACCTCTAAAACAGAGGCATCAAAAACAAAAATAGACAAATTGAGCTTAAATTAAAAAAAAAAAACTTCTGGACAGGAGAAAATAATCAACAGAGTGAACAGACAACCTCTGGAGTGCAGGAGAAAATACACAAAAACAATACATGGTTATTAAAAATTATTCAACATCACTAAGCATCAGAGAAATGCTGGTTAAAACAACAATGAGATATCATTTTACACCAGTCAGTTTACTTAGTATTAAAAAAAAACATAACATGTGGATGAGTATGCATAAAAAATTGAACTTTTACACATGGCTTCTTGGACATCTGTTTGTTTTCTGAAAAATGTAAACTCATATTCTTAGCCCACAGAATGAAAGAAAATTGTATTAGTTAATTCTTACACTGCTAATAAAGACATACCAAGACTGGGTAATTTATAAAAGAAAGAGATTTAATTTCACAATTCAGCATGGCTGGGGAGGCTTCAGGGAAGTTATAATCATGGCAGAAGGGGAAGCAAACATGTCCTTCTTCATATGGTGGCAGGAAAGAGAAGTGCAGAGTGAAGTGGTGGGAAGCTCCTTATGAAACCATCAGATCTTGTGAGAATATACCCACTATCACAAGAATAGCATGGGGAAAACTGCCCCCATTATTCAAGTACCTTCCACCAGGTCTTTTCCATGACATGTGGGGATTATGAAACTACAATTCAAGATGAGATTTGGATGGGGACACAACCAAACCATATCATTCTTCCCTGGCCACTCCCACATCTCATTTCCTCACATTTGAAAACACAACGATGCCTTTCCAACAGTCTCCCAAAGTCTTAACTCATTCCAGCATCAACCCAAAATTTCAAGTCCAAGGTCTCATCTGAAACAAGGCAAGTTTCTTCTGCCTATGAACCTGCAAAATCAAAAGCAAGTTAGTTACTTCCTGGATACAATGGGGGTACAGGCATTGGGTAAATACATTGGCTTTAAATGGGAGAAATTTGCCAAAACAAAGGGACCACAGACCCCATGCAAGTCTGAAACCTAACGAGGCAGTCATTAAAGCTTAAAATTCCAAAATGATCTCCTTTGACCCCATGTCTCATATCCAGGTCACACTGATGCAAGAGGTAGGCTCCTACAGTCTTGGGCAGCTCCATCCCTGTGGCTTTGCAGGAAAAACCCTCCTCCTGGCTGCTTTCACAGGTTGTCATTGAGTGTTTGTGGCTTTTCTAGATGAATGGTGCAAGCTGTCAGTGGATCTACCATTCTGGGTTCTGGAGGTTGGTGGCCATCTTCTCAGAGCTCCCCTAGGTAGTGCTCAAGTGGGGACTCTATGCAGGGCCTCTGACCCCACATTTCACTTCTGCACTTCCCTAGCAGAGGTTCTCCATGAAGGCTTCATCCCTGCAACAATCTTCTGCATGGAAATCCAGGCCTTTTTATACATTCTCTGAAATCTAGTTGGAGTTTCCCAAACCTCAGTTGTGGACTTCTGTGTGCTTGCAAGCTCAACACTACGTGGAAGTTGCCAGTGCTTGGGTCTTGAATCCTCTGAAGCAATGACTTGAACTCTATGTTGGCTTCTTTTAGCCACAGCTTTAGCATCTGGGACGCAAGGCCCCAAGTCCCAAGCCTGCACACAGCAGAGAAGCCCTGGACCCAGCCCAGAAAACCATTCTTTTCTCCTAGGCCTCTGGGCCTGTTATGGGAGGGGCTGCTGTTAAAGTCTCTGACTGCCCCCAGAGACATTTTCCCCATTGTCTTGGTGATTAACATTTGGCTTCTTGTTACTTATGCAAATTTCTGCAGCAGGCTTTATTTTCTCCCCAGAAGATGGGTTTTTCTTTTCTGTTGCATTGTCAGGCTGCATATTTTTCAAACTTTTATGCTTTGCTTCCTCTTGAAAGCTTTGCTGCTTAGAACTTTCTTTTGTCAGATAGTCTCAATCATCTCTCCCAAGTTCAAAGTTCCACGGATCTCTAGGCAGGGGCAAAATGCCACCAGTCTCTTTGCATAGAAAGAATGACCTTTACTTCAGTTCTCAACAAGTTCCTAATCTCCATCTGAGACCACCTCAGCCCAGACTTTATTTTCTGTATCACTCTCAACATTTCGGTCAAAGCTGTTTAACAAGTCTTTAGCAAGCTCCAGACTTTTCCACATCTTCCTATCTTCTAAGCCTCCAAGTCTCCAAGAAATTCCAAACTTTCCCACATTTTCCCATCTTCTTCTGAGCCTTCCAAACTGTTCCAACCTGTGCCTGTTACCCAGTTTCAAAGTCGCTTCCGCATTTTTGGGTATCTTTACAGCAATGCCCCACTACCCAGTACCATTTTACTGCATTAGTCCATTCTCATGGTGCTAATGAAGACATACATGACATTGGCTAATTTATAAAGAGGTTTAATTGACTCAAAGTTCCGCAGGGCTGGAGAGGCCACAGGAAACTTATAATCATGGTGGAAGGGAAAGCAAACATGTCCTTCTTCACATGATGCAGGAATGAGAAGTACAGAGCAAAGGGGGGAAAGCCCCTTATAAAACCATCAGATCTCATAAAAACTCACTCACTATCATGAGAATGGCGATACAAAGTCTTTGGGGTGTCACTTTTCTGGCAAGAAACATGTGGTCAGTGGCACCTTTGCCTGAGTCTTGCTCGAGCCCACTGGGCTTGTTCCACCCACTTGGCCTGACAGGCTGTGCTCAGCTCACACTACTGACCTGCATCTGACACCTCCAAGGGAGACTATGAGTCAGGCATGGAGTGGTGAGGGGTGTGTGAATAAGTGTGGTGTCAGGGCAGTGCAGTCAGACACACTGGCTGCTGCCATGGGGTGGGCAGCCCCAGGTGTGGGCATGGGTGCCAGCTCTCTTGAGGCTGCAGCTGGACCAGGTGCATGACAAGCAGAATCCCTGGCTGGCACCAGGGAAGGCAGTGGTGCCTAAAAGCTTGGAGACACCAGTAACTGCAGGGCCCCAAAAAGAAAGTCACAGCCCTGGCTTGGGGAGCTCCCAGGTTGGGTTTCTCATAGGGCCACAGGTCTTCTCTCCTTCTCTTCACCTGCAAAGTGGCAAGCAAGGGACATGTTTTAGCCCTGTTTGTGTTACAGATCTTTTAGCCTCACCATTTAATGGGTCCTGAGTTCTTGTCCTGTGACCAGGAAGAATGAGTGATATGGTTTGGCTATGTCCCCACCCAAATCTCACCTTGAATTATAGCTCCCATAATTTTCACATGTTGTGGGAGGGACCTGGTGGGAGATAATTAAATCACTGAGATGGTTTTCTCCAATCTGTTCTCATGATAGTGAAAAAGTCTCACAAGATCTGATGGTTTTATAAGGGGAAACCCTTTTCACTTGGCTCTCATTATCTCTTGCCTGTCACCATGTAAGATGTGCCTTTCACCTTTCACTGTGCTTGTGAGCCCTCCCCGGCCACATGAAACTGTAAGTCCATTATCCCTCCTTTTCTTTACCAATCACCCAGTCTCATATATGTCTTTGTCAGCAGTGTGAAAGCAAACTAATACAATGAGGTATGTGGAAAAGTAGAGGGTAAGCAAGACAAAGAGGAGCTTTATTGAACAATAGAACAACTCAGAGAAGACCCAAAGTGGGCAGCTCCTCTCTGTAGCCAGGGTATCCCAACAAGTTTTCAGCTCCTAGCAGAGAGAGTAGCTCATCCTTGCATGCAGGTCATTCCAACAAGTGTTCAGTTCTCAGCAGAGAGGGAACTCCTCTCTGCTGCTGATCATCCTAAAAAGTGGTCAGCTATCAGTAAAAAGGGTAGCTTCTTTCTACAGCTAGTTGTTCCATCACCTGCAGCTCTTTGCAGTGAGTAGGCCCTGGAGTGGGTGGCTCCTCTCTGCAGGCAGTTTGTCCCATTGTCTCTACATCTCTCAGCAAAGAGGGTAGCTCCTCTCTGCAGCTGGTCATCCCATCATCTATCTCTCCAACCTCTGCTCTAATCTGGCTGGGCCCAGGGCTTTTATGAACCACAGAGGCGAGAAAGTGTATGCCAAGTGGTCCATGAACAGCCATGGGCAGGCCCAGAAAAGGCACCACAAGTCCCCACTCTGGTTCATGGGACTGTCAGCCAGGCCTCCAGCCTTCAGGCTTTCCCTGGCCTAAAGGTGGGGCCTCACTGGGGACAAGTTCCCTTCCACCCAGGATCCCATCTGCTTCCTGCTGCCATCCCTGGTGCCCAGGCTGCATATAAGAGGGGGCACCTGCAGGCCAGTGCTGAGCTGTTCTCAGCCCCCCATTTGGCCTATTTCCCATTCTTGTTGGCACCCAATGTCCAGACTGGGCCGAGGCAGGAGAAGGCTGGTGTGTCAGCACTGTCCCAAATGTGTGAACCCCTGGCAGGGCTGTGACAGCACCCAGGCTCAGCCCCACATTGCTCTGAGATAGGAGTGGGCACTGACAGTGGGGAGAAGCCAGGTAGCTGGAGCAAGAACTTCTGAGCCTGCAAGGGTGGCAGGGGCCTTTCTGGGCCCCCGAGAGTGCAGAAAGGCCCGGGTGCACAGCCCCAACTTGGGTGGCTGAACCTGCCCCCAAGGATAACAGGGCTCCTGCCTGTTTCTTGCTCCCAAGAGCACAGAGAGGCTCAGGTCTACAGCCCCCACTTGGGCAGTTGGAGCCACACCCAGGACCCAGCCTCAGAGGGGCTGGGGCTTGCTCCTGGCTCCCACTTGCATTGTTGAATGTGTGTCTCTGGCCACAGCCCCTCACAGCCTGAGACAGGGACTCCAGGTCATTGCTGGGTCCAAGCCAGCGTCCAGGGCAGAGGCAACATTACCATGAGCTACCCTCGTGGTCCCAGGGCTAAGTAGTGGCCCAGGGCTCCCTCTCACCTGGCTTGCTGCCCTGCCTAAGGGGCACTACAGGAGCAGATCATGGGCGCCGGGCCTGAACCATTGGGAGTGTCAGGCCCAGCAATCACCCTAATCTGTGGCAGACCCCAGGGGCATGGCCCAAGGAGGCTCTGCACAGAGCCTCCTTCTAAGGCGCAGGAACCCAGCACCCTTGATGAAGTGGGCACAGTGACCAAGCCACTGGCCAGGTCTCCAAAGTGGGCACCACTCTCATTTTCAGCCCTGGAGTCCCAAAGCATAGCCCCAGTTTTGCACCCCAGGCCCGGCCCCCATGCTCTGTGTACAAGCATGGCAATACCCTGGCCCAGCTCCACCTTGGGGCCGCTCTCTGCTTAACCACACAGCTTCCCTGCTGGTAGGTGACTTGGCCTGGCCCCATCACAATGTCCCCCATGACATAGGGGTCTGGGGACTGTCTGCCTCCTCTCCACACTCTCCCCACAGCAGTGGCAGGCGAGAGCAGTGATGTGGGCCCAGGGTTCAGAGTGACAAAGGCTACAGGCCTGGGGATGGGTCTCATCCACCTGTGCAAGGGTGGGGGCAGCACAGTCAGCTGCATCAGGAACATGGGATACAGGGGATATGAGGCACAGTGGTCTCCTCACTGCCACTGCTGCTTTTGAAGTTGGTCCTGCCACCACCACTCATGCCTCCCCACTGCAGCTGGTGCAGGGTAGTGGCCACTTCAGATGGCCCACCATTGCCATCAATCCCCCCTCAGAAGAGGTACATGTAACTGCCATTGGGATAGGAGCAATAGCCACACTTAAATGCTTTATGCTGACAGGGGCATTGTATTTGAGAAAAGGGCAGTGGGATCTCTCTCAGAGGCCTATCTAAGAATCCCTGGTAAAAAGGAAGCCATTGTCTGAGGCTTTTATTGCATGGCCACTTGGATTTCCATGGCCCATCCCTCTTGTCTCTTCTGAGCTGCAGTCAGATGTTACTGGTTGGTTCACAGGAATATACTTTACTCTTGTCAAAAGCTGCAAATAGCTCAAAAGAAAAGCTTCTTTGATGCTGAGAAACAAACAAAATGTTAGCAATTTTCCAAGAAAAAATTTTAAAAAAAGATTACTTCTGTCTTCCATTAGTTTAGCCCGCCCAGGAAATTCCTGTTCACAACCTCCAAAGTTATCAGAAACCTACACTCAAGAACTATAATCCATCTTTTGAAGCAGATAAAAACAATACAATTGTCTGTTAATATCAAAATGTAGTAGGATAGTAACAGTCAAACATGATTGACAAGTAAATGTGGTCACCTATATGGTCTACTATAACCTAATACAATAACCCTAATTATAATTGATAACACATACTCAGACATCTAAATTTTAGATTTACCATTTTGGACCACATATCTACATTTTGAAGACATTTTTATTTTACCAGTAATCTTTATAACTGTTTCTATTTCTCAAAGATTAAAGTCATGTGAACTAAATGGCATTACAGCTTCTATTTTTCTTTAAAAATATTTGATCTAAGCACTTATTTTTCCTTAAGCCAATGAACTAGAGAGCTCTTTCATATAAGCATCACAAATATAACACATATCTATCTACACAGATAGACAGAAGGAGAGATCTAGTAGTTGTAAGATTTTTCATGTGCCAAACTCTTAATTGAATTACTGTGCTGGGGGTATAGCTCTTTTTCCAAGGAATCCCAGGCCACTAGAAGTCATCCTGGAGTCCCTCAGGTGTGCATTAAGAGTGGCAAGACAAAAATGGAGACAAATAATTTGGTTGACTAAGAAGAAACACCTTTTTCCAGAAAAACAAGATTCACGAAAAGAAAATACATGAAGGCCTTTTAAATATACCTATACTTGGATATCCATCTTTAATTAACCTGACTTTTAACCATAGCACTCTCTTTTTAAGAAGTTCTTTTAAATATCTTATTACCGGACCTTAGCCATGCCAAATTGCAAATATTTCTGGCTTCTGCACTCATCATGGAGGGGCAGAGAATGTAGTGCCTTTTACCATTCATGTAACCAGTTGCATAGAGAGAAAGAAGTCAAAAGTCTGACTGGTAAGAACTTTTATCATTTTGCCAGCATGACAGCCATCTGGGTTCTGTTCCCCTGAGCTATGGAGCCCTATTGACCCTGGAGTCCTGTGAAGGGGAAAAAGACAAAGAGAACTTGTCCCTCCTCAAGTAATTGCCAAGCAGTTATGGTTTGGGAAAATAAAACTCTTCCCAATTTGGAGGATATATCTGAGGGGAGTGTCCTGTGCTACGGAGATGCAATTACACATCCATGAAGAGAGGACAAAGGAGGAAAAAAGAAAAATATTTTTTATTTCTTTCTCCAACGTCTGAGGGTCAAATGGGTTCCAGTGATTTTGGGTGCACTGGAGAGGAGTGCAGGCTGAAAATGATTGGTTACGCATCTGAAAAGAGGGGAAAAAGGCATCCCATTGTTCTCTCTCTTCCTAGCAAATACCCACAGTACCTGATGGAGAGAAAAAAAGACATCCCTTTTTCTCCTTCTGACCTTATATCCCTGAGTCCTGGCAACCTGTGCAGGTGCTGACCATGGGTGCAAGTGCAACCTTCACCCATGAAGTGGGGAGACATAGCCTCAGGAATATTCTCACTTACCTGTGCAGTGCCTAAGCCTCCTGCTGTCAGTAACCTTTGAGTTCCCCATACCTTAACTATGTCATGGATGTGAGCATGACCTCCATCAACAAAGTGGGAGGGCTTAATTGGCAGGAATTGGTCATGCTCACCTGTGCTGTACTCTTCGATTCCTGCTGTGGTCTGTCTCAGGTCTAGTGTTCCATTCCAGGTCTTCAAACCAAACCTTGGGACAAAGGTTTCCAGGTCTTCAAACCAAACCTTGGGACCCATTAAATTAGTCCCAGGTGGCCCTCATCAAATTGAATCTAGGAATTGGTGGGGGCACCTTCTCTATTGCTTCACTCTCATAAACTAGTGGAGCTGTGGAACCATATCTTCCTCAAACAAGGGAGGGAAAGGGAGTCCCAGGAATTGGGAACCTGGCCTATTAAGGTGCTTCCCAAAAGAAAAAAGAAAAGCTAAACCCCTCACATAGAAAAGCTCTCTATAGTCACAGGACTCTGTTGACTTCTAACATGGTGGAGGAAGGAGATCTGAGACACCACTCATGGTCATGTCAAGAGAGGAGAAGGGCCTAGATTGGAGAGGAGAACTGAAAGGCCTGCTCCAGATTCCAGGAGGAGGTCCACCCTCTTTTTCTCAACCCACAGAATCACTGGGGTTCCTGGATGGCAATGGTGATCTGAAGCACCAGAGCCAAGGAGAGGTGCCATGGGACCTGTCAATCCTGCTGGACCATTTGGGAAACTGGCCCTGGACCCATTGACCCATGTCTCTGCAGACAGTTCGCCCTTCCGTGGTCCTCATCGAAAACTAGACAGGGCACAGGTGGCCTCCTCCCATTGTTCAGACAGTCCTTCCTGAAGTGCCCTGACTCACCACATTTGCGGCAGTCAACAGGTGCATCTCAGGGACTCTGGGGCCAGGAGCCCATAAGGCAGTTATTAGAGCATCTGCCTTTTTCTTGTATCTCCCCTCCCTTTTCTGGACTTCCTCCCAGCTTCCACTGCAAAAGACTAAGGTGGCCACTCCCAAGAGGCCCTCTAAAGTACCATCTGGTGCCACAGCTTGTTTCCGCAGCTTCCTCCTGACATCAGAGGCTGCCTGTGCAATAAACTTATCCCCTAGGACCAGCTGTCCTTTGACCAAGTCAGGAGACAGAGAGGTGTGCTTTGCCAAGGCTCCTCCCAGCACCACCCCACCTCACCCCAGAAAGGCAGTGAGACTTTTATCCAATTTCTAGTCTATCATGGATAGCCTAGTAATCAAGAGACCTAGTTTCAGTGCCTTGCAAGCCCTCCAGTATGCACACCTGAAAGTGTTTCTTCCTTCTTTCTCCTATTTCTTCATTGGGGTCCTATTTAAGGTCCTCAAGTGGCACTGCTACTTTTCCAATCAAGTAAGTCTCATCCCCTTCCCAGGCCCTATATGATAAACAAAGCTCATCCCCAAAATTATCTGCCATTTGCAGGATGGCCTGCCTTTTAGCTGTGGTCAGGGTCTGATTCAAAGGTAACATGACGTCCTTATAGGAGAGCTTAAATACTTGGGTTAAGTTCTGGAAAGCCTTTATATACCCATCAGGGCTGTATGAAAACTTGCCAAAACCTCTCTTAACTTACAGTAAGCCCTGTAGAGAAAAGGGGACCTTAATGGGGCCATAGCCACCTAGCATCTCTTATGGGGCAGAAGTGAGACTTGCCTAAAATGAGGATTTCTAGGCTGGGGCAAGCTTGAGAGAAAACCTGGGTAAGGAGGAGCTGAGGGGCTTGATTCCCCCATTGGAGGTACCTCCCGGGTTTGCTTCCCTATTTCCTTGAAATTCCCCCTTGCAGCCTCTCCTGAGATGGCCAATAGAAGGGCTGAATCAATCCTACAATGTTGCCAAAGGTCCAGATTACCCTACAAGGTAAAGAAGATCTGCACATATGGAACATTGGACCATTTGCCCTCACATTTACAGAAAAGCATCCTTCCTGAGGCCACGGCTCTTTTCTGTACCTCAAGGTGTGTGGTATTAAGTTGGCAACCAAGAAAATTACAATAACATTTTCACCACAAATTTACATAAGATGTCAAGGCACACTTTGCTTCATCTGTGCTACTCTTAACCTTCCGTTTTATACTTTTGATGACTAAGCCAAATGCTCATTCTACCCAGTAATATCTCTGGTTTGCAAAAACATCCTTAACATTTAACACTGTATATAAAGTAGAGAAAGAAATCATGACAGTGTGAAAGAAAGAAAAAATAGTAGGAAATACTGGAGGTCCTAGTGCTGACACCCTAACAGGTGGTTGAGGACTATAGTTAGTCCAGGGGTCTTTGGATAACACTGATGGCTGCTCTCAGATACCCTCAGTTGCCCCAGCACCTCCTTCCAGTGTCACATGATGGCTAGACCTCCATGAAGGGAAACTGAGTTGGAACAAAGCCAACAGTCCCAAAACTCGAGGGTAATGGGGAATTGACAGTGTCCTCATTCCCAACACTCAAGGGTGATGGGGGATTGACACTGTCCTCCCCAGCAAGCCTGTCCTCCATGTCTTAAGTCTGGCAGCTGTGCTAGTCACTTTTACCTGTCTGACAGAGGCCTGGTATTTGTCTTGCATTTTGGCTATTATGGAGTTTAGGGACTCTGAAAAAAGGACAGAAAGAGTTGATCTGCTTTTACTCACCCTTCCACAGTCCCTAATGAGCCCCCAAGTTGTTACAGGATCTTCAAGGTGTCACTTTTCTGGCCAGAAATCTGTGGCCAGTAGTATCTTTGCCTGAGTTTTGCTCGGGCTTGCTGGGCTCATTCCACCCATTTGGCCTGGCAGGCTGTGCTCAGCTCATGCTATTAGCCTGGATCCCACGCCTCCAAGAGAGACTGTGAGTCAGGCATGGAACAATGAGGGGTGTGTAAGCAAGTGTAGGGTCTGGCCACTGCACAGTAAGACACTCCGGCTGATACCACAAGATAGTAAAATCCAGGTGCTGGCATTCATTCCAGCTATCTGTGGGCCTGTGACTGGACCAGGTGCACCACAAGCAGGTTCCCCAGCTGGCACCAGGGAATGCAGTGGTGCCCAGAAGCTTGGAGGAACCAGGAATTGCAGGGGCCTAAAGACGGAGTCACAGCCCTGGGTCAGGGAGTTCCAAGGTCTGCACTCCCTGAAGAGCCACAGCTCTTCTTTCCTTGTCTTCACCTGCAATGTGGTGAGCAAGGGGCATGTTTCAGCCCTGTTTGTGTTACAGCTCTTTTAGCCTTGCTATTTGGCAGGTCCTGAGTTCTTGTCCTGTGACCAGGAAGAATGAGGTATGCAGAGATTTGGAGGGTGAGCAAGATGAAGAGGAGCTTTATTGAGCAATAGAACAGCTCAGAGAAGACCTGCAGTGGGCAGATCCTCTCCATAGCTAGGGTGTCCAGTGAGTGTTCAGATCCTAGCAAAGAAGGTAGCTCCTCTCTGCAGGCAGGTAATCCCAACAAGTGTTCAGTTCTCAGCAGAGAGGATAGCTCCTTTCTGCAGCTGATCATTGTCTGCAACTCTCAGCAGAGAGGATGACCTAGAATGGGTGGCTCCTCTCTGAAGGCAGGTCATCTCATCGTCTCTGCATCTCTCAGCATAGAGGGTATTTCCTCTCTGCAGCTGCTCATCTGGTCATCTCCCCTTTCTCTGCTCTGCTCTGGCTGAGCCCAGGGCTTTTATGGGCCTGAGAGAGGATGATGTGTGTGTCAACTGGTTTATGGGAAGCCATAGGCAGGCTTTGTAAAGGTACCATAAGCCCTTACTCCAGGCCACAGGACTAGAAGCCCAGCCCTCAGCTTTCAGGCCCTCCCTGGTCTGTAGGTGGGGCCTCACCAGGGGCCCACCCCCTTCTGTCCAGAAGCTCATCTGCCTCCTGACACTGTGCATGGTGCCCAGGCTGCTTATGCCAAGGGGCACCTGCAGGCCATCACTGAGTTGTCCTTGGCCCCCTGTCCAGCCTCCCTCCCACTCTTGTTTGTTCCCAATGTCCAGAGGGGGCCAAAGTGGCAGGGGGCTAGTGTGTCAGCCCTGCACCAAGCATGTGAACCCCTGGCTGGGCTGTGACAGTGCTCAGGCTAAGCGCTACATTGCTCCAAGTTTGGAGCAGGCATCAACAGCAGGGAGAAGCCAGGTAGCAGGACCAGACACTTCTGAGACTGCAAAGGCAGTGGGGTGCCTTCTGGGCCCCGAAGAGCACAGGGAGGCCCAGGTCCACATCCCTGACTTGGGTGGCCACAGCTGTACCCAGGAGGGTGGGGCTGGTGTCTGCTTCCAGCTTCCACCAGCTCCCTGGAGCATGCAGCCACAGCTGTGCCCCCTCATAGCCTGGGGCAGGAGCTCCAGGTCCTTGCTGGGCTAGGGCCACTGTCTGGGGCTGGGCAATGTTGCTGCAAGGTCCCCATCACCCTGGTGCTCAGGGACAGCCAGAACTTCCGCCTTGCCTGGCTCATGGCCCTGCAGGGTGGGCACCTCTGGGAAAAGATCATGGAACCCAGGTCCAGCTATCAGGAGTGTCATGCTTGGTGCTCACCCCAATGTGGGGTGGACCCTGGGGATGTGGCCCTGGCTGGGCTTGCACAGAGCCTCCTCCTGAGGCAAAGAAACACAGCACCCTTTGTGGGGTGGATGTGGTGACCACGCAACTGGCCAGGTCCCCAAATGGGTGCCACTCCCGCTTCCCAATGCAGGCTGCTGAAAAATGACCCTAGCTCTGCATCCCAAGCCTGACCCCTGCACTCTGTGTTAAAGCACAGCAATGCCGCAGGACCATCTCTACCTTAGGTCTCTTCTCTGCCCAGCTGCACTGACTGTTCCTGCATCACCAGACAACTCACTCTGGCCCTATTGCAGCAACCCTGGGACAGCAGACTCCAGGGATTGTCCACCTCCTTCCCAAGCCTGTCCCGCAGCGGCAGTAGGCAGGAGCAGAGACATGGGTGCCGGGGTCCAGAGCGACAGAGGCTCCGGGCCTGAGGGTGGGTCCTGCTCAGCTGCACAAGGGTCAGGGTGGCACACTTGGCAGCCTTGGGGATGCCGGGCCTGGGGATGTGCGGCACAAAGATAACCCTGCTGCAACTGCTTCCACCACTGCTCATGCCTCCCCACTGCAGCCAGCATGATGGCAGTGGCCACTCCGGATGGCGTGCTGCTGCCATCAGTATCATGGGGGAAACTGCCACCATCATTCAGTTACCTCCCACTGGGTCCCTCCCATGACACGTGGGGAGTATTGGAACTACAAGATGAGATTGGGGTGGGGACACAGCCAAACCATATATAAGTAGCTCAAACAATTTGATAGGAAAAATCTAATAATCCAATTTTTAAATGGGCAAAAGGTCTGAATAGATATTTCTTAAAAGAAGACATGAAAATGGCAACCAGACATGAAAAAAATGCTCAACATAATTAATCATTAGAGAAATGCAAATCAAAACTATAATGAGATATTATCTTACTGCAGTTACAATGGCTTTCATCCAAAAGACAGATATTAATGAATTCTGGCAAGAAAGGGGAGCCCTTGTACACTGTTAGTGTGAGTGTAATTTAGTACAACCACTATAAAGAATATGATGGAACTTCCTCAAAAAACTGAAAGTAGAACTACCATTTGATCCAGCAGTCCTACTGCTGGCTATCTACCAAAAAGAAATGAAATCAGTACATCAAAGAGATATCTGCACTCCCATGTTTATTGCAGCACTATTCACAGTAGCCAAGATATAAAATCAACCTAAGTGTCCATCAATGGATTAATGAATAAATAAAATGTGGTACATATACACAATGGAAGATTTTTCAGCTATAAGAAATGAAATCTTACTTTTTGCATCAATGTGGATGGAAGTACAGGACATTATGCTATGTAAAATGAGCCAGGCACAGAAAGATAAATTTTAAATGTATGTTCTCACTAATATGTGGGAACTAAAAATTAAAACAATTGAATTCATACATATAAAGAGTAGAATGGTGATTACCAGAGACTGGCAAGGTTAGTGGGTAGAGGGCAAAATGTGGGGATGTTTAATGGGTGCAAAAATATAGTTAGAATAAACAAGAAATAATAGTTGGTAGAAAAACAGAGTGAATATAGTCAACATTAATTTATTTTATATTTAAAAATAACTAACAATGTTAAATTGGAATGTTTCTAACACAAATATATGATAAATGTTTGAGGAGATGGATACTGCAATTACCCTGATGTGATTATTACACATTGTATACTGTGTCAGAACATCTCATATATCTCATAAATATATACACCTATTATGTAACCTTAATAATTAAGAATAAAAATAATATTAAATAAATCAGCTGTCTTGAATTTTTCTGTCTGAAAGATCACATACATCTGTCACACTGGGATTTGTCTCTGGTGCCATATTCAGTTTGTTAAGTGAGGTCATGTTATTGTGGATGTTCTTGATGTTTGTATGTGTTCCTTGATGTCTGGACATTGAAGAGTTATGCATTTATTCTAACTTTCACAGTCTGAGCTTCTTTGTACACTCATCCTGCTTGAGAAGGCTTTTCATGTATTCAAAGAGAATTGAGTGTTGTGATCTAAGTCTTTGTTCACTGCAGCTGTATCACCACTGGGATGCATACCAAGCCTAGTAACGCTGAATCACTTGCAGACTCATACCATCTGGGCACACTTGGGTAAGGTCTGGAAGAATTCCCTGGATTACCAAGCCGAGTCTCTTGTTTTATTTCCTGACTTTCCTCCAAACTGAAGTGGTCTCTCTTCCTGCTGGCCTGCCTGGAGTTGGGGGAGAGGTGATGCAAGCACTCCCTTGGCCACCACAACTGGGACTGCACTGGATTACACCAGATCCAGCACGGTGCTGGGTTTTACCAAAGGCCCTAGAAAACTACTGCTTGGCTACCTCTGATGATTATTCCATGCCTAAGTGCTCTTTAATTAGCAGGTGCTAAATCCTTTCAAGACTAGGTGTCTTTTCTTCAGGGAAGTGGGTTCCCTTCTGATCCTAGGAGAGTCTTGGAATGCCACCCCAGAGCTATGGCCTGGAATTGGGGGCCTCAGGAATCTGCTTGTTGTTTTATTTTACTGTGCTTGAAATGATATTTAGGTTTTAAGGCAAAGTTTTATTTGCTCTGCCCTCTTCTTTCCTTAGAAGGGAGGAGTCTTTCACCAAGCTGAACTGCCTGCAGTTGCAAGAAGGATGATGTGATTATTCCCTTGGCCACCACAGCAGGTGTCTCATGGGGTCATGGGCACTCCAAGTCCAATGGCTCTGAGTCCAGTGCTGCACCCAGATTTGTGCAAGAATTGCCGTCCTTGTGACCTGGCTGCTTTTCAAATTTATTCGGGACCCTTGAGCACTACCGTTATTGAGCGGTGGAACTAGCTGAAACTCTGGTTCCTACCACTGGGATGGAGCATTTCCCTCTGGCTGCGGATTGTCTAAGTGCTCTCTTAATGGGGGCTGGTAGAATTCTGCCCTGTGTTATGTACCACCGTGACAGGGCAGCACAAAGTTCCAATGAGTAGTTCCACAGTCACTTCACTATCCCCCAAGCACAAAGATACTCTCCATGCACTCCTGGGAGATAAGGGAGGGGTGATGTAGGCAATGCAGAAGTGTCTTTCCTATTGTCTTCAGAGCCTTGTTTCTTTGATATGATGTTGAAACAAGGTACTGTGATTGCTCACCTGATTTTTGGTTCTTATTTGGTGTTTTGTTGCATAGATCATTGTTCAATTTTGTTTTCCTATAGTGGGGGATGATTGCTGGAGGGTTCTCTTCAGCTACCTTATTCTGCCATCCACTTGATTTCTAAAAATTTATTTGTGTGTCTCTCCAATCAAGTTTAAACTATATTAGGACTAAATCTGTGCCTTTTTATTTAACAATAAAGCCACAATACTTAGAATAGTGTCATAAACATAATAAAAACCTAAATATTATAGTTGCAATATGTTTTAGTTACCATAGCATCGCAATAAAAGGAATAAGTAATTTTTGTTAGAGGAATTCAAAGAAAGTTTTATAAAGTAAATGACATACAAACCGGATATTTTAAGGAAGGGTAGGAGTTGTTAGACAAAGGTGGGAGTTAAGGAAAAGTGAAAGGTGATCGCAAATGTAGGCAGCATGACAGAATAATTACAGACATGGGTTTGGGAGTGAGACAAATGTGGGTTTGAAGCCTTGCTTTACCACTTAGCAAATGTAAAATTTTGGACAAGTGATTTTACCGCTTTGACTTTGTTTTCTCATTCTGTAAAATAGAGTTATAAATATCCCCATCTAATATGAGTGTTTTGAAGAGGTAAGTAGTGTATACAACAGTGATCAGCACAGTTTTTGACATATAGGTTAAATAAATGGTGCCAAAATTTGGAGCTAGATAAACTTCAGCTTAATAGTGAACATCTTTTTAAAATAGTTGCTAAATTAAATCCACATTTATAATGATGCAGTGCACTCCCAAATTAAACTCCAAGTAGCCTCGTGCCTGAGGCCACTTTTTTCTTGGTCAGTTTCTCGAATAGTCTGAAAACAAAATGGATTATAAGCAAACTAGTTTCTAAAGATTTTACCCATCAGATGAATTCATTTTCTGACTTGCAAATAAATACAGTTGTTAAAGTACTTACCACTGGCCAGTTTATTTTACACAGTTTCATTGTGTTTTTAAAGAGATACCCCTCATTTGTCGGCATTATAGAAGTTTCCCAGGCTAGCAAAGTACTGCAGCACTAGAACAGAGATGGATGTGAGCAGGATCTAAGAAAACCCTATTAATTATGAAGTAGCTCCGGAGTGATTGGTTGTTGAAATAGCTGAATTATTCTGCATTTCTGATAAACAGTTAGAAATTTACTCTAAAGGAAAGCTTTGGCGGACTTTCGGTGACACTTGTGTTCATGGCAAGGGAACACTGAAGTAAAAAGTTATATGAACCATGTGATCACAGGCCAAATTAAACCTAATTTACAAAATAGAAGTGACATGGCTGAAAGGCACCTCAGCAAATGTGTACCAATGACTGACTGAATGCATCCCTTTTGTATCATGATAATACATAGTTACCCTGGAACTTAAATGACATTTCATAAGAATTTAGGAGAATAAAAATGAATTATTTGAGTAATGTATTAGAATTGAAAGTGTGGTCTATAAAAGGCCAGATATTTCTGAAATTAATTTAGCATGTACACAAAATTAAAATCATTTAAAAATAATAAGCTATCATTTACCTTTTTTTACTGTTGCTATAGAGTGAATGTTTGTCTTCCTCTAAAATTTACATGTTGAAATCCTAACACACAATGTGATAGTATGAGAAGTTCGACCCTTTGGGAGGTGCATTGGGAGGCTCTGTCCTCATGAATAGGATTATTGTCTTCATAAAGAGACCCCAGAGAACTCCCTCACCCCAACAGCAAGTGAAGACATAGTAAAAAGTCACACAGAAAGTGAGTTCTCACCAGATACTGAATCTGCTGTCACATTGATCTTGGACTTCCCAGCTCCAAAACTGTGAGAAATAAATTTATGTTGTGTATAAGCCAACCAATACATATTATTTTTCTTATAGCAGCCCAAACGGACTAAGGCCAACGTTGACACTGCATTGAGGTGCAAAAGCACCAGTGGGTAAAACTGCTAACTCTGTTGCATAAATCAAGACAATTGCTTTCAACTGTATTATTACTCATTGCACTATGCATACCATACATTCATAGGAAAACAATAAGGCCAGCTTTACTCAGGTATGCCCTTGATGGAGTAGCAAAAATGATTAGATTTATTGCATATTGGCTGTTGAGTATATATTCTTTCAGTACTCTGTTCAACAAAATGAGAAATATGCATAAAACACTTCTGCTACATACCCGGAGTACAGTTATTTCAGAAAACATTTAAGTTGTTTGAGCAGTGAATTCAACTAGTGCCTTTTGGGGGGTGGGTTCAACTGATATTATAAGGCAAAATAAAAGAAGACTTTAATAAAAACATTGTACTTCAGTTGGCAAATTTGTTTTCCTCTCAAAAGTGTATGGATTAGGGATTCTTTTTGAGATTCAGTGTGGTAAGTTATTTCTCCATAAGTAGTTATTTTTACATTATGTGTCTCCTTTCTATAGTATCTTTCTGTGTTTGGCCTCTGTCATTACTGCAACTGATTTTTAAAAATTTTTTTGAACATGAATAACTTCTTTAGTGGTGATTTCTCAGATTTTGGTGCACACATCTCCCGAGCAGTGTACACTGTATCCAATGTATAGTCTTTTACCCCTCACCCCACTCCCACCCTTTCCCCTGAGTCCCCAAAGTCCATTGTAATATTTTTATGCCTTTGCACCCTCATAGCTTAGTTCTCACTTATGAGTGAGAATATGTGATGTTCAGTTTTTATTCTTGAGTTGCTTTACTTAGAACAATGGTCTCCAGTTCCATCCAAGTTGCTGTGAATGCCATTATTTCGTTCCTTTTTATGGCTGAGTAGTATTCTATGGTATATACATATATACCACATTTTCTTTATCCACTCATTGAATGATGGGCATTTGAATGGGTTCCATATTTTTGCAAATGCAAATTGTGCTGCTATAAGCATGTGTGTGCAAGGTTTTCTTTTTTATTGTTTGTATAACTTCTTTTCTTCTCAGTAGAAACCCCGTAGTGGGATTGCTGGATCAAATGGTAGATCTATTTTAGTTCTTTAAGGAATATGCACACTGTTTTCCATAGTGATTGTATTAGTTTACATTTCCACCGTCAGTGTAAAAGTGTTTCTTTTCTCACCACATCCACACCAACATCAATTTTTTTTTAAAATTATTGTCATTCTTGAAGGAAAAGGGTGGTATTGCATTGTGATTTTGATTTGCATTTCTTTCATAATTAGTGTTGTTAAGCATTTAAAAAATGTGTTTGTTTGTTGTTTATATACCTTCTTCTGAGAATTGTCTATTCATATCATTTGCCCACATTTGATGATATGATTATTTGCTTTTTTCTTGCTGATTTGTTTGAGGTTTCTGTAGATTCGATATTAGCCCTTTGTCAGAAGTATAGATTTTGAAGATTTTCTCCCACTTTGTGGGTTGTCTGTTTACTCTGCTGATTACTTCTTTTGTTGTGCAAAAGTTATAAATTTAATTAAATTCCATCAATTTATCTTCGTTCTTGTTGCATTTGCTTGTGTGTTCTTGGTCAAGAAATCTTTGCCTAAGACATGTCTAGAAGGGGTTTTCCAATGTTATCTTCTAGAATTTTGTGGTTTCAGCTCTAAGATTTAAGTCTTTGATACATCTTGAGTTTATTTTTGTATGTGGTAAGAGATGAGAATCCAGTTTTATTCTTCTACATGTGGCTTGCCAATTATCCCAGGACCATTTGTTGAACAGGGTGTCTTTTCCCCACTTTATGTTTGTGTATACTTTGTTGAAGATAAGTTGGCTGTAAGTATTTGGCTTTATTTCTGGGTTCTCTGTTTTGTTCCATTGTTCTAAATGCCTACGTTTTTACCAGTACCATACTGCTTTAGTGGCTCTGAATTTATAGTATAGTTTGAAATCACGTAATGTGGCACCTCTGGATTTATTCTTTTTGCTTGGTCTTACTTTTGCTATGTGGGCTCTTTTTTCATTCCATATGAATTTTAGGATTGTCTTTTCTAGTTCTGTGAAGAATAAGGATGGTATTTTGATGGAAATTGCATTGAATTTATAGATTGCTTTTGGTAGTATGATCATATGTACAATATTGTTTCTACCTATCCATGAGCATGGGATGTGTTTCCATTTGTTTGTGTCATCTATGATTTATTTCAACAGTGTTTTGCAGTTTTCCTTGTAGAAGTCTTTCACCACCTTGGTAGGTGTATTTCTAAGTATTTATTTTATTTGCAGCTATTGCTGAAGGGGTTGAGTTCTTGATTTGATTCTCAGCTTGGTCACTGTTGGTGTATAGCAGAGCTACTGATTTATGTACATTTGTTCTGTATCCTGAAACTTTGCTGAATTCATTTACCAGTTCTAGGAGCTTTTTAGATGAGTCTTTAAGGTTTTCCAGGTATGCTATCATATCATCAGCAAACAGTGACAGTTTGACTTTCTCTTTACTGAATTGGATGCCCTTTATTTTTTCCTTTTGTCTGATTGCTCTGGCTAGGACTTCCTAAGTTGAATAGGCGTGGTGAAAGTGGGCATTATTGCCTTATTCCAGTTCTCAGGGGCGAATGCTTTCAACTTTTCCCCATTCAGTATACTGTTGACTGTGGGGTTGTGAAAGTTGGCTTTTAGTACCTTAAAGTATATTCCTCCTACGCCAATTTTGCTGAGGGTTTTACTCATAAAGCTATGCTGGATTTTGTCAAATGTTTTTTCTGCATCTATTGAGATAATAATGTGATTTTTGATTTTAATTCTGTTTATGTGGTGTACCACATTTATTGACTTGCTAATGTTAAATAATCCATGCATTCCTGGTATGAAACCCACCTGATCATGGTGGATTTTTTTTTTTTTTTGATATGCTCTTGGATTCGGTTAGCTACTATTTGTTGAGAATTTTTGCATCTATGTTTATCAGAGATATTCATCTGTAGTTTTCTGTTTTTGTGTCCCGTCCTGGTTTTGGTATTAGGGTGATACTAGCCTCATGTAATGATTTAGGGAGGATTTCCTCTTTCCTTATACTGCAGAAACATGTCAATAGAATTGGTACCAATTTTTCTTTGAATGTCCGATAGAATTCAGCTGTGAATCCATATGGTCCTGGACTGTTTTGTTGGTGAATTTTTAATTACCATTTCAATCTTGCTGCTTGTTATTGGTCTATTCAGAGTTTCTATTTATTCCTGGCTTTACCTAGGAGGATTGTATATCTCCAGGAATTTTTCCATTTCCTCTAGGTTTTCTAGTTTATGTGCATAAAGGTGTTCATAGTAGCCTTGAATGATCTTTTATATTTCTGTGGTATTGGTTGTAATAACTTTCATTTCGTTTCTAATTGAGCTTACTTGGATCTTCTGTCTTCTTTTCTTGGTTTATTTCACTAATAGTCTATCAATTTTACTTATCTTTTCAAAGAACCAGCTTTTTGTTTTATTCGTCTTTTGTACTTTTTTGTTTTAATTTCATTTAATTCTGCTCTAATCTTGGTTATTTATTTTCTTCTGCTGGATTTGGGTTTGGTTTGTTCTTGTTTTTCTAGCTCTTTGAGATGTGACCTTACATTGTCAATTTGTGCTTTTTTAAAACTTTTTGATGTAGACATTTAATGCTATGGACTTTTCCCTTAGCACTGCTTTTGCTGTATCCCAGATATTTTGATAGTTTGTGTAACTACTATCATTCAGTTTGAAGAATTTTTAAATTTCCATCATGATTTTGTTGTTGACCCAATCATCATTCAGGAGAAGGTTATTTAATTTTCATGTATTTACATGGTTTTGTGTGTTCCTTTTGGAGTTGATTTCCAATTTTATTCCACTGTGGTCTGAGAGAGTACTTACTACAATTCTGATTTTTTAAAATTTGTTGAGACTTGTTTTGTGGCTTATCATATAGTCTATCTTGGAGAATGTTTCTTGTGCTGATGAATAGAATGTATATTCTGCAGTTGTTGGGTAGAATGGTCTGTAAATATCTGTTAAGTACATTTGTTCAAGGATATAGTTAAAAGTCCATTGTTTCTTTGTTGACTTTCTCTCTTGATTACCTATCCAGTGCTTTAAGGGGAGTATTGAATTCTCCCACTATTATTGTCTTGCTTTCTATCTCATTTCTTAGGTCTTGTGTAACTGTTTTATAAATTTGAAAGCTTCAGTTTTAGGTGCATATATATTTAGGATTGTGATATTTTCCTTTTGGACTAGTCCTTTTATTATTTTATAATGTTCATCTTTGTCTTTTTAAATTGCTGTTACTTTAAACTTTGTATGATATAAGTATAGCTACTTCAGCTCACTTTCGGTGTCCATTTGCATGGAATATGTTTTTTCACCTCTTTCCTTTAAGTTTATGTGAGTCCTTATGTGTCAGATGAGTCGCTTGAAGACAGCAGATACTTGTTTGGTGAATTCTTATCTATTTTTTCATTCTGTATATTTTTAAGTGGAGAACTTAGGCCATTTACATTCAATACTAGTATTGAGATGTGAGGTATTATTCTATTCAGAGTGCTGTTTGTTTCCTGAATACCTTGTTTTTTTAATTGTGTTTTTGTTTTATATACCCTGTGAGAATTATGCTCTGAGGAAATTAAATTTTGATATGTTTTGAGAACTTGTTACAAGATTTATAGCTTTTCTTTAGCAGTTGTTGTAGTGCTGGCTTGGTAGTGGTGAACTCTCTCAGCAATTGTTTGCCTGAAAAAGACTGTATCCTTCCTTCACTTATAAAGCTTAGTTTAAATGGATACAAAATTTGGGGCTGATAATTGTTTTGCCTGAGGAGGCTAAAGACAGGACCTCAATCTCTTCTAGCTTGCAGGGTTTCTGCTGAGAAATTTGCTGTTAATCTGATAGGTTTTTCTTTATAGGTTACATGATGCTTTTGCCTCACAGCTCTTAAGATTCTTTCCTTCATCTTGACTTTAAATAACCTGATGACTGTGCACTGAGGCAATGATCTTTTTGTGATGATTTTCCAGGTGTCTTTTGAGCTTCTTGTATTTGGATATCTAGATGTGTAGCAAGACTGGGGAAGTTTTCCTCGATTGTTCCTTCAGATATGTTTTCCTAACTTTTCAATTTCTCTTATTCCTTGGGAACACCAATTATTCTTAGGTTATTTAACATAAGTCCAAACTTTTTAGAGGCTTTGATCATTTTTAAAATTTTTTTTGTCTTTGTTGGATTGGATTACTTCAAAAGCCTTGTCTTCAAGCTCTGAAGTTCTTTTCTCTACTTGTTTGATTTGATTGCTGAGACTATCCAGTGCATTTTCCATTTACCTGTGTCCTTTATTTCAAGTTGTGATTGCTTTTTATTTATGCTATTTCACTGGATATTTTTTCATTTGCATCCCGTAACATTTTTTTTAATTTAAGTTGGACATGACCTTTTTCTGGTGCCCCTTTATTAGCTTAATAGTCAACCTTCTGAATTATCTTTCTGGCAACTCAGATTTCATCTCGGTTTGGATCCATTGCTGGTAGGCTACTGTGATTTTTGCGGGGTGTTAAAGAAACTTGTTTTGTTTTGTTACCAGATTTTTTTTCTGGTTCCTTTTCATTTGGGTAGACTATGTAAGAAGGAAAATCTGGGACTTAATGGCTGCTCTTCCGATTCTTTTGTCACACGGGGTGCTCCCTTGATTTGTTGCTCTCCCCCTTTCTTTAGGTATGAGGCTTCCTGAGAGCCATATGGCAGTGATTGTTATTTCTCTTAGGGTTCTAGCCACCCAGCAGAGCTACCATTCTCTGGGCTATTACTAGGGAATGTCTGCAAAAAGTCCTTTGTTGTGATTTGTCTTCAGGTTTCTCAGCGATGGGTACCAGCACATGCTTTTTTGGAGGTAAGAGGGGAGTGAAGTGCACTCTGTGAGGGTCCTTGGTTGTATTTTTAAGTGTGCTGGTTTTGTGTTGGTTGGCGTCCAGCCAGGAGGTTGTGCTTTCAAGAGGCATCAGCTGCAGTAGTATAGAGGGGATACAAGCTTGCCCTAGGGTCAAGTGGTGGGCGGGGCCATAGAGCTCCCCAGAAATTATGTTTTCTGTCTTTGGCTACCACGGCAGGTAGAGAAAGACCATCAGCTGGGGGCAAGGTTAGGCATGTCTAAGCCCTGACTCTCCTTTTGTGGGGCTTGCTAAGGCTGCTGTCGGGGGTAAGAGTGTGGTTTCCAGGCCAATGGAGTTGTGTTCCCGGGACAATTATGGCTGCCTCTGATGCGTCACACAGATCTCAAGGGAAATTGGGGAAAGCCGGCAGCCACAGGCCTCACTCAGCTCCCATTCAGCCTGCAGCTCAAAAGACTGGTCTCACTCTCCCCATCTCCCCCAACAGCACCGAGTTTATTTCTAGGCAGCTGGTGAGCAGGGCTGAGAACTTGCCCCAGGCTACAAGCCTCTTAGCTGAGAAAGCAAGCCAAATCAGTTTCTTGACTGTCCCACAGAGCCTGTGGCAGCAATCCATCTCCTTCGAGGGGTCTGTGAATTCTCTCGGCTTTTCTCATATGTTCCTGTGGTTGTTCTTGGAGCAAAAGTTCCTGATATGGGTCTCCATAGGCTGCTCTGTCTGAGAAGGAACTTCAAGTTAGTCCTGTCTCCTGTCTGCCATTTTTTGGGGATTAACCTAGTGACTGTTTTATGAAACACATTTTTACTTCAAAAAGGGCTTACAGAAAAAATGGTTATTCATGTTGGGATATTAGGAAGATTTTTTTTCAAAAAACTACAAAAGGACTGTCAATTCAAGTATGGCAACTAACACTATTTGTTGCCGATGATAAAATTTGAGCTTTCAGATGAAACTTAAAGCTCTGTAAAACTTGAATTTACCATCATGGATCTGACAGGTTTCCAATATTTAATTATTTTCTTATAATGTTTATGGAAATAGTATCAAATGTGATGCATTTTTTGATACTGTATAATAAAATATGTTCACATTTGGAGGTTCTGCATCAATGAACGAACGTTTTTGAAATGAACAATATAATATGTTGTACAGCCATGCATGGGGAAAAGTTCAATTTAAACTGCAAGATTGATCTATGCATTTTAATATAATAGGAAATATCATTGATATATTTTCAGTGTCCATATTGCAACTTACGTTTATGAAACTAACACTTGCTCAGTTTTGATTTAGTGTCAAAGACTCTCCACAACTATCTGTAATATCTTCTTAAAATACTTTTACTGTTTCAACAATGTATCTATGTAAGGCTAAATTTTTTATGTACATCAAATGAAACAACATGTAACCACTGACAGTATAGAAGCAGATATTAGAACTAGTTTTTTTCTATGAAACCACACACCGAGATTGCAAAAATGTAAAACAATGTTACTCTTCTTACTGCATATTTTATTTCATAAATATAGTACATTTTTATTAAAATGAATTATTTAGCTAACATAGATAATATTTTATGTTTATTTTTATTAACATTGTTATTTACAGTTATTTTTGTTGGTACTTTAGAATAAATAAATACTCTTCCAGTTTTAATTTTTAATATAGAACATATTCATAGATGAAATCTATATTTTAAAAAAACTCTTTATGCTTATCAATACTTTTTAAGATTGTAAAGGTGGCTTTGACCCAAAAGTTGAAGAATGACTGGATTTACAAGTTTCCTCCAAAAGTCAAATAAAATTTGGATGCATCTGAGTTTACTTGTAAATGACTAAATTAACTTTTTTTTCTACTAAACAAAATGGGAGTTTCAGGTAGAAATTAAGTTCAGTTACAGAAAAGCAGTTATATTTTTGCATCTCTGTGTTTGTAATTTTAAATTTTTATATTAACTGCATTTGTCTTTTTGTCCTCTACTGCCTGATTTGGAGGGTAATCTAGTCTCAATAATATTTTATTGGAATTGTTCAACTATCTGAAGTCCCAATTTTTATCCCTTTCTGGTATTTTCAAGATTTTTGGTGACCTCATATAGTTCAGACATTTAGGAAAATGTCTTTGAGATTTAGCCCATTCCATTTGGTGCTAGGATTCTCATGTACAAGCCCAAATTTCCCATTAAAATATGTGCAGCCCTGTATTATATAGGATCCATATATTTCATGTGCATATTAGCTACCAGGGCTTTTTACACAGTGTCTAAGGCTCTTGAAAATTTCAACTCTTAAACATCCATATGCTACTTTGATAGGAAACCTTATATCTCCTAGAATCCTGAATAATTTCAGGGCACGGAGCTTAAATAATTTTTCAGATGCTTACTCAGTCTTAAGAAACTGAATTCTAGATTCTCACTTGATACCTGTCATGGTGATATGGTTTGAATTTTTGTCCCCCACCCAAATCTCATGTCAAGTTGTAATCCCCAATGTTGGGAGGTGATTGAATAGTGAAGACAGATTTCCCCCTTGCTCTTCTCTTGATAGTGAGTTATCATGAAATCTGGTTGTTTAAAAGTGGGTAGCACCTCCCTCTTTGCTCTCTCTTTCTCCTTCTCCAGCCATGTAAAACATGCCTGCTTTCCCTTCAACATCTGTCATGAATGTAAGATTCCATAGCCATGCCTCCTGTACAGCCTGCAGATATGAGTCAATTAAATCTCTTTTCTTTATAAATTACCCAGTCTCAGGTAGTTCTTTATAGCAATGCAAAAACAAACTAATACAGATGGTTAGTTCTGTGAGTCAACTTGCCTAGGTTAAAATACTCAGTAATTCCATCACACACTAATCTAGATGCTGCTGTGAACATATTTCGTAGATGTGGTTTATATTTATTATCAGTTGACAGTTTATTCTTCATAATATATGTGGACATTATCTAATAAGTTGAAATGTTTTAAAAGAAAACACTGAGATATCCTTGAAGAAAAAAAAAAAAATGCCTCAAGACTGCAGCATCAAATTCTGCCAGAGATAATTCTTCCAGACTGCCCTATTAATGTGCCAGATTCCTATAATTGCATGAGCTAATTCCTTGAAATAAATTGTGTGTGTGTGTATCAAATTTCCTTCTTGTTTTATTTTTCTGGAGTACCCTGACTAATACATATTTTGGTATTGAGAGTGTGGTGTGCTACTATCCCAGTCCATTTCCTGAAAAACGAAGAGCTGCAGGGTTTCAGTGGAGCTTAGAACAAGAGAAGGCTCTGCATCAGGTTCTAGCTATAATGAAAGCTGATATGTTACTTGGGACATATGATTCAGCAGATCCAATGGTGCTTGAGATATCACTGTCAGATACGGATGCTGTCTGGAGCATTTTGGAGGCCTGTGTAGGTGAATTACAGTGCAGATCCTTAGAACTGTGAAGAAAATTGCTGCCCTTGTCTGTGTATAACTATTCTGTTTTTTGGAAATAGTTTTGGCTTCCTACAGAACACTTAGTCATGGTCTATCAAGTTACCATATGACCTAAACTTCCTGGTTTGCAGATGGTTCTGTATGATATGCAGCACAATCAGAAAGTGAAGGGCTACAGCACTTCAGTGCCTTTTTGAGACTTCCTCAAAGGACAGTCATAAAGAAACATCTCCCAATGGACATAATTTCAAACAGTGCACTTCGTTATTTATTTTTTGGCAAAAGGAAATGTTCAGAGGTATGAGCATATACCAGTTCATGGGATGTGGCCAATGGTTTTGCCATATAGTCAGGGATTTGGCAAGAACCATATTGGAAATTTGGTAACTAGGAGGTCTGAGGAAGAGGTATGTGGACAATCCTCTCTGTATGAGCACAAAAGTAAAGATATTTGTATGCTATGTGAATGCTCACCAAAGGGTGACCACAACTGAGAAGAATTTAAATATATATATGCATTGGCTCAACAACACAATCTTCAAATTACCAAGGCTGACCTGGTTATAGCCATGACTGAGTGCCCAATATGCCAGCAGCAGAGGCCAATACTGAGTCCCAGATATTGCACCATTCCCCACAATGATCAGCAAGCTACCTCGTGGCAGGTTGATCACATTGGCTTACTTTCACTATGAAAGGAGAAATACTCTGCTCTTACCAAAGTATACACTTTGGAAATTGATTTGTCTATTCTTCATGCAATGGTCCTATCAAACATACTATCTGTGGACTTACAAAATGCCTTATCCACTGTCATGGTATCACACATGACACTGTTTCTTATCAAGGAACTCACTTTACTGCAAATGAAGTGCAGCAATGGTCCCATCTTTATGGGATTCACTGGTGGTACCACGTTTCCAATCATTCTGAAGTAGCTGGCTTGCTGGAATGGTAAAATGGTCTTTTCAATACTCAGTTATAACCCGGTTAGGTGCTTATAGGGCTTGGGCAATGTTTTTGAGTAGGTTGAACATGTTCTAAATCAGTGCCCAATAAATGGAGTTGTCACTTTCATATCCAGCATTTGCAAGTTACGAGGCAAGTGAATTGGAGTGGCGCTGCTCAGTGTTACCTCTAATGATCCGCTAGCAAAATTTCTGCTTCCTGTTCCTGTGGTTTCATATATATACGTGTGTGTGTGTGTGTGTGTGTGTGTGTGTGTGTGTGTGCGCGCCTGTGTGATCTTTGTTTTTTCTTTTATCCTTTTATTCTATAAGAAGATTAATAATAATAAACTTTACATCACGCCTACCTGTACTTGTGCTACATCAGCTAAAAATGAACGTTGAATAAGATACAAAGCCCCATAATATACTATACAACATGTACAGCATACAGTTAAAAATCACTCGTTATACCAATAACTAGTAAATTCACAAGATGAAGGTGAAAATACCACACTAAGCTTTTTCAGCTGTCCCAGTTATCTGACAAAGGTATTAAAACAGTCACAATAATAAAATTTTAGTAAGAAATTACAAATTTACCAGACAAATAAAAGTACAAAATTGCAATAAAATTTCTACTAAAAGTAGAACTAAACTACTATATGACCCAGCAATGTAACTACTGGGTATATACTAAAAAGAAAGGTAATATTGCAAACAAAGTGTTATCTGAACTCTTAACGTTTGTTGCAGCTTTGTTTACAATAGCCCAGATTTTGAAGCAATTTAAGTGTCCATCAACAGATAAATGGATAAAAAATGTGGCACACGTATGCAATGGAGTACTATTTAGTCACAAAGAAGAATGAAATGCAGTCATTTGCAACAACATAGATGGAACTGGTTATTATTATGCAGAGTGAAATAAGCCAGACACAGAAATACAAACATTACATGTTCTCACTTATTTGTGGGATCCAAAATTCAAAACAAACTCATGGACATAGAGAGTAGAAGAATGGTTACTAGAGGCTTGAAAGGGTAGTGGGGTGCTTGTTTACCCCAAGGTGGTGGAGCTTATTTTTCCAGCTTCCAATCATATGATTTCTCTGATTAATAGATGATGATGGAAAGATAATTGTGAGAATTCTGAATGTAAGCCTCAAAATACCTAGAACTTTCTGCTTTCTCTCTAACAGGACTGCAAATTTGTAAACAAGCCTGTTGCAGCCTTCTTGAGGGTGAGAAAGTTTGTAGTGAGAATAAACACATGGAGAGAGAGGTCTTGATATTTTGGCCATAACAACTAAGGTCGATATGGGTAAATAAGGCCATTTAGGACCAGCAAGGCTGTAGCTGACAGGCCTACTGACTGCATAGCTAATTGAACCCACCCAGTGCCAACCGTAGCAAAAATGACCAGCTTCAGCTGTGGCCTGCCAAAATATTCAACCTGCTGAATCAAGAAGAAATAAATGGTTATTGCTTAGTATCCTAATTTTGAGTGGTTTGTTATGCAAGAATAGAAAAGACAAGTGGAAGAATAGATTCCTTGAAACGTAGCATGCTGATAATTGGAGTACAATGATTGTACCATATGAAATCTAAGAAGACACAACAAATAAGTCAGTATCAAAAAATTGATCTCAGAAAGCAGACAAAAATAATTAGGCAGGGGACCGGGGTCAGAAGTCTAGTCATCTGAGAGATCAATAATAACAAGTGAAAAGCTGTCTCAGAAATCGGTGTATTGGGCAAGTTATCAAAGCTACCATTCAAGAACAGAAAATAAGTCAGAAGCCCAATTATAGGAAATGAGAAATAATATTAGAGCCATAACATAGAAATCAAGGAAGTGCCCAAATATGATAACAAGAAAATAAATTAGAAGAAAAATTGGGTGGATAGTATGTATCCTGGGTTACTGGACTAGAACTTCTTAGAGTTTACATAATTATTTTCTGTAGTCTGAAACAGGGTTGAGTATGTTGGAAAAAGGGTCTGGGAAGGAATAATGAATGATTGCCTTGAATAAAAGAAGAGGGGGGCTATGGGGAGCGCGATATCAGAAAAACTGTTAGAACAATACATTGCCAAAACATTTTTGCCAGTTTATTCAGAATAATTTTATATATAGGCCAATCAGATGCATAATCATCAATATAGTGTAATGTGAAAAGTAGTATATTCAAATAACCTTTCCATTCTTTTCTGGCCCAGTTTCTGATGTCTCAAGGCATACCTCTAAATTTTTCTGTCAGGGAAAAGGTAAAAATGGAAACACACACATATTTTAAAAGTAAAAATCAATCAAATTGTTAAATATGTTCAATATTCTTTCCTTGACAATATAAAAAAGCATGGGTAATGCTATACTTTTTCATGTGACTAAAATTTTAAACAATGTAAAACAAAACTGAATTAAATTATTGCAAATTTCTGGTTGATTTGTTAATGAATTGCCAATGTTTAAATGGGTACCAATGAATCAAATCATACATAATTCATAAGTCACTACATATTTTTCTATAAAATTCTTATTTAGGCATTATTAACATAATTAATCATACATTCACATAATTTATGTTCTTTTGAAATTAATGACTTCAAGAATTAAAAATATATAATAATATTCAAATTTTGCAAAGTGCAATATAAAATGTAATTAAGCCTATTTATGTGTATAAAAATTACATTTTTGTAGTCTTAAAAACTTTACTTTTAAGTTATTTGAAAGTATTAAAATTAAAAAAATTATAATGAAGAAATGTATATTTTAAGACAAAAGCATTAAAACATATAAAAAAAGTAATACACCACATTAACGTTTGTTAGAATAGAGAAAAAGGCATCCAAATCAGAGAGAAAAAAGTTAAATTTACTGTTTGCAGAGCACATGAACTTATGTATAGAAATTGTTAAAGACTCCATAAAAATATTAGAACAAATAGAAAAATTAACTAAGTTTCAGATACAAATCCAGCATGCAAATATCAGTTGCAATTCTATACCATGACAATTATCAATCTAAAAAAATTAAATATGCAATATCATTTACAAAACACCAAAAAGAATACAACACTTAGGAATATATTGAACCAAGGACATGAGAAACTTGTACCCTGAAAAATCACAAAACACTAATGAAAATGTAAAGAAGATACAAACGATGGCTCTACATCCTGTGTTCATGGACAAGAAGAACTAATACAGGCATACAAAAGAGATATTGCCAGTTGAATAGTACAATACCTCAAAAATAGCTTCATCGTTAAAAAGATAAAGTGATGCAACAACAATTCAAGCATAGATTGAGAGTTTCCAGGAATCTACCTAAGCTGCCTGTCCATAGAAATGCTTGCTATAAAATGACAAATATTTAACACAAAGTCAGTTGTACTAGGTTGCAGATGGACTCAATGAAGTGTACACTGCAATAATAAAAGTCACAAAATTTTTTTGGTTACCCAGTGAATGTAAAAGTTATGTTTACACTACACTGTAGCCTACTAAGTGTGCAACAGCATTATGTCTAAAAAAGCAATGTACATACCTTATTTTTAAAATACATTATTGCTAAAAATGCTAATGATGATTTCAGGCTTCAGCATGCTGTAATCTGCTTGTTGGTAGAGGGTCTTGCCTCAATGTTGATAGCTGCTGACTGGCTGACAAAGGAGGCAGTTAGTGAAGGTTGGGGTGGCTGTGGCAATTTCTTAAAATAGGAAAACAATAAAGTTTGTCACATCAATTGACTTGACATTTTATAAAACATTTCTCTGCAGCATGTGGTGCTATTTGATAGCGTTTCACCCAAGGTAGAACTTATTTCAAAATTAGAGTCAATCCTCTGAAACCCTGCCACTGCTTTATCAACTAAGTTGATGTGATGTTCTAAATTTGTTGTTATTTCCACAATATTCACAACATCTTCACCAGGACTACTCCTGAGATTCCATCTCAGGAAACCAATTCATTTGCTCATCCATAAGGAGCAGCTCCTCATCCATTGGCATTTTATTTTGACACTGCAGCAATTCATTCACATCTTCAGTCTCCACTTCTAATTCTAGCTCTCTTGCTGTTTCCACAACATGTGCAGTGACTTTCTCCACTGAGATCTTGAACCCCTCAAAGACACCGAAGTGGATTGAAATCATCTTCTTCAAAATTTCTGTTAATGTTTCTCCCATGAGTCATAAATATTCTTAATGCTATCTAAAGTGGTGAATCATTTCCAGGAAGTTTTCAATTTACTTTGACCAAATGCATCAGAGAAATCACTATCTATGGCAACTATAGCCTTACAAAATGTATTTATTAAATATTAAGGGTTGAAATTTGAGATTGTGCCTCGATTCATTCCATGTGTTGCAGAATGCGTGTTGTGTTAGCAGGCACGAAAAAAATAAATTTTTTGTACATCTCCATCAGAGCTTATGGGGACTAGGTGCACTATCCATGAGCAGTAATATTTTTAAAGTTATCTTTTTTTCTTAACAGTAGCTCTCAACAGTGAGCTTAAAATAGTCAGCAACCCATGCTATAAATAGATGTGCTATCATCTAAGCTTTATTGTTCCAGTTATTGGCCATAGTCAGAGTAGATTTATCATAATTACTAAGGACCCTAGGATTTTCAGAATGATAAATGAGTACTGGTTTCAACCTAAGGTTCACTGTGATGGTTAATACTGAGTGCTAACTTGATTGGATTGAAGGATGTAGAGTATTTATCCTGGGTATGTCTGTGTGGGTGTTGCCTAAAAGAGATTAACATTTGAGTCAGTGGCCTGGAGAAGACAGATCCACCCTTAATCTAGTGGGCACAATCTAATCAATTTCTAGCGAATGTAAAGCAGGCAGAAAAACGTCAAAAGGTGAGATGGGCCTAGCCTCCCAGCCTGCATCTTTCTCCCATGCTGGAGGCTTCCTGCCTTCGAACACTGGATTCCAAGTTCTTCAGTTTTGGGACTCAGATTGGCTCTCCTTGCTCCTCAGCTTGCAGACAACCTATTGTGGGACCTTGTGATCATGTAAGTTAATACTTAATTATAATTAGAAGAATTCTTAGCTAGAATTAGAAGTGGAGCCTAAAGATGTGACTGAATTGCTACAGTGTCATAATAAAACACCTGTGGATGAGGGATGAGGAGTTACTTCTTTTTATTTATAAAAAAAAGCTAATCCAAGCATATATATATATATTATATATATATGCTAATCCAAGCATATATATATTATATATATATGCTAATCCAAGCATATATATTTATATATATGCTAATCCAAGCATATATATATAATATATATGCTAATCCATATATATATACATGTTAATCCTTATATATATACATGCTAATCCATATATATATATCTCTCCTATTAGTTCTGTCCCTCTAAGAGAACCTTGACTAACACAGTTGCCAACTGCTGCAACCCCTAACAAGAGTCTGCCTGTTTTTTTTGGAGTTTTGAAGCTAGGCATTGACTTCTCTCTAGCTATGAAAGATATATATGGCATCTTCTTCCAATATAAGGTGATTTTATATACACTTAAAGTCTGTTGTTTAGTGTAGTCACCTTCATCAATTATCTTAGCTAAATCCTCTGGATAACTTGCTGCAGCTTTTGTACATCACCACTTGCTAATTCACAATGTACTTTTATGTTACCAAGATGGCTTGGTTCTACATGAACCAATCTCTGCTAGCTTCATACTTTTCTTCTGCAGATTCCTACTCCTTCCTCCATAGAACTAGAAAGAGTTAGGACCTTGCTCTGGATTAGGTTTTGGCTTAAGGAAAGGTGGTGGTTGATATGATCTATCTGAACCACTGAAACGTCCTTATCAGTGACAGGCTGTTTTGCTTTCTTGGCATTCATGTGTTCACTGCAGTAGCATTTTTACTTTTCTTGAAGAAATTTTCCTTTGTATTCACAACTTGGCTAATAGTTTGGCACAAGAGGCCTAGCCTCCGGCTGATCTTGGCTTTTGACCTGTTTTCCTTTCTAAGCTTAATCATTTCTAGCATTTGATTTAAAGTGAAAAATGTGTGGCTTTTCTTTTTTCTTTCACTTGAACACGTAGAGTTCCTTGAAGGGCTATGAGTTGGCCTAAGTTCAACATTATTTTTTCTAAGAGAATAGTGAGGACTAGGGATCAGGAAAGAGATAAGGAAAGGGCTGGTTGATGGAACAGTCAGAACATGTACATTTATAGATTAAGTTTACTGTCTTTTGTTGATGTGGTTTGTGGCACCCCAAAACAATTACAATAATAACATCAAAGGATATTCATCACCATTCCAGATATAATTGTAACGAAAATGTTTGAAATATTAAAAGAATTAGCTAAGTGTGACACAGATACACAAAGTAAGCACATGCAGTTGGAAAAACGGTGCCTATAGGCTTGCTTAACTGAGGGCTGCCACAAGCCTTCAATTTGTAAAAAATGCAATATAAGTGAAACACCATAAAAGAAAGTATGCCTGTATTTCTAAAATGTCCACACTACTCAAAGTGATCTACAGATTCCATGCAATCTCAGTCAAAATTCCCAGTGGCATTTTTTACAGAAGTCGAAATAATGCACATACAATTGCTATGGAACTACCAAAGACTTAAAATAGCCGAATTGTTCTTGAGAAAGAAGAGCAAAGCTTGAGGCATCATTCTTCCTTGTTTAAATATACATTAAGAAGCAAGTTGTATTAATCAAAACAATATCATACTGGTATACAAATAGAGATATAGACCAATAGAACAGAATAGAGAGCCAAAAAATAGACCCTTGCATATACACTCTATTGATCTTCAACAAAGGTGCCAAGAATACCCAATGGGGAAAGGATAGTATTTCAGCAAATGGTGCCAAGAAAACTGAATATCGGCATGCAACGAATAAAATAGGACCCTTATCTTGCACCATACACAGGAATCAATTCAAAAATGATTAAATATGTAAATGTGCGACCTGAATTAATAAAACTCCTAGAAGAAAACATACGGAGAACGCTTTATGACATTAATCTAGGCAAAGGTTTACTGAACATGACAGCAAACACACAGGTGTTATATATATTATATACATATAGTATATTTATATTATCTGAAATGAGATACGGTTTTGACAGAATGGGAAAGGTTAGTGGAGGGAAAATCCTGAAACTCAAAGCTGTGGAACCTGCAGATGGGGCAAAGTTACATAACAAACACACAAAGTATTCTTGTTTTAATTCTCTATTAATACATTAATAAAGTGAAATTCAATAAAAATAAGTTATGCCTGTATACAAATTTTAATATAAAGGACACTAAATGCTGACATTTTCCAGTATCATTATGTATTTCTCAACTGTCCTGACAAATGTCCCTATTAATCACCTTTTTATGAATGGCTTAGTAAAATTTAAATGTACATTCCTCAATATTTATGTTGTACATGCATGAAAATTAAGCCTTAATGAGTTCAAGAAACTCGGCCAAGGCCATACGTAGCTACTAAATAGCAGATTTAAAACGATTAGGTTGGTATAAACATCATTGCGATTTTTGCAATTACTTTTTTTTTTTTTTTTTGAGATGGAGTTTCACTTTTCTTGCCCAGGCTGCAGTGTAGTGGCACAATCTCGGCTCACTGCAACCTCCACCTCCTGGATTCAAGCGATTCTCCTACCTCAGCCTACTGAGTAGCTGGGATTACAAGCGCCTGCCACTAGGCCCAGCTAAATTTTTGTATTTTAAGTAGAGATGGGGTTTCATGATGTTGACGAGGCTGGTCTCCAACTCCTGATCTCAGGTGATCCACCCACTTTGGCCTCCCAAAGTGCGGAAATGATAGGCGTTAGCCACCGCGCTTGGCTTGCAATTACTTTTAATGGCAAAAAAACACAATTACATTGGCACCAACCTAATACAGTGCAGGGTTTTGACTTCTACCTTTGATCTTTGCAAATCACAATTATTTTCTTGTTACTACTCATTCTCTACTTTCAGCTTGGAATACCACAGCAGAACTTCACTTAATTCAGCTTCAGTTCAAATACTTCCTTTGAAGGGCTTCTCTGCAATCTCGATGCTCAGAAGTAAGTTTTGTCTTCTCTCTCCTATGATTGTCATACCTTTTAAATTGTGCCTATTCAAATACAGGCACACATACAAATACACACACACACTGATATACACATACATCTGTGAACAACCTTGGTTCTTTTTTTTTTTTTTTTTTTTTTTCTTTTTTCTTTTATTGTAATTATTATTATTATTATTATTATACTTTAGGTTTTATGGTACATGTGCCCAATGTGCAGGTAAGTTACATATGTATACATGTGCCATGCTGGTGCACTGCACCCACCAACTCATCATCTAGCATTAGGTATATTTCCCAATGTTATCCCTCCCCCCTCCCCCCAACCCACAACAGTCCCTGAAGTGTGATGTTCCCCTTCCTGTGTCCATGTGTTCTCATTGTTCAATTCCCACCTATGAGTGAGAATATGCGGTGTTTGGTTTTTTGTTCTTGCGATAGTTTACTGAGAATGATGATTTCCAATTTCATCCATGTCCCTACAAAGGACATGAACTCATCATTTCTTATGGCTGCATAGTATTCCATGGTGTAGATGTGCCACATTTTCTTAATCCAGTCTATCATTGTTGGACATTTGGGTTGGTTCCAAGTCTTTGCTATTGTGAATAATGCGGCAATAAACATACGTGTGCATGTGTCTTTATAGCAGCATGATTTATAGTCCTTTGGGTATATACCCAGTAATGGGATGGCTGGGTCGAATGGAATTTCTAGTTCTAGATCCCTGAGGAATCGCCACACTGACTTCCACAAGGGTTGAACTAGTTTACAGTCCCACCAACAGTGTAAAAGTGTTCCTATTTCTCCACATCCTCTCCAGCACCTGTTGTTTCCTGACTTTTTAATGATGTCACACAAACTTTGGAGCAAGTCTCAAAACTTCTCTTCATTTTGCATGAGAATATCCTCTATACCAGGCCTTGGAAAGAAACAAATTATATTCCCTCTATTTAAGGAGCATGGTGGTTAAGAACACGTACTTTGGAATCAGATTGCTTAGTTTAGAATTCTAGATTTACTACATATTTAGCTCTATAACTCAGTATCCTCTCTAAAATGGAAAACATAATAGTACTTACTGCCTAAAGTTATTGTGAGGATTGCATGAGACAATTTTGTTGTTGTTGTTGTTTTGTTTGTTTGTTTGTTGTTTTTCTTTTTTGAGACAGAGTTTTGCTCTTGTTGCCTAGGCTGGAGTGCAATGGCACCATCTCAGCTCACTGCAACCTCTGCCTCCCGGGTTCAAGTGATTCTCCTGTCTCAGCCTCCCGAGTAGCTGGGATTACAGGCACATGCCACCATGCCCTGCTAATTTTTGTATTTTTAGTGGAGACGAGATTTCGTCATATTGGTCAGGCTGGTCTTGAACTCCTGACTTCAGGTGATCCGCCCACCTCGGCCTCCCAAAGTGCTGGGATTACAGGTGTGAGCCACAGAACAATAGTTTTTAATTACTCGCATCAGTACCCGTAACAGAGTAAACTCTCTCTCTCTCTCTGTCTCTCTCTCTCTATATATACATATATATATAATTTTTAGTGTATATATATACATTTTACATGCATATTCAAAATATAATTAGTAAAGTATTCTGAATATACATTTAAAGTGTGTATACATACATATATAAAGTGTAAAGCTAGACAAGCCAGAATAATACTTTGGGACTTGGTGAGAAAGTGGAGTAAATTAATAAGATGGAATGACAAAAAATTCTGAAATGACAATTTAGTTAATCTAGTGTAGTGTCTCATCTTACTAACACAAAGTTATTACAGTGGGACTTCTATTCATTTATGTACCTACCAGATCCTGATATGTTAGCTTTGTGACTCATTCTCATCTACACTAAAAACTTTTCCCAGATTGATTTTCTTGGTTTTGAAAGTTGGCTCAAGATCATTTGCCCCACTCTAAAAACCTCAATAATTTTCATTTGCTTTTGTTGCTATTTACCTTCAAAAGCTCTGAGTAACTACCCAACTTGATCAATCCCAGTTTCCACGGATAACACTCAGATTTGGCTTTTTTTTTTTTTTACCAAACTGGACTTACCCAGTTTCGCACAAGGGAGACAAATTCCTTTTTGTCTTCCTTGTGGAAGGAGAATTTCTTCTCCTTCCATCATCATATATATAAACATGTACGTATGAACATGATGTATAATAGAAAATGAAATAAACTAGAAAAATTTAAAAGATAATGATTTATTTGTTCTTTAACAGTTTCACTGTGAAAGTAAACAAAGTGTTTCCATAAAACAAAGGAAAATAAATTGTTCCATCTTGTAGAGAAACCTATTATTACTACTTCTTTTCTGTCCTTGCCATTATTATGTTAATCTTGCTATGCCAGTCCAGGGATGAAGTCAGCAAAACTCTCAGGGAGTCAGTCTGTTTGGTGTAAAGATTTAGGGTTAGAGCAGAGAACCTTCATCATATTCAATTAATTTGAAAATTGGAGATCTCTGTTATATGTTATATCCAGAGATCTCTCAATAAATATTTGACATCTAGCATTTGGAGGTTGTGTGTGTATGTATGTGTGTATGTATGTATGTATGTATGTATGTATGTATGTGTTTATATATATGTATGCATGTGTGTGTGTGTTTATATACATATTCAGTTAAACCCAGAACCCTAGCTATACCCTTCTGAATAAAAACTTGTTACTTATAATTAAAAAATTAATAGTAAAACAAGAGATTGGCCCTTTATTGCCTCTTTTTTACTTAATATTTTAAAAATCATGGCAAAGTAACAAAATTTATCATTTTTATTATTATTATATCTAAAGTGAAATGGCACTAAGTGCATTCACGTTGCTGTGCAGTCATCACCACCATCCATCTTCAAAACTTTTTCTATCTTGCCAAACTGAAACTCTAATCATTAAACAATAACTCTTCCTTCTCCCCTCCACGTAGATGCTCGCAATCACCATTTAACTCTCTTATTTTATGAATTTGACTGCTTTGGGTACCTCATATAAGTGGAATCATACAATATTTAACCTTTTGTGACTGGCTTATCTCACTTAGCACCGTGTCTCAAGGTTTATCCACATTGTAACATGTCTCAGAATTTCTTTCCTTTTAAGGCTAAATAGTATTACATTGTGTGTGTGTGTGTATGTGTCACACACACATATATACACACACATGTATATACACATATATATATTTATGGCACTTTTTAAATCCATTTATTCATGATGAACACTTGAACCTTTTCCACCACTATTGAAAAAATATTTCTCTAAACATTCATGTACCAATACCTATTTGAGATCCTGCTTTTAATTACTTTGAGTATATGTCCAGAAGGAGAATTTTTGACTTACATGGTAATTTTACGTTTAACTTTTTGAGGAACTGCCATACTATTTTCCACAGTGACTGCACCATTTTGCATTACCATCAGCAATGTACAAGAGTTCCAAGTTTTCATTGCCCTCACCAACACTTGTTATTTTCTGCTATTATTTTCATAATAGCAATCCTAATGAATATAAAGGGACCTCTTTTTTTTTATTTCAGTAGCATTATGGATACAAGTGGTTTGTGGCTGCATGGATAAATTGTATACTAGTGATGGCTATGATTTTAGTGCACCCATCACCTGAGAAGTGTGCATTTTACCCACTAGGTAGTTTTTAATCCCTAATCTCCCTTCCACTCTCCCCCTTCTGAGTCTCCAATGTCCTTTATACCACTTTGTGTGCCTTTGCACACCCATAGCTTAGCTCCCACTTATAAGTGACAACATACAGTATCTGGTTTTTGATTTCTGAGTTACTTCACTTAGAATAATGGCCTCCAGTTCCATCCAACTTGCTGCAAAATACATTATGTCATTCTTTATGATGGCTGAGTAGTATTCCATATATATATATATATACACATATATATATACACACATATATATACACATATATACACATATATATATACACACACATATATATATATATATATATATATATACCACATTTTATCTGCTCATCAGTTGATGGGTATTAGGTTGATTCCTTACCTTTGCAATTGTGAATTGTGCAGTAATAAACGTACACATCCAGGTTTTTTTTTAAGCATATATTCACTTCTTTTCCTTTGGGCAGATACCCAGTAGTAAGACTGATGAATTAAATGGTAAATCTACCTTTAGTTCTTTGAAAAATCTCCATAATGTGTTCCATATTGGTTGTACAAATGTACACTTCCACTAGAAGTGTTTAAGAATTCAATTTTCACCACATCCACACCAACATCTATTCTATTTTGACTGTTTAATAAGGAACATTTTAGTTGAGGTAAACTGGTATCTCACTGTGGTTTTAATTTGCATTTCCCTGATGATTAGTAATGTTGAGTATTCTTCATATGTTTGTTAGCCACTTGTATATCTTCTTTTGAGAAGAGTCTATTCATGTCCTTTGCTCACTTTTTGATAAGAATTTTTTCTTGCTAATTTGTTTGAGCTTCATATAGATCCCGGATATTTGTCTTTTGTCAGATGCATACATTACAAATATTTTCTCCCATTCCATAGGTTCTTTGTTTACTCTGATGATTATTTATTTTGACATAGAAAATCTTTTTACTTTAATGAGGTCCAATTATTTATTTTTTGTTTTCATTGTGTTTGGTTTTGGAGTCTTAGTCATAAATTATTTGCGTAGGCCAATGTCCAGAAACGTCTTTCCAAGGTTTTGCTCTTGAATTTTTATGGCTTCAGGTCTTACATTTAAGTCTTTAATCCATCTTAAGTTAATTTTTGTGTATCGTTAGAGCTAAGAATTCAGTTTTATTCTTCCACATGTGGCTATACAATTTCCCCAGCACCATTTATTGAATAGTGTTCTTTTCCCAGTTTATGTTTCTGTATGCTTTGCCAAAGATCAGTTGGCTGTTAAGTATTTGGCTTTGTTTCTGGCTTCTCTATTCTGTTCCATTGGTCTCTGTATCTACTTTTATATCAGTACCCTGTGTTTTGGTTATTGTAACCTTGTAGTGTAATTTAAAGTTAGGTAATGTGATGCCTTCAGATTTATTCTTTTTGCTTAGTATTACTTTGGCAATTAGGGCTCTTTATTTTGGTTCCATATGAATTTTATCATTCTTTCTTTAATTCTGTAAAAATGATGTTACTATTTTGATAGGAATTGCATTGAATCTGTAGATTGCTTTGGGCAGTATGGTCATTGTTATTATATTGATTCTTCCAATCCATGAGCATGAGATGTATTTTCATTGATTTGTGTAATCTATGATTCTTTTCAGCAGTGTTTTGTAAATCTTCTTGTAGAGATTGTTCATGTCCTTGGTTAAGTATATTCCTAAGGCTTTTTTTGTAATTATGCAAAAGAGATTGAGTTCTTTATTTAATTCTCAGCTTGGTCATTGTTGGTGTATAGCACTGTTACTGATTTGTGTACATTGATTTTGTAATCTGACATTTTACTGAATTCATTTATCAGATATAGGAATCTTTTGGAGGAGTCTTTAGGGTTTTCTGTGTACAAGATCATATTATCAGCAGACAGAGATGATTTGACTTCCTGTTTTTCAATTTGGATGCCCTTTACATCTTTCTCTTGCCCAATTGCTCTGGCTAGGACTTCCAGTACTATATTGAAAAGAAGTGGTGAAAGTGGAAATCCTTGTCTTGTCCCAGTTCTCAGGGAGAATGCTTTCAACTTTTCCCCATTCAGTATGATGTTGGCTGTGGGTTTTTTACATATGGCTTTTATTATTTTGAGATATGTTCCATCTATGCCTTGTTCATTGAGTATTGTTTATCATAAAGGATGCTGGATTTTATCAAATGCTTTTTCTGCATCTATTGAGATGATCATATTGTTTTTGTTTTTAATTCTGTTAATATGATGAATCACATTTATGGAATTGTGTATGTAGAATAAAACCCACTTGATTTTGCTAGTATTTTGTGAATATTTGCATGTAGATTCATCAGATATATTGTTCTGCTGTTTTCTCTTTTTCTTGTAATGTTCTTTCTTGGTTTTCATATCAGTTGATACTGGCTTTGTAGAATGAGTTTAGGAGGATTTCTTCCTTCTCAGTCTTTTGAAATAATAACAGTAGATTTTGTACCAAATCTTTGAATGTCTGGTAGAATTCAGGTGTAAATTTATCTGGTCCTGGGCTTTTTGCCATTGTTGTTGTTGGCAGTTGTTAAAGTACTGATCAAATTTCACTGCTTGTTATTCATCTGTTTATGATTTCTATTTGTTCATAATTCAAGAAAAGGGCATTGTGTGTTTCCAGGAATAAATTCATTTCCTCTAGATTTTCTAGTTTCTGTGCATATAAATGTTTATAATATTATGTAAAGATGTTTTGTATTTCTGTGGTGTCAATTGTAATGTCTCTATTTTCATTTCTAATTAAGCTAATTTGAATTTTCTTTTTTCTTTTCTTGGTTAATCTAGCTAGCAGTCTATCAATTTTGCTTATTTTTTCAAAGAACCAGCTTTTTGTTTCATTGGTATTTTGTTTTTTTTTTTTGTTTTGATTTCATTTACATCTGTTCTGATATTTGTGATTTCTTTTGCTTTGCTAGCTATGTGTTTGGTTTAGTCTTGTTTCTCCAGTTGCTTGAGGTGTGACATGAGGTTATCAATTTGTGATCTTTCAGACTTTTTATTGTCAGTGTTTAGCTCTCTAAAGTTTTCTCTTAGCACTGTGTTTGTTGTATCCCAGAGGTTGTGATACCTTGTGTCACTGTTATCATTCATTTTGAAAACAATTTAAATTTTGATCATGATTTTATTAATAACCAGAAATAACTCAGGGGCAGACTGTTTAATTTCCATGCATTTGTATAGTTTTGATGTTTCCTTTTGGAATTCAATTCTAATTTTATTCCTCTGTGGTCTGAGAAGATACTTGATACAATTTTAATTTTTTAAAATTTATTGAGACTTGTTTTGTGGCCTATCATATGGTCTATTTTGGGGAATATTCTATATGCTGATGAGAACAATGTAAACTCTGCAGTTCTTAAGTAGAATGTTCCGTAAATATCTATTAGGTTCATTTGTTCCAGAATGCAGTTAAGTCCAGTGTTTCTTTGCTGACTTTCTGCCTTGATGATCTGTCTCGTGTTGTCAACGGAGTGTTGAAATCCCCCAGTATTATTTTCTTTCTGTATATTTCTATTCTTAAGCCTAGTAATATTGCTTTATAAATCTGGGAGCTCTGGAGTTAGGTGCATATTTATTTAGGATTGTTATATCTTCTTACTGAATTAATCCTTTTATTATTATATAGTGACTGTATTTGTCTTTATTTTTATAGTTGTTGCTTTAAGTTTTTTATTCTGATATAAGAACAGCTACTCTTACTTGCTTTTGGTTTCTATTTGTGTGAAATATGTGTTTCCATCCATTTACCTTCAGTCTGTGAGAAGATTTATGTATTAGGTATGTTTCCTCAACATAGCAGATATTTGGTTTGTGATTTTTTATTTATTCTACCAATCTGTATTGTATTAGTCCATTCTCACACTGCTATGATGAAATACCTGAGACTGGCTAATTTATTTAAAAAAGAGGTTTAATTGACTCACAGTTCTGCACGGCTAGTGAGGCCTCAGAAAACTCACCCTCATGGCAAAAGGCACCTCTTCACAGGGTGGCAGGAGAGACAGAATGCTGGGCGAAGGGGGAAGCCCCTTATAAAACAATCAGATCTTGTGAGAACTCACCTGTTATCAGGAGAACAGTATGGGGGAAATGGCCCCCATGATAAAATTGTCTCCACTTGGTCTCAACCTTGACTCATATGGAGTATTACAATTGAAGATGAGATTTGAGTGGGGACACGGAGCCAAACTATATCATTCTGCTGCCGGCCCCTTCAAAATCTCATGTCCTCACATTTCAAAGCATAATTGTGCCCTTCCAACAGTTCCTCAAAGTCTTAACTCATTCCAGCATTAACCCAAAAGTGCAAGTCCAAAGTTTCATCTGAGATGAGGCAAGTCCCTTCCACCTATAAGCCTGTAAAATCAAAAACAGTTTAGCTACTTCCTAGATACAAAGGGGGTACAGGCCTTGAGTAAATATACTCATTCCAAATGGGAGAAATTGGCCAAAACAAAGGGGCTACAAGCCCCAGGCAAGTCTGAAATTCATCAGGGCAGTCAAAACTTAAAGCTCCAAAATGATCTCCTTTGACTCCATGTCTCACATCCAGGTAACAGTGATGCAGAAGATGAGCTCCCACAGCCATGGGCAGCTCCGCCCCTGTGGCTTTGCAGGGTACAGCCGCCATCATGGCTGCTTTCATGGGCTGGCATTGTCCGTGGCTTTTCCAGGTGCATGATGCAAGCTGATGGTGAATCTATCATTCTGGGATGTGGAGGACGGTGGCCCTCTTCTCACAGCTTCAATAGGCTGTACCCCAGTGTGCACTCTCTGTAGGGGCTTCAATCCCACATTTCCCTTCTGCCCTGCACTAGCAGAGGTTCTCCATGAGGGCCACATCCCTGCAGCAAACTTCTGTCTGGACATCTAGGCATTTCCATACATACTCTGAAATCAAGGTAGAGGTTCCCAAACTTCAACTATTGACTTCTGTGCACCCAGACCCAGCACCACGTGTAAGCCACCAAGACTTGGGGTTTGTGCCTTCTGAACAACAGTGTGAGCTGTATGTTGTCCCCTTTTAGCCACAGCTGGGACATAGGACACCAAGTCTTGAGATTGCACTAAGCAGCAAGATCCTGGGCCGGGCCCATGAAACCATGTTTTTTTCTACTAGGCCTCTGGGCCTGTGATGGGAAGGCCTGCTGGGAAGACCTCTGACATGCCCTGAAGACATTTTCCCCACTGTATTGATGATTAACGTGTGACTCCTCATTACTGATGCAAATTTCTGCAGCAGGCTTGAATTTCTCTCCAGAAAATGGGTTTTTCTTTTTCATTCATCATCAGGCTGTGAATTTTCTGAAATGTTATGTTCTGCTTCCCTTTTAAACATAAGTTGCAATTCCAAACCATATCTTTGTGAATACATAAAACTGAATGCTTTTAAGAGCACACGAGTCACATCCTGAAGACTTTACTGCTTAGAAATGTCTTTCACCAGATACCCTAAATCATCTCTATCAAATTCAAAGTTCCACAGATATCTAGGGCAGGGGCAATATGCCACCAATTTCTTTGCTAAAGCATAGCAAGAATCACCTCAATTTCAGTTCCCAACAAGTTCCTCATCTCCATCTGAGACCACCTCAGTGTGGACTTCATTGTCCATATCATTATCAGCATTTTGGTCAAAGCCATTCAACAAGTCTCTAGGATGTTCCAAAGTTTCCCACATGTTCCTGTCTTCTTCTGAGAACTCCACACTTTTCCAACCTCTGCTAATTACCCATTTCCAAAGTTGCTTCCACATTTTTGGGGTCCTTATAGCAGCTCCCCACTGTCTCCTGGTACCAATTTATTGTATTAGTCTGTTCTCATGCAGTCTACTTAATTTTCATCATATTTCTTTCTCATTATTTTGGAGATATACATACCTTTAAAATTAATACATTTAGTGTGGAGTGGAAACAGTATTTTCACTTGAGCAGATGATGCTCAGGTGAAAATTCTTCATTTTTTGTTCTTAAATTAATAGCAATCATGTATAAAATAGCAAATACCAGACACTTCCCTGAGTTCATCACATATCAATGTATTTAATGTTCACAAAACACGATGAAGAAAATTTTATTTTTTTTTTCCATTTTGGGGATGAGGAAACTGAAGAAAAGGAAGGTTAAGTGACTTATTCAAGCGTCCAAAGTAGTGAAGAAAAATTCAAACTAGGTGCCTGGTTCCAAATGCCCAGGTTTCTAATCATTTAAATTGTATTTTATTATTATTATTTTTTTGAGATGGCGTCTCGCTCTGTCACCCAGGCTGGAGTGCAATGGTGCAATCTCAGCTCACTGCCACCTCCACCTCCCAGGTTCAAGTGATTCTTCTGTCTCAGCCTCCCAAGTAGCTCGGATTGCAGGCACTTGCCACCATGCCCAGCTAATTTTTTTATTTTTAGTATAGATGGGGTTTCACTATGTTGGCCGGGCTGGTCTCGAACTTCTGACCTCAAGTGATCCACCTGCCTTGGCCTCCCGAAGTGCTGGGATTACAGGCGTGAGCCACCATGCCCAGCCAAAAAATATATGACATGTAATAATTGTATGTATAGGTGGCTATCAAAATTTTAATGTATATTGCCTTTATATGCCTTTTTTCTCTAAGAGTGAGAGGATATTTATTCTGAGAAAACGAGTCATGAGGAAAGAAAGATTTCTGTTGAGTCAAAAAGACCAGCATGCTGGCATTCTCACAATAAGCAGAAAATAGGAAGTTTTCTATGAATTATAAGAAGGAAATAAATAAGCCTGAAACATGGGAATAGACTGCTCAGTGATGGAGGTTGAGCTCATAATTTTCTTTCAAGCTTGTCTTTGTAGTCTTTTTTTTACCTAAGAAGTCAGATAGAAATGCACTCTTTAATCAACAGTAATTATAAAATTTTATGATTCTTGATTTTTCCTGTGAGTTATTGGAATACATCAAGACTGCCCACACTTTCCATTTCTACTCAAAAGACTGCTTTATAAGATCTCTGATCCTAATGTTAGCCCTAAGCCACTTGTTAGTACAGGAGAATTATCATTTTAGGGAACACTCAGTAATGCTGAACTGCAATTCACCCCTGATAGTTTTTCTCTCATTGTTTGCTGGCCCTCTTTCCACTAACCAACTAAACAAACGTTCAGAAGCTTGGCCAGGTCTTCTGTTTCACATAGTTCTTCCACAACACTTCTGAGAGATCCCAAACCCAATTTATCCATTGGGCCATTAAAATGTACTTGATTTTGGTCCTTGTAGGAACTAGATGGAATTCTTTCTCAGCTAAAAGTCTATACTTTATTTCCTAATTACAATTCTGTTCCTTATTGAGGTATTTGAAAAATTCATTGTACAACAAGTTACAGGATATTTTGAAGGAGGGAAATTGTATTCGGTTAAAAGAAGTGCAATCACATTTAAAATATACCATCTCAAAACACTGCCTACTTCATTAGCACAAACATCCCATTACAAGATAACTGCAGGAAAAGTGGCTAAAAAGTAATGATTACCTTCACAGTCAGACTAGCAGGCACTTAATAAAGAAATGAACTTGTCTTAGCAATGATGATAACTAGGTCTCCCAATGATAGCCTAAAGCCCTACAGAGAAATGAAGCTATCACATGGATAATTCAGATAGCACTCATTGAGTTTGGGGATTAAAATTCCAGGATAATTGGCTCAGTTCTCCACATGGGTTTGGTCATGAAGACCTGTACAATAACTACTAAGTGCTATCTCCATGGCATAAAGAGCCATTTAAGTAATGTCCATCCTTTTTATTATAAATGAAGTTACTGTAGCAGTTATTCATAGCACAAAGTTCCATTACTCCCTTCGATAGTGAAAGAGAAGAGACAGGCAGCACAGTATTTTAGTGTTTTCCAACCAAAAACAAAAACAAAATAAAACAACAGTGATAAAAATAAAACCCCTAAAAAAACCCACCACCGCCGACAAGAACAAACAAATCAACATAATACAAAGGAACAACAATAAAAAGACACGCCAACTCTGGCAATTTTTAGTGGACACTTATTACTGAAACTCCCTTTTTCTGTCTTATTCACAGAGAACAAACTGATGATGGTTTTTGCAACATACCTAATGGGAACCCAAAGAGGAAGACAAGTTTGGGCAATATTAGACAAGTCTATTCCTTGGAATTATGTTTCTGTGGTGTTTACTATTTTAGGAAAATATAGTAATCCATTGTAGCAAGTGTCAACTGCTGAATTTAGAAATGTCCTTATAAGAAAATAAGCTAGAAAGCTGCCTATGAGAGGTTACTTGTGAAGAACTTATGTCCTACCCTAGTGGCTTATTCCATAGAGAAATGCATTGGCTTCTTATTTTTAAAAATGTGAAGGAATATGAGGAGAAACTTATGTGTGTAATGCCAGCACTTTGGGAGGATGAGGTGAGTGGATAACTTGAGACCAGGAGTTCCAGTTCAGCCTGGTCAACAAGGCCAAATCCTGTCTCTACTAAAATTACAATATATATATATATATATATATATATATATATATATATATATATATAGCTAGGCCTGGTGGTGCATGCCTTAATCTCAGCTACTCTGGAGGCCGAGTCATGAGAATCACTTGAACCTGGGAGGCAGAAGTTGCAGTGAGCCGATATGACACCACTGCACTCCAGCCTGGGTGACAGAGCGAGACTGTCTCAAAAAAAAAAAAAAAAAAAAAAAAAAGCAAAGAAAGAAAGGAAGAAAGGACAAGAAAAAAGAGGAAAAGATAAGAAAAAAAAAGAAAAGAAAAGTGAAGAATGTAAGGAGAAGACATTGTTAACACTCTTGTGAGGTAGCTTTCCTCTGTGACAAAGTATCAAGTGAGCCTTGGGCATTCGTTTGTGACAATTTGTGATAGTGAGAGTTCAAAGTGGAAGTAGTGAAGGAGGCAAAATTGAAGATACTGGCCACAATGAAGAGAGGATTTACTTCTTTCACAATTTTATTTAGAGCTGAGACAAGTTGCTTGGCTTCATTATTCCAAGGACTTCCACTATTTCTTACCAATTTTAAGTTAGTGTCAGAATAAATCTCACTGGCTATGCAAGTGCTCTATCAGTGTTGTCCCATGTTTCAGTTATAATTTGTGCCATTCTGCAAACTCTTACCTGCCTATCATGTTGTCAGTTACAGATTTCCAAAAGGAAAACATCCACAGCAATTCTGTTTTTTAACCAGGGGCTTATGCAAAGGCTAAAAATACATGAAGAGATTAAAACAGTACAACAGAAGTTATGACACCTGTCTCTGTCAGTGTGGAAGACAGTGCAAAAGTAGCTATAAGCTCTTATCCAAATAGGATAGTTGAAAGAGTGCATGCATCTAACTGGGGACAGATTCATGAATAAATTAGAAGGAATTCAAATTAGTGCTAATGTGTGCAAGGGCTGTGATTGTTGCCTGTAGTAGTTGAAAATACTTGTGTCTGTCCTATCCATGCCCTCTTCCTCCAAATGATTGCTTTGCTTGAGCTTCACCAGATTCAGGGCTGCAGTAATTCTGGGACCTAAAAATACGTGTTAGTAACTATTACTGGGAATAGATTGGAAAGATTGAAATTATAATCATTCTACATAAGAGCTTTGTGGAATTTTAGTTAAATACATTTTGTCCTGTATACATAATGCACTTAGTAATATTAACAAGCAACTAAAGTATCAGAGAATTTACAATGCAATAAGGTAATCCTGAAATGTTTTGAAGGTGATGATGGGGAGATGGGACATTAAGAAGACATTTCTAAGGCATTAGCCATTTCTAGATAGATATTAGTCACCTCCTCTAGAAAACTCCCAACTCTTTCGTGGCTATGAATGAAAAATAAGTACTTGAAAAAAATCATTTCTGGAATTTTGGACTCAAAGAGGAAATATGAAAAAAATAGTTGTTTTAGGAATGGTTGAATGATAGTTCAGTATTTCTTCCTCAATTTCAAGTAAAATATATCTGCAGAGTAGAAGCCTACCTTTGCTATATTGCCTTATAAATAGGTCAGTATTTGAAGAGAGTTAAAATTTTTAGAGAGTAAGATAATGCTAGAAATCTTACACAATCCAATTTATTTTTGTTTGTTTATAAATAACTAGGTAGTTTGTCATTAACAGAACATTTTTGCGTGTGTTTCAGTACACTTATGTAACCAAAATTGAAAACTAATTTCTTTTACCCTAATTTTCCCAAGCATGATCATACACTTGGATATAATCAAGTTCCCAATCCTGCTGAAGAGCCAGCCTAACAAGTGAAGCCTCTGCTTCACATTCAGTGTTCAGCAGTTTGCATTTGTCTGTCTGTATGTTTGTTCTGTGATAAAATTTGAACCATTTGACAGTTTTTGACTAAACTAATATATTAGAAGGCATCAAGATAAATATTAAGCTTAGTTTGTTACTCAGTTTGATTTATTCACTGAAAACTGACTGATATGTCAGACAATAAAATTTATAAAAGGATATATCTTTCCTAGGTTTTACTGTTTCTCAATGAAATTTGCTTTGTAGATGTTGACCAAAGATAAGCCCACAAATGGAAACAAAAATGCATTTATTGAGAAAGAGATTGTGTTGCCACATTGAATTGGTTACTCTCTTGGTATCTTTCTGTGAAGGCAAAGACCTTTATAGTCTGTAATTTTGATATCAGGTAGAGAAAATGACCTCCATCTTTACCAATCAGGTCTAATCAGGACCAATTAGGAAATCTCAGCATACCTTTTATTTTTTATCATGCAAATCACTCCAAGAAGCCAAAGTCTCCTAACTCATTCTTTATCTCCACAGCTAGCCTTGAATGTTCCTCCTATCAGATCTCATAAAACACTCTTCTTATCTTCGGAAACCCTTTCATTATGCATTTGTACAGACATGGTCATACAAAAAACTCAATGCTCACAACATCTTACCTAATAATACTCTCACTTTCTTTTCTAACACCTAGATCTGTTCTTAAGACACTATTTTCCTACAGTTTTCTCAGTAAATGGCATTTTTTCTGTTTAATATTTCTTGTACCACAAGGCCCAAAAGTATAACAAGTGACTTCCTTGCTTCATATTGCCTCTCCAGACATTTGTCCCTTTCTCCTCCAGAAAGATATCACTCTTTAACTCTCAGGTCATTAGACTGTAACACCTATTCATCAAACTTATTTCAGTCATCTATTAACCTTCAGGTTACTCCCTCTTATTCCGTGAACATTTTAACACTCAGCTTACTGACACTAATGTTGGACACTGAGTGTTAGACACACTAATTAATGTTAGTTTTTTAATGTTAGTTAATGTTAAAGTTAGAGACATTAATTAATGTTAGACACAATGTTAGACATTAAGTCTAACATTGCTTCTTTTATAATTCCAAATGATTTCAATATGCATGTAAATGACCTAACACCCTGGCCCTGTCTGTCTTTTATCTCCTCTCTTCCCAATATTCTTGTTCCCCACTTTACTTCAACTACTCACTCCAGTAGTTACACTCTAGACTTGTGCTGACCCACATGGTAACCACTAGTCATATATGGCTAGTAAAGATTAAAATTGATCCCTACTTCATTAGGAAAATTTAGGCAATCAGAACAGGTGTTTTACAAGTTCTTATTACTATGTCTATCACCTACATGCATCTGCATTCGTTAACTCTATCTTCTCTCCTGCTACTCTGAGTGAATTGCTCATGTCCTTGGTCAAGGCCAACCTCACAACTTGTGCATTAGATCCAATTCCATCTAGTCTACTCCATGACATTGATTTATAAACTATCACCTTTCTTTCTGCATGTTAAATTTCCCCATATCTGTTAGAAAAATTATATTTAGACTAGACACATGTAAGTCATTATTTGAAAGTGAGAACGGAGAAGGTAAAATGGAAGGTTTGAGAGAGAAAAAAAAAGTGTGACATATATACATAGGCATAAAACAAAATATCTTAAGGATCTATATGTAAAAAAAGTGAAAAACTGATTAAAGAAATTAAAGATCTAAATAAGACAGATTTTGTGTTTGTGGACTGGAATGTTCAATATTGTCAAAATGCTATTTTTTAAAATACAAAATATAAATTGAATACAATTCTTTTAAAAATCTCAGCAAGAAATTTTTTATACATTGACCAACTGATTCTAAAATTTATACACAAAGAAAAAGACCAAAAATAGTCAATATAATCCTAAAAAAAATTGGAGAGTTTACATTACCTAATTTCAAGACTTACTATAAAGCCTACCATAATGAAGACAGGATGGTATTGGTATAAGAATAAACACATTGATTAAAAGGACAGAGAAGACAGTCCAGAAATAGAGCCATCCGCATACAGTCAACTGATTTTGATAAAGGATCCAAGGCAATTTGATGAAGAATATATATTTTCAACAGAAGTTGCTGGCAAAATTGGATGCCTACATGCAATTTTAGAGAACTTAAACATAGATCTCACATCTTCAACAACAAAAAAATTTTAAATATACATCTAAATGTAGAATGAAAATATATTTAAGTTCTAGAAGAAAGTAGGATAAAATCTGGGTGACCTTGGTTTTGTGATGCATTTTTTAATATAATAACAAAAGTAGTCTTTGTTAAAGTTAACAATAAGTTGGACTTTACTAAAATTAAGACTATTTATTATTAAGATTATTTTGCTCTGCCAAAGTCACTGTTAAGATAAAAAATAGACCAGCCACATACGGAAAGAAAATATTTATTTATAAATCATATAGCGGATAAAGGAATCCTGTCCAGAATATACAAATAATTCCTAAAACTCAACATTGAAAAAAAAGGCCCAATTCAAAAATTAGCAAAAGATCTAGATAGACATCTCACTTACAGCTGGCAAATAAGCATTTGAAAAGATGTCTAATGTCATTTGTCATTAGAGAAATGCCAATTTAAAAAACAAAACCAGTACATTCTTATTAGGATACATAAAATTAAAAAACGTAATACAAATTGCTATAGAAGATGCAGAGCAACGACAACTGTTCATTGTTGGTAAGAATGTAAAATGATAACACCATTTGATAAGATATTTTGGCAGTTTCTTATAAATTTATATATCATCTTACTATATGATTCAACAATTATACTCTAGTCATTTATCCAACAGATTTAAAACTTATATAACAATTATACATATGGATATCTATTGCAGCCTTATCAATAATTGCCAAAAACTGGAAGCAATCAGGATTCCCTTCCACAGGTGAATGAATAAGCAAACTGTGGTATATACATACACTGAAATACTATTTATTGATATTTAAAAATCAGCTATTAATTCAGGCGACACCATGGACAAATCTTAAATGTATATTTCTAAGTTTAAAAAGCCAGTGTAAACATAATGCATAGTGTATGATTGCTTTTATATGATATTCTGGATGAGGCAAAAAACTATAAAGAGAGAAAATAGATCAGTGGTTTCTCAAGACTTAGGGAGGAGGTGGACAGATGAAGCACAGTGAATATTTTAGGGTGGTGAAACTATTCTATGTAATATTGCAGTGGTGGACACATGACACTATGCAGTTTTTAAAAATCCATACAAATGTATAGCACAGAATGAACCTTAATATACGCACATTTGGAAAAATAATGTAGGAGGTCAAGGAGCCTAGGATGGAATGCAGATTATGATAAAAAATAATCTATTTGTATTACAAATGTAAAGCATAAAGTCAGTGAAGGAAGTGGGGAAGGAGATTTTGACCTGAAGTAACTTTGGAAATGGTTTTGAGAATGTAAGTCTAGAAGAAAAAGGAGTTGTACATAGCACTTTACTCTAAACAATACAGTTATTTATTATGATGGTATGTGTTAACAATTTAGAAATCATTCTATTAGTATGCTAGAATTTAACAATTAAGTAAATGGATGCCAGGAGCTAATTTCCTGACTCTTTGACTGAGAGATTACAAATAATCAAAGAGGAGGCTAGAATGATCCATGTGGTAATGCAATAGAGTTGAAGCCATCAATAAGAACGTGTTTAGCTTAAGATCGGTATATAAAAACAGGTATAGATATGCGTGCATATGCATGTATGCCTGGTTTAGTATACACACATGTGTTTGCTTTGTCAGCTTTGCACTTGTCTGTCAGCTGAGGGAGTCTGAAAGCAATGATACTTCAGTAGCAAAGAGCATGGCTAGTACCCAGGTCTTTATTTCTGTCTCCAAAAAATTTAGCAGGGCTCCTTGGAGAAATGGTTGATTTTAGGGATGGGGCAGGAAATATACAGGATTAGCCTAGAGAACCTTGTAGTTCCAGAAAGTAAGAAAGTGTTCAAAACAAACAAACAAGTGAATGGACATACAGCCAAGTAGCACAGGAGCCAAATGAAATAGCTCTCAATAGCCAAAGCTAGAATCATTTAAGCAATAAAATAAGGTAATATTGGATTATAACCCAAAGTATATCATGTATACTGATATATATGAATAATTGAATAGAACAATATTTGGAAATAATAAGCACTTTTTTTTACAGCATTCCAAATAATTTTTGTAGATGCTTACTTTTCAAGGAGATAGAACATAACTTCTCATTCCATAAATATGGGATATGCATATTGACTTCCTTCTAAAGAGTACAGTATGGAAAGGACAGGAAAAAATAATAACTTTACAGTGGCGAAATTTAACAAACACTACTACATCAGCCAGGTGACTGAGTTTAACATCCTCAGTGATAAGTAATGTTAATTACATGTACCCTTGATGTGATAAGAGTGACACTTTACCTCTGTGATCTTCCTTCCAAAAACAAATACCCCTTTTTGTTAATGAGATAAACTTCAGACAAATCCAAATCAAAATATGTACTATGAAATATCTGACCAGTACACCTCAAAATTTTCGAATTCATCAAAAGCAAGGAAAGACTGAGAAACTGTCACAGCCTAGAGTAGTCTAAGGAGACATGATGACTAAATGTAATGTTCTGTCCTAGATGAGATCCTGGAAAAGAAAAAGAATATCAGGTAAAAACTAAGGAAATCTGAATATAAACTTTACCAAATGATAAAGTATCAATATTGGTTTATTAATTTCAAAAATTTTACCATACTAATGTTAGATGTTAATAACAGGTAAGGCCAGGCAGGGTGACTCATGCCTGAAATCCCAGCAGCACATTGGGAGGCTGAGGGGGTGGATTGCTTGAGCTCAGGAGTTTGAGACCAGCTTGGGCAACAGGGCAAAATCTCGTCTCTACAAAAACAAACAAACAAACAAAAACCCAAAAAAGTCCCCAAAATTAGCCAGGCATGGTGTTGCAAAACTGTAGTTCCAGTAACTCAGGAGGCTGACACAGGAGGACTATGTGAGCCTGGCAGGTCAAGGCTACATTCAGCCATGATTGCACCTCTGCACTCCAACCTGGATGACAGAGTGAGACCCTGTCTCAAAATAAATAAATAAAATAAATAAATTATAGGTAAGGCTGAGTTTCGGTATAGAGTGTCTGTAGTAGAACTGCAACTTTTATGTAAATCTAAAACTATTCTAAAATAAAGCTTATGAAAGTTTATTAAATGTTCAAAAGAGTTTAATGTCTTATCAGTCATATTCTATACAACATTGCTTCTGATCAAGGAATTTATTTCACAGTGAAATAAATGTACCAATGAGCTCGTGACTATACAATTCACAAATCCTAAAATGTACTGTATCATTTATAAATAGGTGCCTTGATAGCATAGTGAATTATGCATCAGAGATTCATTTACAATATTGTTTTAGATAATCCACCCTGAAAGGAAGAGACTTTATCTTACAAAATTCAGTAATACTTTTAATAGGCAACCAATATGCGGTACACTTTCCCTCATGGGTATAACACGTGAATCCGGAAAGCAAGGGAAATAAATGAGAATGATTCTGCTTATTAATATACCTAAAACAGTCACAGAATTTTTCCTTCCTATTCTCATAACTTTGAACCTTGCTTATTTGGAGTTCTTAATTCCAAAGAAAAAACTATTTTCATCATGAGATATAACAATGGATTAATTAAGTTGAAAATTTAGGCTGCCATTTAGCCATTGTATTTGACTCTTCATGCTACAAAAACAACAGGCAAAGAAAGAGGTTACTTCATTGGCTTGGGTAATTGATACTATCAGGAGGAAATTGAGTTGCCACTATCTAATAGGTGCAGGAAAAACTGTGTTTGGATTTCAGTGGCTGCTTCTTAAAACTTCCGTGTCTTATAATATAATATAATGGTAAACAACTGTAATTGAAAAAGACAAGATTTAGTTGAGAGGTGGCTGAGGAAAAAGAAACATGGTAAAAGTATCAGGAAAAGGTTGTAATATATATTAAGTATGGCCTTACAGCTTCAGAAAAGAGAACTGTGTCTGGTATGCACATTTTCCTCCTTGTTTTTTATTATGGGAATGTGTGCTCACACATTGATTTTGTTCTCATTCTTACTTTCTCTTTATGATTTTACATAAGGATTATTTTCTGTGTTTAAGTTTATAATTTATTTTTCAGGGTTTAGAATGTTCTGATAGTACTGTAACAGAATTAGAGGAATAATTAACTTAACATCACCCAGAGATGAGTGAATGACTATTGCTCGAAGATGTGTGCAATTACTGTTGGGAATTTGTGTCTTTCCTTTCAGAGAGAGCATGAAATAACTTTTATTTGTATGACGAATACACGCATATTTTGCACAAAAGTATAACATTGTTCTTGTAGTTGAAAAAAAGTTCAAATATATATATAGAAGGATACATACAAATTCTGATTAGTGAAGAACCAGACTACCATGGTTATTAAAACTATTTTTTCTCTGCTCTAAACCTACCCTTGTATGCTCTGCTTTGTGATGTTGGTGCTTGGACTCTGAAAACTACATGTCTCTTGTTAGATGGCTAACAAAATATGTGCTTATCTGCTTGTTTTCTACTGATACAGTGTGCTAGAAAGGAACTTGAAGACAAAAAGAAGGGTGAAAAAGAGAAGTGATTTGTTCCTTCCTGTTTGCTTGCTGTTCCTGTCAGCATCATCCCAGCAATAATTTTTCACTCTGACTGCAGCAGGGATCTAGTCTTTAGATTCTTTTTAACTTCCAGAACCATCCTAATTCTAGAACCTCAGAGGTACCAGCCAAATCTTGGGAGCACCCTCTCCACAAATACCTCAATCACATCTTTGTGGAACCTCTACTAAGAGCTGCTCATGCAGCAACACTGGCTAGTTAGTGCCCCCTAATAAATGATCTTTGAGAGTCCTCTCCACTAAGCCATACAGAGCCTTATCCCGGAAGTCCGAACACCAGCTCTTCCAATTAGGTTTTGTCCCTGAGCTCCTGACATAACAGCCTTGGCTAGGCAGTGCTCTTTCCCCAGAATTCTGTGTCCCAACTCTATGGAGACTCTTCTCTCAGCTAGTTGGCTCTGACATACCTAACTTCTTCCCTTTGTTTCATGAGCTCTAGGATTGACAGCTGCTTTCTACAGTTACTATCTACGCATTACCTCAATGTTCTTGTTTTTTTCAAACCTCCAACACATGATTAACCAGATTCCTATATTAAATTTTGTCTGTTGAGATATCTAGTATCTTTTTTGTTTTCCTGAATGTACCTTGGCAGATCAATTACATAGAATGGTATTTGACTTATTTATCTTGTTTATTGTCTCTCTTCCCCTACTAAACTGTAAGCACCATGAGAGCAGGAACCTATCCTTTTTGTTCACTGTTCTGTCCCCAATGCCAAGAATAGTGACTGGCATATATTAGAGTCTCAACTGATATTTGTTGAATAAACAGGTGAATGAATTAATGAATTAGTTTTGTGAGAGAAGGAATTATTTTTATCCAAAGGTAAGCCATTTGTTCCAAAACCATGGGTTTAATAATACACTCTTTTGTTGCTGCTTTCAAATCTCATCTTTATTAGGTAGTATATTCTTATTTATATTTATGTCGACTTATGAATTTTCTTTATCATTATGTATTTATCTATCTTTCTTCACTAAAACAGAAGAAACATGATAATAAAGATGTCAGTGTTTGTTTTGTTTTGTTTTGTTTTTTTACTGGTAGCATCAGCATCCAGAGAAAGGTCTGGCACATAATAGGTACTAAATAAATATTTAGTGAATGATCAATGAATGAATCTTGATCCCACAATAGAATTCCAACTAAGTACTTTGATAAACATTTGTTCTTTAACTGTAGAAAGTTAAGTGATGTAGTGACTCTTTATCTGTCAATGAAACATATCCCAAAAATATTAAACAAAAAATTCCAAAAATGAGCAAACCATTAGTTTTAAATTATGTGCCATTCTTGGTAGCACAAAAAAAATCTTGCGCCATTCTCCTTTGTTCCACCAAGGAAATTAATTATCCCTTTGTCCATCATATCCATGCTCTATAAGCTACCTGGCCACTAGTCACTTAGTAGCCATCTTGGTTAACAGATTGACTGTTGCAGTATCATAGTGTTTGTGTTGAAGTAACCCTTTTTTTACTTAGAAATGGCCCCAAAGAGCAAGTGTAGTGATACCGGCATATTGTTATAATTGCTTTATTTTATTATTGGTTATTGCTGTTAATATCTTATTGTGCCTAATCTATAAATTCTACTTTATCATAGGTATATAGGTATAGAATAAAAGAAACAGTATATAAAGGGTTTAATGCTATGTTCAGTTTCAGACATCCACTGGAAGCCTTGGAAGGTATTCCTTATGAATAAGGAGGGACTACTCTACTAGTGAATACTTGCTGTCTATCAACTACTTAATTAAGGTTGTCATGGCCAATTTACTTAAACATAATTATTGAGGGAAGAATAATTTTATCCAACAGATATTTATGGAACATCTATTATGTGCAATGAAACCCAATAAAGGTTAAAACTGCAAAAAGTTGATGTAAAGTAGTTAACTATCGTGATTACTTTGGTGAAGACAGGTCAGCAAGGACTAATTGTATAAATTTAGAATGAGGTTATTGGAGTCGTGTAAGTTTTAAACATCAGAACTGTTAACCCAGAGAAGTAGAAAGACAGTAGAGCCTTTGCCAACTGGAAGGATAATCAGAATTCTTTAAAGATATCAGGTAGAGGCTTCATTTTATCCATTGAAAATAGAAGGAGATAATGGAAAAACAGATAATTATTGCTGCAATAGGGCATTATTAACAAAAGTAGAACTTGGGTAGACCTTTAACTAATTAGAGCTTTTAAATAGTTGAGAGGAAGAAACCATCCTCTTTTATATATCTTCCTTTACCTAGCTTATATACCTTTTGATTTGTTATTTTTATGTAGAACCACTGTTTCCTAGGGCTAAAATGAGGCTCACTTTCTTTCCTGAGAGGCAATTGATATCACAGATCCTTCCTCCTCCACAACAAGTACCTTACATTTTACCTACTTTTCACAATTTTTGTGGATACTTGTTTGTGATATGAGGTGATACATAGTATCTGGTCCTTGTCCTCCATACCTATGTTAACCAAGGACAAATTTCTGTTCAAAATTGTTACCTTTACTTCTGTGATAAAAACATAAATGTCTCAATAAAATATGTGGTGTTCTCAAATCATCACTAATGAAGTTTAAAATTAATATAGTAATTATTTGGTGATAATTAGCTGCTCAAAGCTTTATACTATTTTAAAAGAAATATTTACACCATTATGTTTTGGTCAACCTAAACTTTATTTTAGGCTTGTAGTAGTATAGCCAATAATTTTATGTGGAAACATACGCCAAATTATATGACAGAAGTAGAACACACAATAGAAGTGCAAGTTATAGACTCTGACTTCAAAGAATATGTTGTCTAATTTGAAAGACCACTTCTATATATGCCTCTGTTTACTTTAGATGGGGCTTGAAATCTGAGCTTGAGAAGTTTCAAATAATGTCATTCATTTCTACTCTTCATGGACACAGAAATCCACAGGCTTTGTTAACATATGAAGAAGGAAGTTAGTGGAGGGCTTTATAGGAAAAAGATAATTGAACAAAAAGAAAAGGAGAAGTTACTGGTTTTCTGGACTTTAAGGGAAGCCAATGTAACTAGATAAAACAGAAAAGTTGATGCTTTCTGAAGGCTATCACAGCTAGTGGGAGTAGGCATACACATTAGCTTGGAAGAGTGAGTAAAGGAGCCAAGGTTTCCCAAAATATAGCTTTAACAATAGGCTAATGAGTCTTTAATCCATCTTGAATTGATTTTTGTATAAGGTGTAAGGAAGGGATCCAGTTTCAGCTTTCTACATATGGCTAGCCAGTTTTCCCAGCACCATTTATTAAATAGGGAATCCTTGGACTGTAAACTAGTTCAACCCTTGTGGAAGTCAGTGTGGCGATTCCTCAGGGATCTAGAACTAGAAATTCCATTCGACCCAGCCATCCCATTACTGGGTATATACCCAAAGGACTATAAATCATGCTGCTATAAAGACACATGCACACGTATGTTTATTGCGGCATTATTCACAATAGCAAAGACTTGGAACCAACCCAAATGTCCAACAATGATAGACTGGATTAAGAAAATGTGGCACATATACACCATGGAATACTATGCAGCCATAAAAAATGATGAGTTCACGTCTTTTGTAGGGACATGGATGAAATTGGAAATCATCATTCTCAGTAAACTATCGCAAGAACAAAAAACCAAACACCGCATATTCTCACTCATAGGTGGGAATTGAACAATGAGAACACATGGACACAGGAAGGGGAACATCACACTCTGGGGACTGTTGTGGGGTGGGGGGAGGGGGGAGGGATAGCATTGGGAGATATACCTAATGCGAGATGACGAGTTGGTGGGTGCAGCGCACCAGCATGGCACATGTATACATATGTAACTTACCTGCACATTGCGCACATGTACCCTAAAACCTAAAGTATTATAATAATAATAATAATAATAAAAGAAAAAAAAAAAAAAAAAAAAAAAACAATAGGCTAATGAATATGCTTCAGGGAAAAGAGTAGAATTTCAAAGCCCACAAAAACCTTAAAGAAAAGCAAAGTCAGCATCTACCAGATGTGTTAAGCATGGTCTGAAATCCATGAAAGGAATCCTTGGCACTAAGTTAGACATATGCCAGCTTTATTGTAGCTGTAGGGCATTGAAGTCTATAACATTAAGTGGTGGAGCCTTTAGGAGTTGATTAGACCATGAGGGCTCTGTCTTCATATATGGGATTAATACCCTTGTGAAAGGGCTTGAGAGAACTTGTTTGCCCCTTTTTTGCCCTTCTTTCTTTTTGCCATGTGAGGACACAGCAATAGGTATCCATTTTGTAAGCTGAGAGCAGCCATCACCAGACACTCAATCTGTCTAAGCTTTCATCTAGGACTTCCCAGACTATAGAACTGTAAGAAATACATTTCTATGATTTTTAAATTGTCCGGTTTATGGCATTTTGTTAAAGAAGCATGAATGGAGTAAGACAAGAAATAATAGGTAAATTCCATTTTAATATTTCTTTCTGGAGAATCTTCTCTCTGATGCTGCTGCTACTAACCAGTGGTTTTTATAGCTAAATATAGTTGTGAAGGTATTGAGGTGGCAGTTCCTCGAGACCTATCTCCATTGTAACTACTCCTTAAAGCATCTCTTTTATCACAATTTTTCCCAGACCAGACATACTGGGCTAGAATGGAGATGCATGTAGTTACAGTTTGGTGAATCTCAAATGAGTAATAAACATTTGAAGAACATCAATTTGTAATTTTTGTGTCACAGGAGGCACAAACCTTAACAATTTAGTTTTACAAAAGCAGTGTTTTCCATGTGAATGCTTCCTTTCTTCTAGTTTATCTTCTCTCCCTCTGCACATAGACTTCTCCATCAAGTCCTTCATTACCGCTATTGTGAAACCACAGCTTTTTCTGCAGGATTAGGATGATCTGTATTCCTACCTTTTCTTTCAGTTTTCAACTCAAGTACCTTAGATTTCATTCAGATACTGAATAAAGTTTTGCTTAGTCATTGCTGATCCTGAGGGGGGAAAAAAGAATGAATGCTTGTTCAGTGAGCAAAAATAAAGATGAGCTTTTCAATTCTAATTTATTTTCATCAATGACCAGAATTATTTTTGACTTCATATATCTTATAAAATTTCCTGGCATCAGCACAGTTTGGTATCTAGGGGACCTGGTACCAATTCAGGTTAGATTAATTTTTATTCCTGCATGGATTTGAATCCTACCTGTGTCACCTTGAGTAAATTGCTTAACCTTTCATTTCTCAATTTCCTCACATTGAATTCTTGTAAGGTTTAAAACATATGATGTATACCAAACTCTTAGAACAGTACCTGATTCAATAAATTTTATGTATAATACTCATGCTTAATTTCTATATCTGATATAAGGGGGTTAATAAGAGTTCTGGTACATTTTTTAATAATAACTTTAATTTGTTCCATCTATTGATAAAGTCAAACTTATTTTTACCAAACCAAGTAGAAAAAAAAAAATCTTTACTTCGGTTAAGATAACTAGGGTAACAAATAGTTCCCAAGGTAAAAGTCAGCAACAGATGAAATAATCCTCATGAGTCTAGAAAAAATAATCTATACACATAATGGCACATATAAATAAGTAAAAATATAGAAAGAAATGTGTTAGAAACAGTTACAATTATTGATCTTTTCCCACTGGATGCTTCCCTGTACATTTCTCACATAAAATAGAGGTAAACCATATAGGATAGTATATAATTGAGTGTTAGGCTGCATGTTTCAGAGTCTTAAATACTGTTGAATTTCTAAGAATGGAGAGTAACAATAGTGCTGTTGGGGATATAGTTCACTGAATGATGTTGAATAGAATTACTAGTTAGAGCTGTAACAACATTACCATTTATCACTCTATTAAAATACACATATAAATTGTATATTGACTTTACCAGGGAAAGAGAGTCATGATGGCCTATTAGACACAGCCAGGAAGATCTTCTTCCACTGAGGCCAAACCAGCAAGAAGACCAGCACACTGAGCAGATCTTCAAAAGGAAGGCGTTGAGAGTGAATAGAGGGAGGACACAGACCCTGGGCTGAAGCAGCCGGGGAAGCTGAGAACAATGCACGATGTTGCCAAGCACCAGGACTTGTTACTGGCTCCAAGTGGCTCCTGGGGAAGGGGTGTGTCAAACAGGTATGGAGTGGCCCACTCTTTCCATGGACCTCTGGAATCCTAGCTTCAGGGGACCCCATGACCCCCATGGACATCTGAGCTGGCAGGGAGAGCTGCATGGATAATTGGCAGGGACAGGACTCCAGCCTGCATGGGGCCCAGAGGGTTTGATGCTAGAAGGGCTGCAGTGGAGCAAGGCCAGGGACAACCATCTCCAAGCCTTGCCATGTTCCTCTGGGTGGCTTTGGCCTTTGTTGACTCTTTAATCTGGACAGAACAGAGCTATCTTGCCCATGGGACAAGACCATTCTGATCTAAGCACCCCTCCATCTGCCAGTCTCTACCATGCCCCTGCCTGGACACACCTGCTTTAAGTGTAGCCTCAGATGCCAGTCAGGGTGCTTCCCAGTGGCCACCACAACAGTTCATTCACTGGCTGTAAGAGAACTTTTCCAGATGGGTTTCCACCAGCAAGCAGCCACCTGCAGCCTACCCCCACTACTTTGCCAATGTGCACTTGCCTGCAGCCTCCCCCCACTGCTTTGCTGGCACATGCATGTGGGGACACCACTGCTCCATCACAGCTGGCACATGCACATGTATAGACGGTGCTGTCCCACTGCCACCTGCACATGTACAACAGACGCCACTGTCCCATCATGCCACAAGTGTTGACGCTACAGCCACATCCTTGATGAAGCGCTTTTGCAGGCATCCCCGATCAGAGTGTTGTTGGAACTCCTGGGCTCCTTCCAGCATAGCAGGTGCTTACCCTCTGGGGGACAGAAAACAAAACCCATGCACCTGGTACCAGCAACCCAGGGTTAGAACATGCAGATCAGGTGTGCTGAGCTGAGGCTTGGCTCCCTGAAATTATACCAAAACAAAGCCAGTCAATGAAACCCACAAACTAAGTAACATTATAACAACTAAACTTAAACCCAATTAAACTTATACCACAGTCAAATTCTCAAGGGCATCAAAGAATATAAAAGCAAAAAAAAAAAAAAAAAAAAAAAGCTCCATCTAAAGGACAGCAGTTTCAAAGACAGACAGAACATCATCCCATACAGATGAGAAAGAACCAGTGCAAGAACTCTGACAATTCTAAAAGCTAGAGTGTCTTCATATCTCCAAATGACTGCACTAACTCTCCAGCAATGGTTCTTAACCAAATTGAAATGGCTAAAATGACAGATATAAAATTCAGAATCTGGATGGCAGTGGAGATCATTGAGGTTCAGAAGAAAGTCGAAATGCAACCCCAAAAATCTAAGGAATCAAGTAGAATGATTCAAGAGCCGAAAGACAAAATAGCCAATTTAAGAACCAAACCGATGTAACTGAGCTGAACAACTCACTACAAGAATTTCATAATACAATGGAAAGTTAACAGCAGATTTAGACCAAGCTGAGGAAAAAATCTCAGAGCTGAAAGACCAGGGTTTTTTTTGTTTGTTTTTGTTTTTTTGAGACAGAGTCTCGCTCTGTCACCCAGGCTGGAGGGCAGTGCCGCGATCTCGGCTCACTGCAAGCTCCGCCTCCTGGGTTCACACCATTCTCCTGCCTCAGCCTCCTGAGTAGCTGGGACTACAGGTGCCCGCCACCATGCCCAGCTAATTTTTTGTATTTTTAGTAGAGATGGGGTTTCACCGTGGAAAGACCAGTTTTTATTCAATCAGGCAATTTTTTAAAAAGAATAAAAAAGTGAACAGAACCTTCAAAAAATATGAGATTATGTAAAGAGACCAAACTTATGACTCATTGGCATCTCTAGAAGAAAATCTAGGAAATACCCTTCTGGATGTAGGCCTTGACAAAGATTTTATGTCAAAGCTCCAAAAGCAATTGCAACAAAACCAAAGATTGACAAGTGGGACCTAATTAAACTAAAGAGCTTCTGCACAGCAAAAGAAACTATCAATTAAGTGAATAGACAACCCATAGAATGGAAGAAAATATTTGCAAAGCACGCATTCAACAAAGGACTAACATGCAGAATCCACTAGAAAGTTAGGCAAATCATCAACAAAAAACAACCAACCTCATTAAAAATGGGTAAAGGATGTGAACAGATACTACTCAAAAGAAGACATGTATGTGGGCAACAAACATACTTTTTAAAGTTCAACATTGCCTGGGCGCGGTGGCTCATGCCTGTAATCCCAGCACTTTGGGAGGACGAGGTGGGCAGAGCACGAGGTCAGGAGTTCGAGACCAGCCTGACCAACATGGTGAAACCTCGTCTCTACGAAAAATACAAAAATTAGCCAGGTGTGGTGGCACCCACCTGTAATTCCAGCTACTCAGGAGGCTGAGGCAGAAGAATTACTTGAACCCGGGAGGCGGAGGTTGTAGTGAGCTGAGACTGAGCCGCTGTGCTCCAGCCTGGGTGACAGAGCAAGAATCTATCTCAAAAAAATAAAATTTCAACATCACTAATCATTAGATAAATGCAAGTCAAAACCACCACGAGATACCGTCTCACACCAGTCACAATGGGTATTATTAAAAAGTCAAAAAATAACAGATGAGTGAGGTAGATGAGGTTGTAGAGGAAAGGGTATGGTTATACACTGCTGGTGGGAATGTAAATTAGTCCTGCCACTGTGAAAAGCATGGAATCAACCTAGATGCCTGTATTAGTCAGGGCTCTCTAGAGGGACAGAATTAATAGGATAGATGTACATATAAAGGGGAGTTTAATAGGGAGTATTAACTCACACAATCACAAGGTGAGTTTCCACAATAAGCCGTCTGTAAGATAAGGAGCAAGAAAGCAGTTCCAGTCCCAAAGCTGAAGAACTTGTAGTTCAATGTTTGAGGGCAGGATACATCCAGCAGGGGAGAAAGATGTAGGCTCAGAGGCTAAGCCAGTCAAATCTCTCCACGTTTTTCTGCTGGCTTTTATTCTGGCTGTGCTGGCAGCTGATTAGATGGTGCCCACCTAGATTGAGGGTGGGTCTGCCCCTCCCAGCCCACTGACTCAAATGTTAATCTCCTCTGGCAACACCCTCACACACACAAACACAACCAGGAACAATAATTTGCATCCTTCAATCCTATCAAGTTGACCCTCAATATTAACCATCACAATGCCCATCAACTGGATAAAGAAAATGTGGTACATATACAACATGAAATAATACACAGCCATAAAAAGGATGAAATCACGTCCTTTGCAGCAACATGGATACAGCTGGACCATTATCTTCAGTGAATTAACACAGAAACAGAAAACCAAATACTGCACGTTTTCAACTATATGGTAACAGTGAGTACACATGGATACAATGAACGTCAGGGTCTATTTGAGGGTGGAGGGTGGGAAGAGAGTAAAGATTAAAAGAATGACCTGTTGGGTACTATGCTCACTACCTAGGCGATGAAATAATTTGTAGACCAAAGTCCAGTGACATGTGATTTACCCATGTAACAAACCTGCAGGTGTACCCCCTTGAACCTAAAATAAAAGTTTGAAGGGGAAAAAAATTACTATTTGCATATAATGCATTACACATTTTCCTTTAAAAGTCATCTGTATTAGTCTCCAGGGGCTACTATAACAAAGTTCCAAAAATTTGGTGGCTTTAAGCCAAGAAATGTATTGTCTGACACTTTTGGAGGCTAAATGTATGAAATCAAGGTGTTGGCAATACCATACTCTCCCTGACAGCTCCAGGAGAAAATACTTTCTTGTATTTTCTTGCTTTTGGTGTTTCCCTACAATCCTTGATAGTCTTTGGCTGGTAGATGCATCACTTCAGTCATATGGCAATTTTCTCCCTGTGTGTCTTCATATCATCTTCTCTCTGGGCATATTTGTCTCTGTGTCCAAATTTCTGCTTTTTATAAAGACAGGCGTCATATTGAATTAGTATCCAGCATAGTTACTTCATTCTAACCTGATTACTTCTGTAAATATCCTGTGTCTAAATAAGGTCATATTCTGAGGTACAGGTGGTTAGGACTTCACTATATCCTTTCTGAAGAATACAATTCAACCTATGACATAACCCTACTTCATTTTAGTGCTTTTCATCAGTGAATTATTTTAGAGCTCAAGCAAAGTATTAGTATAGAGGAAAAACAATTTGGGGGTCCTTTAAAACTATTTAGTAGAGTTATGCCTGGGTGACAGTTTTAGCTTTGCATTGAAGAGTGGTCTTTAAGGCAAATATGTTTTCATTAAGGATCTTCTGTAATTATTAATACATTCTGTAATTCTAGAAAGTAGTGAAGTGTTATTGTTTGTTTGTTCTTTCCCAAAGGTACTATTAGATGTTAGTGATTTCTTCAAAGAGTAGGTATGGAGTTAGAATACACTAGCCAAGAAAGTTTTTGTAATACGAATAATATGTGAGGAAACAGAAGGTCAGACATTTGTGTGCATTTTTTTGTTAGGGTGGACATATCAAAGTACAACAAACTGGGTGACTTAAAATTTTTTATTTCTCACAGTTCTGTAGGTGAGAAGTGTGCAACCACATTGTCAGTAATGTTGGTTCCTTCTGACAGCTATAAGAAAAGGATCTGTGCCAAGCTTCTCTCTTTGGTTTATAGATAGTTTTATTCCTGTGTTTTCACATCATCTTATCTTTATGTGTGTCTTACTCTGTGTTCATATTTTCTCTTTTTATAAGGACAGCAGTCATATTGGATAAGCACCCAACCTAATGACCTAATGACCTCATTTTATCTTTCTTATCATTGTAGATACCTCATCTCAAAATAAGGTTACATTCTGAAGTAATGGGGTTTAGCATAACAAAGTATCTTTTTGGAGGGCAGCACAGTTCAGCACCCTCTCACATATGTATTAGATGATTTTCTATCTCTTAATAAATCAATGTATTTGATTTGCATTGAAATCTGTAGTTTGAATCTAGGAAATGATGTCAATAACTTTACAGAAGTTGTTCTAGCAGTTAACCTAGCCCTTGCTCTCCAACTTACTTAATTCAAATGCAAAAAATGTGAAAGTGATGAAATTACAAGGATTACTTTGAATACACTTGAATCATAATCTACAGTGATTTATTATTAGTAATATTTACTTAAGGCAGATGTTGTAGCTGATCATGGTATACTGAAAATTTTACAACACTTTGCTACAGTGCTTTTACAGACTAAATTACATTCCCTCAAAACTCATAATTTGAATCCCTAAACACTCGTGTGACTCTATTTGGAGATAGGGCCTTTAACAAGGTAAATAAGATTAAAAGATTTTATAAGGGTGAGTCCCTGATCCAATACAACTGGTGCCCTTATAGAAAGATAAGGAGACAACAAGCATGTATATGCACAGAGAAAAAGATAGAGAGAGAATATGGACATCTTCAAGCCAAGGAGAAAGGCCTCAGGAGAAGCCAAACCTGCGGACACCTTGATCTTCCAGGCTCCAGAACTCAGAGAACGAAATTTATTTTAAGTTAATCAGTCTGTGGAATTTTGCTATGGCAGCCCTAGACGACTAATACAAGTACACTAATAAAACTACAGTGAAAATTGAAATTCATCCACATAAAGCTGTGCCCTTCTAATTTTATCACTGGGTTAAACTTAGATACTGTGTCTCTTCAGCCTTTTCACTAGTGCTATCTGCTAAATGGATATCCAGTAAAATATCTTGCCTATACACATTTATGTTACTGTCAATGGAAGGGCCCACTCTTATTCCCAGACATATTTGGAATTCTGAGTCTGAGTTCCTTGCTCCAAATGGGGCAAATTATAGGAAAGGATAATAAGGAAGTTGGAAAGAGATGAGTGGAGGTGAAAGACCAAAGAAACTGTCAATGATGAAAGGCAGAAAAAAATGTTATTGGACTAAAAAAGAAAACATAATATGGTTTTACTTTTCAAAAAACAGAGGCATATGTAGGGGAGGATTTTAAGAAAGTAGCACCTAAGCAATGAGGAAAGATCAGGCTGGGATAAGGGCCAGAGAATATAGTGCCTAGAGTTAAGGGTAATACAAGAATGGAGTAATAGTAGAACAAATGTGATTAAAATAAAATACATAGATTTAAAAAATAATTATATTTGGTAGAATATTTAGGAAAAGCGTGAATAAATATAAAGGTAAATCGAGTGAAGAAAATATGCAGGGATTTGCTGCAGGGAGTATATTTTAACCAATCAGAAAAAAAATGTAGTGTAATAAGGAAGGCATGTAAACATTTGTTATCCAATCAAAAGAGATTGTGATGAGTTAATGGAGTGTGATTATAATATTGCATATGATCAGATAATATTATGTGAAGCAAGTTGTTGGTGTTTCACTTTTGTATCCTATCATAATACATATGTTTGTTTAATCTCATGAGCTGGGAGTTGGAAAGTAGACTTCTAGCCTTGCTTGAGACTCAGTCAACTAAATGAATGACAGCAAAGGAATGTAGGCCAGAGTGATAAAGCATCATTATTTTTGGACAGCTTGGTTCAAGAGAATTGTCTGTAGTTATAGTTTTCCAGGAGTTGAAAATAGTGTTTAATGATTACTTGGATGGGAAATAGCTACATGCATTAGGACTATGACCTTAGCAATGACAAAGCACTGCTGAAGCTGGAGTAAAACCATGCTTTCCTTGATGGATACAGTGTCCTTGTATATTCTTAGAGTGTAATAATTCCCATTATTTATATTATAAATTATCCCAGGGCAAGACAGTATGAAAGGGTAATTTTATTACTATACACTCTCAATTTTAATAAAATGCAAGTAACCTGTTTCCTCACAATAGTAGAATTAGTGACCTGTTTGTCTTACTTTGAAAGTAGCTTGGTAGATAGGATACATTGCATCCTCTGCATCCCTTCCTATCCCCACTAGGCCAGAAACCAAAGTCCAATAATACGGCAATTTGTGCTTATGCTTTATCTCTTCTACTAAGTGAACTACTCAAGGACTATATCAGTTTCTTCTCCTACTCTCTTTTAAGCAGTTTCTGGAACATAGTACTTTTTCATTTAATATGCATTAATCTTTCATTTGTACACAATCGGGTGTTTTTCAACACTTTCTCGACCTCTCATTTCAAATAAGTTGAGCGCTTATTTATCTATCACCATGACTTGTAATACATTGAGTAGATTTTTTGAAGAAACATAAGTCATTTTATGATTATTAATAAATTCCAGATCTAGAAACATTCTTGGAGAATGCATTTTTCTTGTTCTTCACTTCTTCAGCATTTTGTAATTTCATATTTTTGTCTATGAATCTCATACCAGTAAAACTTTTATCTAAGAGCTAAATAGACCAACGCAGCATTTTGTTTATGGGTGGGTGTGTTGTCTTAAGAACCACCCCTCCCTACAAGTTTTAGTGGGTAATGAGAAATTGGGAGGCCTAAACCAAAATTGCCATTTATTGAATTTGTCTTCCTAAATAAAGGAGATCTTTCAAGAAAAGTCATCTTGAAGTTTAGAAAAGTCAATGCATCATGGCATAGAATTCTATAGTATTTTTAGTAGCCATTCTGCACGCACATTTTTAGAATGCCTATATGTAAATATTATTTGCTGGGATGGGGTTAGAAAGAAGGGTGAAAAAGGTGGCAATGAAGTCATAGTCCTTATTTGTAAGAGCTTATGGACAAATTAAAAATGTATGGCAGAGTTGTAAATATTCGTAGAAACTACACTTAAAATCAGGAGATGACTTTATGTCTTGCCTTTGCCAAATTCTAGTTGTTTGACCTTAAGTGACTTAAATTTGAAATTGTCTGTACTATGGCTGCTACAGTTTAGACATTTGACCCACCTAACCTCATGTTGAAGTTTGATTCCCAGTGTTGAAGGGGGAGCCTAATGGGAAGTGTTTGGGTCATGGGGGAACATTCCTCAGGCATGGCTTGGTGTCATCCTCATAGTAATGAGTGAGTTCTTGCCCTACTAGTTCCCATGAGAGTTCCCACAAGAGCTCATTGTTTAAAAAAAAAACTAGCATTCTCCCTTGCTTCTGCTCTTACCATGTGATTTCTGCACAACAGCTTCCTTTTGCTTTGTGCCATGTGTGGAAACAGCTTGAAGCCCTCACCTGAAGCCAAGCAGATGCCAGTGCCATGCTTCTTGTACAGGCTGAAGAACCATGAGCCAAATAAATTTCTTTCCTTTATAACTTTCCAAGGCTTACGTATTTCCTTATAGCAACATAGTGGACTAAGAGAGAAAATTGGTACTGAGGAGCAAGGTGTTGCTATAAGAATACCTAAAAATGTGAAAGTGACTTTGGAACTGGGTAGTGTGCAGAGATTGGAAGATTTTGGAGGGCTCAGAAGAAGACAGGAAGATGAAGGAAAGTTTGGAACTTATTAGAGACTGGTTAAGTGGCTGTGACTAAAATGCTGATAAAAACATGAACAGTAAAATCCAGGTTGATAAAGTCTTAGATGAAAATGAGGAACTACTGGGAACTGGAGCAAAGGTCACTCTTGCTAAGCTGCAGCTAAAAAACTTGGCTCATTGTGTCCATGCCCTAGGGCTTTGTAGAAGGCCAAACTTAAGAGTGATTACCTGGGGTACTTGGTGAAATAAATGTCTAAATAGTAAAGTGTTCAAAAATTGCTGTGACTTCTTTTACCAGCTTATAATAAGATAAGGGAGCAATGAAATTATGTAAAGTTGGAATTTAAAATTAAAAGAGGAGGAGAGTGTACAAATTTGGAAAATCTGTAGCCCTGGGATGTGGTACAGACAAAAAAATGTTTTTCAGGCAAGGAACTGCCAATAGGTCGGAGCCAGGTGCTATTAGGCAGAACAATGGGAAAAAGGCCCTGAAGCCATGTTAGAAATCTTCAAGGAAACCCCTCCAATCACAAGGCCCGGAGGCCTATAAGGACAGAATGATTTTGAGGGCCAGGCCTAAGCGCTGCTCACCTATGCCACCTCAGGATGTTTCTTGCCACATTGCCACTGCTCTAGCTCCAGCCAAGCCTCAAATGACCCTAGGAGCTGCTCAGGCTCTTGCTTCAGAGGGCACAAGCCATATGTTTTGGCAGCATCCATCTGGTGTAGAATTCAGTTGCATAGAATGCAAGATTAGTGAAGGTTTGGCATCTTCCACCTACATATCAAAGAATGTATCAGAAAGCTTGAATGCCCAGGCAGAGGCCTGCTGCAGGGGCAGAACCCAACAGACTCTACTAAGGCTATTCTGAGCAGAAATGTGGGGTTGTAGCCCTCACAGGCAGTCCTTACCAAGGCAATGCCTAATGGAGCTGTGGGAGCAAGACTCCTGCCTTCCAGACCCCAAAATTATAGTCACTGGCACCATGGAATCTCAGACTAGAAGAGCCACAGGCATTAAACTCCAACTTGTAAGAGCAGTCACATGGGCTGCATCTAGCAAAGCCATGGAGGCATGGCTGTCCAAGGTCTTGAGGACCCACCTCTCACATGAGTGTGCCCAAAATATGGAACATAGAATCTAAAAGATGTGGAAGATGGAGTCAAAGGAGATCATTTTGGTGATTTAAGGTTTAAGACTTAAGACTTAAGATTGTACTTGCATGTGGCCTGTTACCTCTTTCTTTTGGCCAGTTTTCCCCTTTTGAAATGATAATGTTTACCAAATGCCTGCTCCACCACTGGCTCTAGGAAGTTAATAACTTGTAGGAAGTTAATAATTTGTAGGAAGTCAATAACTTGTTCTTGGTTTTACAGGTTCATAGTTGGAACGAACTTGCCTTGAGTCTCAGATGAGACTTTAAACCGTGGACTTTGGGGTTGGTGCTGGAACAAGTTAAATCTTTTGGTGACTGTTAGAAAGACATGATAGTATTTTGCAATGTGAGAAGGACATAAATTTTGGGGAGACAGGGAGGAATTCTATAGTTGGTATATTTAACCTCCTAAACCTCTTTGCTTTTTCACAGTAGGTTCTTGTACATGCTCAAATTGCTGAAATTTGATCTTCAATTTTGGAGGTGGGGCCTAACATGAAGTATTTGGAGCAGGGGAAATCTCTCGTGAGTGGCTTGGTGCCATCCTTGCCTTAATGAGTGAGTTCTCACTGTTAGTTCCCATGACAAGTCCCTGCAAAAGCTGATTGTTAAAAAGAGTCTAGTACCCCCACCCTTGATTCTGCTTTTACCTGTGATCTCTGCACAACAGCTTCCCTTTGCCCTTCACCACCAGTGGAAGCAGCATCATGACCTCACCAAAATCCGAGTAGGTGCTAATGCCATGCTTCTTGTACAGCATGCAGATCCCTGAGCAAAATAAACCTGTTTTCATTATAAATTACCCAACTCTGGATATTCCTTTATAGTAATACCAATGAATTAAGACAATGGTGATAATAAATCATCTTGTATATCTCACACAGTAATATTTTCACATTATTTTTAAAAAAGAGATTGGCTAAATATCAAGTGCCAGGTAATTAACAGATGGGTTGCTTGCCAAAGCAAGTTCAGGTCCTCTAATTTTATTTTTACCCAATTTGTGAGGCAGGGCCAAGAAATTCTAATGACAAATCTTTGACCTCCTTAATGTTTATTGCAAAAATATTTATTGTACATATTTATTGACATAGTTAATATAAATACAAAGCACTCTGACTTTCTAACAAGAGAAAAAATAAACATGAAGATTGTTATGCTCACATGATTGGTTTGTACTTGGCTATAAGACAACAGTGATTTTGGTAAGTGACAAAACTGAGAAAGGCATCTGTCAAGGGGTCATGATGAGATTGGAATATTTATTAGCTTCCACAAAAGTCGCAATATTTCCAGGACAACATTAGAATAATTTAGGTAGCTTCTGTAACATGTTTCACTTGAGATCAAGTGTTGTGGATTGAATAATGTGGAATCCAAAATGGAGTAAAATTAGGCTCAGTACCAATGAATTTGTTAAGCTCTTAATTTCTGTTAAGCTCTCTATCCTAGTTAAAATTTATCTGGGTTGAAAAAGTCTGCTCCTGGAGAGAAATGATTATTTCATTGTCATGACATGCTCCCAAGTGGAGCTAGTTATAAGCAAAATTGAAATTAAATACAACTTTGGTAGCCACTTTGGTGCCATAGCCAAGGCTAGTGTATATCTTATTTCTGAGGGTTTTGCCTTCTGTACTTTCAGGAATTCTGCCAGTATTATTTCTTTTTTACAGGAGATGATTTTACATCTACAAATCACTGAGAGTCCAATAAAGAAATCATATGAAATAGTTTATGCCTTGATACAAAGCAACTCATTCTGATAGTTTATTAAACTAGATTTATAAATAAGCTCAAGCTTATTTATTAAACTCAAGTACATTTATTTATTTTATTAATGATAAAGACAGTATTCAAAGATTGATATTCTCGTGTGATTTTTTTTTTGTACTCAGCTATAAGAGAAGAGTAATTTTAATGGTGACCAAACTGAGAAAGGCATCTCTCAAGGGGTCATTTACAACATGGAAAATTTATAATATTCTCTGTAGAGGAATGAAACATAGACTGTAATAGAAACTATTGATTTTTAACATCCCACAGAGAATGTGTCGCAAACTTATTTCAGTATCTTGAAATATGTACTTTCCTAGTCAATTATGATTAAATGTTTCATAAGCTACTTGTCATTTATAAATATATGAAAACTATCCTGTTTTATAAGAAAGCAAAATTACATTTGCCTGTACAAATTTTTGTGCTACAATTTTTGTTATATATATAGATTGGGTAATGATGATGTCAGGGCATTAGGGGTATCCATCATCTGAACAATGTACATTGTACCCATTAAGTAATTTGTCATCATCAACCATCCTCCCATCCCCTCACTCTTTCCAGTCTCAATTGTCTGTCATTTCACACTCCACATCCCTTCATACACATTGTTTAGCTTCCACTTGTAAATGAGTGGATGCAATATCTATCTTTCTGTGGCTGGCTTGTTTCACTTAAGATAATGGCCTCCAGTTCTGTCTATGTTGCTGCAAAAGACATGTTTCCATTTTTTTTACATCTGAGTAGTATTCCATTGCATCTTATTTTTCAGAGCTCTGTAGTAACAAAAAACAACTGCTTTCTATCTTAATATTTAAAACCTTCCCTATTAATAAATAAACACATACTAACTCTTAGGAAAGGAAGACAGAATTTTTATATAGATAGGTGAGTATCTGCATGTACTTTGGGGTGTGGGTAATAAAAGTAATTTAATAGTGGAAGTTAATTTTAACTAATAAGAATTAATCAAAGAACTTACTTCATTCTCGGTATATATGTTGTCAATAGGTAATCCTTATGTCATAGCTATATTTAGTTTGTTAGCCTTGGATCACTTTGTGATAGCATATATATCCTACTACTCTGTTTCTTTTCAGATTCCTAAACTATTTAGATACATTACCTTATTTGATCCGCATGACAAGCCGTGAGATCAGTTAATATAGCTTCCATTCCACATGTTTGTTATGATGATCAAATGAGCTAATCTGCAAGAAGTCCCTAAGCACATTGCATGCAAAGTAAAGAAGCATTTATTACATTTTATCCTTTTCAATTTTTAGTCATAGTCGATCTATTATTATTATCACTACTAATATTGCTGTTAATATTACTTGTCTCATTCTTATTACCAGTAAGTTCTTTCATCAATTTTTAACATGCAAGAAATTTCTGTGCCCTAAATGATTGGTCTAACGTCTCATAGCATATTATTCAAATATATATATACACACAGACACACACACACACACACACACATAGAGATACTTTCAACTTACATATAAAATGTATTAATTTTTCCATATAACTATTGATCAACAAAAATTTAATAATCTTTCTTATACAGTTTTCACTCCACAGATTAATTTTAAGCTTTGAATTGTCTTTCAACATTATTTATCAGATGCGTACTAACATATATGAACCAATATTCAATTTTATATAAGTGGATTTAATTACTAATCATTTTAAAAGGAAATATGCAATATCCACAGTTATGCAAAAGTTTTGCTCTTCCAAACATTTTATATAATATATAAATATATATTTTATATATATAAACATAGAAAGCCATAGAATATTCAGAAGGGTAAGTATACATATATTTACCATTATATATATGAATATATATATATTTACATGTATATAAAATATGTATTTACTTTTATATAGGTAAATATATATGTATTTACTTTTATATAAATATATTTTATATTTGCCTATATATTATATAGGTAATAGGTAAATATATAATAAATTTATATTATATATTTATATATATGTATTTACCTATATATATTTATATGTATCCACACACACACTTTTTATATGTTTCAACATGTGCACATACAGAATATGAATTCATTCAACATGGCTTTTCTGGTTAGAACTTAGAATGCCTCTAGGGTTTTCAACTCCAAATTCAAATCTTCATTGCTCCATTTCATATACTTTTTATGTTGTATTGAATATTATATCACTATTTTATTCTTCAGCCCATTGTTTAAATAATTTTATTAGAGTGATCATATGATCCGATGATTTTTGTCTAGCCAATTCTTTGCATTGTGTCCTTTTTGATGTTAATTAGGTGGGTATCACTTGGTTAATATCCAATATGGAAGTTAAGTGACAGTTGTTGTTATAGAACTGTCAAGATAGTGTTACTGGGAATTTTGTATTGGGATGGATTTTTTAACTGAGGAGATCAACACAGCCAGAGTGAACGTTTGTGCACTCCCCCCAAAAAATTTTATGTTGATGTTCTCACTGCCAGCGTGGCTATATTTGAAGATGGCACCTCTAAGGAAGTAATTAAGATTAAATGAGGCTAGGAGAATGGGGCTCTAATTGGATAGGATTAGTATCATTATAAGAAGAGATACCAGAGTGTTGGCATGTGCATGCTCTCTCTCTTTCTTTGTGTGTGTGTGTGTGCTTCTCCATGTGTATGCACTGAGGAAAGGACATGTGAGGGTATAGCAAGAAGGCAGTGTTTTCCACACCAGAATGCAGCCCTTATCAGAAGTCAAATAAGCCAGAACCTTTATCTTAGACCTCTAGCCTCTAAAACACTGAAAAATAAATTTTTGTTTAAACTGCCAGGTCTGTAGTACCTTGTTACAGCACCCTAAGGTGACTAATATAATTGTCAAGGTAGTGTTACTGGGAATTTTGTATTGGGATGGATTTTTTAACTGAGGAGATCAACACAGCCAGAGCTCTGGATCAGCAATCTTGGTTCTCCTGACAGTAAGCAAGTAATTGCAAATTGACACCAATATGCAAGGTCAAAGCAAAGTTTACTGAAGCACAGTAATACACTCTCAGAGGGAGAGCTCTTTATGGAGGTGAAGGTGCTTATCATGGTGTTTGTGAGGAGGAGTTGAGGTTTGGGCTGTGTCTGATTAACAGGATGATATCAATAGATTTACTATTTATGGTTATATAATTAAAATTAAGCTGCATGTTTCTACCCATGATTCATAAAGAAAAGCCCATTTTGGGAAGGAAAAACCACATGCAAATTCTATTATAATGATAGTATAATGAGCTTGGGATGAACATGGTTTGGTGTTTTTGGACATGAGCCACTTTAGTACCTTTCCACCTGTGCCCTATTTCCTTACTCTCAATGATGTGCTGGCCACAGACTTTACCACAAACTCCATCTGTTAGAGTAGAGTTAGGGCGGTCTTGGGGATGAAGTAGGGTGGGCCAGAGGCTAGTTTGTGACAGCCTTTTTGCTTTCCTCTTTACCGCCTCCCAGCTGCTAATGTCTATCTACCTACCTAACAGTATTATTGTATTTGGAAAAGAAAACAATGTTGATTTTTAGAAAATAATTGATGTTTTATTCATGGTCCCCCAGAAAGTGCATGGCATGACTTTATTTGTGGGTTTAAAAAAGAATGAATTTTTATTATCATTTTAAAAGATAATTCTCCTGGCTTCCCATAGTCAACCAACACAAATTTAAGAGAAAAACATTGCGTATTTCATATCTGTGCCTTATCCACATTCATGACTCCCTAGTAGTGAAGAGAGTCTCTAATTTCAAATATGTACCCATCAATTTATAATGAAATCAGCTGAAATGTATTTGTTGATATATTTGTGTGTGTGTGTATGTGTCTAAAACTTGTGCACAGTCTAATCTGGTATATTTTTTGAATAGTATTTTATAAATATTCATTTCACTGAAGAGTGCTGGAGAGTGGGTGCAGGACAGTGAGTACAGTGCACTGTGCATGAGCCAAAGCAGGGCGAGGCATCGCCTCACCCGGGAAGTGCAAGGGGTCAGGGAATTCCCTTTCCTAGTCAAAGAAAGGGGTGACAGACAGCACCTGGAAAATCGGGTCACTCCCACCCTAATACTGCGCTTTTCCAATGGGCTTAAAACACAGCACACCAGGAGATTATATCCCGCACCTGGCTCAGAGGGTCCTATGCCCATGGAGCCTTTCTCATTGCTAGCACAGCAGTCTGAGATCAAACTGCAAGGTGGCAGTGAGCCTGGGGGAGGGTTGCCTGCCATTGCCCAGGCTTGAGTAGGTAAACCAAGCAGCCTGGAAGCTCGAACTAGGGGAAGCCCACCACAGCTCAAGGAGGCCTGCCTGCCTCTGTAGGCCCAACCTCTGGGGGCAGGGCACAGACAAGCAAAAGACAGCAGTAACATCTGCAGACTTAAATGTCCCTGTCTGACGGCTTTGAAGAGAGTAGTGGTTCTCCCAGCAGGCAGCTTGAGATCTGTGGATGGGCAAACTCCCTCCTCAAATGGGTCTCCGGCCCCCGAGTAGCCTAAATGGGAGGTACCATCCAGTAGGGGTGGACTGACACCTCACACTGCCGAATACTCCTCTGAGACAAAACTTCCAGAGGAACGATCAGGCAGCAGCATTTGCAGTTCACCAATATCCGCTGTTCTGCAGCCACCACTGCTGATACCCAGGCAAACAGGGTCTGGAATGGACGTCCAGTAAACTCCAACAGACCTGCAGCTAAGGGTCCTGACTGTGAGAAGGAAAACTAACAAATAGAAAGGACATCCACACCAAACACCCATCTGTACATCACCATTATCAAAGACCAAAGGTAGATAAAACCACAAAGATGGGGAAAAACAGAGCAGAGAAACCCGAAACTCTAAAAATCAGAGTGCCTCTCCTACCCCAAAGGAATGCAGCTCCTCACCATCAACGGAATAAGGCTGGACAGAGAATGACTTTGATGAGTTGAGAGAAGAAGGCTTCAGAAAATCAACTACTCCAAGCTAAAGGAGGAAGTTCGAACCCATGGCAAAGAAGTTAAAAACTTTGAAAAAATTAGATGAATGGATACCTAGAATAACCAATGCAGAGAAGTCCTTAAAGGACCTGATGGAGCTGAAAACCATGGCATGAGAACTATGTGACTAATAGACAAGCTTCAGTAACCAATGTGCTCAACTGGAAGAAAGGGTATCAGTGATGGAAGATCAAATGAATGAAATGAAGCGAGAAGAGAAGTTTAGAGAAAAAAGAATAAAAAGAAATGAACAAAGCCTCCAAGAAATATGGGACTATGTGAAAAGACCAAATCTAAGTCTCATTGCTGTACCTGAAACTGACAGGGAGAATGGAACCAAGTTGGAAAACACTCAGCAGGCTATTATCCAGAGGAACTTCCCCATTCTAGCAAGGCAGGCCAACATTCAAATTCAGGAAATACAGAGAACACCACAAAGATACACCTCGAGAAGAGCAACTCCAAGACACATAATTGTCAGATTCATCAAAGTTGAAATGAAGGAAAAAATGTTAAGGACAGCCAGAGAGAAAGGTTGGATTACCCACAAAGGGAAGCCCATCAGACTAACAGCGGATCTCTTGGCAGAAACTCTACAAGCCAGAAGAGAGTGGGGGCCAATATTCAACATTCTTAAAGAAAAGAATTTTCAACCCAGAATTTCATATCCAGCCAAACTAAGCTTCATAAATGAAGGAGAAATAAAATACTTTACAGACAAGCAAATGCTGAGAGATTTTGTCACTACCAGGCCTGCCCTAAAAGAGCTCCTGAAGGAAGTGCTAAACATAGAAAGGAACAACCAGTACCAGCCACTGCAAAAACATGCCAAAATGTAAAGACCATCGAGGCTAGGAAGAAACTGCATCAACTAACGAGCAAAATAACCAGCTAACATCATAATGACAGGATCAAATTCACACAGAACAATATTAACTTTAAATGTAAATGGGCTAAATGCTCCAATTAAAAGACACAGACTGGCAAATTGGATAAAGAGTCAAGATCCATCAGTGTGCTGTATTCAGGAAACCCATCTCACATGCAGAGACACACATAGGCTGAAAATAAAGGGATGGAGGAAGATCTACCAAGCAAATGGAAAGCAAAAAAAGGCAGGGGTTGCAATCCTAGTCTCTGATAAAACAGACTTTAAACCAACAAAGATCAAAAGAGACAAAGAAGGTCATTACATAATGGTAAAGGAATCAATTCAACAAGAAGAGCTAACTATCCTAAATATATATGCACCCAATACAGGAGCACCCAGATTCATAAAACAAGTCCTTAGTGACCTATAAAAAAACTTAGACTCCCACACAATAATAATGGGAGACTTTAACACCACTCCGTCAACATTAGACAGATCAACGAGACAGAAAGTTAACAAGGATACCCAGGAATTGAACTCAGCTCTGCACCAAGCAGACCTAATAGACATCTACAGAACTCTCCACCCCAAATCAACAGAATATACATTCGTTTCAGTACCACACCACACCTATTCCAAAATTGACCACATAGTTGGAAGTAAAGCACTCCTCAGCAAATGTAAAAGAACAGAAATTATAACAAGCTGTCTCTCAGACCACAGTGCAATCAAACTAGAACTCAGAATTAAGAAACTCACTCAAAACCGCTCAACTACATGGAAACTGAACAACTGCTCCTGAATGACTACTGGGTACATAACAACATGAAGGCAGAAATAAAGATGTTCTTTGAAACCAAGGAGAACAAAGACACAACATACCAGAATCTCTGGGACGCATTCAAAGCAGTGTGTAGAGGGAAATTTATAGCACTAAATGCCCACAAAAGAAAGCAGGAAATATCCAGAATTGACACCCTAACATCACAATTAAAAGAACTAGAAAAGCAAGAGCAAACACATTCAAAAGCTAGCAGAAGGCAAGAAATAACTAAAATCAGAGCAGAACTGAAGGAAATAGAGACAGAAAAAACCCTTCAAAAAATCAATGAATCCAGAAGCTGGTTTTTTGAAAAAATCAACAAAATTGATAGACCGCTAGCAAGACTAATAAAGAAGAAAAGAGAGAAGAATCAAATAGCCACAATAAAAAATGACGAAGAGGATATCACCACCGATCCCACAGAAATAAAAACTACCATGAGAGAATACTATAAACACCTTGACACAAACTAGAAAATCTAGAAGAAATGGATAAATTCCTCAACACATACACCCTCCCAAGACTAAACCAGGAAGAAGTTGAATCTGAATAGACCAATAAAAGGCTCTGAAATTGAAGCAATAATTAATAGCTTACCAACCAAAAAATGTCCAGGACCAGATGGATTCACAGCCGAATTCTACCAGTGGTACAAGGAGGAACTGCTACCATTCCTTCCGAAACTCTTCCAATCAATAGAAAAGGAGGGGATTCTCCCTAACTCATTTTATGAGGCCAGCATCATCCTGATACCAAAGCCTGGCAGAGACACAACAAAAAAAGAGAATTTTAGACCAATATCCTTTATGCACATTGATGCAAAAATCCTCAATAAAATACTGGCAAACCGAATCCAGCAGCACATCAAAAAGCTTATCCAGCATGATCAAGTGGGCTTCATCCCTGGGATGCAAGTCTGGTTCAACATACACAAATCAATAAATGTAATCCAGCATATAACCAGAACCAAAGACAAAAACCACATAATTATCTCCATAGATGCAGAAAAGCCCTTTGACAAAATTCAACAATGCTTCGTGCTAAAAACTCTCAATAAATTAGGTATTGATGGGAAGTACCTCAAAATAATAAGAGCTATCTATGACAAACCCACAGCCAATATCATACTGAATGGGCAAAAATTGGAAGCATTCCCTTTGAAAACTGGCACAAGACAGGGATGCCCTCTCTCACCACTCCTATTCAACATAGTGTTGGAAGTTCTGGCCAGGGAAATCAGTCAGGAGAAGGAAATAAAGGGCATTCAATTAGGAAAATAGGAAGTCAAATTGTCCTTTTTTGCAGATGACATGATTGTATATCTAGAAAGCCCCATCATCTCAGCCCAAAATCTCCTTAAGCTGATAGGCAACTTCAGCAAAGTCTCAGGATACAAAATCAATGTGCAAAAATCACAAGCATTCTTATACATTAAAAACAGACAGACAGAGAGTCAAATCATGAGTGAACTCCCATTCACAATTGCTTCAAAGAGAATAAAATAGCTAGGAATCCAACTTACAAGGGATATGAAGGACCTCTTCAAGGAGAACTTCAAACCACTGCTCAATTAAATAAAAGAGGATACAAACAAATGGAAGAACATTCCATGCTCATATGTAGGAAGAATCAATATCGTGAAAATGGCCATACTGCCCAAGGTAATTTATAGATTCAATGCCATCCCCATCAAGCTACCAATGACTTTCTTCACAGAATTGGAAAAAACTACTCTAAAGTTCGCATGGAACCAAAAAAGAGCCTGCATTGCCAAGTCAATCCTAAGCCAAAAGAACAAAGCTGGAGGCATCATGCTACCTGACTTCAAACTATACTACAAGGCTACAGTAACCAAAACAGCATGGTACTGGTACCAAAACAGAGATATAGACAAATGGCACAGAACAGAGCCCTCAGAAATAATACCACATATCTACAACCATCTGATCTTTGACAAAGCTGACAAAAACAAGAAATGGGGAAAGGATACCCTATTTAATAAATGGTGCTGGGAAAACTGGCTAGCCATATGTACAAAGCTGAAACAGGATCCCTTCCTTACACCTTATACAAAAATTAATTCAAGATGGATTAAAGACTTAAATGTTGGACCTAAAACCATAAAAACACTAGAAGAAAACCTAGGCAATACCGTTCAGGACATAGGCATGGGCAAGGACTTTATGTCTAAAACGCAAAAAGCAACGGCAACAAAAGCCAAAATTGACAAATGGGATCTAATTAAACTAAAGAGCTTCTGCACAGCAAAAGAAACTACCATCAGAGTGAACAGGAAACCTACAGAATGGGAGAAAATTTTTGCAATCTACTCATCTGACAAAGGGCTAATATCCAGAATCTACAATGAACTCAAACAAATTTACAAGAAAAAAAAAAACAACTCCATCAACAAGTGGGCGAAGGATATGAACAGACACTTCTCAAAAGAAGACATTTATGCAGCCAAAAGACACATGAAAAAATGCTCATCATCACTGGCCATCAGAGAAATGCAAATCAAAATCACAATGAGATACCATCTCACACCAGTTAGAATGGTGATCATTAAAAAGTCAGGAAACAACAGGTGCTGGAGAGGATGTGGAGAAATAGGAACACTTTTACACCATTGGTGGGACTGTAAACTAGTTCAACCATTGTGGAAGTCAGTGTGGCGATTCCTCAGGGATCTAGAACTAGAAATACCATTTGACCCAGCCATCCCGTTACTGGGTATATACTCAAAGGATTATAAATCATGCCGCTATAAAGACACATGCACACGTATGTTTATTGCGGCACTATTCACAATAATAAAGAGTTGGAACCAACCCAAATGTCCAACAATGATAGACTGGATTAAGAAAATGTGGCACATATACACCATGGAATACTATGCAGCCATAAAAAATGATGAGTTCATGTCCTTTGTAGGGACATGGATGAAGCCGGAAACCATCATTCTCAGCAAACTATTGCAAGGACAAAAAACCAAACACTGCGTGTTCTCACTCATAGGTGGGAATTGAACAATGAGAACACATGGACACATGAAGGGGAGCATCACACACTGGGGCCTGTTGTGGGGTGGGGGGAGGGGGGAGGGATAGCATTAGGAGATATACCTAATGCTAAATGATGAGTTACTGGGTGCAGCACACCAACATGGCACATGTATACATATGTAACAAACCTGCACGTTGTGCACATGTACCCTAAAACTTAAAGTATACTGATAATAAAAAAAGAAAACCGTTCTTAAACCTGGAAGGCAATATCACTTTGTGATGATTACAGTAGAAGTTTTTAATGACATCTTGATCTAAAGGGAAGAAGATGAGGCAAAATTAATATAAATAGGATGTATATATGGGCAAAGCTTGAGCACTGCAACCCAGGAGCATAGGTTCTGAGCGTGCATTCTGATCAGCAGCAGTTTTGAGTAGATATTTAAAGGCAAAATAGGAGGACAGAAGGTGGATTGATACAAAGGTTTTTGTTAGTAATTCCTATTGGTTTGCAGAAATAACATTGGTTAGTGATTATCTGTATATTGTTAAGCTATAGAGTGTGAAATATAGTATCTGGTATGTCATTATTAGGTTAATATCTAGCTACTTGTGGAAATAGCAAGTAGTTTCTGGAGATGAATACATAGCTATGTGAAAGGAAAATAAATCTTGGGGCCCCAAAATCACTGAGCAAAAGGAGAAAGTCAAGCTGGGAACTGCTTAGGGCAAATTTGCCTCCCATTTTATTCAAAGTCACCCCTGTTCTGTCTGAGATAAATGCATATCTGATTGCCTCCTTTGGAAAGGCTAATCAGAAACTCAAAAGAATGCAACCATTTGTCTCTTATCTACCTATGACTTGGAAGCCCATTCCCCACTTCAAGCTGTCCCACCTTTGCTTTGAGTTGTCCTGCTTTTTCCAGATTGAACCAATGTTCATCTTACATATGTTAATTGATGTCTCATGTCTCCCTAAAGTGTATAAAACCAAATTGCACTCTGACCACCTTGGGCACATGCCATCAGGATCTCCTGAGGCTGAGTCATGAATGCACATCCTCAATCTTGGCAAAGTAAACTTTCTAAATTAACTGAGACCTGTCTCAGATATTTAGGTTCACATTTTAGTAACCACGGAGGGATTCTGAGTGGAGACTCCCCTGATCTTTGAAAAATCTCCTATCAGTGCTTGGTTACAGCATGAGATAACCTTATGGCTCAAAAATAATAAGATAATTTACTGAGGTCTGGGAGCGCTCCCTCCAGAGAATCCCTGATCTCCCCAAATTTTGTCAAGATTTAAAGTTTATTTTGTTGTACAACTCCCCAAATTTTGGAGTTTTACTTGTTTCCAACTAGGGAGGCAAGATTTCCTGCTTTCATGATGATTGAAGACAAGTAACTTCTATAGGGAGTTTGAGCCCACTCCCAGCAGGAAAGATGTTTAAGTTTTCTTATGTTTTATTTTTATTTATTTATTTTTTCCTGCTTCTAGTATGACAGAAAGCACTCTTCAGCCTAAGACCCATCCCGAGGTAAGTAGTTGAATTTGGGTTTTGTTGTGGTTAAAGTTTAACAACCACCTAGTCTTAGTCTCTTCTTACCATTAGAGCACCCAGTGATCATATTAGTGGGGTTCATTTGTTGTTTGTTCTGGTCTTTCTCACATCAGATTTGACCAGCTCTACCTGACTTGGTCAAATCCAAGTGAGAATTTTGAATTATGGGTAATAAAGCCTCTCTAGTTTGGCTAAATTTTTTTTCAGTTGCAAAAGAGAAAAACAAAAACAAAAAACAACAAAACATAAAACCAAGTGCTTAGGTTCTGTGTTTGCTTGCTGTGTTAAAGACAAAAAAAAGATTTTTCATTTACTTTTTTTCCACCATATACCTTCTTCCCCCTCTGCCAACTGCAGTACCAAAAATCTAGAGAAGGCTTCTAATGACTTAAGAAAGCTTCTAATGACTTGAACCCCTTTAAAGAATTCACAACAAATGTGCCACTCACCCCATTTGGAGTGTTCTGTTTTCATCGTGGAGTTTCAAAAGTCATAGGCAGATTCTTTTTAGGTCTAAAGTTCTGCTTTCCTGTAGTCCATGACCTGAACTCTTTGTCTTTGTGGGTACTAGAGATTACCTTGCACTGTGAGAGGATCTGACCTTGATGTGTGTAATAGCAGATGGGAGACACAAAGTAGGGATGGCTGAGCACAGTTTACAGGAAGTGGTCTTGGTTGCTGTTTTTATTTTTCTTTCCTAGAAAGTTGTTGTTTAAGGATTCAAATTCTAGTTCAGAGATGCATTCTAAAGGGTCTTCTTTATTGCTTTTTCTCCCAAAATTCATCTCGATTTGGCTTGTCTGTGTGCATTTGTGTGAGGAACTGAACTGTTGTTTTTATGGGTAAATGAGAGGCTGAGTTTTCTCAGCTCCAAAGAGAAACAGCATTTGCTCCTCTCAGCCTAAAATGTGCCCTAGGTGACTGGAGGCCTCATGAGAGTGTCTGGAGGTTGACCCCCATCATGTGCAGTGGTCTTGCAGGAAAATCTCCAACAAAAATTAATTTTAAAAAGGCTCATCCAGGAAACATACCTAAGAGCTGATAAAGGCGTTTTGAGCCCTCTCAGAGGCCATAGACCTCTGGAGAGAGAAACTGAGACATGTAAGAAGGTGGAAACAATTCAGTGATGACACATTGTGGAGTCCTGCCCACAAGCAGCACAAATTGATCCACCACACAGAAACCCCAAGCCCCTAGGCCACAGCCTAGTTCCTCCTTTTAACAAAAAAAATTGGGAAATAATCTAAGAATGAGGAGGAAAAAAAGAAAAATGACCCCATATTGAGCACTCCATAGGTTTTTATGGCACTTCTACTTGCCAAAGTTTATGTAAAATGGAAGAAAAATGGTCTTTGTGCACATTTTCATTAAGGAAAAAGAGCCAGAAGGTCATCCTACAATAGAGAAAAAGGTCTCTTTTTTCCTTATTTTCTTTTCTGCCTGCTTTAAATCTGCTGTTATTTTTCCATTAAGATAAATCCACTGTTTGAATCCAATACATTATTTGTTTGCAAGACTATTAATTTGTAGGAATCTCATGGCTAAAGTTCTGAAATAAAAGCTGTAGGATCTTTGTATGTATGTGTATACATTTTAAAGGCCTTCATAATTTTTATAATTTTATCTTTAATTGGCAATTACATCCATTTTAGTTTCTTTTTAGCCCACCAGACTATTTCTGTCCATACCTAATGATGTAAATTTTGCTATTTTATTTTCACCTGAGATCTTTTTTAATACACAAATTTATGGCTATTTAGCTGACAACTGCCTAGGGTAGTAAAACAGGTTATCAAGAACTTTAAATTCCAAGATAGGAAAAAAAGCTCTTTATGAATCTGTAAGATGTACTTCTATCGGCATGCCTAATGCATTTATGTATTTATATGTTGTGTATACAGTGTTTCACTACTGAAAATATATAAAAGAGCCCTAATTAACTGGCTTAAGAAGATAAAAATGCTTGAATCAAATACTTTATCAGGAAAAAAAGACTAGTTAAATTCTTTTTCAGGTTTACATAAGTAAAATGTTTAATGAATAATTTTGCTTTAAAATTATTGGTAAAGTAATATTATAAATTTCTTAAGAATTGCCAGCATACTTTTTTGTTTGCATTTATTAATCAAGCAATTTTATACTTATCCCTGTCAAATACTATAAGTTGTCAAAATTTGGCATAGGGGTTACAAAACTGTAAACTCAGCCCAAGACAGAATGATCTTTGCTCATGTAATTTTTAGTAAATAATACATATTGGCTTAATGAAAAGAGCTATATCTTGAATTTAGTAAGATTACCGTAATTTCTAAACTTGTGGCTTTAGTCAGTCTAGTCCACAGGGAGTAAGGTTTGTCTGGGAAAGGACTGTTTTTATCTTTGTTTCAAAGCTAAACTATAAACAAAGTTCTTCCCAAAGTTAGTTCAGCTTATGCCCAGAAATGAATAAGGATAGTTCGGAGGTTAGAAAAAAGATGGAGTCAGTTAGATCAGATCTTTTTCACTGTCTCAGATATAATTTTTCAATGGTTCCATAACTTTAAATTATGACTACTGCAGTTTGTATAGATAATTTAGGTAAATGATTAAAATAAAATAATTAGGCAAATGTAATGGGATAGATACTTGTAGATAAATTCATCATAATTTAGAATACAAAGTTATATTTAACTAAATAATAGATATTCTATTTTTGGATATTTTTCCATAAAAATCTATTGTAGGAAAACATTCTTTCTAAAAAAAAGTGTGTCCTTTTTATAAAAGTGAACAGTTTTTGTCTAATTCAAAGATTATTTAAAAGTTATATATCAAGCAAAGTAAAAGGAACCAGGAAATAAGAGAGATGTAAAGAAAGTTTTAAAAATAAAAAGGTTTTTGTTATTTTTTTTTTTTTGGAAAGAAAGCTCAAAGAGAAACAATTTTATGTGAGAGAGAATCTTGTACAGAAAATTTAGTCCTAGAATAAAATGGCTTTTTTTTTTTTTTAAGAAAGAGGGATGTTCAGGACAAACCAGAAAGTGCAAGCATATCATGAATAGTCTGCATAAGTCACAATGAGAGGATTTATGGGAAAAAATTCTTTTTTTCCATAAAAAAGTTTTATATAATAAATGTATATATTAAAATTCTATATAAAAAGTATATATAAAATAAAAATAAACAAAAATTATGTTATATATATAAATTATATAAGTATAATTATAAGTAAATAAAATAAAATAAAAATTTATATATATAAAAAATTTTATATAAAAGAAAAATTATAATGGTGTTTCTCGAGATTGGGCTTGATGTAAAAAGAAAAAACACTTATACACCAAATAATTGGTTAGAAAAATAAAAGTTTCTTAAGAAATTGATTTAATCTTAATAAACTGTAAGAGTTGTTTTTTTTTTCAACCCAAAGTTTAACTTTTATTGTATCTTGCCCTTTTTGGATTTCTTTCCCATTGTAAAGGGCACAAAATACTAATGCTCTCCTTCAACTCATTTGCAGCTAATATAAGTTTTTTTTCCCTGAGTGTTGTTTGTTGTGGCCTGATGCTACAATGTTTTCTTAAAGGTCTAAAGGAAATGTTTTCTTCCAACATAATATTCTGTGCAGTGCAGATGGTGTCTTTGTTTGCCTTTTATTTTTATTAGTAATTATTTTTATTAGTAATACAAATAGCATATTCAGTCTCCATTCCCAAGATGTGGTAGGTGGTGTGTGTTTACTATACATATTGGATGTGTTCTGCTTATTATTATTCAATATGCTTATTTTCTGGAACAATTCATGGCTATTAAGCTGTGATGGATGATTTTTCTACGATTCAAATATTGAAGCCACACAGATAGATGAGGAATCAAAGTCAATGTTTGTAATATTATATTTTCTTCATTTTGTTCATCTGACATTAAAATACACATGCAATGAACTAATGAAGGTATATCAGAATACAATCAAACATGATGATACTTTTGGTAGAATCTAGGATGATACAAACATATATATCAAAACAAAATATGCTATCTTAAATGTTGATATTTTATTATTAGTGAAATTAATTGTAACTGATTTCACAAGTGTGACATTTCTTGGCACTTTAAAACAGCTTCCATGCTGTAGGATATGGAAAAATTAATAAAGCATATGTTTCTGTCCTTCAAGCACATCATCCAATGAGAAAAACAGACACAGACAGAGATGTTAATGCTGACATTAGCTAGAATGTATTCAATCTTACACTAGATGTGTATATTAAAGAAAAAAAAAAGCGTTGTATTAGGAGACATATATCCTGACCTTAAGCAATCTAGAAAGCCTTCTTGAAGGAGGTAAGGTTTTGACACAGCCTTGAAGAAATGTGTAGGACCTTGAAAGGGAAGCACAGAGTGTTTTCTACTTTATTTCATTCCTGTCCTTCTCCCCACATTGGCAGAAGACATCTCTGAACTTAAGGGGCATTGAAAGGTCTTTAATGGAAGGAACACTAGCCTAGGAACTCAAGTAGGGTTTGTTTAAAGTAATCGGAAAAGATATTATCAGTTTTCTTTGTAGGATTTCCAGATCACTTCTCCTTGGGGTCACATTGGAGCTTGGGATTGTGAATGGGATTTTTTTCTATGAATAAAGATTTTACAGATATTTGTTTTTTCCACCTCCTGAGTGCCTCTTGGAGTCTGAGCATAACAAATGGGATGCAGGAGGGCAAGGTAACTCCTGGAGGTTGACTTGCATGGCTTTGTGTTGAACTAGATTATACCTTAGATTTGCTATAAGTAACAATGAATGAAATGAATGTCATTGAGTAAAATAAGCCTACTGGGCAAGTATTGTTAAGGTTTTGGATGACATAAAAATAATTCTATTATTAGATGACATTCCAAATCAAATAACTATGAATCCAATACTTAACTCTATAAATATGAAAACCTTCAACTATACTCACAACTAACTAACCATAACTTCAACTAAACACAATTGTTAGAGACACTTGAACCAGAGCAATTCCATCCTGAGTGATGGCTAGGAAAAAATGAGACTAAGACTTGCTGGGCTGCATTCCCAGAAAGTTAGGTATTCTTAGCCTCTAGATGTTTACTGTTAAGTGATCAGATTGATAAAATTTACTAAACAGATCCAGACTTAAGAGTGTCCTCATATTCCAATATCTTGAGAACAGAAGGATTCTTAATTTTGCTTTAAAGATAATAATATCGATTCTTGCAAAATATTTTAATTAAGAAAACTGGGGAGTAGACCCAAGATGGTCGAATAGGAACAGCTCCAGTCTACAGTTCCTAGCGTGAGCAATTCAGAAGGTGGATGATTTCTGCATTTCCAACTGAGGAACACAGCTCCTCACCAGCAATGGAACAAAGCAGGACAGAGAAAGATTTTGATGAGTTGAGAGAAGAAGGCTTCAGACGATCAAACTACTCCAAGCTAAAGGAGGAAGTCTGAACCCATGGCAAAGAAGTTAAAAACCTTGGAAAAAAATAGATGAATGGCTAATTAGAATAACCAATGCAAAGAAGTCCTTAAAGGACCTGATGGAGCTGAAAACCACGGCATGAGAACTATGTGACGAATGCACAAGCAACAGTAGCCGATTCAATCAACTGGAAGAAAACGTATCAGTGACTGAAGATCAAATGAATGCAATGAAGAAATAAGAGAAGTTTAGAGAAAGAAGAATAAAAAGAAACAAACAAAGCCTCCAAGAAATATGGGACTAAGTGAAACGACCAAATCTATGTCTGATTGGTATACCTGAAAGTGATGAGGAGAATGGAAAAAAGTTGGAAAACACTCCTCAAGATATTATCCAGGAGAACTTCCCCAATTTAGCAAGGCATGCCAACATTCAAATTCAGGAAATACAGAGAATGCCACAAAGATACTCCTCGAGAAGAGCAACTCCAAGACACATAATTGTCAAATTCACCAAAGTTGAAATGAAGGAAAAAATGTTAAGGGCAGCCAAAGAGAAAGGTCACGTTACCCAAAAAGGGAAGACCGGTGAGGAGCCAAGATGGCCGAATAGGAACAGCTCCGGTCTACAGCTCCCAGCGCGAGCGACGCAGAAGACGGGTGATTTCTGCATTTCCATCTGAGGTACCGTGTTCATCTCACTAGGGAGTGCCAGACAGTGGGTGCAGGTCAGTGGGTGAGTGCCCCGTGCGCCAGCCGAAGCAGGGGCGAGGCATTGCCTCACTCGGGAAGCGCAAGGGGTCAGGGAGTTCCCCTTCCAGGGGTGACAGGCGGCACCTGGAAAATCGGGCCACTCCCACCCGAATACTGTGCTTTTCCGACGGGCTTAGGAAACGGTGCCCCAGGAGAGTATAGCCCGCACCTGGCTCAGAGGGTCCTACGCCCACGGAGTCTCGCTGATTGCTAGCACAGCAGTCTGAGATCAAACAGCAAGTCGGCAGCGAGGCTGGGGGAGGGGCGCCCGCCATTGCCCAGGCTCCCTTAGGTAAACAAAGCAGCCTGGAAGCTTGAACTGGGTGGAGCCCACCACAGCTCAAGGAGGCCTGCCTGCCTCTGTAGGCTCCACCTCTGGGGGCAGGGCACAGACAAACAAAAAGACAGCAGTAACCTCTGCAGACTTAAATGTCCCTGTCTGACAGCTGTGAGGAGAGCAGTGGTTCTCCCAGCACGCAGCTGGAGATCTGAGAACGGGCTGACTGCCTCCTCAAGTGGGTCCCTGACCCCTGACCCCCAAGCAGCCTAACTGGGAGGCACCCCCCAGCAGGGGCAGACTGACACCTCACACGGCCGGCCAGGTACTCCAACAGACCTGCAGCTGAGGGTTCTGTCTGTTAGAAGGAAAACTAACAGAAAGGATATCCACACCAAAAACCCATCTGTACATCACCATCATCAAAGACCAAAAGTAGATAAAACCACAAAGATGGGGAAAAAACAGAGCAGAAAAACTGGAAACTCTAAAAACCAGAGTACCTCTCCTCCTCCAAAGGAACGCAGTTCCTCACCAGCAACGGAACAAAGCTGGACGGAGAATGACTTTGACGAGCTGAGAGAAGAAGGCTTCAGACGATCAAATTACTCCGAGCTACGGGAGGATATTCAAACCAAAGGCAAAGAAGTTGAAAACTTTGAAAAAAATTTAGAAGAATGTATAACTAGAATAACCAATACAGAGAAGTGCTTAAAGGAGCTGATGGAGCTGAAAACCAAGGCTCGAGAACTACGTGAAGAATGCAGAAGCCTCAGGAGCCGATGCGATCAAATGGAAGAAAGGGTATCAGCCCTGGAAGATGAAATGAATGAAATGAAGCGAGAAGGGAAGTTTAGAGAAAAAAGAATAAAAAGAAACGAGCAAAGCCTCCAAGAAATGTGGGACTATGTGAAAAGACCAAATCTACGTCTGACTGGTGTACCTGAAAGTGACGGGGAGAATGGAAACAAGTTGGAAAACACTCTGCAGGATATTATCCAGGAGAACTTCCCCAATCTAGCAAGGCAGGCCAACATTCAGATTCAGGAAATACAGAGAACGCCACAAAGATACTCCTCGAGAAGAGCAACTCCAAGACACATAATTGTCAGATTCACCAAAGTTGAAATGAAGGAAAAAATGTTAAGGGCAGCCAGAGAGAAAGGTTGGGTTACCATCAAAGGGAAGCCCATCAGACTAACAGCGGATCTCTCGGCAGAAACCCTACAAGCCAGAAGAGAGTGGGGGCCAATATTCAACATTCTTAAAGAAAAGAATTTTCAACCCAGAATTTCATATCCTGCCAAACTAAGCTTCATAAGTGAAGGAGAAATAAAATACTTTACAGACAAGCAAATGCTGAGAGATTTTGTCACCACCAGGCCTGCCCTAAAAGAGCTCCTGAAGGAAGCGCTAAACATGGAAAGGCACAACCGGTACCAGCCACTGCAAAATCATACCGAAATGTAAAGAACATCGAGACTAGGAAGAGACTGCATCAACTAATGAGCAAAATATCCAGCTAACATCATAATGACAGGATCAAATTCACACATAACAATATTAACTTTAAATGTAAATGGACTAAATGCTCCAATTAAAAGACACAGACTGGCAAATTGGATAAAGAGTCAAGACCCATCAGTGTGCTGTATTCAGGAAACCCATCTCACATGCAGAGACACACATAGGCTCAAAATAAAAGGATGGAGGAAGATCTACCAAGCAAATGGAAAACAAAAAAAGGCAGGGGTTGCAATCCTAGTCTCTGATAAAACAGACTTTAAACCAACAAAGATCAAAAGAGACAAAGAAGGCCATTACATAATGGTAAAGGGATTAATTCAACAAGAAGAGCTAACTATCCTAAATATATATGCACCCAATACAGGAGCACCCAGATTCATAAAGCAAGTCCTGAGTGACCTACAAAGAGACTTAGACTCCCACACATTAATAATGGGAGACTTTAACACCCCACTATCAACATTAGACAGATCAACGAGACAGAAAGTCAACAAGGATACCCAGGAATTGAACTCAGCTCTGCACCAAGCGGACCTAATAGACATCTACAGAACTCTCCACCCCAAATCAAAAGAATATACATTTTTTTCAGCACCACACCACACCTATTCCAAAATTGACCATATACTTGGAAGTAAAGCTCTCCTCAATAAATGTAAAAGAACAGAAATTGTAACAAACTGTCTCTCAGATCACAGTGCAATCAAGCTAGAACTCAGGATTAAGAATCTCACTGAAAACCGCTCAACTACGTGGAAACTGAACAACCTGCTCCTGAATGACTACTGGGTACATAACGAAATGAAGGCAGAAATAAAGATGTTCTTTGAAACCAACGAGAACCAAGACACAACATACCAGAATCTCTGGGATGCATTCAAAGCAGTGTGTAGAGGGAAATTTATAGCACTAAATGCCCACAAGAGAAAGCAGGAAAGATCCAAAATTGACATCCTAACATCACAATTAAAAGAACTAGAAAAGCAAGAGCAAACACATTCAAAAGCTAGCAGAAGGCAAGAAATAACTAAAATCAGAGCAGAACTGAAGGAAATAGAGACACAAAAAACCCTTCAAAAAATCAATGAATCCAGGAGCTGGTTTTTTGAAAGGATCAACAAAATTGATAGACCGCTAACAAGATTAATAAAGAAAAAAAGAGAGAAGAATCAAATAGATGCAATAAAAAATGATAAAGGGGATATCACCACCGATCCCACAGAAATACAAACTACCATCAGAGAATATTACAAACACCTCTATGCAAATAAACTAGAAAATCTAGAAGAAAGGGATAAATTCCTCAACACATACACCCTCCCAAGACTAAACCAGGAAGAAGTTGAATCTCTGAATAGACCAATAACAGGAGCTGAAATTGCGGCAATAATCAATAGCTTACCAACCAAAAAAAGTCCAGGTCCAGATGGATTCACAGCCGAATTCTACCAGAGGTACAAGGAGGAGCTGGTACCATTCCTTCTGAAACTATTCCAATCAATAGAAAAAGAGGGAATCCTCCCTAACTCATTTTATGAGGCCAGCATCATCCTGATACCAAAGCCTGGCAGAGACACAACAAAAAAAGAGAATTTTAGACCAATATCCTTGATGAACATTGATGCAAAAATCCTCAATAAAATACTGGCAAACCGAATCCAGCAGCACATCAAAAAGCTTATCCACCATGATCAAGTGGGCTTCATCCCTGGGATGCAAGGCTGGTTCAATATACGCAAATCAATAAATGTAATCCAGCATATAAACAGAACCAAAGACAAAAACCACATGATTATCTCAATAGATGCAGAAAAGGCCTTTGACAAAATTCAACAACCCTTCATGCTAAAAACTCTCAATAAATTAGGAATTGATGGGACGTATCTCAAAATAATAAGAGCTATTTATGACAAACCCACAGCCAATATCATACTGAATGGGCAAAAACTGGAAGCATTCCCTTTGAAAACTGGCACAAGACAGGGATGCCCTCTCTCACCACTTCTATTCAACATAGTGCTGGAAGTTCTGGCCAGGGCAATTAGGCAGGAGAAGGAAATCAAGGGTATTCAATTAGGAAAAGAGGAAGTCAAATTGTCCCTGTTTGCAGATGACATGATAGTATATCTAGAAAACCCCATTGTCTCAGCCCAAAATCTCCTTAAGCTGATAAGCAACTTCAGCAAAGTCTCAGGATACAAAATCAATGTGCAAAAATCACAAGCATTCTTATACATCAATAACAGACAAACAGAGAGCCAAATCATGAGTGAACTCCCATTCACAATTGCTTCAAAGAGAATAAAATACCTAGGAATCCAACTTACAAGGGATGTGAAAGACCTCTTCAAGGAGAACTACAAACCACTGCTCAAGGAAATAAAAGAGGATACAAACAAATGGAAGAACATTCCATGCTCATGGGTAGGAAGAATCAATATCATGAAAATGGCCATCCTTCCCAAGGTAATTTATAGATTCAATGCCATCCCCATCAAGCTACCAATGACTTTCTTCACAGAATTGGAAAAAACTACTTTAAAGTTCATATGGAACCAAAAAAGAGCCCGCATCACCAAGTCAATCCTAAGCCAAAAGAACAAAGCTGGAGGCATCACACTACCTGACTTCAAACTATACTACAAGGCCACAGTAACCAAAACCGCATGGTACTGGTACCAAAACAGAGATATAGATCAATGGCACAGAACAGAGCCCTCAGAAATAATGCCACATATCTACAAGTATCTGATCTTTGACAAACCTGACAAAAACAAGAAATGGGGAAAGGATTCCCTATTTAATAAATGGTGCTGGGAAAACTGGCTAGCCATATGTAGAAAGCTGAAACTGGATCCCTTCCTTACACCTTATACAAAAATCAATTCAAGATGGATTAAAGACTTAAATGTTAGACCTAAAACCATAAAAACCCTAGAAGAAAACCTAGGCATTACCATTCAGGACATAGGCATGGGCAAGGACTTCATGTCTAAAACACCAAAAGCAATGGCAACAAAAGCCAAAATTGACAAATGGGATCTAATTAAACTCAAGAGCTTCTGCACAGCAAAAGAAACTACCATCAGAGTGAACAGGCAACCTACAAAATGGGAGAAAATTTTCGCAACCTACTCATCTGACAAAGGGCTAATATCCAGAATCTACAATGAACTCCAACAAATTTACAAGAAAAAAACAAACAACCCCATCAAAAAGTGGGCGAAGGACATGAACAGACACTTCTCAAAAGAAGACATTTATGCAGCCAAAAAACACATGAAAAAATGCTCACCATCACTGGCCATCAGAGAAATGCAAATCAAAACCACAATGAGATACCATCTCACACCAGTTAGAATGGCAATCATTAAAAAGTCAGGAAACAACAGGTGCTGGAGAGGATGTGGAGAAATAGGAACACTTTTACACTGTTGGTGGGACTGTAAACTAGTTCAACCCTTGTGGAAGTCAGTGTGGCGATTCCTCAGGGATCTAGAACTAGAAATTCCATTCGACCCAGCCATCCCATTACTGGGTATATACCCAAAGGACTATAAATCATGCTGCTATAAAGACACATGCACACGTATGTTTATTGCGGCATTATTCACAATAGCAAAGACTTGGAACCAACCCGAATGTCCAACAATGATAGACTGGATTAAGAAAATGTGGCACATATACACCATGGAATACTATGCAGCCATAAAAAATGATGAGTTCACGTCCTTTGTAGGGACATGGATGAAATTAGAAATCATCATTCTCAGTAAAGTATCGCAAGAACAAAAAACCAAACACCGCATATTCTCACTCATAGGTGGGAATTGAACAATGAGAACACATGGACACAGGAAGGGGAACATCACACTCTGGGGACTGTTGTGGGGTGGGGGGAGGGGGGAGGGATAGCATTGGGAGATATACCTAATGCTAGATGACGAGTTGGTGGGAGCAGCGCACCAGCATGGCACACGTACACATATGTAACTCACCTGCACATTGCGCACATGTACCATAAAACCTAAAGTATAATAATAATAATAATGATAATAAAAGAAAAAAAAAAAAAAAAAAGAAGTCTAACCTGAAAAAAAAAAAAAAAAAAAAAAAAAAAAAAAAGGGAAGACCATCAGACTAATAGCTGATCTCGTGGCAGAAACTCTACAAGCCAGAAGAGAGTGGGGGCCAATATTCAACATTCTTAAAGAAAAGAATTTTCAACCCAGAATTTCATTTCCAGCCAAACTAAGCTTCATAAGTGAAGGAGAAATAAAATCCTTTACAGACAAGCAAATGCTGAGAGATTTTGTCACCACCAGTCCTGCCCTAAAAGAGCTCCTGAAGGAAGCACTAAACATGGAAAGGAACAACCGGTACCAGCCACTGCAAAAACATGCCAAATTGTAAAGATCATCAGGGCTAAGAAGAAACTGCATCAACTAACGAGCAAAATATCCAGCTAACATCATAATGACAGGATCAAATTCACACATAACAATATTAACTTTAAATGTAAATGGACTAAATGCTCCAATTAAAAGACACAGACTGGCAAATAGGATAAAGAGTCAAGACCCATCAGTGTGCTGTATTCAGGAAACCCATCTCATGTGCAGAGACACAGATAGGCTCAAAATAAAGGGATGAAGGAAGATCTACAAGCAAAACAAAAAAAGGCAAGAGTTGCAATCCTAGTCTCTGATAAAACAGACTTTAAACCAACGAAGATCAAAAGAGACAAAGAAGGCCATTACATAATGGTAAAGGGATCAATTCAACAAGAAGAGCTAACTATCCTAAATATATATGCACCCAATACAGGAGCACCCAGATTCATAAAGCAAGTCGTTAGAGACCTACAAAGAGACTTAGACTCTCACACAATAATAATGGGAGGCTCTAACACCCCACTGTCAACATTAGACAGATCAATGAGACAGAAAGTTTGCAAGGATATCCAGAAATTGAACTCAGCTCTGCACCAAGTGGACCTAACAGACATCTATAGAACTCTCTACCCCAAATCAACAGAATACACATTCTTCTCTGCACCACACCGCACTTATTCCAAAATTGACCACATAGTTGGAAGTAAAGCACTCCTCAGCAAATGTAAAAGAACAGAAATTATAATCTGACAAAGGGCTAATATCCAGAATCTACAATGAACTCCAACAAATTTACAAGAAAAAAACAAACAACCCCATCAAAACATGGGCGAAGGACATGAACAGACACTTCTCAAAAGAAGACATTTATGCAGCCAAAAAACACATGAAAAAATGCTCACCATCACTGGCCATCAGAGAAATGCAAATCAAAATCACAATGAGATACCATCTCACACCAGTTAGAATGGCAATCATTAAAAAGTCAGGAAACAACAGGTGCTGGAGAGGATGTGGAGAAATAGGAACACTTTTACACTGTTGGTGGGACTGTAAACTAGTTCAACCCTTGTGGAAGTCAGTGTGGCGATTCGTCAGGGATCTAGAACTAGAAATTCCATTTGACCCAGCCATCCCATTACTGGGTATATACACAAAGGACTATAAATCATGCTGCTATAAAGACACATGCACAGGTATGTTTATTGTGGCATTATTCACAATAGCAAAGACTTGGAACCAACCCAAATGTCCAACAATGATAGACTGGATTAAGAAAATGTGGCACATATACACCATGGAATACTATGCAGCCATAAAAAATGATGAGTTCATGTCCTTTGTAGGGACATGGATGAAATTGGAAATCATCATTCTCAGTAAACTATCACAAGAACCAAAAAGCAAGCACCACATATTCTCACTCATAGGTGGGAATTGAACAATGAGAACACATGGACACAGGAAGGGGAACATCACACTTCGGGGACTGTTGTGGGGTGGGGGGAGGGGGTAGGGATAGCATTGGGAGATATACCTAATGCTAGATGACGAGTTAGTGGGTGCAGTGCACCAGCATGGCACATGTATACATATGTAACTTACCTGCACATTGCGCACATGTACCATAAAACCTAAAGTATAATAATAATAATAATAATAAAAAGAAAAAAAAATAAATAAAAAACAAAATATATACAAAAAAAAAAAAAAGATTTATGGAATCAACTGAAGTGTCCACCAGTGGATGAATGAATAAATAAAATGTGTGTGTGTGTGTATATATATACATATATATGCATATATATGTATATATACACAATGGAATATTATTCAACCATAAAAAAGATTGAAATCCTGTCATTTGCAGCAACATGGTTGGAACTGGAAGTCATTATGTTAATTGAAATAGACCAGGGACAGAGAGATAAATATTGCATGTTCTAACTCATATGTGAGAGCTAAAAAAATGAATCTTGTGAAAATAGAGAGTAGATTGCCTAATCTTGAAAAAAAAAAGTAATTTTGCCTACCTTATGTTATTTAGTTCAATTGCCCTCCAATGTACAAGTTTGTTGTGTGGGTGGCTCACAGAATTAGGAGAGGATGAGATTGCTGTTTTGCTTAAATGGCAGGAAAACCGTCAGTATTTCTACTCACTGATATTGACAGCAATGGAAGTTATTGTTTACTTTGGTATTTATCGTGAAGATATTAATAAGTAGCTATTTTGGGTATGGAAATGCATTTTAAAATAAAAATCTCTCATACTAAGTTAGGTAAAATTTGTTTCTGAAGTCTTGAATCATTGTTCTGATGTAGTCAACTATTAATAAAATTTTTATTTTTTGTGTTCAAAAAAAAAAAAGAAATTATAACAAACTGTCTCTCAGACCACAGTGCAATCAAACTAGAACTCAGGATTAAGAATCTCACTCAAAACCGCTCAACTACATGGAAACTGAACAACCTGCTCCTGAATGACTACTGGGTACATAATGAAATGAAGGGAGAAATAAAGATGTTCTTTGAAACCAACGAGAAAAAAATACATCATACCAGAATCTCTGGGACACATTCAAAGCAGTGTGTAGAGGGAAATTCATAGCACTAAATGCCCACAAGAGAAAGCAGGAAAGATCTAAAATTGACACCCTAACATCACAATTAAAAGAAACAGAAAAGCAAGAGCAAACACATTCATAAGCTAGCAGAAGGCACAAAATAACTGAGATCAGAGCAGAACTGAAGGAGATAGAGATACAAAAAACCCTTCAAAAAATCAATGAATCCAGCAGCTGGTTTTTTTAAAAGATCAACAAAATTGATAGACCACTAGAAAGACTAATAAAGAAGAAAAGAGAGAAGAATCAAATGGATGCAATAAAAAATGATAAAGGGGATATCACCACCGATCCCACAGAAGTACAAACTACCATCAGAGAATACTATAAACACCTCGACTCAAATAAACTAGAAAATCTAGAAGAAATGGTTAAATTCCTCAACACATACACTCTCCCAAGACTAAACCAGGAAGAAGTTGAATCTCTGAATAGACCAATAAAAGGCTCTGAAATTGAAGCAATAATTAATAGCTTACCAACCAAAAAAAGTCCAGGACCAGATGGATTCACAGCCGAATTCTCCCAGGGGTACAAGGAGGAGCTGATACCATTCCTTCTGAAACTACTCCAATCAATAGAAAAAGAGGGAATCCTCCCTAACTCATTTTATGAGGCCAGCATCATCCTGATACCAAAGCCTGGCAGAGACACAACAAAAAAAGAGAATTTTAGACCAATATCTTTGATGAACATTGATACAAAAATCCTCAATAAAATACTGGCAAACTGAATCCAGCAGCACATCAAAAAGCTTATCCAGCATGATCAAGTGGGCTTCATCCCTGGGATGTAAGCTTGGTTCAACATATGCAAATCAATAAATGTAATCCAGCAAATAAACAGAACCAATGACAAAAAGCATACGATTATCTCAATAGATGCACAAAAGGCCTTTGACAAAATTCCACAACTCTTCATGCTAAGAACTCTCAATAAATTAGGTATTGATGGGATGTATCTCAAAATAATAAGAGCTATCTATGACAAACCCACAGCCAATATCATACTGAATGGGCAAAAACTGGAAGCATTCACTTTGAAAACTGGAACAAGACAGGGATGCCCTCTCTCATCACTCCTATTCAACATAGTGTTGGAAGTTCTGGCCAGGGCAATCAGGCAAGAGAAGGAAATAAAGCGTATTCAATTAGGAAAAGAGGAAGTCAAATTGTCCCTGTTTGCAGATGACATGATTGTATATCTAGAAAACCCCATTGTCTCAGCCCAAAATCTCCTTAAGCTGAAAGGCAACTTCAGCAAAGTCTCAGGATACAAAATCAACGTGCAAAAATCACAAGCATTCTTATACACCAATAACAGAAAAACAAAGAGCCAAATCATGAGTGTACTCCCATTCACAATTGTTTCAAAGAGAATAAAATACCTAGGAATCCAACTTACAAGGGATGTGAAGGACCTCTTCAAGGAGAACTACAAACCACTGCTCAATGAAATAAAAGAGGATACAAACAAATGGAAGAACATTCCATGCTCATGGGTAGGGAGAATCAATATTGTGAAAATGGCCATACTGGCCAAGGTAATTTATAGATTCAATGCCATCCCCATCAAGCTACCAATAACTTTCTTCACAGAATTGGAAAAAACTACTTTAAAGTTCATATGGAACCAAAAAAGAGCCTGCATCACCAAGTCAATCCTAAGCCAAAAGAACAAAGCTGGAGGCATCACGCTACCTGACTTCAAACTATACTACAAGGCTACAGTAACCAAAACAGCATGGTACTGGTACCAAAACAGAGATATAGACAAATGGTACAGAACAGAGCCCTCAGAAATAATGCCACATATCTACAACCATCTGATCTTTGACAAACCTGACAAAAACAAGCAATGGGGAAAGGATACCCTATTTAATAAATGGTGCTGGGAAAACTGGCTAGCCATATGTAGAAAGCTGAAACTGGATGCCTTCCTTACACCTTACACAAAAATTAATTCAAGATGGATTAAATACTTAAATGTTAGTCCTATAACCATAAACACCCTAGAAGAAAACTTAGGCAATACCATTCAGGGCACAGGCATGTGCAAGGACTTCATGTCTAAAACACCAAAAGCGATGGCAACAAAAGCCAAAATTGACAAATGGGATCTAATTAAACTAAAGAGCTTCTGCACAGTGAAAGAAACTACCATCAGAGTGAACAGGAAACCTACAGAATGGGAGAAAATTTTGCAATCTACTCATCTGACAAAGGGCTAATATCCAGAATCTACAAAGAACTCCAACAAATTTGTAAGAAAAAAACAAACAACCCCATCAAAAAGTGGGTGAAGGATATGAACAGACACTTCTCAAAAGAAGACATTTATGCAGCCAAAAGACACATGAAAAAATGCTCATCATCACTGGCCATCAGAGAAATGCAAATCAAAACCAGAATGAGATACCATCTCACACCAGTTAGAATGGTGATCATTAAAAAGTCAGGAAACAATAGGTGCTGGAAAAGATGTGGAGAAATAGGATCACTTTTACACTGTTGGTGGGACTGTAAACTAGTTCAACCATTGTGGAAGTCTGTGTGGCGATTCCTCAGGGATCTAGAACTAGAAATACCATTTGACCCAGCCATCCTATTACTGGGTATATACAAAGGATTATAAATCATGTTGCTATAAAGACACATGCGCACGTATGTTTATTGTGGCACTATTCACAATTGCAAAGACCTGGAACCAAGCCAAATATCCAACAACGATACACTGGATTAAGAAAATGTGGCACATATACACCATGGAATACTATGCAGCCATAAAAAATGATGAGTTCATGTCCTTTGTAGGGACATGGATGAAGCTGGGAACCATCATTCTCAGCAAACTTTCGCAAGGACAAAAAACCAAACACTGCGTGTTCTCACCCATAGGTGGGAATTGAACAATGAGAACACATGGACACAGGAAGGGGAACATCACACTCTGGGGACTGTTGTGGGGTGGGGGTAGGGGGGAGGGATAGCATTAGGAGATCTCCCTAATGCTAAATGACGAGTTAATGGGTGTAGCACACCAACATGGCACATGTATACATATGTAACTAACCTGCATGTTGTGCTCACGTACCCTAAAACTTAAAGTATAATAAAAAAGAAAAAGAAAAAAAGAAATTAAAGAAAAGTAATCCTTTTTTACAAACCCTTTTAGCAGTGAATATCTCCCAATGGTCTTTTTTTATCCTACATATAAGCAAGCATTGTACCTCTTAGTTTAGGAAATGCCCTACTCTGTCTATGGTGTCTACAGAGTAGCATTCTTTTTTTTTTCTTTTTTTTGATACAGAGTCTTGCTCTGTTACCCAGGCTGGAGTGTAGAAGTGTGATCTGGGCTCACTGCTACCTCCACCTCCTGGGTTCAAGCAATTATCATGCCTTTGCCTCCTGAGTAGCTGGGATTGCAAGCATGTATCATCACACCCAGCTAATTTTTTCTATTTTTTCTTTTTTCAGTAGAAGCAAGGTTTCACTGTGTTGACCAGACTGGTCTCAAACTGCTGGCCTCAAGTGATCTGCCTGCCTGTGCCTCCCAATGTGTTGGCATTACAAGCATCAGCCACCTTCCCTGGCCCAGCCTGAAGTAGCTATTTTTTTCACTACTTTACTTTCTTAATAAACTTGCTTTCACTTTGCACTGTTGACTTGCCCTGAATTCTTTCTTGTGCAAGATTCAAGAAACTTCTCTTGGGGACTGGATCAGGACCCATTTCTGGTAACACAATCATTACTAACCACAGCAAGTAAACATGAATAATTATTATTATCAAACTGGTAATCACAACTAGTTACTAGTCACACTGAATAATCATGACTAATTATTAGGCTAGTCTAATAAACATAACTAGTTATCGCAGTTGGTCACTAAAACTATTTGGTAAGTAGCAATAGCAGGTAAGCAAAACTAGTTAGCAGTCACAGACTAATAAGCACAACTAGTTAGACATAACAAATAAATAGCCATGGCTAATTATCAGTCATAAACTAGTGACCATAGCTAGATACTAATCGCAAATTATAAAAAGAACTTGTTTGTTGCCAAACCTTTATCTACAACTACTTAGTAGTCGACTGGCAATCATGATTGCTTATTAGTTACTAACAGTTAATCATGACTACTTAGTAGCCAAATTGGTGACTACAAATAGTAGTCAAAGCCAGTAATCATTACTTGTTAGTAGTCACAGACTGCTACCCATAATTGGTTAATAAACACATTCAGTAACACAAGCAGTTATTAGTTGAGATTGGTAACTATGGTTGGGTTAGGAATCCCAAGTCATATTAATAACTAGTTAGCACTCATAAAAAGTAACCAAAACTAGTTAATAGTCACAAGTAGTTAACATAGCTACTTGGTAGCTATTATGAATCTTTATGTCCAAAGCCATACTAACCATAACTAGTGATGTAACATGTTGGTAGCTATTACTAACCAAAATTTACCATAACTAACCATAATTAACCATAGCTATAACTACTGATAATCATAAACTCATCTTAACCATAACCATGACTAATGATAACTAACCATAACCATAGCTATAACCATAATCATAACTATTTAAAGCACAGAAACTGATGATATAGAAACTGACTAACAAAAGAGTTTCTTAATTCTCCACATGTATTTAACGTATGGTCTTGGGATATAGGAATGCAACTATGAGGGGAAAAAGAAAATATTTGGTGCTTTGGGAAGGGTGGAATATGAGTAGTGTTGTAGGCTTTTGAATTAGTTTCTTATTAGCACTGTAATAAATTCTTGTAAACTTAGTGGCTTAAAAAAACACAAATTTACTCTTCTGTAGTTCTAGACATCAGAAATCTCAAAATCAAGGTGTTGGTAGGACTTTATTTCCTGCAGACGCTCTAGGAAAGAGTCTGCCCCCTTGTCTTTTCCAGCTCTTTAAGGTTGATTTCATTTCTTGGCTCCTGACACCTTCCTCACATTTCTTCATCGTCTTGTTTCCATTTTCATATCTCCCACTGCAAACTCTGATTCTCCCTTATAAGGTCCCCTGTGTACATTTATCTTAGGTAGATAATCCAGAATATTCTCCTCATCTCAAAATCTTTAAGCACATCTGCAAAGTTGATTTCACGATGTAAAGTAATATATTTATAGGTTTCAAGTATTGGGATGTTAAATGAAAACACCTTGGGACCCCAAATCACTAAGCTAAAGGGAAAAGTCAAGCTGGGAACGGCTAAGGGCATACCTGCCTCCAATTCTATTCAAAGTTACCCCTCTGCTCATTGAGATAAATGTATATCTGATTGTCTCCTTTGAAAAGGCTAATCAGAAACTCAGAAGAATGCAACCATTTGTCTCTTATCTACCTATGACCTGGAAGGCCCCTCCCCACCTTCCCAGACTGAAACAATGCTCATCTTACATATGTCAGTTAATGTCTTATGTTTCCCTAAAAGGTATAAAACGAAACTGTATTCTGACCACCTTGAGCACATGTCATCAGGACCTCCTGAGGCTGTGTCATGGGTACGCATCCTAAACCTTGACAAAATTAACTTTCTAACTTAACCGAGACCTGTCTCAGATTTTGGGGGTTCACATTTTGGTAACCATGAAGGGATTTTGAGTGCAGTTACCGCTGACCTTTTACATCTCCTATAGGTGCTTGGTACCAGCCTGAGCTAACTTCATGGCTCAAACCAAGAGGAAAATTTGCCGAGGTTGGAGACCATTCTCTTCAGAGAACTCCTCATCTCCCAAAATTTGATCTCAATCTAAAGTTTATTTAGCTGCACAACTCCTTTTTCTGATGTTTTACTTGCTTTCAACACAAGGAAGGCAAGTTTTCTCCGCTTCCATGTCAATGGAAGGCAAGTAACTCCTTTATGGAGTTTGAGCTCACTCCCAACAGGGAAGATAAGGGGTTTATTTTTCCTGCTTCTAGGATGGTAAAGAGTAGTCTTCAGCCTGAGACCCATCCCTATGTAAGTAACTAATTTGGGTTTGTCTTGGCTAAAGTTAAAATTAACAATCAGCTGGTCTTAATTTCTCCTTACCATTAAAGTGCTCAGTAATCATTTAAGTTGTGCCATCATTTGTTTTGCTTAACTGTTTTTATGTTGTTTGTTTCTGTTTTAGTGGTTGTTTCAGTCTTTTTCTCATTGGGTTTGACCAACTCTATCCAACTTGATCAAATCCAAAGAAAGTTTCAAATTATGAGGAAAGAGGCCTCTGAAGTGGCTAAATTTACGCCCCCCCCCCCCAAACACATACATACACACAAAAGTGGTATGGAGGTGGGAGAAAAATGGCCATGAAAAAAAAAAAAAACAAGGAAAGAAAAGATTTTTTATTTTGACTACTTAAGGGGCTTTATTTACAAAACAAGGCCACCTTTTTTGGCAGCCTAGTCAGGCCTAGCTAAAAGAACAATAGCTGTACTTCTTAAATATCAGCAATTTCTCCTAGCTATAATACAGTAATGAGATTTAAAAAGATTTTCTTAAAGGAGCTCAATGGTTAAAAGTTAGCTTAATTAAAAGCTTACATCCAAGATGTGTGTGTGTGTGTGTGTATGTTTGTGTGTGTTTGTATTTAAAAGGACTTCCTATTTTTGTTTTGTTTTTTCCTTAAGACCTTGTCTTTTTTTGAGCGAATGTTTTTTTCTTCTTGGTTGACTGAATTCTGTTTTCTTCATTTACTTTTGCTGCCTGTCCTTTCTCTCATACCTTCTGGCTGCATGAGGGATTTAAAATAGTTTGTAATAGCCTGGGGTTTCCTTAAAGAATACGGAGAAAGCACCAGACTCTCTTTGTGGGAGAAACCTCAGTTTTTTCTTTAAGGAACCCCAAGAATGTAAACAGACAAGTTCATCTCAGCCCTTAAATTGCTTGATTTTATATTGTGTTACCTAATTTTTTAACTAAAATAGTTATTGCAACAGAGGCTACTCTTAGGTTTTGAAAAAAGAATGTAGTTTAGAAATTTAGAAATGTCTTCATTAGAAAAAAAATCTAAGTGCACTGTAAAAGGATCAGTTTTATTATCCTGGCAGTTGTCAGCCCACACTGACTCCTGGGTCTCCAAAATGGGAGAATTATTATGAGGCTCTGCCCAGAGCTCAGAGATCCAGTTAAAAGGTAGGTAGTCTCTATGTAAATAAAATTGGTGTCCTCATACAATCCTATGATACCACTATCTATCCTATGATAGACTTCTATAATTTTATGTTTGATTTGGCATCCATCTTTAGTCTCCCTCTAGCACCACCAGACATTTTCTTCCTGTATCTTAAGATGCAAATTTTGCTATGCAATTTTTCATCTCAGGGTTGTTTCATTCAATATTCAAATTTAAAGCTATTTAGCTGACAACTGCCAGGGTAACAAAACTGAGTTTCAGTAGTTTGCCACTCTAAAATGGAATAAAAAGAGTCTTAAAAATTAAAAAAATGGGTTGGGCATGGTGGCTCACACCTGTAATCACAGCACTTTGGGAGGCCGAGGTAGGCAGATCACAAGGTCAGGAGATCAAGACTATCCTGGCCAACATGGTCAAACCCTGTCTCTACTAAAAATACAAAACTTAGCTGGACGTGGTGGCGTGTGCCTGTAATCCCAGCTACTCAGGAGGCTGAGGCTGGAGAAAAGCTTGAACCCAGGAGGCAGAGATTACAGTGAGCTGAGATCACGCCACTGCATTCCAGCCTGGCAACAAAGCTAGACTCCATCTCAAAAAAAAAACTATAAAATGTATTTCTATTAGTATGTCTAATATAACTATGTATTTTTGTGTTGTGTACAAAATGTTTCACTACTAAAAATATATAAAAGAGCTGTAATTAGCTTTTAAAATGCATGAAATCAAATACTTTATTAAGAAAAAAGACTAGCCAAATGCTTTTTCAAGTTTATGTAACTTTAGTAAAATTTTTAGTAAATAAGCTAGCTTTAAAATTATTGATAAAGTAATTAAAAATGTCTTGAGAATCAACAGCATACATTTTTGTTTGCATTTCTTAATCAAGCAATTTCATACTTATCTCTGCCAAATACTATAAGGCATCAAAATTTGGCATAGAATTTACAAAACCATAAACCCAGCCCAAAACGGAATGATCTTTGCTTGTGTAATTTTTAATAAATAAGACATTAATATTGGTTTAATGAAAATAGCTACATCTTTCATTTAGTAAGGTTACCATAACTTCTAATCTTGTGGCTTTAAACAGTCTAGTCCACAGGTAGTAAGGAGATTGTTTGGTGAAAGGACTATTGTCATCTTTGTTTCAAAGCTAAACTATAAGTTCCTACCAAAGTTAGTTCAGCCTATGCCCAGAAATGAACAAGGACAGCTTAGAGGTTAGAAGCAAGATGAAATCAGTTAGGTCAGATTTTTTTTCACTGTCTCATTTATAATTTTGCAATGGTGTGTTCCATAGCTTTATTACTATTATTATTTTTGAGATGGAGTTTCACTCTTGTCACCCAGGCTGGAGTACAGTAGTATGATCTTGGCTCACAACAACCTCCACTTCTCGGATTCAAGCAGTTCTTCTGCCTCAGCCTCCTGAGTAGTTGGGACTACAGGCATGTGCCATCATGCCTGTCTATTTTTTTATATTTCTAGTAGAGATGGGATTTCACCATATTGACCAGGCTGGTCTTGAAGTCCTGACCTCAGGTGATCCACCTGCCTAAGCCTCCCAAAATGCTGGGATTACAGGCATGAGCCACCACCATACCCAGCCATGTGTTTCATAACTTTAAATGATGACTATCACAGTCTTCATAAATAATCTAGGTAAATGATTAAAATAAAATAATTAGGTAAATGTAATGAGATAAATACTTGTGGACAAACTTGTCATAATTTAGAATATAAAGTTATATTAAATTAAATAACAGATATTTCATTATTTGGGCATTTTCCAATAAAAATCTGTTGTAGAAAAACATTCTGAAAAAAGGTGTGTCCTTTTTAAAAGGGTAAACAACTTTGTCTAATTCAAAGCTTATTTAAAGGTTACGTATAAAACAAGGTAAAAGGAACTAGGAAATAAGAGAGATGTACATAAAGTTATAAAAATAAAGGGTTACTTTGGGAAGAAAACTTACAGAGAAATAATTTTATATGAGAAAGAATCTTGTGTAGTAAATTAAGTCCTAGAGTAAAATGTCTGGTTGTTTAAGAAAAAGGGATGTTCAAGACAAACCAGAAAGTTCAACCATGTCATGAACGTTCTGTTTAAGTCAAAATATGATTATTTATTTCAAAAACCTCAAAACAATTATATAATCAAGTTGTCATATTATTATTAAGTTTTGGTTTGCTTAGGAAAAAAAACAGATTCAACTTTTTTTAAAATTAATGTTATTACATCCACGTAACTCTCTGTTTTAAAGTCCTTGTGACATTGAGTTATAAGGCTTTGACTCCTGAGTCTAAAAGAATACTAAGTCCTGGTAAATTTTAAACACTAACATCAATTAAAGCCCTATCTTCATGCCCAGTAGAAGATGCCAATAAAAATAAACTGCATCCCTGAAACACAGGGCCAGAAATTAAAGCTATTCAACTTCCTCAAGGCCCAGGAAATATCTCAGAAGAGGTGGGTGTGTGAGATTGTAAGGGCTGATTTTATCAGAAAAAAATAAGTTCAATTCCTTTTTAAATTAATCATTAATGTCAAAAACACACTGATGGAAAACCATCATATGGGCCCCTGTGTCAGATTAACAAGGTTTTATTGAAGTATTAACCAACTCCTTAATAAAGGTGATAAAGGTTATAAAAAGATTATGGAAGTTATAGCTTATGGTTAAGATTAACAGTTTATAGGTTGTTTATAAAATTTTGGAAAACAAATTTAATTGGCTTTATGCTGATGTTATTATGGCTTATTGTTTGTAAAATGAAGTTTCCTCTTAAAGAGTGAAGGTTTATACTGTTTTTGAAATCCTTGAGTTATTAACTTTGGTCAAATTAATGACTTATTTTACAATAACCTGTGATATCAAGTGTTTTAAGCATTGGATATTTGACAGACTTTCCAAAATCAAATTATAAATTATATCTTTTTCGGACCTAATTAATCCTTTAAAATATTAAGTTCCCTAAAGTTAAAAAATGACATAATTTGGCTTATTTGGTATAAAAATTATACAGGAAGCATTGTCAAATATGAAATGTGTTTGGTTTCCTTTGGGCTGTATTTGTATAAATATGTTATTAGTATATGTTCCCAAATCATGGGAAGATCCTGTAATTCTAATATAACATAGTGTATATTATCAGTAATAATTATAATTGTTATGTTAAATTATTATGTGCCACAGAGGTAAAAATTTCCTTGTCAATTCTGTCTTTGACTATGCCTACCCTAAAACTTTTGTCATCCACAGACAGTTGTTTTCTTGTGTTGGTCCTCTTTAGAAGGTGGTTTCATAATCAGGTAGAAAACTCTAACAGATGCTCTTGAATGCTGGTTTCTGATAGCTTTGGAAATTGTAATATCAGAAAAGAGAAAAAACTTTTGGGACTCACTGAAAGCTGAAATGTTCTTGAATATCAAGCAGAAAAGGAATTAACTGCATGAAGTGAACTAATAAAAGACTGAAGTAATCTTTTTAACTTTTTGCTTAAAACATTGCTGATCCTTTGTTTTGTTTTTTCATGGTCAAGGAAACTTTTTTTGAAAAGTATTTCTCAGCCCAGAAAGGCAGAAAAGGTATATATATTTATACATATATATACCTTTTATATATAAAAGATATATATATACACCTTTATATATATATATACCATATATATGCCTTTCATTTTATATATATATATAGTTTAAATATTTTTAGTAGCTAATAATGAGGGGTGGACAGTAGATAAGAACAAAGAGTTTATTCCATATAAAAAGTACCTCTCTCTTCATGGAACCACCTTGAATTATGTTGTCTGTGTAGCTTCCCTGGGATCAGTTAAGCAAAAATAAAAATGGTTTAAGACATGCTAATCATGCTGATTAGAATGAAGAGATTATTAAAGGGAATGTGGTCTGCTGCTCAACCAAGTCAGAGTGAGTTATTTCTCACTCAAGTCTGACTGGTTTAGGAGATATCTTAATAAATGCTGGATAAGTTTCTCTCAAAGTGTGAAAAATCATATATCTGGTGACTTTTTTCCACTCACATTATCTTGACTCTGCCTCCATAACTTTTTTTTTTCATGAACACTTTCTCACCCACAGATGACAGGTAGACTTGGTATCTAGGATGAAATCATCTTATACCCACTGGAGTAAGCTTGTAGCAATGTTATTTTAGAGCTAGGTGGCTACATTTTATGACATTATATCCTGACTCCTGGAATGGGGTTTGGAACAACATGAAATTTAGAAGCTACTGTTAGGTATACCTAGGAAATGGCCTGGTTGTTCCAAGTGTGCACGTGGATTAAGAGCATCATATCAAATAAAGCAATCACAGAGTTGTAAACATAAGGCCTCTCATAAGTTCAGAGCAGGAACTCTCAATTGTTTGTTAATAGATAGGACATAGGGAGGATGAGTGATAGATAGCCAATGACAGAACTATGGCCTAGAAGAAAGAAACCATATTTGAAAATACAAGCGGGGAATGATGTCATGTGTGTTGTGATGGCCTTTGTGGGGATGGGCTGATGAGGCGAGAAGAAAGCAGGGTCTTCCTGAACCTACTTGTGAGGCTGTAGGCATTCTTGACATTTCCACCTTTGTGACAGCTGGTGGAAGTTAAAGAAATCACAGATTAAAAACAAACAACAACAACAAAACAGAGTGACTTGTGAATACCTGGCAACATTTCTTTTTGTTGCATAAGTGCAAAAATAGAACTGTGAATAATGAATAGAAATGAAAAGTAATTACATATCCAGCACAAGGAACAATAAGTTACGCCAAAAATGGAAATGACTACTTTATACAGTTGTGAGCTAACTGCCATTGGAAGTGTTTAAGCAAAGACTACCAATAATTATCAGTGATGCTATACGTTTGTTGATTGGTTGGATGGGTGGCTTTATTAGTTTGTTCTCATACTGCTGTAAAGAAATACCCGAGACTGGGTAATTTATGAGAGGCTTAATTGGCTCATGGTTCTGCAGGCTGTACAGAAAGCATGATACTGGCATCTGCTCAGCTTCTGAGGAGGCCTTAGGAAACTGGGAATCATCGTGGAACGTGAAGGGGAGGCAGGTTTGTCTTACATGGCTGGAGCTGAAGGAAGGGTGGGGAGGTGCCACATACTTTTAAATAGCCAGATCTCCTGAGAATTCACTCACTATACAATACCAAGAGAAGATGGTGGTAAACCATTAAAAATCGCCCCCATGATTCAATCACCTCCCATCATGCCCCATCTCTCTGACACTGGGAATTAAAATTTGACATGAGATTTGGGTGGGGACACAGATTCAAACCATATGATATATCCTTCTTACTCTAAGACAATACAATTTTACGGAATACACCTGATGAAAATAATCAAATAATGGATTCAATTAAAGCATCAATACAATAACCACTAAAGAGAATCCATGTTTCTACAATCCATAGTATGTTTTCAGTCCTCTCGTTGTTTGATTTTTTTTTAGGAGCAGTGGACACAGTTGATTACTCTCTAATTCCTGAAATACTGTATTCACTTGACTTCTGGGAAACTACTCTCCCCTGGACTTCCTCTCATTTTTCTGATTGTTACTTCTCAGGATCTTTCTGAATTCTCCTCAACTCTCCATCTTGCAAGCATTGAAGTGCCCCATCACTAAGTTTTGAGTGTCTCTTTTCTACTTACAGTAACTCCCTTAGTGACCTCATCTAGAATCATGGTGTTAAATGCCATATATATTATGCCTCTTAGACTTATATCTCCTGTCCAGACTTTGCTCTGAACTCATGACTCATGTATTCAGCTGTTTACTGAGCATCTCCAAATGCATGTCTTAGATATCTCAAAAGGAATGTGTTTTTCCACTTCCAGCAATATGGACTAACCATAATTTTCATTTTTCATTACACTAAGTGCAGCTAAAAACCCTTGTCATTTTATATATATATATATCTTAATCTGTATATATATATATAATCTGTATATATATATATATAATCTGTATATATATATATAATCTGTATATATATATAATCTGTATATATATATATAATCTGTATATATATACACACATTAAGAAGGCTCTAAAAGGTAGAGAAAAGAAGACAGAGCTATTAGGAACCTTGGGATGTGAAGAGGTGATACCTCGAAACATCAACAGGAGCAAACAACAAACAAAAAGTCCTAACAGAAGTCTGTCCTCTCTAGCAAAAGGACCAGGAAAATGACAGCCTAGCAAGATAGAAAAGATTTAGGTAATATTCATTCTATTTTAGCCAAATGTCACAAGAAAATCCTGTGGCCCCACTCTATCCACTCAAGCAAAGGCCAAGTGAGGAGCCTAGAGTTCAAACCTCAGGAGAACATAATGAGGCTGCCTAACACACCGATAGAGAATGAGAAAGAACTTGTCTAATATTCTCTTGAATCTCTCTAGCTGTATAGCCAAACACCCATGCTTTCTGTGGTTCAAGCCCCAGGTCCCAATGTGAGTTTCAACAATAAATTTCCTTAGTGCTGACAGAAAAGAGATATGAATAATTTTTGAATAATTTAACAAAATTCAGACATCTAAATTTTATTCTCTTCCAGGTAATCAATATGGCCATCTCCTCAACTTATTCTCATATTTCTGGCAATGCTTCAGTCACCCTTGAAGTTTTTTTTCCATCTTTTACAGTTATCTTGTGAGCAAATGATAAACCACTTTTTATTGTTTTAATAAAGTTTCCATCAACAGACAAACAGATAAATCTTTTTAAATATCCCTGGTGTTGATAAATATTTATCCTAGAAACTATGCTTGAATATTTAGAAATTGCAAAATTGGATTTAGAATTCAATATGCTGAATCATATAGAAGCTCAAGCTAAATAATGCATCCGTGGATCAAAAATATGGTATTACCAGAAAATAATAATAATGGATTTTTGGCTCTGAATACACTTTCAAAAAGGAAGTTTTGAAAAGGTTCACAGCATATGAGTGTAGCTTTTCAAAACAACTATTTTGAAGAGGACAGTATTTCTTTTCTTTGTGGGTACTGTGTGTGTGTGTGTGTGTGTGTGTGTGTGTGTGTGTGTGTGTGTTTTAAGCTCCTTTATTACACATTTACAGTTTCCTTGCGAGTTTCTTCGTTGCACCAAAGCTTTCAACATCTGCACACGATAAAAGACACTGTGTTTGGAAAGAATGAACCCTGTTATGAGAAAACTTCTTTCAAGATTTCCACAGTTTTAAATTTCCTTTTTTAGCTAACTTTTCTCTACATACATAAGCATACAGAAAGTGACATAAACAATTTCGTGTACATATCATTTCTCAATATCTGGTATTTGAATAATTTTGCAATGCTTGAATATATATACACTCTTTGAAAATCATTATCTCTTATTTGTGTCTAGAATCTGTAGCCAGTAGTACTGCTTTTCAGATAAGCAGTACAATTCATGAAAATCTTGTTTCCTAACGTTGTTCCTATAAATGAAATGTTTGTTGAGACAGTGTCATAAAGTATTTGGTAATTCTTTGTTGACTGCTCCCTTATGGCTAGATAGGACAGAGTTTGTCTTTCTTCTGACCAGGAGAGGGCACTGGTGTTTCTTGAGTCAGCAGCTCCAGGGTAGAGTGCTAAGGGAATTTAGAGAGGTGTTTTCTTCATTTCTAGCACTCTAGCTAGTTTTTTTGTTGTTGTGAAACTTGCATTCATAATACATATGAATAGCTTAACAGAAGAGCTTGACAGGAGCTAGGAATCCATTAACAGTACTTCTGTGTGTCAATTATAAGGAAGACCTTTTGCTTGACTCTTTTAAGAGCTCAGCCATCTACACATTTGCCAGAGTGGAAATCAGTTTAGATCTCAGTGGCTCCCTGACTTTGTGCCTTGTTTGGGAGGGATTGAGAAAAGTGTCTGGGAAACCTTGCCTTAACTGGACTAAATGGCAAGAGGCATCAGAGTACTTTAGAAATAAAATAAATTATAAGTGCCTGAAGTATTATACATGCTCTGAGTATCTAACTACAGTGAATTATTATTTTTTTTCTTAATACGTGGTCATTTGGAATCACTGGTCTGGGTTCAGATAAGCACTTTTTAGACTCAGCAGGGAACTTATTAGGTGAAAGCTGAGATTCTCTTTTAAAAAGTCACCCTCCTGTGCTTCAGATGTTACACTTATTCCTTAGCACCATGTTTCTAAGTGGGTGCAAAAATCAGAATGTGCTTTATTTGACTGCTGTTATTAACCCAATGGAAAGACTCTTGCATTTCAGACAATGGAGAATTATTAAGGTCAACACAGGGTGTACGTGTAGCAGGCAAATGGTCAGCTGGTGAAATTCATGGGGAAAAATCCTACATTTTTTCTTATTGTTAAAATCACCCTTTTAAAGAACTCTTTCTCCAAAATTGTCCTGTGAAAATGCAAATATTTGACTCAGGAGAAATACATTAACACTTTAGTTAACTAAAGATATGTTTTATTTCATTTTATTTATTTATTTATTTATTTATTTATTGTGGGGGAAATGCAGAAGGGAATGAGTTTGGAGCACAGAACGCTGCATGGAGTCATAAGGCCTAGGAGGCTTAGTAGACTCTGGGCAGCCTGATGTAGCAGGAACATATTTGATGCCTAGTGATAGATCTGAGGTATTGGTCAGGAGAAAGCCCAAGATAAATTTTGTTTATACTTGTCCAGGCTTCCCCAACAACTACTCCTGTACAGCACCACCTTTTGGGTACTATTCAGTGCAATTTTTCATCTGTCACATTTACATTTGTTGTGATATAATTTTACAGTTGTAGTTAGTTTTGACAGTTGTATCAACATTTTTTTTTTTTCCAAGTCGGAGTCTCGCACTGTTGCCTGGGCTGTAGTGCAATGGCGCGATCTCGGCTCACTGCAACCTCCACCTCCCGGGTTCAAGCAATTCTCCTGCCTCAGCCTCCCAAGTAGCTGGGATTACAGGTGAGCGCTACCATACTCAGCTAATTTTTGTATTTTTAGTAGAGAAATGGTTTCACTATGTTGGCCAGGCTGGTCAAGAACTCCTGACCTCGTGATCTGCCCACCTCGGCCTCCCAAAGTGCTGGGATTACAGGTGTGAGCCACCGCACCCAGCCTGTCTAAACATTTTAAAAGTTGTTTGCCTAAATGTCATTTGTCTCAAATATCATATCAATACAACTTCCCATTGTGGTTAATTTGAGATGTGAAAGGAAACATATTTGTTTATATTTATTCTGCTAATTCTAACATATTTAAGTTTGTTTCTGTATACAACAGTGCTTTAGAAGTATTTGTTGAGATAAATTCCTTAGCATATACTTAGAAGGGGTTAAAGATACTGAGCTCAAATTTAAACAATTGCTTTTAACATTTAAAATGTACAATTGTGGGATGTCTTTTAGGAAAAGCAATTTCAGCATCTTAAAACTTATTAAAGCTTATTGACTTACTAATCTTAAGACATTTTTCTCCTGTTTCTCCTACATATCTCTAAACTTTAGATTTTTTGAAACTTAGGTGATTGACGATGATTTCAGTTATGGTGCTTTTCTGAGTAAAGAATTTAAATTTCGACTTGTCCTTTCTGATTTCAACGGGGCTTTTAAATATTATTAAAATATAAATAAATACCATGTAAATGAAATTATATATAGAGTAAATGAATGTCATACTAATTAGAGCACTATATAACTTGCTATATTATTAATTACTATATTATTACTATTTTTATAAACTATATTACCTGTCCTACCTACCTCACTGAAATGTCATAGGGTCACATGAAAGAATGAATATGAATATACTGACAAATAAAAATTACTATACCATATACAAGGATTATTGTTTCTGTTGAGGCTTGAAATAGTTTGTCCATGAGCCAAGGATTACAAAAGGCAGCCAATCTTATAGGAAAAAGAAAAACACACAATACATTTGCATTTGAATCCATATTGTGTGATAGACACCTTTGAGATTAGTTACTAAGAATATAGCCTGAGATGAGTGTGAGTTCTACAAGTAGCATTCTTGCTAAATTTGGTTCTACAACAGTGAAAACTATGGCTATAGCAACAAAATAATTTACAAGGACATGTATAACAAAGGAAGGACAGTGGAAACTGGAAAAGAGGAAGCTTTATACACTTAAGTAAGACCTATTTTTTATTTGGGAGACCTAACATACAGGAAGAGACAAGTAAGCTTCTGTTGTAACGTTTTGCTTTCAAATTAATTTCAAAACTAGTCTTTGACAGTTTTCAGTCATTGAAAAATATTGTACACTTCCTAGTGCCACAGAAGAAGGGCTGTAATTAACCAACTCCAGTGCATACCTTTCTGATTGATAACCTGAGGTTGCATGAGTTTGTGTTGACAATTTACAAATAGCTCTGTTAAGACCTATGTGCAGTAGCTGTAGATGCACAGCCATTAATCATAGCCATCAGCAGGCCTCCTGGAGTGGTTTACAGCAGCTTTTAATGTATGTTTTGCTAATTGAAAGTTACAGTGGTGCTGTGAACTCCCAGATGAATAACTACTTCTGTGTTGATTGCCTGTGGAAGAAAATCCCTCTAAATTTTCCTCTGGAAGGTCAGTTTAAAAATATGAGAATGATACTATTACCCACTTTTAAAGCCTCCAAAACTATAAAATTCTGTCATAGTTTTTTTTTATCTTTTAAAATCAAGGTAAAACAAATGAACAAACAAACAAAAAAATGAAATATCCCAGAGTGGTGTAAAATTACAATTTTCTTTATCTTTCCCTAAAACTATACTTAAAATGGTGTCCTTTTTTGTACAGACAGCTGTCGTTTAATTCATTTTTATGTGTAGTTACTTGACACAGACCATTTTTCCTGCCTCTCAGGTAGCTCATGTACAGAGACTCTTGTTCATCATGCAAAAATTCTTTCTAGTATCACAGAGGCATAATCATCAGAAAATCTGAGAAAATACTTACCCAATAATCAAATCTTAGATTTTTTGTCACTTTCACTATGTTTTAAGAAACTTGCTTTCATTGAGTTGCTTTCTTGGCCTTGATTCATAAACTTACAAAGGACGAATGTTGCTTTCAGAATGACATCATGAAGAAGTAGCACCTAGTCAGAAGGTGATATTCTCTGACTATTAACACTAGAATATTGATCATATTAATCAGACCCTTGAAAAATGCATAAAGAATCATTAATGATAAATCCATAAGTTGACAGTAAGTTTAATTAGAAAATAACAATTTGTATTTTCTACATAGTTAATGGTACTTTTATTAAGGGGATTTAGAGAATTCAGTTATCATTAAAGGGGAGAGTTATCTAAGGTCAATAATATGAATCCATCCTAAAGTGCCTGTGTTTCAGATGTTATGAATTCTTATCACTTTAGTCAACTTAGTTGTACCAAGTAATCTATATATGAAGACAAAATTTGTCTTATTCCTTATACCAACAGAGACTAATGTGTGTTACTTCCCAAGGTATGATGAAAGGAAATGTTGAAGCATTACATACACCATAACATTAGATATGTTTTAGCACACTGAGTCACTTACCCAGTGACTGAATCACTTTAATAAAAATCAATAGTTTTCTTTACTTAGTACATATTTTTTTTCACAGAGTCACATATTTACTTCCAAAATCTCCAGTTTGTTTAAGATCTTAGTTAAAAGTACTTGTTAAAGTTATAATTTAATTATCTCCCTGAAATATAATTGTGATTTACAATTGATGTTGTGTCAATGCAAATAGTCACAGAATATGTGACCCTCTATAAGTGTTTTATTGGTTTAGCAAAGCTAAGGGAAGCTAAAGTTAAAAGAATTCAAGTGATATTGAGTGGTGTGTGAATAAAGATAATATCTTCTATTCATCCTACTAATTTCTAAGCCTAGGAAAAGGAAACAGGTTGTAACATAGCAATAAAATAACATAAAAAATAAAATTTGATATTGAAATGGAAATAGTGTGCCCACAGATAGATACTTGAAGATGACTATTTGGCATCAGGAAAACTGCCAAGATATATTTACGTGCCCTTCAATTTTTCTTTCTGTGCCTTTTCTACTCCTTGCCTCTCTCTCTTAGCCAGCTATACTGTCAGTGCCCTCAAAATGTCCTCTATCTCTACAGAAAACAGTATGAAGATTAGTTTTAAAACTGAAAAGAGAACTGCCCTACAATCCAGCAATCCCACTATTGGATATATATATAAAAAATTAATGTATTAAAGGGACACCTGCACTTTCATGTTTATTGCAGCACTATTCATAATAGCCAAAATATGGAATCAACCTAAGCCTTCATCAGTGGACAAATGGCTAAAGAAAATGTGGTATATATACACAATGTAATACTATTCAGCCATAAAAAGTAAAATCCTACCATTTGCAGCAATGTGAATGGAACTGGAGGTCATTATGTTAAATGAAATAAGCCAGACATAGAAAGATGAATATCACATGTTCTCACTCATATGTGTAAGCTAAAAAGTTTATCTCACAGAGGTAAACAGTAGGATAGTATTTACCAGAGTCTGGGAAGGGTGTTGGGTGGAGTTAGGGGGAAAAGAGAGGCTCGTTAATGTATACAAACATAATTAGATAGAAGGAAGAAATTATTCTGCTATTCAATAGCAGAATAGGGTGACTATAGTTTACAACAATGTATAGTATATTTAAAAATAGCTGCAAGAGAGGACTTGAAATATTCTCAATACATATAAATGATACATACTTGAGGTGATGGATATCCTGATTGCCCTGACTTGATCGTTACAAATTTTATGTATGTAACAAAACTCTAGCATATGCAACCCATAAGTATGTACAAATATTATGTATCAATAAAATAAAAAATAATTTTTTTAAAATGCCTCTGGTTGCTCACTATTGCCCCCACCACAGGCAGGTAAACCTGAGCCTGTCTCAGAATTTCTCAAGTAGCCAAATTACCTCTTTTCTCTCCACATCAAACATCCCCAATGTTATCTTACTAGAGTAATTTTGTTTTAATGGAGGAATTTCTCAAATGAAAATAGATCCTTAGTTGACATATTTTGTAGCATTACTGAGTGGAGAACACTCATGATGTAGACATAATTTGAGAATTGGTGGGGAAAAAAAGGCTAATGTTCTCACTTTCTCATCTGAAATTATTCTAGATGAATAAGCCTGTTTTACTTTTTTGTCTATTCAGCATCCAGGAAAAGGGTAGAAAGGCATTGTAGGGCTTTTGATGTACGAATCAGTGAAGGGAGAGGTAGTACTTATTGCTTCAGCTTACATACTTTGGAATCAAACTGATGACGGTTTCACGCCCAGCTTTACCACAAATTAGTTGTATAAGCTTTAATATTCCTAACCGCAGGATGAATAATAATGATATTCACCTGAATTATCATCATCATCCACCTCATCTTCAGCTACATCTTTATTCTAATTAGAAAATATGGTTGTCTTAGAGGCTCAAATACACTCAGATTAATCCAATTACATAATCACAAATCTCAATTTGAAAGTTGGACTTTGGGGACTCGGGGGAAAGTGTGGCAGATGAGTGAAGGATATAAGACTACATATTGGGTACAATGTACACTGCTTAGATGGTGGGTGCACCAAAATCTCAGAAATCACCACTAAAGAACTTATTCATGTAACCAAACATCACCTGTTCCCCATAAACCTATTGAAATAAAAATAAAATTAAAAAAAAAAAAGAAAGTTTGACTTTAAATAGGCATTTGAAGAAATGAACATGATCATAGAATAACATTAAGTATTATTTCAATGTTTATAAAGTATATCCCACAAACAGGGTACCGTTCAATCATTCAAGACGTAAAACATGGAGGAAAGAGCAAAAAATGAATGTCATCAAATATTGGTTGTTGAATTTGAAACAATATAGCATTTTTGCAAAGCAATTTGACAACATAAATCAACAGTCTTAATAATGTATATATATTTTGTCCCCTGAATCTCACTCTAGAACTTTACCTAAAAAAATGATCTTTCTATCCATGAGCATGGAATGTTTCTCCATTTGTTTGTGTCCTCTCTTATTTCCTTGAGCAGTGGTTTGTACTTCTCCTTGAAGAGGTCCTTCACATCCCTTGTGAGTTGTATTCCTAGGTGTTTTATTCTCTTTGTAGCAATTGTGAATGAGAGTTCACTCATGATTTGGCCCCCTGTTTGTCTATTATTCATGTATAGGAATGCCTGTGATTTTTGCACAATGATATTTGTATCCTGAGACTTTGCTAAATTTGCTTATAGCTTAAGGAGATTTTTGGCTCAGGCGATGGGGTTTTCTAAATATACAATCGTGTCATCTGCAAACAGAGCAATTTGACTTCCTCTTTTCCTATTTGAATACTCTTTATTTCTTTCTCTTGCCTGACTGCCCTGGCCAGAACTTCCAATGCTATGTTGAATAGGAGTGGTGAGAGAGGGCATCCTTGTCTTGTGCTGTTTTTCAAAGGGAATAGTTACAGCTTTTGCCCATTCAGTATGATATTGGCTGTGGGTTTGTCATAAATAGCTCTTACGATTTTGAGATACATTCCATCAATACTTAGTGTATTGAGACTTTTTAGCATGAAGGGGTGTTGAATTTTATCAAAGGCGTTTTCTGCATCTATTGAGATAATCATGTGGTTTTTGTCATTGGTTCTGTTTATGTGATGGATTACGCTTATTGATTTGCATATGTTGAATCTGCCTTGCATCCCAGGGATGAAGCCAACTTGTTCGTGGTGGATAAGCTTTTGGATGTGCTGCTGGATTCGGTTTGCCAGGATTTTATTGAGATTTTTGCATCGATGTTCATCAGGGATATTAGCCTAAAATTTTCTTTTGTTATTGTTGTGTCTCTGCCAGGTTTTGGCATCAGGATGATGCTGGCCTCATAAAATTAGTTAGAGAGGAGTCCCTCTTTTTCCATAGTTTGGAATAGTTTCAGAAGGAATGGTACCAGATCCTCCTTGTACCTCTGGTAGAATTCGGCTGTGAATCTTTCTGGTCCTGGCCTTTTTTTTGGTTGGTAGGCTATTAATTACTGCCTCAGTTTCAGAACTTGTTATTGGCCTATTCAGGGATTCAACTTCTTTCTAATTTAGTCTTGGGAGGGTGTATGTGTCCAGGAATTTATGTATTTCTTCTGGATTTTCTAGTTTATTTGCATAGAGGGGTTTATAGTATTCTCTGATGGTAGTTTGTATTTCTGTGGGATAAGTGGTGATATCCCCTTTACCATTTTTTATTGTGTCTATTTCATTCTTCTCTCTTTTCGTTAGTCTGGCTAGCGGTCTACCTATTTTGTTAATCTTCTCAAAAAACCAGCTCTTGGATTCATTGATTTTTTAAGGGGTTTTTCCTGTCTCTATCTCCTTCAGTTCTGCTCTGATCTTTGCTATTTCTTGTCTTCTGCTAGCTTTTGAATTTGCTCTTGCTTCTGTAGTTCTTCTAATTGTGACGTTAGGGTGTTGATTTTAGATCTTTCCTGCTTTAATCAACATCGTGAAAATGGCCATACTTGGCAAAGTAATTCATAGATTCAGTGCCATCCCCATCAAGCTACCAATAACTTTCTTCACAGAATTAGAAAAATCTACTTTAAATTTCATATGGAACCAAAAAATAGCCCGTATAGCCAAGACAATCCTAAGCAAAAAGAACAAAGCTGGAGGCATCACGCTACCTGACTTCAAACTATACTACAAGGCTACAGTAACCAGAGCAGCATGATACTGGTACCAAAACAGTTATATAGACCAATGGAACAGAGTCCTCAGAAACAACACCACACATCTACAACCATCTGATCTTTGACAAATCTGACAAAAACTAGCAATGGGGAAACGATTTTCTATTTAATAAGTGGTGTTGGGAAAACTGGCTAGCCATATGCAGAAAACTGAAGCTGGACCACTTCCTAACACCTTATTCAAAAATTAACTCAAGATGCATTAAAGACTTTAATGTAAGATGTAAAACCATAAAAACCCTAGAAGAAAACCTAAGCAATGCCATTCAGGGCATAGGCATGGGCAAAGACTTCATGACGGAAACACCAAAAGCAATGGCAATGAAAGCCAAAATTGACAAATGGGATCTAATTAAATTAAAGAGCTTCTGCACAGCAAAAGAAGCTACCATCAGAATGAGCGGGATCCTACAGAATGGGAGAAAACTTTTGCAATCTATTCATTTGACAAAAGGCTAATGTCCAGAATCTACAAAGAACTTAAACAAATTTACAAGAAAAAAAAAACAATCCCATCAAAAGGTGGACAAAGGATATAAACAGACACTTCTAAAAAGAAGACATTTATGTGGCCAACAAACATATGAAAAAAAGCTCATCATCACTGGTCATTAGAGAAATGCAAATCAAAACCACAACAAGATACCATCTCATGCCAGTTAGAACGGTGATTATTAAAAAGTCAGGAAACAATAGATGCTGGAGAGGATGTGGAGAAATAGAAACAAAGACACATATACACGTATGTTTATTGCAGCGCTGTTCACAATAACAAAGACTTGGAACCAACCCAAATGCTCATCAATGATAGAATGGATAAAGAAAATGTGGCATATATACACAATGGAATACTATGCAGCCATAAAAAAGGATGAGTTCATGTCCTTTTCAGGGACATGGATGAAGCTGGAAACCAACATTCTCAGCAAACTAACACAGGAACAGAAAACCAAACACTGCATGTTCTCACTTGTAAGTGGGAGTTGAACAATGAGAACACATGGACACAGGGAGGGGAACGTCATACACCGAGGCCTGTTGTGGGGTGGGGGGCTAGGGGAGCTTTGGCATTAGTGGAAATACCTAATGTAGATGATGGGTTGATGGGTGCAACAAACCACCATAGCACGTCTATATCTATGTAACAAACCTGCATGTTCTGCTCATGTATCCCAGAACTTAAAGTATAATTGTAAAAAAAAGAAACAAAGTGATCAGAAATATACCAACAACCCCAGGTTTTTAAAATCACACAAAAGACCTATAAACAACCTAAATATTTACAATAGAAGAATTAATTAAATAAAGTAAGATATATTAATGTAATAAAACACTATATAGTTATTAAAATCATGGTGTTGAATATTTGCAAATACAGAAAATGCTCATATTGTTATGTAAAAGTTATAAAACAATATATATACTTCTGGGTTTAAAAATAATAAATCAAGGTTGTATACACATTTGTGCATTTTTAGATACACACACACACTGGAAAAGAATTATACAGTGATAACGACTTTCACTTCTACATCTATGTGCTGAGATTATTACGGATTTCAGGGATATGTTATCTATGCACCTTTCTCCATATTTGACATTTTCTACTCTAAGTATATATTATCTTCAATAATAAAAAAGCAACAACTTTAAAACAAAGGTATTTCATACAGAATTCACTTCATATAGTGTCAGGGTTTACTCATCGGAAGCTTCTGCTCTTTGCCCCTGTGCCTACTGGTACCATTTCTTCTCAGTCGCAGACTCCAATTTTAATCTTCTAGACTAGGAGCCACAGAATAGCCTATATGCAGTAGTAGGGGTTAACTTTAGAATAAAAAGGAAGTTAGATGTTAAGGATAGAAAGTCAGGAAGCCTCACAAGCCCAGCTTCAGCATTGATTAGCAAAGTAGTAGAGGGAAAATTACTTTTCTTCCCTAAGCCTCAATTTCTCCCATCTGTGGAATGGGCTATTACATGTGCATATGTAATACATACAATATGTATAACAAATACTCATACATATTGGGTATTTGTGAAGATTAAATAATACCAGGTATCTCAAGCAATTAGCCCAGTGCCTAACAAATGATGCATGCTCAATAAATATGAGCAATTAGCTATTATAGACTGTGCCAGCTTATTGTACTTACTTTTGATTTCTTGACACTCCTTTTGTAATCTAGTACGGTGTGTTTGTACACAGTAGGCATGGAGCAAAATTACATTTTAGTCAACTATAGAAAATAGTGTCATGTGTTGACAATAGCACTGGCCTGAGAAACAAAATATATGGATTGCAGTCACCTTTGTGTTTCCAATTTGCTGTGTGAACCTAGACAAGTTACCTTCTATCTGTGGGCTTCAGTTCTGCTTTATTCTTCACTTTATAGTGAAGGTAGTAGGTAATACCAATAGAGGTTGTTTTTAGGTCCCTGCCAGAACTAGGATTCTATGATTCTTTGGCCTCTAACTCTTCCTTCTGCCTTGACTGGTGAACTACTGTAGTTTTCACCATCCTGATGTTTGCCTACCATTTGCCGCACACTCCTGGCCTGCTCTTATGCCAGGCATCCATGTGTACCCTACTGCCTGCTTGTCTGTTATCCCTAGGAATGTATCTGCCCTTTCCAGGGCCATCTCCTTGGCTTGATCATTGACATACTATCTACCCATACCCAATGCTGACATAGATGCAAAACATTGTGAAAAGGAGAAGTATGTTGCAGCCACATTCACTGGTTTTATGTATATATATATATTTTTTTTTTCAAAAAATATATATATTATTTTCAAAAAATCCTTTATCCTCAATTGATAACTATTTGTAACTATTCAACGTTAAAAAGCAAATTGCCTGCCACTGTTATCTTGCTGTTTCTTAAACTGACTTCCTCTGTTTCACAAAATTTTCTCATCATATTAATGGATCTCAACCACTCATGTTTTCAGAAAAGTCTTTAGCGTCATGAGAAGTAAAACATCTATGAGCGAAGCCCCTTTCTCCTGAGCTATGGTCAGCCGATACATACCAGCTGTGTGAGTTCCCTTTGGTCTACTTCTAGTGTGGCTAAATAAGTAACAATCCCTTTAAATTTTTGAGTTTTACTTTATAACTAATTATATAAGGAGGTTATTCACAATTGCCACTTTTTCTCCAGGGTTTTATTTTTGTAGACTATTTTGAGAAAAGGAGTGCTTAAGGATAAGTGTCTATGTGCAACCTACTCCAATATTTTCTGCTTAATTCCAGTTTAGGATTAGGGATTTATTTTTTTGACTAGTTAAGAGTTTTTACTTTTGTTTCCAGCTGGTATAAATTATTTAACGTAGAAACAAATTGTATGGGTAAAATATGTATAAATAATTATGAGCATACACATACTTTTTTGAAGTTTAATTTTTTGTCAATAATGCCTCAGGAAGAAAATAACTGGTTACGTTATTTTTATAGTGTCCTTTGGAATATCTGATAACCAGGAAATCAATTACATTTGACTCATGCTCAATCCAATTTGTTTGTTGTAGACCAAAATTATCACTGTAATCGGATTGGCCATATGGAGATCTAACTGCTTACTTAGTGCAAATCAACTAGAAAATGGTTGATGCAATCTGCAGTAGAATTTATGTTTGTCTATAAAGTCAGCAAACAAAACCTTCAGATCCCATGAAAAACCTCTTCTTATGTCTAATCTGCCAGTCATAAATCAGTTTTAAAAATTCAAATCTTAACAGAAGCCATAGGAGGTTTTGGTAAACGCTTCCCGGACCAGTCTATTAAATTGAGCTGTTTGTAAGTGACAGAACCACGACAGAGACATATTTGAAGTTACAGAGAGGTGGGCCAACTGTTCTTCCATGGTTTTCTTGCCATGTGCTTCACAACGGTCCTTAAAAGGAAGCTTATCTTGCTGGTTATGGCTTTTTATTTTTCTCTACCTCTAATTATAATGCAGCACAGTGTCAATTTTTAAAAATGTGTAGGTAAAAATATAAGGAAACTAATGAAAAGCCAATTTTTTTTGATGGTTTAGTTTTGCAGTTTTACAGCTCACATTTATAAAGTATAGTAAGCTACAAAACTGTTCATTTTATTGCAAGGCTTAAGTCCTGTAGTTATTATAAGAAAGATTTTTCCAGGAGTCATTTGCATGGCCAGAAATCTAATCATGAGCAAGCAACACAAATAATCAGGCCTAAGTGAATTGAATTATCTTAAACTATAGTATTGTAGAAAAAAGTCCACAACAGCGGTTCTAGAATATTAGATTTTAAGAAATTACCATAGTTGTTTATAACATTTCAGATCACTAGCTTTCAATGCCAGATATTTTGGCTGACACTAAGTCTAGAATGAAATTTAGGTATTTATTTTTCAGGACACCCCAAGACGTTTCTGATGCTGTTGGCATTTGTATCATATTTTAAGAAACACTACTTGATGCTCTGAAAACAAGTTTAAATAGCTGCAACAAGAGCAACTAGCTTATTTTTTTATATTAAGAAGTATCTTGCAACTAAAGTAACTTGAAGCACTATCACCTACCCTAGAAATGTTTTTCAAACTTTGGGGTACATAAGAATAACCTGGAGTGCTTGTTTGCAATTGCAGATTACTGGGAATAAATCTCAGAAACTGGAAGTTAGTAGAGCTAGAGTTGGGACCAGTAGTCTACGTTTAGGTGGTCAGGGGCCTTATTTGAGAGGCATTATTCTCTGTACCTTTTGCTGAATGGAGGAGGAAACAGGAGAAGTGCAGATATGAAAGCAGATACAAAGTTACATTTCTCTATAACAAACCTACCAGATCAACAGACCTTACAGCCAAGAGAGAGGAAACTGGTCAGACCAACTTACTTTAAGAAATCACTTCAGCATGAAGGGGAGTTGAATTTTATCGAAGGCCTTTTCTGCATCTATTCAGATAATAATGTGGTTTTTGTCATTGGTTCTGTTTATATGATGGATTACGTTTATTGATTTGTGTATGTTGAACCAGCCTTGCATCCCAGGGATGAAGCTGACTTGGTCGTGGTGGATAAGCTTTTGGATGTGATGCTGGGTTCAGTTTGCCAGTATTTTATTGAGATTTTCACATTGGTGTTCATCAGGGATATTGGCCTGAAATTTTCTTTTTTGTTGTTGTATCTCTGCCAGGTTTTGGTATCAGGATGATGCTGGCCTCATAAAATGAGTTAGGGAGGAGTCCCTCTTTTTCTATAGTTTGGAATAGTTTCAGAAGGAGTGGTACCAGCTCTTCTTTGTACCTCTGGAAGAATTCAGCTGTGAATCCATCTGGTCCTGGTCTTTTTTTTTTTGTTGGTAGGCTATTAATTACTGACTCAACTTCAGAACTTGTTATTGCTCTATTCAGGGATTCGACTTCTTCCTGGTTTAGTCTTGGGAGGGTGTATGTGTTCAGGAATTTATCCATTTCTTCTAGGTTTTCTAGTTTATTTGCGTAGAGGGGTTTATATTATTCTCTGATGGTAGTTTGTATTTCTGTGGCATAAGTGGTGATATCCCATTTATTATTTTTTATTGTGTCTATTTCATTATTTTCTCTTTTCTTCTTTATTCATCTGGCTAGCGGTCTATCTATTTTGTTAATCTTTTCAAAAAACTAGCTTCTGGTTTCATTGATTTTTTTGAAGGGTTTTTGTTGTCTCTATCTCCTTCAGTTCTGCTCTGATCTTAGTTATTTCTTGTCTTCTGCTAGCTTTTGAATTTGTTTGCTGTTGCTTCTCTAGTTCTTTCATGGGAGAAGATTTTTGCAATATATCCATCTGACAAAGTGTTAAAATCCAGAAGCTACATAGAAATTAGACAAATTTATGAGAAAAAAACAAACTACCCCATCAAAAAGTGAGTGAAGGATATGAACAGATACTTCTCAAAAGAAGACTTTTTTTTTTTAATTACACTTTAAGTTTTAGGGTACATGTGCACAACATGCAGGTTAGTTACATATGTATACATGCGCCATGTTGGTGTGCTGCACCCATTAACTCGTTATTTAACATTAGGTATATCTCCCAATGCTATCCCTCCCCCCTCCCCCCACCCCACAACAGGCCCCGGTGTGTGACGTTCCCCTTCCTGTGTCCCTGTGTTCTCATTGTTCAATTCCCACCTATGAGTGAGAATTATTTATATACTGGCAGCCCCACCACTCACAGGAATTTAACAGCTCTAACAAAATTTAACAGCTCTCAGGTTTTTTTTCTAAAACTACTATCCTCTTTTCAAGTCTTCTTACATGTAAATAATTTCAAACTTAGAGTCACAAGAAAATTACAAAGTACATTCACATAATGTCACCTACATTTTTCAGTTGTAAACATTTCCCTCTTTCTAGTCCTTTACCACTAAATACTTTAGTTCATATTTCCTATGAACAGGGATGTATTCTTACATAAAGATCATACAGTAATCAACTTCAGTATAATGTGGGATAGATAAAATAGTTTAATCTACTGTTTGTATTCCAATTTTGTTAGTTAACCCAATAATATTTGTTTCATAACTTTTTTCTTCTGCAGTATATGATCCAGTATGGTCAAGTATTGAATTTAGTTGTCCGCACATTTTAGCCTTTTTTAAAAAATCTAGAACATCTTCGTAATTTTCCATGGTGCTTCAGTAAGTCAATATATTTGAAGGTTAATAGAATGTTCCTCATTTAGTGTTTGCCTGAGAAGTTTCTTGAGATTCAGAATATGCATTCTTGTCCAGAATAATCCATGGGGGATGGTGTATCCGTCTCAGGATTTAACACCTGCAGGTCTACAATGTCCATCTGTCTCTTGTTAGTAATGTTATTTTTGACAACTTGGTCAAAGCAATGTGCAGTTTCTTCACTGTATATTACTTCACAGTAATTACTTCACAGTAATTACTGTCATTCCTTTCTCTTGATTGCAACTAATAGCAATCTTTGGGGACATATTTTAGTCAATGTGAATATCCTACTTCTCATCAAAATGTTCTTTTAGATTCAATATTATTTGTGATTCTTTTCTGATTCAATTTTTATAATTATGGTTACAAAAATATTATTTCTCAACTCCAGATTTTCTTGTATACTTGTCAGTCAACATACACATTTTATTATGAGTCATTTCCCACCCTTGCCACTTATTAAGTTATTTATTATGGATATGAAGTTATTAATTAATATGTTTTAAGTGGTTTATAATTTACCATATTTAATTATTTTGACACTCAAATTTTTCCAGGTTTCACTATGGTGACCCCTCTTCAATCTGGCTATTGTGTCCTTGTGACAGCTTTATCATTTTTAAACCACTCTTTCACCTGTCATTGACACTGTAATCATCCATTTATCCAAGGACCCCTGGTCCTTCTAGTCAAAAATGATGTCATCAGTATCTGGGTGTTTGGTGTGCTCATTGCTACTGGGCTGTTTCATGGCTCTTTCACTGGTTCTATCTTCTTTCTAGTTTTCCTCCTAGATATCACTGTCATATGTGATATTGTTCACTACATTCTCTTTGAAATGTATGCTTCTCTTGACTTCTATGACATAATTTTTTCCTGGTTCTTTTTCTCTGTGTACCTGTTTTTAATTTCCCTCTTTCAATGACATGTCCCATTTTTCATTACTAAAAGTATACCCTAAAGTTTCAATTCCTGATTATCTTCTCACTATGTTGGTTGCTCTCAGTCATACACATGCTTTAAAATGCCATTGATGTGGTCACAAATAGCAAATGATTTATCATCATCCAATTGTTCTTTCTGGAGCAATTAACTCATATTCCCAAACAATACACTGAGCATCTCTTTATCAGTTTCATTCAGATATTTCAAAATCATCATGTTATAAAATATGTCATTGTCTACCATTGTACATTGCCCTCCCTTCTAGAAAAACAAACTTCAAACCCTTCTTATGGCGTATATTTTATCATCTACACTATCTATTGAGTAAGAAATATCAAAGCAATCCCTGACTTCTTTTCTTTCCTCATTTCCGTTTTTCAGTTGATCACCAAATACTATAGATTCTGTGTCTTAAGTAACTGAGGAACCGAGTCCATCTTTATTATCTGTAATGTAGAGTGCCATTCTTGTTCCCTTAATGTTGTGCTTCAATGGACTATTATTTTGGCATTTTGACTCCTTTTTTTATTCATGTCCTTATTTTTTAGTATATCGTCTCTTTATTTATTATTATTATTGTATATATCCAAGATGTACAGCATGATATTTCAATATACATATACATAGTGAAGAGATTGCTACAGGTAAGCAAATAGTATATCCCTCAACTTTCACACTTACTTTTTGAGGGTGGAAGTTAAGACCACCTAAAATCTAGCAAATTTCAATATACAATATTATCAATTAATTTTCTTAGCAATTTTTCAATATACAATATTAGCAATTAAAATACTCCTGTTGTACATTAGCTCTTTATACTTATTCATTCTACATAACTATAGGATTGTACCCTTTGACATACATTTCCCAACTTTCTTTCTCTCCCCATCCTTGGAAACCACCGTTCTATTTTATTTTTCTATATATTCAACTGTTTTCTTTTTAGATTACAAATAAAATGAGATCATGCATTATTTTTATTTCTGTGTTTAGCTTATTTTATGTAGCATCATGTTCTTCAGATTCATCTATGTTTTTGCAAATGGCAGAATGAACTTTTTAGGGCTGAATAATATTCCAGTATATTTCTACAATATGTACTAATACACGCAAATATTCTCCTATTATATAGAATAATTGTGTATGCATATATACATATTTGATATATACCAAAATATCTTTATCCAATCATCCATGGATTAACACTTATTTTCACATATTGGTTATTGTGAATAATGCTGCATTCAACATGTAACCACAGATATCTCTGTGAGCTTTCAATTTCATTTCCTTCATATATATACCAAGGAGAGGGAGTGCAAAGTCATATGGTAGTTCAATTTTTTATTTTTTGGGAAACTCCATACTGTTTTTTATAATGGCTGTACTGATTTACATAGTCACCAACAGTGTACAAGTGTTTCTTTTTCTCCAGAAAGTTGACAACATTTACTATCTATTATCTTTTTGAAAATAGCTACCCTGACAGGTTGGGTGATATGTCATTGTGGTTTTGATTTTCAGTTTCTCTGAGATTAGTGATGTTCAGCACCATTTTATTAATATATACCTGTGGGCCTTTTGTGTGTATTCTTTTTCTAAATGTTTATTCAGATTCTTTGCCCATTTTTAAATTGTGTTATTTGATTTTTTGTTGAGTTGTGTGAGTTCCTCATATGTTTTGAATATTAAGCTCTTATCATATATACAGTTTGCCAATATTTTATCCCAGTCCATAGGCTGCCTTTTCACTATGTTGATTTTTTCCTTTGCTGTGAAGAAGCTTTTTACTTTGATGTAGTCCCATTTTTTATTTTTGCTTTTGTTTATCTGCTATGTTATTCTGCTATGTTATTCAAAAAATTATTGCGAAGGCCAGTATCAGGGAGTTTTCATCTTATAATTTTTTTCTTGAATATTTATGGTTTCAAGTCAACATTTAGGTCTTCAATTCTCTATTAGCTTATTTTTTTTTTGTATTGTGTAAGGTGTCATTTTATTCTTTTCCACACGAACTTTCAATTTTCCCAAAAGCATCTATGAAAGAGACTATCCTTACCCCATTATGTCTTCTCTGAGGTCTTGTCAGAGATTAGTTGACAGTATATGCTTGGGTTTATTTTTGGATTCTCTGTTCTGTTGCATTGGTCTCTGTCTCTGCTTTAATCCCAATATCATGCAGTTTTTATTACTATAGCCTTATATTGTAATTTGAAATCACGTAGTGTGATGCATGCAACTTTGTTTTTCTTTCTCCAGATTGTTTTGGCTATTCAGAACCTCTTGTGGTCCCATACAAATACAACTTTAGAATTGTATTTTTTCTATTTATTTGTAAAATGCTGAGGAATTTTTATAGAGATTGCATTGAACCTAAATATCTATATTACTTTGGGTAGTATAGACATTTTAACAATATTAATTTTTCTAATCTATGAATACGGGGTGTCTTTCTATTTATTGGTGTTTTCTTCAATTTCTTTAATCAATGTTTTATAGTTTTCAGTATAGGGACTTTTCACTTCCTTGGTTAAATTTATTTTTAAGGATTTTGTTCTTTTTGATGCTCTTGCAGGTAGGATTGTTTTCTTGACATCTTTTCTGGATAGGTCATTATTGGTGTTGAGAAACGCAACTGATTTTTGTATTTTGATTTTGTATCCTGCTGCTTTACTGAATTAATTTATTAGTTCTAATTGTGTGTGTGTGTATGTGTGTGTGTATGTATGTGTGTGCATGCAAGTAGGCTTTATTTTTCTCTCATACCCTGTACATTGCAACCAGAGTGGCCTTCTATGACATAAATCTGACCAGGACACTTTCCTATATGAAAACTTCTATGTTTATCTGTGGCCTTAAAATAGTATAATTTTCCAGTCTATCTTTTTACAAAAATGATTTATCATACCTCCTGTCCTCTACCTTGAAAGACTCATGTTGTCTTCACTCTTTTTAAATTCAGGTAAGAGTTACATATAATTACATATAGTGAAATGCACAGATCTGAAATGTATCTTTTGATGAGTTTATATAAGTGTATACACCTGTTACCATTGCCCTACCTTCCACACCCTAAACAGCATAGGCAACATTTCTAATTCCTATGATTAGAGATTAGCTTTTCCTGTAATTTAACTTAATATAACTGGAAAATTGCAGTATATATGAATTTATGTCTGTTTTTTCTTTAAAAAACGGTTTCTACAGTTGATCCATGTTGTATGCTCTATTAGTTCACTTTTTTATCAATTTCGGAGTAGAATTCAATTGTATGAATATACAATATTTGGTTTGTCTGCTTTCCTGTTGATAGGTAGTTGGGTACATTTCAGTTTAAGTATATTATATATAAACCTGCAATAAACATTTGTAGATACATGATTTTCATTCATGTTTGTACATAGAAGTGCAAATGCTCTGGGTGTTCCTAGGAACATTCATATATATATATACATGTGCCTAGAAATGCAAATGCATAAACTAAGGATATGTTTGACTTTACAAGGATCTGCCTAACTTTTAAAAGTGGTTGGACAGTATTACACATCCACCATCAAAATAACGAGAGATTTATGAGTTCAAAATCCTCACCAAAATTTGGTGCCATAAAATTCATTTTAATTATTTATTTGTTAGATAATGAGTGTATGATGGTATCCCATTGTGGTTTTAATTTACATTGGTCTAATGATTAATGAAGTTGAGTAACCTTTAATGTGTTCCTTGGTTATTCATAAATATTCTTTATGAAGATTTTGTTAATGTCTTATGCACATTTTTACTGGGTTGTTTGTCTTTATATTATTGATTTTTAAGAGTATGTATACACATTTATATATTCTGAATACAATTCTTTTTTCATATATATTCATTGAAAATACTTTTTCCAGTATTGTAGTTTCTTTTTATAATTTTTGTAGCACTAAGCTTGTTAAAAGTAGTTTTGATTAAGTAGGCTTCATCCCAGGATGCAAGGTTGGTACAACATATGCAAATTAATAAATGTGATTTATCACATAAACAGAACACAAGACAAAATCCACATGATTATCTCAATAGACTTAGAAAAGGCTTTCAATAAAATTCAATGCCCTTCATGTTAAAAACTCTCAATAAACTAGGTATTACAGGACTGTACCTCAAAATAATAAAAGACATCTATGACAAACCCACAGCCAACATTATACTGAATGGGAAAAAGCTGGAAGAATTCTTCCTGAAAATCAGCACAAGGCAAGGATGCCCTCTCACATCACTTCTATTCAACATAGTATTGAAAGTCCTAGCCAGATCAATCAGGCAAGAGAAAGAATTAAAGAGCATCTAAATGGAAAGAAAGAAAGTTAAACTATCTTTATTTACAGATGACATGATTCTATATCTAGGAAACCCCATAGTCTCAACCCAAAAGCTTCTCCAGCTAATAAAGGGCTTCAGCAAACTTGCAAGATACAAAATCAATTTACAAAAATTACTAGCATTCCTATACACCAATAACAGCCAAACCAAGAACCATATCAGAAAGGCAACCCCATTCACAATTGCCACAAAAAATAAAATACCTAGGAATACAGCTCACCAAGGTGAAAGATCTCTACAATGAGAATTACAAAACACACCTCAGAGAAAGTAGAGAAGACACAAACAAATGGAAAAATTATCCTCGCTCATGGATAGAAAGAATCAATATCACTAAAATGTCTATACTTCCCAAAACAATGCACAGATTCTATGCTATTCCTGTCAAACTACCAATAACATTCTTCATAGAACTAGAAGAACTAGAAAAAACTATTTTAAAATTCACATGGAGCCAAAAAAAAAAAAAATCCCCAAACCTCAAATAGCCAAGGCAATTCTAAGTGAAAAGAACAAAGCTGGAGGGGTCACGTTACCTGACTTCTAACTATACTACAAGGCTACAGCAATCAAAATGTCACGGTACTGGTACAAATACAAACATATAGACAAATGGAACATAATAGAGAGCCCAGAAATAAGGTCACACACCTACACCCGTCTGATCTTCTGCGAAGCTGACAAAAATAAGCAATAGGGAAAAGATTCCCTGTTCAATAAACGGTGCTGGGATAACTGGCTAGCCATATGCAGAAGATTGGAGCTGGACCCCTTTCTTACACCATATACAAAAATCAACTCAAGGTGGATCAGACACTTAAATGTAAAACCCAAAACCATAAAATCACTGGAAAACAACCTAGGTAATACCATCCTGAACATAGGAACAGCAAAGATTTCATGACAAAGACATCAAAAGCAATCATTACAAAAGCAGAAATTGACAAGTAGGGCCTAATTAAACTAAAGAGCTGCATAGCAAAAGAAACTAGCAGCAGAGTAAACAGACAGCTTACAGAATGAGAGCAAATATTTGAAAAATATGCATTTGACAAAGGTCTAATATCCAGTATCTATTAGGAATCCACAAATTTACAAAAGAAAAACAAACAACCCCTTTAGAAAGTGGGCAAAGGACATGAACAGAAACTTCTCAAAGGAAGATATACATGAAGCCAACAAGCATATGATAAAAAGCTTAATATCAGTGATGATTTGAGAAATGCTAGTCAAAACCACGATGAGATACCATCTCACACCAGTCAGAATGGCTATTATTAAAGTCAAAAAACAACAGATGATGGTGAGATTGAGGAGAAAAAGGAACACTTATACACTGTTGGTGGGACTGTAAATTAGTTCAACCATTGTGGAAAGCATTATGGCGATTCCTCAAAGAGCTAAAAGCAGAACTACAATTAAATTATCATGAAATACAATTTTTTAAATTATTATTGTCATACTTTAAGTTTTAGGGTACATGTGAACAATGTGCAGGTGAGTTACATATGTATATGTGTGCCATGCTGGTGTGCTGCACCCATTAACTCATCATTTAGCATTAGGTATATCTCCTAATGCTATCCCTCCCCACTCGCCCCACCCCACAACAGTCCCCAGAGTGTGATGTTCCCCTTCCTGTGTCCATGTGTTCTCATTGTTCAATTCCCATCTATGAGTGAGAACATGCGGTGTTTGGTTTTCTGTCCTTGCGATAGTTTACTGAGAATGATGATTTCCAATTTCATCCATGTCCCTACAAAGGACATGAACTTGTAATTTTTTATGGCTGCATAGTATTCCATGGTGTATATGTGCCACATTTTCTTAATCCAGTCTATCATTGTTGGACATTTGGGTTGGCTCCCAGTCTTTGCTATTGTGAATAGTGCCACAATAAACATCCGTATGCATGTGTCTTTGTAGCAGCATGATTTATAATCCTTTGGGTATATACCCAGTAATGGGATGGCTGGGTCAAATGGTATTTCTAGTTCTAGAACACTGAGGAATCGCCACACAGACTTCCACAATGGTTGAACTAGTTTACAGTCCCACCAACAGTGTAAAAGTGTTCCTATTTCTCCACATCCTCTCCAGCACCTGTTGTTTCCTGATTTTTTAATGATTGCCATTCTAACTGGTGTGAGATGGTATCTCATTGTGGTTTTGATTTGCATTTCTCTGATGGCCAGTGATGATGAGCATTTTTTCATGTGTCTTTTGGCTGCATAAATGTCTTCTTTTGAGAAGTGTCTCTTCATATCCTTGCCCACTTTTTGATGGGGTTGTTTGTTTTTTTCTTGTAAATTTGTTTGTGTTCATTGTAGCTTCTGGATATTAGCCCTTTGTCAGATGAGTAGGTTGCGAAAATTTTCTCCCATTTTGTAGGTTTCCTGTTCACTCTGATGGTAGTTTCTTTTGCTGTGCAGAAGCTCTTTAGTTTAATTAGATCCCATTTGTCAATTTTGGCTTTTGTTGCCATTGCTTTTGGTGTTTTAGACATGAAGTCCTTGCCCATGCTTATGTCCTGAATGGTAATGCCTAGGTTTTCTTCTAGGGTTAATAAATTAGGTATTGATGGGATGTATCTCAAAATAATAAGAGCTATCTATGACAAACCCACAGCCAATATCATACTGAATGGGCAAAAACTGGAAGCATTCCCTTTGAAAACTGGCACAAGACAGGGATGCCCTCTCTCACCAGTCCTATTCAACATAGTGTTGGAAGTTCTGGCCATGGCAATGAGGAAGGAGAAGGAAATAAAGGGCATTCAATTAGGAGAAGAGGAAGTCAAATTGTCCCTGTTTGCAGATGACATGATTGTATATCTAGAAAACCCCATCGTCTCAGCCCAAAATCTCCTTAAGCTGATAAGCAACTTCAGCAAAGTCTCAGGATAGAAAATCAATGTACAAAAATCACAAGCATTCTTATACATCAATAACAGACAAACAGAGAGCCAAATCATGAGTGAACTCCCATTCACAATTGCTTCAAAGAGAATAAAATACTTAGGAATCCAACTTACAAGGGACGTGAAGGAGCTCTTCAAGGAGAACTACAAACCACTGCTCAATGAAATAAAAGAGGATACAAACAAATGGAAGAACATTCCATGCTCATGGGTAGGAAGAATCAATATCGTGAAAACGGCCATACTGCCCAAGGTAATTTATAGATTCAATGAAATACAATTTTTTATAGACAATAATTTATCTGTCCTAACAGACTTTTGCTACCAAATATTTTAAAGATATTCTCCCATGCTTTTTCCAGAAGCTTTTAAAAAATCATTTTAAGCACTTATTTTGAAATATTTAATTGACAAAAGTTTCATACATTCATGTTGTACAATGTTATGATCTGATATACATATGCATTGTGTAATGCTTGTCACAATTAAACTAATTAACACATACATCACCACACATCCTGTACATTACATCCCTAGAACTTGTTCATCTTATAACTGAAAGTTTGGGTCCTCTGTTCAATGTCTAGATGCTTTTAGGTGCACGTCTCTGATGAATTTCAACTTAATTATTTTTGGTAATATGAGATAGGAATCAAGACTAATATTTTTACATACACATGCCTAGTATTTGAGAACCAATATTAACAATATTTTTTTCTCAATTGAACATTTTGGCACTTTTAATAATTTAGTAACTATTTGTGGTGGCATATTATTAAATGTTATATTCTCTTGCATGTATTTATTGATATATTCTTATGTAAAGAGCTCATTGTCTTGATTAATGCACTTTTGTACTAAGTCTTTTCATAAAGTAGCATTACTTAACTTTCTTTCCTTGTTTGAAATTTTTTGGGAGTCTGAATTTTTGGTTTATATAAATTTTAGAATAAACACGCAAATTCCTATTTATTAAAACTAAAGCCTGTTAGGATATTGATTGTGACTGCACTGACCACATAGATAAGTTTCATGAAAAGTGCAGTCTTAATATATTTGAGTCTTTCAATTGATAAATGTTGTATGTTTTCGATTTATTTAGTCTTCTTTTATTTCAGGCACACTATGTAGTTTTCCACACAGTTACTCATGTTTTCAATTTTGAATATTTATATTTTAAATTATATAAATAAAATGCACATTTTAATCATATAATTCTATGCATTTTAACACATGTGGTTTCATAAAACCACCATCACAGTCAGAATACAGAACAATTCCATCACATTCAAAGAACTCCTTGATGCTGGCTCTTTATAATCCTATTCACACCAATCATAATACTGACAAGCATTGGTGTGTTTATAATGTCTATAGTTTTATCTTTTGCAGAATGTCATATAAGTTGAATCATGTAGTATATAACATTTTGTGATTTATTATTATCGGCATAATGCCTTTAAAATTCATTAAAGTTTTTGTGTGTATCAGTATTTCATGTATTTTTATTTCATATGTGGATATACCACAGTTTGTTTAAACATTCACCCATGAAGAACATCTGTGTTGTTCTCAGTTTGGAGCTATTATGAATAAAGCTTATATTGAAATTTATAAATATGCTTTTAGTAAACATTAGTTTTAATATCTATGGGTAAATGTAAAGCAAATTTGATTGCTGGTCATGTGGCAAGTACGAGTTCAATTTTATAAAAAACTCGAAAATTACAGAGTGGTTGTGAAATTTTGCTTTTAAACTGCAATATATGACAGTTACAGTGGATCTAGAACCTGACCAGCACTTAGTATTGTCCCTTTTTTTTTTTTTTAAGAAAGTGTCTCACACTGTCACCTGGGCTGGAGTGAAGTGGCCTAATATCGGCTTACTGCAACCTCTGCCTCCTGAGTTCAAGCGATTCTTCTGCCTCAGCTCCCCTAAGTAGCTGGAATTATAGGCACCCACCACCATGCCCAGCTAACTTTTTGTATTTTCAGTAGAGAAGCGGTTTCATAATGTTGGCCAGGGTGGTCTCAAACTTCTGGCCTTGTGATCCGCCAGCTTCGGCCTCCCAAAGTACTGGGATTAGAGGCGTGAGCCACTGTGTGCAGCCAAGTTTTATATTTTTACTTTAGCCATTCTAATAAGTGTTTAGTAATATCTCATAATTGTTTTAATTGCATTTCCCTAGTGACTAATGAAGACGAATGTATTTAATTTTGCTTATTTGCCACCTCTGTATCTTCTTAGGTGAAATGTATGTTCAAGTATTTTGTCCATTTTAATTTTTTGTATAATTTTGAAATAATTTTAAACACAAAAAATTAAAATGATACAGTCATCTGTTGCTCAACAATGGAAATATTTTCTGAGAAATTTGTTGTTAGGTGATTTTGTTGTGTGAATATCATACAGTGTGCTTACACAATCCTAGATGGTAGCACCTACTACATACCTAGGCTGTGTGATATAGTCTATTGCTTTTAGGCTAAAAACTTGTATAGAATTTTACTGTACTGAATACTGTAAAAAATTGTAACACAATAGTGGGTAGTTTATATATACAAATATCATATAAAACTAGGCTACTATAATTTTATGGGACCACCTTCATATATGAATTAACTGAAATGTCATTATGCAGCATATGACTTGTTAAAGCTAATTAAAGAAAACCTGAGAAGGACTCCATACTTTTATATTTGAGTGCTTGTGGATGAACTGTAAACTAACTTAACAGGTGGACAAGATTAAGCCTTGCATCCCAGGGATGGAAGGCTGGTTCAACATATGCAAATCAATAACTGTAATCCATCACATAAACAGAACCAATGACAAAACCACATGATTATCTCAATAGATACAGAAAAGGCCTTTAACAAAATTCAACATCCTTTCATGCTAAAAATTTCCAATAAACTAGGTATTGATGGAACATATCTCAAAATAATAAGAGCTATTTATGACAAACCTATAGCCAATATCATACTGAATGGGCAAAAGCTGGATGCATTTCCTTTGAAAACCAGCACAAGACAAGGATGCCATCTCTCACCACTCCTATTCAACATAGTATTGGAAGTCCTGGCCAGGGAAATCAGGCAAGAGAAAGAAATAAAGGGTATTTGAAGAGAAAAGAGGAAGTCAAATTGTCTCTGTTTGCAGATGACATGATTGTATATCTAGAAAACCCCATTGTCTCAGCCTCAAAATTCCTTAAGCTGATAAACAACTTCAACAAAGTCTCAGGATACAAAATCGATGTGCAAAAATCACAAGCATTCCTATACACCAACAATAGACAAGCAGAGAGCCAAATCATGAATGAACTCCCACTCAAAATTGCTACAAAGAGAGTAAAATATTTAGAAATACAACTCATAAGGGATGTGAAGGACCTCTTCAAGGAAAACTACAAGCCACTGCCCAAGAAAATAAGAGAGGACACAAACAAATGGAAAAACATTCCATTCTCATGGATAGGAAGAATCAATATCATAACAATGGCCATATTGCTCAAAGTAATTTATAGATTCAATGCTACTCCCATCAAGCTATCATTGACTTTCTTCATGGAATTAGAAAAAACTACTTTAAATTTTATGTAGAACCAAAAAGTGCCCATATAACCAAGACAATCCTAAGCAAAAAGAACAGAGCTGGAGGCATTACGGTACCTGACTTCAAACTACACTACAAGGCTCCAATAACCAAAACAGCATGGTTCTGGTGCCAAAACAAATATATACATGAATGGAACAGAACAGAGGCCTCAGAAATAACACCACACATCTACAACCATCTAATCTTCAACAAGTCTAGCAAAACAAGTAATGGGGAAATGATTCCCTATTGAATAAATGGAGCTGAAAAAACTGGTTAGCCATATGCAGAAAACTGAAACTGGACCCCTTCCTTATGCCTTATACAAAAATTAACTCAAGATGGATTAAAGACTTAAACAGAAAACCTAAAACCATAAAAACCCTAGAAGAAAACCTAGGCAATACCATTCAGGACATAGGCATGGGCAAAGACTTCATGACTAAAACACCGAAAGCAATTGCAACAGAAGCCAAAATTGACAAATGGGATCCAATTAAACTACAGAGTTTCTGCACAGCAAAAAAAAAAAAAACAAAAACAAAAACAAAAAAAAACCTATCATCAGAGTGAACAAGCTACCTACAGAATGGGAGAACATTTTTGCAATCTATCCATCTGACAAAGAGCTAACATCCAGAATCTACAAGAAACTTAAACAAATTTACTGGAAAGAAAAAAAAACATCAAAAAGTAGGTGAAATATAATAACAGATACTTTTCAAAAGAAGACATTTATGTGGCCAACAAACATGAGAAAAAGCTCATCACCACTGGTCATTAGAGAAATGCAAATCAAAACCACAATGAGATACCATCTCATGCCAGTTAGAATGGCAATCATTAAAAAGTCAGGAAACAAAAGATGCTGGTGAGGATGTGATGAAATACGAATGCTTTTACACTGTTGGTGGGAGTGTAAATTAGTTCAACCATTGTGGAAGACAGTGTGGCAATTCACCAAGAATCTAGAACCAGAAATACCATTTGACACAGAAATCCCATTACTGGATATATACATAAAGGATTATAAATCATTCTACTATAAAGACACATGCATACGTATGCTTATTGCAGCACTATTTACAATAGCAAAGACTTGGAACCAACCCAAATGCCCATCAGTGATAGACCGGATAAAGAAAATGTGGCACATATACACCATGGAATATTATGCAGCCATAAAAAAGAGTGCATGTCTTTGCAGGGACATGCATGAAGCTGAAAACCATCACTCTCAGCAAACTAACACAGGAACAGAAAATCAAACACCATATGATCTCACTTAGAAGTGGGTGTTGAACAGTGAGAACACATAGACACAGGGAGGAGTTCATCACACACCAGGGCCTGTTGAGGGGTAGGGGACAAGACGAGGGAGAGCATTAGGACAAAAACCTAATGTATGCAGGGCGTAAAACCTAGATGACAGGTTGACGGGTACAGCAAACCACCATGACACATGTATACCTATGTAACAAACCTGCACATTCTGCACATGTATCCCAGAACTTAAAGTAAAATTTAAAAAAAGAGAAAAAAAGAATCAAACAAAACAAAAAAACAAAAACAAAAAAAAAAGAATGGCTATTGGCAAAGACCCAAGTGCAAAGACCTGAAAGACCTGAGTGGGTCTTTGCACATTTGGATCAGCAAAACATTCTTTTAGTCACCTTGAAGTTATGACATCATTCCCATCCCCCAGTGATAAATAAGACTCCCATGGGGGATGGGCTAATCTCAAAATTGGCTAATTGGTTTTGAGTTGCCATGCAATAAAATGCATGGTAAAAACATTTCACTGTCTTCTCACGTAGCATTTTCGTTTTTTAGGAGGATCTAAGATCTGTTGTAAAAATGAGACCCTTAATTTTGGAGACCTGTTTTTCTCTTCCAGATGTGCCTGCTTATCAGGCTGTAGAAACTGCATGTTTTCCTGGCCCTGTTCCTCCAGGGACTCCACCCTAATGCCAGTAATCAAATAATAATAAAAAAAAAACTTAAAAACTGTCAAATAAAAAATCTTACAAATACTGAATCTTCTGTCTATCTGGTTTGTAATTATATATGTGTTGTATGTGAGATGTTTATGTAAAAGAACTCTAATTAATTGGTTTAAAGAAAAATAAGCACTTAAATAAAAAATGTAAAAGAACATAAAGCTGTTTTGTCTTTTATTTCATATGACTTTAGTAATTTTTGGAAAATAAAAAGAGCTTTAAAGATTATTGGTAAAAATAAAGACACTTGGCCTAAATTAGGCAGGTCAGATATTAGGTTTACTAAATGCTTTAATGTCAATTTTTGAAAATTGTTCAACTGGCCTGCTTTACAGCTAGATAAGGCCTGGAGACAGTTGGAGTTAGCCACACTTCTAGCTATGCTGGAAAGAGTTGGACCTTATCTTTCTGGTGACCTATGGTCCACACCTACTACATAGTTAAAATAACTTACCAGATTTTTCCCCCAAACTAAAAATTGCTAAGAGTTACCATTATCACATGTAATTGAAACTACAGAAAAAAAAGTTTTACACACAAGCTGTGTAAGAAAACAAAAATATGTTTTTAGTAAAAAACTGTAAAAAAGGCATGGAAATGTAAATTTTTGCCTAGCTGAGCGGGTTAAAGGATTATTTGTAATCAGATAAGACAAAGCTAATGGTTTGAACCAGTTGCATAAGGTTTGTAAAAATTAATCTTGTAAAGTAAATTCTGTGTGTGAACATATTAATTAAAGTTAAAAGAATGTTATTCAGTTGAAATTGAACTTTGGAATAAAAGCACAACAGGGTTTCCCTTGAATGCTGATCTGCTCTTTACCAAAAATTTGTAAAGGGATATAAAATATTTATGAGAATCTCACTTTATGATCAAACTGATTATAATTGGAGAGATTTGGCTGTAAGGTTTTATTAAAAATTGGGGTTGACATTAATAGTACACTAAGGCAAGGGTGAAATTTGGCTTTCTCTCTTGAACAAGATTGTTATGTAATATTAGAATATAATGAAAGATTTTTGTTTGGCTTTTGAATAAACTAACAAAGAAAGGGGTGGGAGGGGGAATAAGAGACAGATTTTTTGGAAAGATATCTTCTTTCTATCAATGAGTAAATGTTTTTGCCTTTTTAAAAATTTTTGAGTCACAGTTTTGGCTAAATTAATAACTTATGGTAAACTGGAATTCTATCTCATAATATCAAGTTTTAAACCTTTAACATGTTTGATAGGCTTCCCAAAATCAAATTTCAGCTTCGTAATTGTCTTTTCTGACCTCTAACTTTGAAATGCTACAAAGGGCCCCTGAGTCATCCAAAAGATAGGTAAACAGAATTTTTTGACATGTTTAATTACATGGGAAACATTGTCAAAATAAAAGATAATGTTTAACCTTCTTCAGGTTATATTTTAGTAAATAATATTAATATATGTTTCAAAATTGTATGGGGTTTCTAATATTCTAATATTTCTAAGTATATGTTGTCAATCATGATTATGTTTATTGTGTTGTTATTGCAGACTACAGAAATAACCAAATTTTCTTGTCAATTTGGTCTTTAACTATTACCATTTAAAGTCATTTGCACATTAACTTAATTGTTTAATGTTGATGCAGTTTCTGAAAACTCACAAGTACCAAAAATCCTAGAATATGTCTTTTAGGAGGTTCATGAAAGGATAGAAAGGGCCCTGGAAAGCACTCTTAAATACAGGTTTCTCGTAATTTTAGAATCACATCGTTTGAACTGGGTAAGAATTCCTGGAACTTTAATGAAAAGGCTGCCTGGGTTATAAAACTGCTAACTCAACTAGAACAAAAATTAATTGAATACAAAAGAAATACTTTGCCAACTTTGCATGCTGAATCAGCCAATACTGAAATTGTTTACATATACAATTTGAACGAACTCCATGGTTTAAGTCAAATTACCTGTGATAACCCATCAGTTATCAGCACTATGCACCTAAATTGGAAAAACAACTGGTATTCAAGAGGACATAAGTATAATGTTAACTAAGCATAGATCCTTGGAGAACCAGGTTGGCCACCTTGTTCTTCTTGAGTCCTTCAAACATATGTTATTAAAACTTCTGCATTCCATGGCTCATCATGGAAAAGATAAAATTATCCAAATTAAATATATTGGTGTCGTAACTTATAAATAGCTAAAATAGTTTATAACCAATTTTTAGTTTGTCAAGTCAATATCAAATCTCCAAGTATATTTGGCTACCTGATGGGCCATTTAAACATTTATAAAGAGATTTCATTAAATTATCATTTTCAATGCATGTTTTCTGGTTGTATAAAAGCTTTCCCATGCAAGAGGGGTGATGATATCACAGTTAATTATTATGCCACAGCATATTTTCTTCAGGTAAAAAAAAAGCTCTTTATGGTTCACTGAGAACATTCAACCCCTTCACAATCTAGAGCTTGAAGACTGGATCTTCTGCAAACATCAGAGAAAGACTGCCCTTGCCATCCACACCACAACAAAACCTTGGGACCTTGAACCTTGCAACATAATCTCACAACTGAGAAGGCTCTCTCCACACTCTTGGAACTGTATACCCATTGGAACCCTTAAGGTAAAACTAATCAGGGAAGTTTCTCCCCAGAAGAAGATGACATCCCTGATGTGAACAGCTTTTCCCAAGATGTTAGATCAAGACTTCTCTACTGTCATGAAACTCTTATCTTTAAATATTTTTCCTTGCTTATGCCTCTATGAACAAAGGAAGTGAAAAGGGGATCTGTTATTTACACTTATTGGGTATACTTTTATTTGAGAAGGATTTTACAGATAGCTTTATACATTGATAACTTTATTCTTTGATAGATAAAAGAAGAAGGCCCAAAGTAGGTGAGAAACTCTGATGTTACATATGTTGCCTTGTAATCAATCAGAAACAGAACATTAGTTTATTCCTTTTAACCCACATCATGGGTTAAATTGAACATTGCCAGGAAGCATTCATTCTTCTGTAAGGGCATCCTTTGTTAGGTCATTTTTCTATGATTTGAAGTAAAACAGGCAATGGTTATAAATGTATCCCTCATGATAGGCTCTATAGCAGATTCTACTGTAAATGCTATGGTTACATGGCAGACTCTACATTCTCTTGTGAAAGTTATGCTAAATAATCGAGTTGCTCTAGATTACTTACTGGCTAAATAGCAGTATCTGTGCAGCTACTAGCACTTATGGCCTATGGAGAAAACATTGGGTGTTATAGAGATTCGGTTCTAGGGAATTAATGAAAAGACTGCTTAGTTAAGTGAGTAGACTCTTTATCCAGCTCATTCTTTGATCTATTTGAATTCATGTGGTTTGGTTTATGGGGATTCTGGGTTAGCAGCATACTCCATACTCTTGATATTATTATCCAAATAATCATAATAATATTCTCCCTGGTAGACAGTATTCTCTTAAATATTTTAAATGTTTGCATGCAGCCATGTCTAGAATGTAAAATAATCTCTCTTCAACTGTAATGACAAGAGCTGAAAGAAATGTGCGACCATGTGGACACTGTAACTATGAATGACATGCTGAGATGGGAAATCCAAAATAATGGTAACTGAGAGTGGCGCTAAGGCCCTAAGTTTTGTCACACTGTCACTGAAGTGAGAACTTTACTACAAATAGAGAATTTTTTAAAACAAAATTATGGGAGGTCATTGATTTGGACTGACCTCATGTACTAGGCACCAACAGACTAAACAAACAAACAAAAAATAGACTCACTTTTGCTAAATGTAACATAATCAAATTAAAATTTTAAGGAAACACATAGGTCCTAGAACAGATCAGGTTTTGTTTTTCTCCTGTAAAAAGAACATTCAAGCATAAGGAGGTACCTCTACTCAGTCTTTGTTCCTACTTTTGCAAAACTGACTGTTTTGTTGTTTCCCAGTGGGTTTCAATACCAATAGTAATAGTGACATCAATGACTGAAGTTTTGGTCAATCTCTCAAAATTGAGAAGATGACCTAAAGGGGGGAATTGTTAAAGTGACTTAAATATGGCCTGAGAAGGACTCCATACTTCTATATTTGAGCCCCTGTGGGTTATCATCTGTATCCTAATTTAATAGGTAGACAAGATTGAAAACCTAATTTAGAAGTATGTGCTTGTAACAATAGCTCAGTCTTGGCCAATCCCAGCAGCCATACAGTAACCACTCATACACCGCTGAGTGTTCAAATAAGGCAAACACCAACCCGTAACCAACAACCCAGCTATTTCTGTACCTCAATTCCAATTTCTGTACTTCACTTCCCTTTTTTTGTCTATAAATTTGTTGACTACGAGGCATCCCTGGAGTCTCTCTGAATCTGCTGTGATTCTGGGAGCTGCCTGATTTACAAATCGTTCATTGCTCAAGTACACTTCTTTAAATTTACTTTGGCTGAAGTTTTTCATTTAACAGACTGCAGCACAATCTCTAAATTACTGAAAATAAAACCATCTTGGTTTGAGGAAATCCTAGACAACGTCTGGATCTAAAAATAGTTGAAAACATAAACTGTTCTTTTGACAAATAGAAAAGACCACCTTTTTAGAACCACCGGAAGGAAACCTGATCAAGGAGATAAAAACTGAATTGTTTTGCAAGGATTAGGGACTGCCATTTAGAGTGGCATTTAAACCATTCTTGATTACTGTAGTAAAGCCAGTTAACATATTCATTACCTCATATAGTCATTTTCTTCTGTGAGGTAAAAGAACATAAAACCTATTCTTTTTGCAAATTGTCAATATACGGTAGTATTTACTATAATCCTCATGCTGTATTTTATCTGTGTAGATTTATGCTACATAACTGCAGCTTTATACCCTATGATGTGCATCTTCCCATTTTCTCTCTACCTGTAATAACAACAATCCTACTCTCTATTAGATTGTTTTAAAATTCTACATAGAGAAATCAAGTAGTATTTTTTTTTCTGTGTCTAGCTTATTTAACTTAGCATAATGTCCTCCAGGTTCATCTCTGTTGCCACAAATGGCAGGATCTACCTTTAAAAATTTGAATAATATTCAATTGTATGTATAACACAATACCTTTATCCAGTCATAATTCCACAGACACTAAGGTTGTTTTCATATATTGGCTATTTTGAATAATGCTATAATGAACATGGGAGCACAGATATTTCTATGAGGTGCTGATTTTATTTCCTTTAGATGCATACACAGATGAGTGATTGGTAGGTAGGTGGATAGGTAGATAGATAGATAGACAGACATACTTAATTTTGGACTCTGTTGCATTCTATTAATTTATGTGCCTATATCTCTAGGAAAAAAACAGTTCTGGTAACAATAGTCTTTTTTTTTCAAACAGCTTTATTGATATATAATTTATAATACAAAATTCACCTGTTGTAAGTGTCCAAGTCAATGGTTTTTAGTATATTCACAAAGTTGCATGACCTTCACTACAGTCTCATTTTAGAACATTTCCATAACTCTAAAAGTAAACTCTACGATTATTTTATCATCACTAAGAATATTCACCTCCAGCCTGACAACAAGTAGTTTACTTTGTGTTTGCATGTATTTTTTTGTTTTGAACATTTCATAAAAATTGAATCATGTAAATAATATAAATAAGAATAAAATAAATAAACCATTCTAGAATGAGAAACAATTTTTTAATTTGTTATCCTGGCTACATCATAAATACTACTCATACTTAAAAAGGTATAAACAGCCCGGCTTCCAAGATGGCCAAATAGGAACCGCTCCGGTCTACAGCTCCCAGTGAGATCAATGCAGAAGATCTGTGCAAGGTGATTTCTGCATTTCCAACTGAGGTACCTGATTCATCTCATTGGGACTGCTTGGACAGTGGGTGCAGCCCATGGAGGGCAAGCTGAAGAAGGGTGGGGCATCACCTCACCCAGGAAGTGCAAGGGGTCAGGGGATTTCCCTTTCCTAGTCAATGGAAGATGTGAGCAACTGTACCTAGAGGAGTGGTACACTCATGTCCAAATACTGTGCTTTTCCCATAGTCTTTGCAACAGTCAGACCAGGAGATTTCCTCCTGTGCCTGGCTTGGTGGGTCCCACGCCCACTGATGCCTGCTCAGTGTTAGTGAGGCAGTCTGAGATCGAACTGGAACACTGAAGTTTGGCAGGGGGAGGGTCATTCACCATTGCTGAGGCTTGAGTAGGCGGTTCTATGCTCACAGTGTAAACAAAGCAACAGGGAACCTCGAACTGGGCAGAGCCCACTGCAGCTCAGCAAGGCTTACTGCCTCTCTAGATTCCACCTCTGGGGGCAGGGCATATCTGAACAAAAGGCAGCAGACAGCTTCTGCACACTTAAATGTCCCTGCCTGACAGCTCTGAAGAGAGCAGTGGTTCTCCCAGCATGGCATTTGAGCTCTGATAATGGACAAACTGGCTCCTCAAGTGGGTCCCTGACCCCAATGTAGCCTGACTGGGAGACACCTCCCAGTAGCGGCCAACAGACATCTCATACAGGTGGGTGCCCCTCTGGGGCGAAGGTTTCAGAGGAAGGATCAGGCAGCAATATTTGCTGTTCTGCAGCCTCTGCTGGTGATACCCAGGCAAACAGGGTCTGGAGAGGACCTCCAGCAAACTCCAACAGACCTGCAGCTGAGGGGAAGGTCTGTTAGAAGGAAAACTAACAAACAGAAAGGAATAGCATCAACATCAACAAAAAGGACATCCACATCAAAACTCCATCCGTAGGTCACCAACATCAAAGACCAAAGGTAGATAAAACCACAAAGATGGGGAGAAACCAGAGCAGAAAGGCTGGACATTTCAAAAACCAGAACACCTCTTCTCCTTCAAAGGAACATAACTACTCACCAGCAAGGGAACAAAACTGGAAGGGGAATGAGTTTGACGAGTTGACAGAAGTAGGTTTCAGAAGGTTGGTAATAACAAACTTCTCCAAGCTAAAGGAGCATGTTCTAACCCATCGCAAAGAAGCTAAAAACATTTTTTAAAAAGTTAGACAAATGGCTAAATAGAATAACCAGTGTAGAGAAGAGCTTAAATGACCTGATGGAGCTGAAAACCACAGTACGAGAACTTAGTGAAGCATACACAAGCTTCAACAGCCAAATCGAACAAGCAGAAGAGAGGATATCAGTGATTGAAGGTCAAATTAATGAAATAAAGTGAGAAGACAAGATTAGAGAAAAAAGAGTGAAAAGAAATGAACAAAGCCTCCAAGAAATATGGGACTACATGAAAACACCAAATCTATGTTTGATAGTTGTACCTGAAAGTGACAAGGAGAATGGAACCAAGTTACAAAACAGTCTTCAGGATATTATCTAGGAGAACTTCCTCAACCTAAGAAGGCAGGCCAACATTCAAATTCAGGAAATACAGAGATACAGAGGACACCACAATGATACTCCTTGAGAAGAGCAACCCCAAGACAGATAATTGTCAGATTCACCGAGGTTGAAATGAAGGAAAAAATATTAAGGACAGCCAGAGAGAAAGGTCGGGTTACCCACAAGGGGAAGCTCGTCAGACTAACAGCGGATTTCCTGGCAGAAACTCCACAAGCCAGAAGAGAGTGGGGGCCAATATTCAACATTCTTAAAGAAAAGAATTTTCAACCCAGAATTTCATATCCAGCCAAACTAAGCTTCGTAAGTGAAGAATAAATAAAATCCTTTACAGACAAGCAAATGCTGAGAGATTTTGTCATCACCAGGCCTGCCTTAGAAGAGTTTCTGAAGGAAGCACTAAACATGGGAAGGAAAAACCAGTACCAGCCACTGCAAAAACATGCCAAATTGTAAAGACCATCAATGCTATGAAGAAATTGCATCAATTAAAAGGCAAAATAATCAGTTAGTCTCATAATGACAGGATCAGATTCACACATAACAATATTAACCTTAAATGTAAATGTGCTAAATGCCCCAATTAAAAGACACAGACTGGTAAATTGGATAAAGAGTCAGGAACAATCGGTGTGCTGTATTCAGGAGAACCACCTCACATGCAAAGACACACATAGGCTCAAAATAAAGGAATGGAGGAAGATCTACCAAGCAAATGGAAGGCAAAAAAAAAAAAAAAAAAAAAAAAAAGGCAGGGGTTACAATCCTGGTCTCTGATATAACAGACTTTAAACCAACAAAGATCAAAAGAGACATAGAAGGCCATTACTTAATGGTAAAGGGATCAATTCAACAAGAAGTGCTAACTATCCTAAATATATATGCACCCAATACAGGAGCACCCAGATTCATAAAGCAAGTTCTTGGAGACCTACAAAGAGACTTAGACTACTACACAATAATAATGGGAGACTTTAACACGCTACTGTCAATATTAGATCAGCGAGACAGAAAATTAACAAGGATATCCGGGACTTGAACTCAGCTCTGTACCAAGCGGACCTAATAGATATCTACAGAACTCTCCACTCCAAATCAACGAATATACATTATTCTCAGCACCACATCACACTTATTCTAAAATTGACCACATAATTGGAAGTAAAATACTGCTCAGCAAATGTAAAAGAACAGAAATCACAACAAACTCTCTCTCAGAACACAGTGCAATCAAATTAGAACTCAGGATTAAGAAACTCATTCATGAAATGTTTTGAACATTTAATAAAAAGTGAATCATGCAAATAATATAAATAAGAATAAAATAAATAAACCATTCTTGAATGAGAAACAATTTTTAAAATTTGTTTGATTCACTGAAAACCGCACAACTACATGGAAACTGAACAACCTGCTACTGAATGACTACTGGGTAAATAACAAAATGAAGGCAGAAATAAAGATATTCTTTGAAACCAATAAGAATAAAGACAAAACGTACCAGAATCTCTGGGACACATTTAAAGCAGTGTGTAGAGGGAAATTTATAGCAGTAAATGCACACAAGAGAAAGCAGGAGATATCTAAAATTGACACCCTAATATCACAATTAAAATAACTAGAGAAGCAAGAGCAAACAAATTCAAAAGCTAGCAGAAAACTAGAAATAACTAAGATCAGAGCAGAACTGAAGGAGATAGAAACACAAACAAAAAAATCCCTTCAAAAATCATCAATGCATCCAGGAGCCTTTTTTTTTTTTTGAAAAGATCAACAATATAGACTGCTAGCAAGACTAATAAAGAAGAAAAGAGAGAAGAATCAAATAGATGCAATAAAAATGATAAAGGGGATATCAACACCAATCCCACAGAAATACAAACTACCATCAGAGAATACTATAAACATCTCTACACAGATAAACTAGAAATTCTAGAAGAAATAGATAAATTCCTGGACACATATATTCTCCCAAGACTAAACCAGGAAGAAGTTGAATATCTGAATAGACCAATAAGAGGTTCTGAAATTGAGGCAATAATTAATAGCCTACCAACCAAAAAAAGTCCATGGCCAGACAGGTTCACAACTGAATTCTACCTGAGGTACAAAGAGGAGCTGGTATCTTTCCTTCTGAAACTATTCTGACCAATAAAAAAGAGGGAATCCTCCCTAGCTCATTTTATGAGGCCAGCATCATCCTGATACCAAAGCCTGGCAGAGACACAACACAAAAAAGAGAATTTTAGGCCAATATTCCTGATGAACATCGATGCAAAAATCCTCAATAAAACACTGGCAAACCGAACCCAGCAGCACATCAAAAAGCTTATCCACCACCATCAAGTCAGCTTCATTCCTGGGATGCAAGACTGATTCAACATACACAAATCAATAAATGTAATCCATCACATAAACAGAACCAATGACAAAAACCACAGATTAACTCAATAGATGCAGAAAAGGCCTTTGACAAAATTCAACAGCCTTTCATGCTAAAAACTCCCAATAAACTAGGTATCAATGGAACGTATCTCAAAATAATAAGAGCTATTTATGAAAAACCCGCAGTCAATATCCTACTGAATGGGCAAAAGCTGGAAGCATTCCCTTTGAAAACCTGCACAAGACAAGGCGGCCCTCTCTCACCACTCCTATTTAACATAATGTTGGAAGTTCTGGCCAGGGCAATCAGGCAAGAGAAAGCAATAAATGGTATTCAAATAGGAAAAGAGGAAGTCAAACTGTCTCTGTTTGCAGATGACATGATTGTATATTTAGAAAAGCCCATTGCCTCAGCCCAAAATCTCCTTAAGCTGATAAGCAATTTCAGCAAAATCAGGATACAACATCAATGTGCAAAAATCACAAGCATTCCTACATACCAATAAGAGACAGAGAGCCAAATCATGAGTGAACTCCCATTCACAATTGCTACTAAGGGAATAAAATACCTAGGAGTACAACTTACAAAGGATGTGAAGGACCTCATCAAGGAAAACTACAAACCACTGCTCAAGGAAACAAGAGAGGATACAAACAAATGGTAAAACATTTCATGCTCATGTATAGGAAGAATCAATATCATGAAAATGTCCTTACTGACCAAAGTAATTTATAGATTCAATGCTATGTCCATCAAACTACCACTGACTTTCTTCACAGAATTGGAAAAAACTATTTTAAAGTTCATATGGAACCAAAAAAGAGCCCTCATAGCCATAACAATCCTGGGCAAGAAGAACAAAGCTGGAGGCATCATGCTACCTGACTTCCAACTATATACAAGGCTACAGTAACCAAAACAGCATGGTATTGGTACCAAAACAGACATATAGACTAATGGAACAGAACGGTGGCCTCAGAAATAACACCACACATCCACCACCATCTGATCTTTCACAAACCTGACACACACAAGCAATGGGGAAAAGATTTTCTATTTAATAAATGGTGTTGGGAAAACTGGCTAGCCATATGCAGAAAACCGAAACTGAACCCATTCCTTACACCTTATACAAAAATCAACTCAGGATGAATCAAAGACTTAAATGTAAGACCTAGGACAATAAAAATCCTAGAAGAAAACCTGGGCAATACCATTCAGGGCATAGGCATGGGCAAAGACTTCATGACTAAAACACCAAAAGCAATTGCAACAAAAGCCAAAATTGACAAATGGGATCTAATTAAGCTAAAGAGCTTCTGCACAGCAAAAGAAACTATCATCAGAGTGAAGAGGCAACCTATAGAATGGGAGAAAATTTTTGCAATCTATCCATATGACAAAGGGCTAATATCCAGAATCTACAAAGAACTTAAACAAATTTACAAGAAAAAAGCAAGCAACTCCATCAAAAAGTGGGAAAAGCATTTGAAAAGACACTTCTCAAAAGAAGACACTTATGCAGCCAACAGACATATGAAAAAATGCTCATCATCACTGGTCATTAGAGAAATGCAAATCAAAAACACAATGAGATACCATCTCATGCCACGTAGAATGGCAATCATTAAAAAGTCAGAAAACAACAGATGATAGAGAGGTTGTGGAAAAATAGGAACATTTTACAGTGTTGGCTGGAGTGTAAATTAGTTCCACCATTGTGGAAGATAGCATGGTGATTCCTCAAGGATCTAGAACTAGAAATACCATTTGACCCAGCAATCCCATTACTGGGCTTATACCCAAAAGATTCTCAATCATTATACAATAAAGACACATGCACACGTATGTTTATTGCAGCACTATTCAAAATAGCAAAGACTTGGAACCAACCCAAATGCTCATCAATGATAGACTGGATTAAGAAAACATGGCACATATACACCATGGAATACTATGCAGCCATAAAAAAGGATGAGTTCATGTCCTTTGCAGGGACATGGATGAAGCTGGAAACAATCATTCTCAGCAAACTATCACAAGATCAGAAAACCAAACACCACATGTTCTCACTCATAAGTGGGATTTGAACAATGAGAACACATGGACACAGAAAGGGAAACATCACACACCAGGCCTGTGGGGGGATAGGGGAGGGTTGACATTAGGAGAAATATCTAATGTAGGTGACGGGTTGATGGGTGCAGCAATCCACCATGGCACATGTATACCTATGTAACAAAACTGCCTGTTCTACACATGTAACTCAGAACTTAAAGAATAATAACAAAAAAATGTATAAACAGAGTATCATCTCAAAGACTGCTTCAATTATTACTAACGTGAATATTACATTTTATTTACTAATATTGATAAATCATTTTCCACTTAGAAGTTCCATTTGCAATTTTGAAAATAGTTATGAACTGAAACTATTATGGAGTTTCATAATTAAAAACCAGGAATGAAAACCATAATAATTACTTTGCCGTTTTTGCTCAAGAAAGAAAAGTATTGGCAGTTGGTCATGATAAGTATATGGAATATTAGTTTGAAAATTTGATTTTAAAATAAATATTTCTAATTTATTGGTATAATTCTGGTTTTACATCTCATTCTTTATTTGCATTTTCTGTCAATCTGATGGTTGCCTTGTGGTTGTTGATCTTAATTTTGCCTCATCTGGCAAACAAATGAAACAGGGATCCTTACGATATTGCATGATGGATAGAAGTGTTGTTCAAAGTTTTGTTTGTTTTTTCTAAAACTCTACATTTTAGAGAGTTCTGTCTATTAGCCCCAGTAAATATGTATCAGAAATCTGTAATTTTAAAAAGTTAGTGCTATTTGGAAGGCATCATGGCTTATGGGGAAAATCAGTAACCTAGAATTTATAGACCTTAGTCTAGTCTGCCTACATTACCCTCATTGTGTGTGGCTTGAGTATGTCTTTTGAAATCTCAGTCTTAATTTTCTTTTTTTATTTTTTATTTTTATTATTATTATTATTATACTTTAAGTTTTAGGGTACATGTGCACAATGGGCAGGTTAGTTACATATGTATACATGTGCCATGCTGGTGTGCTGCACCCACTGACTCATCATTTAGCATTAGGTATATCTCCTAATGCTATCCCTCCACCCTCCCCCCACCACACGACGGTCCCCAGAGTGTGATGTTCCCCTTCCTGTGTCCATGTGTTCTCATTGTTCAATTCCCATCTATGAGTGAGAACATGCAGTGTTTGGTTTTTTGTCCTTGAGATAGTTTACTGAGAATGATGATTTCCAATTTCATCCATGTCCCTACAAAGGACATGAACTCATCATTTTTTATGGCTGCATAGTATTCCATGGTGTATACGTACGACATTTTCTTAATCCAGTCTATCATTGTTGGACATTTGGGTTGGTTCCAAGTCTTTGCTATTGTGAATAGTGCCTCAATAAACATCCATGTGCATGTGTCTTTATAGCAGCATGATTTATAGTCCTTTGGGTATATACCCAGTAATGGGATGGCTGGATCAAATGGAATTTCTAGTTCTAGACCCGTGAGGAATCGCCACACTGACTTCCACAATGGTTGAACTAGTTTACATTCCCACCAACAGTGTAAAAGTGTTCCTATTTCTCCACATCCTCTCCAGCACCTGTTGTTTCCTGACTTTTTAATGATTGCCATTCTAACTGATGTGAGATGGTATCTCATTGTGGTTTTGATTTGCATTTCTCTGATGGCCAGTGATGATGAGCATTTTTTCATGTGTCTTTTGGCTGCATAAATGTCTTCTTTTGAGAAGTGTCTGTTCATATCCTTTGCCCACTTTTTGATGGGGTTGTTTGTTCTTTTCTTGTAAATTTGTTTGAGTTCATTGTACATATTGGATATTAGCCCTTTGTCAGATGAGTTGCCATCCCCATCAAGCTACCAATGACTTTCTTCACAGAATTGGAAAAAACTACTTTAAAGTTCATATGGAACCAAAAAAGAGCCCGCATCGCCAAGTCAATCCTAAGCCAAAAGAACAAAGCTGGAGGCATCACACTACCTGACTTCAAACTATACTACAAGGCTATAGTAACCAAAACAGCATGGTACTGGTACAAAAACAGAGATATAGATCAATGGAACAGAACAGAGCCCTCAGAAATAAGGCCACATATCTACAACTATCTGATCTTTGACAAACCTGAGAAAAGCAAGAAATGGGGAAGGGATTCCCTATTTAATAAATGGTGCTGGGAAAACTGGCTAGCCATATGTAGAAAGCTGAAATGGGATCCCTTCCTTACACCTTATACAAAAATTAATTCAAGATGGATTAAAGACTTAAATGTTGGACCTAAAACCATAAAAACCCTAGAAGAAAACCTGGGCATTACCATTCAGGACATAGGCACGGGCAAGGACTTCATGTCTAAAACACCAAAAGCAATGGCAACAAAAGCCAAAATTGACAAATGGGATCTAATTAAACTAAAGAGCTTCTGCACAGCAAAAGAAACTACCATCAGAGTAAAATCTCAGTCTCAATTTTCTAATCTATAAAATGGTGACTTAAAACTTTACCAGTCTACCAATCCACTTGGGAGCTGTGAGGATAAAATGACAATTGATGTGAAATATATTCTAAATCACAAAATACTGAAACATGTAAATATTAAAGGAAACCTTACCATTCTTATTATTCTTTATATTAATTTAGAACTTTTGAGATTGGCATTTGTGAACACATCTAGTGAAAACGTGTCATACAGTAAGTCTTAAAAAAGGGTTAGCTAAGTCTGAATCTGAACAAGCTGGTGTTTTCACATTTTATTTTCTGGTTTTCAAATAGAAGCTGGATTAAGCTCATGTTTGAGTGTGATTTTGGAAGTGTGAAGTTGAATCCACTCAAATAAACTTAGAGAAAATTCAGGCAAATCTAAAATCCTCTGATGTTGAAGTTATTTTGGAGTGCGCAGGGACAAGCTATTAGGTACTTATGGGGTATGCCTTCAAGTCGCTTTGCCTCAAATATTTAGCTATTGCCTGGTAAGCTACTAAATTTAGTAACTTCTAATTTTTCAGATATTAATTTATTCAAAAATATAACAACTATTTCTTGATTATCAACATTTCCGGTGCGGTAGTCAGCATTGAAGTGATAGTGATTAAAAAAAAAATGTAATACCTCGGTCAAGTAATTTCATACAGTGAGGAAAAACATGCATGAAAATTTTTACATTATATTGCAATTCTGTGCTTTAAAGCAGTAATTTTCAAACTTTAACTTGATTTGGAATCCCCGGAGGACTTGTTAATGCAAATAGTTTCGAATTTAGCAGGTCTGAAGTGTGTTTGACAATTTGAATTTCTAACAAGTTCCCAGGTGATGCTGATGATGCTGATACAAAGATCACATGTTGAGAACTATTTCTCTAAATGTTATGTACCTAAGCTAGAAAAAAAAAAAAAATGACTTTCTCAACTGAAGGAGCTGCCATCAAGTCCAGCAGCATGAGTGAGATTAAAAGCAGGTTGTGTGGAGATAAGGTAGTCCAATCACAGAAAATACTTACACCAAAGCCTAGGAGAAAGCCTTAATCAACAAATATGTCAGAATGGGTAAAACATAGAGTATGAGGGAAGAGATTTTAATGGCATGAGACAAAGCTAGAAAGTTAGTAAGTATCAGATTATTGATGTTCAAGTATAACATGCCATGAGGTTTTCATTTTATTTGGAGGGCAATGCATCATAAGCAGATAAATGTCATGTTCCAATTTTCATTTGAGAAAGATTACACTAGCGAAAGGGTGTGAAGTGAATTGAAAGGTGGCTATGTTGATGAGAGGCAGAGCATTGAGAAGGCAAGGTGGTAGAAGACAATGGTTCAATTTAAAAATGGCATTGGAGACAGAGAAAAAGGCACTCATTTGAAAGACTGTAAAGTGTTTTGGTTTCCTCTTTAGGGGACTGGGAAAAATAAATTCAGTGTTGCCGTCTTCTGTTTTAGTGCTAAATGGAGATTTCCAGTACGCATTGCGTATAAATACATAACGTTTTGAAGACAGGTCTTAGTTGTAAATCTATATGGGAAATCAACACATGGCTAATGATATTATAGAAGCAACAAGAGTGAAGAAAATTACCCCTGGGCAGTGTAGAGAAGAAGCTTAAAATCTTGATTCCACATTAGATTCACCTGGGGAGATTTTATAAAGTATGGATGCCTTAGCTCCATCCAAGATATTCTGACTTAACAGATACTGAGTGAGGCTCCCGACAGCAGTATTTATACAAAACTTTTGATGCTAATGTGTAGTCAAAGTTGAAAACTTAGTATGGGAAAGGAAGAAAAAGGAATGAAGTGGAGGAGGGAAGAGAAAGGAAGAGAAGGAAAAAAGAAAAAGAAGGGAAAGGAAGAGAAGACAACAAGATTGATCTAAAACTGAAAGGACCATGGGCTCTAGACTGAACATGACCAAAGAAGCACAGGAAGAGATATGATCAGGCAAGCAGAGTTCAGAGAGAGAAAAATATTTCAATTTGCTACACTGATGGCTTTGACAATGTAGGAAGCTGCTATGAGCCAAGGAATGCAGGTCGATTGCAGAAAATGAAAAAAGCAAAGAAACAGAATATATGCTAGATCAACCAGCTGGAATGCAGCCCTGTTAACAATGTGACTTTAGAAAATTAATATGCTGGCTAAGAAATTAAGTAAAGAGGCTGAGCGCAGTGGCTCACACCTGTAATCCCAGCACTTTGGGAGGTCGATGTGGGTTGATCACGATGTCAGGAGTTTGAGACCAGCCTGGCCAACATAGTGAAACCCCGTCTGCGCTAAAAATACAAATATTAGCCAGGCATGGTGGTGCGCACCTGTAGTCCCAGCTACTCGGGAGGCTGAGGCAGGATAATCACTTGAACCCAGGAGGTGGAGGTTGTGGTGAGCTGTGATCATACCACTGTACTCCAGCCTGGGCAACAGAGTGAGACTCAGTCTCAAAAAGAAAAAAAAAAAGAAAGAAATTAAGTAAAGATAAAAGAAGTGCGTTAGCAAAGGAGAAGAGGTTGAAGTGAGAGGTAAACAATCAAATGATTTATCTCAGTAATTTTCATTACATGAGAGTTTAAATTATAATTAAAAGAGTGAAGAGATAGGAAGTTTTGTTGAGTTTAATGAGAAAGGGGATATCAGAGCTCATATGTGATTAAATTTCAGATAATGGAAAGGTGTGGTGCATGGCCATGTAAAACCTAAATATATTGTCAGTGGAGATCACTTAAGGTGAAAAAGTAGGAAATCAATTGCCCAGAATGACAACATTATCCATATGGGTGTGACACCATTCGGGATGATGACAGTTTTTAAAGCAGAAAGAAATACAATGATTCAGGTGCTAAGATCTTTAGTAACTGAGAGAGATAGAGCAGGAGTCAATATAAGACAACAAGTAAGAAGAATGGATAACAGTAGACTGAAGTAGAATTTATGGGTTTCTGAGGAACTTGGAGTTTGGGAAGATAATGAAGGAGTAATGATCTGAAAGCAACAATAAAAAATGTGGGTAGCTAGATTTTCACCTCTTAAAAAGATGATGTATAAAATAATAAGTAGGAATTACCTGCTAAGGCAAGTTGGAGAAATTTACTCTAGAGGAAAAGTCATGTTGGATGTGAGAAGTGTGAATTCAATGGAGTTATTAGAGATAGAAAGTGAAAATAATGTCCCTGGAAAAAGAATACTGAAATATAAACATCTTAACATTAAATAGATTATCAAATAAGTTTTTGGAGGGGAAGTTTGTTAGGGAAGTTTGTTATAGTGAAAAATGTTAGACATACCTAAGTTTGAATCATTTTTTTGCTACCTACTATATGTGCGACCACATTCAAGTTATGGACTTTCTCTGGACCTACATGTAATTGCCTGTAACTGGGGGCAATACTGGTATCTACTTTACAAGGTTGTTGTGAGGATTCCATAATTGGATACTCTTAATAGTCAACATTTATGGATAACTTTACCATAAGCCAGCAGTTGTTCCAAGGTCTTTCCTTTTTAAATTTATAATTGTTCATTTAAAAATATAATTGTATTTTTAATTGACATAATTTTCTAGTTTTATGGGGTGCAATGTCATGATATTATACATTTTTAATGTGGAATATTAAATTAGGCTAGTTAACAAATTCATCCCCTTACATATATATCATCACATATGCTTTTTTTCCTGTTTACCTGAATCTTAAGAAATATATATATTACAAATATGATTTTATGTATATTCATAAATACGCATAATTTCATATATATGATTTTACATATGTAATATATATCATATATATGAAATTGCATATATGATATATCATATATAAAATTCTATGATATAAAATATATAATTTATAAAATATAAATATTTTTTATTTACATATATTTTATTTATATATATTTCATTTATGGTATGTCAAGTACATGAAATTATATATCATATGTATTATATATAACTTATATATATAATTTCATATATATATATGAAATCGTTACCCTAGTTTTGCAGATGAAGAAACTGTGCCATAAATATGAATATGAATTAGACACCCAGTGCCTACATTATTAAATGTTCAATAAATAGTAGCTGGCTATTTTTCTATTCAGTCATGAGCCATATAATGGACTTTCATCAATGATAAACTGCATATAAAACCATGGTGCAATATGATTATAATGTCATTTTTTTACTGTACTTTTCTATGTTTAGATATGTTTAGATACACCAATACTTACCCTGTGTTACAATTGCCTACAGTATTCAGTACAGTAACATGTTGTAGAGATTTGTAGCTCAAGAGCAATAGGCTATACCATATAGGTCATTTTTATAGTGGGCTATATCATCTAGGTTTGTGTAAAAACACTCTGATATTTGCACAATGATGAAATCACCTAATGATGCATTTATTAAAATGCATCCATGTTATTAAGTAATGCATAATTTATTTGTATGTATAAAAGTTATGGTGTATAAGATTTTTTTTTAATTTAACTTTTAAGTTCGGGGATGCATGCACAGATTTGTTATATATGTTAACGTGTCATGGTGTTTGCTATATAGATTATTTCATCCCTCAGATATTAACCCTAGTACCCATTGTTTATTTTTCCTGATCCTCTCCCTCCTCCCACCCTCTATCTTCCAATAGACCCCAGTGTGAGTTGTTCCCCTTTATGTGTCCATGCGTTCTCATCATTTAGCTCTCACTTATAAGTGAGAACATGCAGTATTTAGTTTTCTGTTCATGCACTGGTTTGAGAAGAATAATGGCCTTCGGCTTGATCCATGTTTCCACAAAGGACGTGATCTCTTTTGTTTTTATGACTGCATAGTATTCCATGGTGTATATGTACCACATTTTCTTTATCTAGTTTATTATTGATGGGCATTTATGTTGATTCCATGTCTTTGCCATTGTGAGAAGTGCTGAAATGAACATTCACGTGCATGTACCTTTACGGTAGAACAATTTATATTTCTTTGGATCTATACCCAGTAATGGAATTGCTAGATCAAATTGTATTTCTGTTTTTAAGTCTTTGATAACCACCACATTTGTCTTTCACATGATTGAACTAATTTACACTCCCTCAACAGTGTATAAGTATTCCCCCTTTTTTTTTGCAATCTTGCCAGCAACTGTTATTTTTTGACTTTTTAGCAATAGCCATTCTGACTGGTGTGAGACGATATCTCATTGTGGTTTTGACTTGCATTTCTCTAATGATCAGCGATGTTGAGACTTTTTTAGATAATTGCTGCCCACATGTCTGACTTCTCATAGTTCATTATTGCCGAGACATGGGTCACAGGATGTAAGGTGTAAGAAAAGACTACTCTGGACGTATTGGTACAACTCTTGGTATGGTATAGCATAATTAGGTAGGAATGTTGTAGAATGTAGTTTAACTCTCTCAAATTATAAATCAAATAAGTGGAACAAGAAAATTTAAATTACTCACGCACATTCCCAAGACTTGATTAAAATCCTTTGGATGCAGCATGCAGAAAACAATGAGATAGAATGCTTAACATTGTGAACTCTGGAGTCTTAAAGTTTCTACCATGTTTTGGTTTTGAACTCGCAACAGTCCATAATTTGACTCAGTTTTCTTAACTGCATAATTGTAATTACAACAATTTCTGTATCATTGAGTTGTAGTGAGAATTAAATTAAATACATACCGAGTAGACACCAAAGACTAGCTCTCTCCTGATCTCTAAAAGTATTGAACTTCCATGTTCCTGGGGAAGAAAAATATTATACAAGCAAAGAGAATATAGGGGTGAGGATGAGGGTCCTATGGTAAGTAGTTTACGTGTCTGAGCCCTCAGTAGACTGTGAGGGTTTGGTAGCACATATAAGTAAAATATTTCTTCATGAATAACAAGAGAAATTACTATGCCTTAATGCCAGAAGAAAGCTGGGTGAAGAAATTTAAATTTTTAAACAAGATTTTATATTTTGGTGAAATACATATAGTATTTGCCATTTTAGTCATTTTAGTTTTAAAATTAGTTTTATTTTTCTAATTTTTAACTTTTATTTTAGATTAAGGGGGTACATGTACAGGTTTGTACCCAGGTATATTGTGTCACGCTGAGATTTGGGGTACATATGATCCCATCACACAGGTACTGAACAAAATACCCAACAGTTAGTTTGTGAACATTTGCTGCCGTCCCTCCCTTCTTCTTATAGTAGTCCCCAGTTTCCACTGTGGCCATCTTTATGTTCCTGAGTACCAAATATTTAGCTCCTACTTATACATGAGAAAATGAAATACTTGGTTTTCTATTCCTGCATTAATTCACTTATGATAATGGTCCCAATCTTCATTCATGTTGCTGCAAAATCATGACTTTATTTTTTATGGCTGTGTAGTATTCCATGATATATATGTGCCACAGTTTCTTCATACAATCCACCATTAATGGTCACCTGTGTTGATTTCATGGCTTTCCTATTGTAAATAGTGCTTGGATTAACATGCAAGTGCATATGTCTTTTTGGTGGAAAAATTTTTCCTTTGGATATATACCCAGTGATGTGATTGCTGAGTGAAATGGTAGTTCTGTTTTAATTTATTTGAAAAATTTCCAAACTGTTTTTTCACAGTGGCTGAACTAATTTAAATTCCAAATGACAGTGTATGAATATTCCCCTTTCATATTTTATTTTAAGTTTTGGGATACATGTACAGGATGTGCAAATTTGTTGCACAGGAAAATTTGTGCCATGGTGATTTGCAGCACAGATCAAAACATCACCTAGATATTAAGCCCAGCATGCATTAGCTATTTTTCCTGATGCTCTCCCTCCTTCTGCCCCCAATACAGGTACCAGTGTGTGTTGGGGTGTTTTTCCACTCCATGTGTCTATGTGTTCACATTGTTCAGCTCCCACTTATAAGTGAGAACATCCAGTGTTTGGTTTTCTGTTCCTGTATAGTTTGCTGAGAATAATGGCTTCCAGCTCCATACATGTCCCTGCGAAGGACATGATCTTGTTCCTTTCTTATGGCTGTATAGTATTCTGTGGTGTACATAAACTGCATTTTCTTTACCCGCTCTATCATTGATGAAATAAGACAAGCGTTTATGTTGTTTCCATGTCTTTGCTATAGTTAATAGTGCTGCAATGAACATATGTGTGCATGTATCTTTATAATAGAATAATTTATATTCATTTGTGTATACTCAGTAGTAAGATTGCTAGGTCAAATGATATTTCTGGTTCTAGGTTTCTGAGAAATTGCCACACTGTCTTCCACAATGGGTAATCTAATTTACCTTCCCTCAACAGTATAAATGCATTCCTATTTCTCCATAGCCTCATCAGTATCTCTTGTTTCTTGACTTTTTAATAATTGCCATTCTGACTGGCGTTAGATGGTATCTCACTGTGGTTTTGATTTATATTTATCTAATGATCACAGATGTTGAGCTTTTTTCATATGTTTCTTCACTGCATACATATCTTATTTTGAGAAGTGTCTGTTCATGTCCTTTGCTAACTTTTAAATGGGTTTTTTTTTTTTTTTGTAAATTTAGGTTCCTTGTAGATTGTGGATTTTGTCCCAAGAATGGAGCTGTGCAGATGCTCAGTGGCTGCTGGGGTTGCAGCCAGCATCAGCAGGATGAAGACTGCCCAAGATGACTGAGTACCCGGTGGAAGGGGCAGCTGACATCATGTCAGTTCCAGTTTGCCCTTTTCCCATGCTGAGTCAGGAGACTTGGTGATTTGGACTGGGAGGAATTCCCCACGGCACAGCACAGCGGCTGTGGCAAATCATGGCCAGATTGATTTTGCAGGTAGAAGCTGGATCCATTCCTCCTCACCAGGCGGGGCCTCCCTGCAGGAATTTCAGCACCTGCAGCAAGGGGTTTATGGACAGAACTCTGAAATCCCTGGGACAGAGCCACCAGAGGGCGGGGCAGCCATGGTCTCTGGGGTCCAGCCAACTTGGTCTTTCCTGGCTGCTGGCTCTGAAGAATACTCAGAGGAGGGGCATTCCTCCCAGCTCAGCACACTTGTTCTTCCATGGGGCTAGGGTGGTTCATTAAATGGATCCCTGATCCCGTGCCTCCTGACTTGGTGAGATCCCCCCCTGACAGGGGCCAGCAGACATCTTATACAGGAGCGTTCCCACCGGCATCAGGTCTGTGCCCCTCTGGGATGGAGCTCCCAGAGGAAGAAACAGGCAGCCATATTTTCTGTTCTGCAGCCTCCACTGGTAACACCTCCATGTGTGAGAGGGACCCAGGCAAATAATGTTTTGAATGGAAGCCCAGAAAACTACAGAAGCCCTACTGAAGAGCAGCCTGACTGATAAAAGAAAAACAAGCAGAAAGCAACAACAAACAAAGACCCCACAAAACCCCACCCAAAGGTCAGCAGCCTCAAAGATCAAAGGTATATAAGCTCAAATACTCTTTCACTGAGCTAAAGGAGTATGTTCTAACCCAATGCAAAGAAGCTAAAAACCATGATAAAACATTATAGGAGCTGTTAACCAGAATAACCAAATTATAGAGGAACATAAATCACCTGATGGAGCTGAAAAACACAACATGAGAAGTTCAGAATGCAACTACAAGTATCAATAGCCAGCTGAATAGACCAAGAGGAGAAAAGAATCTCAGAGCTTGAAGACTATCTTGCTGAAATAAGACAGGCAGACAAGATTAGAGAAAAAAAGAATAAGAAGCAATGAACAAAACCTCTGAGAACTATGTGATTATGTAAAAAGATTGCACCTATGACTGATTGGGGTACCTGAAAGAGACGGGGAGAACAGAACCAGTTGGAAAATATACTTCACAATATCATCCAGAACTTCCCCAAAATAGCAAGACAGGCCAACATTCAAATTCAGCAAATCCAGAGAACTGCAGGAAGATACACCATTAGAAGATCAACCCCTCAGAATGGGTAGTATTAAAAGTAAAAAGATAGAAAAAAAATTGCTGGTGAAGTTGTGGAGAAAAAGGAACACTTATACACTGTTTGTGAGAATGTAAATTAGTTCAACAATTGTGGAAGATCGTGTGATGATTCCTCAAAGACCTAAAGACAGCAACACCATTTGATCCAGCAATCCCATTACTGAGTGTATACCAAAAGGATATAAATTGTTTCATTATAGAGACACATGAACATGTTCATTGCAGCACTATTCACCAGAGCAAAGACATGCAATTAACCTAAATGCCCATCAGTGATAGAATGGATAAGGAAAAATGTGGTATATATACACCATGGAATACCACGCAGACATAAAAAAGAATGAGATCATGTCCTTTTCAGGGACATGGATGGAGCTGGGGGCCATTATTCTTAGTAAACTTATTCAAGAACAGAAAAACAAATATTCAATGTTCTCACTTAAAAATGGGAGCTAAATGGTAAGAATGAGTGGACACATAGGAGGGAACAGCACACATTGGTGCCTGTTGGAGGGTGGGGGTTGGAGGAGGGAGCAGATCAGGAAGAATAGCTAGTGGATGCTGGGCTTAATACCTGAACAATTGATAATCTGTGCAGCAAGCCACAATGGCACATGTTTACCTATGTAACAAACCTGCACATCCTGCACATGTGCCCCTGAGCTTAAAAGTTGAAAATTTAAAAAAATTAAATAATTTTTTTTCTTAAATGTGTGGCACCATCCCCCTGACACACTCCTTTCTTCCTTTTTGGTCATGTTATATGACTGCTCCCTCTTCACCTTCTATAAGATTTTCAGCTTCAGGAGGCCTCCCCAGAAGCTGAGCAGATGCCAGCACCATGTTTTCTGTAAAGCCTGCAGAACTGTAAGCCAATTAAACATCTTTTCCTTATACATTACCCAGTCTCAGATATTTCTTTATAGTAATGCAAGGATGGCCTACTACAGGAGTGCTTTCAGTTTTTGCCCATTCAGTATGGTGCTGTGGGTTTGTCATAGATGGCTCTTATTATTTTGAGTTATGTTCTTCCAATGCTTGCTTGAAGGCTTTTATCATCATAAAGGGATGTCGAATTTTCTCAAAAGCTTTTTCCACATCTATTGGGATGATTATATGGATTTTGTTTTTAATTTTTTATGTGGTGAATTACATTTATTGATTTGCATATGTTGAACCAACCTTGCATCGCAGGAATGAAGCTGACTTGATCATACTGAATTACCTTTTTGATGTACTGCTGGATTTGGTTTGCTATTATTTTGTTAAGGATTTTTGTGTCTACGTTTTGTTTTGTTTTGTTTTTTGGTAGTACAGATTAAATTTTAGAACTCAATATTGGTCTGTTCTGGGTTTCAATTTCTTACTGATTCGGTCTTCAGAAGTTGTGTGTTTCCATGAATTTATCAATATCCTCTAGATTTTCTAGTTTATTTATCTGGAGGTGTTCATAATAGTCTCTGAGAATCTTTTTTGTTTCTTTGGCATCCATTGTAAGGTCACTTTTGATAATTTCTGATTGTTCTTATTTGGATCTTCTCTTTTTTGTCTTTGTTAATGTAGCTAGTTTTCTATCAATATATTTTATTGTTTTAAAAAACCAACTTTTTTGATACTTTGCATTAATTTGAGGGAGGTCTCAATTTTATTTAGATCTGCTCTGATGTTAATTATTTTATTTCTTTGGCTAGCTTTGGTGTTTGTTTTTGACTTTTTGGTTCCTCTCGACATGGTGTTATATCATTAATTTGAGATCTTTCTAACTCTTTGAGGTAGACATTTAACACCATAAACTTTTCTCTTAACACTACCTCAACTGTATCTCAAAGGTTTTTTATAAGTTCTGTCCCTATTTTCATTAATTAAAATTTTTTAATGTTTGCCTTTATTTCAATGGTCACCCTGGAGTTATTCAGGAACAATTTTAATTTCCATTAATTTGTGTAATTTTGAGAGATCTTCCTGGTACTGATTTCTATGTTTATTTCATTGTAGTCTCATAATATGGTTGGTGTAATTTAGATTTTGTTGAATTTATAGAAATGTGCTTTTTTTTGCTGAACATGTGGTCAGTCTTGGCGCAGGTACTCTTTGCAGATGAGATGATTGCATATTCTGTGGTTGATGGGTGGAGTATTCTGTAGATTTTTATTTGGTCTAATTGGTCATATGTAAAATTTAATTCCATAATTGTTTTGTTAATTTTCTTGCTTGATGTTAGGTATAACACTATAAGTGTGGTGTTGAAGTCCCCCACTATTATTGTGTTTCCTTCAAAGTCTTTTTATAGGTCTAGAAGTACTAGTTTTATAAAATAGGTGCTCCAGTGATGGATGTGTATATATTTAGCATAGGTAAGTATTCTTGATGAATTGAATCCTTTATCAGCATGTAACACCCATTTTTGTCTGTTTTTACTGTGGTTAGTTTAAAGTCTGTTTTATTTGTTATAAGAATAGTAACCCTGGCTCTTTTTTATTTTTTGTTTGCATAATAAATCTTTCTCCAACCCTTTACTTTGAGCCCATGTGTATCTTTCCATGTGACCATGTGAGACAGGTCTTTAGGAGACAGCAGAGAGGTTTTTTTTTTTTTTTTTTTTTTTTTTTTTTTTAATTCCAACTTGCCACTCTGTGCCTTTTAAGTGCGGTGTTTAGGCCATTTACATTCAAGGTTAGTATTGACATGACAGATTTTGATCTTATTATTAAGCTGTTATTTGGTTGCTTTGTAGTTTCTATTGTGTGGTTGATTTATATGGTCAGTGGGTTATGTACTTAAGTGTGTTTTTCTGACAGCAGGTCTTGTTCTTTTATTTCAATTTTTAGAACTCCCTTAAGGATCTGTTGCAAGGCTGGCCTAGTGGTAACAAATTCTCTTAGTGCTTGCTTGCCTGGAGAATGTGTCTCTTTTCCTTATGAAACTTAGTTTAGTGGGAAATAAAATTTTTGGTTGGAGTTTCTTTCCTTTAAGGGTGCTCTTGGGAGGCCAAGGCAGGCAGATCACATGGTCAGGAGATCGAGACCATCCTGGCTAACATGGTGAAACCCTGTCTCTACTAAAAATACAAAAAATTAGCCAGGCGTGGTGGCAGGCACCTATAGTCCCAGCTACATGGGAGGCTGAGGCAGGAGAATGGCGTGAACCTGGGAGGCAGAGCTTGCAGTGAGCCGAGATTACGCTACTGCACTCCAGCCTGGGTGACAGAGCGAGACTCTGCCTCAAAAAAAAAATGGGGGATGCTCTAAATAGGCCACCAATTTCTCCTGGCTTGTAAGGTTTCTTCTGTATGATCTGCTGTTAGCCTGATGGTGTTTGGAAGTAATCTGACTTTTTTGTCTAGTTACCTTTCCATTTTTTATTCAGCCTTGATCTTGGTCAATCCATTTACTGTATGCCTTGCTGTTGTTTTGTATAATATCTAACAGGTGTTCTCTAGATTTGTTGCATCTTGCTGTAAATCTCTGTAGTAAAATTAAGGAGATTTTCTTGACGTACTCCCACAAATATGTTTTCCAGTTTCTTTACTTTCTCTTCCTCTTTTTCTGTGGATGTGGTCATTTACATAATCTCATATTTCTCAAAGACTTTGTTTATTTATAAAAATATGTTTCCTATTTATTTTTTGTAGACTGGGTTAGCTCAAAAGACCAGTGTTAAAATTCAGATTTTTTTCTTCTGGTTTGTGTAGTCTATTGATAAAGATTTCAATTGAACTTTTTAATTTTTTAAATTAGTTTTTTAACTACAGAAGCTCTGATTGATTACTTTTTAGGCTGTTTGTCTCTTCCTTTCTTTCCTGGAAAAATATGAAATGCTTCACAAATTTGCATGTCATCCACGCACAGAGGCCATGCTAACCTTCTTTGTGTTGTTTTAATTTTTTGTATATATGCTGCCAAAGTGGGCACAGAATTTTAAATTTAGAATTAAATTTTCTATAGGAAATTTTGTCCTGTCCCTAGATATAACCATCCAAGGCTGCAAATGCATTTTCACATTTTGAGTACTTCTGTGTGAGTGGCTAATCTTTGATCATGAATTTCTATTTAATCAGAAGTGCCTTTAATATTGTGGAATGTAATAGTGACATGATTCATCTTAGGCAATGAAAATTATTTGAAATAAAAAGTAATGTTACACAGTATTAATACTAGTTGAGAAAATATAAAAATTCATTATCAATGAAATTCATATTTTAAGGCTTCAGGAATAAATTTTGTAATGAGATTCTGGTTATTTTAATGATAGAAAATTCCAGATCCTAAAATTAACTTGATATCAATATCATAAACAGGTTGGTGTGTGAAATTAATTTCTAGAAAAAATTGATTATTTATGAGTCAAAAGCAAGTAGTGTAACTGAAATTTGAAATAGCATTTTCTTAAACTCACTCATTTAATCTTGACAGCATAATTAATTATAAATAAAATATTTGTAAGATTAATATTTAAAAAATATTCAGAGTAAAATGTCTTTTTTCAATACACACTTGTTTGGAAAATTAGGAAAGGCATATGAAGTAGACAATTATCAATAATTTCATTGCATAAAGAAGACTTCTGTTCAAACAATAAGTAGTCTAGATTAATTAATGCCTGCACATATTTTCCACCTCTTTTAATTAGTATCATTTCTTCATCACTGGGCAGCAGCTCCTCTTCATCAAACTATGTATTTGTTTTCTTCATCTACTAGAACCACCTGAGACATCAATTTTTGAAATAACTTCAAACTTAAAAAAGCTGTATGAACAGTACAAAAAGTATGTATCTTCTTTACTCATACTCCCCAATTGTCAATGATTTATGATATGTGCTCTCTCTCTCTCTCTCTCCCTGTCAATAAATAACTATATGGTTAGATAGAAATATTGCATTATTCTTTTTCTGAATAAGTTAAGAATATGGCGTAAGTCTGATGCTACAAATTTAAAACATTACAGTATACATTTGCCAAAGTAATGACTTTTTTCACCATACCACCATTACAACCTCCAAATTAGTAAATGTTGCCATTCATTTTACAGATTCCGTTCAAATTTTGCTAATGGTCTCAATAACTTGTGTTTTATGTTTTTGGTCCAGAATCTAATCCAGGATTAAATGTTGCACTCAATTATCACATCTCTTTACTGCCCTTTAATTTGGAACAGTTTTTCTGTCTTACCCTCTCTTTCATGACTGTGCCAATTTTAAGGAATAATAGCCTTTTATTCTGTGGGAAGGAAGGCTCATATTGTTTGGCGTTTTTCATGACCAGGCTCAGGATATGAAATTTTGGCAGATATACCACTAATGCGATGCTGCTTTTTTCACATTGACTCACATCTAAAGACACCTAAATTGGCCGAATATTAATATCTTACATAACAATAGTACATTTGTCAAAATGTACTTTCTCCTCCTTCTCCACCTCCTCTTGCTCCCTTTCTTTTTCTTCCTCTCCTTCTTCCTCCTCCTGCTCTTCTTCTTCCTGCTTATCCTCCTTCTTTCCATCTTTCTCCTCCTACTACTTCTAATTTTTTCTTCTTCTCAACTCTCCATAAATGTAATAAACTTTCTCAGCCATGGAGTCACATAAAAAACATAGAAGAATATACAACAATGACAGTAGATTAGTGTAGAATAACATAGAAAAATTAGATTTGTTGATTCTGGTTATTAGCCCTTTGTCAGATGGATAGACTGCAAAAATTTTCTCCCATTCGGTAGGTTGTCTGTTCACTCTGATGGTAGTGTAGAAGCTCTTTGGTTTAATTAGATTCCATTTGTCAATTTTGCTTTTGTTGCCATATCTTTTGGTGTTTTAGTCCTGAAGTTTTTGCCCATGCCTATGTCCTGAATGGTATTGCTTAGGTTTTCTTCTAGGGTTTTTAGAGTTTTACATGTTACGTTTAAGTCTTTAATCCATCTTGAGTTAATTTTTATATTAGCTGTAAGGAAGGTGTCCAGTTTCAGTTTTCTGCATATGGCTAGCCAGTTTTCCTAACACCATTTATTAAATAGGGAATCCCTTTCCCATTGTTTGTTTTTGTCAGGTCTGTCAAAGATCAGATGGTTGTAGATGTGTGGTGTTATTTCTGAGGACTCTGTTCTGTTCCATTGTTCTATATATCAGTTTTGGTACCAGTTCCATGCTGTTTTGGTTACTGTAGCCTTGTATAATTTGAAGTCAGGTAGCATGATGCCTCCAGCTTTGTTCTTTTTGCTTAGGTTTGTCTTGGCTATATGGGCTCTTTTTCGGTTGCATATGAGATTTAAAGTATTTTTTTCTAATTCTGTGAAGAGTGTCAATGATAGCTTGATGGGGATAGCATTGAATCTATACATTACTTTGGGCAGTATGGCCATTTCCATGATATTGATTCTTTCTATCCATGAGCATGGAATATTTTACCATTTGTTTGTGTCCTCTCTTATTTGCTTGAACAGTGGTTTGTAGTTTTCCTTGAAGAGGTCCTTCACATTTCTTGTAAGTTGTATTCCTAGGTATTTTATTCTCTTAGCAGAAATTGTGAATGGCAATTCACTCATGATTTGGCTCTCTGCTGGTCTATTGTTAGTGTAAAGGAATGCTTGTGATTTTTGCACATTCATTTTGTTTCCTGAGACGTTGCTGAAGTTGCTTATCAGCTTAAGGACATTTTTGGCTGAGACAATGCGGTTTTCTAAATATATAATCATGTAGTCTACAAACAGAGACAATTTGACTTCCTCTTTTCCTATTTGAATACCCTTTATTTTTTTCTCTTGCCTGATTGCCCTGGCCAGAACTTCGAATTCTATGTTGAATGGAAGTGGTGAGAGTGGGCATCCTTGTCTTGTGCCGGTTTTCAAAGGGAATGCTTCCAGCTTTTGCCCATTCAGTATGATATTGGCTGTGGGTTTGTCATAAATAGCTCTTATTATTGTGAGATACATTCCATCAATACTTAGTTTATTGGGAGTTTTTAGCCAGAAGAGGTGTTGAATTTTATCAAAGACCTTTTCTGCATCTGTTGAGATAATCAAGTGGTTTTTGTCATTGGTTCTGTTTATGTGATGGATTTTGATTTGTGTATGCTGAAGAAGCCTTGCATCTCAGGGATGAAGCAGACTTGATCGTGGTGGATAAGTTTTTTTTTATGGGTTGCTGGATTTGGTTTGCTAAAATTTTATTGAGGATTTTCACATAGATGTTCATCAGGAATATTGGCCTGAAATTTTCTTTTTGTTGTGTCTCTGCCAAATTTTGGTATCAGGATGATGCTAACTTCATAAAATGAGTTAGGGAAGAGTCCCTCTTTTTCTATTGTTTGGCATAGTTTCAGAAGGAATGGTACCAGCTCCTCTTTGTACCTCTGGTAGAATTCGGTTGTGAATCCATCTGGTCCTGGGCTTTTTTTGGTTAGTATACTATTAATTGCTGCCTCAATTTCTGAACTTGTTATTGGTATATTCAGACATTAGACTTCTTCCTGGTTTAGTCTTGGGAGAGTGTATGTATCCAGGAATTTATCCATTTCTTCTAGATTTTCTAGTTTCTTTGCATAGAGGAGTTTATAGTATTCTCTGATGGTAGTTTGTATTTCTGTGGAATCAGTAAGCATTTTTTATGTTTGTTGGTTGTTTGTATATGGTCTTCTGAGAATTGTCTATTCATGTTATTTGCCCACTTTTTGATGAGATTTGCTTTTTTCTTGATTATTTGTTTGAGCTCCTTGTAGATTCTTGATATTAGTTATTCTTCAGATGCATAGTTTGCGAATATTTTCTCTCACTCTGTGGGTTGTCTGTTTACTGATTATTTCTTTTGCTGTGCAGAAGTTTTTTAGTTTATTTAGGTCCAATTTATTTATTTTTGTTTTTGTTGAGTTGGCTTTTGAGTTCTTAGTCATAAATTGTCTGCCTAAGCCAGTGTCTAGAAAAGTTTTCCTTATGTTATCTTGTAGAATTTATATGGTTTTAGGTCTGAGATTTAATACTTTAATTTATCTTAAGTTGACTTTTGTATAAGGTGAGAGATGAGAATCCAATTTCCTTTTTCTACATGTAGCTTACCAGTTTTCCCAGAACCATTTGTTGGATAGGGTGTCCTTTCCCCACTTCATGTTTTTGTATACTTTGTCAAATAACAGTTGGCTGTAAGTATTTGGCTTTATTTCTGGGTTCTGTATTCTGTTCCATTGGTCTACATGACTCTATTTGTACCAGTACCATGCCGTTTTGGTAACTATAGCCTTGTAGTATACCTTGAAGTTTGGTAATGTGATGTCTCCAGATTTGTTCTTTTTGTTTAGGATTGCTTTTGCTCTGTGGGCTCTTTTTTGTTGCATATGAATTTTAGAATTTTTTCCTAGTTCTGTGAATAACGATGATGATATTTTGATAGGAATTGCATTGAATCTGTAGATTGTTTTAAGCAGTATGGTCAATTTCACAACAGTGATTCCACCCATCCGTGAGCATGGGATGTGTTTTCATTTGTTTGTGTCGTCTATGATTTCTTTCAGTAGTAGTTTGTCAGGTTTTTTTTTAATCTTTTTTTTATGTCTAATATAATTCAGCTGTAAATCCATCTCTTACTGGACTTTTTCATGGTGGCAATTTGTTTTTATTACTGATTCAATCTTGCTGTTTGTTGTTGGTCTGTTCAGGGTTTCTAATTCTTATTTCATCTAGAAGTTGTATATTTTCAAGAATTTGTCCACATCCTCTAGATTTTCTAGTCTGTGTATGTAAAGCTGTCCATATTAGCCTTGGGTGATCTTTTGTATTTCTGTGGCATCAGTTGCAACATCTCCAGTTTCATTTTTTATTGAGCTTATTGGGATCTTCTCTCTTATTTTACTTACTCTCCTGTCATTATAATTAATTCTAATTAATATTTTATATTAAAATTACTTGTATTGTGTTTCATGACAAAAAGATTCTATCTTATAATTTAAATCTGTCAATTGTTTTATGAACTCTGGATTTTATAAGTTGCTTAGCTCAGCCTTTATAATATTTTTGTGTCTGTGGATTTTAGAGATCAAAATCTGTTCTAAAATTTTATTTAATTCAAATAGTAATAGCCACTTGAAGTGAGTTCATGCTTTTTTTTTAATTTTGGGTGATTGATTTCCCCAAATCATCAATAAAGTCTTTTATTTGTCTTACTAGTTTAAAATGTTGCCTTAAATGTATGCTGAAATGACATACATATATCTTCTTTTTTCTTAATTATTATATTTTTAACTTTTAGGTTCAGGGGTACATGTGCAGGTTTATTATATAGGTAAACTGTGTATCACAGGGGTTTGGAATACATATAATTTTGTCACCCAGGTGATAAGTATAGTACCCAATAGGTATTATTTCTGATCCTGTCCTTCCTTTCACCCTTCATCCTCAAGTATATCCCAGTGTTTGTTGTTCCCTTCCTAGTATTCATATATTCTCATTGTTTAGTTTTCACTTATGACTGAGAATATGCAATATCTGGTTTTCTGATCCTGTGTCAATTTACTTTTGATAATGGCCTCCATCTCTATCCAAGTTGCTGCAAGGACATAATCTTGTTCTTTTTAATGGCTGTATAGTATTCCATGGTGTATTAGCCTTTTGATGTGCCGCTTGATTTGGTTGGCTATTATTTTCTTCAGAATGTTTGCATCTATGTTCATCAAAGACATTGGCCTGAAGTGGTTTGTGTGTGTGTGTTTTGCTGTTGTTGCTATTTTTGGTGTTTCTCTGTCTGGTTTTGGTATCAGGATGATCCTGGACTCACAGAATGAGTTGGGAAGAGGCTCCTACTCCTCATTATTTTGGAATAGCTTCAGTAGGGATAGTAACAGCTCTTCTTTGTACATCTGGTATAATTCAGCTATGAATCTATCTGGTCCTGGACTTTTTTTGGTTAGTAGGTTAATTACTACTGATTAAATTTCAGAATTTGGTATTGGTCTATTCAGAGTTTCAATTTCTTTTTGTTTCAGTCTTGGGATGGTGTACGTGTCCAGGAATTCATCTCTTTCTTCAGGATTTTTTAGTTTGTATGCATAGAGGTGTTTATAGTAGGCTCTTATGGTTTGCTTTTTATTTCTGTGTGGTCACTGATAACATCCCCTTTGTTATTTCTAATTCTGCTTATTTGGAGCTTCTCTTTTTTTTTTCATAAGTCTAGCTAGTGCTGTATCTATCTTATGAATTTTTTCAAAGAACCATCTCCTGAATTTGTTGACCTTTCAAACTGTTTTCCATGTCTCAACTTATTTCAGTTTGGATCTGATTTTAGTTATTTATTGTATTCTGCTAGCTTTGGGGTTGATTTGCTCTTGCTTCTCTAGTTCTAGTGCTGATGTTAGATTTTTAATTGAAGGTCTTTCTAACTTTATGAAGTGGATGTTTAGTGCTATAAATTTCCCTCTTAACGTTGCCTTAGCTGTGTCCCAAAGATTCTGGTATGTTGTATCCTTGCTCTTATTAATTTCAAAGAACTTCTTATTTATTTCTGCCTTAATTTTATTGTTTACCAAAAGTCATTCAGGTGGAGTTTAATTTCCATATAATTGTGTAGTTTTAAGTAATTTTCTTAGAATTGATTTCAATTTTTATTGTGTTGTGGCCTGAGAGGGTGGTTGGTATGATTTTGGTCCTTTTGAATTTGCTGAGTATTGGTTTATGTTTGAATATTTGGTTGATTTTGGAGTATGTGCCATGTAATGATAAAAAGAATGTATATTCTGTTGCTTTTGAGTGGAGAGTTTTGTCTGTTAGGTCCATTTGGTCATGTGTTGAGTTCAGATTTTTATTATCTTTGTTAATTTTCTGCCTCAATGATCTGTGTAATACTGTTGGTGGAGAGCTAAAGTCTCTCACTATTATTGTGTGGAAATCTCAGTCTCCTTGCATGTCTCTAAGAACTTGCTTTATTAAAATAGGTGCTCCTGTATTGGGTGCATATATATGTGGAATAGTTAGGTCTTCTTGTTGAATTGAAGCTTTTACCATTATATAATGTCTTTCTTTGCCTTTTTCTGATCTTTGTTGGTTTAAGGTCCATTTTGTTTGCAATTAGGACTGTAACCCCTGCTTTTCTTTCTGTTTTCCATTTGCTTGGTTGATTTTTCCCCATCTCTTTATTTCGAGTGTATGAATATTACTGCATGTGAGATGGGTCTCTTTAAGACAACATACCATTCGATGTTGTTTCTTTACCAGGATTATTACTCTGTCCCTTTTAATTGGGGCATTTAACCTCTTTACATTCAAGGTTAGTATCGATATCTGTGAATTTGTTCCTGTCATCATGTTCTTGACTGGTTATTATACAGACTTGTTTGTGTGTTCCTTTATATTGTTACTGGTCTGTGTACTTAAGTGTGTGCTTTTGTAGTGGCTGATAATATCCTTTCTTTTCCGTATTTACTGCTTCTTTTGGGACCTCTGGTAAGGTAGGTCTGGTGGTAATACATTTTCTCAGCATTTGCTCTCTGAATAGAAACTTATTTCTCCTTCAGTTATGAAGCTTAGTTTGGTTGGATATAAATTCTTCCTTGGAATTTATTTTCTTTCACATTGAATATAGGCCCCCAATGTCTTCTGGCTTTTAGAGTTTCTACTGAAATGTCTACTGTTGGCCTGATGTGGTTCCCTTTGTAAGTTACTGGGTTCATGTCTTTAGCTGCCTTTAATATTTTTTTCTTTCATTTTGACCTTGGAAAATCTGATAATTATGCTTCTTGGGGAGGTCTTCTTGTATAATATTTCACATGGGTTCTCTGCATTTCCTGGATTTGAGTGTTGGCCTCGGTAGCAAAGTTGCAAATGTTTCCATGGATGATATGCTAAAAGATGTTTTCCATGTTGCTTGCTTTTTTCCATCTCTTTCAGGGATGCCAATGAGTTATAGGTTTGGTCTCTTCACATAATCCTAAATTTCTCCAATTTTTTTATTCTTTTAAAGTTTTGATTTATTTTTGTCTGACTGAGATAGATATTTCAGAAAGCCAATCTTTGAGCTCTGAGGTTTTGTTCTCACCTTGGTCTTATCTGCTCTTAATATTTGCAAGTGTATTTTGGAATTCCTGTAGTGTGTTTTTCAGCTCTATCAGATCAGTTTGGTTCTTTTTTATAATGGCTGTTTCATCGTATCAGCTCCTGTATCATTTTATTATGATTCTTAGCTTCCTTGGATTGGGTTTCAATAGTCTACTGAATCTCAATGATCTTGATTTCTATCTATATTGTGAATTCTATTTCAGTCATTTCAGCCATTTTAGCCCAGATAATAAACCTCACTAGGGAACTAGTGGAGTTCTTTGGATGCAATGAGGCACTCTGGCTTTTTGAGTTTCCAGAATTCTTACACTGTTTTTTTCTCATTTGTGTGGCCTAGTGTTCCTTCCATCTTTGAAGTAGTTGTTTTTCAAATTGATTTTTTTTTCTGCTTTGAAGGAGGTTTGATTATGGTGTAAGGTGAGTTCAGTTGACTGGCTTTGATTTCTAGTCTTCCTGTGTCTTGGAAGAGCCCTTTCTGAACCTTATCCATGCCTATGTTTCTTTTGTTGGGTGATCTGGTCCACAAGGCTCCTTCAGGCAGGGGACGCAGTTGGCAGACAAGCTGTAACCTTGCCAGCTCAAACCTAATCTACTGTCCATGTTCTTCCTGGGGAAACACTAGATTGCACCTGCCTGCAGAGTTCAGGCAGAAGCTGGACCACAGGGTTGGAATCTTTAGCAGGTGTGGCCTGTCTGAGTATGGGAGGTAAGGGTCAATGGGGTCACTTACCCTGCTATTCAGGTGTTTCCAGGGCAACTGGAGGCTTCACCACTCAGCCAATTCAGGCAGAAATAGGACCCCTGGGACAGAAGCTCTAGCAGAAATGGCTCCCTAGCTATCAGCATTGGGGGTAAATGGGGTCATGCACTCTGCTGTTTGGGTGTTTCCTGGGACAAGAGGAAGCTGTACCCTCTACCTGAGTTCACACAGAAGCAGGGCCACTGGGCCAGTAGCTTTAGACATTGCCCACTTGGCTATCATTGTGTGGGGGGGAATAGTCATGTGCTCTGCCATCTGGATGTTTCCCTGGGCAAAAGGATGCTGTGCCCTCCAGTTGAGTTCCCACGTAAGCAATAATTCTGGGCCAGAAGCTTTAGCAAGTGTTGCTTGCCTGACTATTAGTGGCCGGGTTGGGTGGAGTTGTCTGCTCTGTCATCCCAGTGTTTCTCAGGACAATAGAAAGCTGTGCCCTCCAGATGAGTTCTCACAGAGGCAGGAACAATGGGCCAGAAGCTCTGCCAGGCATTGCCTTCCTGACTATCAGTGGCGAGGTGAGGGGGGTTGCATGGGGAGGCAGGGGATTCTTTCATTCCTAGTCTTTTACAGGTACCTGCAGAGAGTGTAAATCCCCCTGGGGACTCTCACTTATTAACTCCTGTTGGAAGATTCTCCTGGCTCTGAGTGGAACCCAGACAGGCTGATGCCCAGCTTCTCTCCTCTCTCTCTCTGTTCCTCTGCTGCCTTGATAGATTCTGGTGTGATCAGCCTGCAGGCTTAGTGTCCACTAGCCCTTATGTTTCCTCTCCCAGTTTTCTGGGATTTTTATGGTCCATTATTTTCTTTTTTAAAATTATTATACTTTAAGTTCTGGGGTACATGTGCACAATGTGCAGATTTGTTACAGTGCAGGTATACATGTGCCATGTTGGTTTGTTACACCCATCAACTTGTCATTCACATTAGGTATTCCTTCTAATGCTATCCCTCCCCTAATTCCCCACCCCCCAACAGGCCCTGGTCTGTGATGTTCCCCTCCCCGTGTCCATGGGTTCTCATTGTTCAACTCCCACTTATGAGTGAGAACATGCAGTATTTGGCTTTCTCTTCTTGCGTTACTTTGATGGTTACTTTTTTGATGGTTTCCAGTTTCGTCCATGTCCCTGCAAAGGACAGAAACTCATCCCATTTTATGGCTGCTTAGTATTCCATGGTGTATATGTGCCACGTCGGTCTATTATTTTCTGTCGACTTATTTCTTTATCAATACTGTACTATTTTAATTGGTGTTGTTAATAAGTAATGTCCTCTGTTGTTCTAACTCAAATATTTCTTGGATTTCCTTCATTATTTTATATTTCATATTAATTTTAAAAGCATATTTTAGGGTTTAAAAAATTTTGTTGAGTGTGATTGGGATTGGATTTATTGATTAAGTCATGGAGAATTAACACATTGTGTTACTGATAAACATGGTATATGCCCCATTTAGTCATTATATTTTAAATCTTCAGCATTTAAAAATTGATTATCCATATTATTTTATATTTCAGTTGAGTTTATTTCAAGATATTTTGTATTTTTGTTTTTATTGTGAAGAAAATATCTTTCTCCATTATCAGTATATCTTCTAATTGTTATTGCTAGAATACAGAGAAGCTAATGATTTTAACTTGTTTATTTTTTATCTGGTTTTCTGACTGCTATCTTATGAGCTCTTTAAATTTTAGTTTAATATCTTGGTTTTTGAAATGGCTAATAATGTTGTCTGTAAACAGATGACAGTTTTCTTCCTTCTTTATAATGTCTTTGCTTGAATTTTTATATTGTATATGACCCACAATTCATTATTGAATAATTGTGTTTCTAGAAGGCATCTTTCTCTTCTTAGACCAGATTCTTCCAATACAATAAAAAATAAATTTAATTTGTAATTAGAGGGGAAAAACTCACCAAATAAATGTCTTTTTTTTCTCAGAAATAAGTATGTTTAGGGAAGAAGTTAAAAATTGTGGCAGAAAAGGCACTAGAATAGACAATATTGAAAAACGATTATTTCCAGATCCGAAATAACAGATGAAAGACAAGAGTCCACAGCTTCATGAATTAATTTTTTTGTTTGGTAAAAAAATCTACAGACAAATTTGGATGGAAATATGTGAGAAATCAAAGAAATAAAATTATGTTTATCCAGTATTCCAGGTTCTATCATATCTGCAACTTTCCTGTTCCATAGACATTCATAGATTCGTACTAAGGCTTTACTAGTTAGGATTAAGGAAATTGCTTAGTACTTCCATAAATCTAAATTTTTGACAAGAAGGGAGTGGTTAAATGAATCATGATTCACCTGTACAATAGAGCCCCTTCTGGCCATTAAAATAATATTTTTAGAAAGATCATAATCTTTTATAATACAAAAAAGTTTTAAAAATAGTATAATTTTATTTGTGTCATATATTTTTTCACAATTTTATCTTAAAGTTAAAAGGACATATACATAAGAGGATTATTTTACACACATACACACAAACACACTTATATGTATGTAATTAATAAGGTTTAAATATTCATATATATCTACAAAATCAAAAAAACTTAAAACACAGTGTTAACATTGGCAATGCAATGTAGTAAGGTTTTCTATAATTTTTATTATCTTTATTGAACTCTTCTGTATTTTCCAAACTTGGTGAATGAACATGCATTACTCATATAATAATAAACATTCAACCAAGCATAATATTTACCCAAAACTCGCCCTTTAACTGAGTTAGGTCATATATCCCAGCATTTGCTACCTGCTCCTCTGTTTCCTGCTAATATCTGCATTTTAGTACTTGATTATTTGTTTCTGTATATCAACTGTCTCTGGAACTTGCCCTCCACATCTCATGTTGTCTCCCATTCATATTAATCATGCAACTTTACTTCTTTACTACTAAACTGAATCTGTTTATTTCATGCTTGTGTTCAGTTTCTGGGAGGTTTTATCTCATATCTCTGGTTATCACATTATTGACAACTACATCTTCCCCTACATCACCCCACAAACATGTTACATAAAGTAAAATATTAAAAGTCTTGAAAGACATGCACATCGATATTCAGTAATTTATGAAACAGGTATTTTTCAGTGCTTGCTTTGTGTCACACACACACACACTGGGAACTAAAGGTAAAACTGTAAGAAGGAGTGGACTCTGCTTTCATGAAATTACTCATACAGGCATTCAGAAATACATTAATTAAATTACTACACACACATGCAAATATAATTCAGAGGTATGATCCAACCACAAGGAATTGCATGATTCTATAAAGGCATATAACAGAAAACTGACACTGGCTTTTAATGTCAGTATTACCTGGAGGAAGTAGCAATATTTGTGGTGGTTAATTTTATGTGTAAATTTGGTTGGGCCATGGGGTGTCCAGATATTTGCTTAAACATTATTCTGGGTGTGCCCGTGAGGGTGTTCATGGATAATATTAACATTTGAATTTGTAGATTGACATAGCATATTGTTCTCCCCAATGTGAGTGGCCCTCATGCAATTATTTGCAGGCCTCAATAGAACAAAAGGCTGAGTAAAAAAGAAAAGTTTACTCTTTTTGCCTGACTGCCTTCAGGCTGGGACATTGGTCTTCTCCTGCCTTCAGACCTGGACTCAGACTGAAACTTACACCATTTGCTCTTCTGGTTCTCAGGCCTTCAGAGAATACTTGGAACTATGCCACAGCTCTCCTGTTTCTCCAACTTGTTAAATGCAGATCTTGGTACTTCTGTACCTCCATAAGTGTGTGAAACAATTTATTACAATAAATGACTTTATACATATATGCATACAAACATTCACGCACACACGTGCAGATGCATACACAGACACACACACACACACACATACACACAAATTTGTTCTGTTTCTTGGAAGAACTCGGACTATTACAGATTTTGGTACCAAGAGTGGTTTTATGGGAAGATAATTTTAAAAGTGAGTTTTTAAAATTGGTTCTGGAGTTTCTAGAAATTTCCCTCTAGTCTAATTAGATTTTAAAAGACCATGGCTGTATTTCCAGTAGTAAAGAGAGTGCTGATAGTGCATGGCATAGTGTGGAAATAGAGATGTTCAAAATATCTTCACTGGATACTCCTAATCAACCACTTATCAGAAGCAAGGAGCTGGGTGACTGTTCATACTGCCCTTTGAAATATTTTTGGAATGCTAACAAATATAATGAGGTTGCATGGTTGCTTTTAATGTTTCTGGAGTAACTGGGGAAAGAAAAAAATGAGCTCAGTATTTGAATTCGCAGCTAAAGCACCACATAAATGACCTTCTATGCGTACCATGAAGGAAACTCTTATTTTGTAACCACAATGTTGAAATTGCTGAAAATACTAATCTCATCCTGTATCTGGCTGAATTACAAGTTGAATCCCCAGTATTACACGGTGTCTATTGCTAAAAAGAGGGCATTGATTGGAAAATAATGTGACCAATGGAAATGAGGATGCATGGAAACACTCTGACAAAACTGGGAACATTAAACCCCTGAATTTTGATGTATCTTCTTTGTCAGTAGAAGTCCCCACTCCCAGTGGATATATCCGCCAAAATTAGAGAAGAAAAAGATTACAAAACCCTAGAAGAAGCAAACTCTGCAGCCTTAGTAGTAGCAGCCTCTGCACACTTGTCTGAGGAGATTAACCCTTAGATTACCTGAGGAAACTGTAATGGCCTTCCCAGGCTGTGGCCATACAATATAATGCTGATTTTCCTCTAAATGGACTCGCATGACACCTTTTTTCTTCTAAAGCAAAGGAAACCAATATGAGAATTCCAACAGAATCTCATATTTGAGAATTCAAATAAATTTTAATAGGAAATTTAACTAAACTCAAATCTCAGCAGGTGCATAAAGGTGAGTGTGACTCAAGAGGAGTTTCACTATATTCTAAATGAATTACCTGAGTTATATATAATATATATATGTATTATGTAATATATATATTATATATATTATGTAATATGTATATTATATATTACGTAATATATATAATATATATTATATATATTATGTAATATATATTATATATAATACATATAATATATATTATATATATTACATAATATATATATTATATATGTAATATATATTATATATATCATATATTATGTAATATATATTATATATCATATATTATGTAATATATATTATATATATTATATATTATGTAATATATATTATATATAATATATTATGTAATATATATTATATAATATATATTATATATTACGTAATATATAATATATATTATATATTACATAATATATAATATATAATATATATTATATATTATGTAATATATATTATACATATTATATATTATGTAATATATATTATACATATTATATATTATGTAATATATATTATATATAATGTAATATATATTATACATATTATATATAATGTAATATATATTATATATATCATATATTATGTAATATATATTATATATCATATATTATGTAATATATATTATATATTATATATTACGTAATATATATGATATATATTATGTAATATGTGCACATGTACCATAGAGCCTAAAGTATAATAATAATAATAATAGTAATAATAATAAAAAATAAAAAATAAAATAAAATAAATAAAAAAATAAAAAAAAATAAAAAGAAAAAGAAACCAAAAAAAAAATATATAATATATGTATATATTACGTAATATATATATTGTATATATTACGTAATATATATATTATATATATTACATTATATATATTATATATATTATATATTATATATATTACATTATATATATTATATATATTATATATATTATATATTATATATATTATATATTATATATATTATATATATTATATATTATATATATTCTGTAATATATATTATATATGTTATATATAATATATATTATGTAATATATATTATATATGTTATATATATCATATATATTACATAATATATATTATATATGTTATATATATCATATATATTATGTAATATATATGATATATGTTATGTAATATATATTATATATGTTATATATTACATATATTATATATATATTATATATATTATAGAGAGAGAGAGACAGAAATTTGGGAAATATATATGAGAATGCATGTTGTGGGTTTGGCATAATGGTAAAAGGAACATACAGTTAGATCAGGCCAAATTTATTAATACAAGCTCACTAAACATGAGAGAATTAGAAAAGCTGATTCCTTGGTTTAATGTACATAAAGGTGTTCAAAGGCTAAAGGATATTAGTATGTTGGAGTGGATTTTTCATTTAATACTGTCCCACCCTTAGAGGGTCCAGAAGACATACTTTTCAGAAATACTGGGTAAAATATATTTATAAGGGAATCATCACCGCTTTAGATGAGCTCTGTAATCACTCATCACTACAGGCCAGACCTTACACTGGGAAATGCTGTCACTTAATTGGAAATCTTAAATGTAACAGAAGTAATTGGATAATAGGGTCTCAAGGGACAAGTGGTGACACTCACATTATATAAACAGAGAGTCATTGCCTCTCAATCAATTTCTACATCTAAGTTAGTTTACAGACTTAGAATCTCCCTAGTGAAGTGGAGGAGGCTGAGTTCACTTGAGGAAGAACCATGGGATATGGTCAAAAATTATATTGTTAATCTTTCTTCCTGCCTTACCCAAAAAGGCCTGTGGCCTATTGCCAGGCCTTTATATTTAAAATAAATAAATAAATAAACACACCTTCTGGGGACTACTGGGTACTATATTTGAACTGGCATTTATTTCAGGAGATTTAAAAGATCACTGCAGTCCAGTGGTTGGAGTAGGAACTTATGGATGTCAGGATTTAAATGGATTTTTAGCTCAGGTCCACTTCTAAGAGGGACCAGTGTATCTTTTAACCCAGCTTGTGATTATTTTTCCAGTCCCAGAATGCAAAACTGAAATAAATGTACTCAGCAACTGGTGGAATTCTCGTATTGGTTTCCGGACCTGTGGAGTGAGGGCTATTAAGATAGGAAGGATGAAGTGGAAGCAATTAGAGCTGCCTCTACCTGGAAAACTAGTAAATCAAAAGCGATACTGCATTCATGAAGATATTACAGAGATTAGTGTCACTCTCAAAAACTTGAAAGATGCAGGAAATATTCCTACTCAAATATCCTATTTGTCCTGTGCAGAAGACAGACAAATCTTGAATATTGACAGTGAATTATTGTAAGCTTAACAAGATGTTGATTCTAATTGCAACTGCTATACCAAATGCAATTTCATGCTTGAAAAAATTAACACATTCTGGTCACATGGTGTGTAGCTAATTATCTGGAAAATGCCTTTTTATCTTAACCTATCATCAGGTGCATCAGAAGCAGTTTGATTTCGGCTAGCAAGATCAGCAATACACATTCACTGTCCTACCTCTAATGTATATCAACTCTTTAGTCCTATTTCTTAATTTAGTTTTCAAGGACCTTGACGACCTTCCTCTTCCACAGGATAACACACTGATTCATTACATTGATGACATTATGCTGATTGGAGTGAGTAAGAAATAGCAACTACATTCAACATAGTTTGGATCCTTGCATGTCAGGGTGCTGGAAATAAATCAGGAAAAGATTCGGGGCCTTCTACCTCAGTGAAATTTGTATGGATCCAGTGATTTAGGGTATGTCAAAATATTCTGTCTAAGCTGAAGGATAAAATGCTACATCTGGCCTCTCCTATAACCTAATAAAATGCTCAATGTCTAGTGGACCTATTTGAATTTAAAAGGCAACATATTCCTCATTTGGATGTGTTCCTCTGGTCTATTTACTGAGTGATTTAAATAGCTGCTAGTTTTGAGTCGGGGCTCAGAATAAGAAAGCCTCTTCAAAAGGTCCAGACTAGTGTGTAAGATGCTCTACCACTTGGACCATATGATTCAGCAGATCCAATGATGCTTGAAGTGTCAGTGGCACATGCATAAGTTGTTTTGAGCCTTAGGTGGGTATCTATATGTATGAATTATAGTTTAAGCCTTTAGGATTTTGGAGCAATGCTATACCTTCTTCCATAGATAACTACTCTCCTTTTGAGTAAAAGCTCTTGGCTTGCTACTGAGTCTGGTAGAGATTAGAACTTAACCATGGGTCACTAAGTTACCATGTGGCCTGAGCTGCCCATCATAAACCTGATACTATCTCACCCAGAAAACCACGCATTTTGGTATTCAGAGCAGCACTCCTTAATCAAATGGAAGTAGTATATACACGAATGGGTCTGAGCAGGTCCTGAACACATAAATAAGTTACATGAAAATGTGGCCCAAATGTTCATGGTTCCCACTCCTGCTACACTGCTTTCTCTCTCCTAACCTGCACCTATGGCCTCATAAGAAGTTTCCTGCAACTAGTTGACAGATGAAAAAAAAATTGAGCCTTATTTGCAGTTAATTCTGTACGATTTATAAGTACCACCCAACAGTGCCTTTCTTGCACATCCCTAAGAAATGATAGTAAATGGAAATTATTTTAGTAGACAAAACTTTGAGCAGTGCACCTGGTTGTTTACTTTTCTTGGAAGGAGAAATGGCCAGATGTAAAACTATACCAACTAATGGACTGTGGCCAATAGTTGTCTGGATGGCCAGGGACTTGGAAGGAATATTGTCTCTGTCTGTTTTGTGTTGCTTCAACAGAATACTTGAGACTGGGTAGTTTATATTTTAAAAGAGGATTATTTTGGCTTATAATTACGGAGGCTGGAAAGTGCAAGAATAGGCAGCCACATCTGGTTGGCTTCTTTTGAGGGCCTTGTGCTGTGTCATAAGATGTCAAAGAAGTAGAAGAGGAAGCAAGAGTTCAAAAAGGACAAAACATGAGAGGTGACTTTTTTGGTAACAATCTGCTCCTACAAGAACTAACCCAATCTTGCAAGAAGAAATTAATTTATCTCACAGACTTAATAACCTCTTAAAGGCCCCACCTCCTAACATGATTATATTGGCAATTAAATTTCAACATGAGTTCTATCAAGGACAAACCACATCCAAACCACAGCCAACATGATTGAACAAATGGTGACAAAGAAATTAGGAGAAGAGATATGTGGGTATATTCTCCTGAATGGGCAAAAAAAACATGAAAATATTTGTGCCCCCTGTGAATGCTCAACAAAGAATTACCTCATCAGTGGAGGATTTTAATCATTACACTTGGATACTAGTCAGCCTCTTTTCTCAGCCACAGCTGTGCCTGCTCATAAACAAAGTGGCCATGATAGCAGAGATGAAGGTTATACATTGGTTCAGCAATAGAAACTTTCGTTCACCAAGGCCAAACTGGCTATGGCCATGGCTGAATGATCAATCAGCCAGTAGCAGAAACCAACACTGAATTCTTAATATGTCACCATTTTTTAAAGTGATTAGGCAGCTACCTGATAACAAGTTAATTACAGCTATTTGTATTATAGAAAGAGTAGTGTTTTGTTTTACTGTAATAGAAACTTACTTTTGAATATAAATTTGCCTTCCCTGCATGAAATAATTCTGCCAAAACTGCCATTAGTGAACTTTCAAAATGCCTTATCCATCATCATGGTATTCCACACAGTATGCTGCTGATGAATAAACTGATTTTATGGCAAAAGAAGTGCTACATTTGGTCTATAAAATTCACTGGTCTTACCATGTTCCCACCATCATTAAGCAGCTAACGTTTAATAGAATAGTGAAATGGCCTTTTAACAACTCAGCTACAGCACTTTCTAGGTGGCTGTACCTGGCAGGGTATAAACATAGTTCTCCAGGACACTGCATATGTTCTGAATCAGCATTGGATGTTTCTTCTATACCCAGGATTTATGGGTCCAGGAATTAAGAGATAGAAACGGGAGTTGAAACCACTTACTATACTTTAGTGCCCAATAGCAAAATATTTTCTTCCTGTTTCTATGACTTTATGCCCTACTGGCCTAGTGGCCTTAGTTCCAGAGAGAAGAATGCTTCCACTGGGAGAGCCAACAATATTTCTATTGAATTGGATGTTAAGCCTTCTACCTGGCCACTTTTAACTCCTCATGCCTCTGAGTCAACAGGCAAAGAAGGGAGTTACAGTGTTGGCTGAAGTGATTGCTCCTGACCACCAAAGAGAAATTGGACTGTTGCTCCATAATGGAGGTAAGGAAGAGTATGTCTATGGTACAGAAGATCTCTGAGGATATCTTAGTTTTACCGGACCCTGTCATCAATGTTAATGGAAAACTGCAATTACATAATTCTTGCAGGACTACTAGTGGCCCAGAGCTTTCAGGAGGTGTTGAGTCACTCTACCAGATAAATATCTACAGTGAGTTGATGTGTTTCCTGAAGTTAAAGGAAATAGACAATGGACAGTGGAGGAGAGTAGTTATCAATTTCAACTATGACTGTATAATCAGTCCAAGAAATGAGGACTCTAATTTTCATGAGTATTTCTTATTTTGTCATAAATGTACACATACACACACATATATGTAGGCATATATAGTTGTTTTCTTATCTTTCTTATTCCTTTGTTATGTGACATAAGAGGTATGCACTTGTTATCACAGTATTTAAGTAAGGTACTGTCAATTTTACTTTATTTTATTTAGTGTACAAGACATCAAGAAGTAAAGCAAACAAGACATAATCTACCATTTTTATTCTGAGGAAAACACGTTTTAATAGGTGTTTTCAGTTGTACACTGGATAACTGTATTATGTTAAGTGGGATTCTGACCTTGTTATCATCTTTACTTAGAGATTTAGTATTATTTAAGGAGATGTGCATGGGTGCTAAATTGAAGAGATTTGAAATTGTTACTTTTATGTGTCAATTTGAGTGGAGGAGGGTTGCTCAGGTATTTGGTTAAACATTATTCTGAGTGTGTCTTCGAGTGTGTTTTTGGATGAGAGTAACATTTGAATCAGTAAACCGAGTAAACAGATTGCCTTTCCTAAGTTATGTGTCCTTCATCCAATCTATTGAAGTCCTCAATAGAACAAAAGGCTGTGTAAATAATAATTTTCTTTATCTCTTTGACTGTTTTTGAGCTGAGACATTAGTCTTCTTCTGCCTTTGGCCTCAGACTCAGACTAGAGCTTACAACATTGGCTCTCCTGGTTCTCAGGTGTTTGTATTTGAACTGAAACTGTACTATTGGCTATTCTGGATCTCCAGCTTGCCAACTGAAGATATTGTGACTTCTCACTTTCCATAACCATGTGAGCTAGTTTCTTATAATCCTATCCATTTTTTCCTTTTTGCTCTGTTTATCTGAAGACCCCATACTAATACAATATTTGAATCCAAATCTTAATTGTATATGAGAGTTAACTGGGAGAAGGGATTTGTGAAGAGCATTGAAGTCAGTAATATCAGAATAATTCAAGAATCTGTGATGAAAAGAATTAAACTTTGATAAACTATGTGTCAAAAAACATAGCATGTCATTAGGGGAGTGTGTTGAAAGAAGTGGCCTAAAGTGCTGTTGGAGAAATTGGAGAAGGCTAAACATTGGAGGATCTTACAGGTAAATTCAAGTGTTATTTTCTGCTGTTCAGGGTGTATCAAAGAGAATGTTGCCACAATGCTAATAACATTGGAAAAAACCTCAAAATTATGAAACTAATAACTTTTATGATCCCTTTAGATAGATGGGGTCTTATGGAAACAAGGTTAAATGAAACTTGAAAGTACAGCAGGCCCCTCTGAGAAGAGACAGGACACACAGACTGTTTCATCTTTAACCAGGCATGAAAAGATGTAGTACCATAACAGTAGATTATAAGAAATCGACTAAAATGATACTAATTCTTAAAGGATGAGTTATGTCAAACATTCCTTTAGAATAACTGCCACCACCAGACACAATGGGAGTTTGCATTCACTGACAAGCTCTCTTTTATAGGCACTCATCAAGTTCTCAAGAGAAAGATTGGGGCAGGACAGGAAACTATAAAATAAGTTACTATCAGTAGCACACCAGTAGAAAACTCTGCACACACTTACTAGGACAGTTTTCTCATAAAAAGAGAAAACATTAAGCTGATGTGGGAGAGACAAGAAACTCCCTTGGTTTCAATGATCAGGCAAACTTCCACTGTTTGTATGGCTGGGTTAGATGTAAAACATATCTTCCTCTAAGGAAATTATTAAAAATTCTGTTTGCTTCACATCAATATCTATTTCTACTTGGAGAGGAGTAAAACCAAAAATTATTCTTCTCTGGGAAAGGTACAGAAAAATCCTAGTTGATTGAGGATTCTGTGCTAATACAAAGCGGATACCTGCTACCAGTGATAGAGTCAGGAAACTCTCCTGATCAAGACCCAAAACAAAAACAAGACATACTTTAATTGGCATGCAGGGAGAGGTAGAAGCAATAAGAAGAATAAAAGAGCCTTACCCCAAATCTTAGGCACAAAGAACCTGTCTAAAATTGAGACAAAAAAAGGAGAGACAAGAATCTCTTCTGGCTATATGACTAGGTTGAGAATGAGTAACAAAAGTGGTAGCCTACATCTAGAGCTGTGGGAGAGTAAAATAGAGAAAAACCGCTCTGTGGTTTAAGAATGCAACGGCTGCTGAAATTTCGGGATAGAAGAGAAACATTGAGAAAAATCTTCTGGTTTAAGGTTTCCACACTATGCACAAGGTAACAACAAACCACTACGTCAAGAATTTTAAGGCTGTGTTGCACTGAACATAAATGTAGCAAAAATAAAACAAATTGAATTTAACTCCTGACTAGATTGAGTCAACTCTTGACTCCACTGTTGGCCTCAGATAATCAAAGCCATACCAATTTCTGAGGATAGATACTATTTATATTGTGCTTTATTTTTTCTCTTATACAACATATTCAGCAATTTTTAGAGACAGTGCTTTCTTTTGTCACCTAGGCTGGAGTGCAGTGGTGTAATTTTGGTTCACTCTCGTGAGATCAAGTGATTCTCCTCCCCCAGACTCCCAAGTAGCCGGGACGATAGCCACATGTCACCATGCCTGGTTACCTGGTTAAGGTGGGTTTGTTTTGTTGTTTGTTTGTAGAGACAGTGTCTTTCTGTGTTGCTCAGGCTGGTCCTGAACTCCTGGCCTGAAGTGATCCTCCCACTTCAGCCTTTCAAATTGCTGGGATTACAGGCATGAGCCACCATGCCTGATTGGCAGTAGTCTATTAAGATAAGAGCATTTTGTCAAGTTATAAGCAACCAACACAATCATGCTCAAAGATGAACCAAGTGTTGGAAAAATAAGAGAAGAAATTTTAAACAACTGTAATTTATATATTAAATAATTAAATAACAAAGACAAACTGCATGCATAAATATATGGAACATTTGATTGAAGTTATGAATATAGATACATATATATCATGTAAAAGGGTTAGAAAAATGATACTAGAAAAAACTGGGCATATATGCAGATAAATCCAGTTAATTTGAAATTATGAAATACAAATTAATTACTTTGAAACACTAAAAGAAAAAAAAAAGTAAAATCTTTGAGTGGTTTCCTAAAAAGTTAAACATAGATTATTGTGTACCAACTGTCTTAGCTTGTATTGTTTTCTACAATAAAATAAGATAAACTGGGTAACTTATAAAAAACAGGAAGTTATATCTCACAGTTGTGTAGCCTTGGAAGTTCAAGACCAAAATGCCAGTAGATTTGCTATCTGATGAGGGCCTGCTTCCTGGATGATATATAGCCATCTTCTCACTATAATTTTATGTTGTGGAAGTCATGAGAGAGGTGATTGGGGTCTCTTTTATAAAGGCACTAATTTCATCCATGAGGGCCCTACCCTCATAACCTAATTGCCTCTCCAAAATCCCACCTCCTAACAGTATAATAGGTGTTACATTTCAATATATAAATTGGGGTAAAGGATATAAACATTCCATCCCTGGTCCCCCATTTTAGTCCATTGCAACAGCTTTTATAATATATCATTTACTGGGTAGCTTATAAACAACAGAAATTTATTTTTTGCTGTTCTGGAGGCTAAGAAGTCCAAGATCAAGGCACCAGCAGACTCACTGTCTGGTGAGGGCTCACTTTCTGGTTCCCATTCATGAGGGCTCCACCCCTGTGACCTAAACCACTTCCCGAAGGTCTCATATAATGATATCATCACCTTGGGGGTTAGAATTTCAACATATACATTTTGAGGGACAAAATATTCACACCATCACATTCCACACTTGCTTCCCCATAATTTATATTATTCTGTTATGCAAAATACATTCATTCCATCCTAGTAGCCCAAAAGAATTAACTCATTTCAGCATCGACTTTAAAGTATAAGTTTAAAGTCTCACATAAATGTTATTTAGACAAGATATGGGTGAGAATGAAAGTACATTTCTTTTTAAGACAATTTTTTTTTCTCCAACTGAGCACCTGTGACATCAGCGCCACTTGCTTTCCAAATCCAATGGTGCAATAGGAGAGAAATATTCATTTTCATTCCTAAAGGTAGGATAGGAAAGCATAAAATAGTGATGAGGTTCTAAATTAGTCCAAAACCCAATGGAGAAAATTTTATTAGACCTTAAGTTTCAAGCTTAATTCTCTGGCTTAATGCTTTGCCCTCCATGAAAAATGTTGTGGAGGTCCTGCCTTCCAGATACATTTTGATGAAGATCATACTTTTCAGATATGTTACGGCAGTTGTCCTCACCCATGACTTTGATGGGTGGAGGCAACCATGCCTTCCTGAAGAGAGGCCACCACAGCAAGTACTACACTAAATCTCACCAGTTTATGGTAAAGCAAATTCAAAAAATTGGAAGATGTGGCTGTTATATAAGATGTGCAAATATCAATGTAAAAACACACAAAAAAACATGAAAAAGCAATAAAATAAAATGCTTTCAAAAAGGGTAATTTCCCAACAAAAGATTCCAATAAAAAATAATTATAAAATCCTGGAAAAAGATTTCAAAATACTGCCACTAAAGAAGCTTAATGATTTACAAGAAAATACAGAAATACAATACAAAGAAATGAGAAAAAGAATTTAAAATATAAATACAAAGTTTGCCAAAAAGATAGATATCATAAAAAAGACCCAAAAAGAAGTTCTAGAAATATAGAATTCATTGAATTAATTTAAAAAATACATTCTAAAGCTTCAACAATTGATTAAATCAAGCAGAGAAAGAATTTCAGAATTTAAAGACAAGTCTCTTGAAACAAACCTGTTGCAGAAAAATAAATGTAAATAAATAAATAAAAATTGATAAAGCCAATGTGACATATGCGACACCAGCAATAGAGTATTCAAATTTTGAATGTACCAGAAGTGAAAGATGAAATATAAATGACAGAAAACCTACTTAACAAAATGGTAGTTAAAAACTTTTCAACTCTAGTAAAGCATTTGGACATTCATGTATAAAAAGCTGAGATCGCCAAATAGATACATTTCAAAAACATCTTTTCATTCCACAGGGGTTGAGCTTTCAAAAGTCAAACACAAAAATAGAATTCTAAAATCTCCAAGAAAAAAACAACTAGTCACTTATAAGGCGAACCTCTAGCCTACCAATAGTTGATTTCTCAGCAGAAATTACAGGCCAGGAGAGAATACGATGACATATTAAAAGTACTGAAAGAAAAAACAAGTCTTTCTCAGATAAGAACAATCTAAGGAAATTCATTAAAATTAGATTAACCTGCAAGAAACGCTTAAGGGAATCCAACACCTGGATATAAAAGAATGATACCTAACTTCCTGAAAATACATAAAAATATAAAACTCAATCTAGAGCAAATACATGAATAAGGGAGAGAAAGAACTCAAATGTTATCACTACAAAAAACAACCAAGCCACAATAATAAAAAATAAGAAAAAAAGAATAAACAATATACAAAGGAACCAGAAATCAATTTATAAAATAACAGGAATAAGCCCTCACATAGTAATAATAACATGGAATATAAACAGATTAAACTAACCACTTAAAAGATACAGACTGACTCAATGGGGTAAAAATAAAATTATATGCTGATTCAACTATGCTACCAATAAGAAACTCATATCACTTGTAAAGACACATTTAGATTATAAGTAATTGGTTGATATAAAAAATATTCCATGCAAACAAAACAAAAGCCAAATAAGAAGAGATCTACTTATGTCAGATTAAACAGACATTAATTTAAAAATAATGATAAGAGCAAAGATTTTTACTTAATGAAGAAAGAGGATGTAAAAAATTATAAACTAATTTGCACCTGACATTGGATCACCCAGATATATAAATCAAATAGTATTAGATTTAAAGAGAAAGATAGACTGCAATACATTAATACTTGGGAATGTTAACACCTCAATCTCAGTATTAGACAGATAACCTAAATAGAAAATTAACAACAACCACAACAAAACCCACATTGGATTTAAACTGCATGCTGCACCAAATGGACCTTAAATACATTTGTATGGCATTCTTTTCATCAATGGATAGAATGTTCTCCAAGATACACCACATGTTAGAACACAAAATATGTCTCAACAACTTTAAAAAATATATCAAGCAACTTCTCAGACAACAATGAAATAAAACTAGAAACCAATAACAAGAGAAACTTAAAAAACTGTACAAATACATGTATATTAAACAACATGCTCCTGAATGACCATTGGGTCAAAAAGAAATTAAAGTGGAAAGAAAAAAAAATTATTGAAACAAATGAAAATGATAACACAACATATGAAAACCTCTGGGATACAGCAAAAGTAATGCTAAGAGTAAAGTTTATAGCAGTAAACCCCTTTGTCCAAAAAAGTAGAAAGATTTCAAATTAACGCTTTGATAATACACCTCAGGGAAATAGAAAATTAATAACAAACCAATAAGTAAAATGGAAAAAGTGATTAAAATCAGAGCAAAGCTAAACAAAACAAAGACTAAAAAAAGCAATACAAAACAAAATAGAAAAACAAATAGCTAGACTAAGAAAGGACCCAATAAACAAACTTGAAAATGAAAAATGAGACATTACAACTGATAATACAGAATACAAAAGGATAATTAGAGATTATCATTAACCATTATACACTAATAAACTGTAAAATCTTAAGAGAAAATGAATGTATTTCTAGACAAATACAACCCATCAAGATTGATTCCAGAAGAACTAGAAAACTTGGACATACTATTAATAAGTAATGAGATTTAATCAGTAATTAAAATTTTTTCAACAAAGAAAAGTTCGAGATTGGATTGCTTCACTGTAGAATTCTATCAAAGATTCAAGAAAGGAACTAACACCAATATTGTCAATCTATTCCAAAACATTGTAGAGGAAAAAATTCTTCCTAAAACATTCTACAAGGCCAGCAATAACCATAATAAAACCAGACACACACACACAAACACACACACACGGCCCTATGTGTCAATGTCTCTGGTGAACATAGATGGAAAAATTCTTAACAGAATACTAGCAAGGTGAATACAACAACACATTAGAAATATAATACACGATGATTAAGTGTGATTTATCCAAGGGATGCATGAATGATGAAATGTTTGCAAATCATAAAATGTGATACACAGCCTGGCCAATATGATCAACCCTGTCTCTACTAAAAATACAAAAATTTGCCAGGCATGTTGGCACATGCCTGTAGTCCCAACTACATGGGAGGCTGAGGCAGGAGAATCTCATGTAGCTTTAATCCAGGAGGCGGAGGTTGCAGCAAGCTGAGATCATGCCACAGCAGTCCAGCCTGGGCGGCAGAGCAAGACTCCATCTCAAAAAAAAAAAAAAAAAAGTGATACATCGTATCAACTGAATGAATAACAAAAATCATATGGCCATCTCAACAAACACAGAGGGAGCATTTAATCGAATTTAACATCCCTTCATGATAAAGACTCCCAACAAACTAAGCTTAAAAGGAACATATCTCAACATAATAAAGGCCATATATAACAAACCCATGGCTTATACTGAATGCGGAAATGCTAAAAATATTTCCTTTAAGAACTGGAATGGGACAAGGATACTCACTTTCAATACTCCTTTTCAATAGAGTACTAGAAGTTCTATTCAGAGCAACCAGGCAAGAGAAAGAAATGAAAGTCATTAAAATTGAAAAAGATGAATTCAAATAGTTTTCTTTCACTGATGTTATGACCTTATATCAAGAAAAATCTAAGGACTTCATCACATCACTCCTAGATATAATTGATAGAGCAAGCAAAGTGTCAGGATATAAAATCTGCACGAAAAATTAGTAGAATTTCTGTGTACAAATACTGAATTATCTAAGAAAGAAATCAAGAAAGCAATTGGATTAATGATAGCTACACAAATAATAAAAAACCTAAAAATAAATTTAACAAAGAAGGTGAAATACCTCTAAAAAGAAAACTACAAAATACTGATGAAAGAAATATCAGAAGAAACAAACACATGAAAAGACATTCCACGCTCATGAATTAGAACAATTAATACCATTAAAATGGCCACACTTCCCAAAGCAATATACATGTTCAATGCAATTCCTATCAAAATACTGATGTCATTTTTCACAGAAATAAAAAAAATCTAAAATATGTATGAAACAACAACAAAAAATTCATACAGCCAAAGCAATTCTGAGCCAAAAGCACAAAGATGGACATATCATGCTACCTGTCTTCAAAATGCATTACGAGTCTAGGGTAACCAAAACATTATGGCACTGGCAAAAAACAAGACATATAGACCAGCGGAACAGAATGTAGAACCCAGAAATAAATTTATATATGTGCAGCTATCTGATTTTTTACAAGGCACCAAGAACATAAATTGGGAAAAGGGCACCCTCCTCAATAAATAATGGTGGGAAAATTAGATATCCATGTGCAAAAGAATAAAACTGGACCCCTATCTCTTACCATATACAAAAATCTACTCAATAAGGAGTAACCACTTAAATGTGACATTTGAAACTATAAAACTACCAAAAGCAAACACTTCAGGACATTGGTCTAGGCAAATATTTCATGGCTAAGAGCTCAAAGGTACAGGCAACATAAACAAAAATAGACTAATTCGTAGGAGTTTGGTCAGGGTGGTGGAAAAAGTTGTAAGAAAAAGTTATAGGGAAAGATGCAAACCTTCTTGGATGGCTGGGAGGTTTTGCAAAACTTCGGGAAAGAATTATGGCTGAAGGCAGCCAAATTCTCTTATCTGGAGCCTGAGAGTAAAGGGTAGATAACAAGGGAATGTAAATGAACTTATCTAGATAAATTTGTTTATTCCTGTCTCCAGAAACCAACCTTTGACCATTTGGGCACAGGACTGCTCTCTACTGGGGGTGGGGGGGGGTGGTTGACAATGTTTATTACCCACAAATTGTATTTTCTCCAAGCCTTTGTCATTAAATCTGTAGTAAATAAATGTGAGCAGGGCTGGCTTATCGGGACTGCACTCTCTTGGTGGCTGCTGCACTCTCTTGGTGGCTGCTGCACTCTCTCGGTGGCTGCGGCACTCTCATCGGTGGTGCTGAGGGGTGCAGTCCCCTAGCTGTGCTGTCAGGCAAAATATCTGTGTCAGTATACTTCTTTCATCTGTCACTTGGCCAGAGTTTGCAGGACAGGCTCAGCACTAATTGGATTATATTACAATAAAAAAACTTCTACATAGCATAGCAAAATGTTAACAGAGTGAAGAGACAACCTGTTGAATGAGAGAAAATAGCTGTAAACTATTCATCTGACAAGTGAATAATATCAAGAATGTACATGGAATTTAAAAACTCAACAGTAAATAATGATCAAATAACACAATTTAAGAAGTGGTAAATATGTAAATAGACATTTCTCAAAAGAAGACATACAAATGGCTAGCAGGTATATATGAAAAAAAAGCTCTACATTACTAATCATAAGAGAAATGCAAATCAAATCCAAAATGAGAATTCAACTTACCCCAGTTAGAATGGCTATTAATAAAAATGCCAAAAACCCTATGCTGATAAAAGTGAACTCTTATATATTGTTAGTGGAAATCTGAATTAGTACAGCCACTATGGAAACACCATTGAATTTTTTTAATAACTAAAAAATAGAACTACTGCATCATCCATGAGTCCAACTATTAGGTATTTATCCCAAGGAAAAGAAGTCAGTGTATCAAAGAGATCTATTCACTTACATATTTATTGCAGCACTATTCACAATAGCTAAAATATGGAATCAACCTAAGTGTCTATCAATAGACAAATTGAATAAGAATGTGTTAAGTATATATATATACAATGAAATAGTACTTTGTCTTAAAAAATAAAATCCTGTTGTTGTAGCAACATGGATGAAACTGGAGGTCTGTATGTTCAGTGAAGTAAACCAGGCATGGAGATACATACATCCCATGTTCTTGTTCATACGTGGGAGCTAAAAAAGATCATAACATGAAGATGGAAAGTAGAATCATACTGTGTGTGAGACAAGGGGTAAAGAGAGGTTGGTCTATGTGTTCAAACACATTTAGATAGAATAAGTTATAATGTTCAACAGCAGAGTAGGGAGACTATAGTCAATAATAATGTTTATATATTTTAAAATAGCTATAAGAGAGGAATTGAAGGATTTCCAAAATATAGAAATAATAAATAATTGAGGTGATGGATACTCCAAATTCCCTGAACTGATCATTGCACATTGTATTCATGTAACAAAACATCACATGTACACTATAAATGTGTATCTTTATTATGTGTTAATAAAATAACAATGACTAAAAACTTCCTTAATTTATTGAAAAACATTAAACTACACATCTAAAGGCTCTTCAAATTTCAATTAAGTTAAAGAGAAAGAGATCCACATTCAGATACAATATAGATAAAATGCCAAAAGGTAAATATGGGGAGAAAAATCTTGATAGGAGGAGAAAAAAAGATTCCTTACTTACAGGCAAATTTCACTAAGCTTAACAACTGACTTCTTATGAGAAACACTGAAGGCCAAAAGGCAGTGGGATTACATATTCAAAGGGCACAAATGTAATAAATAAAACTCTCAACTCATATTTCTACATTTGTCCAATCTAACATTCAGCAATAGATTTAAAATAGAAACAGTCCCAGACAGGCAATAAATGAGACAATTTATTATTAGCAATCTTACCTAGCAAGAAATACTAAAGGACATTTATAAAGCTAAAAGCAATGGAAAACAAAGAATAATAAATCCCCATGAAAATACAAAGAACACTGGTAAAGAAAAACACGGAAGCATTAAAAATATTGCAAATATATATTTTTCATAGTTCTTTTATAACTAGACTGTATTTTTAGAAAAGTTTTAGAATTACAGATAAATTGATGGGAAAATAAAAATAACTTACCTATACATACTCTGCCTTCACAAACACACAGCCTCTATTGAGACAGCCAGGCTGGAAGGGGTCCCCAGAGAAACTCCAACTAGCCTGTGCACTGGAAGGAGTGCACGCTGGGGTGGAGCCACAGAAGTGTGTGCCATATACAGCAGAATGAGCCTGACCCCTCTTTGCCCTTGGGTGGAAACTGTGATTCAATTTGCGAGGTGGGAAGTGCACCAGCAGGGACCCTGGCTTTGCAGAGTGTCCCTGTTTATTTTATTTTTGCCCATTATTGGGCCATTATTTTGCCCATTATTCCATTTGTCTCCTCCTTCAAATTATCTGCAAGCCTAATTTTTCATGGCCATGTGACAAGGACCTTGTTTTTAGCCAAACTAAGAAGAAAGTCCTATAATATCTTTGATGCCCAGGACGTGGGGCTTGAGAAGGGGTGAGTAAAATGCAGACTGAAAACCTCTCATTGTCGTTTCTAAGCCTTTTCACCCTTGGAATTCTTTTTTTTTTTGAGACAGAGTTTCACTCTTGTTGCCCAGGCTGGAGTGCAATGGCACCGTCTTGGCTCACTGCAACCTCCGTCTCCCAGGTTCAAGTGATTCTCCTGCCTCTGCCTCCCAAGTAACTGGGATTACAGATGCCTGACACCATGCTCGGCTAATTTTTGTATTTTTAGTATAGACAGGGTTTCACCATGTTGTCCAGGCTGGTCTCAAACTCCCGACCTCAGGTGATCCACCCATTCCAGCCTCCCAAAGTGCTGGGATTATTCATGAGCCACCACACCCGGCCTCACCCTTGGACTTCTGAGGGTAGTGGATACCATGCCCCTACTCCTGTCACCAGGGATTCAGAAGGTCAGCCTCGGTCTCCATGGCCTTTTCCTTCCGTTTTACGTGTGGCTTTCCTCATCTCCTCACTTCCACTCCCTTCCCATCTGGGGCTGGGGAGCACCACACATCCATAGCATCTTCCCCTCACCCAGCCAAGGGGTTCAACTTCATTGGACAGTAATTCAGCTTCTCTCCCTGGTAGAAGAACCAGTTGCATAAGAATAAGAGGTTCTTTCCCAGGCATTTTAAAACTACTTCTTTTCTTCCCTTTCTCCACTCAATAAGCAGTTAACTTTTAAGTGAGGTTTTTCCTTTTAGAAGATGTTTTGCTATACTAGGAACAATAAGGATCCCTGTTAACATTTTCTGTGAAGTTTTAATTGTGAAAAAGGATTTGGGAGGCTGGTGTTAAGCTGTAGCCAATCTGATGTGCTTTTCATATATGGTTTGTATCAAACTTCGCTGCATGCCTCCAACTTGTTTTACATCATGGGGTTGTGGTCTGTAACCCAGTGGCAAGGCTTTGTTTAGCAATCCTGTCTTAGGGGATGAGCCCTGTCTGATTTGTTATCTGCATGTTTTCCTAGCCCTGTCTCTTAAAGGGCCCCACCAGCAACTGGGTTTTCTTCTGCCTTTCTCTTAACTATATATGTGTTGTGTATGATGTCTGTAAAAAGAGCTCTAATTGGCCAGGCGCGGTGGCTCATGCCTGTAATCCCAGCACTTTGGGAAGCCAAGGCGGGTGGATCACGAGATCAGGAGATCGAGACCATCCTGGCTAACAGGGTGAAACTCCATCTCTACTAAAAATACGAAAAATTAGCCAGGCGCGGTGGTGGGCGCCTATAGTCCCAGCAGCTACTCGGGAGGCTGAGGCAGGAGAATGGCGTGAACCCGGGAGGCGGAGCTTGCAGTGAGCCAAGATCGTGCCACTGCACTCCAGCCTGGGTGACACAGTGAGACTCGGTCTCAAAAAAAAAAAAAAAAAAAAGAGTTCTATTTAATCTGGCCTAAAGGAAGACAAGCACTTGGATCAAATATGTTTTTTTCAAAGGAAAGATAAAAGCTGTGGTACCTTTGAGTTCACATGATTTTAATCTTTGAGAAATAAAAAACAGCCTTAAAGATTGTTGGTAAAAAGCAGATGTCCTCAAAATGTAAATAGGTGAACTAAATTATGCAGGTCACACGCAAAGTTTGCTAAGTGTTTTAAGGTTATGCCTTTTGGGTTTTGAGAACTATCTGACTTGTCAGCTTCACAACTGGTAAGGCCTGAGAACATAGGAAACTAACCACACACTTAATTATTCTGGGAGTCAAACCTTGGCTGCACCTAGCACACAATTAAAACAACTTACCAGGTTTTACATTAAAATCACAATTTTATGTAAAAATTGCTAGGAGTTATCATTAAGACTTGTAATTGAGACTACTGGAAGTAAAGTTTACATGCAAGGTGTTTAAGAACAATAAAATGTGTTCTTTAATAAGAGGTAATTAGAAGGCCTCAGCATTTTGGGAGGTCAAGGAGGGCAGATCACTTGAGATCAGGAGTTCAAGACAAGCCTGGCCAATATGGTGAAACCCTGTCCCTACTAAAAATACGAAAATTAGCTGGGCATGGTGGCTCGTGCCTGTAGTGCTAGCTACTTAGGAGGCTGGGGCAGGAGAATCGCTTGAACCCAGGAAGCAGAGGCTGCAGTGAGCCAAGATCGTGACGTTGCACTCCAGCCTGGGTGTCACAGCAAGACTCCATTTCAAAAAACAAAAGGGAGAAATTCACCCAACTCACAGGTATTTGAGGATATAAACCCATGGCTGGACTCAGCTTTAAAAGATCTTTTCTGAGATTCCTTTTGGAACAGTGTGTCATCAAAGTCCATTGAAAAGGCCTATGTAGAAATAATTATTCTTGCTGCACTTTATGAAAATAATCAGTTCAAGTATAAGACTTAAGTCCACTTTGCAAACAGCTCAGTCTTATGATGATTTTGTTTTAACAAAAATGAGGACTGGAGAAAGAGAAATTATGTTTCAAAACTTTTTACACATTTGCCACTAAATTCTAAACTCATTAGTTGTTTTTAAGTTTTTGCCTACATTTTTAGACTAACCCTTCTTGTTCTTGTGAACCAACCAGCAATCTCTAGCTGTAGTTCAGAAAGAGCAAGTGGGATAGGTAACATAAATATCTGGATCAATATTCTAGTTCTGAGCAATTGTCTCGCAAATCCTACGAGGTGGCAGGAATAAATAGAATGCCCATGATTTGGAGGTTTCCTTTGGGGAAAGTAAGACTACGGGAGCTAACCAAGGCCAAGCACCATGCACCCAAATCCTAGCAAGCATAGCTATAGCTACTAGTTATCTCGGCATGTCACAAGACATCCTTTTCTCTCTATTGTTGGAGGAGGACTCAGTTTCACAGTTTCACCTTAGCTTTGGCTTATGAGAAGAAGCCCATGCACGCCCCCTGAGACACATTTTTGTCCCAAACTCAATTCCAAGCTTTGGGGAGAAGGCCTAGGAAGGAAAACTGGATCTGAGTGATACAGGGACAGATGATAATGGTAGTTAAAAGGCACAGTGCAGGTGACCGTGGCTGATTCATTTTGATTAAGCTTCTCATTTCATGGATAGAGGCCATTTTAGTATCCATGGCATAAATGAGGTCTAGGGAATTCAAGGCTACTGCAGGGGTCTTTGGAGATAGGGGAGCAGGGGAGATAGGTCATACATGGGTAGAGGAGATAATTCCCATGCCCTAGGCCCCCCTGCTTCATGGGTGCAAGCCACTTTGTCACGCATGGTGGTGCTTGCCAAGGTCACAGGGACCAGGGACTGGGGTATACAAGGACAGAAGAGGGAAACAGGATGCTCTTCCTTCTCTTCCTCATATACCCTGGGTATTTACTAGGAAAATAAATACACCAGAGATGCCTGCTCCCCTTTTTATAGATGGGCAGCCATTCATCTTTGGTCTGTACCCCTTTCTAACGCATCCTGAACCCCTGGGACTGCTTTGAAAAAATGCCTTCTTTCTTTTTTCTCCTTGATTCTCTCTTCACAGATAAATAATAGTATCTCCGTACTATGGAACACTACCCTCAGATGCATCTTCCAAACTGGAAAGAGTTAATTTCCCAAACCTTAAACTAGTTGACTTAAGATTGGGCCCAGGGGAAGGGAACCCAGAAACTCAACATGCCGGCAAAAGGGTAAAGTTTTTTGCCAATCAAGCTTTTGGCCTTTCTCTCTCTGTGCAAACTGGTAAAAGGCCTCAGGATATTTGAGCTGTCCTTACTCCTTCCTTTGTTTCCTATTGATACATGTTTTCTAATAACCTGGTTTGTCCCTTTTTGCCTTCGGGCCATCAAACTTCAAACGGTCATGCAACTGGAGCCTCTGACAATGGTCCCTTCTGCTGAGAACCCTTAAATAGGCCTCTGAAAGAGAGCTAACTGCCCGTTTCCCCAAAACCACGCCCCCCTTCAGCAGGAAGGAGTAGTTAAGATTGGTCTTTGTCCTTATCTTTATCCTTATTTTATGTACTTCTCTATAGGCGGGGAATGAGACAGCAGGTGGAAAGTGGTCCCCAGAGAAACTCCTATCAGCCTGCGCACTGGGAGGAGTGCACGCTGGGATGGAGCCACAGAAGTTCACACTTTCTGCAGCAGAGAGGAGCCTGGCCCCTACTCTTCCTTGGTGGAATCTGGGATTCAATCTGTGAGGCAGAAAGTGCACTAGCAGAGACTCTGGCTTTGTGGAGGGTCCCTGTTTCCATTTTATTTTACTTTTGCCCAGTAAGTCTCATTTTTCTCCCCATTCAAATAATCTGCAAGCCTAATTTTTTGTGGCCATGTGACAAGGACCCCGTTTTAGCTGAACTAAGGGGGAAGTCTCACAACGCTACCATTATCAACATTTCAAAGTAAAGTGGTACATTTGTAAAAACTAATAAATCTACATGGACATTTCATCACCCAATACTTATAGTTCACATTAGGGTACACACTTGGTGTTGTAAATTCTATTGGTGTTGATAAAGAATAATATGTGTCCACAATTATAGTAACACACCAAATAAGTTTACTGTCCTACAAATTCACTCTGCGCTGCCCATTCAACCAACCCATTCTTCAATCCTTGGCAACCACTAATCTATTTACAGTCTCTGTAGTTTTGCATTTTGTAGAATGACAATGAACTGGTATTTTACAATAGTAGATTTTTTAGTTTAGCTCAATTAACTTAATAATATACATTTAAGGTTCTTTGGTGTTTTTTAAAGGCTTGATAGCCCATTTCTGTTTAGCACTCAATAATATTCCAATGTCTTGTCATACCACAGTTTACCTATTCATCTACTAAAGGAAATCTTGCTTTCGAAGTTTTGACAATTATAATAAAGCTGCTGTAAACATATATGTGCAGGTGTTAGTGTGTACAAAATGTTTTCAGTTATTTGGATAAACACCAAAGGAAGATGAACGGTTAGATTGTATTGTAAGAACATGTTTGGTTTTGTAGAAATCAAGGCAATCTTAAGCAAAAAGAACAAAGCTAGAGGCATCATGTTACCTGACCTCAAACTATACTACAAGGCTACAGTAACCAAAACAGCATGGTAAACACATAGACAAATTGAACAGAATAAACACAGGAACAAAAAACCAAACACTGCAAGTTCTCACTCATAAGTGGAAGCTGAACAATGAGAAAACATGGACACAGGGAGGGGAACATCACACACAGGGGCCTGTCGGGTGGTGGAGGGAAAGGGGAGGGAGAGTACTAGGACAAATACCCAATGCATGCAGAACTGAAAACCTAGATGATGGGTTGATGGGTGCAGCAAACCACCATGGTACATGTACACCTATGTAACAAACCTGCACGTTCAGCACATGTATCCCAGAACTTAAAGTAAAATAAAAAAATAAAATAAAAAAGTCAAGAAATAATGTTGCACACCCTTAACTATCTGATATTTGATAAAGATGACAAAAACAAGCAAAGGAGAAAGGATCCCCTGTTTAATAAATGGTGCTGGGGTAACTGGCTAGCTATATGCAGAAGATTGAAGCTGGACCACTTCTGGCACCATATACAGAAATCAACTCAAGATTAATAGCATACTTAATTATAAAACCTAAAATTCACAGATAGTCACAGCACTTTGGGAGGCCAAGGCGGGTGGATCATGAGGTCAGGAGATCGAGACCATCCTGGCTAACATGGTGAAATCCCATCTGTACTAAAAAATACACAAATTTAGCCGGGCGTTGTGGTGGGTGCCTGTAGTCCCAGCTACTCGGGAGGCTGAGGCAGGAGAATGGCATGAACCTGGGAGGTGGAGCTGGCAGTGAGCTGAGATCGCGCCACTGCACTCCAGCCTGGGTGACAGAGTGAGACTCCGTTAAAAAAAAAAAAAAAACTAAAATTATAAAAATACTGAAAGATAACCTAGGAGATACCATTCTAGACATAGGGCCAGGCAAAGATTTTATGATGAAGATGCCAAAAGCAATTGCAACAAAAACAAATATTGACAAATTGGACATAATGAAACTAAAGAGCTTCTGCACAGCAAAAGAAACTACCCCCCTGAGTAAACAGGCAACCTACAGAACCGGAAAAATCACTAGCAAACTATGCATCTGGCAAAGTTCTAATATCCAGAATCTATAAGTAACTTAAATTAACAATCCAACTCTAACAACCTCATCAAAAAAGTGGGCAGAGGACATGAACACTTTTCAAAAAAAGACGTACAAATTGCCAACAAGCATATAAAAATGCTCAACATCATTAATCACTAGAGAAATGCAAATTAAGACACCATCTCACAACAGTCAGAATAGCTATTATTAAAAAGTCAAAAATTAACAGATGCTGGTGAGGTTGTGGAGAAAAGGGAATGCTTATTTACTGCTGGTAGAGATGTAAATTAACTCAGCCACTGTGGAAAGCAGTTTGTTGATTGGTCCACTAACTCATAGCAGATTTACTATTCGACCCTGCAATCCCATTATTGGGCATATACCCAAAGGAAAATAAGTAATTCTATCATAAAGACACATGCCATGTATGTTCATCTCATCACTATTCCCAATAACATAGAAATTGAATCAATGTAAATGTCCATCATCAGTAGACTAGATAAAGACAATATAGTACATGCAAGTACTACACAGTGATTAAAAAAAGGAGATCATGCCCTTTGCAGCAACATTAATAGAGCTGGAGGCCATTATCCTAAGTAAACTAACATGGGAACAGAAAACTAAATACTGCATTTTCTCGCTTACCAGTGTAAGCTAAACCATTAGTACATACGGGGACACAGAGAAGGGGAAAACAAACACCAGGGCCTACCTGAGGGTGGAGGGAGGGACTAGGGTAAAGATCAAAAAACTATCTTATTGGGTGCTATGCTTATTGTCTGAGTGGTGAAATATCTATAAACCAAACCCCCATGGCACAAAATTTACTTATATAACAAACCTGTTCATGTACCCCTAAATAAGTTATATAAAAAAAGAAAATTTCAGACTGTCTTTCAAAATAGTTACACTACTTTGCATTCCCACCAGAAATGAGTGAAGGTTTTTCTTTCTCCACATTTATGCCACTATTTGGTGTTGTCAATGTTTTGTATATTCAACATTCTAATAGGTGTATAGTTTGTTGTACTTTTTTTCTTTTATAACTACATTATTATAGATGATATTATCTTTGCCAAATGCCCTGTAGACTCTCTAGATTCTATATTCACAATTTTTTGTTCCATTTACCTAACAAAACATTTTATAAAAAATACACAATTGAGAAAAGTGTTTTCTTCTGCAAGTAGAAAATGGTATCTAATAAAAAATAAAAATGTATTAAAGTTACTTTTGATTAAGCAGAAATGCTTCGAAAACATCATGTGGTAAATACTGCATCTTTCTGTGTCTATAGTGATTTAGTTTATTTATTTTCAATTTTATTTATATTTAATTTACATTTTCAGATTAAATTGTATGTATTTATGATATACAATATATTTTGATTAGGTTTTGATTATATATACATTTTTGAATGATTAAATCCATCTAATTAACATATGCATTACCTAACATAGTTGTTTTTTAAAGACAATACTTAATATCCACTCTCAGCAATCTAAAATGGTGATTAGCAGAGGCTGGGGCGGTTGGAAGGGTGGGGATGAAAACATCTTGGTTACAGGTTACAAAATTACACTTAGATGTAATTACACTTAGATGATGCAGTAACTATTTCTTTTAATCAAAGTGTAATTTTGTATCCTGTAACCAAGATCTTTTTAAACCCACCCTTCCAACCACCCCAGCTTCTGGTAATCAACATTTTACTCTCACTCTCTATTGCTGTGTATCTCATTGTTGTTTTAATTTTCAATTATGTGATAACAAAATATATACAGCATATTTTATATGTTTGTTTTTTATTTGTATATCTTTTTTGGTGAAGTGTCTGTCCAGATATTTTGTCTATTTTTAATCAGGTTTCAGTGTATTTTATTGGTTTAAACATTGGTTTCAGTGTATTTTATGGCCAGAGTATAGTGTTTATATATATTTAGTGAGAGACAGGGTTTCTTTCTGTCACTCAGACTGGAATACAGTGGTGAAGTTCATTTTGTTTTGTTGAATTTTAAGATTTTTTTTTTGTATATTTCAGATACAATCATTTATCTTAAATGTTTTGTGCAAACGTATTCCCAAATCTGTGGCTTATCTTCTTATTTTTGATACTGTCTTAGAGCAGACATTTTTATTTTAATGAAGATTATTTCTTTCATAAATGTTTCTTTTTGTGCTGGATTTAAAATATCATTACCAAACCCAAAGGCATGCAGATGTTACATGCTAGGAGTTATCTTTCATTGTTTTCTATTTTACATTTAGGTCTATAATCCATTTTGAGTTAATTTCTATAAAGTGTGTAACATCTGCATCCAGATTTTTTTTCTTTGCATTACATATCCAGCTGTTCCAATGTCATTTGTTATAAAGGCAAATGTTTATTTAAAAGAAACAAATATTTTCTCCATTTTATTGTTTTTGATTCTTATCAAAATTACTTGACTGTTTGAGTATACTTCTGCTTATTTTGTTACAATTTTTTACTGGTCTTTTTCTTCACAAATACCACACTGATTGGTTACTGTACTTTTATAATAAATCTTTAGAATGCATAGTTTTAGTCCTTCAGGTTTGTCTTTGTTCTTCCAGATTATATTAGCTATTCTGTATATTTGTTCCTTTTTGTATAAACTTAAAAGTTAGTTTGTTGGTATTTATATAATAACTTACTGGAATTATAATTGAGAATGTTTTTAAATGAATAGATCAACATAGAAAAAACTGATATCTGGACAATATTGAATCTTTTCTTGTGTGCACATTAAATATTTATTTATCTGAGTTTTATAAATTTTTAGAGTTTTTTGTTTGCTTAATAATAACCTTGTACATATAATTTATTTCTATGTACTTAATTTGTCAGTGCATTTGTTAATGGCACTGTATTTTTAATTTTGGATTCTAGTAAATTGTCGCTAGTGTATAAATAAATAATTGACTTTTGCTTTTAACCTTGTATTCTTCAACCTTCCTATAATTGCTTGCTAATTCCAGGAACTTCTTTGTTGATTTATTCAGATTTTCTACATAGACAAACTTATTATCTGAGAACAAAAAGTATTTTTTCTTCTCAAACTGAATGCCTTTTATTTGTTCTTATCTTACTGCATTAGCTAGAATGTCCATTATAATGTTGAAAAGAAGGGAAAAAAGGGACATTTAAAAATTTTTCCTAATCTTAGGTAAGAGAGCATCTAGTTTCTCCCTATCAAGTTTGAAGTTAACTGTTCATTTGTTTGTTTGTTTTGGCAGGTGTTCTTTATCAAGTTGAGGGATTTTTCCCTCAATTTCTAGTTTTCTGAGAGTTTTAATTATGAAGAAGTGTTGGATTTTGTCAAATAATTTTTTATTTACTGACAAAATTATGTATGTTTTGTTGTTTAGCCTGTTAATATGAATTACATAAAGTTCTTTTTGAGTGTTAAAACAACCTTACATACATAGGATAAATATAAACTGATATTTAGTGTATAATTTTTTGTACAATTTTTAAATTATAGTATGCTAACATTGTGATGAGAATTTTTGGCATCTATGTTCATGAGAAATATTAATTTGTAGCATTTTTTTGGTAATGCTTTAATTTTGGCAGTTTGTGTATTTCAAGTAATTTCTTTCATTTGGATTATCCAATTTTTGAAAATACATTTGTTCAATATGTTCCTTTACTATATTTTTCATGTTCATGGGATCTGTAGAAATGTTCCTTATTTAATTTCTGATATCAGTAAATTGTGTGTGTGTGTTTTCTTATAATGGCAAGAATTTTTTTTATTTTTTTGAACTTTTGAAAAGACCAGCTTTTAATTTTGTTGATTTTCTCTATTAATTTTCTGTTGTCAATTTTATTGATTTGTGTTCAAATTTTTAATTTTATTTTTGTTCTGATTATTTTGGATTTTAATTTTTCTACTTTTTATTTTCTTTTATTTTTATTCTTTTTTAATTTTACTTATCCATTTTCCTAAGGTGGAGTCTAGAATTACTGATTTTAAAATCTCTTTTCTTCAATATATGCATTCGATGCTATTTTTTTCTTAAACACTGCTTTTACTCCATCCTATGAATTTTGATAATTGTATTTTCAATTTCATTTTGTTCAAAATACATTTTTAAATTTTTCTGAAATTACTTCTTTGACAATTTTATTTAGAAGTGTGCTGTTTAATCTCAAAGTATTTTGATATTTTAAAACTATCTTCCCATTATTAACTGTCAATTTAATTTCACTGTAGTCAGAGAACAGACATTGTAATTTCTAATATTTTACATTGGTTTCAGTGTATTTTATGGCCAGAGTATAGTGTTTATATATATTTAGTGAGAGACAGGGTTTCTTTCTGTCACTCAGACTGGAGTACAGTGGTGAAGTAATAGTTCACTGCAGATTTGAGTTTTGGGCTCAAGCAATTTTTTCTCCTCAGCCTCCCAGGTAGCTGGGGCTACAGGAATGTGCCACCGCACCCAGGTAATTTATTTTTAGAAGGGGTAGGTAATATGGTTTGGCTGTGTCCCCATTCAAATCTCATCTTGAATTCCCACATGTTGTGGGAGGTAATTGAATCATGGGGTCAGGTCTTTCCCATGCTGTTCTCATGATAGTAAATAAGTCTCATGAAATCTGATGATTTTATAAGGCAGAGTTTCACTGCATGAGCTTTCTGCCTGCTGCCATCCATGTAAGACTTGAATTGCTTTTCCTTGCCTTCCACCATGATTGTGAGACTTCTCCAGCCATGTGGAACTGTAAGTCCAATAAACCCCTTTTCCTGTATAAATTACCCAGTCTTGGGTATGTCTTTATTAGCAGTGTAAAAACAGACTAATACAGTAAATTTGTACCAGGAGTGGGGCACTGCTGAAAAGATACCCAAAAATGTGGAAGAGGCTTTGGAACTGGGTAACAGGCAGAGGCTGGAATAATTTGGAGGTCTCAGAAGAAGACAGGAAAATATGGGGAAGTGTCGAATTTCCTAGAGACTTGTTGAATGGCTTTTCCCAAAATGCTGTTAGCAATATGGACAATAAAGATCAGCCGAGCGCAGTGGCTCACACCTGTAATTCCAGCACTTTGGGAGGCCGAGGCGGGAGGATCAGGAGGTCAGGAGTTTGAGACGAGCCTGATCAACATGGAGAAACCACATCTCTACTAAAAGTACAAAAATTAGCTGGGCATGGTGGTGCGTGCCTGTAATCCCAGCTACTCTGGAGGCTAAGGCAGGAGAATTGCTTGAACCCAGGAGGCAGAGGTTGCAGTGAGCTGAGATCCCGCCACTGCACTGCAGCTTGGGTGGCAGAGACTCCATCTCAAAAAAATAAAAATAAAAAATAAAGTCCAGGCTGAGGTGATCTCAGAGGGAAATCAGGAACTTGTTGGGAACTGGAGAAAAGGTAACACTTGTTATGTTTTAGCAAAGAGACTGGTGGCATTTTGCCCCTGCCCTAGAATTTGTGGAACTTTGAACTTGATAGAGATGATTTGGAGTAGCTGGTGGAAGTAATTTCTAAGCAGCAAAGCATCCAAGACTTGACTTGGGTGGTGTTTAAAGCATTCAGTTTTACAAGAAAAGCAGAGCATAACAGTTCAGAAAATTTGCAGCCTGACAATGCAATAGAAAATAAAAATTCCATTTTCTGAGGGGAAATTCAAGCCACCTGCAGAAATTTACGTAGTTAATGAGGAGCCTAATGTTAATACCCAAGACAATGGGGAATATGTCTCCAGGGCATATCAGAGGTCTTCATGGCAGCCCCTCCCAACACAGGCCAGGAGGCCTAGGAGGAAAAAGTGGTTTAATGGGCTGGGCCCAGAATTGCAGTGCTGTGTGAAGCCTAGAAACTTGGTGCCCTGCATTCCAGGTGCTCCAGCCATGCCTGAAAGGGGTAAACAAAAAGCTCAGGCTGTGGCTTCATAGGATGCAAGCCTCAAGCCTTGGTAGCTTCCATGTGGTATTGAGCCTGCCAGTGCACAGAAGTCAAGAATTGGGGTTTGTGTACCTCTGTTTCAGAGGAGTATGGAAATGCCCGGATACCCAGGCAGAAGTTTGCTGCAGGGGCAGGGCCCTCATGAAGAACCTCTGCTGGGGCAGTGCAGAAGACAAATGTGGGGTCAGAGCCCCCACAGAGAATCTCTACTGGGACACCGCCTAGTGGAGATGTAAGAAGAGGACCACCATCCTCTAGACCCTAGAATTGTAGATCCACTGATGGCTTGCACCATGCACCTGGAAAAGCCACAGACACTCAATGCCAGCCCATGAAAGCAGCCAGGAGGTGAGGCTGTACCCTGCAAAGCCACAGGGATGGAGCTGCCCAAGACCATGGGAATCCACCACTTGCATCAGTGTGACCTGGATGTGAGACTTGCAGTCAGAAGAGATCATTTTGATGCTTTAAGATTTAACTGACCTGCTGGATTACAGACATGCACAGGGCCTGTAGCCCCTTTGATTTGGCCAATTTCTCCCATTTGGAATGGCTGTATTCACTCAATGCCTGTACCCCAATGTATCTAGGAAGTAACTAACCTGCTTTTGGTTTTACAGGCTCATTGGTGGAAGGGCCTTGCCTTGTCTCGGATTAGACTTTGGACTATGGACTTTGAGTTAATGCTGAAATAAATTAAGACTTTGAGGAACTATTGGGAAGGCATGATTTGGTTTGAAATATGAGGACATGAGATTTGAGAGGGGCCAGATGTGGAACGATGTGGTTTGGCTGTGTCCCCACTCAAATCTCATTTTGAATTCCCACATGTTGTGGGAGGGATGCGGGGGAAGGTAACTGAATCATGGGGCAGGTATTCCTCATGCTGTTCTCATGACTGTGAATAAGTCTCAGAAGATCTGATGGCTTTATAAGGTGGAGTTTCCCTATACAAGCTCTCTCTTTACCTGCTGCCATCCATGGAAGATGTGATTTGCTCCTCCTTGCCTTCCACCACGATTGTGAGACTTCTCCAGCCATGTGAAATTATAAGTCCCATAAACCTTTTCCTGTATGAATTTCCCCATCTCCTGTATGTCTTTATCAGCAGAGTGAAAATTGACTAATAAAGGAGCATTTTCAGTACGTTGTCCAGGCTGGTTTTCAAACTTTTGGCATCAAGAAATCCTCCTGCCTCTGCCTCCCAAAGAGCTAGTATTACAAGATGTGAGCCAATGCTCCCAGCCAGAATGAAATATATTTTGGGGAATATTCTATGCAAGCTGGAGAATAATGTGCATTATGCTGTTGTTGTAAAAATTATTTTATAGATAACAATAATATTCATTTGATTGATTATGTTGTTAGGTTTAACTATATCCTTACTAATTTTATATCTGATGGATCTGCCCATTACCGATAGAGATATGTAAAATTCTCAACTATAACAATGGATTTATACATTTCTTTTTGCAATTCTGTCAGTTTTTGCCTTATATATTTTGATGCTTTGCTGTTAGGTGTGTACACATTAATAATTGTTATGTCTTTGTTGTGAATTAATCACTTTGTCAATATGTAATTTATCTATCTTTAATAAAATACTGATATAACTACTCCAGTTTTGTTTTTATTAATGTTAGCATGATTTATCTTTATCTGTTCTTCTAATTTTAATCTATGTGTCTCATTATAATTAAAGTTGACTTCTTGTGAATGAAATACAATAGAATATTTTTATTTAGAAAATTTTAATTTTGTGGGTATATAGTAGTTGTATATATTTATGAAATACATGAAATATTTTTATACTGTCATGCAGAGTGCAATTATCACATCATGGAAAATGAGATATTCATTATCTCAATCATTAATCATTTGTGTTACAAACAAATTACATTTTAATTTATTTATAAATGTATGATTAAGTTATTATTGACTATAGTCGCCCTTATGTAATATCAAATGCTAGATCTTATTATTATTTCTATTTTTTTTTTGGTAGTCATTAACCATCCCCTACTTCTGCTACCTGCCCACTACTGGGTCCCATCTCTGATAAACCATTCTTCTACTCTCCATCATCATAAGTTTAATTGTTTTGATTTTTAGATCACACAAATAGTGAAAATATGCAATGATTGTTTTCTGTGCCTCGTTTATTTTGTTAACATTCTGGTATTCAGTTCCATCCACATTGTTGTAAATGACAGAATATCTTTTACTCAGTCTCATGTATTTCTTCCAGCAGTGTGAGAATGGACTAATACAATCTGGTACATAACAAGGTTGCCCACTTTCACCATTGTTTTTCAACACAGTACTGGAAGTCATACCTAGAACTAGAACAACCTGACATGAAAAAGAAATAAAGTGCATCCAAATTGAAAAAAATAAGAAGAAATCAGGTACACGTTTTCATATCTCCTCACCAGGAATGTCCTCCAAGCCTGGGCCTCCAGCCACATAACGCAAGAGCAATCGAGCCAGTAGCAACTCAGCAACTCCCTGGGCAGAACCTTCAGGGGCAACTGAAAGTCTCTGCCACTGCCTTTGCAGTAGAACTGCCCTTACCACCCTCAAACTAACAAAGGAGCAAAGACCTTAAGTGCCTTATCCATACTTCCACCAAGCTGCAGTCAACCCTAGGAGAGGAGGCCAGTCCATTTCCCATAGGTCCCACACACCCCACCCCCCGCTTCTTGTCACCAGACTGGGAACTTCTGGCTTGGGCCCACAGCACCTACCCTCAATCTTGGACTTTTTGCACTGAGTGATTGCTGAGCTGCATCTCTCTAGGATGGAGCCCCCAGGAGACAAACACTACTAAGATCCCTTTCTCTGCTGCCTCCAAGTTGGGGAAGAAACATAAACACTGAGTTCACCCTAAAACTGCAGTGGGCATCCCAGGAGTGCTAAGTTGCAATCTGCAGCCAGCACTCATGGGGGAGAGAAACCAACACTTTCAGAGCACAGAAAGGGAACATGGCTGCAACTGTGAGAAAACAGGGCCACACAACTGATCAAGAGCCTAACAACTGACCAATAAGCCTAAGTGCTACCTGCTGGATCACACCCCAAAGCTTCAACATGAAAACACCTCACTAATATAACCCCCTCTGAAAACATAGACAAGAAGGCAGATGCAGTTGAAGACTCTTCATAGAGACTCGGCCTTTTGAAAACATCCAGAAAAGAAGTCTATTGACTGTTCTCAATCTACAATGCAGTTATTAATAAAAGAGATTATTAACAGATGAGATAAAAAACCATCTCAAGAACTCCAATAACTCAAATGGCCAGACTGTCATATGTCCTTCAAACAACTTCACCAGTTCTCCAACAAGAGTTCTTAATCAGGCTGAATTGACTGCCATGACAGAAATAGAATTCAGAATATGGATAGAACAAAATATCAGCAAGATTCAGGAGGATGGCAAATCCCAAATCAAGGAAAATAAGAATCATAATAAAGGGATGCAGAAGCTGAAAGACAAAGTAGTCAATAAAAAACAACAACAACAAAAAACCTGTGAGGTCTGAAAGAGCTGGATAACACAATACCAGAATTTCACAATGCAATCACAAGTATTAACAGCAGAATAAACCAAGCCGATGAAAAAATCTCAGAACTTGAAAACTGGTTCCCTGAAATAAGACAGTAAGATCAAAACATCAAAATCAAAATAAAAAGGAATGAACAAAACCTCTGAAAAGTACAGGGTTATGTAAAAAGGCTAAATCTATGAATCATTAGCATCCCTAAAAGGGAGGGGGAGAAAGCAAACAACTTGAAAAACATATTTCAGGATATCATTCATGAAACATTGTCAACCTTGCTAGAGAGGCCGCCACTCAAAATCAGAAAATACAGAGAACTCCTGAAATATTGTACATAAGAAGATCATCCCAAAGACCATGAGATTTTTAAAGGTTGAAGTGAAAAAAGAAAAAATAGTGTTAAAGTAAGTTAAAGAGAAAGGGCAGGTCACCTACAAAGAAAATCCTGTCAGGCGAACAGTGGACCTCTAAGCCAGAAGAGATTGGAGACCTATATTCAATATCTGTAAAGAAAAAAAAAATCTTCAACCAAGAATTTTATATTCAGCTAAACTAAGCTGTGTAAGTGAAGGAATAATAAGATTCTTTTCAGATAAGCAGAAGTTGAGAGAATTCATTACCACCTGACCTGTCTTAAGAGATATCCTGAAAGGAGCAGTAAATATAGAAAGGAAAGACCACTACCAGCTAATACAAGAACACACAAACACACAGGCCAGTGTCACTATAAAGCAATCACAAAAACAAGCCAACATAATAACCAGCTAACAGCAAAATGACAGGATCAGTTCAATACTTATCATTACAAACCTTGAATGTAAACAGGGTAAATGCCCCACTTAAAAGGCACAGAACGTCAATCAGGATAAAAAAGCAAGACCAAATGATATGCTGTTATCAAGAGACCCATCTCACAAATAGTGACATTCTGATACAGTTAGGCTTTGTGTCTCCACCCTATCCTCATCTTAAATTGTAATCTCCATAATTCCACACTGGTCAAGGGAGATACAAGGTGGAGGTAACTGAATCATGGGGATGACTCCCCTATGCTCTTCTCATGATAGTAAGTGAGTTCTTAGGAGATCAGATGGTTTTATAAGCATCTGGCATTTTCCCTGCTGGCACTCATTCTGCCTCCTGTCGCCCTGTGAAGAAGTGCCTTCCACCGTGATTGTAAATTTCCTGAGGCCTCCCTAGCCATGTGGAATTGTGAGTCAGTTAAACCTCTTTTATTTATAAATTACCCAGTCTTAGGCAGTTCTTTATAGCAGTGTGAAAACAAAGTCAAATAGGCTCAAAATAAAGGTATGGAGGAAAATCTCCCAAGGAAATGGAACACACTAAAAAAAGCATGAGTTGCAACCCTAATTTCAGAAAAAAATACATTTCAAAAAAGCAAAGATCAAAAAAGACAAAGAAGGGCATTGCATAATGGTGAAGAGCTCAATTCAACAAGAAGTCCTAACAATCCCAAATATATATGCACCCAACACAGGAGCACCCAGATTTATAAAGCAAGCTTTTAGAGACCTACAAAGAGATATAGACTCCCATGCAATAATAGTGAGAGATTTCAACACTGTATTGACGGTATTAGATCATCAAGGCAGAAAATTAACAAAGATATTAAGGACCTAACAATATTGGACCAAATGGATCTAATAGACATTTACAGAACTGTCCGCCCAAGAAAAAACAAACAAACAAAAAAAACCAGAATATACATTCTTCTAATGAGCACATGGGACATATCTAAAATTGACCACATAATTGGCCATAAAACAATTATCAACAAACATTAAAGAACCAAAATCATACCAAGCACACTCTTGGACCACAACACAATAAAAATAGAAGTCAAGACTATAAATATCAGTTAAAACCATGCAATAATGTACAAATTAAACAACATGCTCCTTAATGACTTTTGGGTAAATAAAGAAATAAAGGCAGAAATCAAGTAGTTATTTGAAAATAATGAGAACAAAAATACAACATACCAGAGTCTCTGGGAAACACCTAAGGCAGTGTTATGAGGGAAATTCATAGCATTAAATGCCCACATCTAAAAATTTAAAGATCTCGAATTAACAACCTATCTTCACAACTTAAAAAAAAAATTAGAGAAGAAAGAACTAATCAACCCCAAAGCTAATGGAAGATGAGAAATAACAACAATCAGACCTGAATTGAAAGAAATTAACACGTGAAAAATCATTGAAAAGATAAAAGAATCCAGGAGTTGGTTTTATGGAGAATTTGTTAAAATAGATATACCACTAGCTAGACTAATACATAAGAAAAGAGAGAAGATCCAAATAAACACAATTAGAAATGATGAAGAAAATGTTAAAGACCCCAAAGAAATAAAAACAAAAAAAAATCAGAGACTATTACAAACAATTCTATGCATACAAACTAGAATCCCTAGAAGAGATGGATAATTCCTGGACACACACACCCTCCCAAGACTGAGCTAGAATGTCACTGATCCCCTGAAAAGACTGATAATGAGCTCTGAAATTTTATCGGGAATAAATAGCCTACCAACCAAAGAAAGCCTGAGATTTAATGGATTCACAGCTGAATCTACCAGATGTACAAAGAAGACCTGGTACCATTTCTACAGAAACTATTCAAAAAAATTGAGGAGGAGGAACTCTTTCCCAACTCATTCTGTGAGGTCAGCATCATCTTGATACCAAAACCTGAAAGAGACACAACAAAATAAAAACTTCAGGCCAATATCATTGATAAACATTGATGCAAAGATCCTTAAAAAAATACTTGCAAACTGAATCCAGAAGCACATCTAAAAGCTAATTCACCATGATCAAGTAAGCTTCAACCCTGGGATGCAAGGTTGGTTCAACACATACATATTAATAAATGTGATTCAACACACAAACAGAAGTAAAGATAAAAACCACATGATAATCTCAGTAGATGCAGAAAGGGCTTTCAATAAAAGTAAACAACAGTTTATGTTAAAAACTCTCAATAAACTAGGTGTTGAAGGAACTTACCTCAAAATAATAAGAGCCATCTATGAAAAACCCACAGCTAACATTATACTGAATGGGCAAAAAGTAGTAGAATTCCCCTTGAAAACCAACATAAGACAAAGTACCCTCTCTCACAACTTTTATTCAACGTAGTATTGGAAATCCTAGACAGAGCAATCAGGAAGAAGAAAAAAATAAAGGGCATCCAAAAGAGAGAGAGAGAGAAAGAAAGAAAGACAAACTATATCTGTTTGTAAGTGACCTGATTCTATATCTAGGAAAGCCCATAGTCTTGGACCAAAAGCTCCTCCAGGTTACTAACAGCTTCAGCATAGTTTCAGGATACAAAATTAATGTATAAATGTCACTCTCATTCCTATACACCAACAAGAGCCAAGTCAGAAAGGCAATCTTATTCACAGTTGCCACAAATTGAGTAAAATACCTAGAAATGCAGCTATCCATGGAGGTGAAAGATCTACACAAAGAATTACATAGCACTCCTTAAATAAATCAAAGAAGACACAAACAAATGCATAAACATTTCATGCTCATTAATATAAATAATATTATTAAAATGGCCATACTGTTTTTAATGCCCAAAGCAATTTACAGATTCATTGCTATTCCTGTAAAGGTACCAATGACATTCTTCACAGAACTAGAAAAAAACTACTTTAAAATTTATATGGAACCAAAAAATTACCCTAATACCCAAGGCAATCCTAAGCAAAAAGAACAAATCTGAAAGCATCACATTACCTGACTTCAAATTCTACTCCAAGTGTACGGTAACCAAAACAGCATGGCACTGGTACAAAAACAGGCACATAGATCAGTGGAACAGAATAGAGAACTCAGAAATAAGGCAGCACATCTATGACCATCTGATCTTTGATAAAGCTGACAAAAATAAGCAACGGAAAAAGACTCCCTATTCAATAAATAGTGCTAGGATAACAGGCTAGCCACATGCAGAAGTCTTAAACTGAACCCTTTACTTACATCATACACAAAAATCCACTCAAAATGGATTAAGTCTTAAATGTAAACCCTCAAATTATAAAAACCCTGGAAAACAGCCTAGGCAGTACCTTCCTCGACATATGAATTAATAAGTGACAAAGAAAGGTCTGGAACCCAAGTCTCTCTGACTGCAGAGCTCTACTTCGCTATATTTATTATACTGTTACTACTACTTGTTTATGCCAACTATTATGCCATTATCTAACACCTAGTTCAGTAAATCTGCACTCCTTTCTGTAAGCCTCCTACAAAGTGAATTTCTGAAGAGACAGAATTTCGCTTTTGTTGCCCAGGCTGGAGTGCAACGGCGCAATCTCGGCTCACTGCAACCTCCTGGCCAACATGGTAAAACCCCCGTCTCTACTAAAAATATAAAAATTAGCTGGGCGTGGTGGCAGGTGTCTGTAATCCCAGCTACTCAGGAGGATGAAGCAGGAGAATCGCTTCAACCCAGGGGGCAGAAGTTGCAGTGAGCCGAGATCACACCATTGCACTCCAGCCTGGGCAAAAAGAGTGGAACTCCGTCTCCAAAAAAAGGGGGGGGGGCGGGGGCAAAGATTTTGTGACAAAAACACCAAATCAATCACAACAGAAGCAAAATTGACAAGTGGGATCTAATTAAACGAAAGAGCTTCTGCGCAGCAAAATAAACTATCAACATAGTAAACAGACAACCTACATAATGTGAGAAAATATTTGCAAACTATGCATCTGTCAAAGGTCTAATATTTAACATCGATGAGGAACTTCAACAAATTTACAAGAGGAAAGCAAACAACCTCATTAGAAAGTGGGCAAAGGACATGACCAGACATTTCTCAAAAGAAGACTTCCAGACAGACAATAAGCGTATGAGTAAACGCTCAATACCAATGATCATTAGAGAAGTGCAAATCAAAACCATAATAAGATACAATCTCACACCAGCCACAATGGCTACTATTAAAAAAGTCAAAAAATAAAAGATTCTGGCAAGATTGCAAAGAAATAAACATTTATACACTATTGGAGGGAGTATAAATTAGTTCAACCATTGTGGAAAGAAGTACAGTGATTCCTCAAAGAGCTAAAAGCAGAACTACTATCTGACCCAGCAATCTCATTACTGGGAGTGTAGGTATCTCTTCAACATACTGATTTCAAGTTATTGAGATATATACCCAGAAGTGGAATTACTGTATTACATGGTAATTCTCTTTTTGGTTTTATAAGAAATCTCCATACAATTCTTCATAATGAATGTGTAATTTACATTCCTTCCAAGATTGTTCAAGCATTCCAATTTCTCCACATCTTTACCAACACTTGTTATTCCACTGTAAATTCTGTGCTACAAAGTAAAGTAATTATGGAACTATTCAAAAATACTGAGATGCCTCCTCATAAATTTATTTCTAAAAATTTTGGTGAAAAGTATGTCTTCTGGACCCTCTTAGTGCAGATAAATAGGTATTAAATGGCAAATCTACTCTAACATATTAAACTCCCTAAGGCTTTGGATTTTTCTTCTACATTAAACCAAGGGAGGTTGAGCATTTTCAATTCATTCAGAGTGGGCCATCTTTTGGTCTGTGTTTCAAAGCTACAACATCAAATGCTGAATCTCTGCTTCACTAACCCATATTAATAAATTGTTTTATTTAATTTTATGTTATTTCCATTATTATCTCACACCATTAGCATCCATTCACACACAGTTTTCCTAGATTTCTGGTTGTATAAATTAGAAAATTCAAGTAGTTCCTCTGGAGTGTAGCATATGTTCTCATGGGTCATACTTTGTGCCTCACCTTTAGGGACCTGCTGGCACTTGAGTATAGTTATTGGTCTAGTATCAAACAGAGGCTATAGCAGGTGCATCTTCAAGAAAATCAGAATGGTCTTGCATAAAAATTGCCTCGGGGAGCTCTTTACCATTAATTCAGGCAATGTAAGATAAATTATCTTATAAGGAGTTGGAAAGGCAGATACTACTCTGGGTGTAAAGGACAATAGCAATTGGCATTTGCAGATCACTGCTCATGTTGGTGGCAAGATTACTTCTGCTGGGGTTGAAGGGGCTGCTTCCAAAGTGGGTGGGGAGATCTCTTTCACTTGGAAAGAAATCTCATCAGAATTTAGGAGATAAATATTTTTAGCTTCATCAGAGTTTTTCCATATGCTCTAACCACAAGTTATATGATCCCACTTTTTCCCACTCGGTGCCATCAATTTTATAGTAGAGCCCTGTGAAAATGGGAGTTCAATTGTTGTTGTAGTTCATCCAAATAAAGGATGAGACTCCACATTTTATTTTGTAAATATTGGTTCTGCTGCTACAAAAGATTAGGTACTCATTCGGGAATACATAGAAGCTCTTAGGTCACTTATGTGGCACTTGAGCTGTAAATCTAAATCCTTTAGCTCATGCTTTTCTTTTACTACTTTTACCAGTGACATTAGAAACAACCAACCAATGGCATTATGTTTCTTAGTTTTACAAAAATGCTTGAAACTATTATATACAGAGTCAGTTAGCTTCTTGATTTTTATAAGTAGTTTAGGAATATCTAAAGCAGATATTTTGTGTATCTCCATAAATAGTTCACACCATAGCTATAGATGCTCTCTTTACTACTGGAAATAGAAACTTTACTATCTTTAAATCTAATCACATTAGAGCGAAAATTTCAGAAACCTCCTAACAAATTTTAGAAAATGTATTCTGAAAATTTTTTTTCTAGAACCACTCTTGGTTTAAAAATCTGTATTACTGTGGGTTCCTCAGAGAAACAGAACAAGTAGGATATACCTATACACACACACACACACACACACACACACATATGTATATATACACACACAAATATATATACATATGGTTTACTATGAAACATTTGCTTATGAAATTATGAAGACTGAGAAATAGCACATTATTCAACTTTAAGCTTGAGGCTGTGGAAAGCCAGTAGTGTAGTGACAGTGAAAGTCTGAAGGCCTGAGGACCAAGGGAGCCAATGGTTCAAGTCCTTGGCTGAGGCCAAAGGTTCAAGAACCAGAAGTGTTGATATCCAAGGGCCAGAGTACATGGATTTCCCAGCTCAAGCAAAGAGAGCAAATTTGCCCTTTCTCTGTCATGTTATTATATCCGAATCTTCAACTAATGGGATATTGCCTACCCAAATTGATTATGGCAATCTTCACTATGTTTATTGATTCAAATGTTAAGCTTTTCCAGAAACAACCTAACAGACACACCCAAAAATAATGTTTTCCTAGCTACTGGGGCACTTCCAGTCAAGCTGACGTATAAAACCAACCATCACAATGGGTAAAAAATATCTCTTTTTAGTATTAAAAATATTCTAAAATTATTTTGTGATGATAGTTTGAAAACTGTAAATATGCTAAAATCCATTAAATGTACAATTTAAATATGTATGTTGTAATGTATGTGAAATATAACTTAAAGTCATTAACAAAAAATAAACCAGACAGAAAAAAAGATAAAAAACGCGAGATCAAACAACTGGAAGAAACCAGCTGCCCGGTAGATTTTAAATCAATTATATCAATTATTACATTAAATATACATTTACTGAATATCCAAGTTAGATGCATTGATTGTCAAATTAAGTAAGAAAAATTTATCCTACTATATTCTATCTACAGGAAACTGACTTTAAATATAAAGAAGTAAATATGTTAAAAGTGAAAAAAATGAGAAAAGATGTATGATGAAACACTACTTAAGCTGGAATTGGTATGCAATATCATACAAAATAAACTTTAAATGAAACATTATTAGACACCAAAGTAGATTAGTTTTTCAAAAAGACATAATGATTCTAAATATAAATGAATACTAAACATAGCTGTAATATATGTAGAACAGGAACTGAAGTAATTAAAAAGGTTAAGAAACAAATTCACAATTATAGTTACAGATATCAACATTCCTCTCAAAGTAACTGATAAGGATAAGCATAAAACTGTAGATTAATCAAAATATAATGTAATCTTTAAATATACCCATAATACATGAATAAGTAATTTTTGATCAAAATGCAAATATTATTAAAGGGTAAAAGACCGGGTGTGGTGGCTCATGCCTGTAATCCCAGCACTTTGGGAGGCTGAGGCAGGCAAATCATGAGATCAAGAGATTGAGACCATCCTGGCCAACATGGTGAAACCCCGTCTTTACTGAAAATACAAAAATTAGCTGGGCGTGGTGGTGCACGCCTATAGACCCAACTACTCAGGAGGCCCAGGCAGGAGAATTGCTTGAACCTGGGAGGTGGAGGTTGCAGTGAGCTGAGATCGCACCACTGTACTCCAGCCTGGTGACAGAGAGAGACTCCGTCTCAATAAATAAATAAATAAATAAATAAATAAATAAATAAAAGGGTTAAAAAGTTCCTTTCATTAAATGGCACTGTAATAATTGTAAAGCCGTATGAAAAGCACACACATAAACACACAACATCCAAAATGTTGAAACTATATCCTTGACACCTACCTCATGACATAATTAAAAGTTAATTCAAACAAGAAATGGGGAAAGGATTCCCTATTTAATAAATGGTGCTGGGAAAACTGGCTAGCCATATGTAGAAAGCTGAAACTGGATCCCTTCCTTACACCTTATACAAAAATCAATTCAAGATGAATTAAAGACTTAAATGTTAGACCTAAAACCATAAAAACCCTAGAAGAAAACCTAGGCATTACCATTCAGGACATAGGCATGGGCAAGGACTTCATGTCTAAAACACCAAAAGCAATGGCCACAAAAGCCAAAATTGACAAATGGGATCTAATTAAACTAAAGAGCTTCTGCACAGCAAAAGAAACTACCATCAGAGTGAACAGGCAACCTACAGAATGGGAGAAAATTTTCGCAACCTACTCATCTGACAAAGGGCTAATATCCAGAATCTACAATGAACTCCAACAAATTTACAAGAAAAAAACAAACAGCCCCATCAAAAAGTGGGCGAAGGACATGAACAGACACTTCTCAAAAGAAGACATTTATGCAGCCAAAAAACACATGAAAAAATGCTCACCATCACTGGCCATCAGAGAAATGCAAATCAAAACCACAATGAGATACCATCTCACACCAGTTAGAATGGCAATCATTGAAAAGTCAGGAAACAACAGGTGCTGGAGAGGATGTGGAGAAATAGGAACACTTTTACACTGTTGGTGGGACTGTAATCTAGTTCAACCATTGTGGAAGTCAGTGTGGCGATTCCTCAGGGATCTAGAACTAGAAATTCCATTTGACCCAGCCATCCCATTACTGGGTATATACCCAAAGGACTATAAATCATGCTGCTATAAAGACATATGCACACGTATGTTTATTGCGGCATTATTCACAATAGCAAAGACTTGGAACCAATCCAAATGTCCAACAATGATAGACTGGATTAAGAAAATGTGGCACATATACACCATGGAATACTATGCAGCCATCAAAAATGATGAGTTCATGTCCTTTGTAGGGACATGGATGAAATTGGAAATCATCATTCTCAGTAAACTATCACAAGAACAGAAAACCAAACACCGCATATTCTCACTCATAGGTGGGAATTGAACAATGAGAACACATGGACACAGGAAGGGGAACATCACACTTTGGGGACTGTTGTGGGGTGGGGGGAGGGGGGAGGGATAGCATTTGGAGATATACCTAATGCTAGATGACGAGTTAGTGGGTGCAGCGCACCAGCATGGCACATGTATACATATGTAACTTACCTGCTCATTGCGCACATGTACCATAAAACCTAAAGTATAATAATAATAATAAAATAAAATAAAAAAAGTTAATTCAAAATTGATCATAGTTGTAAGAGTAAGAGTTAATTGTTGCACTAATCTATATTCTGCTAACAGTATGCTAGGCTGTCCTTTTCACCACACCTTCACCAACATTTGTTATATCTTGTCCTTTTGATAATAGCCACTTTAATGGGTGTGAGGTAATATCACAGAGGGATTTTAGTTTGCATTTCCCTGATAATTGGTGATATCGAGAATATTTTCATATATCTATTGGCCACTTTTATGTCTCCTTTGGAGAAATATCTATTCATGTCTATTGCCCATTTTAATCATATTATTTGTTTTTCTGCTATTGAGTAGCAAGAGCTATTTATAATTGTTGGACATTAAACCCTTATCAGATATGAGGTATGCAAATACTTTGTTTAGTAATTACGTTGTTTTTCATTCTATTGATTGTTTCCTTTGCTGTGAAACAATCTTTTGCGTTGAAAACAATGAGATTCTGTCATTTGCCACAACATGGATGAAACTGAAGGACATTATGCTAAATGAAATAAGAGACACAGAAGGAAAAGTGTTACATGAAATTACTTGCACGTGGAGTCTCTTTAAAAAGACATCAAATATACAGATATAGCAAATAAAACTTAGCAACTAGAAGTGGGGTATTTGGCCAGAGGAAACGAGTACATGTATTATAGGTCAAAACATACAAAATAGCAGATATGTAGGATGAACAAGTCTAAAGATATAATGTATAACATGAAGATTATAGTTAACACAATTGTATTGAATTAGAGATTTTTGTTAAATAAGTAAATTTTAGCTGCTCTTGTCAAGAAAAAAGTATGTGCGATAATATATGTGAATTTCCATCACTATAGTAAACATTTTACCCTATTTGTCCCATAATATTATGATGTAAACCTAAAATATACACAATAAAGTGTATTTAAAATAAATAAAATTTTAAAAAGTAAAAGAAAGTCTAAGATTTCTTATGATGAGCAAAAACATTTAAAATTAATTAAAAATTAGATTTCATTGAAATTAGACATTTCTGCTCCTGGAAAGACACTGTTGAAAGAGAATTAAAACACAAGTGACATACTGGGAGAACTATGTGCAAATCACATATATATTTTTTTAGACAGTGGTGCAAACCTAAACATAATTCAGTGGAAAAAATATATATAAATACACACATATATACACATATATACATACATGTGTGTATATATGTATATATATTTGTGTATACATATGTGTGTGTGTGTGTGTGTGTATATATATATATATATATATACACACATAATGATTTGACTGTGTCCTCACCCAAATCTTACCTTGAATTGTAATAATCCCCATATGTCAAGGGCGGGGCCAGGTGGAGATAACTGAATCATGAGAACGGTTACCCCTGTACTGTTCTCATGGTAGTGAATAAATCTGAAAAGTTCTGATGACTTTATAAATGGGAGTTCCCCTACTGAAGTCTCTTGCCTGCCACCATGTAAGACTTGGCTTTGGTCCTCATTTACCTTCCACCATAATTATGAGACCTCCCCAGCCATGTGAAACTGTGAGTCTGTTAAACCTCTTTCCTTTATAAATTACCCAGTCTCGGGTATGGCTTTATTAGCAGCATGTGAACAGACTAATTATATATATGTGTGTGTGTGTGTATATATATATATATAATATATGTATATATATTATATATATACAATATATGTATATATATTATATATATACATATATAACAATTCCATATATATATACTCTCTCTATATATATGTATATATATGTGTGTGTGTGTTTGTATGTGTGATAAAACAGGGTAAATAATGTGAATAAGCACTTCTCCCTAGAAGATATAAAAATGCCGATAAGCATGTAAAAATTTGTTAAACACTAGTTTTCATTAGGAAAGTAAAAATAAAAACCCCATCGAGATACCACTGCACATCTAATAGAATGGCTTAGAAAAGTAAGCCTCTTTCTGGCCTGGGTGACAGAGTGAGACTTGTCTCACAAAAACAAAACAAAACAAAAAGTAAGCCTCCTAATACCAAAATGTTGGTAATGATGTAGAATGGACTAACTAACTGGAAAACCAGAACTTTATACATAGACAGAATGTGAAATGAAACAACAGCTTTGCCAAAAATTTGGCCATTTCTTTCTTTCTTTCTTTTTTTTTTTTTTTTTTTTTTTTTTGAGTCGGAGTCTCACTCTGTGGCCCAAGCTGGAGTGCAATGATGCGATCTCAGCTCACTGCAACCTCCTCCTCCCAGGTTCAAGTGATTCTCCAACCTCTGCCTCCCAAGTAGCTGGGATTACAGGCACTCGCCATCATGCTCAGTTAATTTTTATATATTTTTAGAGATGGGGTTTCACCATGTTTGCCAGACTGGTCCCAAACTCCTGACTTCAGATGATCTGCTCGCCCTGGCCTCCCAAAGTGCTGGGATTACAGGCGTGAGCCACTGCACCTGGCCCTTTCTAATAAAGTTAAACTCACATGTGTTATGTAATGCAGTAATTACACTCCTAGATATCAATCAAAAAATAAAAACTAAAAATAACTGTCCACACAGGTTTGTACAAAAGTATTCATAAGTTCATTAATAGTAATATCACAAGACTAGAAACATATGAAATGTCCATCAACAGGTGAATTGAATAAACAGAATATGCTGTATCCGTACAAAGCAATACTATTCCGCAATAAAATAATATGAATTACTGATATATAAAATAACATGGGTGAATCTCAAAAGCAGCAGGCTAAATAAGTCAGATAAAAAAGACTACATAATGTATAAATTCATTTATACCTCAATGATGTATACTTTTATTTGTATGTTTATTTCTATAACAGTTCTAGAAAAGGCTCAATTTTATTGACAAAAAGCATAAGTTGCTTTTGCCTGGGATAAGGAGTGAAAGCATGGATTGAATGTCAGAGAGTAAAAGGGCAACTTTTTGAGATGAAGTAAATACTTTAAAACTTGATTGTGGTTTGTTGTCCAACTTGATGGTTGCACAACAGCACATATTTACTGAAACTCGTATCACTGAATTTTTTTTTTTTTTCAGAGAGAGTCTCACTCTTTTGCCCAGGCTGGAGTGCAGTGGCACGACCTCCATTCACTGCAAACTCCGCCTTTCGAGTTCAAGTGATTCTCCTCCCTCAGCCTCCCGAGTAGCTGGGATTACAGGCACTCACCAACATACATGGCTAATTTTTGTATTTTTAGTAGAGACGGAGTTTCACCATGTTGGCCAGACTGATCTCAAACTCCTGAGCTCAAGTCATTCACCTGCTTCAGCCCTCCCCCAAAGTGCTGGAATTACAGGCATGAGCCACTGCGCCTAGCCAAACTCAATGTTTTTAATGATGTGATTTTTGTTATCTAAAACCTCAATAGAGTTGTTAAATAAAACCATCAAATAAAAAAATTTAATACATGGTTAAATGACAAGAAACACAGTGACACACATAATGCTAGCATGATAACCATTACTGGTTTTAGGGGTTTTTCTCGGCAAGATGGCTGACTAGATGTAACCAGGAGGAACACCTGCCACCAAGGAACCAGGACATCAGAAAGACTTGTGCACTCCTAGATTATCTTCAGAGAGAAGGCAATGAGAGTGGACAGAGGAAAGGCACAGATACTGAGCTGAAGAAGGAGGAGACTGGGAACTTTGAAAGGGCTACCTGTACACTGAGACTTGTTCCTGGCCCACAACAACTACTGGGGCAGGGGTGAGTAAAGCAGGCAAGGAGAAACCCACTCTTGCCACAGACCTCCGGAATCCCAACAGGAGCAGACCACATGACCACCACAGACACTTGAGTTGGCAGGGAGAGGTGCTTAGAGAAATAATAGGGTCAGAACTCCAGCCATTGCAAACCCCAGAGGTTTTGGTGCAGAAGTGCCTGTAGTAAAGGACAGTCAAAAATGCCAATCTCTGTATGTTCAACTTGCTTCCATAGGATATTTTAGCCCCAGGGGAAATGTTGAACCTGGACACTGGAGGCTGTCTTTCCCATGAGACAGGGCTGGTCTGACCTCACCACCTTTTGGTCTGCTGGCCTTTCCTGTGACCCGAGCCTGAACATGACTTGGGTAGCAAGAGGGTTACCTCCTACGGGCCTACATCATAGCTCCTGCACTGGCAGATGACACCTGACTACAGAGAATTCTAGCAGAGTGACCCTTGCAGACACACAACAGCCTACCTGCACCCTCCCTACACTACAGCCTTTCCAGTGCCACTTTGCCTGCATGCACTTACACACAGCCACCTCCCACATCACATTGTTGGTGTGTGTGTGTGCACTAGTGACTCTTGCCTCCCATTACTCACCAAGTCCATGTACGTGTGTACCCTGCTGTGTCACTGCTGCTGGCATGAGTGCACAATGCATCCCTTTTCCCTACTGCCCCACCACTGCCATTGGAACACTGGTGGGCACAAAGCCCAACAGCACCCCGCCCCTGTGGTAACACTTCCACTGGCATGAAACCAGGCACCTAGGCATGAAGAACAGTGAACACATCCCTGCCCTGAGTGGCCCCTGCTGCCTGTGTGAATGTGCACGAGGGTGCACACATTCCTGCCTCCACCAGTGACCTACACCCAGGCTAACACCACCACCAGCACAAACAGATGCACAGACACTTGCAGGGGTCCCCACCCCCTCTTGCCATGCTGCCAAGACTACTGCTGTGAACACCCACATGGAGGGCGACACCCACTAGCACTCCACCACAGGTGACGAGCATTTACTATGCCATGCTGCTGCTGCTGCTGCTTTTCCTTCTTCTTCTTCTTCTTCTTCTTCTTCTTCTTCTTCTTCTTCTTCTTCTTCTTCTTCTTCTTCTTCTTCTTCTTCTTCTTCTTCTTCTTCTTCTTCTTCTTCTTCTTCTTCTTCTTCTTCTTCTTCTTCTTCTTCTTCTTCTTCTTCTTCTTCTTCTTCTTCTTCTTCTTCTTCTTCTTCTTCTTCTTCTTCTTCTTCTTCTTCTTCTTCTTCTTCTTCTTCTTCTTCTTCTTCTTCTTCTTCTTCTTCTTCTTCTTCTTCTCCTTCTCCTTCTCCTTCTTCTCCTTCTCCTTCTCCTTCTTCTTCTTCTTCTTCTTCTTCTTTTCCTCTTCTTCTTCTTCTTCTTCTTCTTTCTTCTTCTTCTTTCTTCTTCTTCTTCTTCTTCTTCTTCTTCTTCTTCTTCTTCTTCTTCTTTCTTCTTCTTCTTCTTTCTTCTTCTTCTTCTTCTTCTTCTTCTTCTTCTTCTTCTTCTTCTTCTTCTTCTTCTTCTTCTTCTTCTTCTTCTTCTTTCTTCTTCTTCTTCTTCCTCTTCTTCTTCCTCTTCTTCTTCTTCTTCTTCTTCTCCTCCTCCTCCTCCTCCTCCTCCTTCTTCTTCTTCTTTTCTTCTTCTTCTCTTCTTCTTCTTCTTCTCTTCTTCTTCTGCTGCTGCTGCCGCCGCCGCCGCCGCCGCCGCTGCTGCTGCCGCTGCTGCTGCTGTCTGGCATGTGCAAACAAGAACAGATGCCACTGCCACTGCCCTATGAAGCACTTTGACTAGCACCACGCTTCAGAATGTTGTGACCAGCAGTGAGAGAGCATCTTAGTCCCCACAGCGCAGCAGGTTTGTAACCTTGAGGAGCCAGAGAACAAACCTGCAGCCCAATATCGGTCTCTAAGAATTAGAGCACATTATCCACAAGTCCTGATCTGAACCTTGCCCCCTAAAATCTTCCAGAAACGCAGCCAATTTACTGGACCCACCTTATATTACCATCAAATCTCCAAGGTCATCAAATAGTATAAAACAAAACAAAAAAATCCAAAGGGCTGCAACTTCAAAGATTGAAAGAACATCAGCCCACAAAGATTAGAAAGAACCAGTGCAAGAACACTGACAACTCAAGAAGCCAGAGTGCCCTTTTTCCTCCAAACAACTGCACTAGTTTCTCAGCAATGGTTCTTTACCAAGCTGAGATGGCTGAAATGACAGAAATAGAATGCAGAATACAGATAAGAATGAAGATCATAGAGATTCAAGAGAATGTTGAAACCCAATCCAAGGAAGCTAAGAATTACAATAAAGTAACACAGGAGCTGACAGAGAAAGTAGCCAGTATAGAAAAGAACAAAATCAACCTGATAGAGCTGAAAAACACACTACAATAATTTCATAATGTAATCACAAATTTTAACAGCATAATAGACAAAGCTGAGTAAAGAATCTCCGAGTTTGCAGGCTGGCTTTCTGAAATAAGACATTCAGACAAGAATAAACAAAATATAAAAAGAAATTAACAAAATATCTGAGAAATATGGAATAATGTAAGGAGAATAAATCTACAACATATTGGTGTTTTTGAAAGAGATGGGCAGAATGGAAGCAACTTGGAAAATATATTTCAGGACAGCATCCATGATAACTTAACCTAGCTAGAGAGGCCAACATTCAAACTCAGGAAATGCAGAGAATTGCTACAAAATACTTAGCAAAAAGATTATACCCAACACACAAATTCATCAGAATCTCCAAGGTTGAAATGAAAAAAAAAAAAAAAAACAACTGTTAAAGGCAGCTAGAGAGAAAGGACAGGTAACATACATTAAACTAACAGCAGACCTCTGAGCAGAAACTCTAAAAGCCAGAAGACATAAGGGGGCTATATTTAATATTCTTAAAGAAAATAAATTGCAAGGAAGAATTAAATATCCAAGCAAACTAAGCTTCATAAGTGAAGGAGAAATAAGTTCCCCTTTAGAGAAGCAAATGCTGAGCGAATTCATTACCACCAGGCCTGCCTTACCAGAGGTCCTGAAAAAGGCACTAATTATGGAAAAGAAAGACTATAACCAGCCACTACAAAAACACACTTAAGTACACAGATCAGTAATATTATAAAGCAACCACACAAACAAGTCTGCATAATAACAAACTAACAGCATGATGACAAGATCAAATCCATACATATCAATACTAATATGAATATCAAAAGGATAAATGACCCAATTAAAAGGGAGTGAAAAGATGGATACAAAAGTAAGATCCAGTGGAATCGTGTCTTCAAGAGACCCATCTCACATGCAGTGACATCCATATGTTCAAAATAAAGGCATGTCAAAAAGTCTACAAAGAAAGTGGAAAACAAAAAAAAAGCAGGGTTTGCAATACTAATTATACAAACAAAACAGACTTTAAACCAGCAAAGACTAAAAAAAAAAAAAAAAAAGACAAAGCCGGGCATTACATAATGGTAAAGGGTTCAATTCAACAAGAAGACCTAAATATACTAAATATATATTCACCCAACACAGGAGCACCCAGATTCATAAAGCAAGTTCTTAGAGTTTTTAAAATAGACTCAGACTCCCAACAATAATGGTGGGAAACTTCAACACCTCACTGATAGTATTAGACAGATCATTGAGAAAGAAAATTAACAAAGATATTTAGGACTGGAACTCAACACTGAAAGAAATGGACCTGATAGACATCTACAGAACTGTCTTCCCCAAAACAACATAATATGCATTCTTCTCATGATAACACAGTATATAGTCTAAAATCAACCACACAATTGTAATAAAATACTCCTCAGCAATTATAAAAGAAATGTAATCATGCCAACCACTCTCTCAGACCACAGCACAATAAAAATAGAAATCAAGACTAAGAAAATTGCTCAATATCATACAATTACATGGAAATTAAACAACATGCTCCTGAATGACTGTTGGGTAAATAATGAAATTAAGGCAGAAATCAAGAAGTTCTTTGAAACTGAGAGAAAAGCTCCAAAAACAACAGAATATCTGAGACATAGCCAAGGCAGTGTTACAATAAAAATTTATAGCACTAGACACACACATCAAAATGTCAGAAAGATCTCAAATTATCAACCTAATGTAACAACAAAAAATCTAGAGAAGCAAGAGCAAAACCAACTCCAAAGCTAGCAGAAGACAAGAAATAACCAAAATCAGAGAGAACTGAAGATTGAGACACAAAAGTCCTTCAGAAGATTGATGAATCAAGGAGTTGTTTTTTGAAAAAATTAAAAACATAGATATAACATTAACTAGACTAATAAAGAAGAAAATAAAGAAAATTCAATGAAACCCAATTGGAAATGACAAATGGGATGTTACTACTGACTCCACAGAAATACAAATAACAATCAGAGACTACTATGAACACCTCAATGCACATGGACTAGAAAAGCTAGAATAAATGAATGAATTCCTGAACACATAAACCCTCCCAAGACTGAACCAGGAAGAAATTGGATCCCTGAATAAACCAATAGGGAACTCCAAAATTCAATCAGTAATATGTAGCTTACCAAACAAATAGCCTAGGAGTAGAAAGAATCACAGATGATTTCTACCAGACGTACAAAGAAGATCTATTACCATTTCTACTGAAACTACTTCAAAAATTTGAGAAGGGACTCCTCCCCAACTTATTCTATGAGGGTAGCAACACCCTGATACCAAAATATGGCAGAGACAAAACAAAAAATAAAAATTTAGGCTAAAGTTCCATGAAGAACATCTATGCAAACTTTCTCAATGGAATACTAGCACACGAAATCCAGCAGCACATCAAAAAGCTAATCTACAACAATCAAGTAGGATTTATTCCTACGATGCAAGATTGACTCAATGTATGCAAATTAATAAATGTGATCCATCACATAAGCATAACTAAAGACAAAAATCACAGGATTATCTCAAAGATGTAGAAAAAACTTTGAATAAAATTAACATCCCTTCATGTTAAAGACTCTCAATAAACTAGGTATTGAAGGAACATACCTTACAATAACAAGAGCCATTTATGACAAACCCACAGCCAACATCATACTGAAGGTTAAAAGCTGAATGCATTCCCTTTCAAAACTGGCACAAGACAAGGATGCCCTCTGTCACCACTCCTATTCGAAATAATATTGGAAGTCATGGCCAGAGCAATCAGGCAAGATAAAGAACTAAAGGGTATCCAAAAGGAAGAGAGAAAATCAAACTATCTTTGTTCACAAATGACATGATTCTACATCTATAAAACCCCATAGTCTCAGTCTAAAAGTTCTTTAATTGATAAGCAAATTCAGCAGAGTTTCAGAATACAAAATCAACATCTAAATCACTACCTTTCCTATACAACAGCAAGAGCCAATCTCTGAGCCAAATTAGGAATGCAATCCAATTCACAATTGCCACAAAAAGAATGAAATACATAGTAATACAGCTAATCAGGGAGGTGAAAAATCTCCACAATGATAATTACAAAACACTGCTTAAAGAAATAGGAGACGACAAAACAAATGGAAAAACATTCCATACTCATGGAAAAGAAAATAATTAATATCATTAAAATGGTCATACTGCCCAAAGCAATTTACAAATTCAATGCTATTTCTATTAAACTACCATTGAGATATTTCACAGAACTAGACAAACCAATTTTAAAATTCATATGGAACCGAAAAAGAGTCCAAATAGCCAAGGCATTTCTAAGCAAATGGAACAAAGCTTGAGACAACATGCTGCCTCGCTTAAAACTACACTACAAGGCTACAGTAACCAAAACAGAATGGTACTGGCACAAAAACAGACACATAGACCAATGGAACAAAATAGCCTAAAAATAAGGCCACACACTTGCAACAATCTGGTCTCTGATAAAGCTGACAAAAACAAACAATGGGGATAAAGCTCCCTATTTAGTGAATGGTACTGGGATAACTAGCTAGCCACATGCTGAAGATTAAAACTGGACCCCTTTCTTACACCATATACAAAAGTCAACTCAAAGTGGATTAAAGACTTAAATGTAAATCTCAAAACTATAAAAACACTGGAAGACAACCTAGGCAATATCATTCTGGACATAGGAACTGGCAAAGATTTCATGATGTAGACACCAAAAGCAATTGCAACAAAAGGAAAAATGGACAAATGCAATTTATTTGAACTAAAGAGGTTCTGCACAACAAAAGAAATGATCAGAAGAGTAAACAGACAACCTATAGAATGGGAGAAAATATATGTAAACTATGCATCTGAGGAAGGTCTAATATGTAGCCTCTATAGGGAAGTTAAACAAATTTCAAAAAAAAACATTAAAAATTGGGCAAGGGAAATCAACAGGCACATTTCAAAAGAAGACATACATGTGGCCAAGGAGCGTATAAAAAAAGCTCAAAATCATGAAGCAGTAGAAAAATGCAAATCAAAACCATGGTAAGATACCACCTCCCACCACTGAAAATGGGTATTGTTACAAAGTCACAAAGTAACAGATGCTAGTAACCTTGTGGAGATAAGGTAACACTTATGTACTGCTCGTGGAGTGCAAATTAGTTCAACCCTCATGGAAAGTAATGTGGCAGTTCCTCAAAGAGCTAAATACAGAACTACCATTCAATCCAGCAATTTCTTTCCTGGGTATATACCCAAAGGAATATAAATTGTTCTATCATAAAGACACATGCATGTGTACATTCATTGCAGCACTAGTCACCATAGTGAAGACATGGAATCAGCCTAAATGTCCATCAGTGGTAAACTGGATAAAGAAAATGTGCTACATATACACCATGGAATATGCAGCTATAAAAAAGCACAAGATCATATCCTTTGCAAGAAGATGGATAGAGCTGGAGGAGCTAATCCTTAGAAAACTAATGCAGGAACAGAAAACCAAATAATGTATGTTCTCACTTTAAGTGGTTGCTAAATCACGGTAATACATGAACACAAAGGGGAGCAACAGACACTGGAACCTGCTTGAGTATGCAGAGTGGGAGGAAGAAGAGCATCAGAAAAAACAGCTACTGGGTACTAGACTTAGTACCTGGGTAATGAAATAATCTGTACAACAAAACCCCGTGACACGAGCTTACCTACATGACAAACCTTCACATGTATCACTGAAACTAAAATACATTTTTTTTTGAAAAAGAACCATTACTAGTTTCAAATCTTGGCTCAGCTACTCATCAGTTTTATACTTTTAGACAATTTTATTAAGACTTTAGTATATCAGTGTGTTAAAACTATAAAATGAGTTAATAAATATATTTCAGCTTAAGAAAACACTTCTATAGGGAAATATGTTTTGGTTACTGTAGCCTTGTAGTGTAGTTTTAAGTCAGGCAGAATGTTGTCTCAAGCTTTGTACCATTTGCTTAGAATTGCCTTGGCTATTTGGACTCTTTTTTGGTTCCATATGAATTTTAAAATTGGTTTGTCTAGTTCTGTGAAATATCTCAATGGTAGTTTAATATTTGTGATTTGGGGTTAGGCAAATATTTCTTCAAACCTCAAAAACAAAATATAAAATTAAAAATTGAAAAATTAAATTTTATCACAATTTTAAATTTCTGCTTTTTGAAAAAGCAATATTAAGGTAATGGAAAGACAGGCCACACAGCAGAAAAAAAAATGTCAAAACATATACCTGATAAATAACTTGTATCCGGAATATATAAATACCTCTTACATTCAATGCAAAGTGAAAAAAAAAATTTTTAAATGAGCCAAAAATATATTTATGGCAAATAAGCAAATCAAAATGTGTTCAACATCATATTCATTAGGAAAATACAATTAAAACCATAATGAAACATTGCATTATGCAAGCTAGAATGGCCAAAATAAAACAACCACCACCACCACAACACACTGAAAATATTAAATGTTAGGGAGGATGTGGAGAAACTGACACCCTTATATATTGTTTTCAGGAAAGAATAAAGCTGCTTTGGAAATATTTTGGCAATTTCTTATGACATAAAATATACACTGATTGTGTTAGAGTTCTCTAGAGGGACAGAACAAATAGGATAGATGTATATATAAAGAGGAGTTTATTAAGGAGTATTGACTCACATGATCACAAGGTGAAGTCTCACAAAAGGCCATCTGCAAGCTGAGGAGCAAGGAAGCCAGTTCGAATCCCAAAACCTCAAAAGTAAGGAAGCTGACAGTGCAGCCTTCAATCTGCGGCCAAAGGACCTGGAGCCCCTGGTTTAAGTCACTGGCTTAAACCACTGGTTTAAGTCCAAGAGTCCAAAAGCTGAAGAATTCAGAATCTGATATTCAAGGGCAAGAAGCATCCAGCACCAGAGAAAGGTGAAGGCTGGAAGACTCAGCAAGTCTGCTCATTCCACTTTCTTCTATCTCCTTTATTCTAGCCTTGCTGGCAGCTGATTAGATGGTGCCCACCCAGATTGAGCATGGGTCTGCCTCTCCTAATCCACTGACTCAAATGTTAATCTCCTTTGGTAACACCCTCACAGACAGGACTAGCAAGAATACTTTGCATCTTTCAATCCAATCAAGTTGACACTCAATATTAACCATCACACTGATCGTATGACCCAACAGTCTCATCACTGGGTATTTATCTAAAATAAGTTTTTATCTATGGGGAAAAGTTTACACAAGGATAAAAGTCTGGTGGGAGGTGGAAGGTGTGTGTTCAGTGAAGATGTTAAGATACCAAAAATTAAAGTTTCCCTGGCTGAGGAAATGCAATGAGATACTCATATTACAGTGTGAATCAGATTATCTTATGAGTGTTCTTTGTGGGAGGTAGTCATTGTAATGAATAAACTGTGAAAAGATGTCAGGTAGACATATATTTGAATTCTGACTATGACACTTACTGACTGTATGAATTAATGACCTTTCATGTTTCTAAGTTTGTAAAGTAAGGACAATAATGGCACTAATTTTTAAGACTGTTCTGAAGATTACATAAATGGAAACTACCAGTAGTTAATATTTATGGAGTACTTGCTATATGACAGGCCCTCTGGCAGCAACTTTCATGTATATTTTTATAAATACTTCACAAAAACTATAAGAGTTAAGAACTCTACTTTGGACATTAATGGAATCAGAAAAGTGAAAAATGTTAAATTCAGTCTACAGGTACTTTTGGAAGGGTCCACACTGTGCAGTGAGAAAACGGCCAGAACACTCTGCTCACCTTGCTTCACTGATAGACATTGTAGCTTTTGCTCATTCAGGTGGCATATTTTTCAATGACTTTATTCTTTTTATCTGTGCTGATTGAATAGTGATGATGTGGATATGGAGCATGTTATACACTGTTGTGCTAAAAGAGATATATTGACACTATAACTAGTTACCCAATTGGGCCCCTGAATATCAGCAGCTTTGTGGGTTACGTCCTCTAATGCCATTATTAATATTAAAACAACTACAGCTACTATTATCAGTGACAGAATTAACATTTTTAGTGTAATTAATATATGCCTAATATAATTACAGAAGTTACCTGTAGCATCTCATTTACCCTGTAAGGCAGCACTTTTCAGTTGAGGAAGTGAAAGCTTAGCATAATAGGTAATTTGCCCAGAGTCTCACAGGATTAAGTTGTCAAGGGATATTCATACCCAAGATTATTATTTGTTAAGTGATTGATTCATTTAATAAGTATTACAGAACATTTAGAATTTTCAGGGCACTTCGGATCCAATAGTAAGGCATTCAAAGACCTTGTTCTTATAAAATCTTTTAGTCTTTTAACCATTGGGCTATGGTGCCTCCCAAGAGCCTTGGGTTTAATTTTCAGCTTTTATATTTTTACTTAGAGGTGACATATTAATCAAACTCAGATGGAATAGACTACAAAAATAGAGTACTGATTTATTTACTTTAGAAGACATAAATTGGTAATGTAACTAGTGTTGGTTTTATCTGCACACTTTTCTATGGATAAATTTATTTGGGAGAACAAATTAGAACAAAAATTTGATGAGCCTGCAATAAAAACAAAGAGGTTGGCTTAAAGGAGATTTTATTAAATAATGCCACTTGGATTACTGTTTACTCTGGAGATATTTCCTTCTGGGTCTCTGATAATGAAGATATACTATAGAAATCTGTCCCTTTGCTTCACTTTGTAAAATTTTTTTATTTATCTAGCTTTTAAGTTCAGGGGGACAAGTGCAGACTTGTTACATAGGTAAACTTTTGTCATGGGGATTTGTTGTACAGATTATTTCATCACCCAGGTATTAAGCCTAGTACCCATTAGTTATTTTTCCTGATGCTATCCCTCCTCCACCCTCCACCGTCCACCCTCCAATAGGCCCCAATGTGTGTTGTTTCCCTTTATGTGTGCATGTGTTTTCATCATTTTGCTCCTACTTTTAAATGAGAACATGTAGTATTTGGTTTTCTGTTTCTGCGTTTGCTTAGAATAATGGCCTATGGCTCCATCCATGTCCATGCAAAGGACATGATCTCTTTCTTTTTACAGCTGCATAGTATTCCATGGTGTATATGTACCATATTCTTCCTTGTTGAGTCTATCACTGATAGGCATTTAGGTTAATTCCATGTCTTTGCTATGGTGAATTGTGCTGCAATGAACAAACATGTTCATGTGTCTTCATAATGAAATGATTTATATTCCTTTGGTTTATGCTCAGTAATGGGATTATGGGGTCAAATGGTGTTTCTGTCTTTAGGTCTTTGAGGAATCACCACACTGTCTTCCACAATGGTTGATCTAATTTACATTCTCACCAACAGTGTGTAAGTGTTCCTTTTTTCCCACAACCTTGCCAGCGTCTGTTATTTTTTGACTTTTTAGTAATAGCCATTATGAATGGTGCGAGATGGTTTCTCATTGTGGTTTTGGTTTGTATTTCTGTAATGACCGTTTATTGAATAGTGATTCCTTTTCCCGTTGCTTGCTTTTTGCAAGGTTTGTTGAAGATCAGATAGTTGTAGGTGTGTGGTCTTATTTCTGGGCTCTATTCTGTTCCACTGGTCTGTAGTCAAGCCAGGAGCCAAACCAGAAATGAACTTCCATTCAGAATTGCCACAAAAAGCATTAAATACACAGGAATACAGCTAACTAGCTAACTGTTCTTGCATTTATACAAATAACTACCTTAGACTGGGTGATATTTTTATGGTAATAAAATTATGATTTTTAATGGACATTTTATGATTTTACTTACATACTTTTCCATAGTTTATATTGCTTTGGTATGAAAAAATCCATATTCATAATGAACATAAGCCTGGGAAGCCCATATTTGCATAAAACATTGTCCAGAAAAAGAAATTTATATTCAGGGTATCAAAAACTGTAAATAAAAACAACCACAGAGCTGTGTCAAATCTCACTAGTCATATATCTACATATGCAAAAATATTTTTGTGCATTTTAGGGATTCCAGCTTCTTCTGAGTATGATAGTTACGTACTGTACCCATTCTCACACTTCCTACTCACAAACCCACCCTCGACACTCTTGCTCGTGTCCCTGCAATTTTGTCGAAATTGCTCTAATTTTAGCTTCCAAAGTCCTCTTCTTGTGGATTCAGAAGGGCATTTGATTTTTCTGCAACATTTTACATGGAGTGTCATCTTGAATCCTTTTGTTTCTCTGGCTTCCTGACAATATATTCTCTACATATTATTTTGGTGTGCCTCCAACTCCTTTCGTCATTCTTTCTGAGTCCCTCTCAAGGTGACTTTTTTTTCTGCCAAATTTCATAATTTTAGACATGAAAGCTCTTTTTCTTTAGCCTTCTCTTTCATCCATACACATCTTCCCTAAATGATCTTCATCTTCTCCCATTACATCATTGCCACCCACATGCTGATGTTTCCCAAAAGCTGGTGTCTCTCCTGAGCTCACACTTAGATGTTTGTAGTAAGTATCTGAGAGATTTTCTGATGAGGACTCATTTTCTAGGAATGACCCTCCCTTTCCATCTGCATGTTGAGGTTGTGCTATTGTATGACTATTCTTTGTACCACAGTTAATCTGTCCAGACATGGGCACTTGATTCATATTGGCACTTGGCCAATAAATTTGTGTCCTAAGATTCTTGGGTTTGAGACTGAGATTCAGGTCACTCTTTCTCTGAAATCCTGGACTAGAATCAGTGTGGTTGCCCAGGTCAAATGTCTATCAGTGTTATGAAAAAAACCCATCTATTCTGATTGGTGGTGAAATACTTTAAATGTCACCTCTAATTGTAGGGTACATAATTGGGGAATTGTAGGCAGCCATGTTTACTTTCGTGTATACCATGTAAGCAGATAGGACCAGAGACTGGGTAATTTATAAAGAAAAGAGGTTTATTTGGCTGATGGTTCCACAGGCTTTATAGGAAGCTGGGCAGGGGAGGCCTCAGAAAACCTGCAACTATGGCAGAAGGAGAAGAGAAAGGAGGCATGTCTTACATGGCTGAAGCAGGAGGAAGAGAGCCTAGGGAGAAGTGCTACATGCTTTTAAACAAGCAGATCTCATGAGAACTCACTCGCTATCATGAGAACAGCAAGGGGGAAAGTACACCCCCGTGATCCAATCACCCCACTCCAGGCCCCTTCTTCAACGCTGGGGATTAAAATTTGACATGAAGTCAAAAGATTTCTACAAGGAGAACTACAAACCACTGCTCAAAGAAATCAGAGATAACACAGATAAACAAACATTCTATACTCATAAATAGAAAGAAGACGTATCATTAAAATGGCCATACTGCCCAAAGCAATTTATAGATTCAACACCATTCCTATTAAACTACCATTAAAATTCTTCAGAGATCTAGAGAAAAAACTATTTAAAATTTTATATGGAACCAAAAAAAAAGCCTGAATAGTCAAGGGACTCCTAAGCAAAAAGAACAAAGCTGGAGACATCAAGCTACCTCACTTCAAACTATACTACAAGTTTATAGTAACTAAGACAGCATGATACTGGTTCTCTTTTTTTTCTAATCTCTAGGTAGATTATCTTTCTGTTTACAAGCCATTATCTCACGCAGTCAGGTTATAATTGATTAGTATATAGCATTCTTTCCAGACATCCTTTGTGGAGGAGGAAGGGAAAATAATTTTTTATGTTATTTTTATGAGAACTACATTTTCTGACCTTTCACTAAAATTATGAGTGTGTCTCACTTTGGAAACTTTTTCCTCTAAACACTGACCACACAGGTCTCTAATACAAAATAGAGATATTTCAGGAGAACCTGTAACCAGAAACGAGATTCAAAGGAAGGTGGGGATGTAGGAACTGTGTTTAACATAAGCGATTGATAATCACAGCAACTTTAAAAAATACTGTAAAAAAAGAAATTTCAGGATTAGTTATCTTGGCAGTGGATACATTCTATTTGTGTGAGAATGAGAGAATTTGACTGCACATGCTGGGCTGCTTGCCCTCCACCCTCCAATGCTTCACCTTCACCTCCCTTTCTCTAATTATTTTGAAAGTTCTGATATATATATATATATATATATATACACACATATATATACACATATATATATACACATATATATATATACACATATATATACACATATATATACACATATATATACATATATACACATATATATACACATATATATATATGACAAGAGTGAGTCTGGAAAATTATATAGCAAATGCAGAATAATAGTGAAAAGATCTCCACCACTCACAGTTTATACTTACTAATTGAAATCCTACCTATTTATAAATAACTCAAATTTTATGTCCCATGAAAGTTCTCAGAAATTTTTCTCATCAGTTAGAAATTAATTTCTCCCTTTCCTCGCAGTTCAAAGTATATTATTTGATCCTCTGTTCCATCACTTATTATAGTACAGCTTGTTTAAAATTGATTATATATGGTTTTGGCATACCCAATAGACTGTGAGACCCTGACAACTATGTATAGCTCATAGTGCTGTTCACACTGCCTAGAAAAAGAATGCTTTCTATGTAGTGGATACCCAGGATGTCTTTTTTTTCTTTTAAACTCCAAAGTGAGGCTGGGCACGGTGGCTCACGCCTGTAATCTCAGCACTTTGAGAGGCCGAGGAGGGCGGATCACCTGAGGTCAGGAGTTCAAGACTAGCCTGGCCAACATGGTGAAACCCCATCTCTACTAAAAATACAAAAAAATTAGCCAGGCGCAGTGGCGCGCTCCTGTAGTTCCAGCTACTCAAGAAGCTGAGGCAGGAGAATCGCTTGAACCCGAGCGGCGTAGGTTGCGGTGAACCGAGATCATGTCACTGCACCTCCAGCCTGGGCGATAGAGCAAGACTTGGACTCAAAACAACAACAACAACAACAACAACAAAACCTTCACACCAGTTGTACAGTGGTCAAGATATACACTTTCCTTTTCAACATTAACTTTTTCATATTAAATAAACCAGGATCACAAGTTGAGTTTTGCAATGGCATACCTGATTCTATTATCTTAGTAAAATTGAATTTTAAAAAAGTGAAAATTTCAACAAGCTAAAGGACGAAGAAAATCATATTGCATACTTTTAGGGTGGCCAAATTTTATGCATAATTCGGTATGCATAATATTTCAATTTTATTAATTTCAGGAATATTGTGACTATAGAAAGACTGTACATAGTTTTAGTAAATAAAATTATAATAAAATATATGTTTTTAAACTGTTTAGCTGAGATAATCAAATACATTACAACATTTTACAAAAAAATTAGGTTTAGTTTCATAGGTCTCATTATTAGAAACAGGGCAAGATTTAAAAGGCAAATGTTATACTTCCAAGTCATGAGATACAATATATTTGAAGTAAAATAACTGAAGTTCAAAAATATATTCTTAAAATTGAGCCACACATATAGGCTCTTAACAATTGATTGATTTGTCAATTTCACTTCTTTAGTAATGCTTGGATTACTTGTAATGCAGACAGAACAAAGACTTATGAAGAGAGGGAGGCCTCAACAATATCAAAACAGAGAATTGAAATGCTCCAATGTATTATGGATTTTACACTTATTCTGCACTATTTTATTCTAAGATTGTATTCACTTTGAATGTGTGTATGACACTGCTTGTTTATTAATAGTAATGCCCTAAACTGCAAGATCTACTTGGTATAAAATAAGATTTTAGAATAAAACTTCAAAATTATTCAAAAAGAGATGAGTTGAGTAGATTTACTTTCTGAAAGTTTTGTATTTAATATTGGCATAGCTTTTCCACTAAAATTTTATGTGCAACATTCAGAAAAATTATGCTTCTGGTTTTCATTTATCAAGCAAAACACACATTTTAAGTCACTCTAAATAAAATCCGAAATGTGAAAGCCCTCCTTCTCCAAAAAATATATACTAGGCTGGAAAAGTCAATTTTGAAAAACGGGTATGTTTTCTCACTTTTTTTAACAACCTCAGAAGTTTTTTAGCATAGCATAATGTTACTCTTTTGGCAACAGAAGTGGTGATTATCAAAGAAAATAATGTGCATTTGAAAGTTCAGGTTACCTCTTGTGAGGAAGTCTCTTGTAACCCTAGCAATAGCCGGATTTCAAATAAGAAAATATATATACTAACATCTAGTTCAGTTCATGGGACATAGGCACTTAATAACATTTCCACTTTTCTAAATGTTTAAGTGATTTATTGTGGTATAAATAGCACAGAATAAATTGTGCATATTTAAAATATAAAATTAAGTATGTTTGACGTTATATATACATCTGTGAGGCCATTGCCACATTTAAGAAAATGTGTATTGCCATGGCATCGCAAATTTTGGGGGCCACTTTTTAATCTCACCCCCTGACTTTTACTCCCACATCCACTTCTTACCCCCTCCCATCCTTAGGCAACCAAAAATCTACTTGCATTTTGTATAAAATTATTACTGCAATCATACATTATTTGCTTTTATGGTCTTGCTTTTTTCACTCAGCTTGAGACTTATACATATTGTTGCATGTAGCTGTAGTTCATTCGTTTTTCTTCTTTCTAATGAGTATTCAATAGCATGGGTATAGCACTATTTACCCACTCATCTGATTCATTTTTATTTACATAAAAATAAGAAATGTTTATTTTTATTTACTTTTGCTTATTTTATTGTAATGGCAATTGGTAATTACATATTTTTACAAGGAACAATGCAACGTTATGATGAATGTATACAATGTGGAGTATTAAATCAATCAATTAACATATTCTAATACTAATTAACATATTCAACACTAGAAATACTTACCTTTAATAAGTGATATTAATCACTTATGTCTTTAGATGAATGCACACTTACATGTAGACATACAGATTAGAAGGTATATAAGCACTGGAAAACTTTGTAATTTTGAGTTGGTCTGGTAATATTTTCCCAGCCTTCTCCCTGTACTTGGTTGAAGACATAAACTCTCTTCTTTTCCAGTTCATCTGCATCTTGTTATTGAGACATAAGTATAAGCAGCCTGACCATCAGTTTTGTACAGGAACAGTTGGGACCACAGACATGAGCCACCATGTTTGGCTAATCTTTTAATTTTTTTGTACAGGTGGGATCTTTCTAAGTTTCCCAGGCTGATCTTAAACTCCTGGGCTCAAGTGATCATTCCACCTTGACCTCCCAAAGTGCTGGGATCACAGGCATTAGTCACAGTGCATGGACGCTGTATTTATTTTTAAAGAAACATTCATAAATTTTCCATTATGGCTGTTGAAATGTAAATTCCCACCAACAGTGTGCAAGAGTTTCTTTTCTTTATACCTTTACTAACACTTGTTATCATTGGTCTTTTTTATAATAACCATTGCAACAATTGAGGCATGTTGATAAAAATAGTCAAACTCTGTAAAATATTTGAAGAGATTTATTCTGAGCTAAATATGAGTGACCATGGCCTGTGACACAGCCCTCAGGAGAGCCTGAGGACATGTACCCAAGGTGGTCAGAGTGCAGCTTGGTTTTATTCATTTTAGGAATACGTGAGACATCAAAGACATTTAAAATATACATTGGTTCAATTCAGAAATGCAGGACAATTCAAAGAGGGACCTTCAAGGTTATAGGTAGATTTAAAATTTTTCTGATTGGCAATTTGTTGAAAAGGTTATTATCAATAGAAAGAAATGCCTGGGTTACAAAAAGAGGTTTTGGAGACCAAATTTTATTATGCAGATGAAGCATCCAAGTAGGCTTCAGGGTGAAGAGATTATAAATGTTTCTTAATAAACTTAAGGTCTGTGTTGATGTTATTACTTGAGGGTATAATGAGGTATATCCAACCCCCATTTTCTATCATGGCCTGAATCAGTCTTTCAGGTTAAATTTTGGAGGACCCTTGCCAAGTAGGAAGTCCATTCAGATGGTTGGTGTCCTTAAAATTTTATTTTTGGTTTACATTCTCCCACTTCTGGCCAAGATTTGCCAGAAGCAATACAAATGGCCACCCAAATTTATTTTTTTCCCATAGCATTGCCAGAGTAACATGGCTGCCTGCCTCAGGGACATCTGGTCCATTGGTGAGACTTCTTTTGGCCAAGGGACTTAGTCAAGAAGACTTACAGCTAAGTAATTGTTCTAGATGAGATAGGACTGAACATGGACAAGCATTCATTACCCCTTACAATTATTATTATTATTAATATCATTTAAGTAGAAAACCAATAAACAAAAAGCCAAAGGCAAAGCTACAAAACTGACTTATTTTTAACTTCTATGCATTGAGTTACTGTAAGCTTGGTTTTAGTTATAGATTTATAGCAATTATTTATACAAAACATAAGCATTGTTCTAAGAAAAAATTTTGATTTTTTAAAAAATAATACTTATATTTAAAATTAATAACTGGGAGTATTATACTTAGGAGGCTTTGGTCACAAGGTATCTTTATTCTGTCAGTAAATATTTTCTTTTAATTCTATGGAAGCAGAAAATTCTTGATGGTTGGTGTATTAGTCTGTTTTTGTGCTGACTGTTGTGTAAAGACATACCTGAGACTGGGCAATTCACAAAAAAATAGGTTTAATTGGACTTACAGTTCCATGTGGCTGGGGAGGCCTCACAATCAAGGTGGAAGGCAAGGAGGAGCAATTCACATCTTACATGGTTGGCAGCAGGCAAAAATAAAGAGCTTGTGCAGGGAACCTCCCATTTTTAAAACCATCAGATCTCATGAGACTTATTCACTATCATGAGAAAAGCATGGGAACGACCCACACTCATGATTCAATGACCTCCCACTGGGTTCCTTTCACAACATGTGGGAATTGTAAGAGTTACAATTTAAGATAAGATTTGGGTGGGGACACAGCCAAATCATATCATTCTGCCCCTGCCCCTTTCCAAATCTCATGGCCTCACATTTCAAAACAAATCATGTCTTCCCAAGAGTCCTCCAAAGTCTTAACTCATTTCAGAATTAACTCAAAAGTCCACAGTCCAAAGTCTCATCTGAGATGAGGCAAGTACCTTCCACCTATGACCCTGTAAAATTTAAAGCACGTTAGTTACTTCCTAGATACAATGGGGGTACAGACATTGGTAAAATACAGCTGTTCCAAATGGGTCACAAGTCCCATGCAAGTCCAAAATCCAGCAGGGCAGTCAAATTTAAAGCTCCAAAATGATTTCCTTTGACTCCATGTCTCATATCCAGGTCATGCTGATGCAAGAGGTAGATTCCCATGGTCTTGGGCAGCTCCACCCCTGTGGCTTTCTAGGGTACAGCCTCTCTCTCAGCTTCTTATATGGGATGTCCCTGAGTGTCTGCAGCTTTTTCAGGCAAACAGCACAAGCTGTCAGTGGATTTAGCATTCTGGGTTCTGAAGGATGATGGCTTTCCTCTCATAGCTTGACTAGGCAGTGGCCCAGTGGAGACTCTGTGTGGGGGCTCTGGCCCCACATTTCCCTTCTGCACTGCCCTTGCAGAGATTCTCCATGAGGGCCCCACCTTGCAGCAAACTTCTGCCCGGGTTCCCAGGGATTTCTATACATCCTCTGAAATCTAGGCAAAGGATTCCAAACACAGTTCATGACTTCTGTGCACTTACAGGCTGACACCATGTGGAAGCTACCAAGACTTGAGGTTTGCACCCTTTGAAGCAATGACCTGAGCTCTGTGTTGGCCCTTTTCCACCATGGCTGCAGTGGCTGGGACACAGGACACCAAGTCCCTAGGCTGCACACAGAGTGGGGACTCTAGTCCCAGCACAAGAAACCAGTTTTTCCTCCTAGGCCTCTAGGCCTGGATGGGAAGGGCTGCCATGAAAGTTTCTGACATGGCCTGGAGATCTTTTTTTTGCATTGTCTTTAGAAGTAACATTCAGCTCCTCGTTACTTAAGCAAATTTCTGCAGCTGGCTTGAATTTCCCTCAGAAAATGGGGTTTTCTTTTTTATCAAATTGTCAGGCTGCAAATTTTCTGAAGTTTTATGCTGCATTTCCCATTTAAAACTGAATGCCTTCAACAGCACCAAAGTTACCTTTTGAATGATTTGCTGCTTAGAAATTTATTCAGCCAGACACCCTAAATCATCTCTCTCAAGTTCATTTGAGGTCAGGAATTTGAGACCAGCCTGGGCAACATGGTGAAACCCCGAATCTACTGAAAATGCAAAAATTAGCTTGGAATGGTTGCAGGTACCTGTAGTCCCAGATACAGTTAATCTTGGGTTAGATACTGAAAATGAAGTTTCTCCTCCAAAGAGAGAAGGTGGTGCCTTCTCTATTTTCTTTAAAAAAATCTCAGGCCATTAAAGACTATTAAAGAAAAACTTTCTCAAAAAGAACAAGGTCATACTGTTGCAGATAGTTAGACAGGCATGAGTGGGGTAGAGAGGGCTTTCCTCCACCCACTAGGAATATTGGGTGATGGTTTGGCATTTATTGCATTACCTCTTTAAAAGTGATAAATTGGCAGCTGGCACCAGGGAGAGGCCATTTCCTGATTCTCAATACCTGTTGCACTAAAGTGTTAATTGAATGCAGTCACCAGAGGGAAGCAACTTCCCAGTCATGCACATTAAGAGAGATAATGGCAGAGTATGATTTTCCAAGACCACTACACTGGAAAAGGGAAAAAAGCCTCAGATGGACATGTGTACAGCTTCCTAAATACACTGCGTGTGCTCACCTCTCAAGCATAAAAAAGGCACTGCACATGCAGACAGCCCACACTAAGGCAAGAATCATGAGAAAGGGGCCAACCTATAAAGTCCTAGAATCAAGATTAAACATTGCACTTGACTTTCACATGCCCACTGGGGTCTCTTCCAAGTGTGCGTTTTTTTTTTTCTTTTCTTTTCTGTTCTAAAGACATTTTAAGTAAACGGATGATGCAAGATTTTTCTCAGCCCCTTCACTGGACTCATGGCACGGACATCCTCTCTACTTGGCCCACCATGTTCAACCTCTTACTGAAGGTAGCACATGGGTGAACAAGTGTGGGATCAGGCTGGTCACTTCAGGCACTGACACAGGAACAAGCTCCATGCAAGGCCTGCGGTCAGATCTGGCATGTGTGAGTGAGTGCAGGATCTGGCTGGCCACTCCAGGCACTGACACTGGAGCAAGCTCTGTGTGGAGATCACAGCCAGACCATGTGTGTCACCTCAAGGGGAGTGGAGTGATGCCAATGTGAGGATGCCCATGACCCTGAATCCCCAGAGGGTGTGTGACATTGCTTCTTTAGTTCCATTAGCCACAGACAAGATTGTGTTAGCAGCTCAGTTGGCACCTTGCCTCATTGCATTGGGCAACTTACCTTCACCCACAAGGGCAAAGGGCTGGTGTGACAGCATTTCTGGGTACCCACACTCAGTGGGTCCTGAGCTCTTATCTGGAATCCAAGAAGAATGAGATCACATGGACTGTTAAGGTGGAGAAATTTTGAGCGATAAAAACAGCTCTCAGTGAAAAAGGGAGGTGGAGAGGGGACAGGAAAGACAGGTCATATTTCCCAAAGTCAGGTTGTCTCTTCCCCAAAGTCAGGTCATCTCTCTCTCCACTTACTGAGTCTGGGGTCTTTATAGGCACAGAATGGAGAGTGCATGCTGATTCATTTGTGAGTATACAAAAAAGGTTAAAGTGAAAACACCACTCAAAGATGGGCATGACAGTGTAGAAAACCAAGTAGAAAAGGGTAGGTGTATGTAAAATAGGTAAAGTGTGGGGATCAATCAGAGAAAATCATGACAAATAAGACAAGTGCTCAATCTAGTCAGATGATTTAACTTGTAGTTTGGCTTTCAGGCTTTAAACTGTCTTCAGCTTGGAGGTGGGGTTTCACCAGGTAACCACCCCTATGTGCCTAGGCATTTAGCTACCTCTTGGTGCTATTTTCCCCCCATCAGAACAGGTATGTCAAAATGCCATAGAATAGGCATTAAGACTGATCTTTACCAGTTCCTGCTAGCAGGGGGCGCTGTTTTGGGAAAAGAGCAGTTAGATTTCCCTCAGGAGCCTATCTAAGGATCTCTGGTAAAAGAAAGCTATTGCCTGAGGCTCCAGTTACACGATCATTTGGAGTTTGATGGCCTCTCAGTGAGAAGAAGCAATTCAGGTTATAAGAAGACATATATCATAACAAAACAAGGGGGTAAGGACTACTAATAAATCCCAGGGCTGCCAACGCACCCAGATAACTGGTGGCTATAGTTATATCTGCTGATATTTGGATGCATTGGGCTTGGCTTTTGCTAGCTCCCTTGGTCTTATTTTCCCAAAGAAACCTCTGGGTCATGACCACCCTATTTACTCCTATCACCTGGCAGTATTTTCAGGATAATGCCCAGCACAAGAATATTTGTCCAGATTTTTACATTACCCATTTCTTTGGTTTCTACTGAGCTGCAGCCAGAGATCATTAGTTGGTTCACAAAAATAATCAAGATTAGTCTAAAATGTAGGTGAAAACTTAGAAACAACTAATGAGACTAGAATTTAATAAGTGCATAATAATTTTTGAAACATAATTTTTCTCTCTGCAGTTCTCATTTTTCTTAAAAACAAATCATGATAGGACTGAGTTGTTTGCAAAACACATTTTAGTTTTATCCTTGGCCTGGTTATTTGCATAAAGTGCAGCAAGAATAATTATTTTCACATAGCCTTTTAAAATTGGCCTTGATGAAACTCTGTTCCACCAAAAAAAACCCACACAAGATTTTCTAAAGCCAAGCCCAGCAATGGATTTGTGCCCTCAAATACCTTTGATTTGGGTAAATTACCCTCTTCTTGAGGTCCCAAGAATATGAGGCTCCTGGGCCTGTTACAAAGTGACATTCTTTACTCAAAATAGGTTAGGAATGCTGTACAGAGACTGCATAGACAAGGTATCAGTCCAGTTTTCCCAAGGGGCGCTTATTGGCTCTGCAAGTCAAGCTTGATTCTTTAAAGTTAAGCACCCCCTTCCACTCAAAGCTTTGGTAAAACAAACGGTTTCTCCACTTGTGTCCTTTTGCAGAAGAAAATGGATTCTTATTGCACCAATGCAAACTATATTGCCATAAGTTAAGAATACTCATAAATAGTGTCCAAATTCTGGAGAAGTCAAGCAGAGAGAAACGAATATGCTCCAAATTTTGTTCACAGGAGTATACTTTACTCAACTATTAAAGGCTGTAAATAGCTCATAATAAAAGCTCCCTTGACTCTGAAAAAACAAAATAAAGATCAGAAATGTTTTAAGAAAAAAGTTCAAAAAAATCACTTCAGTGTTCTGTTCAGTTTTTGTTCTGCTTGATATTCCAGTATCACAATCTCCAAAGTTATCATAAACCTGCATTTAAGGTCACCTGTCAAAGTTCTATAGCTGATTGCAAGCCATCTTTTCAAAAGGATCAAAGCAAGACATCAATTCAGGAATATCAAAATATCCAGGGTAGTTACAGTCAAAAACACAATTGACAAGGAAACTTGGTTATTTCTGTGGCTTACAATACCTTAACATAATATCCTTAATTATGATTGATAGCATATACTCAGACAATAGAATTTTAGCAATCTCATACAATTTTGAAACATATATTAATATTATTCACTAAAATATAATGTGAAGAAAATTAAATATATGTATATATATGTGTATATATACGTGTGTGCATATACATATATACATATATATACACATATTTTTTATTTTGGCAATTCCATGTAAACATATCAAATGTGTCAAATAATACTGTTTACCTCTCTTTTGGATGTTCCAGGGGCCCTGTGTATCAAACAAAATTAGGAGTATGGTTAATTTCATATTTCCCCAGACCTTACCAAATTGTAAAGCAAGCAAGTCACTCAGGGCTCAAAAACTATAAAAGCAGTCTATGACCTTAAAACATTTAGGAAACCTAATATCTAAACTGTATAATTTAGACCACATATTTACATTTTGAAGACATTTGTATTTTACCAATAATATTTAAAACTGTTTCTATTTTTCAAAGATTAAGGTCATGTGAACTAAAAGGTACCACACCTTTTATCTTTTCTTCAAAACAAATTTGTGCTAAGGACTTATTTTATTCTTGGCCAATTAATTAGAACAAATATAACACACATATAACTACTTGGAAGGACAGAAGAAGATCCAGTAGTTGTAAGATTTTTCATTTGCTGATCTCCTAATTGGATTGCTGGTCTCAGGGTGGAGTGCTTCAAGAGGCAGGGCTAGGAAAACATGCAGTTTTTAGGGTCTAATCATCACATGTATGTGGATGACAAAAATATAATTTGAGAGGGATCTATTTGCTTTTAGTTCCTGGGGTTTCATTAGAAAAACAGGATTTTTTTTTCCTCAAAATGGGGCCTGTGGCATATTCTCCATTTTCCCATAGAGTCCCATGCTCTGAGAAGTTATCTTAGGGCCTCTGATGCATGCATTAAGAGTGGCAAGTCAAAATGAAGATCAATAATTTAGTCAACTGAGAAAAAACCTTTTTTCAGAAAAACAAGATTCATGAAGAAAGAACAAAGGCTTTTTAAATATACCTATAGCTTGGATATCCAAATTTAATTGAGCTGACTTTTAACCATAGCACTCTCTAAGAAAATCCTTTTAGGCCAGGTGTGGTGGCTCACACCTGTAATCCCAGCACTTTGGGAGGTGGAAACACACAGATCACCTGAGTTCAGGAATTTGAGAATAGCCTGGCCAACATGGTGAAACCTCATCTCTACAAAAAAATACAAAAAAAAAAAAAGCAGGAATGATGCTGTGTGCCTGTAATCCCAGCCACTTGGGAGACTGAGGCAGGAGAATCGCTTGAACCTGGGAGGCAGAGGTTGCAGTGAGTTGGGATGGTACCATTGTACTCCAACCTGAGAGAACAAGCAAGACTCTGTCTCCAAAAAAAAAAAAAAAAAAAAAAAAAGAGAATCCATTTAAATAGCTTGTTACCCAACCTTAGCCATGCAAAGTGGCCAATATTTCTGGCTTTTGAACTTCACCAAAAGTAACCTCAGATAAAACCAATAAGCCTCAACTAAGGTTATAACTTAATTGTGAGTATATGAGGTATTTTCAAAGAGGTGATAAGCAGATTTTACAAAACCTAGAATCTTTAAAGGTAGCTCAGAGAAAGAAATATTCAAGAAAGGAAGCTAGAAGTTGTTCATGAAGAGGAAGAGAATCAGCAAATAATAAAATTCACACAAATATTAACCAGAAAGTGCTCATTCCCTAAGCCAGTTTTGAACTTGGGACACCATTGTAAAATGGCAAAGACCAAAAGAAAGTACTGCCACGTGGTTACAAGGTCAAGTTCCAAAAAACCTAAAACAACATGGAGATATCATCAAGTTTTTTCAAAACTTTACAGTAATCCTTACCATTACTTTTACTGGTTTGCACGGAGATAGAGAGGCCAGAAATCTGACTGGAGAAAACAAAACAAAACAAATAAACAAACAAAAAACCTTTACCCTTTTGCCAGCATGCCAGGCTTCTGGGTTCCCCTTCCTAAAGCTCAATCTTAAGCCAAGAAGTTTAAGGTTTGGGGAAAATAACTTTTCCTACTTTGGGGAATGCATCCGAGGGATTGTCTTAGGGTACAGGGGACACAATTAAACATCTACAGAGAAACGACAGAGGAGAAAAAAAAGGAAAAAAGAATGTCTTGTTTTATTCAAAGGATTCCCAGTATTTTAGGAGGCATCCATGAGAAATACAGACTGAAGATGACTGGTTACCCATCTTGAAAGAGGGAAAAAAATGTATCCCTATTTCTCTTCCCAGAAAATACCTGGGGCACATGAGGGAGAGAAAGAAAAGGCATCCCCCTTCTTTCATCCGAGTCCTGATGACCTCAGCTGTGTGGTGCCCATGGGTTGCAATGTGGCTTTCACCCATGTTAACAGGAGACCTAGTGGGTAGGGATTATCTGCACTCACTTATGTGCTTTTCTTCCCCCATGCTGTCAGTAACCTTTTAATTCCCCAAACCTCATTTATGCCATGGATACTAGCATAACCTCCATCTATGAAATGGGGGTGGCTAATCGGCAGTAATTAATCATGCTCACCTGTGCTGGGCACCTTGACTTTTGTTGTTGCCTGGCTTTGGATCCCTCAGATCTAGTTTTTTCCTTCCTAGGGCTTCAAGCAGAAGCTTGTAATTGAGTTTGGGACAAAAAGGTGTCTCAGGAGGGTGCACGGACTCTTTAGTTTAGGAAGTCCTATGAATTTGTGTATGGCCTAGTAAGATGCTTTTCAAAAAAAAAAAAAAGCTCTTGTATAGAAAAGTTCCCTGTATTTGCAGGACTATGTGAACTCCTGACACGGTAGAGAAAAGGAAAGAAAAGAAAAAACAGTTTAAGTGCAGGGGCGGGAAGGAGCCTGGGGTAAAAAGCCTCTTGCTCTTTGCAAATGGGTTTCTTCAACAGGGGAAAGACTCTTGATCACTGTACCCTCCTTGCCTCTAAGAATAGATGAAAATTGCATTGTTCTGAATCGCAAATCTGATGGCTGGGCCAAATGCTTATTCTACCCAGTAATATTTCTTCAGTTTGCAGCAATATTTTTAACATTATGAAAGAAGACATAGGAACCATTTCAAACCATGAAATAAGGAATAAAAAATACCATACAAATCTGGGGTTCTTGGCTGATGACCTATGGGTGATTGGGATGGAGTGAAGTCTAGGAGCCATCCAGCAACATTGAGAAGTGTCCTCAACCAGATGCATTCAGTTGCCCTAGGACCTCATTCCTGTCCCATGTGATGGCTAGACCTCCATGAAGGGAAACAAAGCCAACATTCCTTTAACCCAAGAGAGAGTTGGTAGGGTCACATCCTGTCCTCTGTAACTGTTCCATTCACTTTCAACTGGCTAGTCAGAGGTTCAGTACTTCATCTGCATTCAGAGGAAAGTCTGAAGACAAGAAGTTTTCGAAAAACAAGTGAAGTGTCTGGTCCACATTCAATTACCCTTCTGACAAATCCTGAATGAGCTCCCAGATAATTCAGGAATTTTCTCAGCCCCTTTGCTGAGCTCATGGGAGGGGCGTTGCCTCTACTCAGCCCACCATGCTCAGCCCCTTGTGGGAGAAAGCACATGAATGAGAGTGTGGGATCTGACTGGCTTCTCTGGGCACCAACACAAAAACAAGCTCTGTGCAGGGCCCATGGCCAGACCAGGCATGTTGCCTTTAGGGGAATATGGTGGTGCCCATGTGAGGGTGCCCACAACCCTGAATCCCCAGAGGTGGTGTGACAGTGCTCCTTTAGTTCCACCGTTGGTGAAAGGCATTGTGTTAGCAACTCAGTTGGCCCCTTACCTCATTGTGTGGGACAGCTGCCCTCTGCCATTGAGGGCAAAGGACCAGTGTGGCAGCCTTTCTGGGTACCCGCACTTGGTGGGTCCTGATCTCTTGTTTTGTGTCCAAGAAGAATGAGGTCACCTGGACAGTTGAAGAATGGTGAAGGTGGAGAATTTTATTGAGTGATGAAAATTGCTTTCGGTGAAGAGGGGAGCTGAAGAGAGGGTGGGAAGGGCAGGTCATCTTCCCCAAAGTTAGATTGTCTCTTCCCTGAAGTCAGGTTGTCTCTCCCTGTAGTGACTGAGTTTGGGGTCTTTATATGGACAGGATGGGGAAGGCGTGCTGATTGATTTGAGAGTATGCAAAACAGTTAAAGTGAAAACACCACTCAAAGGTGAACACTACAGTGTAGAAAACCAATTAGGAAAGGGTAGGTATATGTAAAATAGGTGAAGCGTGGGGATCAATCAGAAGAAAGCATGCCAAACAAAAGAAAAAATTCTGAATCCAGTCCAAGGATCTAACTTGTTGCTTGGCTTTCAGGATTTAAACTTTCTTTGGCTTGGAGGTGGGGTTTCACTCGGTACCTGTCCCTTTCTGCCTAGGCATTTGGCTGCCTCCTGTCACTTTCACTTTCACTCCTTCACTGAAACTTGTCTTGGTCTCTTTTTCTGCCATATTCCCCTCAGTCAAATTCTTTTAATCTGAAGAGGCAGAATTTAGGTTACCTTCTTCCTCGGATACTTTCCACCAGCAACATAGTTGCCGCAACATGACTCAGATGCATTCCCTAGCGATAAGAGATCTCTATGTGTAGCCTCCTTTGTCTGGAGGCATTTGACTCCCATGCATGATTTTTCATCTCCATCTCTCTTCTGCTTACTAACCAACCCCCAGAATAATTCCTCTTGGCCATAACTGATTCTGCTCCCCATCGCTGATTTCACAGCTCACCCTGATGGGTGGCTTCTTAGGGTGGGAATGACTTTAGGGTCCACATTGAGCAGATTGGAGGCGCTTAATTGCCTCCTAGACAAGAGGCTCATAAGAGTGGTGAAGCTAAGGCCTAAAAAGCTTACGATGTCTGGGGTTTTCTCTGCTTTTCCTTTCCACTTAAAATTGGCTCTTTTCCAAAAACATGCACTGTCTATTCTCCTGTTTTCTGTGTGTGTGTGTTCTAAAATGATTTTGTGCACCTGCAGGACCTCCCACCTTGGGAGCAAGCCTGCCTCTTTGCTTTCACTTTGCATACCATGTGACTTTTTAAACACACACTACCTGTTATTCACATGCCCGTGTCTCTCTGTGTTTGTGCAGCAACAAAGGCACAGATTCCCTTGTGGATATCCCCTGAGGTTTGTATTTGTTTTTGCCAGCTTGGGTGACCTTCAGTTTTTACTCTGCCTGCTGGCACATGGCCTGGACAGACACTAATTGAAACTCTGGCTCTGCCAGCTTCTTACAAATCACCACGTGCTTTCTATTCTTGTTACACCCCAGGGCTAAGTTTTCTGATGGCTTCTAAAAACAGCTTCTCTGTCTGCATAGGGCTTTGCTATGGCCCTTTAAGAATCCAAACCTCTTGCTTTTTAAGCTAGCACAACTTTGGGAAAAGGAGAAATTCTTACTCCAAGCCATAAGTCCTCAGAGATTACTGTTTTATGTCCAGAGGACAAATAAACATTACCCTCTTGAATCCAAGAGCTGCAGTTTTTGTACGCATATGAAGTCTTTCAATAATTATTCCTTGGGCTTCCTTCCACTTCCTCCTATACCTTCAATTTCTCTAATTACTTCCACACCCTTCTCAATGCTCATCAAGACTTTCTAGGTCATTTTCTAACAGAGGGGCAAAGGAAGTCCAGGACTTCTGGCAGTTAACAGAGAAATAGACTTCTACAAAAAAGAGATAATCATTTCATTACTAAAATACTCTGAATGAGGGTTACTATAAGGTCATGGATACAAGAATATAGGTTGGTCCAAGGACACAGATGTAATAGGCATACAAGACAGAGATGAAGGATGGCCCCAGGCTAACAGATTACCATTGGAACAGAAATGAAAGGCGAGGGGAGTACCCAGTAAGGACATGTTAATTCTGGAACCCCAGGAAAGAGCAAAGACCCACTGTTCACTACAGTAACTCTTCTGTTCTCAAGTGAGTAATTGTGATGAGATGGGACCAAGGGTACAAGATAAAGACTAGTTAAGTCCAGAACCCAGGATGATAGGGGATACCTCATCCAGAATAATAGAAAGAAAGGGGGAATGCATTCTTTTTCATTTTTTTCTCTTTTTTCTCCTCCGTTCTCTTTGCAAATGGCATATGTGTAATCATATCTACATACCGCAGGAGATGCCTCTTTTGAATGCATTCCTCAAAAGTGGGACAAGATTATCTTTCCCAAACCTTAAAGTGCTTGGCTTAAAAATGTACTGAGAAAAAATTACAAAATTTAGCCTTGGATCCTAGTACCCCTGGGCAAGAGGTCCACAGATTAGCCTCTTAAGTCTTTTATAACTAAAAGTAGAATAGGAGGACAGGGTTAAGCCTGTTGAGTATGGCAAATGGCATCTCCTTCCTCTAAAATAAAAGATTCACACCCCTTTGTATTACTTAAGGGACCAGTTAACATTCTTCCAGCAGTCCCTGGTAATTTCTAAAATATCCCACACGTGTTCAGATAAGCTCCAGCAAAAATCTAACTAAGCAGTCTCTTGAGGGGGAATAACTTCTGCAGTATGTAGATAACCTCTTTATCTACTCCCCCTTCATAGGACATGCATGGCAACATGCACTACAAACCTTAACTTTCTAACAGAATTAAAATGGCTTTTGTCTTATTAAAAGGATATATGAAACAGAAAAAGACAATTTTGCTTTGTGTTGTGATTTATTCCCCAGGCTGTGGCAAGCAAGGTTACTAGGGCTGCTCAGGGAAAGGAAACCAAGATGCCTGGCATGCCAACAAAAGGGTAAAAATTCTTACCAGTCACACTCTTGGCTTCTGTCCCTCTGTGCAAACCAGTTGTAGGAATGATAAAAAAAATCACTATATTCTCTGCTCCTCCATGAATGACTTCTGACTTCCCTTCTTGAATTTTCCTTTATCAGAGCTACCTTTTTGGACTCTAAATCCTGTAAAATCTACTTAACACCTCTTTGAAAATACCTCATACACTCATGGATAAGTCATAACCTTAGTTAAGGCTTATTGGTTTAATCTGTGAGTTTACTTTGGTAAAGCCAGAAATATTGGCTTTTGGGCCAGGCTAAAGTCAGGTAATAAGAGATTTGAAAGGATTTTCTTAAGAGCTCTATGGTTAAAAGCCCGCTTAATTAAAAGTGGATATCCAAGCTATACAAAATTTAAAAGCCTTTTGTTTTGTTCTCTTCTTGAATCTTATTTCTTGAATATTTTTTTTCTCTGTTGACTGAATTGTTTTATTCTGTTTTATTTTCTTGCCACTCTTGAGGCACACATCAGAGGACCCAAGATAATTACTACCAGCTTGTGACTCCCTGGCAAAAACATAGGGGAACCACAGACCCCATTTTGGAAAAAAACGTCTTTTCCTTATGGGACGCCAGGAATTAAAAGTAAATAGATACCTTTCAAAATCTAAGGCTGTGTTCTGTTTGCTTTGAATTACCTGATGTTTTTGACTTTTGAGAGTATCAGAAATTACTTTGCATTATGAGAGAACTTTGGTAATAACTAGGTAGTAAATATATTTATATGGATGGCTAATGGCAGTTATGGAGGAATACACAGCTCTTTGCACATTTGGATCAGAGAAGCATGTTCTTGGCCAACTGGAAGGTATAAAAACATCCCCACCATGCACTGAGAGATAAGACTCCCATGGGGGATAGGCTAATCACAGAATTGGTCGATTGACTTTGGATTACTTTGCAGTGAAATGCGTGGTAAAATAGTTGTAAAATGGGACACTTGATTTTTGTTGATCTGTTTTTGCCTTCCAGCTGTGTCTGCTTATCAGGCCCAGGAAACTGCATGCTTTCTCAGCTCTATCCCTCCAAGAGCACTGGGAAGAGGCCATTTCCTGATGGTCCACACCTATTGCACTGAAGTGTTAACTAAATGCAGACTTCAGAGAGAAGGAACTTCCCAGGCATGTGCATTAACAGAGAAAGAGGTGAAGTATGACCTCATGGGGTCATTCCACTGGAAAAGGAAAGAAAGCCTCAGATGGACATATGTATAACTTCCTAAACACACTGAGTTTGCTCACTTTCCAAACATAAAGAAAGCACTGCACATGTGGGCAGTGCACCCTAAGGAAAGAATCATGGAAAGAGGCCAGCCTATGAAGTCCTGGGATCAAGGTTAAAAATTGCACTTGACCTTCACATGCCCACTTGAGTCTCTTCCAAGCTTCTTTTTCTTTTGCTTTTTGTCCCATTCTAAAGCCTTTTTAAATAAACTTCCACTCCTGCTCTGATACTTGCTTCAGTCCCTGTTTCTGCCTTATGCCCCTTAGTTGAATTCTTACTTCTGAGGAGGCAAGAATTGAGGTTGCTTCAGATCCATACAAATTCACTGCCTGTAACTCAGATACCTTCCACCAGTGACAAAAGGAGAGAAATTTAAAAAAAAACAACTAAAAGGATATATATATAGCCTAGGGTTTTAGTGTGGGGGCTTAAAGTGTGCTGGTTGTGGGCAGTCCTCCACAGTGTATCATCACTGATTTGTTCCTACCCCCTTATGTGTCTCAGTTTCTCTCTCAGAAGGTCTAGCACCTCCAAGAGGGCTCAAAGCATGTAGTGACCAGCTCCTATATGGTTTTCCTTAACAAGCCTTTCTAAATTAATTTTATTGGGGGTTCCCTGTGGGGTTGCTTCGTGTAATAAGGGGTCAGCCTCCCAGACACTCCCACTCAGACTCTGGTCAACCAGGGGTGCCTTTCAGCTGAAAGGAGCAAAATTTCATTGTCTTTGGAGCTGAGAAGACTCAGTCTCTCATTTATCTATAAAAACAACAGTTCTGTTCCTTATGCAAATGCACAGAGAAACCAAATCAAGATTAATTTAGAGAGAAAAAGTAATGAAAAAGACCCTTTAGAATGCACTTCTTAACTAGCAATAGGGTGCAGAAAGGAGGTCGCTCTCCTTGTCTTTAGAAAAAAAAATCAATGGAGAAGACCCTGTAGAATCCATCTCCAAACTTGAATTAGGATCCTAAAGAACAACCTCCTAGGAATAAAAAATAAAAACAGCTTAGAATAAATCAAGGCGCATCAATCAAAGGGAGGTTCTGGGCTCAGGAAGACTTACAAGTTTCACCAGTGGAAAAGCTCAAAGTTAGGGAGGTTTTCAATAGACCCCTGCTGGTACCTTAGTTCAATGTTTGGGCAACTCCCTCAGGATCTTGAGTCTTCTCTTAGGCCCCTTGTTAGGTGCCAAATTATTTTTAACAAAAAAGTCAAATTCTGTAAAGTAGTGAAAGAGATTTATTCTGAGCCAAATATGAGTGATCATGGCCTGTGACACAGCCCTCAGGAGATCCTGAGAATGTTTGCCCAAGGTTGTGAGGGCGCAGCTTGGTTTTACACCTTTTAGGGAGACATGAAACATCAATCAAATACATTTAAGATACACATAGGTTCAGTACAGAAAGGTGGGACAACTCAAAGTGGGGGTTTATAGATAAATTTAAAATTATTCTGATTGACAATTGGTTGAAAGAGTTATTATCAATAAAAAGGAATGCCTGGGTTACAATAAGAGGTTATGGAAATCAAAGTTTCATCATGCAGATGAAGCCTCCACGTAGCAGGCTTCAGAAATAATAGATTGTAAATGTTTCTTATCAAATTTAAGTTCTATGTTGATGTTAATACTGGAGAGTATAATGAGGCATGTCTGGCTTTCACTTCCTGTAATGACCTGAACCAGTCTTTCAGGTTACATTTTGGAGTGCACTGGCTGAGGAAGGTGTACTTTCAGATGGTTAAGGGTGGCTTAGAATTTTATTTTTGGTTTACGGGTGGCCTCTCATTGTGGTTTCAATGAACATTTCTATGGTGATTGATGATACTGTATAATTTTAAACATATCTCCTTTCTATTTGTATATCTTCCTTTGAGAACTGTCTCTTCAAGCAATTTGACTATTTTTTAATCAAGGTATTTTTAAAATTATTGAGTTGTTTGACTTTCTTATATATTTTGAATATTAACCCCTTATCAGATATATGATATGCAAATATTTTCTCCCACTCCATCATTGTCTCTGTACTCTCTTCATTGTTTTATTGTTCATGCAAAAGCCATATATATATATATAGATAGATGATCGATAGATAGATAGATAGATAGATAGATAGATAGATAGATAGATGATAGATTTTTGAGGTACACATGCAGCTTTGTTACATGGATATATTGTATAGTTGTGAACTCTGGTCATTTTTGTAACCATCGTCTTAATAGTGTACATTTTACCTATTACATAATTTTTTTATTCCTCTCCTCCCTCTCATAACCCAGTGTGTCTAAGTCTTCATTGTCTATTACTCCACTCTCTATGTCTGTGTATACACATTTTTAGCTCCCTCTTATATTTGACTTTCTGAGTTATTTCGGTTCAGATAACAGCCTTCCGTTTTATTTACATTGTTGCAAAAGACAAGATTTTATTCTTCTCATCCATTGATGAACTGTTAGCTTGATGCCACATATTTGATATTGTAAAGAGTTGCAATACACTTAGAAGTGAAGGTGTCTTTTTGTTATAATTATTTATGTCCCTTTGAGTATATACACATTAGTAGAATTGCTGGATTAAATGGTAACTCTGTTGTTACTTTTTTGAGAAATCTCTATACTGTTTTTTTCATAAAGGCTGTTCTAGTTTACATTTCCACCAATAGTGTATGTGCAGAACCTTTTCTCTACATCCCTGTCAACATTTTATTATTTGACTTTTTAATAATAACTATTCTGACTGGTGTAAGATGGGATTTCATGGTGGTTTTAAACTGTGTTATTCTAATCATTAGTGATATTGGGCATATTTTTCATATATGCATTGCCATTTGTGTGTCATCTTTTGAAAAAAATATTTGTTCATGTCCTTTGCCCATTTTTAATGGCATTATTTTGTTTTGTTTGTTTGTTGTTCTTGTTTAACTCTTTGAGATCCTTGTACATTCTGGATATTACTCTTGGATGCACAATTTGTAAATAATTTATTGCATTTTGTGAACTGCTTGTTTACTCTCTTAATTACTTCTTTGTGCAGAATTTTTTTAGTTTATTTAAGTCCCATTTCTGTTTCAGCTTCTTCTCTTCTTGCCTTTGTTTTTGGAATTGTAGTAATAAATTATTTGCCTAGGGCAACATCAAGAAGAGGTATTTCTATGTTTACGTCTAGAATTTATATGGTTACAGATATTATATTTAACCTTGTTGAGTTGATTTTTGTATATGGTGAGAAATAGATGTCCAATTTCATTTTTCTGCATATGGCCCTACAATATTTACAGAGTCATTTATTAAATAGGTGTCTTTCCACAGGGCATGTCTTTGTTGACTTTGTCAGAAGTCAATTCACTGTATGTATGTAGTTTTATGTGGATTCTATACTCTCTTTCATTGATCTATGTGTATATTTTTATACCAGTCATATGATATTTTGATGACTATAATCTTGTAGTATAGTTTGATGTGAAGTAATATCATTTCTTCAGCTTTATTCTTTTTGCTAAGTATTGCTTTGGCTATTGGGACATATTTTTAGTTCCACATAAATATTAAGATTTTTTTTTCCAATTATGTAAAAATATGATGTTGGTATTTTGATAAGATTGAATTTAATTCATGGATTGCTTTGGGCAGTATGGTCATTTTAACAATATTAATTCTTTCAGTACATAAGCATTGAATATTTTCCCATTTTTTGGTTTAATCTACAATTTATTTCATTTGTGTTTTGTAGTTTTTCTTGTAGAGATCCTTCAACTCCTGGGTTTAATGTATTTATACATATTAAACTTCTTTGTAGCTATTGTAAATGAAAGTTACTCAATTTGGTTCTCAAATTGGTGAACACAAATGCTACTGGTTTTTATATTAGTTTTATATACTGAAACTTAATTAAACACATTTATCAAATCTAGGAGTCTAGAAAGAAATTTTAGTGTGTTCTAGGTATAAGAACATAGCATCAACAAACAGATAATTTGAAATTCTTTTTTCCAATTAGAATACCTTTTGTTTCTATGTCTTGCCTGATTGGTCTGGCTATGACTCCCAGTACTTTGTCTAACAAAAATAGTGAAAGGGGCATCCTCATCTTATTTCAGTTTGTAGGTGGAATGTATTCACCTTTTCCACAATCAGTATAATTTTGGCTGTACATTGGTCACATATGGTTTTTATTATTGTGAGATATGTTTCCTTTATACTTACATTGTTGAGAGTTTCTTTCATGAACAGATGCTGACTTTTAGTTTTTTTTCTTCATCTACTTTAAGAATCATATTGGGTTTTTAGAAATTTATGCTTATGCGGTAAATCTCCTTTAAAGATTTGCATATGTCTAACCATCCTTTCATCTCTGGAATAAAACTCACTTTATAGTAGTGTATTGTTTCTTGATGTGTTGTTGAACTTGATTAGCTAGTATTTTGTTGAAATTTGCATCTATACTTATCAGGGATATTGGCCTGTACTTTACTATTCTTAACTTGTGTCCTTGCCTGATTTTGATATCTGGGTGATATGGGCTTCACAGAATGAGTACGAGAGGACTTCCTTCGCTTCAATTTTTAAAAACATTGATAGTAGGGTTGGTACCAGTTTTGTTGCTGTTGTTGTTGAGTTTTTTTTTTAATAGTGATTCAATCTCACTAGTCATTATTACCATGCTTGGGATTTCTATTTCTTCCTGTATCAGTCTTTGAAGGTTTTATATTTCTAGGAATATACATATTTCCTCTAGGTTTTCTAGTTTGTGGATATAGAGTTGTTCATAGTAGTCTCTGTGATCTTTTGTATTTCTGTCATATCAGTTTTAATGTCTTCTTTTTTATTTCTAAGGGTGTATATTTGAGTCTTCTCTCTTCTTTTCTTTAATAGCCTGGCTAGCAATCAATTTATTTAATTTATATTTCAAAAAAGAAACTTTTCATTTTGCTGATCCTTTTTTTTGGTCTCATTTTTATTGAGTTCTGTTCTGACATTTGTTATTTCTTATTTTCTGCTAGATTTGGGTTTGGTTTGTCATTGTTTTTCTAATTCCTTACAATCCATATTATGTCATTAATTTGTGATCTTTCAATGTTTTTTTCAAGTAGGCATTTAACTGTAAACTTTCTTTCTATAAATTATTTTGTTGGATCTCAGAGATTTTGATATGTTGTAACTCTATTTTTATTCATATCGGAAAGCTTTTTAATTTTTACATAAATTTTTTCATTGATCAAAAAACTGTTTTAAAAAAGTTGTTTTAATTCCAATACATATGTATAATTTTGAGAGTTTTTTACTATATTGATTTTTAGGTTTAGTCCCCTATCGTTTAAGTAAATAATTGATGTAATTTTGAGTTTTTAAAAATTTATGAAAGCTTGTTTTGTAGACTAACACATGGTCTATCTTGGAGAATGTTTTATGTCTGATGAAAAAATGTATATTTTATAATTTTCTTTTACAAATATATTTTTAAAGTTTTTGTGGTTACATAGTAAGTGCATATATTTATGGAGTACATGAGATGTTTTGATACATGCATAAATGTGAAATAATTACATTATGGGGAATGGAGTATTGATCTCCTTAAGCATTTTATCCTTCATGTTACAAATAATTCAATTACACTTTTTGTTTACTGTAAAATGCACAATTAAGTTATAATTACAGTCATCCATTGGTACTACCAAATAGTAAGTCTTCTTTATTCTATTTTTTGTACCCATTAATTATCATCACCTTCCGTCCAGCCTCCTACAATTCTTCCAAGCCTGAAGTAACAATCTTTTTACTTTCTATGTTCATGAGTTTGATTGTTTTGATTTTGGACCCGTGGATAAGTGAGAATATATAATATTTTTTCTTTCAGTATTTGACTTAAAACAATGATCTCCAGTTTTATCGGTGTTGCTGCAAATGACTGATTTCATTTTTATGGCTGAATCATACTCCGTTATGTATATGTAACACACTTTTTAAATCCATAAACCCCTTGATTGACACTTAGGTTGCTTCCAAATCTTACATATTGTAAACAGTGCTGCAACAAACTTAAAAGTGCAGATATCGCTTTGATATACTGATTTCCTTTTTGGGGGATATTACTCAGCAGTGGGACGGTTGGATCATACAGTAGCTCAATATTTAGATTTTGAGGAACATCTAAACTGTTCCCCAAAATGGTGGTAGTAATTTACATTCCCACCAGCAGTGTATGAGGATTTCCTTTTCTCCACATCCTCAGCAGCATTTGTTATTTCCTGAATTTTGAATATAAGCCATTTTAAATGGGGTGAGATGATATCTCATTGTAGTTTTGATTTTATTTCTCTGATTATCAATTATGTTGAGCACTTTTTTATATCACCTATTTGCCAGTTGCATGTCTTTTTTTTTCAGAAATCTCTATTCAAATCATTTGGTTATTTTTTTAATTAGATTATTAGATTTTTTTTTCCTATAGAGTTGTTCGAGCTCCTTATATATTCTGGTTATTAATTCCTTGTCAGATGGGTAATTTGCAAATATTTTCTCCCACTCTGTCAGTTGTCTATTCACTTTGTTGATTATTTACTTTGTTGTGCAGAAGCTTTTTAATTTGATTTGATTTCATTTGTCTATTTTTGCTTTGGTTGTCTGTGCCTGTGGGATATAGGTCAAGAATTTTTTGCCCAAACTAATGTCCTGAAGATTTTTCCCAAAGCTTTTGGGTAGAAGTTTCATACTTTAATGTCTTACATTTGAGTCTCAAACCAATTTTGATTTGATTTTTGCATATGGCAAGAGATATGGGTGCAGTTTCATTCTTCTGCATATAAATACCCATTTTTTTTTCACCACCACTAACTGAGGAGACTATTTTTTCCCTGTATATGTTTTTGACACATCTGTTGTATATGAGTTCACTGTAAATGTATGGATTTGTTTCTGGGTTCTCTATTCTTTTCTATTGGTCTGTGTGACTATTGAGATGACAGTACTCTGCTGTTTTGGTTACTATAGCTCTGTAGTATAATTTGAAGTCAAATAATTTAATTCCTCCAGTTTTGTTCTTTTGCTTAGGAAAGCCTTGTGAATTCTGGGTCTTTTGTAGTTTCATATAAATTATATATGTATTTTTTCTATTTCTGTGAAGAATACCATTAGTATATTGATACAGATTGCATTGAATCTGTGGATTGCTTGGGGTGGTATGAACATTTAACAATATTGATTGTTCCAATTCATGAAAATAGAATATTTTGCCATTTTTTGTTTCCTATTCAATTTATCAGTGGTTTATAGATGTTATTACAGAGATCTTTCACTTTTTGGCTAATTCCCAGGTGTTGAATTATGTTTGTGGCTATTGTAAACGGAATTACTTTTCTTATTTTTTTCAGATTGTCCACTGTTGACATATAGAAACGCTACTAATTTTTCTATGATGATTTTGTATCCTGCAACTTTATCAGTTTTTATGAATTGTTTTATCAGTGCTAATATTTTCTGTAGATTCTTTACCATTTTCCAAGTATAATGTCATATAATCTGCAAAAAAAGGATAACTTGATTTCTTTCATTTCAGTTTGGATGTCCCTTATTTATTTCTCTTATCTAATTTTGCTAGCTAGGTCTTCCATTACTAAATTTTATAACAGTAGTTAAAGTGAGAATCCTCACCATTTTCTAGATCTTAGAGGAAAATATTTCTGTTATTCCCCACTCATTGTGATACTTGCTGTGGGTTTGCCATACGTGGCTTTTATTACGTTGAGGTATATTATTCTTATCCTCAGATTTTTGAGAGTTTTTATGATAAAGGATGTTGAAATTTATTAAATGCTTTTTCAGTATCATTTGAAATGATCACAGGGTTTTTATCTTTCATTCTGTTTAAATAATGGATTACATTGATTAATTTGCATATGTGGAACCATCCTTGCATCGTAGGAATAAATCCCATTTGGTCATAATAAATTATCTTTCTAATGTACTGATGAATTTGGTTTCCTAATATTTTGTGGAAGACTTCTGCATCATTATCCATCAAAGACATTGTCCTGTACTTTGATTTTTTATTTGTTTTTTTCTGGTTTTTATGTCAGGTTAATACTGGCCTCCCAGAATGAGTAAGAAACTATTTCTTCCTCTTTTATTTTTTGAAATAGTTTAAGTAAGATAGGTATTAGTTCTTTAAAAGTTTGCTAGAATTTAATAGCAAAACCATTGTGTCCTGGGTTTTTCTTTATTGAGAGACATTTATTATGACTTCACTCTTATTACTTGTTATTGGTCTGTTTATGTTTTGATCTTCTTGCTGGTTCAATTTTGGCAGGTTTTATGTGTCTAGGAATTTTCCCATTTCTTCTTAGTTTTGCAATATAATGGTATATAGTTGCTTATAGTAGCCACAAATGATTCTTTGAATTTCTGCAGAATTAGTTTTAATGCCTCATTTTTCATTTCTGACTTTATTTATTTGTATTTTCTCCTTTTAAAAAATTAATCTGGCTAAAGGTTTGTCACTTTTGTTTAGCTTTTCAGAAAACCAACTTTTTGCTTCACTTATCTTTTGTATTGCTTTTCTTGTTTCAATTTTATTTATGTCAGCTTGTATTTTTATTATTTCTTTTCCCCTGATAATTTCAGGTTTGGTTTGCTCTAGCTTTTCTATATCTTTAAGAAGCATTTTTAGATTGCTTATTTGAAATTTTTCCTCCATTTTTGATGTAGGTACTTATAAGATTAAATTTCCTTCATAGTATGGCCTTTCTATATTTCATAGGTTTTGGTACATAGTGTTTCCATTATCACTTGTTTCAAAATTTTGTTCAATTTTCATCTTAATTTCTTCATTTACCCACTGCTCATGCAGGAGCATAATGTTTAATTACCATGTATTTTTATAACTTAAAACATTTCTCTGGTTATTAATTTCTAGTTTTATTCCATTGTGGTCAGAGAAGGCACTTAATATTATTTCATTTTTTAAAAATGTTTTGAGATTATTTTGTAAAATAACATATAGTTTAGCTGTGAGAATAATTTATGTGATGATAAAAATAATGTGTATTCTCAGTCATTTGATAAAATGTTCTGTAAATATTTATTATATCCATTTGGCCTATTGTGCAGATTAAGAATAATTCTTTTTGTCAATTTTCCTTCTGAAAGATCTGCACAATGCTGAAAGTGGAGTTTGAAGTTTTCAGCTATTACCGTATTGGGGTCTATCTCTCTCTTTAATTCAAATAATATTTGCCTTATATAACTGGGTGCTCCAGTGTTAGGTGCACATATATTAAAATTACATCTTTTAAAAAAAATTTATATCTTTAATATTATATAGTGACCCACTTTGCCCCTTCTGTTAGTTTTTAGCTTGAAATTTATTTCATCTAAGTTTAGCTACTCCTGTTCTTCTTTGGTTTCTAATGGCATAAAAAATCTTTTTCCATCTCTCTACTTTTGGTCTGTGTTTTTTTTGGAGGTGAAGTTTGTTTCTTGTAGAATCAGATTAATGGGTCTTCTTTTTTCATCCGTTCAACAAGTATAAGTTTTTTGGTTGAAGAGTTTAGTCCATTTAAATTCAATGTTATTACTCATAAATAAAAGCTTGCATCTTCCATTTTGTTATTTGTTATTTGTGGTCTTCTCTTCCTTCTTTCTTTCATTCCTGTTTTATTCTAATGAAGATACTTTTTTTCTGGTAATTTAATTTAGTTTCTTGCTTTTAATTTTTTGTGTCCATTGTAGGTTTTTGGATTGAGGTTACCCTAAAGCTTGCAAATAATATCTTACAACCCATTACTTTAACATGAAATGCTATTTGCATAAACAAACAAGTAAAAAGAAAACTAAGAAAAAACTCACCCTAACTTTGTCCTCTTACTTTTTAACATTTTGTTGTTTCTATTTATATTTTATAGCGCTGTCTATATCTTGAAAAGTAGTGGTAGTTTTTGCTATTTTTGATTCATTTATTGTTTATCTTTTATATGGTAAAGAGTAGTTTACACACCACAGGTACATTGTTATAATATTCTTTGTTATTCTGTATACTTACTATTACCAACGAGTTTTTAACCATCAGATGATTACTTATTTCTCATTAACATTGTGTTCTTGCTCATTAAAATACTCCCTTTAGAATTTATTCTTGTAGGAGAGGCCTGGTGTTGATGAAATTCCTCTGCTTTTGTTTGAATAAAAAATCTATCCCTCCTCTATGTTTAAATATTTTTGCCAGGTATAGTATTCTATGGTAATTTTTTATTTTCTTTAGCATGTTAAATATGTCATGCCACTCTATCCTGATCTGTAAGAGTTTCACTGAAAAGTCTTCTGCCAGACATATTGAAGCTCAATTATATGTTTTTTATTTTTTTATTATTACTTTTATAATTTTGTCTTTATTCTTAACTTTTGGGAGTTTGATAATTAAATGTGTTGAGGTAATGTTCCCTGGGTTAAATATGCTTGGTGTTCTATAATCTTCTTGTACTTGGATATAAACATCTTTCTCTAGGTTTGGGGAAGTTCTGTTGTTATCATCTTGAACACACTTTCTACTCTCATCTCTTTCCCTAACTCCTATTTCAGGCCAATAACTCTTAGATTTTCCCCTTTGAGGCTATTTTCTGGCTCCTGTAAGTGTGCTTTATTGTTTTATATTCTTTTTTCTTTTGTCTCCTTTGATTGTGTATTTTTAAATAGATGGTCCTCAAGTTCACTTATTCTTTCTTCTGCTTGATTAAGTCCACTATTAAGACTCTGGTGCATTCTTCATTGTGTCAATTGTACTTTTCAGCTGCAGAATTTCAGCTTGATTCTTTTTAACTATTCCAGTCTCTTTGTTACATTTGTTTGATATAATTCTGAATTTTTTGTGTGTTTTATCTTGAATTTCTTTGATTTTCCTCAACTCAGCTATTTAGAATTCTCTTTCTGAAAGGTCACATATCTCTATTTCTCCACAAATTATCTCTTGTGGCTTATTTAGTTTAATGATGAGTCCATGTCTTCCTGGACTGTGTTGATGCTAGTATATGTTCTTCAGTGTCTGAGCATTGAAGAGTTAGGTATTTATTGTAGTCTTCACTTTCTCAGCTTATTTGTACCTTTCCTTCTTGAGAAGGCTTCTGAAATATTTGAAATGACATGGGTGTTCTGATCTAACCTGTACCTGGTTTAGGGAAAACTAATGCCCAGTAGTGCTGTGATTCTTGCAGACTCACAGTGGTATCATCTTTGTGGTCTTGGAAAAGATCCAGAAGAATTCTCTGGATTATACGACAGAGACTCTTTTTCTCTTTCTTTACTTTCTTTAAAAAAGAGTTCCATGTGTCTTTTGGCTGCATAAATGTCTTCTTTTGAGAAGTGTCTGTTCATATCCTTTGCCCACTTTTTGATGGGGTTGTTTGTTTTTTTCTTGTAAATTTGTTTGAGTTCATTGTAGATTCTGGATATTAGCCCTTTGTCAGATGAGTAGGTTGTGAAAATTTTCTCCCATTTTGTAGGTTGCCTGTTCACTCTGATGGTAGTTTCTTTTGCTGTGCAGAAGCTCTTTAGTTTAATTAGATCCCATTTGTCAATTTTGGCTTTTGTTGCCATTGCTTTTGGTGTTTTAGACATGAAGTCCTTGCCCACGCCTATGTCCTGAATGGTAATGCCTAGGTTTTCTTCTAGGGTTTTTATGGTTTTAGGTCTAACATTTAAGTCTTTAATCCATCTTGAATTAATTTTTGTATAAGGTGCTCATCATCACTGGCCATCAGAGAAATGCAAATCAAAACCACAATGAGATACCATCTCACACCAGTTAGAATGGCAATCATTAAAAAGTCAGGAAACAACAGGTACTGGAGAGGATGTGGAGAAATGGGAACACTTTTACACTGTTGGTGGGACTGTAAACTAGTTCAACCCTTGTGGAAGTCAGTGTGGTGATTCCTCAGGGATCTAGAACTAGAAATACCATTTGACCCAGCCATCCCATTACTGGGTACATACCCAAAGGACTATAAATCATGCTGCTATAAAGACACATGCACACGTATGTTTATTGCAGCACTATTCACAATAGCAAAGACTTGGAACCAACCCAAATGTCCAACAATGATAGACTGGATTAAGAAAATGTGGCACATATACACCATGGAATACTATGCAGCCATAAAAAATGATGAGTTCATGTCCTTTGTAGGGACATGGATGAAATTGGAAATCACCATTCTCAGTAAACTATCGCAAGGACAAAAAACCAAACACCACATGTTCTCACTCATAGATGGGAATTGAACAATGAGAACACATGGACACAAGAAGGGGAACATCTCACTCTGGGGACTGTTGTGGGGTGGCGGGAGGGGGGATGGATAGCATTAGGGGATATACCTAATTCTAAATGACGAGTTAATGGGTGTGGCACACCAGCATGGCACATGTATACATATGTAACTAACCTTCACATTGTGCACATGTACCCTAAAACTTAAAATAAATAAATAAATTAATAATAATAATAATAATAATAAAGAATACATGAATAAATAAATGAATAAATAAGCATTAAAAAAAAAGAGTTCCCCTCTCTGTTCTGAGCTATGTAAATCTGGGAATAGAGTGAAACAATTACCCCTGTGGCCACCATCACTATGACTGTACTGTGTCAGACCTGAAGCCAACACAGAACTGTTTCTTGCTCAAGGTCTGTTGTAACCACTCCCTGGCTACTGTCTATGTTTGTTGAAGATGCTGAGGCTCTACAGTCAACAAGTAGAAAAGCCTGTCAGACATGTGCTTTTTCCTTCAGGGTAGTAAGTTCCCCCTGGTTGGTGAGTGCAGAGTTGCTGCCTGGGATTTAGGACTAGTGTCAAACACTTTAGAAGTCTGTTCTGCTGTACTTCAGCTGAGCTGGAACTCACACCACAAGATGCAGTTCTTCTAACCCTTCCCTCCCCTTTTCAAAAGCAGAAGAGCCTCATTCTATAGCAACTGCCACCATAGGAAGTACTGCAGGCTACCTCTAATGTTTCCTTAAAGTCCAAGGGCTATTTAGTTAGCTTGTGATGAATAGTTCCTGGTCTAGGACTTACACTTTAGGGCTTTGGGCTTCCTTCTGGCCCAGAGCAGGTACAAATATGCCATCCAAGAGTCAGGTCTTAGAATCAGGAACCCCAAAAGCCTGCTTGGTGCTCTATATCTCTGTTGCCATGCTGGTACGTAAGGTGAAAGACAGTTTCCTTTGCTTTTCTCTGCTGTTTTCGAGCAGAAAGAGTTTTTCCACATAGCCACCATAGGTGGTAATGTGCTGAGTCTCACCTGAAGGAAGCCATTCTCAGAGGCTCATTCAAAGTCCTCAACATAGGACCTGGGTATTGCTGCTGGTTCTCTAGCACCCCAGGGTTCTTCGGTTAGCAGGTGGTGAATGCTGCCAGGACTGGGCCCTTTTCTTCAAGGCAGCAGGTTCTCTTCCTACCCAGCATGTGTATTTTGAGAGCTAAAGCTTGGAAATGGGGCTTCATGACTCTTACCGGTGTCCTATCCTGCTGTAACTAAGTTGATATCCAAAATGCAAGACAAAGTTCTTCCTACTTCTCTCCTCTCCTCACGCAGAAGGTCTGTTTTGGAGTTGTGAGCTGTGCAGCTTGGGCTTAGGGGAGGAGTGACACCACCACTCTGTTATCGACCCCAGGTGGTGTCTGAGTAGCTTTCATGCTTCTCCAGTGCACTGTCTCTGGACACAGTTCAGCACCAGGACTCACCTACAACTTACAGTTCTTATGGCCTAGACTGCCTTTCAAGTTTATTTGGAGCAAAAAGTAATTTAGCCTGCTGTGGTGAAGTTTACCATGAGGTTTGCAGGAACTCAAGTTCAAACTGCTGGGATCCATGATTCCCCTCTGGCTAGGGCTAGTTTAAATGCTCCCTTTGCTGGCTAGTGTTAATTGAGTTTGGTCCAGTTATTTTTTATTTTTTTTCTTCTCTAACAGGAAAGCTCTGAATTCAATGCATTACATTTGTTTTCTATCTCTCCCCTAGCATCCAGAGGTGCACTCTACATCACACTGCCGCTTTCAGGGGGTAGGGAAGGAGTGGCGTTGGCAAACTAAGACTACTTTTTTTCTCTCTCTTCAGTACCTTTTTCGGGGATACGAAGGTAAAACCAGGTACTATGAGGGTTTATCTTATTTTTTGTTCATATAAAAGTTTTTCGTGTGCAAATAGTTTTTAAATTAGTGTCTCTGGGGGTGGGCAAAAGGTAGAGCCTTCTATTCTACCATCTTGCTCTGTCTTTTCTGTGATTTTCAAGTAGAAAGTTTTGAAAATTTCTATTAGATCCATTTGCTTTTTGTTGTTGTTGTTGTTTTTAAAATTTTTAATAGTCACACTAAAAAATTGGAAAAAGATGAATTAACTTATCATTTTATATAATCCAGTATATTCAAAATACCATCATTTTAACATGCAATCAAGTATTTTAAATTATTAATAAGATACTTTGCATTTTTTATTCTAAGTCTTTCATATATGATGTGTATTTTGTTTTTTTAATTTTTAAATTTTTTTGTCATTCATATATGGGTTTATTCTTTTTTTATTATACTTTAAGTTCTAGGGTACATGTGCACAACGTGCAGGTTTGTTACATATGTATACATGTGCCATGTTGGTGTGCTGCACCCATTAAGTCATCATTTACATTAAGTATATCTCCTAATGCTATCCCTCCCCCTTCCCCCCACCCCACGACAGGCCCCGGTGTGTGATGTTCTGCTTCCTGTGTCCCAGTGTTCACATTGCTCAATTCCCACCTATGAGTGAGAACATGCGGTATTTGGTTTTTTGTGCTTGTGATAGTTTGCTGAGAATGATGGTTTCCAGCTTCATCCATGTCCCTACAAAGGACATGAACTCATCATTTTTTATGGCTGCATAGTATTCCATGGTGTATATGTGCCACATTTTCTTAATCCAGTCTATCATTGTTGGACATTTGGGTTGGTTCCAAGCTTTTGCTATTGCAAATAGTGCCACAATAAACATACGTGTGCATGTGTCTTTATAGCAGCATGATTTATAGTCCTTTGGGTATATACCCAGTAATGGGATGGCTGGGTCAAATGGTATTTCTAGTTCTAGATCCCTGAGGAATCGCCACACTGACTTCCACAATGGTTGAACTAGTTTACAGTCCCACCAACAGTGTAAAAGTGTTCCTATTTCTCCACATCCTCTCCAGCACCTGTTGTTTCCTGACTTTTTAATGATTGCCATTCTAACTGGTGTGAGATGGTATCTCATTGTGGTTTTGATTTGCATTTATCTGATGGCCAGTGATGATGAGCATTTTTTCATGTGTCTTTTGGCTGCATAAATGTCTTCTTTTGAGAAGTGTCTGTTCATATCCTTCGCTCAGTTTTTGATGGTGTTGTTTGTTTCTTTCTTGTAAATTTGTTTGAGTTCTTTGTAGATTCTGGTTATTAGCCCTTTGTCAGATGAGTAGATTGCAATAATTTTCTCCCATTCTGTAGGTTGCCTGTTCACTCTGATGGTAGTTTCTTAAAGTCCAACTTAAGTCCAGTTTTCTTGGTTGATTTTCTTCCTCAGTGATCTAAATAGTGCTGTCAGTGGAGTTTTGAAGTCCCCCACTATTATTGTATGACTATCTGTTTTCTTAGGTTTACTAATGATTGTTTCATGAATCTGGGTGCTCTTTCGTTGAGTGCATATATATTTGGAATTGTTATATCTTCTAGATGAAGTCATCCCTTTATCATCATGTAATACCCTTCTTTGTATTTTTTATGATTATTAATTTAAAATGTTTTACTTGTTATTATAATAGCATAGCTACTCCTGCTATTTTGGTTTTCATTTGCATGAAATATCTCATTTCACTTCTTTACCTTCAGGCAATAATTATGTTAACCAGTTTCTTGTAAGTTGCATATAGATTGATTTTCTTTTATTTATTCCACCAATCTATATTTTAAGTGGAACATTTACTTAATTTGTTTACATTTACAGTTAATATTGATATGTGAAGTTTTGTTCCTGCCATAATGTTAATTTGTTATCTAGTTGCTTTGTGTTTTATTTGAGTAATTGATTTATCAGGTGTGAGATTTATACTTTTGTGTGTTTTTAGGATGATAAGTATAGACTTTTTGCTTCCACATGTAGAACTCACTTGAACATTATTGCACGGCCAGTGTAGTGTTGATGAATTTCCTCAGCATTTGATTATCTGGTAAAGACCATCTCTCTTTCATTCATGAAGATTATTCTAGCATGATACAAAATTCATAGTTGACAGTATTTTTTTTTAAGTCTGAAAATAAAATCCCAATATCCTTTGGCTTTTAAATCTTCTGTTGAGAAGTTCACTGTTAGTGTCATGGGGTTTTCTTTATAGATGACTAGATGTTTTTCTCTTCCTGATTTTAGGGATTTTTCCCTTTATGTTGACTTTAGATAGTTTGTTGACAATATGTCTTTGTGAATTCCTTCTTGTAATGTGTTTACTTGGAATTCCCTGAGCTTTTTGTATCAAGATGTCTAAATCTCCTGCAAGATTAGAAATCTTTTATTCAATTATTTCCTCAAAGAGGTTTTTCAAGCCTTTATGCATTTTGCTCTCTCAGAAACACCTGTGACTTTCAGGTTTAGGCATTTCAAGTAATTTTATTTTTCTCAAAGGCTTTGTTCATTTTTAATATTTTGTCTATATTTTTATGATAATAAATTAATTTAAAAGACCTGTCTTCAAGTTCTGAGTTTCTTTCTTCTGCTTTTTCTAGTATATTCTTAAAGCTTCAGTATATATTTTTTAATTTTCAGATGTTCTAATTTTTTTGTTTATTTGTTTGTTTTATATTCATTTACTTGGTAAGTTTACACATTGATTTTCTGATTACTTTGTATTTGTTTTCAGATTTCTCTTGAATATCAATATCTTAAATTTATGTGGTATTAAAATATTTAATTTTGCTTAGGGTCCATTTCTAGAGAGCTAGTGTGATCCTTTTTTGTGTGTCATAACACTGTTTTATTAATGCTGCCAGAGTTATTTTCCTTGTTCTTTCTCATCTGTATAAACTACCTCATCTTATTTTTGAATTTACATATTTTTGAATTAAATTTTTTCCATTTATATTTAATTTAAATGAACAAATTTTATTTTAAAAAATGAACAAAGTCTTTGAAAAGTACGATATTGCATAAAACATCTAAGTCCATGAGTCATAGTTATTCCCGAGGGAGACAAAATAAAAAATGTTTGAAGCACCTTTTCTTTTTTATTTGCCATTAGTTCTGTTTTTTCTGTTTTGTGGCAAAAAATCTGTATAAATTCTTGATCATAGATATACTTAGCTTTCTATTAGTAGTAATGGTGCATTGGGCACCCAGTGTTGGGATGGCAGAAGTCTAAGAAGCTTATTTCATTCCCAAGCACTGTACACTAGTGTAAGCAGATTTTGTATTGAGTTGCGCAGTTTGATCTCCAAGTTAGTAGGTGGTGTTTTCATGTAAGAGCAAAGTTCTTCCTACTTCTCTCCTCTCCTCAAGCAGAAGGACTGTTTTGGAGTTGTGAGCTGTGCAGCTTGGGCTTACAGGAGGTGTGATGCCACCACTCTGTTATCCACCCCAGGTGGTGTCTGAGTAGCTTTCATGCTTCACCAGTCCACTGTTTCTCCTGCTGTCTAGTACAGAAATGCTGTCACTCTGTGTGTGTACAGGGGCACCAGCTTTCATGCCATCCTTGGCCTAATGGCCACACTGACAGTGGGGTCACAGTAGACCCTAACAGCTCAAGAAAATCCATCTTTTGTTGTGCCTCTGCCAACTTCCCATGAAAGCAACCATGATGGTGTCAGCACCAGTGGCAAAGGGGGAGGAAAAGTCCCCCTCTCCACACCTGGGCCTGAACATCAAGGCCTATCAGCTGGCAGGATGAAATTACACTCCTTCACTGAAGAGCCAAGCACCACACCAATGTCTCTGCTGGAGGCAGTGCCATCACTCACAGCCCACAAGCAGGAAGTTCTCAGGCATAGGAAGGCGGACACTCTTTATTCTTATTCCAAGGGGTGCTCCATTGGTGTGTTGCATTCTCTCTTGTTCTAGAAGTACTCCCTGAGGGCTAGACCACTAGGAATACTTCAGCTCCTGTGGGTCCACCCAGCTCCGTGTGACCTCTGCAATCCAAGTGAGTGCTGGAGAATGTTAGCAGGGTCTCCTGCTATGCGGAGAAACAAGGGCTGGGGTTCCCTGGGAAGAACTGCGTTCCCTAAAACATAAACCCCAAGTATGGTGCCATGCAGCCACCACTCAGGTTCAAAGGGAGAGCAAATGACCCAGCATCATTTAGTAGTATGGTGCCGTGCCCTCAAGGAATCCTCAAATCACCACCCACACTCATGATTGTGTTCACAAGGGCGAAGGAGCTCTCCAGCGGTTCAGATACAGTCCACCACAGGGGAAAGAAACTCAAAACACTCCTGTCTACGATGAAATACAGAGACCCTCAATTCTCGTAGCCAATCTTTACCAGCCTGTTCCTCTTTGTCTGTGTCCCAGCTTCCTCCCATGAGTTCTCCACTAGGTTTCAGTACTCTTCCCTTGATATTCTATTTGAGTTATAATTACTCATTTGCAACATTGGTTCTTGTTTGTGAAGAGATGGGCATCTAATGTTTCTAGTCAGCCATCTTGAACTAGAACTCGGAAACATATGTCTAATTTATCTTTTTAAGCATTATTTTTGCTTAACCAAATGTTACAAGATTTCTCCAATTTATTTATTTATTTATTTATTTACTTTGGAGATGCCATCTCGCTCTGTTGCCCAGGCTAGAATGCAGTGGCGACATCTTGGCTCACTGCAAACTCTGCCTTTCAGGTTCAAGCGATTCTTCTGTCTCAGCCTCCTGAATGGCAGGGATTACAGGTGCCCGTCGTGACACCCGGTTAATTTTTGTATTTTTATTAGAGACGGGGTTTCTCCATGTTGGCCAGGCTAGTCTCGAGCTTCTGACCTCAGGTGATCTGCCCACCTCAACCTCCGAAAGTTCTGGGATTACAGGCGTGAGCCACTGCACTCGGCCAATATTTTAATCTTTAGGCTTTATATTTAGTTCTAGTATCTAATACGAATTAATGTTTGTGTACAGTGAAGAGAATGAAGTTTTATTTTTTATGTGAATATCTAATTTTTATTGGTATTTTTGGAAAGGTTCTTCATTCTCGACTGTATTGCTTTTTTATTTTAGATGTTATAGATCATGTAGCTTTTTGTTGATGTTATTACTTTTTTTGTCTATCTCATATCCAGAGAGAGGAAGAGATTTGAAAATGTCACCAGTTAGGCAGTAGCAGACTTGAGACTCTGAAATTAGATGAAAAAATTATGAAAAAAAATGCCAGCATACACACATTTAAAGATAGCTTAAAGCAAAATAATTTTTATAGAAGTTGTGTGCTCTTTTAACCTTGGTAATACATGTTTAATAATACAGAATTATGACTACTTTTATAACTGCACTTCATTCAAGTTTTGTTACATGAGAAAATTTTTAAGAAATCTGAGTTGTGCATGTTGTTATAAATGAGGCTAGTATGAAAGTTATTTTTTAATTATAAAGAGGCCATCTATTTCTATTTACTCAGATTATTACAAACTTCACCAATTTCTTACTTCACGTCAAATATTTTAAAAATATTCTCAATTAAAATGATTTTATTTATTTTAAAAATGTAAAACAAAGGATCATTTATTTGAAAGTTGCTTTTCCATGACATCTCTTTTCATATATACCCTAGATTATGCCTAACATTACAAGGCACCTTGAAAAAGATTAAAAGCCTACATCGAAATCATTCTAGTTGATTTATTTTATAATACTATAATTGGCAAACAAATAGTGCATGTATTTATGAATTGCAATGTGGTGCTTTTATACAGGTATACTTTGTGAGATGAGAAAATGAGATTAATTAACATGTCACTTCACATACTTATTTCTCTGTATCACTCTTTCACTGTGCTATTCATTTTTCAAATAACAATAATAATATTTTATATAAACTAGTCCTACATTTAAACATTTCTTAATCTTCCATTTTTATTTTTCACTTTTTCCCAAATTTACAAATCGCATCAAACGAATTTTTCTTTAAAAGCATGTTCTTTTATTTTTAATTTTTGTGGGTACCTAGTAGTGGCATATATTTATGAGGTACATGGGATGTTTTGATAAAGGCTTGCAAAATGAAATAAGCACATCATAAAGAATGGAGCACCCCCTACTACAAGCATTTAGCCATTGAGTTGCAAACTGTCCAATTACACTATTTAAGTTATTTTAAAATGTATAATACAGTTATTATTGACGAGAGTTACTCTGTTTTGTTAGCAAATAGTAGGCTTTAATCATTATTTCTAACTATGTTTGTTTCCCATTTACCATCCCTACCTCGCCCCCAGCACCCCACTACACTTTACAGTCTCTGGCAACCATCTTTCTACTTTTTATGTTCATGAGTTCAATTGTTTTTTTAGATTCCACAACAAGTGAGAACATATGTTTGCCTTTCTGTGCTGGGCTTATTTCACTTAACATAATGATCTCCAGTTTCCTCCATGTTGTTGCAAATGACTGGATCTCATTCTTTTTTATGGATGAATAGTACTCTGTTGTGCGTATGTAACACATTTTATATCCATTCATCTGTTGATAGACATTTAGGTTGTTTCCAAATCTTACTGATTGTAAACAGTGCTGCAACAAACTTAAGACTGCAGATATCTATTTAATATGATGATGTCCTTTCTTTTAGGTAAATACCCAGCAGTAGGATTGCTGGATGACATGACAGCTCAATTTTTATTTTTTTTGAGGAAACTTCAAACTGTTCTCTATATCGGTTGTACTAATTTACATTCCCACCAAAAATGTACACAGGTTCCCTTTTCTCCACATTCTCACCAGCATTCGTTAATGCTTGTCTTTTGCCTGTAAGCCATCTTAACTGCTGTGAGATTATATCTCATTGTAGTTCTGATTTGCATTTCCCTGATGATCAATGATTTTGAGCACCTTTTTATATGCCTGTTTGCTATTCGTATGTCTCATTTTGAGAAATGTCTGTTCAAATCTTTTGTCCACATGATTATTAGAATTTTTCCTATAGAGTTGTTTGAGCTTGTTTTATATTATGACTATTAATCCCTTGTCAAAGGCTTAGTTTGCAAATATTTATTTCCATTCTGTGAGCTGCCTCTTCACTTTGTTGATGATATCTTTTGCTCTGCAGAAACATTTTAACTTGATATGATCCCATTTGTCCATTTTGGCGTTGGTTGTCAGTGCTTGTGGAATACTGCTCAAGAACCTGGAGATACCCAAATGTCCAACAATGATAGACTGGATTAAGAAAATGTGGCACATATACACCATGGAATACTATGCAGCCATAAAAAATGATGAGTTCACGTCCTTTGTAGGGACATGGATGAAAATGGAAATCATCATTCTCAGTAACCTATCGCAAGAACAAAAAACCAAACACCGCATATTCTCACTCATAGGTGGGAATTGAACAATGAGAACACATGGACACAGGAAGGGGAACATCACACTTTGGGGACTGTTGTGGGGTGGGGGGAGGGGGGAGGGATAGCATTGGGAGATATACCTAATGCTAGATGACAAGTTGGTGGGTGCAGCGCACCAGCATGGCACATGTATACATATGTAACTTACCTGCACATTGCGCACATGTACCATAAAACCTAAAGTATAATAATGATAATAATAATAATAATAATAAAAGAAAAAAAATAAATAAATAATAAAAAAAAGAAACAAACTACTAAAGCATGTTCAAAAGGAATAGATAATTTATTCTATAACAATAAAGATTTGAATTCATAATTGCAAAAAAAAAAAAAAAAAAAAAAAAAAAAAAAAAAAAAAAGAACCTGGAGATTATCTCAAAGGTTTTCTTACAGTAGTTTCATGGTTTGAGACCTTAGATTCAAGTCTTTAATTTATTTTGATTTGATTTTTGTATACGGTGAGAGATAGAGGTCTATTTTTATTCTTCTGCATGTGGATATTCAGGTTTCTCAGCATCATTTATTGAAGAGACTGTCTTTTCCCCACTACATAGTCTAGGCAACTAGACACCTTTGTAAAAAATGAGTTAAGGTTTGTGGATTTGTTTCTGGGCTCTCAAATTTGTTCCATTTTTCTATGTGCCTTTTTATATGCCAGCATCACGCTGTTTTTATTATTATAGCTCTGTAGTATAATTTGAAGTCAGGTAATGTGATTCCTCCATATTTTTTCTTTTGCTTAGGATAGCTTTGGTTATTCTGGGTTTATTATGGTTTCATATAAATTTTCAGATTTTTTTCCTGTGAAAAATGCCATTTTTATATCGACAGAGATTGCATTGAATTAATAGATTGCTTTGGGTACTATGGATATTTTAACAATATTAATTCTTCCAATTCATGAACATGGAATATTTTACCATTTTTTGTTTTCTTCTTCAATTTCTTTCATTAGTATTTTATAGTTTTTATTATAGAGATCTTCCAATTTTTTGGTTAATTCCTAAATATTTAATTTTATACATGGTTATTGTAAATGAGTTTACTGTTTTAGGTCTTTTTTTAAATTGTTCACTGTTGGCATATAGAGATGCTACAGAATTTTCTGTCTGATTTTTTTATCCTGCCATATTACTCAATATGTTTATCAGTTCTAATAGTTTTTCTGTGGAGTCTTTAGGTTTTTCCAAGTAAGAGAACATATCACCTTCAAGCAAGGATAATTTGATTTATTCCTTTCCAATTTGGATGCCTTTTATATCTTTCTCTTGTCTGCCTACTCTACCTAGGACTTCCAGTATGATATTGAATAACAGTGGTGACAGTGAAGATCTTTGTTATTTTCCAGATCTTAGAGGAAAGGCTTTTAGTTTTTTCCTATTCAGATGATAATGTGCTGTTTGTCATATATGGCTTTTATTACACTGAGTTATGTTCCTTCTATTACCAGTTTTTTTTAAGGCTTTTATGATGAAGGGATTTTGAATTTTATCAAATACTTTTTCAGCATCAACTGAAATGATCATGTGAATTTTATTTTTCATTTTGTTGATATGATAGATTACGTTGAGTGATTTGTATAATATTTGCTTTATACAGCTGGGTGCTCCAGTGTTAGGTGCATGTATATTTAAAGCTGTTATATTATCATACTGAATTGACCCCATTATCATTACATAGTGACTGTCTTTGTCTTCTCTTATAGGTTTTGTTTTGAAATGTATTTTATCTGAAATAAGCATAGTGACTCCTACACTTTTTAGATTTCATTGGCATGTAATACTTTTTTCTATCCCTTTATTTTCAGTCTATGTGTGTCTTTATAGGTGAAGTGTTTTCTTGTAGGCAACATTTTGGTTTTTTTATCCATTTATTTGGCCTACGACTTCTGATTTCAGAGTTCAGTCCATTTACATTTAATGTTATTATTGATAAGTAAGCACCTGTTATTTCCACTTTTAAATTTGTTTTCTGGTTGTTTTGTTGTCTTCTCTTTCTTCCTTCTTTCATTCCCGTCTTCCTATAGTGAAGATAATTTTCTCTGCTAATATGATTTTGTTTCTTGCTGTTTTGTGTATCTATTGTACATTTTTTGGCTTGATGTTACCCCGAGGCTTGCAAATACTATCTTATAACCCCATTATTTTAACCTGATAACAACTTAACAGTATTTGTGTAAAGAAACAAACAAGAAAAATAAAACTAATAAAAACTTGCCTTAACTTTGTCCTTTCTCTTTTTAACCTTTTTTGTTTCTATTTATAATATCTTATTTTGCTTTCTATATCTTGAAAAGTTGTTTTGGTTATTGTTTTTGATTGGTTCATCATTTAATCTTTCTACTTAGGATAGAGTAATTTTCACACCTCAGTTACAATGTTATATTTTATGTTTTTCTGTGTACTTACTATTCTCAGTAAGTTTTGTACTTTAAGCTGATTATTTATTACTTATCAATGTTTTTTCATTTGAATTGATGCATTTCCTGTACCATTATTTTGTAGGACAGGTCTGGTGTTGATGAAATCCCTCATCTTTTGTTTGTGTAGGAAAGTGTATTCCTCCATCATATTTGGAGAATACTTTCACAAGATATACTATTCTAAGGTGAAAGATTTTTCCTTCAGCACATTAGATAGTTCATGCCACTTTCTCCTGGCCTGTATGGTTTCCACTGAAAAGTCTACTAGCAGACATATTGGAGCTCTGCTGTATGTTATTTATTTCTTTTTTTTCATTCTGCTTTTAGGATCCTTTCTTTATCCTTGAGTTTAGGGAGTTTATTAAATGCCTTTAGGTAGTCTTCTTTGCGTTATACCTGCTTGGTGTTCTATAACCTTCTTGTACTTGGACATTGATATCTTCTAGGTTTGGAAAGTTCTCAGTTATTATTCTTCGAATAAGCTTTCTACCCCAACTTTTCTCTACCTCCTCTTTAAGGCCAATGACTGAAGGCTAATAAATTTTTGAGGCTACTTTCCAGATCCTGTAAGAATGTTTCTTTTTTTATTCTTTTTTTTATCTGACTGTGTATTTTCAAATAGGCTGTTTCAAGCTTAATAATTTTTTCTTCTGCTTGTTCCATTCTGGTTTTAAAGGACTCTGATGCATTCTTCAGTATGCCAATTGCATTTTTCAATTACAGAATTTCTTCTTGATACATTTTCATTATTTCAATGTGTTTGATAAATTTATCTGACAGGATTCTGAATTCCTTCTTTGTGTTATCTTGAATTCCTTTGGGTTTCCTCAATACTGCTATTTTGAAGTCTCTGTCTGAAAAGTCACTTATTTCTATTTACTCCAGAATTTGTTCTTAGTGCTCTATGTATTTCATTTGGTAAGGTCTTGTTTTACTGGATCATATTGATGTTAGTAGATGGGCTTTCGTATCTAGGCATTTAAGAGTTAGGTATTTATCATAGTGTTCCCTGTCTGGGCTTATTTGTAGTCATATTTGAAAAGGTTTTTGAGATATTTTAAAGGACTTGGGCATTGTAATGTAAGGTCTTATTGCTTTAGAGTACACTCCAAGCACAGTAACACTGTGGTTCTTGTAGTCTTGTGGAAGTACTACCTTGATGATCTTAGAGAAGATTCAGGGGATTTATCTGGATTATGAGGCAGAGATTCTTGTTCTCTCCCCTTACTTTCTGCGAAACATACAGATTCTCTCTGTGTGTTCTGAACCACCTAAAGTTGGGGGTGGAGTGACTTAGGCACCTATTTGGCCACCAACACTATGACTGCATTGGGTCAGACCTGAAGATAGCACCACACTGAGACTTGCCAAAGGCCTGCTATAACCACTCCTTGGTTACTGCTTATGTTTGTTCAAGGTCCTTGGGCTCTACAATAAACATGTGGCAAAGTCAGTTAGGCTTGTGTCCTTCTCTTCAGGGTAATGAGGTCCCCCAGTCCCCAGGTTGCTTCAGAAGTATCATCTGGGCGACGGGGACAAGAGTCAAACACCTTAGAAATCTACCTTGCATTCTATTGGATTGGAGCTAAGCTGGCACTCAAACCACAAGACACAGTCCTAGTCACTCTTCCCTCCCATTTACACAAGCAGAGGAGCCTCAAACTGTAGCCACTGCCACCCCGGGCCATGTGAAGTACTGCCAGACTATCGCTGGTGTTTCCTTAAGGTCCAGGGTCTCTTAAGTCAGCTTGTAAATGCTGCCGGGCCTGAGACTCACCGTTCAGGGCAGTGGGTTTCCCTCTGGCCCAGGGAAAGTCAAGAAATCCCATTCAAGAGTTAAGTCCTGGAATCAGGGACATCAAGATTCGGCTTGGTGCTTTAGCCCCCTGTGGTGGTATTGGTACCTAAAGTGTAAGACACATTCCCCTTTACTTTTTCCTCTACTTTTCTCAAGCAGATGGAGTTTTGCCCCATAGCCAACACAGTTGGTAATGTCTTATTTCTCATCTGAAGCCAGAAAGCCTCAGAGGCTCATCAAGGCCCTGGATGTAGTACCTGAGTATTGCTGCAGCTTATTCAGGACCAAAGGGTTCTTCAATCTTCAGGTGATAAATATGGCAGAACTGGGTCATTTCCTTCAAGGCTGCAAGTTCTCTTCTGGCTTAGGATGTGTCTAGAAATGTTGTCTGGGAGCTAGAGCCTGGAATGGGGGTCTCATGACTCTCACCAGTGCCCTATCCTTCTATGACAGTGCTGGTATCCAAGATGTAAAACAAAGTTCTCCCCACTCTTTTTTCTCCTCTCCTTATTTGGATCTGTGAGCTGTTCAGCCTGTGGTTAGCAGAGGGGTAATGCCAACACTCCCTTGGCATCCTCAGCTGGTGTCTCAGTATGTCACGTGACCCCCTATTCCATTGTCTCAGGGCTTAGTTCAGCCCTAAGACTTGCCTACGATTTTCAGTCTTTATGTGCTAGGCTGCCTTTCAAGTTTACTTAGAGATCGAGAACACTTTGGCCCTCCATGGTGAGGGCTGTGAGTACTCAAGTTAGGACCACTGGGATTAGCAATTCCCCTCTGGCTAGGGCTGGTTTAAATGCTGCCTCCAAGGGTGGGCATCAGCTGAGTTTGGTCTGGTTTTTCTTTTTGTTCTAAATAAACAGAAGTGAGTTCAATGCCTCAGAATTGCTATGTTTTCCCTTGCCCAGTGCCCAGAGATGCTCAGTGCCCCACATCACCACTTCTGGGGCTTGGGGAGGGGTGAAGTCAATGATTTTAGAATGCTTTTTTCTATCTCTTCAGTGCCTTTTTCAGTGATATGAAGTTAAAACCAAGTACTATGAGTGCTCACCTGATTTTTGGTTCTTATGAAGATGTTGTTTCTTTGTAGATAGTTGTTAACTTGGCGTCCTTGTAAGGGGGACAATTGGTGGAGTTTTCTATTTCAGTACCTTGCTTCACCTCCCCTCCAAGCCAAATTTTCTTATCACTGAAATATTTTTTGAAAAGCATTAGTCATCTAAGAAGCATTTCTTAGATGATTGAATGAGAGTTACCATAACACAATTTTGCATGGACTTTTGATGGATATTTGTAAATGTATTGTTTTCTCAACCAATATGTCAACTCAGAGATCATTATTTGTATTAATTATTTTTTCTAGGGCCTTGTGGATTAAATATGGTTCATTGGAGTGGAAGAAAAATGGGAGAAAAATTTCTACAGGAAAAAAACTGTAGAGTGTTGTAATAAAAATGTGTTTGTGCATTTGAATATTATGTGAGCCTAGAAACTAAAAACAGTCATAATTACTTCACTTTTTCTCAAAAACTATCTGGTCACCTATATTCTCATTGCTACTGGTAATGTTTGAGGGCGGAGACTTAAATTTATCTTTCTTTACTTTCTTATCCAATTACAGTCCATTTTATCTAAGAATTGTTCAGCAGAAGTTTTAAATTTATCTACTTTTGCCTAACGTTTTCTTTTTCTTTTTATCTATCTTTCTATCTTGTCTATCATCAATTTATTATCGCTCTATTATCTATCTACCTGTTTAAAGCCTTTTCCATCTTAAATTAGAACATGTTCCTGAAAGAGTAGAGGAGCTATGGAATGTTATTCTGCTTTTCTTCTGACATAGGATACTAATAATCTAACTGCTTAATTAATGCTGCTTAATTGTGAACATTATGATATTTGTAGTGATTCACAATGCCACTTTTTTCAACTTTATTGAGGTATAATAGACAAATTAAAATGGTATATTTTTAAGGTGTAAAATTTGATGTTTTGATATATGTATATATTGTAAAAAAAAAACACCACAACCAATTAAGCTAATTGACATATTAATCACCTTACATAGTTGTTATTTTATCTTTTATAAGACTACATTTAAATCTTTGTAGTTGTTTTTACACTTTATTCATATTAAAGAATAATAATTGTACATATTTATGGGGTACAATGTGATGCATAGATACAGGTATACATTGTGGAATGAGCAAATTAGGTTAATTAATATATCTGTCATTTCTCACGTTTATTTTTGTTAAGAACATTTAAAATCCCCTTTTTTGCAATTATAAATAGGCAATTCGTTATTATTAATTGTAATTACTTGGTGTGCATTAGATCACCATAACTTTTTTCTCTTGTCTAATTGAAATTTTGTACCTTTTCACCAACATTTTCCTTTCTGCATCGACTCCTGCCCTAGTTTTTGGTAGTAACAATTTTACTCCTTACTTGTGTAAGCTAAAATTTTTGCTTGCACATATAAGTGAGAACATGTAATATTTGTTTATCTGTACATGACTTATTTCATTCAGTATAAATGTCCTCTAGCTTTATTCATGTTGTTGCAAATTGCAGAATTTTATTTTTTCTAACGATTGAGCAGTATTCCATTATAAACACACACACACACACACAAAACATTTAAACAATCTCTTTATTTGTTGAGAGGCACTTAGGTTGCTTGCAAATCTTGGCTATAATGAAAAATGTTGCAATAAATATGGGAATGTAGACATCTATTTGACATTCTAGTCACATTTTGTATTCAGTTTTTGTTCTATATTTTCTTTTTTAGCACTGTAATAATTAATATTCTTAAACATACATCTTGGCTACTTCAATATTTCCTTAAAACAAATTTATTGTAGTAAAATTTCGGGGACAAAATCTTATCCACATTTTAATTTCTGATATAGAATGCCATACTGATGCCTACAAATGTGTCATAAATATACTCTTCCATATGTTAAGTGAGGATGTCAAGTTAACTGCACTAATTAGGTTATAGTAATTTATGTAATCAAGTTATGTAACAGAGAAGTTAAATTTTCTTTCTCATAGTGGGCTGGAAAGCTTTATTTCCACTAGTTAAAACAAGTTGAGGCATAACTGGAAAACTATTTTTACGAGAGTAATTTTAGTATAGGCTTTGAAGTTCAACATATCTGGATTTATATTAGCCCCATTGTTTGCTAACGTTGATTTCAGAGAAATAACACAATTTTTCAAAAGTACAATGTATTTATTTTAAAAGATGGTGTATATATAATAGATTTTTCATGTGGTTTTAATGACTACTAAATCAGAAAGTTTGTAAAATTTTATTTTATTTGTATTTATTTATTTTTGAGACAGGGTCTCAATCTGTTGCCTGAGCTGGAGTGCAGTGGCACAATCATGGCTCACAGTAGTCTCAGTATCTTGGGCTCAAGTGATCTTACTGCCACAGTCTCCAGAATAACTGCGATTTCAGGTGTGTACCACCACACTTGGCTATTTTTTTGTTTAATTTTTAGTAGAAATTAGTTCTCACTATGTTGCCCAGGCTGGTCGTGAAACTCCTGGGCTCAAGAAATTCACCTGCCTCAGTCTCCCAAAGTGCTGAGATTAGAGGCATAAGCTGACACACCCAGCAGTTTGTAAAATTTTATTATTATTATTATACTTTAGGTTTTAGGGTACATGTGCACAATGTGCAGGTTAGTTACATATGTATACATGTGCCATGCTGGTGCGCTGCACCCACTAACTCGTCATCTAGCATTAGGTATATCTCCTAATGCTATCCCTCCCCACTCCCCCCACCCCACAACAGTCCCCAGAGTGTGATGTTCCCCTTCCCGTGTCCATGTGTTCTCATTGTTCAATTCCCAACTATGAGTGAGAATATGCAGTGTTTGGTTTTTTGTACTTGCGATAGTTTACTGAGAATGGTGATTTCCAATTTCATCCATGTCCCTACAAAGGACATAAACTCATCATTTTTTATGGCTGCATAGTATTCCATGGTGTATATGTGCCACATTTTCTTAATCCAGTCTATCATTGTTGGACATTTGGGTTGGTTCCAAGTCTTTGCTATTGTGAATAATGCCACAATAAACATACGTGTGCATGTGTCTTTAGAGCAGCATGATTTATACTCCTTTGGGTATATACCCAGTAATGGGATGGCTGGGTCAAATGGTATTTCTAGTTCTAGATCCTTGAGGAATCGCCACACTGACTTCCACAATGGTTGAACTAGTTTACAGTCCCACCAACAGTGTAAAAGTGTTCCTATTTCTCCACATCCTCTCCAGCACCTGTTGTTTCCTGACTTTTTAATGATTGCCATTCTAACTGGTGTGAGATGGTATCTCATTGTGGTTTTGATTTGCATTTCTCTGATGGCCAGTGATGATGAGCATTTTTTCATGTGTCTTTTGGATGCAGAAATGTCTTCTTTTGAGAAGTGTCTGTTCATGTCCTTCACCCACTTTTTGATGGGGTTGTTTGTTTTTTTCTTGTAAATTTGTTGGAGTTCATTGTAGATTCTGGATATTAGCCCTTTGTCAGATGAGTAGGTTGCGAAAATTTTCTCCCATTTTGTAGGTTGCCTGTTAACTCTGATGGTAATTTCTTTTGCTGTGCAGAAGCTCTTTACTTTAATTAGATCCCATTTGTCAATTTTGGCTTTTGTTGCCATTGCTTTTGGTGTTTTAGACATGACATCCTTGCCCATGCCTATGTCCTGAATGGTAATGCCTAGGTTTTCTTCTAGGGTTTTTATGGTTTTAGGTCTAACATGTAAGTCTTTAATAAATCTTGAATTGATTTTTGTATAAGGTGTAAGGAAGGGATCCAGTTTCAGCTTTCTACATATGGCTAGCTAGTTTTCCCAGCACCATTTATTAAATAGGGAATCCTTTCCCCATTGCTTGTTTTTCTCAGGTTTGTCAAAGATCAGATAGTTGTAGATATGCAGTGTTATTTCTGAGGGCTCTGTTCTGTTCCATTGATCTATATCTCTGTTTTGGTACCAGTGCCATGCTGTTTTGGTTACTGTAGCCTTGTAGTATAGTTTGAAGTCAGGTAGCATGATGCCTCCAGCTTTGTTCTTTTGGCTTAGGATTGACTTGGCAATGCGGGCTCTTTTTTGGTTCCATATGAACTTTAAAGTAGTTTTTTCCAATTCTGTGAAGAAAGTCATTGGTAGCTTGATGGGGATGGCATTGAATCTGTAAATTACCTTGGGAAGGATGGCCATTTTCACGATATTGATTCTTCCTACCCATGAGCATGGAATGTTCTTCCATTTGTTTGTATCCTCTTTTATTTCCTTGAGCAGTGGTTTGTAGTTCTCCTTGAAGAGGTCCTTCACATCCCTTGTAAGTTGGATTCCTAGGTATTTTATTCTCTTTGAAGCAATTATAAATGGGAGTTCACTCATGATTTGGCCCTCTGTTTGTCTGTTGTTGGCGTATAAGAATGCTTGTGATTTTTGTACATTGATTTTGTATCCTGAGACTTTGCTGAAGTTGCTTATCAGCTTAAGGAGATTTTGGGTTGAGACAATGGGGTTTTCTAGATATACAATCATGTCATCTGCAAACAGGGACAATTTGACTTCCTCTTTTCCTAATTGAATACCCTTTATTTCCTTCTCCTGTCTAATCACCCTGGCTTTCCATTTGCTTGGTAGATCTTCCTCCATCCTTTTATTTTGAGCCTATGTCTGTCTCTGCACATGAGATGGGTTTCCTGAATACAGCACACTGATGGGTCTTGACTCTTTATCCAATTTGCCAGTCTGTGTCTTTTAATTGGAGCAATTAGTCCATTTACATTTAAAGTTAATATTGTTATGTGTGAATTTGATCCTGTCATTATGATGTTAGCTGGTTATTTTGCTCATTAGTTGATGCAGTCTCTTCCTAGTCTCGATGGTCGTTACATTTTGGCACGATTTTGCAGTGGCTAGTATCGGTTTTTCCTTTCCATGTTTAGGGCTTCCTTCAGGAGCTCTTTTAGGGGAGGCCTGGTGGTGACAAAATCTCTCAACTTCTAACACTATGTTGAATAGCAGTGGTGAGAGAGGGCATCCCTGTCTTGTGCCAGTTTTCAAAGGGAATGCTTCCAGTTTTTGCCCACTCAGTATGATTTTGGCTGTGGGTTTGTCATAGATAGCTCTTATTATTTTCAGATATGTCCCATCAATACTTAATTTATTGAGAGTTTTTAGCATGAAGGGCTGTTGAATTTTGTCAAAGGGCTTTTCTGCATCTATGGAGATAATCATGTGGTTTTTGTCTTTGGTTCTGTTTATATGCTGGATTACATTTATTGATTTGCGTATATTGAACCAGCCTTGCATCCCAGGATGAAGCCCACTTGATCATGGTGGATAAGCTTTCTGATGTGCTGCTGGATTCGGTTTGCCAGTATATTATTGAGGATTTTTGCATCAATGTTTATCAAGGATATTGGTCTAAAATTCTCTTTTTTGGTTGTGTCTCTGTCTGGCTTTGGTATCAGGATGATGCTGGCCTCATAAAATGAGTTAGGGAGGATTCCTTCTTTTTCTATTGATTGGAATAGTTTCAGAAGGAATGGTACCAGTTCCTCCTTGTACCTCTGGTAGAATTTGGCTGTGAATCCATCTGGTCCTGGACTCTTTTTGGTTGGTAAGCTATTGATTATTGCCACAATTTCAGCTCCTGTTATTGGTCTATTCGGAGATTCAACTTCTTCCTGGTTTAGTCTTGGGAGAGTGTATGTGTCGAGGAATTTATCCATTTCTTCGAGATTTTCTAGTTTATTTGCATAGAGGTGTTTGTAGTATTCTCTGATGATAGTTTGTATTTCTGTGGGATCGGTGGTGATATCCCCTTTATCATTTTTTATTGCATCTATTTGATTCTTCTCTCTTTTTTTCTTTATTAATCTTGCTAGCGGTCTATCAATTTTGTTGATCCTTTCAAAAAACCAGCTCCTGGATTCATTTATTTTTTGAAGTGTTTTTTGTGTCTCTATTTCCTTCAGTTCTGCTCTGATTTTAGTTATTTCTTGCCTTCTGCTAGCTTTTGAATGTGTTTGCTCTTGCTTTTCTAGTTCTTTTAATTGTGATGTTAGGGTGTCAATTTTGGATCTTTCCTGCTTTCTCTTGTGGGCATTTAGTGCTATAAATTTCCCTCTACACACTGCTTAGAATGCATCCCAGAGATTCTGGTATGTTGTGTCTTGGTTCTCGTTGGTTTCAAAGAACATCTTTATTTCTGCCTTCATTTTGTTATGTACCCAGTAGTCATTCAGGAGCAGGTTGTTCAGTTTCCACGTAGTTGAGCAGTTTTGAGTGAGATTCTTAATCCTGCGTTCTAGCTTGATTGCACTGTGAGCTGAGAGATAGTTTGTTATAATTTCTGTTCTTTTACATTTGCTGAGGAGAGCTTTACTTCCAAGTATGTGGCCAATTTTGGAATAGGTGTGGTGTGGTGCTGAAAAAAATGTATATTCTGTTGATTTGGGGTGGAGAGTTCTGCAGATGTCTATTAGGTCTGCTTAGTGCAGAGCTGAGTTCAATTCCTGGGTATCCTTGTTGACTTTCTGTCTCGTTGATCTGTCTAATGTTGACAGTGGGATTTTAAAGTCTCCCATTATTAATGTGTGGGAGTCTAAGTCTCTTTGTAGGTCACTCAGGACTTGCTTTATGAATCTGGGTGCTCCTGTATTGGGTGCATATATATTTAGGATAGTTAGCTCTTCTTGTTGAATTAATCCCTTTACCATTATGTAATGGCCTTCTTTGTCTCTTTTGATCTTTGTTGGTTTAAAGTCTGTTTTATCAGAGACTAGGATTGCAACCCCTGCCTTTTTTTGCTTTCTATTTGCTTGGTAGATCTTCCTCCATCCTTTTATTTTGAGCCTATGTGTGTCTCTGCCCGTGAGATGGGTTTCCTGAATACAGCACACTGATGGGTCTTGAGTCTTTATCCTATTTGCCAGTCTGTGTCTTTTAATTGGAGCATTTAGTCCATTTACATTTAAAGTTAATATTGTTATGTGTGAATTTGATCCTGTCATTATGATGTTAGCTGGTTATTTTGCTCATTAGTTGATGCAGTCTCTTCCTAGTCTCGATGGTCTTTACATTTTGGCATGATTTTGCAGTGGCTGGTACTGGTTGTTCCTTTCCATGTTTAGCGCTTCCTTCAGGAGCTCTTTTAGGGGAGGCCTGGTGGTGACAAAATCTCTCAGCATTTTCTTGCCTGTAAAGTATTTTATTTCTCCTTCACTTATGAAGCTTAGTTTGGCTGGATATGAAATTCTGGGTTGAAAATTCTTTTCTTTAAGAATGTTGAATATTGGCCCCCACTCTCTTATGGCTTGTAGAGTTTCTGCCGAGAGATCTGCTGTTAGTCTGATGGGCTTCCCTTTGAGGGTAACCCGACCTTTCTCTCTGGCTGCCCTTAACATTTTTCCCTTCATTTCATCTTTGGTGAATCTGACAATTATGTGTCTTGGAGTTGCTCTTCTCGAGGAGTATCTTTGTGGCGTTCTCTGTATTTCCTGAATCTGAATGTTGGCCTGCCTTGCTAGATTGGGGAAGTTCTCCTGGATAATATCCTGCAGAGTGTTTTCCAACTTGGTTCCATTCTCCCCATCACTTTCATGTACACCAATCAGACGTAGATTTTGTCTTTTCACATAGTCCCATATTTCTTGGAGACTTTGCTCATTTCTTTTTATTCTTTTTTCTCTAAACTTCCCTTTTTGCTTCATTTCATTCATTTCATCTTCCATCACTGATACCCTTTCTTCCAGTTGATCGCATTGGCTCCTGAGGCTTCTGCATTCTTAACATTGTTCTCGAGCCTTGGTTTTCAGCTCCATCAGCTCCTTTAAGCACTTCTCTGTATTGGTTATTCTAGTTATACATTCTTCTAAATTTTTTTCAAAGTTTTCAACTTCTTTGCCTTTGGTTTGAATATCCTCCTGTAGCTCTGAGTAATTTGATCATCTGAAGCCTTCTTCTCTCAGCTCGTCAAAGTCATTCTCTGTCCAGCTTTGTTCCATTGCTGGGGAGGAACTGCATTCCTTTGGAGGAGGAGAGGCGCTCTGCTTTTTAGAGTTTCCAATTTTTCTTCTCTGTTTTTTCCCCATCTTTGTGGTTTTAAACACATTAAGCTCTCAGTCCATAAGTGCTTTACTGCTGTTCATATTCTAAAATTATATTAGTATCAGGATCCCTAGTTTCCCTATTTGACAAACTGGCATTAGTTAAGTAAATTATTGATTATCAAGATGTTCAATTAAATTTTACTAAAAACAGATACATAAGACACCAGAATTATTTAGGCACAATTATTTTATGTGAATTTGATACTTCTGCCTACCAACTGATTGGCTAATAGTCAGACTATTTGAGAAATGTTGTAAAGATCACAGATACAACATTTAATATAAGTAATGTCTTGCTTTGTGCATATAAAACTTAACTTTTTACCCTTAAAATCTGAAGCTTCTTCCCTTGGGTGTCATAACCTATTTATTGCTCATAAAGTTTAGACCAATGGCTGCAATGTTGCCAGCATGGGGATACGTAAATATACACAAAATATTATTTTATATTTTAAAAGATAATGGCACTTTCATACATATAAATGCCAAGTAAAATCTTTAACTCAAATATTTGAGTTCATTCTTCCATGAAGAACCATTTTTAGAGTGCCTAACTCAGAAAAGTTCTGTTCTAACCTAATAATGAAAGTTGTTCTGATAATATCTACAATAAATTTCAGAAGCATTCAATTACACTGGTTTTTTCACTTTTACTACATGAATGAAGCTGTAAACCATCATTCTGAGCAAACTATCACAAGGAAAGAAAACCAAACATCACATGTTCTCACTCATAGGTGGGAACTGAACAATGAGAACACTTGGACACAGGGTGGGGAACACCACATACCGGGGCCTGTTGTGGGGTTGAGGGAGTGGGGAGGGATAGCCTTAGGAGATATACCTAATGTAAATGAGGTGTTAATGGGTGCAGCACACCAACATGGCACATGTATACATACGTAACAAACCTGCACATTGTGCACATGTACCCTAGAACTTAAAGTATAAGAAAAAATAAAATAAAATAATCAATATATATCAGATTACTATAAAATAAAGCATTACATAATCTCAAAGACGTATCTAAATGCTAGATTTTTTAAATGCCAATTAAATATGTATATTAATTATACCTGGGCAATCAATTTTATATTTGGGCATTAGTTAATCAAAACTTTGTTCAGGACTTGCAAAATGTCCAGAAATAAATGCCTGGTGTTAAGGGGTGAATGCAAAACAGAAACATAAGTAGTCATTGTGCCACAAAGAAGGAAACAACACACTCCAGGACTTACGTGAGGGTGGAGAATAGGAGGAGGGAAGGTAAAATGAAAAAAAAAACTACCTATCAGTTACTATACTTATCACCTGGGTGATGAAATAATCTGTATACCAAATCCTTGTGACATGTTACCTATGTAACAAACTTGCACCTGTACCTCTGAACCTAAAATAATAGTTTAAAAAGATAAGTAGTAATTGTCCCTAGAACATGTATAGTTTGCTTAGAAAGACATCGTATGTGAAAATGGAGCAAATTGAGCAGTAAGAGTTGAATTCCAAACATTTACTATGTGTTGTGGTATGGAAACTATATGTAATAACAGCTCATAAAAATGTAAGTGTATTTTGGACAGAGTAATTCCGGGAAGACTTTGGAGAAGAAAAAGTACCTCAATTGGACCTTAAAATATTATGTGTTATAAATATTGGCCATTGGAGAAACATACTTGTTCCAAAACACAATGTGAATAATGTTATAGAGGTGGTAACTAACATGAAATGTACGAGGAAGTTTGTCTTACAAGATAGGTGACCTTGCTTTGGGGTGAGTCTGAGATAAGGTTATATAGAAATGATGGAATAAGAAGATTGTGGGCCTTAAAAGAAGAACAAATATTCTGAATTCTGTTTTAAATATAATAGAGACCTGCTATAGAAAATTGTGGGCATTAAAAGAAGCACAAATATTCTGAATTCTATTTTAAATATAATAGAGAATTGCCATAGATTCTTGGATGAAGAAAATACTCAGGGATAATGTGGTTTTAATAAAACTATGTTAGCAGTTAAGGTTAGAGCGAAGTTCAGGAAAGCCATATCTTATACCAGATTTATTGCTGTGGTGTGCAGTATTCTATCAGCTTTTTGAACATTAATGATCTATCTTAAGCTTTAGCACAGATGGTAACTAAATTGGATTTTATATCATTCAAAAATTTGGGGAAGATGGTGAGTGAAATTATTTAGTTGTTATTTTGATCTTTCTGTAGATTATTATTCCTATCATATACTAGAGGTATTGGACTACAGATATTTATTCAATAGTTTCTTGGAAGATAGAATGAGTCATACATTTTCACTTTGATAGCATCCAAAATACTACCTTTTCTATCCCTATAAGACAATGTTAATTTTAGAAATACAATATAAATACAATAATATATTTTAAGAGCATGGATGATCTATACAAATATTTTACTTATTGTGACCCTCTGGAAAAAATACAGTCTATGCTGTGGCAAACAAAATAATTCTGAAAACATAATTAAAAACAGGAGGTGTTAACTCCTGGGAACTTTATGTTACATGCATGAGCAGTTCCCAGAACAATAGAAAACTAAGTGACATTATATGGGCAAACACTCTTATGTAAGGCAGATATTGGCTATCCTACTACCCACTGGAAATGAAAAGCTAGCTTATTTGTATGTGTCCAAATGACTGTTTGTGGAATTAGTCTTTCCAGAAGATATATATATATATACACACACATATACATATATTTACTTATGTGTATACACACACACACACGAGAAAGAAAGACAGATTAAGAGAGACAGAAAGATAAATGGAGAGAGAGAGAGAAAGAGAGACAGAAAGAAATAATCATAAGGCAGTTTCTGTAGCACTTTAGTTATTGGTGGTTTTAAAATGTATCAATACAAAATGAGTATAATAAAATAGAGAGCAGCAGTAGCACTGTGGGGTGGGGTGACAAACTACAGCTCCAAAGCTATCTAAACAGAATTTAATAAATAAAATATTTTACAAAAGAAAATGTGCATTGTTAACATTGCAAGAACTGCAAAGCCAGTAACCATGTCATGTTGTAGAAACTAGATTTGCCAATTTCTGGAAATTTGGCTGAAATTTAGTTTATTCTCCACTTTATTTTCCTTTTTTGCATTTCAAGAAACAAATTTGGCCCTTGACAGCAACAGGACTGAATCGTAATTTGTGCCACTCTATGGCTGAATTCCAAATGGCTCAGGCGCATGGCAACAGGAGTGGTGACAAGGACTTTTTCTTGGGATTTTGGGCACCACTCCTTGCAGGAGAGATTAGTATACTACATGTGGGAACAATCAGAAGCAGACAAAGCAGCTACAGTCCTCAAGGGAAAGCAGCAATAAGAATTGGGTTAAACTGAAAGTCTTTGCCAAGAGCTTGGTTTTAAAAAATGGCATTGTTGAAACAATTTTTTTTTCTAAAAGAATAAGCATGGGTTTGGGGAAATAAGTGGATGAGCTCCAGTTTTTGGTGCAGAAAATTATGACGGAGTACCTGGAAGCAATTACAAGTTCCGTATGATGCCAGGGGAGTAGACTGTGGAGATTGTTTCAGTCTCTTTTCACATTGTGTTATCTCATAAACATATGCTATTGCATGTTCAGAGGATGTAGAAATAATTTACTGACTTGTTCAACATTTGTTCAGTGGTTTTATATGTCAATCAGCAATTAACAAAATATTAAGAGCTTACTTTGAACATTGCACTGTGCCAAGGAATAAGGGATTTCCATGTGGCTGATGATATAGTCCTTACATTCAAGAACTGACCAGTAATTAAAGACATAGGAAGTATGTATGCACTGCAAGGCTGTGAAATGCAGCCAAAACAAAAATACATAAAATAAACTGCTACAGATTTCCAAATAGGAACAAAGTAATTATAGAAGATTCAAGTAGAAAATGAGATTAGTGCAAGACTATAAATGATAGGTTGATAATATATGAGAAGAAAAGACAAGTCTAATCAACAACAGTAGATTCTGGAATGTAGACCACAGAAACAAAATTTGTTTTATTTATCAAATGTAGAGTTTTGTCTTCCAGAAATTAAACTGGGAGACATGGGTGGGTCATTGAACAGTTGAGTTATGTGATGACATATATGAAGAATATTACAGCATAGAAGACAAAATGGGGTGAGGATGGAAATAAGAAATTTGGATACAGCCCAATGTAAAGGTGGATATTACAGTGGTCCAAGCATGTGACAAGGAAGATCTAGGCCAGAGTTATGAGAGAAAATTTAGGAAAAGACCAAGATAACAGATGTTGAATGAAGAGGCATAATCTTATTCCTATAAAACAGTGTTACCTTTAGAGTCAAGAAATCTATCTTTTAATCCAACTTTATTGTAACATATACAAATCTGGAAACATATCTGAAACTCATTAGAGCATAGTTTTCTTATATAGAAGATAAAGGAGGTTAATACAACTATGTCTAAAAATTTTCCCTTTGTAGCTCCAAGATTCCATGATTCTAGGAGTATATGGGAGTTAAATTGAGAAGCTGAAGGAAGAAAAGATGTAACTTAAAAAATAATTGTGATATGTTGAATATGAATAAATTAAAGTCTGAGTGTACTATTAAGCATGATAGGAATTTAGAGGAACTAAGTGGTATAATAGAAAAGTATTAAGTTTACCTTTGGATAAGCTAAGTAAAATGTAATAGCAATATTAAAGTGATTATAAATATGAAGTGTTAGGAAATATAGGTGTGCAGTTTGACAGAAATACCAGAAAGAAAAATCCACAGAAGCAGTCCTTGCTATGGACGGTAGTATGGGATTATGAAATTAACCATGCAAGCTGAAAACATAAAATGTAATCTTACTAATCAACAGAGAAATTTCAGTTGTTCTGGAATCTTTATAAATTTGTATTAAAACAGAATTACATTAGCAAGGTGATGGACTAGAAAGTTCCAAGCCCTTATCACTTCATGGGAACATCAGGTAAACAACAACAGACTGACTAAAATAGCTTTGAGAGAGCTCTAGCAATAAGTAAAAAATCTACAGCAACAAAGCAAATGTTGAATCAACATAAAACCACACTCAAAATGATGGAAAACTTGTTGAAATTTTTGTTCAAACTGACCTCACCCCTTCCCTGAAACTGAGTCGATGGAGAGAAGCCACTCTACTGCTGATTTCTCCTTTGAGATAAAAAGAATAGATTGGAACTGCTGGCAACTTTCTGACCTGTTTAAGTATTGCTGAGAGACTGGTTTCCATCCCAACTGATGACATCAGATGAGAATAGCTGCATAGCTTGAAATAGGTCAGATATCAAGCTGTAAAGGACACAGAAATCAGGAGTGAGTGCCACAGCATGTGAAGGCTGCAGAAATATTGCAGATGCACACAGGTCTGAGGGCAAAAGATAACATGGTGATAAATACCGTAGAACATAAATCACCCCAAGAAGAAGCAAGCATAAGACTTTTAGGAAATTAAGACATTTAACAACAACCATGTATACAGGAGAATTAGCATATTCAAAGGAACAAAATAAATCTCTGGAAATTTACACTAAATAAACACAGGCTTTGGACCTAAAAAACAAAGATGTGAAAACAGAAGTTTAAAATATGCCCAAAGAGCTAAAAATTAACACAGAAAACTAAAAGAAAACAAAAAATAATATGTATAATAGATGAAACTATTGGCAGAGACAGAAATTATTTTTAAATTCTGAAACTGAAGTATATGATAACTAAGTTAAAAACTTTAGAAGTTCAGCAGCAGAATTGAACTGGAATAAAAAATAATCAGCAAATTTAAAGACTGGTAATTTTACTGTCACAAGAATTAAAAAAAAAAAAAGCCAAAGGATAAAAGAGGAGAAAAAAGTAAAAACAAGTGAACAGAGCCTAAGAGACTAATGATATACCAAAAAATAGAATAATATATTCATTATGAAAATTCTATAAAAATAAAAAGAGAAAGGGACAAAAAGGTTATTTGAAGAAATATTGGCCAACTTCCCAGTTTGATGAATGACATGGATGTACAAATACAGGAAGCTAAAGAACCTCAACAGAATGAATTAAACGAGACCTACACTGAGATAAGTAATAGTTTCACTGTATAAAGACAAGCAAAAAGAATTATATTGAAAGCAGCAAAAGAAAAATGACTCATCAAATACAAAGAATCTTCAATAAGATTAACAGTGGATATCTTAACAGAAACTTTTGAGGTCAGAGGCAATGAGATGACAAATTTTGAGTGCTAAAAATTCTTTGTCTAGGAAAACAATTCTTCAAATATAAGGGGGAAATTAAGGCTTTCTTTATAAGCAGAAGCTCAGAAAGTATATTACCATACGTCCATCATACAAAAATGCTAAAAGGAGCCCTTAAAGTTGAAATGAAAGGATGTACACGGAAACTAAAAGCCATATAAAAATATAAAATCACCTAATAAAGGAAAATGCATTAAAAATATAAAAAGTATTATTTTTATTTTCTTGCATAACTACTTCTAATTCTTTTATGTATTTACAATAAAAAGCATAAAATATCACTGTTACCCTGTGTTGCATTTCTATAAAGGAATAGCTGAGGCTGGGTAATTTATTTAAAAAAAGAGGTTTAACTGAATCATGGTTCTGCAGGCTTTACAACATAGAACCAGCATCTGTTTGTCTTCTGCTGAGGTCTCTAGAATCTTTTACTCATGGCAGAATGCAAAAGGGATCAGGCATGTCACATGGTGAGAGAAGGAAGAAGAGAGAGGAGAGAGGCACTAAACTCTTTTTAACAAGATCTCATGTGAGCCTATTACTAAGATAGGGCATGAAGCTATTCATCAGGAATTTGAATCTATGACCCAAATACCTCCTACAAGGTCTCACCTCCAACACTGATGATTACATTATAACATGGGATTTGGAAGAGACACCCATTTAAACCATATAAAATTTTATGTTAATGGGTATATGATAAATAAATATATAATTTATGACAATAAAATAAACTTGAGGGATCGATAAAAAAGTAGAAATTTTCTAAAACAGGAGCACCCAGATTCATAAAGCAAGTTCTTAACTACCTGGAAAAAGACTTAGATAACCACACAATATAGTGGTAGATTTCAACATACCACTGACAGTGTTAGACAGATCATTGAGGCAGAAAACTAACAAGAACCTGAACTTGACAATTGGCCAAATGTGCCTAACAGACATCTATAGAATTCTCCACCCAAAAACAACAAAACATACTTTTTTTCTCATTGGCACATGGCACATATTCTAAAATTGACTACACAGTTTTTCATAAAACAAATCTCAGAAAATTTAAAGAAAGCTGAAATTATGCCAAACACATTATCAGGCCACAGTGCACTACAAATAGGAATCAATATCAAGGAAATTGCTCAAAACCATACAATTACATGAAAGGTAAACAACTTATGCTTGACTGATTTTTGAATAAATAAGAAAATCAAGGCAAAAATTTATAAATTCTTTGAAACTAATGAGAACAAAGATACACCATACTAGACTCTCTGGGACACAGTTAAAGCAGTGTTAAGAGGAAAGTTTATAGTACTAAAAATCTTCTATTGCCAGTCACAAAAGGCAAAATACTGCACAATTTCAATTCCACCTATATGAGTCATCTACAATAATGAAACTAATAGAAACAGAAACTAGAATTGTGGTTTCCAGGGGCTGAGGGAGCGAGAGAAATGGGTAATTTTTGTTTAGTTTCAATCAAGTTTCAGTTTTGCAAATTGAAATGTTCTGAACATTGTGCAACAATGTTTATATACTTAACACAATGATGTGTAAACTTAGTTAAGATAAATTTTGTTATGCATTTTTTATCATAGCATAAAATTTAAGTATCTTTTAAAAAGTAGAGGTGTTGTATGCAATTAATGTTAATTTGGTATCAGTTAATAATATATTATGATTATTTTACAATGTTATATGTAATCACCATGGTAAACACAAGTAAAATTTTATATATATATATGATGAGATGAGAGTAAAATGTGTCATTATGAGCTATGAACTACAAACATAAGAATATAGAATGAAAAAAAGGGGGTAAGAATAGCTATGACATATATAAAAGAAATAACAGAATGACAATACTAAGTCTTTCCTTATCAGTAATTATTTTTTAAATATTAAAAAAAATTTACTCCTGAAGCAAAAGTCATAAATGAGCAGATGGTTTAAAATAATAACATAATAATAATAAACAAAATTCAATTATATAGAATCTATAAGAACATAGTTTAGATGTAAGAACACAGACATAAGGATTGAAAAAATATATTACATGCAAATAGTAACTAAAAGGGAGCAGGAGGGTGCTACATTAATATTAGACAAAGTATACTTTCAGTATAAAAAATCTCTCATAAGAGATAAGAAAGGATATTATATTTAATAAATGGATCAATTCACTATAAAGGTAAAATCATCATAAACATATACATACAATTATTATTTCCCAAACATATTAAGCAAATATTACAGAATGGAAGGGAGAAATAGACACTGTAAAATAACAGTCTTCATTATTTCACACTCACTAATAAACAGAAAAATCAGACAGAAGAAAAATAAGAAAGTAGAAGACTTGAACAACACTAGAGAACAATTGCATCTAACATACATATAGCAAACACTCCACCAAAGAGTAGCACAATTATTGAGAAAGGGATTCCAATAAAAAACAAATTTATAGAATTTAAAAGAAGATTCAAAATACTGATCTTAAAGAAATTCAGTCAGATAAAAAAATACTGAAAAATATTATTGATAAAAATAATCAGGATGTGAATAAAAATTTTACCAAAGAGATATGTATTTTAAAACCCCAAACAGCTTTTGGAATGGAAAACTGACTTCACTGAATAAAATATAAAACACATTGAAAAACTTCAATAGAATAAATTGAGAAGAAGTTAAACTTACAAAACTTGAAGCCATGTCTTCTGAGATAACCCACTCAGAAAAAAAAGTTAAAACATATGAGCAGTATGTTGAGACATATGGTATACCATAAAGTGACCAAATATTCAAGTTGTCAGTATCACAGAAAGCAAAGAGAGGGAGAAAAAAAGTGTTACATAACCTATTTTAAAAAATAATAGATGAAAACCACCCAAATCTAGGCAAGAGATTTCAACATCCAGGTACAGGAGGCTCAGAGATCCCCAAACAAATAAAATGGGAAAATGTCTTCTTTATGACACACTACACAAAAACTGTCTAATGTCAAAGACAAACAAATAATTGTAAAAACAACAAGGGAAAAGCACTGTGACCTATAAAGGGAGCCCCATCAGACTAACAGCAAATTTTCCACCAGAAATTTTACAGGCCTAAAGAAAATGGAACGATATACTCAGTGATCAAAGCAAACACAAAAAAACTTGTCACCTAAAGATACTATTCCCAGAAAAAATTATCCATCATAAATTTTATAAAGTAGAAGTTATATCACAATCTGTAGACCAGCCATACAAGTTAATTCACAATCTCAAGACAAGCCATACAAGAATTTCTCAAGGTACAACTAAACCTGGAAGTGAAAATATGACATTTATTATCACAGAAACAAAAGTATAAAACTCACTGGTAAGGCAAACAACTGACCAAGAGAAAAGACTCAAATTATAACACTACAAAAAAAAAAACCCACTAAACCACAATAACAAACAATAAGAGAAAGAAAATGAATAAAGAGTGTACAAAACAACCAGAAAACAATTACCAATGTGATAGAAATAACACCTCAAATATCAATAGCAACACTGAAAGCACATTTACTAAATCATCCACTTAAAATATTAAGACTGGCTGAATGATAGTGAAAGAATACATAAACTAAATATATGCTACATACAAGATACATGTTACCTTCAAGGCACATATAGACTGAAAGTAAAGTTATGGAAAAAAGATACTCTAGCTAAACAGAAATGAAAAGCAAGCAGGAGTAGTTATTCTCATATTAGATAAAACAGACTTTAAGTCAAAAACTGTAAACCAAACAATGTCATTGTATAATTGTAAAATGACCAATGTATCCAAGTGATATAACAATTCTCTCTATATATTTACTCATCACTGGATCAGCCAAATTTATTATCTAACAACCGCACAATAGACAGTCTTTTCAGCAGCACAACAAACATACTGTAGGATAGACCATATGTTAGGCTAAAAACAAATTTCAAGAAATTTTTAAACATCTAAATCATATCAAGTCTTCTCAGACTACAGTGAAATAAAGCTAGAAATAAATAATAAGAGAAACTTTGGAAAATATAAAAATACATGGAAAATAAACCAAATACTTCTAAAGATTATTGGGTCATGTAGAAATAAAGATAAAAATTTTTTAACAATGGATTGGACACGGTGGCTCATGCCTGTAACCCCAGAGTTTTGGAGGTTGCGGTGGGTGGTTCACTTGAACCCAGGAGTTCAAGACGTCCCTGAGTAAATGGCAAAACCCTGTCTCTACAAAACGTACAAAGGTTAGCTGTGTGTATTGGTGCAAACCTGTAGTCCAAGCTATTTGACAGACTGAGATGGGAGAATGGCTTGAACCCAATAGGTTTAGGCTACTATGAGCGGTGATTGCACCACTGTACTCCATCCTGGAGGAGAGGGTGAGATGCTGTCTCAATAAATAAATAAATTTTTAAAAATTAAATTTGAAACAAATAAAAATGACCATATAGTGTAAAAAAAAACATAAATTTACCTAAAACTGTGCTGAGTGAAGTTTAAAGCAACAGACATCTACGTCAAAAAAGTTATAAAAATTCCAAAAAAGCAATCTAACAATGGACCTAACAAAGTAGAAAAGCAAGAATTAACCAAACATAATATAAGCAGAATAAAAACAATTAAGATAAAAAGAGAACAAAAAAAGATGTACACTAAGGAAGTGGGAAAAGAGCAAGATAGTGGAATAGAAGGCTGCACTGATTGTCCCACTCAGGACACCAATTCAACAACTTTTTACACAGGAAAAGCAACTTCACAAGAATTGAAAATGAGCTGAACACTCACTGTACCTGGTTATAATTTTATATCACTGAGACACCAAAGAGGTAGAAAATAATGTCTTGAATTACCAGTGGCAACCCTCCCTCATTCGATGGCAGAAGCGATGTGCTGCAGAGAGCATTTCTGTGCAGTTGGATGATGGAGAGCACAGCAAATGTGAGGCATTAAACTCAGTACTTCCCTCTTATAGCGGAAAGAATAACTGGACCCAATTCAGCTGATGCTCGAACATGGAGAAAACATTTAAACCAACCCTTTGCCAGAAGGAAGTTGCAAATCCCAGTCATAGAAACTCAAGTTTCCACAAGCCCTTTCACCACAAGCTAAAGTGATCTGTGGCTCAAAATGTGCTTTAAAGGCAATATAGGCCATAAAGACTGCAACTCCTAGGTGAGTTCTAGTGCTAAACTGGGCCAAGAGCCAGAGGACGGGGGTGCACATGACCTACTGACACACCAGCAGGGATTGCTAAAGGAGTGCTGGTTTTAGCACTACCTTAACCCAAATTTGCATAGCACACGGCCCCAACAGAGACCACCTTTAGAAAAGGGAGGGAAAAGTAGGAAAAGAGGATACAGTCTTTGTTTGAGTGCCAGATCAACTGCATTATGTTAGAATACTACATAGACTTTAAAAAATTTTGAGCCTAGTGAGTGGTTCCTAGATGGTGTGACTGGACCTGACTGGGGCCTGTGGCAACTGGTGGCTCTGAAGGGAAGGACACAGGCCTGACTGGCTTTGCCATCTTCTGAATGTAGAACTTCAGGTACTTGAGTGAACATAAGCTGTAGCCAAATAGATGTTACAGCTGGCCTTGGGTGAAATCCAGAGCTTTGCTGGCAGCAGGCTTGACCAAGTGCAGTCCTGGTTGTGGTGGACACAGAAGGATTTGTGTCATTCCACCGTAGCGTAAAGTGGCTCAGAACAAAGTGAGACTCTGTATCTTTGGAATAAAGAAAGGGAAGAAAATAAGAGTTTCTGCCAAGCACACCAGATAATTCTCCTGCATCATTTCCAAGACCATAAAGGCAGTATGTCTATGAGTCTGCAAGAACCACAGCCTTACTGGGTTTGGGATGTCCCCTAAAGCAGATGCAGTTTTGATCACAACACCCAAGTCTTTTCAACTATCTGGAAATTCTCTTAAGAAGGATGGCTAAAAATAAGCCCAGACAGTGAAGACTACAAGAAATACCAACTTTTCAATGCCCACAAACTGAAGATCATCTATAAGTATTAAAATTATCCAGGAAAAAAAATATGACCTCACCAAATGAACTAAATAAGATACTAGGGGCCAATCCTGGAGAAACAGAGATTTGTGATCATTCAGAAAGAGTATCCAAAATAACTGTCTTGAGGAAACTCAAAGACATTCATAATAACACAGAGAAGAAAATAAGAATTCTATCAGATAAATTTAACAAAGATATTCAAATAATTTTTAAAAATCAAGACAATATTCTGGAGCTGGGAAATGCAATTGGTGTACTGAAGAATGAATCAGGGTTCTTTAATAGCAGGATGGATGAAGCAGAAGAAATAATTAGAAAGCTTGAAGACAGTTTATTTGAAAATATACAGTCAGAGAAGAAAGCAGAAAAAAGTAAAACAAACAAAAAAAAAAGAAGCATGTATTAGTTCCTTCTCGCAATGCTATAAAGAACTACCTGACACTGGGTAATTTATAAGTAAAAGAGGTTTAATTGCCCTAAGGTTCCATAGGCTGTGCAGAAAGCATGGCTGGGGAGTTTTCAGGAAACATACAATCATGACAGAAGGTGAAGGGGAACCAGGCACATCTTACATGGCCAGAGCAGTAGAAGAGAGCCAAGAGGAAGATGCTACACACATTTAAACAACCAGATCTTCTGAGAACTCACTCTCTATCATGAGAACAGCAAAGGGTAAGTCTGCCCCCATGATCCAATCACCTCCCCCACCAGGCCCATCCTCCAAAATTGGGGATTACAATTAGACATGAGATTTGGGCAGGAATACCAATTCAAATCATATTATTCTACCCTTGGCCCCTCCCAAATCTTATGTACTTCTCTCATTGCAAAATATAATTATTCTTTCTCAACAGTCCTCCAGTCTTTACTCATCTGAGACAACGTAATTCCCTTCTGGCTATGGGCCTGTAATATCAAAAACAAGTAAGTTACTTCCAAGATACAATTGGGATATAGGTATTGGTAAATATTACATTTCCAAAAGGGAGAAATTGGCCAAAACAAAGAAGCTACGGGTCCTATGCAAGTTCAAAACCCAACAGGGCAGTCTTTAAATCTTAGAACTCCAAAGTAATCTACTTTGATTCCATGTCTCACATCCAGCCCACACTGATGCAAAGGGTGAGCTCCCAAGCCCTTTGGCAGCTCCACTCTTGTAGTTCTGCAGCATATAGTGGCTGCTTTCATGGGCCAGCATTGAGTGCCTGTGGCTTTTTCAGGTGCACAGTGCAAGCTGTCAGTGGATCTACCATTATGGGATCTGGAGGACGATGACCCTCTTCTCACCCCTCCACTAAGCTGTGCCCCTGTGAGATCTCTATGTGGGGGCTACATCCCCACATTTCTCATCTGCACTGCCCTAGTAGATGTCTTCCATGGGGGCTCCACCCCACCACAGACTTCTGCCTGGACATTCAGGTATTTCCATATATACTTTGAAATCCGGGCAGAAGCTTCCAAGCCTCGACTCCTGCCTTCTGCACACATACAAGTGCCACACCACGTGGAAGCCACCAAGGCTTGTGACTTGCACTCTGAAGCAATGGCCCTAGTTGTACATTGGCCTTTATCAGACATGGCTGAAAATGGAGCTGGAGTGGCTGTGATGCAGGATGCCATGTCATGACACTGAACAGAGGAGTGGGGCCCTGGGCATTGTCCACAAAACCATTTTTCTCATCATAGGCCTCCTATGATGAGAGGGGCTGTTGAGAAGGTCTCTGAAATGCCCTAGAAGCATTTTCCGTATTGTCTTGGCTATTAACATTTGGCTCTTCTTTACTTACGCAAGTTTATGCAGCCTTGAATTCCTCCCCAGGAATTGTGTTTTTCTTTTCTGCCACATTGTTGTGCGACAAATTTTCCAAACATTTATGCTCTGCTTCCCTTTTAAATATAAGTTCCAGTTTCAGATAATCTGTTTGCTCATGCATATAAGCACATAATGTTACAAGCAGCCAGACAACTTCCTGAATGCTTTGCTGCTTAGAAATTTTAAGTTCCACACATCTCTAGAGCAGGGGCATGATATCACCAGTCTCTTTGCTAAAGCATAGCAAGAGTGACCTTTACTCCAGTTTCCAATAAGTTTCTCATCCCCATCTGAGACCACCTCACTCTGGGCTTCACTGTCAATATCATTATCAGCATTTTGGTCTAAACCAGTCAACAAGTCTCTAGGAAGTTCCAAACTTTTCCTCATTTTTTCTGTCTTCTTTTGAGCCCCCCAAACAGTTCCAACCTCTGCCCAATACCCAGTTCCAAAGCTGCTTCCGCATTTTCAGGTATCTTTATAGCAATTCTCCACTTCTCTGGTACCCATTTTCTGTATTAGTCTATTCTCACACTGCTGTAAAGAACTACCCGAGGCTGAGTAAATGATTAATAAAAGAGGTTTAATTGAGTCACATTTCCACAAACTGTATAGGAGGCGTGGCTGGAGAAGCCTCAGGAAGCTTACAATCATGGCAGAAGGTGAAGAGGAAGCAAATGTGTCTTACCATGGTGGCGCAGGACAGAGAAAGAGAGAGTGAGGGGGGAAGTGACACATACTTTGAAATCATTATATCTTGTGAGAACTCACTCACTATCAAAAAAACAGCAAGGGGGAAATTCACCCCCATGATCCAATAACCTCCCACCAGTTTTGTCCTTGAACATCAAGAATTACAATTCATAGTCCAGGCATGGTGACTCATGCCTGTAATCCCAGCCCTTTGGGAGGTTGAGGCGGGTGTATCACGAGACCAGGAGTTCAAGACCAGCCTGGCCAATATGGTGAAACCCCATCTCTACCAAAAATACAAAAATTAGCTAGACATGGTGGCATGCACCTATAGTCGCAGTTACTCAGGAGGCTGAGGCAGAAGAATCACTTGAACCCAGGAGGCAGAAGTTCCAGTGAGCCAAGATTATGCCACCGTACTCTAGCCTACATGACAGAGCAAGATTCCATCTCAAAAACAAATAAACAAACAAAAAAACAAAAGAATTACAATTCAATGTGAGATTTGGGTAAGGACACAGAGCCAAACCATATCAAGCAGTCACTGGAAACAAACAAACAAACAAACAAACAAAAAAACAGTGTCTTCAATAAATGGTGCTGGGAAAATAAGTTATTCAAATCAGGAAGAATAGACTCCTATTTCTCACCATACACAAAAATTAAATCAAAATGCATTAAAGTCTTAAATCTAAGACCTCAAATCATGAAACTTCTACAATAAAACTTTGGAGAAAATCTCCAGGACATTATTTTGGGCCAAAATTTCTTGAGCAGTACCCCACAAACACAAACAACCAAAGCAAGATGGACAAATGGTATTATATTAATTTAAAAAGCTTCTGCACAGCAAACTAAATAGTCAATAAAGTGAAGAGACAGCCTACAGAGTGGAATAACATATTTGCCAACTAACCGTCTGACAATAAATTAATAGCAATAATATACAATGAGCTCTAATGACTTTGTATGAAGAAATCTAATAATCTAATAAAAACATAAGCAAAATATTTGAACAGATATTTCTGAAAATAAGACATACAAATGGCAAACAGGCATATAAAAATGCTCACCATCAATAATCAGAGTAATGAAATTCTAAACTACAATGAGATATAATTTCACCCCAGTTAAATTAGCTTATATCTAAAGGTCAGGCAATAACAAACACAAGCAAGAATATGTAGAAAAGAAAATCCTTGTACATTGTTGGTGGGAACGTAAATTAGTACAACCACTATGGAGAAGAGTTTGGATATTTTACAAAAAACTAAAAATAGAGGTACCATGTGATCCAGCAATCCCACTGCTGGGTATGTACTCCAATGAAGCAAAAGCAGTGTATTAAAGAGATATCTGCACTCCTATGTTGGTTGCAGCATTGTTTACAACGGACATACTTTGGAAGCAACCTAAGTTTTCATCAACAGATAAAGAAAATATGGTACATATATACAATAAAGTACTATTTAGTCATAAAAAACAATGAGTTCCAGTCATTTGAAACAACATGGATGACCCTGGAGAGCATTATGTTAAGTGAAAGAAACCAGACTCAGGGAGAAAAAAAATCACACATTCTCACTTATTTGTGAGATCTAAAAATAAAAACAACTGAATTAATGGAAATAGGGTAAGGGTGGTTATTAGAGGCTAGGAATGCTAGTGAGGGTTTGGGGGAGAGAGGTGGGGGTTGTTAACATAAAATATAGGTAGAAAGAATAAACAAGACCTGCTATTTGCTAGCACAACAGGGTGACTGTAGTCAATAATAAGTGTACATTTTAAAATAGCTTAAAGTGTGTAGTTGAATTGTTTGAAACTCAATAGATAAATTCTCGAGGGGATAGATACTCCATTATTCATGATGTGCTTATTTCTCATTGCATGCCAGTATCAAAACAAATCATATATCCCATAAGTATATATGGCTACTATGTACTCACAAAAATTTTTAAAAATCTACAAAAACAAAAATACCCAAAATTAATATACAAAAATCAGGGCCGGGCACGGTGGTTCACGCCTGTAATCCCAGAACTTTGGCAGGCCGAGGCGGATGGATCACAAGGTCAAGAGATCAAGACCATCCTGGCCAACATGGTGAAACCCCATCTCAACTAAAAATACAAAAATTACCTGGTTGTGGTGGCACGCGCCTGTAGTCCCAGGTACTCGGGAGTCTGAAGCAGGAGAATCGCTTCAACCTGGGAGGTGGATGTTGCAGTGAGCCAAGATTACCACACTGAACTCCAGCCTGGCAACAAAGTGAAACTCCGTCAAAAAAAAAAAATCAGTAGATTTCTATAGGCCTACAATCTAAAAAAGATTAAAAAGTGATTCTATTTGTAACAGCCACAATAAAATTAAATACCTAAGTATCAACTTAACCAAAGAAATAAAAGATATCTACAATAAAAATTATACAACACCGATATAATAAATTGAAGAAGACACAAATTAAAAACAGATATTCAATGTTCATGGATTGGTAGAATCAATAATGTTAAAGTGTCCATACTACTCAAAGCGATTTACAGATTAAATGCAGTCTCTTTCAAAATACCAATGACATTCTTTCCAGAAATAGAAAAAAAAAAAAAAATTTATATAAAACTGCAAAAGACCCAGAATAGCCAAAGACATTCTAAGTAAAAACAAACAAACAAACAAACAAAACTAATGGTATCACATTGCCTGACTTCAAATTCAAATTTGTGTACTACAGAGCTATAGAAACCAAAATAGCATAGTACTGGCATAAAAACAGACAAATATACCAAGGGAACAGAATGGAGAACCAAGAAACAAATCCAAACACCTACAGTGAACTTATTTTTTACAAAGTTGCCAAGAACATACACTGGGGAAAAGACAGTCTTTTTAGTAAATGGTGCTGGGAAAACTGGCTATCTATATGCAGAAGAATAAAACTAGACCCCTATTACTCACTGTATACAAAAATTAAGTTAAAATGCATTAATGACTTCAATCTAATATGTCAAGATATGAAACGTCTACAAAGACAACGTTGTTGAAACTCTCAAAACTTTTAGTCTGGGCAAAAAATTCTTTGAGTAATACCTTGCAAACACAGGCAACCAAAGCATAAATGAACAAATGAAATTATATCAAGTATAAAAGCTTCTACACAGAAAGGGAATCAATCAATCAAGTGAAGAGACAACCTATAGAAATGGAGAAAATATTTGAAACTATGCATCTGGCAAGAAATTAATAACCAAAGTATTTAAGAAGCTCAAACAAGTCTGTAAGAAAAAAACTGACAATACAATTAACAGTGGACAAAATATTTAAATATAAATTTCTGAAAAGAAGACACACAAATGGCAAACAGGCATATGGAAAGCTTCTCAACATCATTAATCATAAGAGTAATACAAATGAAAAATACTCTGAAAGATCATTTCGCACAGTTAAAATAATTTATATCCAAAAATCAAGCAATGACAAGTGCTGGCATGCTTGTGCAGTAAAGGGAATCCACGTACACTGTTGGTAAGAATGCAAATTACTACAACCACTATGGATAACAGATAAGAAGTGCCTCAAAAACTAAAAATAGATCTACTACATAATACAGAAATCTCACTCCTAGGTATATATCCAAAAGAAAGGAAATCAGTGTATCAAAGAGCTATCTGCACTCCCGCGTTTGTTGCAGTACTGTTCACAATAGCTAAGATTGGAAACAACTTAAGTGTTTAAAAATTTAAAAAGTATATATACTAAAAAAAAAAGAGAATTAATGATAGACAATGTTCCCTCCTATGAAGATAAACAAAATTGGTAAATCATGAGCCATGTTAAATGATAAATAAAAAAGAATACCCAAATATACAATATTAGAAACTAAAAAAGGAAAGATTATAACAGATACTAGAGAAATACAAAAGATTATTAAAGGCAATTATGGAAAATTATACATTGACAACTTGGAAAATCTAGAGTAAATGGATGAATGTATGACAACATGAGACCTACCAAGATTTGATTCAGAAAAAAATAAAAACCTGAACAGGACAATGAGTAGCAAGATTGAATCAGGAATAAAAACCCTCACAACAACAATGAAAAGTCTACAACTGGATGAATTCACTGTCAAATTCTACCAAATGCATAATAAAGAACTAATGCCAATCATCCTCAAACTAGTCTAAATAATTTTAAAAATATTATTCCCAACTCATATGACAGTGCCATCCTTACCCTGTTATCAAACCGGACAAAGACACAACAAAGAAAACTGTATGCTAGCATTCGTAATGAACATATATGCAAATATCTTCAACATAATAATTGCAAAACAAATCCAACAGCACATCAAAAAAGACGTAATCTCACCATGATTGATCTGCATAGTCCAACATACGCAGATCAACAAATGTGATACATCACAATATTAGAATAAAGGATGAAACCATATGATAATTTCAATAGATGTAGAAAAATTATTTAATAAAATTCAAGATCTCTTTATTATAGAATCCCTCAAAAAACTAGGCATAGAAGAAACATACCTCAAATAATAAAGGCCATGTAGAACAAACCCACAGCTAACATAATAGTGAATAGGGATAAGTTAAAAGCAATCTTTTCAAGAACTAAACAAGACCAGGCTGCCCATTTTCATCACTTTAATTCAACACAGAACTGGAAGTCCTAGCCAGAGCAGTCAGGCAAGAAAGAAATATAAAAGGCATTCACGCTAACAAGAAGAAATTTAAATTGACCCTTTTTGCAGATTACATAATCTTATATTTAAGAAAACCAAAAGATATTACCTAAAAACCTTTAAAACTGATAAATAAATTCAGTAAACTTGCAAAATACAAAATCAACATAGAAAAAATATTAGTTTTCATACGCAAATAACAAAATAATCAAAAAGAAATCAAGAAGGCAATTCTATTTACAGTAGCTGCAAAAATCTACCATGCCTAGGCCAGGTGCGGTGGCTCACACCTATAATCCCAGCACTTTAGGAGGCCGAGGGGGACAGATCAAGAGGTCAGGAGATCGAGACCATCCTGGCTAATATGGTGAAACTCTGTCTCTACTCAAAATACAAAAAATTAGCTGGGCATGGTGGCGGGCTCCTGTAGTCCCAGCTACTCAAGAGGCTGAGGCAGGAGAATGGCGTGAACCCGGGAGGCGGAGCTTGTAGTCAGCCAAGTTAATGCCACTGTACTCCAGTCTGGGTTTCAGAGCAAGACTCCATCTCAAAAAAAAAAAAAAAAAAAATCTACCGTGCCTAGAGACCTAGGAATATATTTAACCAAGGAGGTGAAAGAGCGCTAAATTAAAAGAAAAAAAAATTGAAGAAAATTTACCAGATACTGATTCAAAAATGTAAAAGAACACAAACAACTGGAAAGGCACCCCATGGTCATGAATCAGAAGAATTAATATCATTAAAGTGAACATATTTCCCAAATAAATCTATATATTCAGTGTAACTGCTATCAAAATAACAATGCCATTTTTCACAGAAATAGAAAAAAATCCTAAAATTAGTATGGAAATTTTAAAAAGCCAGAATATGTAAATACATCCTGATCAAAAAGAACAAAGTTGGAGCCATCACATTACTTAACTTCAAACTATACTACAAAGCAATAATAACCAAAGATGTGTGGTATGGATATAAAAGTAGACACATGAGCCAATGGAACTGAAAAGAGTATCCATAAATAGATGCATATATGTGCAGCCAGTTGATCTTCAACATAATTGTCGAGAACATACACTGGGGCAATGCCACCATCTTTAATAAATGTGCTGGGAAAATTGGATAACCAAATGAAGAAGAATAAAAGTGGACCTCTGTCTCTTCCCAAGAAATCAACTAATTGTAAAGACTTAAATATGAGACCCAAAACTGTAATGCTATGAGGAGATAATAGAGGAAAATGGGCATTTCGGACATTGTTCTGGACAAATATTTTATGGCTGTGACCTGAAAAACACAGGTAAGAAGAACAAAGATAGACTAATGAGACAATATTAAGCTAAAGGTTAAAATTCAGTAGTGTTTCTATACACTAAAAATGAAATAATGAAATAGCCAAAAGAGAAATTACGAATGCAATCCCATTTTTAATAGTTACAAAAAACACCTAGCAATAAATTTTATCAAAGAGTTGAAAGATCTCTACAAGGAAAACTGAGAAAACACTGATTAAATAAATTGAAGAGGACACAAAAAATAAATGTCTATCCCATCTTCAGGAATCAGAAGCATTAATATTGTTAAACTAATCATACTGCCCACAGAAATCTGTAGATTCAATGCAATCAATATCAGAACACTAATAATATTTTCACAATAATTGTAAAAACTATCCAAAATTAGTATAGAACTAAAAAAGAGCCAGAAAAGCCAAAACAATCCTGAGCACAAAGACAAAAGCTGGAGGCATCACACCACCTGACACTTACCCAAGTAACAAACCTGCACATGTACCTCCTAAACCTACAATAAAAGTTAAAAAAAAAAAAAGAAAAGAAAATTCCATTAGTTTTATTTCGAAAAGCAGAAAAATAAATTTAGGAGTGTGGACCCAGTGTCAGACTGCCACGTAGAGCCCATCTGAACCCAGTACCTTCCTTTGAGAAATGAGATTAATGAAGAAAATATCTCAAATAAATGATTTTAAGAATAAATAAAGATATGCAAGAAAAAACTCAATACATTACAAGGCTTTAGTATCCATAACATCATGGTATTTTTACAAAAATAGACACATAGACCAATGTAAAAGAACACAGAAAAAAATACATATTTACAGTCAACTGATTTTCGACCAAGTAGTCAAGAACAAACTTAGTAAAGTTTGGTCAGACAAGTGATTTGACCATGAACGATTCTTCCTTGTAAATGGAATAAAGGTTTCTAGTGATCTGAAAAAAAAAAAAAGTGTGAGAACTAAACAGTAGGGATGCCATTTTTCTACCTTGAAGACTGTGTTTTCTAGGTTGTTCCCAGAAACAAAGCAAATGTCAACCTTGCCCATACTTTTAACAGAGCATAACAACCCTGACCACAACAAAGCCTGATGGCTCTTACCACATCCTTCCCCAGCCCCCTACAGTTCCAACCTGCCAGCACTTCCCCAACTCCTCCTCTATAGAAAATTTGTTATAAAAACCTCAACCTGTGAGTGATCAAAGAGATGAGGGTCTCAGCCAGATTCCTGACTGGGACCCCTCACAGGCTTATTCCTGTAAATAAACCTGTTTGGTTTTTTTTTCTTTTTAGCTTCTATTTTATTCCACAGCTTTATTTATTATTATTATTATTATTATTATTATACTTTAGGTTTTATGGTACATGTGCGCAATGTGCAGGTAAGTTACATATGTATACATGTGCCATGCTGGTGCGCTGCACCCACTAACTCGTCATCTAGCATTAGGTATATCTCCCAGTGCTATCCCTCCCCCCTCCCCCACCCACAACAGTCCCCGAAGTGTGATGTTCCCCTTCCTGTGTCCATGTGTTCTCATTGTTCAATTCCCACCTATGAGTGAGAATATGCGGTGTTTGGAATAAACCTGTTTGTTCGTTGGGTTGCTTTCTCTCCCTCACTCTCTTCCTTTATATTTTTCTAACATTTGGTGCCAAAACCCAGAATGGAGTCTGGGTTTCATAGCTGAGAGGTTGTCTCTCACGGCTTCATGTTCCCAGCCCCATTTACCATCCTTCTTCCCACCTTCACATTCCACTCTCCTTCTTTTTCTTCTTCCCTCCCTATCCCTTTCTTTACTTGGCAACTCCAGCCAAAGGCCACCGCCAACTGATGACCAGACATCACTTCGGACTGGTAAGTTTTGGCAGCCCTTCCTTGGTGCCAGGAAAGGATTGCCTCATTACCAGACAACTCTGAGAATCTGGAAACAAAGGAGATGTCTTTTGTTTCTAGTCTCCCCTTTCTGTGAGGATTCAAGAAAACCGGGGTTTTTCTTCAAAATCGTCTGCCGGGATTTTTGAGACAGTTGTTGGAACACCTCAACTGACCCCATCTCCCTCGGCTTCCATCCTGGAAAACAGAAATGGGAAATCTGCCATCCAAAATTCCCTTAGACTCACCTTTGGGCTGTCTATTTAAAAACCAAACTCAATTGGAACTTACTGACACTATAAAACCTAAACTGCTGATTTTCTTCTGCAATGTGGCCTGGCCACAATATAAGTTGGATAATGGCAGCTACTGACCTGAAAATAGCACTTTCAATTTCCAAATTCAGTGCAATCTTGACAAATTCTTACAACGAAATGGCAAATGGTCTGAGGACCCCTATGTCCAGGCTTTCGTGTATTTATGCTCAAAACCCTCTCTCTGTCAGACTTGTTCCCCTCATCAGTTGTTATTGCTAAACGAAAATTCCCAGTCCCCTTCTCACTCTTCCCCCTTAACAACCCTGAGAGCAATTTCGATCCCGCTGATGAACCTCCACCATATCACCAGCTTCAGGCCCCTGCCGGAGCCACCAGCCCCATCGCCACCTCCCCCACTCCCCTTTCTATCTATATCACCTGTTCAAAAAAACAGTCAAACCCTAGCCATCCTTCCCCTCTGCGAGGTTCATGTTCCTTCTCAATGCCAGACATGTCTGAGATCAAAAGGCAACTGGTTCCTTTTCCACTGACCCTTCCCACTTCCGAAGGGAGTTTCTTTATGTTACACAGTCATATAACCTTACATGACATAACATTTATGTTATCCTCTCAGCCACTCTTACCCCAGATAAGAAACAACGCATTTGGCTGGCCTCTCAAGCCCATACCAATATACTTCACCAGCAGGATGTAGTCCATAATCTTGTTGCAGCCAATGCTGTTCCCAGAGCAGACCCCTAATAAACTTACCCTGCATCCAGTGCTATAATCATATGGAAACCAGGAGTGGTTTCCATGCCACTCCTGGCTGGCATGGAAAAATGTGCCCATAAGGCAGTAAATTATGAAAAAATTAGAGAAATAAGCCAAGGCCCAAATGAAAATCTAGCTCTTTTCCTGTAAAGATTATCAGAGACCATGCTCAAATACACAAAACTAGACCCTGAATCACAAGAGGGTCAAGTCTATCTTCACTTACATTTCATTTCACAATCAGCACCAGATATCAGGAAAAAGCTGCAAAAACTAGAGGAGGGACCACAGACCCCACGAAGGGATCTTATAAATCTGGCCTTCAAGGTCTTCAACAACAGAGAGAAAGAACATAAAATGCAAAAGGAGAAGCAGGTTAATATTAAATACCAGGTGCTAGCTGCTGCCCTCCAGAGGGATTCTAAGGAAAGATCATCTTCTCAGGACCCTGGCACCTGTTTTCGATGTGGCAACACAGGACATTGGGCAAAGGCCTGCCCAAACCCATGGCCCCCAACAAAGCCCTGTCTTACATGTGGTAAATGGGGACACTGGAAAATAGACTGCTCTCAACGAGAACACCCTTCCTGTTTGACAGCATTCTCTAGTAGGTCCCCGGACCCACAGCAGGGAAGCCTCTCCTTTTTGTTGGCACTAGCAACTGAAGACTGACTGTGCCTGGGATCTCTTGTCCCCACATCATGTGAGTCTCCAGAGCCCGGGGTAATCATGATAGTATATTGTAAGCCAATTTCCTTCTTACTGGATACTGGGGCAAGTTTCTCATTTCTTCCAGAATATTCTGGACCCCAAAATCGTTCCTTCGTTTCTGTTGTTGGAGTTGATGGCCACCCTATAACCCTCTCTCAAACACCTCCACTATACTGCACTTTATTCAAAACTGCCTTTACTCACTCATTTTTAGTAATTTCACAGTGTTCTACACCACTTATTGAAAGAGACATATTCAATAAATTTCGGGCCATATTACAATTTAATACTCTGTCTCAAGTGCCAGCATATTCGTTCCATTGCCAGTCAGAAAACAACAAAACCAAAACCCAGTCCTCAACAACTTCAATCCAAGTAGTTAACCCAATGGTATGGGACACTTCTCAGCCCATTGTTGCCACACACCACCAGCCACATATTTTTTTGAAACAGAGTCTCACTCTGTTGCACAGGCTGGAGTGCAGTGGTGCGATCTTGGCTCACTGCAACTTCCACCTCCCAGGTTCAACTGATTCTCCTGCCTCAGCCTCCCAAGTAGCTTGGACTGTAGGTGCCCACCACCACTCCCAACTAGTTTTTGTATTTTTAGTAGAGGCAGGGTTTCACCATGCTGCCCAGGCTGGTCTTGAATTCCTGACCTCAAAAGATCCACCCACCTCAGCCTCCCAAAGTCAGCCACTTTAAATAAAATTTAAAAACCCCTCCCAAATTGTTTCACAACCCCAATATTCCCTCAGCCAGGCTGGACTTAGGGGAATAAAACCCATCATCACCAGACTACTAAAAGCTGGCATTTTAACAACCACCAATTCTCCCCATAACACCCCCATTCTGGTAGAAAAAAAAAAAACAAATAGACAATACAGGTTAGTCCAAGACTTGAGCTGAATTAATGAAGCTGTAATGCCCATTCACCCTGTAGTTCCCAATCCGTACACTATACTATCTAAATTCCCACCAAACACTACTCACTTTACTGTTCTAGACCTTAAAGATGCCTTTTTCACTATTCTCATTGACCCAGCTTCCAAGCCCCTTTTTGCATTCATCTGGACTGATCCAGACTCACAAACTTCTATGTAGTTTACCTGGACAATCCTACCACAGGGGTTTCAAGATAGCCCCCATCTATTCCATCAAGCTTTGGCATAAGAACTTCAAAAATTATCACTTCACCCTAGTACTGTTCTTCAGTATGTGGATAACTTGTTTCTCTGTCACCCCTCACAACCAATTTGTATAGCACTCACAGTAACCCTACTCAAACATTTATCCAGCCTCAAGTACCGGGTGTCTAAAGACAAAGCCCAAATCACCTCATCAAAAGTCACTTATCTGAGCCTTTTAGTCTCCCCAACATCCAAAGAAATTCCATCTGAATGGAAGCAAGTAATTGCTTCCCTCCGCATGCGTACCACTAAGTGGGATTTGTGGTCTTTTCTAGGGCTCACAGGGTATTTCAGGCTGTGGATTCCTAATTTTGGAATTATAGCAAAACCATTATACGCAGCATCAGAGGGGGACCTCAATGAGCCTTTAGATATTTCACAGGATATAATTTGCTCCTTCGAACAATTAAAAAAGGCCCTTCTACAGGCCCCAGCTTTGGCCATAACTAACCCTAACACAAATTTTACCCTATATGTTCATAATACTGAAGGTTTGGCCCTAGGCTTCCTAGGTCAGCATGCAGGAGACCAACTCCTTCCCATCACCTATTTCTCAAAGCAACTTGATTCAGTTTCCCAAGGTTGGCCCTCTTGCCTTTGGGTTTTAGCAATGGCTGCACTACTCTTACTCGAAACCCAAAAGCTAACTTCCATCAGCCAATTATCATCGCAGGGAGCTTCTTATATAAGGGCCTTATATTGTAAAATATACAGTTGTCTTTTATCTCAATTTCCTGACAAACAACTACCAAAATTGATGAGTATCTTTTTTATCCTAATGAGATGACAGGTGGCTGGGGGTTGCTATTTAATAGATAGCCTCAAAATGAGGACTGTTGGCTGGAGCAACCAACCATGTAATTAGAGTGTTGAAACTTTTACTCCCACACCCAATATCCACAAGGAGAAGAGGGGCTAAATATTGAGTTGATAAGCCCAGGGCTAATAATTTAATCAATCATCCCTACATAACAGTATTTTCACAAAACCCAAAAGGACTGAGTTCTGAGGGCTTCGAGATAGCTGAACATGTGGAGAGTCGCACACCCAGGGAGGGCATGGAATGTATACGTCTTCTCCCCTACCTCACCACTTGCATCTCTTCTATATAGCTGTTCATTTGTGTCCTTCATAATAGAATAAATGAATAAATGTAAGTAAAGCGTTTCTCTGAGTTGTGTGAGCCACTCAAGTAAATTAATAAATCCCAAGGAGGGAGGCTTGAAAACCTTAATTTATAGCTGCTGGTCAGAGGAATAGGTCACAATCAGTGCTTGTGACTGGCATACATAGTGTGGGATCAGTCCTTTGGGACTGAGCCGTCAGGCAGTGGGATCTGAAACTGACAGTGTCAGAATCGAATCAAATTGAATTGAATTGAATTGAATTGGATTGAGTTGAATTGAATTAGAGGACACCCAGCTGGTGTCCACCGTAGAATCATCTGTAGAATAGTTTGGTGTGTGTGGGAAAACCTCACACACATCAGGGGTGATGGAAGCCTTCTGTTGTTGTAAGTACAAAATAGGAAAAACACACTCTTGTTTGCTTTTTTTTCATATCACCGGAGACCTTAGTTCTATTCCCAAAAGAGAATCTTTGTAATGGTCTAATCACTTATTAAAGGCCCCACGTCTTAAAACTGTCACATTGACAACACCTGAATTTTGGAGAAAACACATTTAAACCAGAGCACTATATATCTGATCAGAGATTAATATCAAAAATATATAAATAACTTATATTACTCAATGGCGAAATAATCAAATAACCTGATTTTAAAATTAGCAAAGGACAAAATAGACTTCTTAAAAAAAGAAGGCATGCAAATAGGCAACAGGTATATAAAAATGCTCAACATCACTAATTATTCAAAAGATAAAAATCAAAACCACAATAGGATATTATCTCACACTTCCTAGGACGGCTATTATCAAAAAGTCAAAAGTTAAGTGTTGATAAACATATTGAGAAAAGATAACCCATATACATTGTTGGTGTGAATACAAATTGGTATAGCCACTATAAAAGAGTATAGAGTTTCCTCAAAAAATTGAAAAGTAAAACCACCATATTATCCAGAAGTCCCACTGCTGGGTATATATCCAAAGCAAATAAAATCAGGACTTTGTAAATATATATGTACTATCATATTATTATAGGATTACTTACAATAGCCAAGATATGAAAACAATTTAATTGTTCATCAACAAATAAATTGATAAGAATATATCACACACACACACACACGGGGGACTTCAAAAAATTTATGAAAATGGATATTATGAAAAAATCTCTTCATAAATTAAAATTTTTACACCAAAATAAACTCATAGTAATTCATGTTTGAATAGGACATAATTTGAGGCAATAAGAAGAATAAAACATCAGTTTAAAAAGTATCTCTATCAAAGTAACATGAATTCTGCTGATATTGAAAATAAAAAATCAAATTTATGAAAAAGTGTGGGTGGAATATTGGTAAAAATAATTATTGCTTCATGAAAAGTTAATGGGGGAAATGTCCAAAAGAAATGAGCAGTTTCTAAATGGATAATTCATTTTATTAAGAGAAGGGACAATGTTGAAAATGAGGCTTGCAGCATCAGATTACCCACACCAGTTTGAGGAAATAAAATCATTTTGTTCATGCCCTAATTAGAAGAGACTGATGATTAACAGCAGAAATGATAGTCAACACCATAGACACTTCAGTTGTTTCAGCTTACAAAATTCTGACTGAAAAGGTAAAGTTGAGAAAATTTTCCACTTGATAGATACTGAAACCATTGAGTCCAGATTAGCTGCAGACAAGAGCAGAGATTTCAAGATAAATTTTAGAAAAGATTAAAATCTTGAATCATTTTTTTGAAAAATTGTAACAGGGGATAAAATATAGCCTTCCCAGTGTGATCCTGGAAATGGAGCCCAATCAAAATAATGGCCACCAAAAAGCAGAAGTGGTTTAGTCAAAGCAAGAGCAGACAGTAAAGAGCAAGTTATGGGATGCTCAAGAAATTTTGCTCTTGTTGACATTCTTAAGGGCTGAAAAACAAGCAACAACTGCTTATTATGAAAGTGCTTTGAGAAAGTTAGTCAAAGCTTTAGCAAAAATATGCACAGGAAAGTTTTGCCAGAGAGCCATCCACAAGTATGAAAATGTTCCTGCTAATTCCTCTCATCAAATGAGCAAGTTTGTGAGCACTTTCATGGAAAATTATTAGGCATCCACCTTAAAATCTTGATTTGGTTCATTTTGGCTTCTTTTTGTTTTCTAATTTAAAAATATATTTAAAGGGGTCCCATTTATGTTTAGTTAATAATGTAAAAGAGACTGCATTGACATAGATCAATTCCCAGGACCCTCACATAGATCAACTTCCAGGACCCTCAATACTTTAGGGATGGACAAATTGACTAGTATCATCACTTACAATGGTGTGTTGAAATTGATGGCCTTTTAAAAAAATTTTTGAGATTAGAAATTAAAAAGAAGTTAAAAGGAGCAAAATCAGAATTCTAAGGTAGATGTCTAATAATTTCCTATCAAAATGTTCAAAAAATTTATTGTTTAATAAGAGAAATGAGCAGAAATATGGCCTTTTCAAACTGATAGAGCTTATGTTAAGAAATAAATTTTTTATTCGTATTTTTAATTTTGTTTTTCAATATCTTTTGAAGTCATCTTATGTGTTTGTGTGTGTACACAAACACACACACAATAGAATATTGTTTACCTTTAAAACTGAAAACTCTTTTGCCATTTACAAATAAATGAATGAACCTAAAAGACATTTTACCAATTTAAATAAGTCAGACCCAGGAAGACAAATACTTCCTGATCTCAATATATCTGGAATCTATAAAATTGAAATAAGAAAAATAAAGCAGAAAGAAAGTGACCATGGTTAGAAGAGGAAATGGAGAGATATTGGTCAAAAGGTACAAATTTGGAGTTATAAGATAAAAAATTCTAGAGACCTAATGTACAGCATGGTAAATATAGCTAATAATAATACACTGTAAACTTGAAAGGTGACGAGGAAAAATATTTAATTATTCTCACCACAGAAAAGGTAACTACACAAGGAGATGCATTTGATTTAAATTAATTTTGCCATTTTATAATTTATACATATAACAAAGCATCACATTGTGTATCTTGAACTTATGTGATTTTTATTTTTCAATATAATTTAGTAAAACTGGAAAAACAAGATTAAAATTATGTTAAGTATCGTTTCCAACCACAATAAAATGCAACTAGAAATTAATAGCAGATGGAAAACTGAAAAATTCACAAAGAAGTAGAAATTAATTAACAAATTCCTGAATAAGAAATGGTTCAAAGGTATCAAAAGCATAATCAGAAAATATTTTGAAAAAATGAAAATAAGAATGAAACATACTAAAACTAATGAGAACATACTAAATGAAACATACTAAACATACAAAATGAAACATACTAAAACTTCAAAAGCAGTCCTAAGAAGAAAGTTTATACCTAACATTAAAAAAATGAGTTACTCAAATAAATGACCTAACATCATACCTCAAGAAAACAGAACAAGAAGTTTAACTTTTCCACAAGGGAGGAAATAATAAACATTAGAACAAAGATACATAAAATTGAGACTAGAAAAACAAAAATTTCTACAATACTAAGAATTGGTTTTCTGAAAACATCAATAAAATTAAAATCTTCGCTACACTAAGAAAAAAGAAGACTCAAATACATGAAATAAAAAAGGTGCATTGTAACTGATTTCATAGAAATCAGGAAAATTATAAAAGACTCTCATCAACAATTGCATACCAACAAATTATATAACCTAAAAGAAATAGGTAAATTCTTACAAAAATAAAATCTATCAAGACATAATCATAAAGAAGGTAAATCCAGAGAGAGCAGTAACTAGTACGAAGGTTGAATCACTAAGAAAAATCCTCCCAATGAAACAATAGCCCAGGACCACAAGGCTTTCCTGGTAAATTTTACCAAATTTATAAAGAAGAATGAACACCATTTCTTCATAAATTGTTCCTCCCCCAAAATGAAGATTCTCATAATGTTTATACTTACAAAGTTTATACATATAGAGTCATTTTATGAGAGCAGCATTACCCTGATATCAAAACTAGGTAAAGAAACTAATATAATAAGACCTATAGGCTGTTATCCCTGATAAACAGGGATGCAAAAATCTGCAACAATATATTAGGAAACGAAATTTTAAAAGCACATTAAAATGATCAAACCCATGACGAAGTGATATTTATCCCTGCGATTCAAGAATGCTTCAGTCAATGAAAATATATTGTGATTTATAGCCTTAACAAAGTAAAGTTTACCAGCGCTTTGGGAGGCCGAGGTGGGTGGATCACTTGAGGCCAGGAGTTTGAGACCAGCCTGGCCAACATGACGAAACTTCATCTCCACTAAAAATACAAAAATTAGCTGGGTGTTGTGGCGCACACCTGTAATCCCAGCTACCCGGGAGGCTGAGGCAAAGAATCGCTTCAACCTGGAAGGCAGAGACTGCTGTGAACAGAGGTTGTGCCACTGAACTCCAGCCAGGGCAACAGAGAGAAACTTCATCTCAAAAAAAAAAAATAATAATTATATATATATATATATAATTATCTCAATAAATACAGAAAAAAAACAATGACCAAACTCAACACACTCTCATGATAAAAACTTTCAATAAACAGGAAATAGAAAGAAATTACCTCAGCACAATAAAAGCCCTATATCCAAAGCTCTTAGCTCACATCATACTCATTAGGGAAAAATTGAAAGCTTTTCTGGAAAAAGATCAAGGGACAAAGTATCCTCAGACTTGCACTTCTATTCAATACAGTACTGGAAGTTGTAGCAAAAATAAAATAGGCAAAAAAAATTAAATTGAAGGTATTTAAATTATAAGAAATGAAATTAACTCTATTTACTAATAGTGTTCACTTAGGCAAAATTTTAAATATTACAAACAATTTTGAAGACTATAAAAATTATTTAAACTAATAAATTTAGTAAAGTTGCTGAATACAAAATCAACATACAGAAATCGTTTGCATTTCTATTCAATTACTGTGAACTATCTAAAAATAAAATGAAGAAAACAATCTTATTTACACTAGCATCCAAAAAATACATTACTTAGGAATGAACTTAACTAAGTAATACACTTGTATATTGAAAACTAAAAAAAAGATAAAAAATTAAAGAAGACACCAATAAATAGAAAGATATCCTGTGTTCATTGCTTGGAAAATTAATATTGTTAACATTTCCATACTTCCCATATTGATCTACAGATTCAGTGCAATCTCTATCAAAAACTTCAATGGCATTTTATACAAAAGAAGTAAATAAGTCTTAAAATTTGTATGAAAACACAAAGGACCGCCAATAACCAAACCAACCCTGTGAAAGAACAAAGTTAAATTCTTTACACTTCCTGATTTCAAAATGTATCACAAAGCTATAGTAGTTAAAGGAGTATGGTACTGGCATAATGACAGACATCTAAATTGATAGAACAGAATAGAGAGTTTAGGAATAAACCCACATGTATTAGGTCAACAGTTCTTTGTCAAGGACACCAAGAATACAAAATGGGGAAAAATAGTTTCTTCACCAAATGGTACTTAGAAGACTGGATATGCACATGCAAAAGAATAAAATTAGACCCTTATCTTCTAAAATACACAACATCAACTAAAGATCTAAAACTATAAAATCCTAGAAAAAAAACAAAGCTTAAGAAAAGGCTTTATGACATTGGATTTGGCAATGATTTTTTAATTTTTTTTTTTTTTTTTGAGATTGAGTCTCACTCTGTCACCAGGCTGGAGTGCAGTGGCACGATCTCGGCTCACTGCAACCTCCACCTCCCCAGTTCAAGCGATTTTCTGCCTCAGCCTCCCAAGTAGCTGGGACTACAGGTGCGTGCCACCACGCTCAGTTAAGTTTTATATTTTTAGTAGAGATGGGCCTTCACCATGTTGGCCAGGATGGTCTTGATCTCCTGACCTCATGATCCACCCGCCTTGGCCTCGCAAAGTGCTGGGATTACAACGTGAGCTACCATGCCCTGCTGGCAATGATTTTTTTATTTTGACCCCAAAACAAATGCAACAAAAGCAAATATAGAAAAATGGGTCTCAAACTAAAAACTTTCTGCACAGCAAAATAAATAATTAACAACAAAAAGGCAATCTACAAAATAGACTAAAGTATTGACATATCATGTATCTGATTAGAGGTTAATATCACAAATGTAGAATAAACTCCTACACCTCCATATCAAAACAAATTTTAAGAAAACAAATATCATGATTAAAAAACAGGCAAATAACGGCCGGGCACGGTGGCTCACTCCTGTAATCCCAACACTTTGGGAGGCCGAGGTGGGCGGATCACAAGGTCAGGAGTTCGAGACCAGCCTGGCCAATATAGTGAAACCCCGTCTTTGCTAAAAAAAATACAAAAAATAAGCCAGGCGTGGTGGCATGTGCCCATAATCCCAGATACTCGGGAGGCTGAGGCAGGAGAATTGCTTGAACCCAGGAGGTGGAGGTTGCAGTGAGCAAGATTGTGCCATTGCACTCCAGCCCAGGCAATAGTGTGAGACTGTATAAAAAAAAAAAAGCAGGCAAATAACTTAAACATTTCTGCAATAAATACATTAAAATGGGCAACAGGTATATAAAAAGATGCCCAATATCTCTAATTATCAAGGAAATACAAATAAAAACCACAATGAGATAATACCTCACATCTGTATATATTCATTCCTGTAAATATATAGGTTAAATGGTGTAAATATATACATAAAATTGGATGTAAAATGGTGCAATTGCTACAGAAAATAGTATGGATATTTCTCAAAAAATAGATTGAAAATAAAACTACCATATGATATAGCAATCCACACATTGGATATTTACCCTAAATAAATACAATACAAATATTGAAGATACACTTGCACTTCCATGTTCATTGCAGCATTACTCACAAAAGCCAAGTGGTAGAAACCATCTAAGTGTCCATCAATGAAAAGAAAGATGTGGTATATACATCTAATGTAATATTATTTAGCAAAACTGAAAGAAATCTTGTCATATGCTATAACATGAATGAAAATTAAGAGCATTAGTCAAAGTAAAATAAGCCATTTACAGAACACAAATACTGCATGATTCCACTTATATAAAATATCTGAAATTGTCAAACTCATAAAAGCAGAGAGTAGAATAATGATAATGAGACACTGACAGTAGGAAAAATGTGGAGCTGCTAGTCAATGGATGTGAAACCTCAACTATGCAAGATGAATAAGGTCAAGAGTACTACACAATATTCTAACTATAGTTAATAATACTTCATTTTATACTTAAAAAATGAAGTGTGTAGGTTGCATGTTACATGTTCTTACCACAGTAAAAATCAAGCAATCCAAAAATCCTTTAAAAATTCCATAAAAATAACTATTAAAATAAATAAATGAATTAAGCAAAGTATTTCAGTAAAATAGCATGCAAAAATTACTTGCATTTCTATATACCAACAATAAAAAATCTGAAAAGAAAAATAAGAAATCTTAATGCATAAAGGATCAAGGACTTAAATGACAGACTTGAAATTATAAAAATTCTAGAAGAAAACTTAGAAAAAATCCTTCTGGACACTGACCTAGGCTAATAATATATAAGGAAGACCCCAAAAACAAATGCAACAAAATAAAAAATAGACAAATGAAACATAATTAAACTAAATTTTTTCTACACAGCGAAATAATCAACAGGGTAAACAGACAACCTACCAAATGGAAGAAAATATTTGCAAATTATGCCTCTGACAAGGGACTAATATCAAGAATCGACAAAAAGTCAACCAACTAAACAGAAAAAAAAATCCCTTTAAAAACTGAGCAGAGGACATGAACAGACATTTCTCAAAGAAGAAATACTAGTGACCAACCAACACGTAAAAAATATTCAATGTTACTAATCATCAGGGAAATGCAAAATAAAACTACAATGAGATATCACCTTATACCAGTTCAAAGGGTTATTTAAAAGTCAAGAAAAAGAACAGTTATTGACATGAATGAGGAGAAAAGAGAATGCTTATACAGTTTGTGGGAATGTAAATTAGTTCAACTTCTAAGGAAGGCAGTATGGAAATTTCTCAAAGTTCTAAAAATAGAACTATCATTTGATCCAACAATCCCATTATAGAGTATCTGCCAAAAGAAAAATAAATCACTATATAAAAAAGACACCTGCTCATCACAGCAATATTCTCATTAGTGAAATCGTGAAACCAGCCTAAGTATTCATCAATGGTTGCCTGGATAAAGAAAAAGATACATACATTATGGAATACTAGTTAGCCTTAAAAAAGAATAGCATCGTATTTTTTTTGCAGAAACATGGATGGAGCTGGAAGCCATTATCTTAATTAAACTAACTCAGAAACAGAAAATCAAATACATGTTTTCAATTACAAGTGGGAACTAAATAATGAGTATATATAGACATAAAGATGAAAAAATGTTGACAGTTGGGACTCCAAAAATGAAGAAATTGGGAGCAGGGTGAATGTTGAAAAATTACCTGTTGGATACAATGTTTACTATTTGAGTAATGGTTATACCAGAAACCCGATCTTCACCAATATGCAATGTACCCACAAAACAAACATGCACATGTACCCTTTAATCTAAAAGAAAATTAAAAATTTAAAAAGAAATTAATAAATCAATATTATTGCCAATAGTATCAAAATAAACAAAATATTTAGTAATAAATAACCAAAGAGGCAAAAATTTAAACACTGAAAACTATAAAATATAGCTGAAAAAATTTAAGACGACACAAATAGAAATATCTCTTCTTGAATTGGAAGATTTAATATTCTTAACATGCCAAAGTTACTCAAAACAATCTGCAGATCCAATGCAATCCCTAACAAAATCCCAGTGACACTTTTTGCAAGAAATAGAAAAAAACCTATGTTAACATTTATTTGAAATATCAGTAGATCTCTAATAGCAAAATCATTATTTTATAAGATGAACAAATATCGGTTTCTTATAAATCTTAATTTCAAAAGTTAATGAAAAGCCAAAATACTCAAAGCAATGTCATTTTGGCATAAAGATAGACCTATGGACCATTTGAATAAAGTAGAGAGCCTGAAATTAAGCTTCACATATATGGTCAAATGTTTTTTGACAAGAGTGTAAGTGCCATTTAATAGAGAAAGGACTGTCTTTTAAAAATATGTTTTTTGGTCACAATATATTCACATGCAAAAGAAGGAAGTTGGGCCCTTTATCCCACATAGTAAACAAAAAATAATTTAAAATAGATAAAAGTCCTAAAAACAAAAGCTAAAATTAAAAACTCTTGGAAGAAAAGATAAGGGAAAAACTTCATGGTGAGTCATTCATAATCCCAAAAGAACCAAAAGAAACAATCTCAAATGCCAAAATCCTTAATGTTAAAATCCTGAAAGATCAAATCCCAAAAATATTATTCTGGAAAAATAATGCTTGAAAATCTGTAAAATATATTTATTTACATTAATAAATGTATATTTATTTACATTATTAAATGTATATTTATTTGAGAAACAAAAACATGAGAGAAAACTTCATAGGACATATTACACAATAAAATAGATAATAAAAACATACATATTTTTGTAAGGATAAACACTCAAATAGCCTAAGGAGAGTTGCATGGGTATAAAATTTATAAGCAGATAAAGCATGTTTATATAGAAATATGTCAAAAAGCAGAAAATATAAATGAATATTGCTAAGTTTGGTAATCATGTACACTCAGGTTTATAACTTTGGTTATCTGAAATGTGATAGACAACCTAAGTCTTTTGACAGAATGATCAAAATCCATAATGCTCATCGCAACTTATGCATTCATCCAAAGAAGCAAGATTTCTAGAAATTTTATTTTTCAAAAATGTAGATGTACAAATAGGTCATAGATGTGCAGGTTTTTTACATGGGTAAATTGTTGGAGGTTGAGGTTTGAAATATGAAAAATCCTATCACCCAGATAGTGAAAATAGTACCCAATAGTTACTTTTTCAAACATTTCCCCACCTGCCTATGTCCCCCCTTTAGTAGTCCCAAGTGTCTACTGTATTCATCTTTATGTCCATGAGTACACAATATTTAATTCCCACTTATAAGTGAAAACATGCAATATTTGCTTTCTGCTCCCACATTAATTCACTTAGAATAATGCCATCCAGCTGCATTCATGTTGATGCAAAGGGTATCATCTCTATTTTTAAAGGGGCTTTGTAGTATTTCATGGTGAATATGTACTGCATTTTCTTTATCCAATCCACCATTGAAGGGTACTTACATTGGTTCCATGTCTTTGTTATTATGAATAGTGCTGTGATGAATACACAAGTGCATGTGTCTTTTTGGTAGGAGAATTTATTTTTCTTTGGGTGTATATCTAGTAATGAGATTGCTTTTTCAAATGGTAGTTCTATTTTAAGTTCTGTGAGAAATCTCCAAACTACTTTCCATAGTGAATGAACTAATTTATATCCCCACCAACATTTTATAAGAGGTCCCTTTTCTCTGCAGAGAATGGGGACAAACAACATCTGTTGTTTTTTGAGTTTTTAACAAATCATTCTGATTGTTGTGAGATGGCATCTCATTGTACTTTTGATTTGCATTTCTCTGTTCATTAGTGATGCTGAGCATTTTTTCATGACTATTGGCTGCTTGTGTGTCTTCTTTTGAGAAGTGTCTGGTCATGTCTTTTGCCCACTTTTTAATGCAGTTATTTGTTTTATGCTTGTTAAATTAAATTCCTTATAGATTCTGGATGTTAGATCTTTATTGCATGCATAGTTTGTAAATATTTTCTCCCATTCTGGAGGTTGTCTGTATACTCTGTTAGTTTCCTTTGCTGGGCAGAGCTCTTTAGTTTAATTAGGTCCCAGATGAAAATTTCTCTTTTTGTCGCAATTGCTTTTGGAAACTCAGTCATAAGTTTTTGTTTGTTTGTTTGTTTGTTTGTTTGTTTCCTGAAGGCCAGTGTGGGAAATGGTGTTTCCCATGTTTTCTTCTAGGATTTCTATAGTTTGAGTTTCTATACACTTAAATATTTAATCCATCTTCAGTTAATTTTTGTGTATAGTGAAAGGTAGGAGTCCAGCTTTTTCTTCTGCATAGGGCTAGCTAGCTATCCCAACATCATTTATTAAATAAGGAGTCTTTCCCCCATTGCTTATTTTTGTTGAATTTGTTGAATTTGTTGAAGGTCAGATGGTGATAGGTGTGAAGCTTTAGTTCTGTGTTCTCTATTCTGCTCCATTGGTCTATGTGTTTGATTTTTGTACCAGTTCCATGCTATTATGATTACCTTAGCCTTATATTATTGTTCAAAGATAGGTAATATGATGTCTCTGGCTTTGTTCTTTTTGCTTAGGATTGCATTGGTTATTTGGGCTCTTTTTGGTTTCACATAAATTTTAGAATTTTTTATATATTTCTGTGAAAAATGATATTGGTAGTTTCATAGTCTCCATGTGGGTTCAAGCTCCGCCTGTGCAAGTTTCCAGGGTGGGTCTCCCTGCTATTTCAAAGTTCTATGAGAATTGTGAGAAATCCCATATCTAGAATCACAGAGGTCTGTGGTGGGAGTGCAGTATTGTGGGGTTCTTTCACTCACACCTTTCTTTGGTCTGGTTTGGAGCAGGAGGCCACTTCTGGTGCCTGGTGGCTAAGCGGGCTTCCCAGCTTCCTTCCCCTTCAATCACAGTATCTGTGTCATTTTTCCGCCTCACATAATTATTTTTGAACCAGTCAGTAACTTTGCTGGCTTCTTCAGGCCAATGTGGCTTTGAGTAATTAAAAGCCCGTGAAATTTAATCAGCTCAAAAGAATGTCAGTGCTGACAAAAGATGATTTTTAAACTGAAGTTTGCATTATTGCAGAATTTTGTAGCAAATTTACTAAACACAATTTTTTACGAGATGCAAATAAAGACAATGCCAATGTAATAGTTCTACCTAACATGATGCAACTATCCTGGATGTAACTGAAGACACACTCATTTCTCCACAGAATTTAGAATTTAGAATTTCAACTTTTGGAATTTTAATCTTTCAGGATTGTGATTTTTAGGATTTAAGACATTAGTAATTGTAGAATTTTAGGATTTAGAATGTAGAGACTTTGATCTTTCAGAATTTCAGCATTTGGGATTATGTTCTTCAGAATTTTGTCTTTTAAGACTGTGAATCACACACCTTAATGACATTAGATTTGGCAAGAATATATTAAAAACTCCTACAACTCAACAACCAAAACAAAACATCTTGAATAAACATTGGGCAAAGGAATTGACTAAACATTTTCCCAGAATATACATAAATGACCAATAAGCACATAAAAATGTTGAAAACATTACTAATTATTAGAGAAATGCAAATCAAAACTACAATGAGATACCACCTCACACTCTTTAGGATAGCTATTACTTTTAAAAATCAGAAAATAACAGTGTTAGCCAGGATGTGGAGAAATTATAGCTCTTGGACACTGTTCGTGGAAATGTAAAATGTGCAGCTGCTATGAAATACAGTATTGTAGTTCCTCAAATAATTAAAAATGGAAATACAAAATGATCGAGTACATCTATGTATATACCCCAAAGTATTACAATCATGAACCTAACGAGATATTTGTATATCAATATTTTTTAGAAACACTACTCACAGTGGCCAAAAGGTGGAAGCAACCCAAATATCCATTGGCAGATGAAAGGATAAACAAAATGTGGTGTATATATATATATATATACAATGAAATATTATTCAGCTTTAAAAATTAAGGGAATTCTGACACATACTACAGTGTGGATGAACTTCAAGAAAATTGTGCTAGGTAAAACAAGCCAGTAACAAAAGACACATATTCTATGATTTCACTTATTGAGTTACTTAGAGTAGCGAAATTCAGGGATACAGAAAGCAGAATGCTCATTGTTTGGGCTACAGAGAAATAGGTATAAAGAGTTATTGCTTAATGGGTACAGAATTTCAGTTCTAAAAAATGGAGAATGTTATAAAGATAGCAGTAATGGTTGTACAACAATGTACACTTAAAAATGGTTACGATGGTGAATTTTATGTTATGTGTATTTTAACCAGAATTAAAATTAATAAAAATGCATGTAGGTGAGTAAAGAATGTATAAAATATAACAACTAGAGAGTTAAATTTTTTAAAACGTATATATTAAAACATTAAACTCTTACTGTCTGTGATATGTGTATAGAGAAACTTTTAAACTGACAAAACTAATATTTATTTAGAACTTTGTAATAAAATATTAAATAATTTATATTTTTAATACCATAAGTTTAGACAGTCATAATACAAAGCAAGCATCTTCTTTACATACAATTGAAGCATACAATTTGGCAAGCATCTTGCTGAATGGTAACACTTCTTTCTAAGTTTGGATCAGTTTCCAGAATTTTATTCGTATACTTTTAATGCTGTTAAAAGTTTCTAAGTATTATTTTAATGTGGAACTTTTTTCTAATTTCACTTCCTCTGGGGAATCTTTTTTCAGCACAATCACTTCCTGCAATTATGTCAATAATTTAACCTTCATTAAGTTCTTCTGACTGCATATCTATAGTATTAACATTCAAACCATCAGCTATTTCTTCTATAAATGTATTTATATTCTACTTAAATTTTTACTTTCAACATTATCACTTTTCTGTACTTCCATTTTTGTTGCTTAAATTCCTCTTCATCCATTTTTGCACAATGTCACATGGATCAGTCACTTTGAGACAAAGAGGCAACCTAACTGCACACTTTCTGTGTATATATGTACAATCTGGATAACAGATATTAAGTGAACAATTACAAAGAGAGCTTGAAAATGTGTTGTGATTGGCCACTAATGAGGATGTGCATCTGTTGCTCACATAGTGATTTGGAAACTAAAGAACTAGCAGTGATGTTTGTACTTCATGCAATTATTCTCAGTAAAAATACAATAATGAATCATGTTATTGAGATTATTTAACTAAATTATGGTAACTTAAATTTATGTATATCAGAAGCATGGAAAGTGAGAATTAACTGTTGATATGGCTTGAATTTGTGGCCCCCCCCAAATTTCATGTTAACTTCTAATCTTTAATATTGGACCTCCCCTGGTGGGAGATGATTGGATCATGGGGGCAGACCTCCCCGCTGCTGTTCTTATAATAGTGAGTTCTCACAAGTTCTGTTTGTTCACAAGTATGTAGCACCTCTCACTTCTCTTTTTTTCTTCTGCTGGGGCCATGTAAGACATTTCTCCTCCCTCTTCACCTTCCACCATGATTGTAAGTTTCCTGAGGCTTCCCCAGACATGCTCCTGCACAGCCTATGAAACTGTAAGCCTATTAAAGTCTTTTCTTTATAAAGTATGCAGTCTCAGGTAGTTCTTTATAGAAATGTGAGAACGGGCTAATATAGAAATGTGAGAATGGACTAATTGGTACCAGGAGTGGGGAATTGCTATAAAGATAATTGAAAATGTGGAAGTGGCTTTGGAACTGGGTGACAGGCAGAGGTTGAAAAAGTGTGGAGGGCTCAGAAGAAGATAGAAAGATAAGGGAAAGTTTGGAAATTCCTAGAGACTTGTTAAATTTTTTTGTGACCAAAATACTAACAGTGGTATGGACAATGAAGTCCAGGCTTAGGCACTCTCAGATAGAGATAAGGAACTTATTGGGAACCAGAGAAAAGGTCAGTTTTGTTACACTTACCAAAGAGACTGGAGGCATTGTGACCCTGATCTAGAGATTTGTGGAATTTTGAACTTGAGAAAGATGATTCAGGGTATCTGGCAGGAGAAATTTCTAAGCAGCAAAACATTCAGAATATGGTATGGCTGCTTCTAACAGTATGAGCTTATATGTGTGAGCAAAGAGATGTTCTGAAACTGGTAATTATATTTAAAACGGAAGCAGAGATTGTGAAAGTTGAGAAAATTTTCAGCCCAGTCATGTGGGGAAAAAAAAGCCCATTTTCAGGGAAGAATTCAAGCAAGTTGCAGAAATTTGCAAAAGTAAAGTGGAGCTAAGTGTTAATAGCCAAGACAATGGAGAAAATGCCTCAAAGGCACTTCAGAGACCATTATGGCAGCACTCACCTCACATGCCTGGAGGCCTAGGAGAAAATAATGATTTCATGGGCAGGCACTCACCTCACATGCCTGGAGGCCTAGGAGAAAATAATGATTTCATGGGCAAGACCCAAGGCCCTGCTGCCCTGTGTAACCTCAGGACACTGCTCCCTGCATCCCAGCTGCTCCAGCTTCAGCTGTGGCTAAAAGGAGGCAAGGTACAGCTTGGGCCATTGCTTCAGAGGGTGCAAACTGTAAGCCTTGGTGGCTTCCACCTGATGTTAAGTCTGTAGGTGCACAAAGGGCAAGAGTTGAGGCTTGGCAGCTTCCACCTATATTTCAGAGTATGTATAGAAATGCCTGGATGTCCAGGAAAAAGTCTGCTGCAGAGGCAGAGCCCTCATGGATAACCCCTACTAGAGCAGTGTGGAGAAGAAATGTGGGGTTGGAGCCCCCACACATATTCCCCACTGGGCCACTGCCTAGTGGGGCTGTGAGAAGAGGACCACTCTCCTCCAGACCCCAGACTGGCAGGTACATTGACAGCTTGAACTGTGCACCTGGAAAAACTGCAGGCACTCAATGCCAGCCCATAAAAGCAGCTGAGGGGGCAGTACCTTGCAGAGACACATGTGTGGAGGTGCCCAAGGCCTTGAGAACTCACCCCTTGTATTAGGGGTCCTGAGTGTGAAAGATGGAGTCAATGGAGATTATTTTGAAGTTTTAAGATTTAATGACTGCACTGTTTGGTTTCAGACTTGCATGAGGCCTGTAGCCCCCTTGTTTTGCCATATTTTTTCCTTTTGGAGCAGCACTATTTAGCCAATGCCTGTATCCCCATTGTCTCTTGGAATTAACTACATTGATTTTGATTTTATAGGTTCATAGGCAGAAGGGACTTGCCTTGTCTCTCATGAGACTTTGGATTGTGGACTTTTGAGTTAGTGCTTAAATAAGTTAAGACTGTGGAGGATTGCTGGGAAGCCATGACTGTGTTTTGAAATTTGAGAAGGACATGAGATTTGAGAGGAGCCTGGGCAGAATGGTATGGTTTGGATTTGTGTCACTGCCCAAATCTCTTGCCAAATTGTAATCCCCAATATTGGAAGAGGTGCTTGGGGGGAGGTCATTAGATCATGGTGGCAGAGTTTCCTCTTGTTGTTCTCATAATAGTGAGTTCTCGCGAGATCTGCTCATATAAAAGTGTGTAGCACCTCCTCCTACTCTCTTTTCCTCCTGTTCCGGCCATGTAAGATGTGCCTCCTTCCTCTTTGCCTTTTAACATGATTGCAAGTTTCCTGAGGCCTACCCAGCCATGCTTGCTGTACAGCCTGCAGAATTGTGATCCAATCAAACCTCTTTTCTGTATACATTACCGAGTCTCAGGTAGTTCTTTATAGCAAATGTGATAATGGACTAATACTAATAATTGCTGTATTTGGAAACAATTTACTTAGGTTATGGTACAAGCCTGAGATCTGATAGGTTGTGGAAGCCATGAGAGTGTACAAGATTTCTTAAGAGGATGGAGTTGTTAACATATAGTTCACAGAGTTTTCTGCTGGAATCGCAAATGAATACTGGAGACTGTAGAATTGAGACACTCTAATGAATGAATCACAAATCAGATGTAGTCTACCAAACTGAGGGAGGACATAAACCCCCATAAAAGAATCAACATCTCCTGTAGAATTTTGCCATGCACATTGTCTTTAAGAAAGAGGAATACCGAGAAAGTTGACACTCACCTGAAAATCTAGAAAGCAAGAAAATATACAGTAGCAGATTATTTAAATGGAGCCGTACTCTGCCTCAGATAAATAGATTCCTGGGTAGACTATAATTAGTTCCAGATGAAAGGTCTCATGCAATTTATGTTCCCAGTGCAGCAAATTTTGCTGAGCTCCTTTTCTGACTCACTTGGTAAAACTTTCCTTGCCTGGGGCCTTAGCTGCTTCTTATTTTGAGCTGCTTGTCTCTACTATGACTATATCAGTAATATCCAAGCTATGACTCTTGTTGGTAACCATGTTCTTGGTAAACATATCATTAGTAATCTCTATCTGCCATATAGCCTTGTATTTACACACCCACCCACCCACACACACACATACACACACTTTTCATTCAGTAATCTATTCAATCAATACTTCTAGAGACAGTATTATATGTCAAAAACAGTGGTACTGGCTGCCAGGGAAAAATTTTGAAAAAAAGCAGACTTAGTCACTCAGTTACTGCCAATATGCAGTTTACAATCTAGTGGCAGATGTAGGCATCAACAACATAACAGAAATTATGCATAATTAAAACTAACATTTGATCATTGCACATTGCCTATATGTATCAAAATTTAACTCTGTATTCTATAAGTATGTACAATTATTACATGTCAGCTAAAAATAAAAGAAAAAAGCCATTTTAATTGATAAATATAGCTTGAGTAAAGCATCCCTTTGCCCTTTGCACAGAAAGACATGGGGAAAGCATCTGGCATAAAGACTTGGGATAGCTGCCTTAGAATTGTTCTAAAAAATCAACCCAAATTTTATTTGGCAATTTCTGTATGCTAGACACCGTACTGCCTGCTTTAACATATTATTATTTTACTTATTACTTACAACTGTCCCAAGAGGTATTATTTTCTTTATTTCACAAATAAGAAAATAGAGCTTCAGTTCAGAATTCTTGTATTCTTGTCTGGTGATATAAAAGTTTTAAAATTCAAATTCAAGCTAGTCACAAAATACACATATTATGTAATTCCATTTATGTAAAATATCCAGAATAGAGATTAAATTTAAGAAGCTAAGTGGCTGCCAAGCCATGTGTGTTGGAGGGAGAAGTAGAGGGGTAGAGGTAGCTGGAGAATAAAAGGTATCTGCTGATATATATATATATATATATATATGTGTGTGTGTGTGTGTGTGTGTGTGTGTGTATGGTTTTTTAGGGGAGATATATCTGTGAATATCCTGAAATTTGGTGAATTGTACACTATTAAGAAGTTCAGTTTTATGGTGTGTGGATTATATCTTAATAAAACTAAGAGAAAAAACTGACAAAAATAATTTCAAACACAGAGAAATGACACTATAAAAGTATAAAACAAAGGAACCTGATTTAAGCTGTAGAGGCAGAGAAACCATCCTGAGGAACTAATGCTTAAGTGTAGAATGCGCAGGGGTTAATTAAGTCAACAGTATGTATTAGAGGCTTACAATATATAAGTGTTTACAATATATAGAAGCAAAATTGAGGGAGGAGCCCCAAGATGGCCGACTAGATGTAGCCAGGAGGAATATCCGGCACTGAAGGACAGGGACATTGGGAAGACAGATGCACTCCCAGCAGATATTCAAAGGGAAAGCATTGAGAGTAAACAGAAGGAAGACACAGATGCTAGGCTGAAGTGGGAGGAATCTGGGAACTCTGCACAGGGCTACCATACACCAGGATGCGTTCCTGGCCTCCGAAGACTTCTGCAGAGGGGGTGAGTTGAAAAGGCAAGGATCAACTCGCTTTTATCACAGGTCTCTGGAATCCTGCCAGGAGGAGACCCATGGAAAACCATGGACACATGAGTTGTCAAAGAAACCTGCTTAGAGAAGTGACAGGGGCAAAACTTCAGTTGGGGTAGAGCCCAGTGGTTTGGCGTGAGAGCATCTGTAGTGGAACACAGCCTAAGACACCCATTCCTCTAGCCTACATTTGCTCCCAGAGGAGACTTTAGCTCTATGGGAACTGCCAGACCTGAACCCTGCAGGGATGTTTTGCCCATGAGAGGGGCTGGTCCAACCTGAGCACCCTTTGGTAGGCTGGCCTCTCCCAGGGCCCCAGCCTTGCCATGTTTACTTACAGTGCAGCCCCTAGGTACCTCCTGTGAGCCAGCATCATAGCTCCTGTGCTGATGGATGGCACCAGATCAAGAGAGTGCTCCAGCAGAGCAGTCCCCATGGACACGAAACAGCCCATCTGTGCCCTTCCCTCACTGCAGCTTCCCTTGTGCCAATTTGCCTACAGGCACTTGCCCCCAGCCACTCCCCACATCACTTTGCCAGTGCTTGTGAATGCTGGCAGCCCTTACTTTCCTTTCCCTGCTAGCACATGTGTGCACATGCACTCTGCTATGCCACTGCTGCCAGATGAGCCTACCTCACATCTGCTCACCCTGCTGCACCGCCATTTTCATCAGAGCATTAGCAGGCATAGTGCTCACCAGCTCTGCCCCCGCCAGCACCATGCCCCTGAGCTACCATGCCACTGCTACCAGATGAGTCCACCTCACATCCACTTGCCCTGTTCCATCACCGTTGTCCTCAGAGCATTAGCAGGCATGGAACTCACCAGCTCTGCCTCTGCCAGCAGCATGTCCCTGAGCTGATACAGTTGCCAATTTGAAACTAGGCAGAGAAAACAGCAAACACACCCTCAATCCTGAGCAGCCACTGTCACCAGCATGAATGTACACAGCATGAAGGATGCAAACAGTCCTGCGCTCCTCAGCACCCTGCCCTCATGCTAAAACAAACACCAGCATGAATGCTTGCACAGTTGTCCAAGGGGGACCCTTGCCCCTCCAGCCATGCTATCACTGGCATCACAGCCTTAGTTGCAAATACCCCAAGGTCATCATATAAGGTAAAGAACAACAACAACAAAAATCCAAAGAAGTCAACTTCAAAGTTTGAAGGAACATCAGCCCACAAGATGAGAAAGAACCTGTACAAGAACTCTAACAACTCAAAAAGCCAGAGTGTCTTCTTTCCTCCAAACCATCACACTAGCTCTCCAGCAGAAGTTCTTAGCTGAGCTGAGATGGCTGAAATGACAGAAGTGAGGTTCTGGACATGGATAGCAATGAAGATCATCGAGATTCGGAAGAATGTAGAAACCCAGTCTAAAGAAGCTGAAGATCACAATAAAATGATACAGGAGCTGAGGGACAAAATAGCCAGTATAGAAAAGAATGTAACCAAACTGATAGAGCTAAAAAACACTCTACAAGAATTTCACAATGCCATCAGAAGAATGAACAGAAGAGGCCGGGTGCAGTGGATCACAAGGTCAAGAGATCGATACCACCCTGGCCAACCAACATGGTAAAACCGTCTCTACTAAAAATACAAAAATTAGCTGGGCCTAGAAGTGCATGTCAGTAGTCCCACCTACTCAGGAGGCTGAGGCAGGAGAATCGCTTGAACTTGAGAGGCAGAGGTTGCAGTGAGCCGAGATCAAGCCACTGTCCTACAGCCTGGGTGATAGAGTGAGACTCCGTTAAAAAAAAAAAAAAAAAAAAAAAAAAACAAAAAACGGAATGAACAGAAGAATAGACCAAGGCAAAGAAAGAATCTCAGCACTTGGAGACTGGGTTTCTGAAAAGAGTAAAAATAAAAGAAGAAAAAGAAATGCACTAGGCTTTGGAGAAATATGGAATTATGTATAAGAATCTACAATTCACTGGTGTATCTGTAAAAGATGGGGAGAATGGAAGCAAATTGGAAAACATATTTCAGAATAACATTCAAGAGAACTTCCCCAACCTAGCTTAGAAAGCCCACATTCAAACTCAGGAAATTCAGGGAACTACCACAAAATACTTCACAAAAATTATTCCACAGACACATAATTATCAGATTCTCCAAGGTCAAATGAAAGAAAAAACTATTAAAGACAGCTAGATGGAAAGGACAGGTCACATTCAAAGGGAAGCCCATTAGACTAACAGTGCACTTCTCAGCAGAAACCCTAAAAGTGAGAAGAGATTGAGGGTCTGTATTCAAAATTCTTGAAGAAAATAAAGTTTAATACTATATGTGGAAAAGCTAAGCTTTATAAGAAAAGGGGAAATAATTTACTTTTCAAACAAGCAAATTCTGGGGAAATTTGTGATCACACCTGCCTTCAAGAGCTCCTGAAAGAAGCACTTAATCTGGAAAGAAAAAAAATCCATTACCATCCACTACAAAAAAATCACATAAGTACACAGACCAGTGACACTATAAAGCAACCACACACAAATGTCAGTATATTAAACAGCTAATAAAACAATAACAAGATCAAATCCTCACACATCAATGCTAACCTTGAATGCAAACAGGCTATGTGCCACAATTAAAAGGCACAGAGTGGCAAACTGGACAAAGAAGCAAGACTTAGTGGAATGCTGTCTTCAAGAGGCCTATCTCACATTTGGTGACACCCATAAGCTCTGTATTAGTCAGTTTTCACACTTCTGATAAAGAAGTACCTGAGACTGGAAAGGAAAAGAGGTTTAATGGACTTACAGTTCCACATGGCAGGGAAGATCTCACAATCATAGCAGAAGGTGAAAGGCATGTCTTACATGGCAGCAGAGAAGAGAAAGAACTTGTGCAGGGAAACTCCCATTTTTAAAACTATCAGATGTTGTAAGACTTATTCACTATCATGAGGAGAACAGCACAAGAAACAACTGCCTCATGATTTAATTACCTCGCACCCAGTGCCTCCCACAACGTGTGGGGATTAAAGATAAGGTTTGGGTGGGGACACAGCCAAACCATATCAAGCTCAAAATAAGGGGATGGAGAAAAATCTAGCAATCTACCAGGCACATGGAAAATGGAAAATAGTGGGAGTTGCAGTCTTAATTTCAGATAAAACAGACGTTAAGCCAACAAATTTTTTTAAAAGGGTACTACATAATGGTAAAGGGTTCCATTCAACAAGAAGTTATACCTATCTTAAATATATATGCACACAAGACAGGAGCATCTGGATTCATGAAACAAATTTTCACAGACATTCAAAGAGACTTACGCTCCAAGACCGGGAACAGTGACTGATGTCTGTAATCTCAGCACTTTGAGGGGCTGAGGCAGGTGAATTGCTTTTGGTCAGGAGTTCAAGACCAGCCTGGCCAACATGGTGAAACCTCATCTCTACTAAATTACAAAAAGTAGCTGGGTGTGGTGGTGGGCACATGTAATCCCAGCTACTCGGGAGGCTGAAGCAGGAGAATCCCTTGAACCCAGAAGGCAGAGGTTGCAGTGAGCTGAGATTGTGCCACTGCACTCTAGCCTGGGCAACAGAGCACAACTCCATCTCAAAAAGAAAAAAAAAAAAAAAAGAGGCCGGGTGCAATGGCCCACCCCTGTAATCCCAGCACTTTGGGAGGCCAAGCAGGGTGGATCATTTAAGGTCAGGAGTTTGAGACCAGCCTGGCCAACAGAGTGAAACTCTGTCTCTACTAAAAATACAAAAATTAGTAGTGACACACGCCTGTAATCCCAGCTTCTTGGGAGGTTGAGGCAGGAGAATCGCTTGAACCTGGTTGGTGGAGGTTGCAGTGAGCCGAGAAGACACCACTGCACTCCAGTCTGAGCAAGAGAGTGAGACACTGTCTCAAAAACAAAAAACAAACAAACAAAAAAAAAGAAAAAGAGAGAGAGACTTACACTCCAACACAATAATAGTGGGAGACTTCAACACTCCACTAACCGTACTGACCATGTTAGACAGATTATAGAGCCAGAATATTAACAAACATATTCAGCACCTTAATTCATCACTGGAATTAATGGATTGATAGAATTCTCCTCTCCAAAACAACAGAATATACAGTCTTCTCATCTGCACATGATGCATACTCTAAAATTAAACATACAATTAGACATAACACATTTCTCAGCAAATGCAAAAGAACGAAAATTATACCAACAACTCTCTTGTACCACAGTGCAATAAAAATGTAATTTAAGACTAAGAAAATGCTCTGAAAATCTAAACTAAATACTAGCAAATAGAATCCAGCAACATATCAAAAAGCTAATCCACCATAATGACACAGGCTTTGTCCCTGGCTGCAATGTTGGTTCAATATATGCAAATCAATAAATGTGATTCATCACATAAACAGAACTAAAGGAAAAAGCCACATGATCATCTCAATAGATGCAGAAAGGCTTTCAATAAAATAAAAGATTCCTTAATTTTTAAAACTCTTAACAAATAGATATTGAAGGAACATACATCAAAATAAGAGCCATTTATGACATACCCACAGCCAACATCTTACCGAATGCACACAAGCTGAAAGCATTCTTTTTGAAAACTGGCACAAGACAAGGATGCTCTCTCTCGCCACTCCTATTCAACATAATATTGGAAGTCCTGGCCAGAACAATCAGGCAAAAGGAAAAGATAAAATACATTCAAATAGAAAGAGAAGTAAAAATGTCCCTGTTTTCAAATGACTTGATTCTATATCTAGAAAACCTTATATTCGTGGCCCAAAAGCTCCTCAAGCTAATGAACAACTTCAGCAAAATTTCAGAATATAAAATTAATATAGAAAAATTACTAGCATTTCTGTAAGTTAACAATAGCTAACTGGAGAGCCAAATCAGAAACAACATCCCATTCACAATTGCCAGAAAAAGAATGAAATACTTAACGAATATAGCTAATCAGGGAGGTGAAAGATCTTTACAAGGAGAACTACAAAACATTGTTCAAGGAAATCAGAGATGACCCAAACAAATAGAAACACATCCCATGCCCATGGATGGATAGAATCAACATTGTAAAAATGACCATACTTCATAAAGCAATTTATAAATTCAATCCTAATCTTATCAAACTACAAATTACATTTCTCAAAGGACTAGAAAAACTTATTTTAAAATTTATATGGAACTAAAAAGGAGCCTGAATAGCCAAGACAATCCTATGCAAAAAGAGAAAAGCAGATGGCGTCATGCTTCTCAACTTCGAACTATACTACAGGGCTATAGTAAACAAAACAGCTTGACTCTGGTACACAAACGGACTCATAGATGAATGGAACAGAATACACAACCCATAGATAAGGCTTCACAACTACAACCATCTGATCTTCACCAAAGCTGTAAAAACAAGCAATGGGAAAAGGACTCCTTATTCAATAAGTGGTGCTGGGATAACTGGCTAGCCATATGCAGAAGATTGAAACAGGACACCTTATTTACCCCATGTACAAAAATCAACTCAAGATGGATTATAGGCTTACATGTAAAACCCAAAATTATGCAAACCCTGGAAGACAACCTTGGCAATACCATTCTGCACATATAAATTGGAAAAAAATTCATGATGAAGATGTCAGAAGCAATTGAAACAAAAGCTAAAATAAACAAATGGGATCTAATTAAACTAAAGAGCTTCTACAGAGCAAAATGAACTATCAAAGAAAACAGACAACCTGCAGAAAGGGAGAAAATATTTGCAAACTATGCATCTGACAAAGGTCTATTACCCAGCATCTATAAGAAACTTAAATTTACAAGAAAAATCAATCAACCCCATTAAAAAATGGGAACAGTACATGAATAGACACTTTTTAAAAGAAGTCATACATGCGGCCAGCAACATGTAAAAAAGCTCAACGTTACTGATTATTAGAGAAGTGAAAATCAAAACCAAAATTAGATACCATCTCACACCAGTCAAAATGGCTATTATTCAGAAGTCAAAAAATTACAGATGCTGGCAAGGTTGCAGAGAAAGGGGAACACTTATGCACTGTTGATGGGAATGTAAATTAGTTCAAGCATTGTGGAAAGCAATGTGGCAATTCCATGAACTCCTACAAACAGATCTTCCATTCAACCCAGAAATCCATTACTGGATAAATATCCAAAGGAATATAAATCCATTCTATTATAAAGACATAAGTGCATGTACATTCAGTGCAGTACTATTCAAAATAGCAAAGACATAAAATCAACCTAAATGCCTATCAGTGGAAGACTGGATAAAGAAAATGTGATACATATACAACATGGAATACCATGCAGCCATAAAAAATGAGATCATATCTTTTGCAGGAACATGGATGGTGCTGGAGGCCATTACTCTTAGAAAACTAACACAGGAACAGAAAATTAAATACCACATATTCTCACTTATACATGGAAACTAAATAAGGAGAACACATGAATACAAAGAAGGAAACCGCAGACACTGGAGCTGACCAGAAGGTAGATGGTAGGAGGACAGCAGCAGAAAACATAACTACTAGGTACTAGTCTTAGTACCCAATAGTCACCTGGGTGATGAAGTAATCTGTGCATCAAAGTCCCATGACATGAGGTTTTCCTATATAACAAACCTACACATGTATCCCTTAACCTAAAATAACATTTTCTTTTAAAAGGCTGAAAGAGACAAAGAAAGATTAACCAAGAATTCTACATCCAGCAAAACTGTTCATCAGAAATGTAGGCAAAGTGAAGATATTCTCAGCTAAACAAAGGTTGAAAGTATTTGGTCTTCACAGGCCTGTATATGCATAGTAAATATATTAATGTTTATTATATTATATATATTGTATTTTGGAATTAAAGCTTTATAGCAACACTATGGAAAAATTGGACAATTGAGAAATAAATTCCTAACCTCACACTATTGTCAGAGCAGCTTTGAAAGGTTCTATGCATTGTTTTCCAGTCTTTGTTCATTTGCATATACATTTCACCTGGAGTAATAATAGCGTAAAGATACTTGTTACAATTTGTTTTATAGTATATTATCTGTTTTAGTAGTTGTAATAATATTTCACAGAGTCTATAAGTAATCACTTAGTCATTCATTCATTTCCCCAATTATGGACCCTTTCAAGGTTTTCAAAGTTTTGCTATTGTGAATATCTTCCTACATATAACATTTTTCTCATTAATTGTTTCCTAGGCTAAATCTCCAAAAATGCAATATGGATATTATTATATTTTTAAAGAATTAATATAAAAGTAAATGTTCTCAGTTTTTAAAAAAAATAGCAGCAGGGTTTACAATGTCTCTGTACTGGCAAGAAACTCGGTACTCTGAGAAGAAAATGCGATAATATGTTGTGAAATAAAGTTAGAAAGATTGGAAGTGACAAACTATTCAGGAGCATGGCCACATTAAGGAGTTGGATATTTAAGGTCCATAAGGAGCCCTTGAAATCACTAACCAGGAGATGTAGTGACATAAACACATTTATGTTATAAAAGTATCACTCTCTCTGAAATGTGGAGAATAGATAGCAAAGAAGAAGGAATAGATATAGGGAGATTAGCTGTGATATTACTGCAGAAGTCTAGGCAAAAATGAACTCTTGGACTAGGGTGTTGATGGTGATGTTGGAGTAAAATAAATTTATTTGAGATATACTTTACAGGTAACATCTAAAGAACTTAGTAATGTATTTACCTTGGTGATAATAAAAGGAAGGGAACAATCAACGATGTCTCCTATATTTATAAATTACATAACTGGATTGGCGGGGATAACATACAAATAAATTGAGAATACTGGAAAAAAACCAGCCTTGGGAAGAAAGATCATAAATTGGTATTGGATATGCTGATTTTGAGATATCCAGGTGTAGAATGTGAGTAAGCATTTTGAAATATAGGTCTAAATCTCAGAGAAGGAGGCTGGACCAGAGATATTCTCCTGGTCAATTCCCAGGCCAAAAGTACAAATAAAGGTCACCGTACTATATGTTTACATATTTAAAATTAGTAAATCATGCTAATAAAATGTTAAATATGTGTATTTTTTAAGAATATCATATGTATTTATGATATTTAAGACCCCTGAAAGTGAAGATCCTGTCTTGTTAAGATCTTATTGCACTGTAGATGTTAATTTAAACATTTACTATTGATGAGGTGGCCTAGAAGAAGACCCAGTTATGAGCCTTAGGAATTCTAACATTTAATGTCCAGTAGAGAAATGTGAGCTGGTAAAGGACACTGAAATAAAATAGCCAGGAAGTTTGGAGAAAGTATAAGACAACATGGTGTAACAGATGTCCGTGTAAAAGAGTGTTTCAAGAAAGAGGAACAGTCAATGTTATAAAGTGATGTTGAGAAGGGAGGGAAGACATGGACTACAAAGTAAACATTGAATTAACAAAGACAGGGACAGTTGAATTGGTAACATAATAGTGTTAAATGCCATATTAGTTAAAAATTAAGTAGAATATGCAGAAATTGAGAATGAAAATGTATACAATTCTTTCAAAATTTTGTGAAGAGGAGGAGAAATTTAGGACAATAGCTATAAAAGAATGTGTGTATGGGGGAAGGTATTCATACACACATATTTTAATCAAGCTTTTAATTTTGAGATAATTGTAAACTCACATGCAGTTGTAAGAGATAATACAAACAGAATCCATGTATTCTTCCCCCACTTTTCACCCACCAAAGTTACAATATTGCAAAACTACAGTAAAGCAATACAATCAAGACATTGACATTGATACAGTAGACCCCCTTATCCTTAATTTTGTTTCCTACAGCTTCAGTTACCTATGGTCAACTGTGGTTCAAAAATAGGTGAGTAAAGTACAATAAGATATTTTAACAGAGAGAGGGAGATTATATTCACATTACTTATTGTTTACTGTTAATTCTATTTCATTATCAGTTGTTGTCAATCTCTTATGTGCCTAATTTATAAATTAAACATTATAAGTGTGTGTGTATAGAAAAAAACATAGTATATATAGGGTTCAGTGCTATTTGCAGTTTTAGGCATTCATTGATGATCTTGGAAGGTATCTCCCATGGATAAATGGGGACTACTGTAGCGTCAAAACACACACAAATTCTATAACCACGAATATTCCTCATGCTACCCTTTTATAGGCACAACCATCTCGTTTTTCTTCCAGTCCTACATTAACTTGTGTGAACTGCTAATCAGTTTTCCATTTTTATAATTATGTCAATTTAGAATGATATAGGAATGGAATCATACAGTATGTAACTTCTTAGAATTGAGATTTTCACTAAGCATAATTCTTTGAAGATTCATCTGAGTTGTTGTGTGTATCAAGACTCTGTTTCTTTTGATTGCTGAGTATCCCATTTTATGGAAGTACCACATTTTATTTAACCACTCACCTATTGAAGAATATCTGGGCTGCTTCTATTAATTGACTGTTACAAGTAAAGATAATATGTATATTTGTGTAAAAATTTTGTGTGAAAATACATTGATTTCTCTAGGAAAAAATACTGAAGAGGACAATGCTGGGTTTATGACAATTTTATGTTTAGTTTTATAAGAAACTGACAAAATGTTTTCCAGTATACCTCTTTACATTCCTATAGCAATATATAAAGGTGCAATTTCTCCACATTTTTACCAGCTTTTGGTATTGACATGTTCTTTTCATGTATGTTTTAAATTGTATATATTTAAGGTGTACAACATGATGTTTTGTCACACATATGCAGAGTTAAATGATTACTGTAGTCAAGCTAATTAAAGTATCCATCATGTCACATAGTTAACCTTTTTGTGGTAAGAGTACCTAAAATCTACTCTCATAGCAATTTCCAGTATACATTACAATAGTATGAGCTCTAGTAATCAGGCTTTACATTATATCTCTGGTCTTATTCTTTCTGCTTAAATGCAACTTTGTACACTTTGACCAAAATTTTCCTATTTTCCCTCTCCCACCACAGTTCCACTCTCTGGTTTATACGTACTGCATTCAACTTTTTAAAAATATATTTCACATGTATGAGAAATTATTCAGTATTCCTTTATCTTTATCTGGCTAATTTTACTAAGTATATTGTCCTCCTTGTTCATCTGTTTTTTGTTTTGTTTTGTTTTGTTTTCAAGGCTGATATATATATATATATATATATATATATATATATATACATATTTAGAATTCCTTTTTTAAGATGATACATAATATGCAAATGTTTATTAGGTAGATATAATATTTTGTAACTTGCAGGAAATTGATCATTACACAATGATCAAATCAGATCATTTTAGGTATGCATCACCTTGAGTATTTTTTATTTCTGTGTATTGGAAACATTTCAGTTTCTTTCTTTTAGCTACTTTGAAATATACAATGCAGCTTTGTGGCTAACTATGTAACCCTACTCTACTATCAAACTTTAGAACTTCTTTTGTTCTACCTAACTGTATGTGGTATACATTAACTACCCTCTCTTCATCTCCCCCTTCCATCAGTAGGCCCTTCCCAGTTTCTGGTTCATATCATTGCACACTCTACCTCTATTTGATCAACTATGTCAGCTCCCGGGTGTGAGTGAGAACATGAGATATTTGTCTTTCTTTGCCTACTTATTTCACTCAACATCAAGACCTCCAATTACATCCATGTTGCTGCAAATGACATGATACCATTTTTTATTATGGTCAAACAATAGTCCACTGTGTATATATATCACATTCTTTTCATCCATTCATCCTTTGATAGATACTTTGATTGATTCCGTATTTTTGAATATCATAAATAGTGCTGCAGTAAACATGGGGATGTAGGTATCCCTTTGACATATTGATTTATTTTTCTTTGGATAAAAACAAAGTAGTGCAATTACTGGATTGATGGATTCAATTTTTAGTTGTTTTGAGAAATCCTCAGACTATTTTCTGTAGTATCTGTACTAATTTACGTTTCCACCAACAGTGTATAAGAGTTATTTTTTGTATTTTTAACAATAACAATTATAAGTACGATAAGAAAATATCATATTTTGGTTTTGATTTGTATTTCCCTGATGATTTGGAGCATTCTTTCATATACCTGTTGGTTATTTGTATGACTTCTTTTGAAAAACATTTATTCATATTATTTGTCCAATTTTATTTTTGGAATTTTAAAAATGATTTTATTTTTATCAATTTGAAAGCAGCCAAAAGCATGCAACTGGTCAAGAGACCATGGAAACACTTAATCTCTCTAATGTGATCAGAAAATGTCTTTTTAGAATAATTTTTTCAAACTCATTTATTTCTTCATTAGTACTTTTTTCCAGTGTCATTGTTTGCAGGGAGAAATTAGGAAACCTTGTCTATTTGTTCAACCATACTCATCATCATCTCTATTATTTGTAGAGACTACTGAGTAAATTGCTGATTGTGAATTAAGTCTACAATCCTCTGAATTGTAGTGTGAATTATATTTATATAAGATTTATTGTGCAAACTGCATTTTATATTTTTATTAACAACTCAGACGATAAAAAAGGGAAGTCTATGGGTGAAGCTTCTTTAAGGCAAACAAGGGTGGCCAAAAAATGTAGGACTCAGCTATTTAAAAAAAAAAAAACATACCCAAGTGACTAACAGATTTTGCTTAGGAGACCAATTCCATAACCCGATACCAGTACAACAGTGTTGAAACTATTCATAATTTAAGATGAAGGTTGGAGAAGATCCGTTAGATACATGAACATATATATTATTTGTTTTTGTTTTTCTTCTTATTGTATAATTTCAACTTTTATTTAAGATTTGCGGGATATATGTACAGGCTTATTACATTGGTATATTGTGTGATGCTGAGGTTTGAGGTTTGAATGATTCTATCACCCAAGTAGTGAGCATGATACCCAATAGGTATTTTTTCAGCTTATGCACCCTCCCTTTCACCTCCTTTCATAATCCCTGGTGTCTGCTATTTCTATTTTTATGCTCATGTGTAACCAATGCTTAGCTTCCACTAATAAGTGAGAACAAGTGGTATTTGGTTTTCTTTTCCTGCATTAATTCACTTAGGATAATGGCCTCTAGCTGCATCCATGTTGCTGCAAAAGACATGATTTTGTTTATTTTTTGGCTGCATAGCATTTCACAGTAGATATATACCACATTTTCTTTATCCATTCCACTATTAATGAGCACTTAAATTGATTCAATGCTTTTGCTATTGTGAATAATGCTGCAATGAACATATGAATGCATATGTCTTTTGGCAGAATTATTTATTTTCCTTTGAGTACATATCCAGTAATTGGATTGCTGGGTCAAATGTTAGTTCTGTTTTAAATTCTTTGAGACATCTCCAAACTGTTTTCCACAGTGGCTAAACTAATTTACATTCCCACCAACAGTGTATAAGCATTCCATTTTCTCCACAGCCATGCCAGTATCTATGTTTTTCAGACTTTTTAGTAATAGCTATTCTGACTGGTGTGAGATGTTATCTTACTGTGTTTTTTACTTTCATTTTTTTCATGATTAGTGATGCTGATCATTTTTTCATGTTCATTGGCGGCTGGTATATCTTCTTTTGAGGAGTGTTTGCTAATGTCGTTTGCCCACTTTTTTGTGGGGTTATTTGTTTGCTTGTTGAATTGTTGAAGTTTCTTATAGATTATGAATATTAGACATTTGTTGAGTGCATATTTTGCAAATATTTTCTCCCATTCTTTAGATTTTCTCTTTACACTGTTGATGTTTTTTGTTCGTTTGTTTGTTTTGAATCTTTTTGCTGTGTAGAAACTCTTTAGTTTACATAGGTCTCATTTGTCAATTTTTGTTTTTGTTGCAATTGCTTCTGAGGACTTAGTCATAATTTTTTTTTCCCAAGTCTGATGTTCAGAATGGTGTTTCCTAGGTTTTCTTCTAGGATTCTTACAGTTTCAAGTCCTACATTTAAATTTTTAATCCATCTGGAGTTAACTTTTGCATATTCTGAAAGGTAGCTGTCATGTTTCCTTCTTCTGCATATGGCTAACCAGCCATCCCAGGACCATTTGTTGAGTATATGGAGTCTTTTCTTCACTGCTTATTTTTGTCAACTTTGTTGAAAATCAGATGGCTCTAGGTGTGTGGCTTTATTTCTGGGTTCTCTATTCTGTTCCATTGGCCTATGTGTCATGTCTGTTTTTGTACCAGTGCTGTACTGTTTTGGTTAATTCAACCTTAGAATACAGTTTGAAGTCAGGTAAGGTGATGCCTTTTGCTTTGTTCTTTTACTTAGGATTGCTTTGGCTATTCAGCTTTTCTTTGGTTCTATATTAAATTTAAAATAGTTTTATTTTTCCTATTACTGTGAAAAATGTCATTGCAGTCTGATAAGAATAGCATTGAATCTGAAAATAATCGCCTTGGGCAGTAGGCCATTTCAACAATAATAATTATTACCATTCATTAGCATGGAATGTTTTTCCATTTGTTTGTGTCATTTATAATTTCTTTTAGCAGTTTTTGTAGTTCTTTTTGTAGAGATATTTCACCTACTTAGTTAGACACATTTCAAGTTATTGCTTTTTTGTGTGTATTTGCCCTCTTTTTAAAAGGATTTCTAAAAGAAATACTGTTGTTATTTGAGTTCCTTGTATATTCTGGATATTAGTCCCTCAGTCAGATGAATAAAAATATTTACTTTCATACAAATTGTTGTCTCTTTATTCTGGTGATTATTTCCTTTGGTATGCACAGGCTTTTTAATTGAATATAGCACCATTTGTCTGTTTTTGGTTTGTTGCCTGTGCTCTTTAGGTCTTAGTCATAAAATCTAAAATCTTTTTCTGTATGTCTTGAAGTGTTTTTCCTACGTTTAATATTTTTATAGTTTTTGGCCTTACATTAAAATATTTAATCCACCTGGAGTTGATTTTTGTATATGGTAAAAGATAGAGAAATAGTTTTATTTATTTTTCTACATATTGACATTCACTTTTCCCAGCACCATTTGTTAAGGAGAGTGTCCTTTTTTCCAATGTATATTCTTAGCACCTTTGTCAAAAATCAGTTGTCTGTAAATACATGAATTTATAATTTGATTCCCTGTTCTGTTTCCTTGTTCTGGGTGTCTGTTGTTACACCAATACTATGCTATATTCTTGTATTATATTTTGAAGTAAGGTAGTTTCATGCCTCTGGCTTTGTTCTTTTTGCTCAGAATTGCTTTGGCAATTAGGAGTCTTTTTTGATCCCATATAAACTTTAAGATTATGGTTTTTATTGCTGTAAATAATGTTGGTATTTTGATAGGAGTTGAATCTGTAGATTTCTTTGGACAGTATGATCATTTTAAGGATATCAATTTTTCCAATCTATGAGATGGGAGGTCTTTTCATTTTTTTATGACTTCTTCAACTATTCATGAGTGTTTTTTAGTTTTCCTTCTAGAGACCTCCTACTTACCTGGTCAAATATATTCATAGGTAATTTTTTTGTAGTTTTGGAAATGGGATTGCTTTCTTGATCTCTTTCTTAGCTAGTTAATTATTGGTATATAGAAATCCTACTGATATTTGCATGTTGATTTGTATTCTACAAATTTACTGAATTAATTTATTAGATCTCAGTGTTTTAATGGAAATTTTAATAGATATAAATCATATCACCAACAAAGAGAAACAATTTGACTTTCTTTTTTCCCGAATTGGATGCCTTTTATTTCTTTGTCTTTCCTTATTGTTCTGGTTAGGATTTCCAGTACTATGTGGAATAGGAGTGGTGAAAGTGGACATTCATGTTTTGTTCCAATTCTTAGAGGAAAAGCTTTCAGCATTTCTTCATTCAGTATAATGTTAGCTGTGAATTGATCATACATGGCTTCTGTTATGTTTAGGTATGTTCCTCCCATGCCTAGTTTGTGGAGAGCTTTTATAATAAAGAAATATTGAGTTTTATCAAATGCTTTTTCTGAGCTTATTTAGATGATCCATATAAATTTTGGCCTTCATTTTGTTGATGTGATGTAACAGGTTTATTGATTTGTGCATGCTGAACCATCCTTGCATCCTTAGGATAAATCCCACTTGATCATTTTGTGTTATTTTTGATGTGTTGTTCATTTGGTTTGTTAGTATTTCATTGAGAAGTTCTATATCAAATTTCATCAGGAAAATGATCTATAGTTTCCTCACTTGTTGCATTTTTCACTAATTTTGGTGTCAAGATAATGCTGGCTTCATAGAATGAGATAGGGAGAAATCCCTCCTCTTCAATTTTTTGAAATTGTGTGAGGAGAATTGGGGTTCATTGTTTTCTGAATGTTTGATAGAATTTGGCAGTGAAGCCACCCAGTCCTTGACTTTCCTTTTTTTAAGAAAATTTACATCACTGATGTATTATTATTCCTTGTTTGTACTTTTTTTTCAAGAGTTTCATTTCTTCCTGATTAAATCTTGGTATGTTGTATATGCCCAGAAACATATCAATTTTCTCTAGGATTTTTAGTTTTTTAGTGTATAGTTAGTCTTAATAGTCTCTCATGATCTTTTTTACTTTTGTGGTATCGCTTGTAATGTCTCCATTTTCATTTCTAATTTTGTATATTTGAGTCTTCTCTTTACTTTTTTGGTTAGTCTAGCAAGTGTTTATTCATTTTGTTGATCTTTTTACAAACCACATTTTTGTATTGTTAATCCTTTGTATTGTTATTTTTGTCTCTATTTTATTTAGTTCTGTTCTGATATTTATTATTTCTCTTTTACTAATTTTGGCATTGGTTTGTTCTTACTTTTCTTGTTCCTTGAGTTGCATAATAAGATTGTTTACTTGAAGCCTGGCATAGTGTCTCACGCCTGTAATCCCAGCACTTTGGGAGGCCGAGGCGGGTGGATCACGAGGTCAGGAGATCGAGACCATCCTGGCTAACACGGTGAAACCCCGTCTTTACTAAAAATACAAAAAATAATCCAGGCGTGGTGGCAGGCGCCTGTAGTCCCAGCTACTTGGGAGGCTGAGGCAGGAGAATGGCAGGAACCTGGGAGGCGGAGCTTGCAGTGAGCGGAGATCACGCCATTGCACTCCAGCCTGGGCGACAGAGCGAGATTCTGTCTCAAAAAAAAAAAAAAGATTGTTTACTTGAAAAATTTCTACTTTTTGATGGACATGATTATTATTATTTTTTTTAAACTTTAACAATTTTTTTTCTTTTATTATTATTATTATTATACTTTAGGTTTTATGGTACATGTGCACAATGTGCAGGTAAGTTACATATGTATACATGTGCCATGCTGGTGCGCTGCACCCACCAACTCGTCATCTAGCATTATTATTGCGATAAACTTTCCTATTAGCACAGCTTTTGAAATATCCTATAGGTTTTGATATTTTTTTCAATTGTCATTTTTTTCAATAATTTTTAAAATTTCCTCTGTATTCTCTTTCTCAACCAAGTGGTCATTCAGAATCATGTTTAAATTTTATGTATGTGTAAGTTTTCCAAAGCGTCTCTCTTATAAATTTGCAGTTTTATTTCTTTATGATCCAAAAATGTATTTGATATGATTTGAATTAAAAAATGTTAAGTCATGTTTTCTGTTCTAACGTATATTCTGTCCTGCAGAAATATTTTGTGTGCTATTGAGAAGAAGGTGTGTTCTGTTGTTGTTGGATGAAATGATTTGTAAGTATTTGTTTGGTCCATTTGGTCTGAAATGCAGTTTAAATCCAATGTTGCTTTTTAAATTTGTTGTCTATGTGATCTCTCTAATGCTGAGTGGGGTTTTGAAGTCCCCAACTGATATTGTATTGGTTTCTGTCTCTATTTTTAGATCTAATATATTTAGTTTATTTAATTGGATCATCCTGTGTCTGTTGCATGTATGTTTAGGATTGGTGTATCTTCTTGCTAACTTGATCCCTTTACCATTATATAATGACCTTTGTCTCTTTTTACTGTTTTTGACTTAAAGTTTGTTTTATTTGATATAAGTGTAGCTACTCCTGCTTATATTTTTGTTTTCTGTTTGCATAGAATAACTTTTTTATCTTTTTACATTCAGTCTATATGTGTTTTACAGGTAAGATTAATCATCTGCATGCAGTATATAATTGGATAATGTTTAGTGTTATAAGAAGAAATTATAATCTGCTTACATTTAAGGTTACTATTGAGAGAAGAGAGCTGGTGTTTGACATTTTATTAGTTGATTTCTGATTGTTTTGTGTATTCTCTGTTCCATTATTTCTCAGAGCTTATCATTGTGGTTTGATGGTGTCTGTAGTGGGAACATTTGAGTTTTTTCCCCTCTTTCTTTCTTTGTGTGCTCTACCAGTGAGTCTTGTACATTTGTACATTTCCATGATTGCAGATATTATCTTTTCACTTATGGGTACAGGACTCCCTTTTGATCTAGTGGTGGTAAATTTCCTCAGGCTTTGCTTGTCTTTTAGAGACCTTTTCTTGCTTTCTTATGCAAGATAGCTTTTTATAGTTTTCTTTGCTAGGAATAGTATCCTTGTCAGGCTCATTTTTTCTCTTTTACCACTTTGAATATATCATCTCATTTTCTCCTGGGCTTTAAAATTTCTGTCAAAAAATCTGCTGTTATTTTGATACGGGTTATTTTATAAGTGACTAGATACCTTTCTCTTGCTTATTCTATAATTCTCTTTTTCTTCACCTTTTGACAATTTCACTTAGTGTGTCTTATAGAAGACATTTTTGGATTGTATCTATTTGGGAATATCTGAGCCTCCTGTAATGGATGTCTAAATTTCTTGCTAGACTTGAGAATATTTTATCTATTATTTTGTTAAATACATTTTCAAAAACTTTAATTTTCTCTTAACCTTCTGGGATACTGAAAATTTGAATATTTTGTCACATTATAGAGTCCCATATGTCATGTAGGCTTTTCTAATTTCTTTTAATTCTTTTTAAAAACGTATCTATAGGCCTATAATATTTCAAAGGATCTGTCTTCATGTTCTGTAATTCTTTCTACTCCAGGATCTAGTCAATTATTGAAGTTTTTGAAGGTATTTTATATTTCATTCAATAAAGTTTTCAGTACTAATATATCTGTTTCATGTTTATTTTATATATCTCATTGGGAATTTTCTCATTCATATCCTCAAATGTTTTACTGATTTCTTTGTGTTATTTTTCAATAGGCTCATATATCTTACTGAGCTTTTAACATTTTTATTTATATATACATATACATATTATTTTATAAACTTGGGGGGTACAAGTGTAGAATTTTGCATGTGTATATTGTGTAGTGGTAACGTCTGTGTTTTTAGTGTACCCATCACCTCAATAGTGAATATTATACCCAATGTAGGTAATTTTTTACCTCTTACTATTCTCCCACCTTGCCACCTTTTGTAATTTTGAATGTCTGTTATTCCACTCTATATGTCCATGTGCATCCGTTTAGCCCCCACTTATAAGTAAGAGCATGCAACATTTAGCTTTCTGTGTTTATTTCACTTAAATTACTGGCCTCATTTCATCCATGTTGCTACAAAACACATTTTTGTTTTTTTAATTTTTTATAGCTGCATAATATTCCATGGTGGTGGTGGTGGTGGTGTGTGTGTATGTGTGTATAGCAGGAAAAGGGTAAGTGAAAGATCCCCAGAAGCCCACATTTTCACCATGGACTCATGCAATCTGAGCCACAGAAAAGCCTCTCAACCCTTGTGGCCACTGAGAGTGCTTGAAACTGATCTCATATCTCTCACCATATACAATAGTTAACTCCACATGTGTTAAAGACTTAAACGTAAGACTTGAAACTATAAATTCCTAGAAGAAAACCTAGGAAAAGCTCTTCTCAAAATTGGCCTAGGCAAAGAATTTATGACCAAGTCTTCAGAAGCACACTCAATGAAACAAAAATAGACAAATGGGACTTAATTGGATATATTCAGTTGTGTGTAGGCTTTTGGGTTTTATATACCCAATTATATGTGGGCTTCTAGTGATCTTTCACTTACCCTTTTTCTGATATATATATTAACATATATATGTGTGTGTGTTTGTGTGTGTGTTTATCACATATTATTTATCCAATCATCTGTTAATGAACACTAGGTTGATTTTATTTATTTGTTACTGTGAATATTGCTATGATAAATACGTGAGTCCAGGTATCTTTTTGATGTGGTGATTTCTTTTCCTTTGGGTATGTACTCTGTAGTGGGATATCAAAATCAAATGGTAGTTCTATTTTTAGGTTTTGAGTATTCTCCATACTGTTTTCCAGAAAAGTTTTACTAATTTCCATTTCTACCAGCAGTATACAAGCACTCTATTTTCTCTATATTCTCACCTATATCAGTTGTTTTTTGACTTTTAAATCATAGCCATTCTAACTTTTGTAAGACAGTATTTCATTGTGGTTTTAATTAGAACTTCTCAGATAATGAGTAATGTTGAGTATTTTGCATGTGTTTAGTGGCCAATTGTATGCTTTCTTTTGAAAAGTGTCTTAATATTCTTTACTCTCTTTTTAAATATGGTTATTTGATTTTATCTCTTGTTGACTTGTTTGATTTTCTTGTAGAGTCCAGATAATACCCCTTTGTCAGCTGCATGATTTATAAATATTTTTTTCCCATTCTGCAGTTTGTCCGCTTCCTCCATTGATTATTTCTTTTGCTGCACAGAAGCCATTTATATTAATTAAGTCTCACTTGTCTGTTTTGTTTTATTGAGTTTGCTTGTGAAGACTCAGTCATAAATTCTTTGCTTAGGTCAATTTCAAGAAGCACTTTTTTTTTTTGCTTTTCTTCTAGGATTTTTACAGTTTCAAGCCTTATATTTAAGTCTTTAGTCCATCTTGAGTTAATTTTTGTATATGGGAAGATGTGTGAGTCCAGATTTATTCTTTGTCATATGGCTATCCAATTTTCCCAGCACCACTTATTGAATAGTGTCCTTTCTCCAGTGTATATTTTTGCTGACTTTGTCAAACATTAGTTGGTCATAGATATGTGGTATATTTCTGTGTTCTGTATACTATTCCATTCATCAATGCTCTATTTTCTTACCAGTACCATGCTGTTTTTGGTATTACATCCTTGAAATATAATTTAAAGACAGATAATGTGATTTCTTCAGACTTGTTGATTTTGCTTAGAATTGCTTTGGCTATTTGGGCTTTCTGGGAGGCCATATAAACTTTAGGATATTTTTTTCTAATTCTGTGAGAAATGATGTTGGTAATTTGATAAGGAATGTGTTTTAGATAGATAGATTGCTTTAGTTAATATGATTATGTTAACAACATTGATTCTTCATGTCACTGATCTTCTGTAATACCAACATTTTAAATTCTTTTTTCTCAGATTTTGTAAATGTAAACGTATTTGTGTTTAGAATCTTTTTTTATTTTTTTGAGAAGGAATCTCTCATGTTGCCCAGGCTGGAGTGCAATGACGAGATCTTGGCTCACTGCAAACTGCGCCTCCTGGGTTCAAGCGATTCTCCTGCCTTAGCTTCTGAGGAGCTGGGATTACAGGTGCCCACCACCACATACGGCTATACACACACACACTTGTGTGCACACATGTGCGCACACACACACACACAAACCACCACCACCATGGAATATTATGCAGCTATAAAAAATTAAAAAAACAAAAATGTGTTTTGTAGCACCATGGATGAAATGAGGCCATTAATTTAAGTGTGTGTGATGTTCCCCTCCCTGTGTCCATGTGTTCTCATTGTTCAACTCCCACTTATAAGTGAGGACATGCAGTGTTTGGTTTTCTATTCCTGTGTTAGTTTGCTGAGAATGATGGTTTCCAGCTTCATCCATGTCCCTGCAAAGGACATGAACTCATTCTTTGTTATGGCTGCATAGTATTCTGTGGTGTATATGTGCCACATTTTCTTTATCCAGTCTATCATTGATGGACATTTGGGTTGCTTCCAAGTCTTTGCTATTGCAAATAGTGCTTCAATAAACATACATGTGCATGTGTCTTTATAGTAGAATAATATAATTATTTGGTTTTATACTCAGTAATGAGATTGTTGGGTCAAATGGTATTTCTGGTTCTAGATCCTTGAGGAATCATAACACTGTCTTCCACAATGGTTGAACTAGTTTACACTCCCACCAACCGTGTGAAAGCATTCCTATTTCTCCACATCCTCTCCAGCACCTGTTGTTTTCTAATTTTTTAATTATCACCATTCTAACTGGCATGAGATGGTATCTCATTGTGGTTTTGATTTGCATTTCTCTAATGACCAGTGATGATGAGTTTTTTTTCATATGTTTGTTGGCCACATAAATGTCCTCTTTTGAGAAGTGCCTGTTCATATCCTTTGCCCACTTTTTGATGAAGTTGTTTTTTTTTTTTTCTTGTAAATTTGTTTAAAATCCTTGTAGATTCTGGATATTAGACCTTTGGCAGATGGATAGATTGCAAAACTTTTCTCCCATTCTGTAGTTTGCCTGTTCACTCTGATGATAGTTTCTTTTGCTGTACAGAAGCTCTTTAGCTTAATTAGATCCCATTTATCAATTTTGGCTTTTGTTGCAATTGTCTTTGGTGTTTTAGTCATGAAGTCTTTGCCCATGACTATGTTCTGAATGGTATTTCCTAGGTTTTCTTCTAAGGTATTTATGGTTTTAGGTTTTATTTTTAAGTCTTTAATCTATCTTGAGTTAATTTTTGTATAAGGTGTAAGGAAGGGGTCCAGTTTCAGTTTTCTGTATATGGCTTGCCGGTATACGGTATATTTAATTCCCATTTATTAAATAGGGAATCCTTTCTCCATTGCTTGTGTGTGTCAGGTTTGTCAAAGATCAAATTGTTGTAGATGTGTGTTGTTTTTTCTGAGGCCTCTATTCTTTTCCATTGGTCTATATATCTGTTTTGGTAGCAGCATCATGCTGTTTTGCTTACTGTAGCCTTGTAGTATAGTTTGAAGTTAGGTAGCGTGATGCCTCCAGCTTTGTTCTTTTTGCTTAGGATTGTCTTGCCTCCATGGGCCCTTTTTTGGTTCCATATGAAATTTAAAGTAGTTTTTCTAGTTCTGTGAAGAAAGTCCGTGGTAGCTTGATGAGAACAGGATTGAATCTATAAATTCTTCATATCCATGAGCATGGAATTTTTTTCTATTTGTTTGTGTCTCTCTTATTTCTTTGAGCAGTGGTTTGTAGTTCTCCTTGATGAGGTCCTTCATGTCCCTTGTAAGTTGTATTCTTAGGTATTTTATTTTCTTTGTAGCAATTGAAACACTCCTAATTTTTAAAGAAAGTTTACAAATTTGTGTTGGGTCACATTCAAATCCATCCTTGATTGCATGCAGCCCATGAGCCATGGTTTGGACAAGGTTGGGTTTAGGGTAAAGTTGTTAGTGGAGGCTGTGGTGAAATATTCCTGGGGACTCGGCTGCTAGGTAGGCCAGTATTTGGGCCCTCTTAGTGGCAGTGATTGGCCAACTGTGCCTGTCTTCTGGTCCCAGGGTGGCACACACTAGCCACATGTTAATGGGTCCAAGCTAACAAGGCTGATTCTTGGGCCTCTAGGTAGGTTGCTCTGGCACTGGAAGCTACAACAGTTGTCTGTGTAAGCAAACAAGTTCTTGGTCCCTTCGTGAGTGGACGTGGCATGGACAATAGCTGTAGCAGTGGTAGGACAACCCTCTGAGATCCCATGTGTCCACGCTGATGTTAACAGTGGCTGTGACATACTGTGTGAGCCATTTCACAGGCTCACAGGGAGTGTCTTTTGGTATACAGTACCCGTGGTGGCAGCAGCAGGTTGTGTGGTCCTGACCTCAGACCCCGAGAGGATTGCTTAGGTGTGAATGATGGTCAACAGGGCTGGAGGAAACCCAGGCCCTTGGATGTCATGCTCAGGTACTTGGGAGGATAGAGCCAGACTTGGCATATCTATCCCCAGACCCTTCCCTTATATGTTACATGCAGACACTGGCTGTGGTAGGCAGGGGTGTGGTGATTCCCAGGATGCCAATGAAATGCTCAGGTTGAGGTAGCAGCAGCTTTGCTGTAGCCCTGCTACTGAGAAAAGTTGGGTTGCTTTCAGTGGGAATGCCATTTTCAGGCAGCTAAGGCCATGTGCTTTTACATGTTTTGGCCCTACAGCGGCCAGTGGTGGTGGCTGTGAGCAGTGTAATTTGTCCTCCAGGTTTGTGAATATCTGTGGCTGCTTCTTTAGGGGTGATGGACTTGCTGCCAGTGGCTCCTGCCTCAGCCTCATAGTTGTGGCTACAGGTGGGGGATGTTATCAGGGCTCCAGGGATGTGGCAATGCAGATTCTCTTGTGCCCAAAGACAGAGTGCATGTGGTGGGACCTCTCAAAATAGTGTTGTGCTGTAGCTGCTTAAGGCTTGTGGGTTTGTAGATATTAGTGTGAACTTCCATTCTGAAGCAATGCCTATGCTGGTCTCAGTGACCACAAGGGTTGAGAGACTCTCCTGTGTCTCAGATAGCAAGAGTCCATGGTAAAAATATGGGCTCTTGGAAATCTTTCACTTACACCTTTCTTGCTATATGGAGCCTATCTAGGCTCCCAGAAGATCCCAGTCAAGCAAATTGAGAGCCTTACTTTGCTCTTTCCTTGCTTTTAGCATTTTCTGTCACTTTTCTGCTAAATTTCAGGATTATCTTTTAGATAATTTATTGAAGTGTGATTACTCACTATTTTGGTTCTTGGTGAAAAAGGTGAATATCAAATGCATCTAGTCAGCAATCTTGAAGTCAATCCTCTCTATACCACATTTTTTATAGGGTAATCTGTCAATAAACACTTAGATTGCTTTCATATCTTAGCTATTGAGAATAATTCTGCAATGAGCATAGGAGTGCAGATATCTCTGTGAGGTTCTGACTTCTTTTCCCTTGGTTATATGCTCAGAAGAAGGGTTGTTATATTATATATATTTCTACTTAAATTTTTTTGAAGAAATTCCATACTGCTTTCCCTAATGGCTATACTAATCTATTTTCCCACCAACAGTGTACAAGGAGTCCTCTTTTCTCAATACCCCCAACAACACTTGCTATCTCTTCTCATTTTGATAATAGCCATTGTAACAGGTGTGGGGTGATATCTCATTGTGCTTTTGATTTTTTGTTTCCCTGATGATTAGTGATGTTGGTCACCTTTTCATATATCTGTTGGCCATCTTTATATCTTTTTTGAAAGATGATTCATGAAGTCCTTTGCTCATTTTTTAATTGGGTTATTCTTTTCTGGCTATTAGGCTGTGAGTTCTTTATATATTTTAGATATTAATTCCTTAATAGATATGTTGTTAAGGACTATTTTCTTCTTATCTGTAGGCTGCTTTTTTCTGATTTCATTGCTGTGCAGAAGATTTTTAGTTTAACATAGTCCAACTTTGTTTTTGCTTTTGATGCCTGTGCTTTTCTTTCATGTGTGTCTTATCAAAATGTCAGTGCCAAGACTAATGTCAAGGAGCTTTTCCTCTTTGTTCTCTTTTAGGAGTTTTATGTTTTCTGGTGCTATGCTTTGGTATTTAATTCATTTTGAGTTAATTTTTCTGTGTGGTATAAGATAGTGTTTCAGTTTCTTTCTTTTCGATGTGGATATTTAGTCTACCCAATACTATGTATCAAATAATGTATCCTATCCCCCTTGGTCAACACATTGAAAATTATTGTGATAGATGTGTAGTGATATTTACTTACAATTTAAATTTGATTTCTCTAAAGTCTAATGATGTTAAGCTTCTTGTCTTATGCTTATTTATCATTCATATATCCTCTTTTGTAAAATTTCTGTTTATGTCTTTTGCACAATTTCCAATTAGATTGTTTAAATTGTTGACTATGTTTAGCTTCTCCATGGGGCCTGATGACACAAGGTGTGGAGGGAAAGTGGAGTACTGACTAGTGCCAAATTGAATCATTTTAGTCAGTCTCATATAGATGCCCAGTGTAGATGGAGGTTCAGATCCTTAGAGTGACACTAAGGTTTTTATTTATCTATCTCCATAAAGGAGATTTGAACATATGTAAATGTTTATGGGAAAGAGACACTAGAAGCAAAATAATCAAGAGTAAAGAGGGAATATTTTTAGTATAAGATTACTGACAAGTTAGAATACATGTACTTCAAAAAATAGAAAAGTTGACCTTAAAAAGAGCTGATACAAGTTCTATAATGTAACAGATGGAAATAAAAGAGTGGATGCAGATGCAAGAACATTAGAACTTTTAATAGCGCAACTTTAAAAAAAAACGTTTCTGTCTGATTATTTGAACTTACCTCTTTGATTAAAATGAAGACCATCTGCCCAGTTTCCACATCGAAGAGGTGATAATGAGGAGCCAGTAATAGAGACCAAGAGGCAGAACCAGAAAATGAAGGAGGTTTTCCTGAAGAGTGGAAATCCAAGAGAAAAAGAAATATTTCCAAGAGGATGTGAGCAACAGTGTCAGGTGTAATAATAACAAGGGGGGCAGGGCCGGAATAAGAACAATGAGGATTAGATTTGGCAAATAGTAAAATGTTATTAAAGAAAAGTTTTAATAGAATTGTATTTTTATGAAAATTATGTGAGAAAATACTAAAAAGTAACACTAAAACGTTTTTTCAGGTTTTTAATGAGGTTTAAGATATTTATTTTAACTTAACCTTCTAAATAGTGGGGGACAATTATAAGTGACCCAGCTGGAAGTGTGCAAAATGGATTGGAGCAAGAGAAGACAGAAAGGAGAAAGGTTAATTTACAGTTTGTTGTAATAACACCAGTCAAATTTGAAGAGGGCCGGAATTAGAGCAAGAGCAGTAAAAATGGAGAACAATGGATAGCTATGGCAGATGCTATCAAAGGCACATTAAGACATGGTGACTGACTGGATATTTCCCAGTTACACATCTTTCTTCAGATCATAAACATTGAGGTGAAGGAAAAAATGTATTATATAAATAATAATAACAATAAATTGGCCGGGTGCGGTGTCTCATGCCTGTAATCCCAGCACTTTGGGAGGCCGAGGTGGGTGGAGCACTTGAGGCCAGGAGTTCAAGACCAGCCTGGCCAACATGGTGAAATCTTATCTCTACTAAAAATAGAAAAATTAACAAGGCATGATGGTGCACATTTGTGATCCCAGCTACGCGGGAGGCTGAGACAGTAATGTCGCTTGAACCCAGGAAGTGGAGGTTGCAGTGAGCCGAGATTGTGCCACTGCACTCCAGCCTTGGTGACAGAATGAGACTCTCTCAAAACAAACAAATGAAAAACCGCAAAAACAATAAATTATAATTCTCTGGTTTTTTTTAATGGTATCTATTTACTATTGTTGAAAAAACTTTCTCAACAGGAAATAATTAAGGGTAAAACTTATAATAACAAAATATTCAAAGATATCTTTCCTTTATATTTGGTAATTTTTGACACAAAAACTCATTTCACATAAATAAAACAAAAAGAATGAAACATACATAATGCCTTTCATAAATTTATTCATAAAAATAAATACTTATTTTTGAAAAATTATTATAAATATTATAAAAGTTAACATGTGAAGACACTGGCTCAATATATAGTTAGTAATAAGTATTGCTATTACGTTGTTTATTAAATATATTTTCCCAAAGACTTCTTTTCTTTTTAAAATTATTTTTTAAAAATTTAAATTTTAGGTTCAGGTGTGCATGTGCAGGTTTGTTACATAGGTAAAGACATGTCACAGGGCTTTGTTGTACAGATTATTTTTTTCACCCAGACCCTAAGCCTAGTTCTCAGTAGTTACCTTTTTTCTCTTCTCCCTATTCCCACTATCTACCCCCCAGCAGGTTTTGTTCTCCACCATGTATCCATGTATTATCATCATTTAACTCCCACTTATAAGTGAGAGCATATAGTATATGGTTTTCTCTTCCTGTGTTAGTTTTCTAAGAATAATGGCCTCTGGCTCCATTGATATTCCTGCAAAGGAAATTATATCATTATTTTTTCTGGCCGCATAGTATTTCATGGTGTATATGTACTGCATTTTCTTTATTCAGTCTTCAACTGAGGAAGACTGAATAAAGGTTTGTTTTCATGTCTGCTATCATGAAAGTGCTGCAATAAACACACACGCGCATGTGTCTTTATGATACAAAAATTCATATTCCTTTGGAAATATATCCAGTAGTGGGATTGTTGGATTAAATAGTAGTTTTGTTTTTAGCTTTTTGAGGAATCACCACACTTCTTTCCACAATAGTTGAACAAATTTACACTCCTACCAACAGTGTATAAGTGCTCCCTTTTCTCCACAACCTCACCAGCATCTGCTAGTTTTTGAATTTTTAATAATAGCCATTCTGACCCATGTGACATGGCAGCTCACTGTGGTTTTGATATATATTTATCTAATGATCAGTGATACTGAGATTTCTTCATATGTTCTATGGCCACATGTATGTCTGCTTTTGAAAAGTGTCTGTTCATGTCTTTGGTCTATTTTTAAATGAGTTGTCAATGTTAGTTTTTGTTGCAATTGCTTTTGATATCTTCATTATAAAATCTTTGCCATTTCCTTATGTCCAAAATGATATTGCCTAGATTGTCTTGCAGGGTGTTTATAGTTTTGCAATTTACATTTAAGTCTTTAATTCATCTTGAGTTGACTTTTGTATATGGTGTCAAGAAGGGATACAATTTAAATCTTCTGCATGTGGTTAGCCAGTCATCCCAGCATGACTTATTGAACAGGGAGTCCTTACCTCATTGCTTATTTTTGTTAGCTGTGTCTAAGATCAGGTTGTTGTAGGTATGCAGCCTTATTACTGGGTTTTCTATTCTGTTCCATTGGTCTATATGGTCTATATTGTTTTGATACCAGTATCATTCTGTTTTGGTTCCTGTAGCTCTGTAGTATAGTTTGAAGGTGGGTAGCCTGATTTCTTCAGCTTTGTTCCTTTTGCTTAAGATTGCCTTGGCTGTTTTGGGATCCTTTTTGGTTCTATATAAATTTTAAAATAGTTTTTTTTCTAGTTCTGTGAAGAATGTATTTGTTACTTTGATAAGAATAGCATTGAAACTATAAATTGCTTTGGGAAGCATGACCCTTTTAATGATATTGATTCTTCCTATCCATGAGCATAGAATGTTTTTCCATTTGTTTGTGTCATCTCTAATTTCTTTGAGCAGTGCTTTGTAATTCTCATTGTAGAGATCACTCACCTTTCTAGTTAACTGTATTCCCAGGTATTTTATTCTTTCCATGGTAATTATTAACAGAATTGCATTTCTGATTTGATTCTCAGTTTGGCTGTTGTTGGTGTATAGGAATGTTAGTGACTTATGTACATCGATGTTTTATCCTGACACTTTGCTGAAGTTGTCTGTAAGCTAAAGGAGCTTTTGGGCCAAGACTATGAGTTTTTCTAGCTATAAAAGCATGTTGTTTGCACACAGGGATAGTTTTACTTTCTCTTTTTATATTTGGATGTGTTTTGTTTATTTCTTTTGCCTGATTGCTCTGTCCAGGACTTCCAATATTATGTTCAATATGAGTGATGAGAGAGGGCATCCTTGTTTTTTCAGTTTTCAAAGTGAATGCTTCCAACTTTTGCCCATTCAGTATGATGTTGGCTGTGGATGTGTCATAGCTGTCTCTGATTATTTAAGGTATGTTCTTTCAACACCTAGTTTATTGAGAGGTATTTACCATGAAGGGATGTTGAATTTTATCAAAAGCTTTTTCTGCATCTGTTGAGATAATCATATAACTGTTGTCTTTAGTTCTGTTTATGTGATGGATCAAATTTATTGATTTGCATATGTGGCAAAATCCTTGCATCCCTGAGGAAAAGCCTACTCAATTGTGGTGGATTAACTTTTGGTTGGGCTGCTGGATTTGGTTTGCCAGTTTGTTGTTGTGGTTGTTTTATTTATTTATTTATTTTTTGGATTTTTGCATCAGTGTCCATCAAGGATATTGGCCTGAAGTTTTCATTTGTTGTGCCTCTGCCAAGTTTTGGTATCAGAATGATGTTATTTATTACTGATACAATTTTGGAGTTAATCATTGTTATGTTCAGAGATGCAAATTCTTCCTTGTTTAGTTTTTGCAAAGTAAATGTTTCCAGGAATTTATCCATTTCTTCCATATTTTATAGTTTGTGTGGAAAGAGAGGTTCACAATAATCTCAGATAGTTATTTGTATTTTTGTGGAATCAGTGGTAACATCCTCCTTGTCATTTTTAATTGTGTTTATTTGGATTTTCTCTTTTCTTCTTCGTTACTCTAACTAGTGGCCTATCTTATTAATTTTTTTAAAGTGCCAACTGCTGAAGTCATTGATTTTTTAGAATGTTTTTTCATGTCTCAATTTTTCTTTAGTTCAGCTCTAATTTTGGTTATTTCTTGTCTCCTGCTAGCTTTCGGGTTGGTTTGCTCTTGCTTCTCTAGTTTTTTTTTTTTTTTTTTTTTTTTTTTGGGAAGTTAGGCAGTTAATTTGAGATCTTTCTAACCTTTTAATGTGGGCATTTAATGCTATAAAATTTTCTCTCAACACTGCCTTAGCTGTGTCCCAGATATTCTGGTTTGTTGTATTTTTGCGTTAATTAGTTTCAAAAAACTTCTTGATTTCTGCCTAAATTTTATTATTTACCTCAAAGTCATTCAAGGGGAGGTTAATTTCCATGTAACTGTATGGCTTTGAGCAATTTTCCTAGGGTTGATTTCAAATTGTATTGCTCTGTTGCCGAAAGAGTGGTTGGTAGAACTTTGATTCTTTTTTCATTTGTTAAGGATTGTTTTATGTCTGATCGTGTGGTCAATTTTAGAGTATATGCAATGTGTCAATGAAAATAATGTATATTCTTTTTTTTTGAGGGGCGGTGGGGAGAGTTTTGTAGATATATATCAAGTCCATTTCGTTCAGTACTGAGTTCAGGTCCTGAATATCTTTGTTAATTTTCTACCTCGATGATCTATTACTATCAGTGGATTGTGGAAGTCTCCTACTATTATTGTGTAGTAATCCAAGTCTCTTTGTAGGTCTCTAAGAACTCGCTCTATGAACCTAGGTTCTCCTGTTTTGGTTGCATGTATATTTAGGAAAGTTGGGTCTTCTTGTGGAATTGAATCCTTTACCGATATGTGATGCTATTTCTTGTCTTTTTTGAACTTTGTTGGTTTAAAATCTGTTTTGTCTGAAATTAGGATTTCAAGCCCTGATTTTTCTCTTTTTCATTTGCTTGGTAGATTTTTTCAATCTCCTTATATTTAGCCCATGGCTGTCATTGAATGTGAGGTTGGTCTCTTAAACACAGCATACCATTGGGTCTTGTTTGTTTATCCAGCTGGCCACTCTGTGCCTTTTAATTAGGCCATTTGGCCTGTTGATATTTAAGGTTAGTATTGATATATATGAATTTGATCTGGTCATTGTGTTGTTAGCTGGTTATTATGCAGACTTGTTTGTGTGGTTGCTTTATAGTGTCACTGGTCTGTGTACTTAACTGTGTTATTATAGTGGCTGGAAATAGTCTTTCTTTTCCATGTTTAGTGCCTTTTTTCAGGAGATCCTGAAAGACAGGTCTGATGGTAATGAATTCCCTTAGCACCTGCCTGTCTGAAAAGGATCTTATTTCTTCTTTGCTATGGAGCTTGGTTTAGCTAGATATGAAATTCTTGGTTGAAATTTCTTTTCTTTAACAATGTTGAACATAGGCCCCAAATCTTTTCTGGCTTGTACAGTTTCTGCTGAGAAATCTACTATTAGACTGATGGACTTCCCTTGTAGGTGACCTGTCCTTTCTCTCTAGCTGCATTTAATTTTTTTTTTTCATTTTGACCTTAGAGAATCTGATGATTATTTGTCTTGAGGATGATATTCTTGTAAAGCAGTTTGCAGGGGTTCTCTGAATTTCCTGAATTTGAATGTTATCTTCTATAGCTAGGTTGGGCAAATTCCCATAGATGATATCTTAAAATATTTTTTCCAAGCTGCTTTCATTCTCCCCATGCCTTTCAGAGACACCAATGAGTCATAGATTTGGTCTCCTTCCATAATCTCATATTTTTGAGGCTTTGTTTATTCCTTTTTATTCTTCTTTTTATTTTGTCTGATCATCTTATTTCAGAAGGCTAATCTTCAGCATCTGAGATCTTTCCCTCACCTTGATCTATTTCTGCTTTTAATGCCTGTGATTGTGTTATGAAATCTTTGTAGTGTGTGTTTTAGCTCTTATCAGTTTGGTTACATTATTTTCTATACTGGCTATTTTATCTGTCTCCTCTTGTATTGTTTTACTCTGATTCTTAGCTTCCTTAAATTGGGTTTCAACATCTCCTCAATCTTGATGATATTTATTTCTATCCATGTTTGGAATTCTATCATTTCAGCCATATCAGCCTGGTAAAGAACCCCTGCTGGTGAACTAGTGTGGTTGTTTAGAGAAAAGTAGGCACTCTGCCCTTCTGAGTTGTCAGAGATTTTGCACTGATTCTTTCTCATGTTTGTTGGATGATATTATTATAGTATTTGAAGTTGCTGTCCTTTGGATCGTTTTTTATTTATTAAATTTTCTTTTACCTTACTTGATGACCTTGAAGATTTAATTGTGGTATAAGGTGTGTACAGTCAACTGGATTCATTTCTCTTCTCAGGAGTTTTGGACTACATGCCCTAACTCTCAGGGACAAGTATTGTGGCCCAGCTTATTTCTCCTGGCTGGGGAGCACGGGGTCATGTGCTCCCAGACTGCTGTTGACAATACTGCAGTGGGTGGTACCAGCCAAGTGTTTTGTAGAGCAGTGGCAGTGGGACCCATCCTTGTTTGCTCATAACAGAAGTAGTGCCAACAGTAGTACAGTTGAGTGCACACTCATAGCATTGGCATGCTAACAGGTACTGTGGTACTGGCCTTTGTGCAGGCATTTGCTGCAGTGGCAATGGCAGCACAGTGCTGGGGGTAGGAGATGCCTGACAGTCTCTGTACATGCATTTGTGTTGGTAGTGGTGTTAGCACAGGGTTGGGTTGCTGGTGGACACAGGACTATGTGCACCCTCTGCGTGTATCCATGAAGGTGACAATGAACACTCAGGGTGAGGGTGGGTTCACTGTTCTACACGCCTAGTTTTGTGCCAGTGGCCACTTCTCTGTGTCTTACTATTTCTACTGGTTCAGGACTCTAAACCTTTTCAAAGAAACACTGCTCAATACAAACATATATATTTTGAAGGTACTTAGTGGGTTTCCTTTTAAAAAAATTTTATTCGTTTTTAGATGGAGTCTCACTCTGTTGCCCAGGCTGGAGTGCAGTGGCATGATTTCAGCTCACTGCAACTTCCTCCTCCTGGGTTCAAGCAATTCTCATGCCTCAACCTCCTGTGTAGCTAGGATTACAGGCATGGAGAGAGAGAGAGTTTTGTCATGTTGGCCAGGCTGGTCTCAAACTCCTGACCTTATGTGTTTCACCTGCCTCAGCCTCCCAAAGTGCTGTGATTACAGACATGAGTCACTGTGCCCAGCCCTTAGTGGGTTTTTCTAATGTGTTTATAGGATTTCTCTGTAGTTATAATAAACAGATTTTCTCTGGAGGCCTCTGCTAATTACCAAAGTTTTCACAGCTCATGAAATTTTGTTCATGTGCTTCTCCCCTGCACTTAGTGTTTCTGCCCATGATGAGTTCTACTAGACATTATGTTTTAAGTTACCTTTTCCTTTAAAGTTAAAGGTTTTGCTGATACAGTCACACTTTCTATGTCTCTTCTGTGTGAAGGGACAATATAAGAAATAAATGAGACTTGTAAATTTCCAGAAGACAAGTGCTCCTGTCTCAACAGAGAGCTATTTAAATTGACAACTAATACCACTAAACTAAATTCTATGGAAGTGGCCCAGGCAATATTAACCTCAGAGTTGCCCACATACTGAGGGAGTTTACATTCTAAAAACTCCTGTACATGCAGGAAGCAACATCTACAGGTTCAAATTTTGTTGTGAATGTGTGCTGAATGTGGGAAAATTGGAATGTAAAGAAAGGAGATAAAGTGTACGTTTACAGAGTTTGTAAACTAATTCTCCAGGGAATCAAGGAGAGACTTTAGATGACTTCTCAATCCAGCATTTTCCCATATTATATTATTTCAGAAACTATTTAAACTATACTATCCCTGACTCTAAAAGTGGTGGGGGTCATTTCAAAGTGACTGCTATGTACATAAGTCAAGGTAAGTTTGTTAAATACCAACTACATGCCTAGCCTTGTGTTAATCTTAGTAGTAGTGCTGCAGCACAAATTATAATTTATATTTGTTCTCATGCCTGAAGCCTTAAGAGAGAGGCTGTATATTTATTAAAAAGTGATGCTATCTCAAACTTTCTAAAGCATCTGAATATAAAACAGATGATTGATTAAATGTCTTGAAAGCTGCAGAATTTTTATGGCTTCAGGTCTTAGATTTAAGACTTTGATCCATCTTGACTTGATTTTGTATTAAGGTGATAGATGAGGATCCAATTTAATTCTTCTACATGTGATTTGCCAATTGTGTTAGCACCATTTGTTGAGTATGGAGTTTCCCCAGTTTATGTTTTTGTTTGCTTTGTCAAAGATCAGTTGGCTGTAAATATTTGGCTTTATTTCTGGGTTCTCTATTTTGTTTCAGTGGTCTACATACCCATTTTTATACCAGTACCGTGCTGTTTTGGTAACTATAGCCTTGTAGTATAGTTTGAAGTTGAGTAAAGTGATGCCTCCAGATTTGTTCTTTCTGCTTAGTCTTGCTTTGCCTATGCAGGCTCATTTTTGATTTCATATATATTTTAGGACTGTTTTTTCCAGTTCTGTATATAATGATGATGGTATTTTTGATGAGAATTGCATTGAATCTGTAGATTGCCTTGGGCAGTATGGTCATTTTCACAATATTGATTCTACCCATCCATGAGCATGGGATGTGTTTCCATTTGTTTGTGTCAACAACTTCTTTCAGCAGTGTTTTGTAGTTTTCTTTGTAGAGAACTTTCACTGCCTTGGTTAGGTATCTTCTTAAGTATTTTACTGTTTTTGCAGATATTTTAAAAGGGATTGAGTCCTGTATTTTACTCTCAGCTTGGTCGTTGTTGTTGTATACCAGTGCTACTGATTTGTGTACATTGATTTTGTATCTTGAAACTTTACTGAATATATTTATCAGATCTAGGAGCTTTTTGGATAAGTCTTTAGGGTTATATAGATATACAAATATATCATTGGTGAACAGCAATTCTTTGACTTCCTCTTTATAAATTTGGATGCCCTTTATTTCTTTCTCTTGTCTGATTGCTTTGGCTAGGACTTTCAGTATTATGTTGAATAGAAGTGGTGAAAATGGGCTTCCTTGTCTTGTTCCAGTTCTTATGAGAGTGTATTCAACTTTCCCCCATTTAGTATAATGTTGGCTATGGGTTTGTCTTAGATGGCTTTAATTACCGTAAAGTGTGGACTTTCTATGCCAATTTTGCTGAGGGTTTTAATCATAAATTTAAAAATACAATGGATGCTAAGATTATAAATGAAGAGTAATCTATCAAAAAATATTTTTTAATCTTGGCATTGTTGGTTCAAACAGCATATCTGCTATTAAGAAAATTGAAACAAGTTAAAGCATGCTGGATAGAGCAGAAATTACTGAGAGGGCCTTCATTTCCCTCCCAAGCTTAAAGTTTCCTGGTCAGTTAATGCTTTCTGTTCACTGAGCATGGACTAACACTGTCCAGCATGTCATTACTATACTATATATGATAGTTTCTTTTTGGGGGGCTGGGCTTTAACACTAAACTTCGATTTCCCCCAATTCATATAGTAATAGTTATCACAACTGTGAATATAATCAGGTTTTCTACAGCCCAGTTCTATGTTGCCTCCCTATCTATAATTTATGTTATGTCACAAAAAAGAAGAAACAATTATTGTCCCCTTTAATGTAGGTAATGTCTTTAACATTGTAGAGAAATCATGGTTTACTTTTATTTTTTAAATTTATTTATTTATTTATTATTATTTTTTATTTATTTCTTCTAAAAAAATGGGATACATGTGCAGAAAGTGCAAGTTTGTTACACAGGTATACATTTGCCATGGTGTTTTGCTGCACTTAGTGACCCATCCTTTATGTTCCCTCCCCTCCCTTCCCAACCCCCCAACAGGCCTTGGTGTGTATTGTTTCCCTCTCTGTATCCATGTGTTCTCAATGTTCAACTCCCACTTATGAGTGAGAACAGGCTGTATTTAGTTTTCTGTTCCTGTGTTAGTTTACTGAGGGTGACAGTTTCCAGTTTCATCCACGTCCCTGCAAAGGACACAATCCCATTCCTTTTTTTGGCTGCATAGTATTCCATGGTGTACATGTACCACATTTTCTTTATTGAGCCTATTATTGATGGAAATGTGGGTTGGTTCCATGTCTTTGCTATTGTAAATAATGCTGCATTAAACATACATGTGCATGTGTCTTTACAGTAGAATAATTTCTATTCCTTTGGGTCAAATGGTATTTCTGGTTCTAGATCCTTGAAGAAGTGCCATACTGTCTTCCTCAATGACTGAACTAATTTACATTCCCACCAATAGTGTAAAAGCATTCCTATTTCTCCACAGCTTCACCAGCATCCATTGTTTCCTGACTTTTTAGTAATTGCCATTCTGACTGGTGTTAGGTGTTATCTCATTGTGGTTCTGATTTGCATTTCTCTTATGATCAATCATGTTGAGCTTTTATTCATGTTTGTTGGCCATGTAAATGTCTTCTTTTGAGAAATGTCTGTTCATGTCCTTTGCCCACTTTTTGATGGGGTTGTTTGTTTTTTTCTTGTAAATATGTTTAAGTTTCTTGTAAATTTTGGATATTATACATTCTCAGATGAGTAGATTGCAAAAATTTTCTCCCCTTCTGTATGTTGCCTGTTCACTCTGATGACAGTTTGTTTTGCTGTGCAGAAGCTCTTTAGTTTAATTAGATCCCATTTGTCAATTTTGGCTTTTGTTGCCCATGCTTTTGACATTTTTTGTCATGAAGTCTTTGCCAATGCCTATGACCTGAGTGTTATTGCCTAGGTTTTCTTCTATGGTTTTTATGGTTTTGGATTTTACATTTAAGTCTTTAATCCATTTTGAGTTAATTTTTTGTATAAGGTGTAAGGAATGGGCCCAGTTTCTTTTTTCTGCATATGACTAGCCAGTTTTCCCAGCACCATTTACTGAATGGGAAATCCTTTCCCCATTGCTTGTTTTTGTCAGGCTTGTCAAAGATCAGATGGTTGTAGATGTGTGATATTAGTTCTGAGGTCTCTGTTCTGCTACATTGGTCTCTATGTCTGTTTTGTTAGCAGTGCCATGCTGTTTTGGTTACTGTAGCCTTATAGTATAATTTGATGTCAGGTAGCATGATGCCTCCAACTTTGCTTTTTGCTTAGGATTTTCTTGGTTATATAGAGTCTTCTTTGATTCCATATGAAATTTACAATTTTTTTAATTCTCTGAAGAATGTCAATGATAATTTGATGAGTATAGCACTTATTATAAAATGACCACATAATTGGAAGTAAAACACTCCTTAGCAAATGCAAAAGAACTGAAATCATAACAGTCTCTCAGACCACAGTGCAATCAAATTAGAACTCATGATTAAGAAACTCACTCAAAACCACACATTTCATGGAAATTGAACAACCAGTTCCTGAATGACTCCTAGGTAGATAATGGAATTAATGCAGAAATCAAGAAGTTCTCTGAAACCAATGAGAACAAAGAGACAATGTGACAGAATCTCTTGGACACAGCTAAAGCAGTGTTAAGAGGGTAATCTATAGCACTAAACGCCTACATCAGAAAGCTAAAAGGATCTCAAATCAGTACCCTAACATCACAATTAAAAGAGCTAGAGAGGCAAGAGCAAACTAATCCAAAAGTTAGCAGAAGAAAAGAACTAACTAAGATCGAAGAAGAATTGAAGGAGATACAGACACACACAAAAAAACTTCAAAAAACAAATGAAATCATAATCTGGTTCTTTTAAAAAAAATTAACAAAATAGACCACTAGCTAGACTGATAAAGAAGAGACAGAACAATCAAATAAACGCAATAAAAAATGATAAAGGGGCTATCACCACTGACCCCACAGAAATATAGACTACCATCAGAGAATACTACAAACACCTCTATGCAAATAAACTGAAAAAATCTAGAAGAAATGGAGAAATTCCTGGACACACACATCCTACCAAGACTAAACCAGGAAGAAGTTGAATTCCTGAATAGACCAATAACAAGCTTTGAAATTGAGGCAGTAATTCATAGGCTACCAACCAAAAAAAGACCAAGACCAGACATATTCACAGCTGAATTTTACCAGAAACACAAAGAGGACCTGGTACCATTCTTTCTGAAGCTACTCCAAACAATTGAAAAGGAGGGTATCCTCCCTAAATCAGTTTTTGAAGCCAGCATCATCCTGATACCAAAATCGGGAAGAGACACAACAACAAAAAAGAAAAATTCAGGCCAATATCCCTGATGAACATCGATGTGAAAACCCCCAATAAAATACTGGCAAACCAAACCTAGCAGCACATCAAAAAAATTATCTACCACAATCAAGTTGGCTTCATCCCTGCGATGCAAAGCTGGTTCAACATATGCTAATCAATAAACATGATCCATCACATAAACAGAACTGAAGACAAAAACCACATGATTATCTTAATAGATGCAGAAAAGTCCTTTGGTAAAATTCAACATCCCTTCATGTTAAAAACTCTCAATAAACTAGGTATTGATGGAACATATCTCAAAATAATAATGGCTATTTATGACAAATCCACAGTCAATATCATATTGAATGGGCAACAGCTGGAAGCATTACTTTTGAAAACCAGTACAAGACAAGGATGCCCTCTCTCATCGTGCCTATTCAATATAGTATTGAAAGTTCTGGCCAGGCCAATCAGGCATGAGAAATAAAGAAAGGATATTCAAATAGGAAGAGAGGAAGTCAAGTTGTCTGTTTGCAGGTGACATTATTTTATATTCAGAAAACCCCATCATCTCAGCCCAAGAACTTTTTGAACTTATAAGCAACTGCAGCAAAATCTCAGGATATAAAATCAATTTGCAAAAATCACAAGCATTCCTGTACAGCAACAATAGGCAAGCAGAGAGCCAAATCATGAATGAACTCCCATTCACAATCGCTAAAAAGAGAATAAAATACCTAGGAGTAGAGCTAACAAGGGATGTGAAGGACCTTTTCAAGGAGAACTACAAACCACTGCTCAAAGAAATAAGATAAAATGCAAAAATTTTATTTCATTTTATATTTTGGGACAGTCTCGCTCTGTCACACAAATTGGAGTGCAGCAGTGCAATCTCAGCTCACTGCAACACTAACCTCCGTGGTTCAAGCAATTCTCTTGCCTCAGCCTCCTGAGTAGCTGAGATTATAGGCACTACCACCACACAGCTAATTTTTGTGTTTTTAGTAAAGACAGGGTTTCACCCTGTTGGCCAGGCTGGTCTCAAACACCTGACCTCAAGTGATTCACCTGCCTCGGCCTCCCAAAGTGCCGAGATTACAGGAATGAGCTACTGCAGCTAGACTAACTTTATATTTTATTAAATTTTCCTCTTTGAAAACCTGGAGTCCTAAAATAAACTGATTATTTTCATCCAATATTTATTTTGCTTGTTCTAATTCACAGTGAATAAATGCATGGAATCTAATGTTATTAGAGTGAATGTATATATCCTTATAATTTGTCCCCATAACAGTTTAAGAGATGGTTTATTTACTGGCTGTTTATTTACAGAGGTTGCTGATTCTATTTTCTTCATAGCCTCTACATCCTATATTCTATAGTTTCACATACCAGAGTTGTTAAATCACTTGAATTGAGTGTTCCTGATTAAACTGTTAACAAGAACTGAGCTAACTCAATTCACTGAGAACATTCCAGAATCAAGTCTAGAATAAAGAAAAATAACAACATACAACAATTCACTTAGTTTGGTTTTAAAACTTTGTCCTCAAAAATGAGCCTAGTCTAAAACCCAAGATGTAAGTATCTTTATCCAAAATGTTATTTTGTGTCCTGGGCACCAAAAAAGAGGGCCACATGATTTTCCCCTATTAAATATTTACGTTTTTCTCACAATTCTGTTAGGGAAAATTGCTGTACAATTCCTTTTGAAGTCAACTAATGAAGAAAATTCAATTCAATTGAACAGTGTAAAAAAGTTAAATATTAATTTATATTGAAGACTCTTAAATTTTGATACCTTTTCCTTGTTTTCCTCTGTGAAACTGGATTATATTTCTTTTCTTTTAATTCTGTCATACCTATTCTATTTTTGAGAAAGAAAAACACGTTATCTACAGTGTTTTACCTTCAGATTCATTCAAGACAATAGGCCATCTCATACCTCCTTCAGGTTTTGTTGTTGTTGTTACTAGTGGTAATATCAGACAGTCCCTTGAAAGGGGATGCTTGTTATGTCACTTCAAGATGTAGTAGGGAGCATGTCCAAGAGGGCTGATAGTGAAGATGACCACTGCTAAAGGTAAGAATTAAGCAAAGCCTCCATAATTTGACATAATTATGGGTTACCAAACTTTTGAAAAATCTTAGAAATTTGTCTTGCCAATTTGGCTTTACTGCAATCAGTTTCTTTTATTTGAGGTACAATGTATTTCAAACTCGCACATTAAAAGGATGTAAAACAGGCAAAGGAAGATAGCATTTAACCGCTATTCATCTAAAATATATATTCCTATGTACAGAGAGCCTGGACAGTGTCAAATGAAACAAGCAATTAGTCTCTTTCTAACAGTAAGCAGTTCAAACTGTAACATCATGCCAGCCGTGATTAAGAATGATACAGCACATCATCATTGTCAACACTATTCAGCCAATGTAAACGTTAGTTAGAAATGCACTTGTCAGAGAAAAATGTGCCTTTGATTTCTATTACGCTTTCCCAGTAATTGCTGTCATCAGTGGCAGGTTATTATTACAGTTGAATAGAGTTTCAGTAATTACTTTTGCACAGATTCTAACAGCTTTTAGATTGAAGGATATTCTGACAATTTGAATACTCTTGACAACAATTACCTTTTTCCTGGTTAACATTGATTCAGTAAAATTAAAAATTAATTCTGTTCACAGGAAACATTTACGTATGTCACTGGTAAGTGGACTGATATTAAAAAATGTGTAAATTGAACAATGACTTGGAATTTTTAAAGTTTCATTTCTCCTAAGTATTTTTGAAAATCGGCATTAAAAGACATGCAGACTATGTAGCTTAGATTAATATTAAATGATGTGGAATGATTGAAAGAAGTCCTCAATTCAATTACTACCAAAAGATGTAATGTACTGTTATGCTGGAAGAAAATGTGTGTATTGGAAGAGCATAGGCATAATTATGAATATATGCATGCCTGTTTTTACCTAATGCATATGGCTATAAATGACTTTGGTAAATGGAGAACAAAGTACGTATACATTCCTGCATATTTTGCAGAGTAAAAATACGTTTCTATGAGGTTTGCATTTTATGACATAAAAATTGTCTGCTTATACCAAGTCAAGTGGAGAATTGATGGAATTAAACAGAACATTTAGGCTTAAACCGCTTTGATTTAAGACTTTGAAAAATTCAGATAATGAAGACCAAAAGACTAGTTTTATAGTCACATACTTAAGGATGTCCAAGCTGTGGTTATATTTGAAATATTCTTAACATATTAACTAATGGAAGTAAACATCACTGAGCTGCCACTTGTAAATAAAGACAAGAAATAAAGAGTAAATAATAGTTTACACAAAGGCTTCTAAATAAATGTAATTTAAAATACTGGTTTCAAATGCCAGAATAAACTATTATATATAGAAAGTATTAATAACCAAATTTCTTTGTATATAACATAAATAAAAAATAAAAATAAAGTAAAAAAGTATAACATAAATGTTACCAAAGAATAAAAAAAAACTATACCAAAACACAGGGGAAAAATGAAGGGAGCAAAATATTGAATAGGAAAAATAGAGTTTGCTATGTTATAAAATCATTTTCAATAGATTTTTTAAAAATTACATTTTCTTTCTAAAATAACAATAGAAAGAAAACTAAAATTAAATGCCATCAAACTCTATTGTATACACAAAGCTACATTTATCTCATTAAATGGATTGTATGTGTGGAGGGCATATTATGTTCCATGTGATATTGATTTAATCATCTTTTCTATTAAGCAGAATAAAAATAGCCAACCTATATTGAAAACTCCAGTTTAATTACTGTTAATTATTTTTTAGAATTATAGATAAGATTTTCAAATGAAATGACTATATCAACAAAAACATCAGATTCAACTAATGGTATCAATCAGCAAAGTCTCCTCTTGATTAATAATTTCAAGACCACTAATAGATGATTCAAAATTTTATTATTTTACACATAAGAAATAGCCCTACTATCAAAATACTTTATCTTCCTCATTAAGTGTCTTCCTAAATGACTTAACTTTTCATCAACAATTGTCCTGCTTGTCTATTATAGAAATGTATCTGTAAACATGTGCCAGCTCACTTTTACTGCAGTTCTTCAGGAAAATTTAGCTAGGAATGAAACTTATCTCTATGCTGGTATAAAATTCAAGCAGATTTACTATTTTTAAGTGCTTTATGCTAAAACATTTCAGAGTTTGTTTTATATTATGGGTTACAGGTAAAATAATTTTGTATCTGAGGTGACAAGGAAGGGTACACTGAAGTGATGAGTACTTCGACATAAGCCAAATGGTGTGTATATTTGAGTTGAAGGTTTCTCAAGGCCTAAAGTTTGGAAAACAACCACAGGAGAGATTTCAGGTCCTTGGTTGGTTACAGTCCATTCTAAAAACAAAGCAGCTAAGTTTCCGGAAAATGGTTGGCATTCAGGGTTGGGACAGGGACAGGATGCTGGGAAAAATACTATGAATGGCCACTGACAAGATATGTATTAATTACTGTAAAGGACAAAGGATAATAGTGTCCAATGAAGGTGATTTTCATGTTAAAGAAAATGATTCACAGTTGTGAAATGGTTCAAACACGGTATTCTGGGAAGGCATTATTAGTTTCTCATAGAGAAGTAAGTTAGAAGATGTCCTGGACCATGCCTAGACCATGTAAATCCATGAGTATCAGAAGTAGTTTGTGAGAAGAGCATAGGGTTGATTACATTCATTCTGGCCTGAAATAAAAGCTTATTGTAGGATAAGTAGTTCTTAGGCAAACACAAATAATCTGTTTATTTTTTTTTATTGTGGTGACAGGGTAGTTATCAAAGTACCATCAATGTAGAGTTATTCATTTTGTGTAGACATGCTTTTTCTCATATAGAGATCAAATAACTAGACTTTGGATGTCATCTTTGGTTGCCACTATGTGAATCCAAACGTCTGGATAAAAACTGAACTTTTTGGTCAGGCTTCCAGCTATTTCCAGCTGTTTGACATTGAGTAGCCTTACATCTGGGCATGTGGTTACAATTTTTCCATTTTCCTGTTTCTCTGGATATTTGCATAATGTAGATGTGGCCTATGATTAGAAAAAAACTATCTAAATAATATATGTGTTTAAATAAACAGATCTTTGTTTTTAAATAAACAGCAGAAATACTTACTTTTACGTATGACTATTCAGTTCTCACCTTGAATAATTTTTTTCACAATATGTATATTAAAATATCACATTTTACACCACAAATACTTGTAATTATATTTGTTAATTAATAATACATAAATGAAACGTTTTCTTTTACCAGAAATCAGTTACCCAATATACATTATATATAGGTTAGAAACACAGTATGCCATCTAAAAATATTGTATATTAATAAGCCTCTGGCTATTAAAAGGACACAGAGAATAAAGCATTAGGAAAGCAAAGCATAAAGTTCAGAATATAAGCCCAAAGACGTTCCTTTAATTTTTTTTTTTTTTTTTTTTTTTGAGACGGAGTTTCACTCTTGTTGCCCAGGCTGGAGTGCAATGGCGCGATCTCATCTCACTGCAACCCCTGCCTCCCAGGTTCCAGAAATTCTTCTGCCTCAGCCTCCCAAGTAGCTGGGATTCCAGGCATGTGGCACCATGCCCAGCTAATTTTTTGTATTTTTAGTACAGACGGGGTTTCACTATGTTGGCCAGGCTGGTTTCGAACTCCTGACCTCAGGTGATCCACCCGCCTCAGCCTCCCAAAGTACTGGGCTTACAGGCGTGAGCCACCTCAACCAGCCATTCCTTTGAAATTTTAAAAACAAAGTTTATAGTTTAAAATGGAAACCAATAAATTTGAAAAGGTAAATTACAAATAATTTTATTAGGGTTAGAAGTCCCCAAGGTTTCTGTGTTCTGCTTTATTATACGGCTGTCGACAGTTTGGCATAGATATCCTTCCAAAACTATTGAAGAGTCAAATAGGTTCACACACTTTAGTCTATAGTATGGACATAAAACAATTCATACAAAACTTTTTATGTTGATAAATATTCCAGCTCTTTTTTCACCATGGATCTTTTTTCACTAATTATCTTCAATTTCTAGGATAGTGACAAATAGTAGGATTTTAACAAATGTATTTGAATAAAGCAATAAATTAATGAATATAAAACAACTGATGTTTAAAGTCTGAATGATGGATTCCACATACAAAGAGTTAAGGGTCAAAGCATATTTGTATTTATTTTCTTTTATTCTTTATTGAAAATTTAACTTCTTTTAATAATTTATCAAATAATACATGAATAGCATTGTAAAAAGGGAGTGTACAGTCTCAGACTATACTGCCATCAATCCTAAAGTAAATATATATATTTAATATACATAAAGTAAATATATGTATTTCTATAATTTATATATATAAAGTATATATACATATTTCTTTAATTTTTAAGGTCAGTGGTACATGTGCAGGTTTGTTATATGGGTAAACTTGTGTCATAGGTGTGTGTTGTACAGATTATTTTGTCACCCAGGTATTAAGCCTAGTAAGCCTAGCACTCATTAGTTACTTTTCCGGGTCCTCTCCCTCCTCCCTCTGGTAGGCCCCAGTGTCTGTCGTTCCCTTCTTTGTGTCCATGTTCTCCTCATTTAGCTCCCACTTATAAGTGAGAATATGAAGTGTTTGGTTTTCTGTTCCAGCTCCATCCATGTTCCTACAAAGAACATGATCTTGTTCTTCATTATGGCTGCATAGTATTCTGCGGTGTATACATACCCACATTTTCTTTATCCAGTTTCCCATTAATAGGCATTTAGGTTGATTCCGTGTCTTCGCTATTGTGAATAGTGCTGCAATGAACATACCTATGCATGTGTCTTTATAACAGAACTATTTATATTCTTTTGGGTATATGCACAGTATTTGTATTGTAGGGTCAAATGGTATTTCTGCTTCTAGATCTTTGAGGAATGGCCACACTGTATTTCACAATGGTTTAACTAATTTACATTCTCACCAACAGTGTAAAAGCATTCCTTTTTCCCTGCAACATTACAACCATCTGCTGTTTCTTGACTTTAATAATTGCCATTCTGAATGGTGTGAGATGGTATCTCATTGTGGTTTTGATTTATATTTCTCTAATGATCAGTGTTGTTGAGCTTCTTTTTTTCCACATACTTGGCTTCATGGGTGTCTCCTCTTTAAAATGATTTTTTTCTTGTCCTTTGTTCAATTTTTAATAGGTTTATTTTTTTTCTTGCTAATTTAATTTCCTTATAGATGCTGGATATTAGACCTTTTTCAGATACAGAGTTTGCAAATGTTTTCTCCAATTCTGAAGGTTGTTTGTTTACTCTGTTGATAGTTTTCTTTGCTCTGCAGAAGCTCTTTAGTTTAATTAGATCCCATTTGTCAATTTTTGCTTTTGTTGCAACTGCTTTTGGCTTCTTCGTGAAATCTTTCCTTGTTCCTATGCCCAAAAGGTATTGCCTAGGTTGTCTTCCACAGTTTCTATAGTGTTGGAGTTTACATTTAAGTCTTTAATCCATCTTTAATTAATTTTTCGATACGCTGTAAGGGAGGGGTCCAGTTTCAATCTTCTGCATATGGCTAGCCAGTTTTCCAACACCATTTATTGAATAGGGAGCCCTTTCCGCATTGCTTTTTTTTTTGTCAGCTTTGGGAAAGATCAGATGGTTGTAGGTGTATGGCCCTATTTTGAGGCTCTCTATTCTGTTCCATTGGCCTGTGTGTCTGTATTTGTGCTAGTACCATGCTGTTTTGGTTACTGTAGCCTTTCAGCATAATTTGAAGTCAGGTAGTGTGATACTTCCAGCTTTTTTCATTTTGCTTATGATTTCCTTGGCTATTCGAGCACTGTTTGTTGTTGTCCCATACGAATTTTGAAACTTTTTTTTTGTTTAGTTCTGTGAAAAATGTAATTGTTTGTTCAATAGGACTAGCATTGAATCTCTAAATTGCTTTGGGCAGTATGACCATTTTAATAATATTGATTCTTCCCATCCATGAGCATGGAATGTTTTTCCACTTATTTGTGTCATCTCTGATTTTTTTTTTTTTGAGCACTGTTTTGTAGTTTTCCTTGAATAGATCTCTCATTTCTCTGGTTCATTGAATTTTTAGGAATTTTATTCTTTTTGGGGTGATTGTGAACTGAATTGCATTGCAGATTTGGCTCTTGTCTTTAATGTTGTTGGTGTTTTGGAATAGTAATGATATTTGTACATGGATTTTGTATCCTGAGACTGTCCTGAAGTTGTTTTTATCAGCTTAAAGCAGCTTTTGGACTGAGACTATAGCGTTTTCTAGGTATAAAATCATCTTATGTGCAAAGAGAGATAGTTTGACTTCCTTTCCTTCTATTTGGATGTATTTTATTTCATTTTCTTACCTGATTGCTCAGGACAGGACTTCCAATACTATTTTGAATAGGAGTGGTGAGAGAGGGCATCCTTGTCTTGTGCCAGTTTTCAATGACAATGCTTTCAGCTTTTGCCCATTCAGTATGATGTTAGCTGTGGGCTTGTCATGGATGAATCATTATTTTGAGATTTGTTTCTTCAATACATAGTTTGTTGAGAGTTTTTAACATGGAGGATATTGAATTTTATCAAAAACCTTTTGTTAATCTATTGAGATAATCATGTGATTTTTGTCTTTAGTTCTGTTTATGTGAAGAATCACATTTATCGATTTGCATAAGTTGAACCAACCTTGCATAACAGGAATAAAGCGTACTTTATCATGGTGAATAAGCTTTTTGAAGTGCTACTGGATTTGGTTAGCCAGTTTTTTGTTGAGGATTTTTGCATTGACATTCATTCAGGATGTTTGCCTAACATTTTCTTTTTGCTGTTGTTGTTGTATCTTTCCAAGGTTTTGGTATCAAGATGATGCTGGCCTCATAGAATAAATTAGGGAAGAATTTCTTTTTCTCAATTACTCGAAATGGTTTCTGTAGAAATTTTATCAACTCTTCTTTGTACATCTAGTACAATATGGCCATAAATTTATCTGGTCCTGGGCTTTTATTTGGTTGTTAGTCTATTTATTACTGATTCAATTTTGGAGCTTGTTATTGGACTGTTCAAGAATTCAGTTTATTTTTGCTTCAGTCTTGGGAAGTTGTACGTATCCAGGAACTTATCCATTTCTTCTAAATTGTATAGTTTGTGTGAATAGAGGTGTTCACAATATTCTGGGATGTTTACTTGTATTTCCTTGGCATCAGTGGTAGCATCCCCCTTGTCATTTCTAATTGTGTTTATTTGAATGTTCTCTCTTCCCTTCTTTATTTTTCTAGCTGGTGGTCTATCTATTTAATTAAATTTTTCAGAAAACCAATTCCTGGATTTGTTGATCTTTTAAATGTTTTTGTTGTTGTTGTTGTTTGTTTTTTAGTTTCCTTTAGTTCTGATTTGGGTTATTTCTTGTCTTCTGCTAGGTTTGGAGTTGGTTTGCTCTTGGTTCTTTAGTTCTTTTAGATGTTATATTAGGTTGTAAACCTGAAAACTCTCATACTTTTCTATGTGGGTGTTTAGTGCTATAATTTTTCCTCTTAACACTGACTTAGCTGTGTTCCAGAGATTCTGGGTTCTTGTGTCTTTGTTCTCATTTGTTTCAAATAACTTCTTGATTCCTCCCTTAATTTCGTTTCTTACCCAAAGCTATTCACGAGCAGGTTGTTTAATTTTCATGTAATTGTATGGCTTTGAGCAATATTTTTAGCCTTGATTTTTAATTTTATTTTGCTGTAATCTGAGAGTGGTTGGTTTGATATTAGTTCTTTTGCATTTGCTGAGAATTGTTTGATGTCCTATTGTGTTTTCCAATTTAGAGTTCCATTTAGAGTTTAGAGTAGCCATTACTACTAGATGTGTTCAGACAGGGGGTGATATGTGCCAGGTGGCAATGAGAAGAATGTATATTCTGCTTTCTGGGGCTAGCAAATTCTCTAGAAATCTATCAGGTCCATTTGATCCAGTGTTTACTTTAGGTCCTGAATATATTTGTAAGTTTTATGCCTCAATGATTTATCTAGTACTTTTAGTGGGGTACTGAAGTCTTCCACTATTATTGTGTAGGAGTCTAATTCTGCTTGTAGGTCTCTACGAACTTGCTCTATGAATCTAGGTGCTTCTGGGTTAGATGCATATATATTTAGAATAGTTAGGTCTTCTTTTTGAATTTAAACTATTATCATCATATAATGCTCTCCCTTGTCTTTCTTGATCTTTGTTAGTTTAATTTTGGTTGAACATTTGTGTTGTCTGAAGTTAGGATTGCAACTCCTGCTTTTCTCTTTTCCACTTGCTTGGCAGATTTTTTTTCATCCTTCTATTTTGAACCTATGTGTGTCTGTACGTGAGATTAAAGACAGCATATGATTGGGTCTTGCTTGTTTATCCAGCTTGTCACTCTGTGCCTTTTAATTGGGGCATTTAGACCATTTACACTCTAGGTTAATATTGATATGTGTGGATTTGATCCTGTCATCATGTTGTTAGCTCGTTATTATGTGAACTTGTTTGTGTGATTGCTTTAAGGTGTCACTGGCCTGTGTACTTAACTGTGTTCTTGTAGTGCCTTGTAAAAATCTTTCCTTTCCATATTTAGTGTTTCTTTCTGAAGTTCTTTTAAGAAAGGTCTGCTAGTAACAGGCATTTGCTTGTCTGAAAATAGTTTTATTTCTTCTTTATTTATGAGTCTTAGTTTGGCTGGATATGAAATTCTTGGTTGGAGATCTTTTTTTCTTTAAGAATGTTGAATATAGGCCCCCCAATCTCTTCTGGCTTGTAGGGTTTCTGCTGAAAGGTATGCTGTTAGCCTGATGGGGTTCCCTTTTGCAGGTGGCTTGCTTTTTCTCTCTAGCTGTCATTTACAATTTTTCTTTCATTTTGACCTTCGGACATCTAATGATTATTTGTCTTGGGAAGATTTTGTTGTGTAGTATCTCACAGAGGTTCTCTGCATTTTCTTAATTTGAATGTTGGCCTCTCTAGCAAGGTTGAGAAAGTTTTCATGAAAGATATCCTGAAATAAGTTTTTAACATTGCTTACCTTCTCCCTGTCTCTTTCAGGGATGCCAGTGATTTGTATATTTGGTCCATTTACATAATCCCATATTTCTTGAGTTTTTTTTTCATTCAGTTGCATTAAAAAAAAAAACCTTTGTCTGCCTCTCTTATTTCAGAGAGGCAGTCTTCAAATTCTGAGATTATTTTTTTGGCTTGGTCTATTCTTCTGTTAATACTTGTGATTGCTTTATGAAATTCTTGTAGTTCTTTTTTTTTTAGCTCTATGAGATCAGTTAGTATCTTTATGCTGGCTATTTTGTATGTCAGCTACTGTATCATCTTCTTGTAATTCTTAGATTCCTTGCATTGACTGAGTTTTGATATTCTCGTGAATCTCAATGATCTTCATTCCTATCCATATTCTGAGTTCTATTTATTTCATCACAGACATCTCATCCTTATTAAAAACTCTTGCTGGAAAATTAGAGTGGTCACTTCAAGGACAGAAGACTCTCTGGCCATTTGACTTGCCAGATTTATTTTGCTGGTTCTTTCTTATTTCTCTGTATGAGTGTTCTTTTAACTGCAGTGTAGATTGAGTACATTCAGCAAAATTCTTTTCCCAGTGTTTCCAGAGAGTAAACACTTTGCACAGGGTCTTGATTTGAAGCTGACTTCTTTTCTTTGGTTTCACGGGGTAGTACTTAAGCAAAGTATTTTTGTTGTTAAACATTTCAGATATGATCCAGTAGGTGGCGCTTAAGCATAATTGTCAGTATGTAGGCTCTTGCTCAATCATGTGACTTCTGTATTTCCTCACAGTTACAGCTGTGCTTTCTTTCAATGCTCTGAAAGTGTGGGCTTCTCTCACTTGAATGCTGGCCGCAGATCAGGACTTGGCAAACCCAGGCTGCACACCACAGCTCTGGGTTGATCTCAGAGTTCATCTTCCCTCCTCAACTTGGAGGCTGTAGAGGAAGAGACCTCTAGGAAAAGATCCTCTGACAGTAATTGTGCCGGAGGGTCTTTCACTTTTCTTCTGGAGCTACACTCCAGAGAGAAGTAGAGCAGGAATCAATCAGTGTGGTCATCCCATAAGGAAGGGGTTGCACTGTGGGCCCAAGCCAGGGAATCCCTGCCTGGCAATGGGCAGGGGTGGTAGGTGGGACCTGTGGGAGACAGACTGGCCTCCTCTACTTAGGATAATTGCAGCTTGCTGGAAGTGTTAATAAGGCGCTTAGGGTCTTTGCACTTTCCTCAGTTTGAGGGGAGCAGGGGCAGTATCACTGCAGAGGCAGTGGCAGATGGGCTTTCAGTTGCCACTGGGAACTCCACCTCCAAGAAACATGGAGCTGTTACTACTGGGAGTGTTCAACCAGGGGGTGGTGTGGCTGCACTGCTGGCCTGAGCTGAGGGTTCTGGTTGTTGTGGAGCAAGTGGTCAAGGGCTCACAGGTAGGAGAGACAGGTCTCTACTTAATATGGTCATTGTGGCATGCTGTAAGCTTGGGTGTATCCCTCAGGCTCTTTATTTCTTCCTCAGAGCAAGGGCAGCAGGGGCAGAACCACTGATGTGGCAATGGCAGAGGAGCTGTTGGTTGCCTCTGGGAGCCTCTCCCCAGGGAATTCAGAACCACAGCAAGTGGGCTTTCTTAGCCATGAGTTTGGTGGCTGTTCTGCAGTCCTGAGCTGGGGTCCATGCCTGGTGAAGAGTGGGGGATGGGAGTTCCCAGAGTAGAGGGACTGGAGTTCTCTGTATATGTTGGCTGCTGTGCACTTGGGGTGCCAGCATAGCGACTAGGCCTTTTGTTCCTTCCCCTGCCTGTGGGAGGTTAAAAAGGTACCACTGCAGCTGCAATGCTGGAGGAGTTGTGGGTTGATTCTGGGATCTTCTCTTCAGAGAAAAGCTGAGTGCATTTGATTGAAGTGATCAGGTGGGAGCAAAGTGGTTATCCTGGAGTCACAGTTCATGCAGCCCCTCCCAATGAGGAAAAGTAATGTCTGAGACCTGTGTGGAAGACAGGCCAGCCACTTTTCCATTAAGCAGCTGCACTGTTCTGGGGGTAGGCACAAGCCCCTTATTCTCACAGACTCTCCAGAGTCTGAAGGCAGCTAAAGCAAGGGCTGCAAGAAAGCAAAGATGACACCCCACCTCTCTGGAAGCTCTGTCCCAGGGAGGTGTGGAGCTACTAGGGGCCTGATATTTCCAACTGGTAGTGGGTGGAGTCTCTGGTTGGGACCTCCTGCTTAATGAGGAAAAATGGGATCTGGGACCTGCATAATAAACAGTCTGGCCATTTCTCTGCAGAGTGGCAGTGCTATGCTGGGGATCTGCTCCAGTACTTAGTCACCTTGGACTTTCTAGAGCCTTAAGGCAGTAGCAGCAAAGGCTGCAAAACAGCAAATATGCTAGCCCAACCTTTCCCCTGAGAGTTTAATTTCAAGGAGTTGTGTAGCTGCTGCCAGCTCAAGAACACTGGCTGTGGGTGGCTGGAGTCCCAGGCCGGTGGGTCTTTTCCTGAAAGTTTCCATGAAAGTAAAGCCTGCTTGCCACTGTTGCTCAGACCCCTGGATTCAGCCCCTTTCCTCGGGCATGTAAGGGATGCTAACCTGCCCCTTTGCTGGAGATGCAGCTGCTATTGCCACAATGCCCAGGGATCCAAGGCTCCCAGGACTCAACGTGTGTCTGAGTGATGGCTCTGCCAAGACTCCACTTAGCTCTGCATGTCAGACTGAAGGCCCTGGTGGAGCAGGTTCACAAGAGGCTCTCCTGACACCGGGGTTGCAAGGATTCATGGAAGAAATGTAGGCCCTTGGGGTTTCTCACTCACTGTTTCCCTGGGCAGGAAAGCCTCCCCTGTCTCTATGTTACTCCCGTGGGGTGGGGGGATTGGGGGCAGTCATCCTGTCTTTCTCTTCTCTGTTATCCTTGGGTCAATTTGTTTCCTTGATAAATTCCAATGCATACGTGCACCTGGATGTTACAGTGGAAAGTGTAGTATTCACTTGCCTCATATTTTCTTCTATAAGAGCAGGAAACACTAGCAGCTTCTAGTTGACTATCTTCCCTCCCTTGAATCTATTTTTTAATAGCTGTACTAATTCAAATTTCAATCGTGTGCAAGATTTCCCTTTTCTTCACATTCTCACCAACACTTATTCATCTTTTTTTAAATAGCCCTTCTAACAAGTGTGAGGTAATATATCATTGTGGTTTTAATTTGCTCTCAACTTTGTTTAGCAATGTTGAACAATGTTTTTACATACCTCCTGGTCATTTGCATGTCTTCTTTAGAGAAATTTCTATTCAGATTATTTCCTTATCATTTAATCAGGTTATTTATATTTTTGCTATTGAGTTGTAGGAGTTCCTTATATGTCCGAATATTAACCCCTTCTCACATGAATGACTTGCAAATATCTTCTCCGATTTTGTAGATTTCCTTTGCTATGTTTATTGTTTCCTTAGCTGTCCAGAAGATTTTCAGTTTAATGTAATCCCATTTGTCTATTTTTACTTTTTTGCCTGTGTTTGTGGGGATAGATATTAAAATAATCATTGCCCACTCCAATGTCATGAAACATTTATCCTATGTTTTCTTCTAATAGTTTTACAGTTTCAGGTCTTAGATTTAAGTCTTTCAACCATTTTTAGTTGATTTTTTTTATGTGGTGTGATATAGGGGCCTAATTTGATTCCTCTGCATGTGAACATCCACTCTTCCCAGCACTATTTCTTAAAGAAACTATCTTTTCTCCATTGTGTATTTATAGCAAATTTGTTAAAGTCAATGGACTGTAAATGCCTGGATTTATTTGTTGGCTTCCTGCTCTATTCCATTCTTCTAGATGTCTTTGTTTATACCAATACTATGCTGCTTTGGTTGCTATAGCTTTGTAGTATATTTTTAAGTCAGATAGGGTGATGTCTTCAGCTTTGTTCTTATTGCTCCAGATTGCTTTAGCTATTCAGGGTCATTTGTAGTTTAAAATTAATTTTAGAATTGTTTTTTCAACTTCTGATAAAAATAGTATTTATATTTTGATAGGAATTGCATTGAATCTGTAGATAACATTGGGTAGTATGGGCATGATAACAGTATTAATTATTCCTATACACAAACACACAGGATATATTTTCATTTATTTACACCTTCTTTCATTACTTTCTTCATTGTTTTACAGTTTCAGTGTGTAGGTCTTTCATCACTTTGCATAAATTTATTTCCAAATATTTTAACGTTTGTGGCTATTGTAAATGTAATTTGCTTTTTGCTTCTACTATTTAATAGTTCAAGGTTAGTGTACAAAAATTCTACTCATTTTTGTATGCTTTCTTTACAAACTCCAAATTTACTGAAGTAATTTCTTAGTTTCAACAATTTTAATAATTCCACATAAAATATCATGTCATTAAAAAGGCAATACTTTAATGTTTTTCTTTTCAATTGAATGTCTTCTATTTCTCCTCCTAATTGCTTTGGCTATTACTACCAGTATTCAAATAAAAATGTTGAGAGTAGACATCTTTTTCTTTTTTCTGAACTTAAAAGAAATGTTTTTAACTTTTTATCATTGACTATGTTAACTGTATGTTTGTCATATATGGCCATTATTGTATTGAGGCACATTCCTTCCACACTTAAATGTTTTAGAGTTTTTATGGGAAGGAATCTTGAACATTTAACAAATGCTTTTTCTGCATCAATTAAGATGATTATTTTTTGGTCATTATTCCTTAACACATAGTACATCTCATCTCTAAATTTGTGTATGTTAGACCATTCTTGAATCCTTGGGATAAATTTTACTTGGTCATGGTAAATTATTCTTTCAATGTGCTGTTGAAATGCATTTACTAGAATTTGGCATCTATGTTAATCAGGGATATTGAACTGTAACTTTCTTTCCTTATAACGTCACTATCTGGTTTGTGTATCAGGGTCATGCTGGTTTTGCAAAAACAGTTTGGAAGTATTCCTGCTTTCTTAATTTTTAGAAAAGTTTGAGAAGGTTTGGTATTAATCTTTCTTCAAATGTTTGGTAGAATTCACCAGTGAAACCACAAAGTCCTGCACTTTTCTTTGAAGAGACATATATTACTGATTCCGTTTTTATGCTCATTATTGGTCTGTTCAGATTTTCTTTCTTCCAGATTTGGTCTTGGTGGATTGTGCTGTTTCTCAGAATACAGTCATTTCTTTTAGGTTATCCAATTTTTGTTATATAATTGTCCATACAAAACTCTCATGTTCCTTTTTACTTTTTGTAATATCAGTTGTAATGTCTTCTCTTTCCTTTTAATTTTCTAATTTACATTTTCTTTCTTTTTATCTTCATCTACCTAAGATTTTTTTCATCATATCAAAAAATAAATTCTACTTTATTGATTTTTTTATCGTTTTTCTGGTCTTCATTTTATTTATTTATTCTCTGATCTTTATTATTTATTTTTTTCAATTAACTTTGGCCTAGTTTGTCTTGCTCTTTCTAGTTCCTTGAGGTAAAATAGCAGATTGTTTATTTGAGATCTTTGTACTTTTTTAGTGTAAACATTTGTTGCCATAATCTTTTCTCTTAAAACTACTTTTAAACTATATTACAAGGCTACAGTAACCAAAAGAGCATGGTACTGGTACCAAAACAGAGATATAGATCAATGGAACAGAACAGAGCCCTCAGAAATAACGCCACATATCTACAACTATCTGATCTTTGACAAACCTGAGAAAAACAAGCAATGGGGAAAGGATTCCCTATTTAATAAATGGTGCTGGAAAACTGGCTAGCCATATGTAGAAAGCTGAAACTGGATCCCTTCCTTACACCTTATACAAAAATTAATTCAAGATGGATTAAAGACTTCAATGTTAGACCTAAAACCATAAAAACCCTAGAAGAAAACCTAGGCATTACCATTCAGGACATAGGCATGGGCAAGGACTTCATGTCTAAAACACCAAAAGCAATGGCAACAAAAGCCAAAATTGACAAATGGGATCTAATTAAACTAAAGAGCTTCTGCACAGGAAAAGAAACTACCATCAGAGTGAACAGCAACCTACAGAATGGGAGAAAATTTTTGCAATCTGCCCATCTGACAAAGGGCTAATATCCAGAATCTACAAAGGACTTAAACAAACTTACAAGAAAAAATCAAACAACCCCATCAAAAAGTGGGCAAAGGATATGAACAGACACTTCTCAAAAGAAGCCATTTATGCAGCCAAAAAACACATGAAAAAATGCTCACCATCACTGGCCATCAGAGGAATGCAAATCAAAACCACAATGAGATACCATCTCACACCAATGGTGATCATTAAAAAGTCAGGAAACAACAGGCGCTGGAGAGGATGTGGAGAAATAGGAATGCTTTTACACTGTTAGTGGGACTGTAAACTAGTTCAATGATTGTGGAAAACAGTGTGGCAATTCCTCAGGGATCTAGAACTAGAAACACCATTTGACCCAGCCATCCCATTACTGGGTATATACCCAAAGGATGATAAATCATGCTGCTATAAAGACACATACACACATATGTTTATTGCGGCACTATTCACAATAGCAAAGACTTGGAACCAGCCCAAATGTCCATCAATGATAGGCTGGATTAAGAAAATGTGGCACATATACACCATGGAATACTATGCAGCCATAAAAAAGGATGAGTTCATGTCCTTTGTAGGGACAGCTGGAAGCCATCATTCTGAGCAAACTATCACAAGGACAGAAAACCAAACACCGCATGTTCTCACTCATAGGTGGGAATTGAACAATGAGAACACTTGGACGCAGGGTGGGGAACACCACATACCAGGGCCTGTCAAAGGGTGGGGGGAGGGGGGAGGGATAGCATTAGGAGATATATCTAATGTAAATGACAAGTTAATGGCTGCAGCACACCAACATGGCACGTGTATACGTATATAACAAACCTGCATGTTGTGCACATGTACCCTAGAACTTAAAGTATAATAATAAAAAAACTATCAGCCAACTATACATTGAAGAAACTTAACTCAAAATAATGAGACATCTATGAATAATAAGAGCCATTTATGACATATCCATGATTGCTCTTGATTCTTGTGGCTGTGCATTTGTGTCTGTGCATTTGAAAAAGTAGGGGCTTATTCTAGTTTTTATAGACTGGCTTTGTCTGAGAAAGGCATTCACCAATCAGGTTGTCCAGAGATTCTGGGCAGGCCATCTTGAATGGTTCATGGATGGACTTACTAATAAAGTCTTTGAACAGACTAGCCTGTTTACTGGGTAACTAAGTGGCCAGGCCTAGTGCCTATGTCTGCAGGTTTGTACTGGGAGCCTCCATCCACTGGGGTGAACTTGTTGATTGGATTCATAGAGTGAATATAAATTTTGGACCCACAATGGTTGACATAAAGCTTGTGTCCTTGGAGCCTCCTAACCCTTGCCTTCATAAGGGCTGACCTTGTGGCCAAAGTATGTGGATGAGCTTTGAGCCTGAGTACAGGGGCCAGCCAGGTGCTACGATGGGTCTAATGCCTGGTTCCATGGAGGTAATGGGCCTGATCCTTGAGTCCTGAGTTCATGGGGACTGGCCTGGAGATTACTGAGTCTGCTGGTGTCGTTTTTGAGCCTCTGTACATGGTTCTAGCCTGACACTGGGGTCTACTAAAATGGGCTTGGACCCTGGATCTGTTGAGTAGGCCTGGAACCTTGGTCCACTGGAGCCTGGGGCCACTGGAATCCACCTGGATCCTGGGACTGGACTTATACTAAAAAAAATATGAATCATGGCTTTATGGGTGCTGGTCTGGACCCTGGTTCCATGGAGACCAACCTGGAGGCTAGGTATGCAGATGCTGGTTTGGAGGCTAAGTCCATGAGGGCTGGCCTGGTTCCTGTGACTGCAGGGGCCAGGTTGGAAACTGGCCCCTAAGGGGTAGTCCTAGAGCTTGGGTCATTGGAAATCAGCCCAGTTGCTGATCTGGCACTTGATCAAACCTGAAGCCTATTGCAGAGAGGGCCAACCCAAGTCTGGGCTGGTTTGGAATATGTAGTGGGCAGTGAGCCTGGGGCAGCAAGGCCTGGGAGCTTGTAACTACAGAAACCAGCCTGGAGGCTAGGTTCGTGTGTGCTTGCCTGATGACTGGAAATATGGGGGCTGTCCTGGTGCTCAGGCAAACCTAAAGTCTGGGGCAATAAAAGCCAGTACAGTACTGGGGATGGTCCAGACCCCAGGGCCACTGGAGCATGCATGGCTCTGATATAAGCCTGGAGACTGAACCTGTGAGGTAGGCCTAGATTCTGAGATAATGCAGAATGGCTTGGCACACAGGCAATCCAAAAGCCTAGAGCTACTGGGGCTGGATTGACCCCGAAGCCAACTCAGTGCCTGGAGATTCTGCGGTCCTCTTGATAGTGGGGTAGGCCCAGAGACTGAGTCTGCCAAGCAAGTCTGGAGCATGGGGCTGTGGGATCCCATCTGGTTCTAGGACAGGACTGGATGCTCAATCTGGAGGTACCGGCCTGGAGTCAGGGGCCTTGGGGCCTCCCTACAGCTGGGTTTTAGTGTAGAAGGCCTAGGATTGGGGTTCAAAGCAATACCCAGTGCTTAGGTTCCTTTCATTACAATGTTATCTTGCCCTTTTTTAACTCTCCTTTCTGATACTTATATTACATGTATGTTGGTGTGTTTAATCAACTTATTGCTGGCTGGTTATTTTATTATTTTTGACAATTTTCTTTGGCATAAATTGTTCCATATATGATTTTATTATATTTTGACCCATTTGCAGGAATAGTTGTTTAAACCATTTTTGAAGGTTGTGTGTGTGTGTGTGTGTGTGACCCCAGAAGGACTCATTTTGGCTATCTCATTCCCTGTTTTTTATTTTTCTGTTGAATTAGCTGGCCAATGGTTTAGCTTTTTGCTATTAATTCAGATGAGCTATTATTTGTAAGCACGTCCTCAGTCTTTAACTTTTCCACACTTTGTTTCAAACAAAGTCAACTCATTTGGGTAAAGTTGAAAGCTATTCTGTCTTATGGACTGATTTTTTTCTTCTGGGGAAGTCACTGAGCTATACACTAAACACTACGCAGAGGGGTAGCCTTTGGCCTTCTTGTCTCATCTTTTTTTTGTGTGTGTAATATCTTCATTACCATTGACCTAGGGTAAGATAAATTAGGGTCTCAGTATTCTCAGCATGCCACCCTTGGGGTAGAGGAGGTGTGGGTAAGATAGAGAAAGGAAGCCTCTGCCCTATTAAATTCACCAGCTAGTTATTCAGCCTCTTAAAATTGGAATTGAAAGAGACGAAAAGTGATGGTTTCCTGGACCTCCAAGTAAGATACTGCATCCCTTGATTGGGACCTGAGGTAAGAGGCAGCCCTGTCTGATTTGCCATAGTTACCCACAGTGTGGCTTTTATCCAGCTGAGCTGTGGGAAAGAGGAGAGAAAGATCAGGTCATGGCTCAAGAGCCATAGACTCTTGCTGTTCTTACAGAAGTTTGGTAGAATTTTTTTGAATAAATATTTATTCACTTACTAAATTCCTTTAAAATAATATTCAGACACTATTTAAAAATATCATTTCTATCAATGTTTCTTGTTTCGCTGAAGAGTGAGTACCCAGAACTCCCTATGATGTTATTACAAAAGGGAAACTCAAAAGTGCTTACTTTTTAATATAGTAGAGTTTATATATTTTTCCTTTATAATCAATATTTTTTGTCTTTTTTAATAAACACTTTTTTCTTTCTCTGAGGGCTCAAAAATACTGTATCATGTTATTCTCCAAAATATTTATCATATTATCTTTCACATTTAAGAGAAAATACATATGTAATTTATTTTATGCATGACATAAAGTATGTGTGTATATATATTTATTTATTTTCTGCCTGGGCTAGTACTTAGGTGGTGGCTGTTTTGTGTATGAGGATAGAAAATAAATAAATATATAAAAATTCTGTAAAGTATTATCTTTCTGATTGGATTCATGAATTTAAGGAACAAATAATTACAATGCTAGTTTATTTCTTAGGACAGGTAAAATTATTGTAACCAGTAAAAATAAGATTCTTCTTTCCTTTGATTTTGAAGGATCTTGAAGAAACATAAATAGCATATGCCAAAATGAGTTTTGAGAAGGACAATTTTGAAAGATTTTAAAAACACTTAAGCAAATACTGATTGCATGGCATTTGATGATAACTGGAGAATTTGTGAATAGGATTTCTTTGGAGAGAGTTGAGCTGTGAATTCTATGTTTTCAAAAGGTGAGCTTGGTAATACTACTATAAACAACTTATCTTAGTCCATTTAGGTTGCTACAAATATACCATCATTTGGATGGCTTAAACAACAAACATTTATTTCTCACACTTCTAAAGAATGAGAAGACCAAGATTATAGTGCCAGCTTGTTTGAGTTCAAAAGAGGTTATCTTCTGGGTTCGAGACTGTCGACTTCTCCTTGTGTTCTCACATGGTGGGAGAGTTTCCAGGGTTCTGTTTTATAAAGATGTGAATTCCATTTATGAAGCCTCCACTCACATTACCTAATCACCTTCAGAAGGCTCTATGTCCTAATACCATCTAAGTGGGATTAGGGTCTCCACATACAAATTTTGGGAGGACACAAACATTTACCCACCTCAAGTCAAGATTGGAGGGCTTTAATGAGATAATTTTGGGAAATTTGTCGTTCTCTCTGGCAGTGACAGGAGCAAAGTTGAGTAATGTTTGAATCTTGCTGGAAAATTATAATAATAAATCCTAGTATACAGCTGATTTTAAAACAATTTTGAGGGAGATGGGCAATGTTTGGTGACCTGTGTCACCAGAGTTTGTTGAGGCATACAGCAAGCAACAATGTGAGGAATCTTAGATTCTGTTCAATTGATAAATAGCATTGATGAAGCTAAATATTTATCTTTGAAGATGAATTTCTGGGATCTGATGATCAAGTGATTGACTGCTGAAGTTAATTGCATTTTCCTGAGTCAAGGGAACTTCAAGTGAGATTAAAACAGAAAAGAAAGGGAAGGAATTCCTAAAGAACTTTAAAAATTACCCTATGATGCGTAAGAGATTCTCAGTTTTATATTAGGTTTAAACACCTTTCAGGTCTAAAAAGTACAGACTAAATATCTTCCCTAGCCCCAAGGCTTGAAGGAAGTGGATATTATTTACTAATGAGATTTGCAAGGTAGATAATTCTGAAGAATGCTTGGTGTAAAATTTAGCCAAGAGTTGTCTATATCACTCATGAACTCCATACTTAGAATGGGTATATCAAAGTGTCTAGAAACTGTAAATGAGCTAATAATCTGTTTATGATCTTTGCCCACTTTTAAATGAAATATTTGTTATTTTGTTTCCTTTGTTATTTTCTTTTCTAACATTTATTTGTTTGAGATTCTTATAGAATCTGATTCTTAGTTCCTTGACAGACACATAGTTTGCAAATATTTTCTCTCATTCTCAGGTTCTTCATGCACTAAGTTGATTACATTTTTGCTGCTGTTGTGAAGAATCTTTACTTTAACAGAGACACCCTTGTTTACTTTTGTTTTTGTTATATTTGCTTTTGAGGTCTTAGACATAAATTATTTGACTACACCAATGTCCAGAAGAGATTTGCCTAGGTTTTCATTAAGTATTTCAATAGCTTCAGGTCTTATGTTTAAGTCATTAATACATCTTGAGCTGATTTGTATATAGTAAGAGACAGTGGTCCAATTTTCTTGATCTAGTCTATTGTTGATCTAGTCTATTGTTGAAACTTTCAACTATAGTTTGTAATTATTTTAATAAATACTTATTTCCAGAAGTTCTGTTTTTTGTTCTTTTTAAAATATCTATGTCTTTGCTAAATCTCTCATTCATACCTCGAATCATTTTTTCTGAATTTTTTGTATTGGTTGCAGATTTCTCTTGAATCTCATTGAGCTTCTTTAAAAATAAATGTTTTAATTTTTATCTGGTATTTCAAAAATTTTGTTTATGTTAAGATCTATTGCTGGGGAGTTAGTGTGATTTTGGGGTGGGGGGTGTTGTAATACCCTGGTTTTTTTTTTTATACTTCCAAAATTGTTATGCTGGTTCCTTCGCATCTATAAAGACTGTCACTTCTTAATTTTAAATTTATTTCCATTTGTTTGGTTTTTATTCTTTAAAGATGTGACTAGAATGTTTGTTGAGTAGTCTCATGTGGCTTTGCTTCTGGGTGCTTTCAGTGGCAAAGACTTTGTATGAATTCCTTGATTATAGATAGCATTTGTGTAGTGGCTTTTTCTAATGCCAGTTGGAGTCATGGTGTATTGCGCATGTGAGCAGGCTCACAGCCTCCTATGGAGCTGCAGTCACAGTGATCTTAAAAAGCTAATCTCATTCCCATGTGCTGTGCACTTGTGTCAGCAGAATTGAATTGAGTTGTGCAGCTTGATCTCCAGGCCAGTAGGTGGCACTTGCAGGTAATAGACAGCTGTGGTTGTAGCAGTAGTGTTTATGCTTAATTTTTTCACTGGATGAAGCTCTCCAGTGTCAGGCAATAGGCTGCTCTGTGGAATGCACAGTGGTCTTGACTCCTGTCTCAGCCCCAAAATGGAGACAAAACTGGTGGAGCTGGACTGGGGAGCCTTGCCTTCAGGTCTCTCAAGAGTGGGCACAAGCACCAGCCCCGACTGGGGTGGCAAGAAAGTTTCATGTTTCTGGGGAAACATGCCAAGGTCTCAACATGCCTGGAGAGGCTGTCCCTGTACCATGGCCTTGGCAGGCAGGAATGTCATCTGTTTCTATCATGCCACTGTCCCAATGCTGGGGATGTTCATTTCAGTCAGACATTGCTGTTTATGTCCTGGCTACAACGTAGACCAGAGCTGTAGCTGACACCTGCTTTGTGGCTGAATATTAAACTTCTGTGCTGTCTGGAAATGGCTGTGGTGTGTAGATTTCCACACAGCTCTCCAGACCTCTTGCTTTCCATGGCAGAAGCACTGCAGCTTTATGCAGAGAAAGAGAGGTTTCCTACCTGATATGGTTTTGCTGTGTCCCCACCCAAATCTCATCTTGAATTGTAGCTCCAACAATTCCCACGTGTGGGAAGGACCCTGTAGGAGGTAATTAAATCATGGAGGCAGGTCTTTCCCATGCTGTTCTTGCGATACTGAATAAGTCTCATGAGGTCTGATAATTTTTATAAAGAGGAGTTTCCCTGGACAAGTTGTCCTTTCTTGTCCACTGCCATGTGAAAGGTGCTTTTCACTTTCTGCCATAATTGTGAGGCCTCCCTAGCCCTGTGGAACTGTGAGTACATTGAACCTCTTTTTTCTTATAAATTACCCGGTCTCGGGTATGTCTTTATAGGTGGTGTGAAAGCAGACTAATACAGTAAATTGGTACCAGTACAGTGGGGCACTGCTGTAAAGATACCCAAAAATGTGGAAGCCACTTTGAAACTGGGTAACAGGAAAAGATTGGAACAGTTTGGAGGGCTCAAAAGAAGACAGGAACATGTGGGACAGTTTGGAACTTCCTAGAACCTTGTTGAATGGCTTTGACCAAAATGCTGATAATGATATGGACAATGAAACCAAGGCTGAGGTTGTCTCAGATGTAGATGAGGAATTTGTTGGGAATTGAAGCAAAGGTGACTCTTGCTATGTTTTAGCAAAGAGACTGGCAGCATTTTGCCCCTGCCCTAGAGATTTGTGGAACTCTGAACTTGAGAGAGGTGATTTAGGATATCTGGTGGAAGAAATTTCTAAGCAGCAAAGCATTCAAAATGTGACTTGGATGCTGTTAAAGGCATTCAGTTTTATAAGGAAAACAAAGCATAAACGTTTGGAAAATTTGCAACCTGACAATGCAATAGAAAGGAAAATCCAATTTTCTGAGGAGAAATTCAAGCCACTGTCTGCAGAAATTTGCATAAGTAAACAAGGAGTCAAATGTTAGTCACCCAGGTGATGAAGAAAATGTCTCCAGGGCATGTCAGAGACCTTTGCAGTAGCCCCTTCCAACACAGGCCTAGAGGCCTAGCCTAGTGGAGCTGTGAGAAGAGGGTTACCATCCTCCAGACCCAGAACAGTAGACCCACTGACAGTTTGTGTTGTGCTTCTGGAAAAACTGCAGGCATTCAACACCAGCCCATGAAATCAGCCAGGAGAGAGGCTATACCCTGCAAAGTCACAGGGGCAGAGCTGTCCATGACCATGTGAATCCACCTCTTGCATCAGCATGACCTGGGTGTGAGACATGGAGTCAAAGGAAATCAATTTGGAGCTTTAAGATTTGACTGTGCTGCTGGATTTTGGACTTGTATGGGGCCTTTAGCCTTTTTGTTTTGGCCAATTTCTCCCATTCAGAACAGCCGTATTTACCCAATGCCTGTACACCCATGGTGTCTGGGAAGTAAATAACTTGCTTTTAATTTTACAGGCTCATAGACAGAATGGACTTGCTTTGTCTCAGATGGGACTTTGGACTGTGAACTTTGAGTTAATGCTGAAACCAGTTAAGACTTTGGGAGACTGTTGAGATAGCATGATTGGTTTTGAAATGTGAGGACATGAAATTTAGGAGGGACCCGGGGTGGAATGATATAGTTTGGTTGTGTCCCCACTCAAATCTCATGTTGAATTGTAGCTTCCACAATTATCATGTGTTGTGGGAGGGACCCAGTGGGAGGTAATTGAATCATGAAGGCAGGTCTTTCTCATGCTGTTCTTGTGATAGTGAATAAGTTTCTTGAGATCTGATGGTTTTATAAAGGGGAGTTTTCCTGTACAAGTTCTCCTCCCTTGTCTGCCACCATGTGAGATGTGCCTTTCACCTTTTGCCATGATTGTGAGACATCCCAAGCCACAGGGAACTGAGTCCATAAAATCTCTTTTTCCTTGTTAATTACTCAGTCTCAGGTATGTCTTTATCAGCAGTGTGAATGCAGACTAATGCACTACCTTTCAAGCAAATTCAAGCTCAGAGACCATGCTGCCAGTAGGGATGCAGTTACCCCTCACAACTCCAAGCAGGCTGCCCTGCTCCTCACTAGTGCCAAATTCCTGTGGGAGTAGCAATGGCTATGTCTACAGCAGTGAGCACTGTGGCAGGAATAGTCTCACTCCTTACATCTGGGCTCAAGCATCAAGGCTGGTTGGCTGGTGGAATGGGATTTTACTCCTTGCTTTCAGAGTCCAGCAAATAGTTTGTGCCTCTACTGGAAGTAAAGCTGCCAATCATGGGCCTAAGCCGAAAGCCCCTGGACACTGGAAAGTGCACACTTTGCATTCCTTTTTCCCAGAGGCTGCCCTCTTTGTGCACAGCAATTTCCTTTCCCTTAAGAGTAGCACTTCCTGAGAGCTAAATCACTGAAACCTTGCATCTCCCTTGGGTCCAACAAGCATTGTGCTGCTGTTCCCCTTCAAGTGTGTGAGGAATTTCTACAGAAGCTCCCAGGTTGTGGAGACAAAAAGGGTAATTTTTCCTGCTTGGAATACAGTCTCTCAATGCTTGTGTTTCACAATGGTGCCCTGTTACAGACACTTGAGTCATGGGGGAGAGAAACTGACTGATGTGAGTTTGCTGTCTGGTGTAATGGCCTCTGATAGTCCCCAAATTACCACTCTCACTAGTGTCTTAGCTCAAAAGGGCAGACAAACTTTGCCACAGGTTGGATATCAGCAGTCTATTTGATGATGGTGTATTAACTTTTTGATAAGCTGCTGAATTTGGTTTGCAAGTATTCTGTTGAGGATTTTGACATCTATGTTCACCAAGGATATTGGCCTGAAGTGTTTTGTTTGTTTGTTTGTTTGGTGTGTGTGTATGTGTGTGTGTGTGTGTGTGTGTGTGTGTGTATGTGTGCATGTCTGCTGGGTTTGGGTATCAAATTATGCTGGCCTCATAGAGTGAGTTGGAGAGGAGTCGTTTCTCAATTTTCTGGGAAGGTTTCTTTAGGAATAGTACGAGCTCTTCCTTGTACATCTGGTAGATAGAATTCGACTGTAAATCCATCAGGTCCAGGCATAGGTTGATAGGCTATTTATTTCTGATTCAATTTCCCAGCTTGTTATTGGTCTGTTCAGGGAATAAATTTTTTACTGACTCAGTCTTGGAAGGGTGTATATGTCCAGGAATTTACTCATCTCTTCTAGGTTTTCTAGTTTGTGTGAGTAGAGTTGTTTGCAGTAGTTTCTGATGTTTTTTTTTTAATTTGTGTGGGTTATTTAGTAACATTTTCATCATCATTTCTAATTTTGTTTATTTGAATCTTCTCATTTTTCTTCTTTAATCGCCTAGCTAGTGACCAATCTATTTTACCAACTCCTGCATTCAGTAATCTTTTCAATGTTTTTTCTTGTCTTAATTTCTTTCCGTTCAGCTCTGCTTTTTGTTATTTCTCATCTTCCATTCACTTTGAGGTTGATTTTTGTTGTTTCACCAATTCCTTCATTTGTGAATTTAGGTTGTTAACTAAAAATCTTTCTAACTTTTCAATGTGAGAATTTAGTGCTATGAATTTTCGTCTTAACACTGCCTCTCCTTTGTTCCAGAGATTCTGGTATATTATATCTTTGCCTTCATTATTCTCAAATAACTTCTTGATTTCTGCCTTAATCTTATTATTTACATGAAAATAATTCAGGATAATGTTGTAATTGAATGGTTTTGAACTATTTTCATGGTCTTGACTTCTATTTTTATTGCACTGTGTTCTAAGAGTATGTTTGGTATGATTTTTGTTCTTTTCCACTTGTTCAGGATAGTTTTATGTCTAATTATGTGGTTGATTTTAGAGTATATGCCATGTGGCAATGAGAAGAATGTATATTCTGTTGGTTTTGGGTGGAGAGTTCCATAAAGGTCCATAATATCCATTTTGGTCCAATGTTGAGTTTAGGCCCTGAATATCTTTGTTAATTCTCTGCCTTGATAATCTGTCTAATATACTCAGTAGAGTGTGGAAGTCTCCCACTTTATTGTGTGGGAGTCTATGTCTCTTTGTAGGTCTCTAAAAATCTGCTTTATGAATCTCGATGCTCCTGTGTTGGGTGAATATATATTTAGAACAGTTAGATCTTCTTATTGAATTGAACCCTTTACCATTATGTAATGCCCTTCTTCATCCTTTTTGATCTTTGTTGGTTTGAAATATGTTTTGTCTGAAATTAGGATTGCAATTCCTGCTTATGTTTTCCCTTTGGTTGGTAGACTTTTCTTTGTCCTTTTATTTTGAGCTTATGAGTGTCAGTACTTGAGAGATGGCTCTCATGTAATGACACACAATAAATTTTTTCAACATTTGCATGTCTGAAAAGGATCTTATTTCTCTTTCACTTAGGAAGCTTAGTTTGGCTGGATAGGAAATTCTTGATTGAATATTTTTTTTCTTTAAGAATCATAAATATAAGCATCCAATCTCTTCTGGCTTGTAGATTTTCACCTGAGAAGTCCACTGTTCTCCTGATGGAGATTTTTTCTTTTTTGTAGGTTACCTGCCCTTTCTCTTTAGCTGACTTTGGTATTTTTTTCTTTCATTTCAGCCTTGGAAAATCTGATGATTATGTGTCTTTGGAGTGATTTATTGTGTACAATCTTGAAGGAGCTCTCTGTATTTCCTGAATTTGATTGTTGACCTCTCTATCAAATTTGAGGAAGTTTTCATGGATGATATCGGGAAATATGTTTGCTAAGTTGTTTGCTTTCTCACCCTCCTTTTCAGGATGCCAATGATTCATAGATTTTGCCTCTTTACATAATCCCGTGCTTCTCTGGGTTTTGTTCATCCCTTTTTATTCTTTTTTCTTTATTTCATTTTGACTGTTTTATTTCAGAACAACGTTTGTCAAGTTCTGAGATTCTTTCCTCAGCTTGGTTTATTCTGTTGTTAATACATGTGATTGCATTGTGAAATTCTTGTCTTGTGTCATTTAGCTCTGTAAGACCTTTTAGGTTCCTTTGGGCTGAATATTTCATCATTCAACTGCTGTATTACTTAGTTGTGATTCTTATTTTCCTTTGACTGGGTTTTGTCATCCTCCTGAATCTCCATTATCTTTATTCCTATCCATATTCTGACATATGTTTATGTCATTGCAGTCAGTTTAGCCTGGTTAAGAACTCTTATTGGAGAACTGGTGCAGTTGTTTGGAGGACATAAAACACTCTGGCCATTTGAGTTACCAGAGTTCCTGCATTGGTTTATTCACATCTCGATATTGTGTGTTCTTTTAACTGCAGTGTAGATTGAATACAGTCAATAGACTTCTTTTCTGGATGTTTTCACTGGTCCAAGGCTTTGTACAGGGTTTTTATTTGAATCTTCCTCCTTGTCTCTGGTTTCAGAGGGAGGTACTTTAGTGGGGTTATTTTTGGTGTTAAAGCATTGGGGTGTAATCCAGCAGGTGGCAATTAGGCTTATCGGTTAGTTGGTAGACTTTTGTTGGTTGTGTAGCTCTCTTATGTTTCCTCACAGTTGCAGTCATATTTTCTCTTAATGCTATGAAAGTGTGGGTTTGTTTCTCCCTTGAGGGCTGGTTGTAAATCATGACTTGACACTCCTAGGCTGCCCACTGCAGCTCTGGGGTGCTTTCAGTGTTTTTCTTCTTTCCCCAAATTGGAGGCAGCAGAGGAAGGGATCTTAGTAGTGGTTGTGGCTGAGGGTAATTTGCCTGTCTCCTGGAGAGATGCAGGTCAGCAATCTCTCAGTGCAATCAGCCTAGGGTGGAAGGTTTGTGCTGCGGGCCTAAGCCAGGTGTTCCTTGTCTGGTGATGAGCACTGGGGGGTGTGTGGAACCTGTGGAAGATGGACTGGCCTTGTTTCTTTGGATCTACTGCAGCTCATTGGATGTGTGAATAAGCACTGAATTAGTCAGGGTTCTCTAGACAGACAGAACAAATACGATAGATATACATATATAAAGGGGAGTTTGTTAAGTAGTATTAACTCACACAATCACAAGTTCCCACAATAGTCCATCTCAACCTGAGGAGAAAGGAAGCCAGTCTGAGTCCCAAAGCTGAAGAACTTGGAGTCTGATGTTCAAGGGCAGGAAACATCCAGCATGGGAGAAAGATGTAGACTGGGAGGCTAAGCCAGTCTAGACTTTTCATGTTTTTCTGTCTGCTTTATATTCAGGCAACACTGGCAGCTGATTAGATGGTGCTCACCCAGATTAAGGGTTGGTCTGCCTTTCCCAGCCCACTGACTTAAATGTTAATCTCATTTGGCAACACCCTTACAGACACACCCAGATTGATACTTTGCATCCTTCAATCTAATCAAGTTGACACTCTGTATTAAGCATCACAGGCACCTAAGGTCTTTGGTCTTTTGTTAGTCTGAGGGTAGTAAGGGCAGTTCCACTGCAGAGGTAGTGGCAGAGAGCCCTTCAGTTGCCCCTCAGGGCTCTGTCCATGGAGTTGCAGAGCTGCTCTTGTGGGAATCACTGGACAGGAGAGACCAATGAGTGGGACAGGAGGATTTTATTAGGTGGCCACCAACTCAGTGGATTAACTTCCAAGGGCTGAGCCCCAAACAAAGACAGGGCTTGACTTTTATACATACATCTGAAAAGGGCATGAAACCGGTAAGGCAAGTAAGCAAGCTTACAAAAGCAGAACAAAGGCAGTTTATCAGTGACAGGTTTTATAACTCAGGCATGTCTTGTGATCTTTGCCATACTGCACAGATGGAAAACAGGAACTTACAAAATCCTTACAAGCTTGCAGAAATAGTTATGAGAGGAGAAAAAGGAATAATAATGGGGAAAGAATTTCAAAGGGGTAAACTGATAAGAACAACTTGTTTCTCTTATCCCTGCTCCTAGAGACCATTTCTTCTGGGCCCCAGCTCTACTGATAGTGCTGTCAAAGCCCCAGCAGAGCCCTGCTTATCACTGGGCCTTGGAGTGAGTCAGCCCAGTACAGAGAACTTGTTTTTCTCTCTTTTCCTTTTCTTTCACATCTCCTGCTTTACTGCTACTGGCTCAATAGCTCTAGCAGGGAATGGCTGGAGGCCCAGGCACAGAGGACTTTCCTGATGATGAGATATGGAAACAGGCACCCACATAACAGTCTGGCAACTTTTCTGCATGGCTGCTGTGGTATGCTTGGGGCCCATTCTAATTCCTCATCACTTTGGATTTCCAGTATGTGGAGGTTTCACCAGTGAAAGCTGTGAAATGCCAAAATTGCAGCCTTTCCCTCCATCTGGGAGCTTAGTCCAAGGGAGGTAAGGTCCTGTTGCTGGTCCAAAGGCACTTGTAGGAAGTGGCTGGAGACTATGGTTTAGAGGTCCTGCTCAGTGAGGAGAAATGGGACTGGAAACCCACTTACAAAAGCAGTCTGGACACATTTTGATAGAGCAGCTATGCTGTGCTGGTGGTCCACTTCAGCCTCTGGTGGCCTCAGACACTCCAAAGGCCAAAGAGTGGAATGGCTAAGTTGACAAAAAAGCAAAGATGGTGGCCTGCCCCTCCGTCTGGGAGCACCATCCCGGGGGAACCCAAAGCTCTTTGGCAAGAGAACATAAATGTTGGTGGATTGTGGCCCCCACTGGTAGGTCCCACCCAGCAAGAAGTGGGATCTGGGACCTGCTCAAAGAAGCACTCTGGCCACATTTTATTAGAGCAGCTGTGCTGTGCTAGGGGATTTTTATCTGCCCCCGGTTGGCTCAGTCTTTCCAAAGCCTGAAGCTTGGAATAGCTAAGTCATCCACACAGCAAAGATGGCAATCCCACCCCTTCCACCTCGTGGGAACTTATTCTAAGGGAGGTGCAATGCCGCTACCAGTGGCTGGCTGGAATTCCAAGCCAGTGTTCTTATCTTGTGAGGTTCCATGGTAGTGGGGCCTGAAGGCTGTCGCTGCTCAACCCACTGGAATCAGTATCTTTCCTAGGGGTATGTGCAGAGGTCTAACTTCCCACTCTGCCAGAGCTCTAGCTACTTTTGCCAGAAAGTCTGAGTATCTAAGTCTCCAGGGTCTGCATACATGCAGAGACTCCACATAGCTCTGTCTGTCAGACTGAAGGCCCTGGTAGAGTGTGTTCATGAAGAGATCTCCTAACCCAAGGATTGCAAAGATCAATGGGAGAAGTGTGGTTTCCTGGGGTCACATATTCACTTACTGCTTCCCTGGGCAGGAGATGTTTCCCTGGCTCTGTGTTACTCCCAGGTGGGCCATTATCTTGTATTGCTTTTCTTCATTCTCCAGAGATCATGTTGTTTCCTTGATTAGTCCCAATGGGAGCACCTGGATGGTTCAGCTGAAGGTTTTTTGTTTACTCACCTTTTGATTCCTTTTTGTGAGAGCCATACACACTAAATGCTTCTAGTCAACCATCTTGGCCACTCCCCTTAACAGTTTCTTTACTTTCTGTCTTTTATTTTTACATGGTTGTATAAGCCTATCATTAATTCACCCTCAATTACTAAACAGAACTTTACAATTATTTTCAATGTTGTAGAATATATTACATTATCATATTATTATAAATGTTGTTATATTATATTATAACATATCATTATACAAATGCTATTATATATAATAATATATATTGTTATAGATAAATATTTCTCTTGGAATCCTATGTATTTATATTTTAATCTGATCTGTTAAATCTTTAGGTGTTGATATGATTTTGCTCTATGTCCCCACCCAAATCTTATCTTGAATTGTACTCCAATAATTCCCATGTGTTGCAGGAGGGACACAGTGGAAGATAATTTGAATCATGGGGGCAGTTTCCCCTATACTGTTGTCATGATAGTGAATAAGTCTCATGATATCTGATGATTTTTATCAGGGGTTTCCACTTTTGCATCTTCCTCATTTTCTATTGCTGCCATCATGTAAGAAGTGCCTTTCACCTTCCACCATGATTCTGAGGCCTCCCCAGCCATATGGAACTTTTAGTCCAATTAAACCTCTTTTTCTTCCCAATTTTGAGTATGCCTTTTATCAGCAGTATGAAAATGGACCAATACAGTAAATTGGTACCAGTAGAGTGGGGCATTGCTTAAAAGATAACTGAAAATGTGGAAGCAACTTTGGAACTGGGTAACAGGCAGTGGTTGGAACAGTTTAGAGGGCTCAGAAGAAGACAGGAAAATGAGGAAAAGTTTAGAACCTCTGAGAGACTTGTTGAATGGCTTTGACAAAAATGCTGATAGTGATATGAACAATAAGGTCCAGGCTGAGGTGGTATCAGATGGAGAAGAGTAAGTTGTTGGGAACTGGAGTAAAAGTGACTCTTGTTCTGTTTTAGCAAAGAGAATGATGGCATTTTGCCCCTGCCCTAGAAATTTGTGGAACTTTGAACTTGAGAGAGATAATTTAGGGTATCTGGAGAAAGAAATTTCTAAGCAGCTAAGCATTCAAGAGTTGACTTGGATGCTGTTAAAAGCATTCAGTTTTAAAAAGGAAACACAGCATAAAATTTCAGAAATTTTGCAGCCTGACAATGTGGTAAAAAAGAAAAAAAAACTTTTTTGAGAGGAAATTCAAGCTGGCTGCTGAAATTTGCATAAGTAATGGGGAGCTGAGTGTTAATCCCTAAGACAATGGGAAAAATGTCTCTAGGGCATGTCATAGGCCTTCATGGCAGCCCCTTCCATCACAGACCCAGAAGCTTAGGAAGAAAAATGATTTCCTGAGCTGGGCCGAGAGTCTCCATGCTTTGTGCAGCCTAGGGACTTGGTGCCCTGCGTCCTAGACACTATAGCTATTGCTAAAACGGGCCAAGGTACTGCTCAGCCCATCATTTCAGAGGGTGCAAGCCACAAACCTTTGCATCTTCCACATGGTTTTGAGTCTGCAGGTGCACAGAAGTCAAGAATTGAGGTTTGGGAACCTCCACCTAGATTTCAGAAGGTGTATGGAAATGCCTGGATGCCCAGGCAAAAGTTTGCTGCCAGGATGGGGCGCTCATGGAGAACCTCTGCTAGGGCAATGCAGATGGAAAATGTGAGTTGGGAGCCCCCACACAGAGTCCATACTGGGGCACCACCTAGTGAAGCTGTGAGAAGAGGGCCACCTTCCTCCAGAACCCAGAATGGTAGATCCACTGACAGCTTGTACCATGTGCCTGGAATGTCACAGACACTCAACTCCAGCCCATGAAAGCATCCAGGAAGGGGGATATACCCTGCAAAGCCACAGAGGCATAGCAGCCCAAGACTATGGGAACCTTCCTTTTGCATCAGAGAGACCTGAATGTGAGATATAGAGTCATAAGAGATTATTTTTGAGCTTTAAAATTTTATTGCTTCATTGGATTTCAGACTTGCATGGGCCCTGTAACCCCTTTGTTTTGGCCAATTTCTTCCATTTGGAATGGCTGCATTTACCTAATACTGGTACACCCATTGTATCTAGGAAGTAATTAGCTTGCTTTTGAATTTACAGGCTCATAGATGGAAGGAACTTGCCTTGTCTCAGATGAGACTTTGGACTGTGGACTTTTGTATTAATGCTGAAATGAGTTAAGACATTGGGGAACTGTTGGGAAGGCATGATTGGTTATGAAATGTGAGGACATGAGACTTGGAAGGGCCAGGGTGGAATGACATGATTTGGCTCTGTGTCCCCACCCAAATATCCTCTTGAACTGTACTCCTATAATTTCCATATGTTGTGAGAGGGACCTGGTGGGAGATAATTTGAATCATGGGGTGGTGTCCCCCATGCTGTTCTCATGGTAGTGAGTAAGTCTCACGAGATCTGATGGTTTTATCAGGGGCTTCTGCTTTCGCATCTCCCTCATTTTCTATTGCCACCACCATGTAAGAAGTGCCTTTTGCCTCCTGACATGATTCTGAGGCCTCCCCAACCATATGGAATTGTAAGTCCAATTAAACCTTTTTTCCCCCAGTTTTGGGTATGTCTTTATCAGCAGGATGAAAACAGATTAATACGGGTCTATTGCACAGTTATGATCACATGGCATACCTTCACCAGCATCTTAGAAATTCATTTTGCGTCTCTCCTGTAATAAATCTCCTGTCTCCTTGATATCAACTTTGTTTATTTTCTCCTAATTTTGGAAGAACATTTCATATCCTCCATGTGCTTTGTAAAAAAGTACTCATTTTCTGAGAATCTACAAATGAAGAATTTGTTTTGATCTACTCTCACAATTGAATTGTTTAGCATTGAACTTTAAAATATGAATAATTTCTCTCTTAAATTTGGAAGATTTTGCTCTATTGTTTTTTGCCTCTACTGTTAAGAAATTCAGTATCACACTATTTGTGTCTTAATAAAGGATAGGTTTTATTGTCTCATTTCTGGAAGTGAATAAAATTCTCTTTAACTAAAAATGCAATGATGATGAACATTGCTGTAGTCCTTTCCTTTAGCTGTTATGGTTATTTTGCTTAAATATTAGGACTTTTCAATAGGAAAATCATGTATTTTATTTCTACAAATTTCTGTGCCTGTATGTATGTGTTGTGTGTGAGAGAGAGAGAGAGGAAGAAAGAGAGAGAAAAAAAAACCAGAAAACAGACATATTTGTTTTACAATTAGCTTTATTATTTATACGAATAGTGTATAAATATTGAACTTTATGTTAAATTATATGTGAGTTTTCTCTTCTATTTTTATATTTTTTTCTACATTTATCATGATAATTTATATACCAAAATTTTCATTTATTTTCTTTTAGTTTCAGCTGCTATATTTTTAATTTCCAAGATCACATCTTGACCTCATACTGTTTTGTATATTTACAATCTAACATAAAACCCAAAGAAATCATAAAAACAACAGCCCAAGCCCAAATTTATCAGAAGAAAAAAGATAAATATCAGAGCAGAACAAAATAGAATTGTGATAAGAAAACAATTTTACAAAGCTTAATAAAATGAAAAATTGGTTCTTTGAAAACATAAAAAACTGATTAGTATAGCCAAAAAAGGAGAAGAAAGATTGAAATAAACATAAGTAGAAATATTAAAAATAAACATTACAAACAATATCACGGAAATACCAAATATTATCAGAGACTACTATAAACAACTCTATGCTCACAAACAAAAAATCATAGAAAATGAACAAGTCCTTGGAAACATACAGCCTATCAAATTAAATGAGGGAGTAATAGAAATCCTGAACCACCAATAATAAGCAATGAGATTGAATCGGCAATTTAAAAAATTATCAATAAATAAAAAGCCCAGAACCAGATGGATTTGCAGGTGAATTCTACCAAATGTATAAAATACTGGTACTTATGCTCTTCAATCTGTTCCAAAAATCTGGGAAGATAATCCTACTTAACTTAGTCTATGAAGTCAGTATCATTCTAATACTTAAGACAGGCAAGGAAAAAACAAAGAAAATAATGTATAAAACTAAACACCAGTATCCCTGATAAACATAGATGCAGAAATCCTCAAGAAAATACTAGCAAACTGAATCCAACATTGTATCAAAAATGTATCATGATCAAATGGGTTTTATTCCAGGAATACAAGGTTGTCTCAACATATGTAAATCAATAAATGTGATTCACCACATAAACAGAAATAAAAACCAAAACCATATGATCATCTCTAGAGATGCAGAAAAGGCATTTGATAAAATTCAGCATCTCTCCATAATAAAAACCCTTAATAAACTAGATATAGAAAGAACATACCTCAAAATAATAAAGACCAAATATGGCAAACACACAGCCAGTATCATAATGAATAAAACAAATTTGAAGGCAGTCCCACTAAGAATTAAAACAAGACAAGGATGTCCACTACCACCACTGTTACTCAATATTTTACTGGGAGTTTTAGCTAGAGCAATCAGAAAGAAAAGAAATAAAAAGCATATAAATTGGAAAAGGGGATGTCAGATTGTCTTTGTTCATTTACAATATAATCTCATACAGATAAAATATTAGACTCATCAAAAAACTTTTAGATTTGATTAATGAATTCAGTAAAATTTCAGGATATGAAAATCAGTGTGCAAAAAATCAGTAAGATTACTATATACCAGTAATGATCAAGCTGCGAACCAAATCAAAAAGGCAATTCCATTTACAATAGTTACAAGAAAAGGTACCCAGGAAAACAGTTAATCAAGGAGATAAAATAAATAATTTCACTTATGAAAGAAATTGTAAATGACACAAACAAATGGAAAAATATTTTACGGTCATATATAAAATAAATTAATATCATTAAAATGATCATACTGTCCAAAGCTGTCTACAGATTGACATAGCTATGTCAATCCAACCCCATCAAAATACTAACATCATCTTTTGCAGAATTGGAAAGCAAAATTATAAAACGTATACAGGACCAAAAAAGAGCCCAAATACCAAAGCAATGCTAAGCAAAGGGAACAAAGCTGGAAGCATCACATTACCTGACCTCAAATTATATAGCTTCAAATTATATACCTGACCTCAAATTATATAGTTACTATAGCAAGTCTATTGCGACCAAAACAGCATGGTACCAGCATAAAAATAGACATTTGGATTAGGGAACAGATTAGGGAACTGTATTAGGTCATTCTTGTGTTGCTATAATAAAATACCTAAGATTGGGTAATTTATAAAGAAAAGAGGTTTAATTGGCTCATGGTTCTGCAGACTTTACAAGAAGTATGATGTATGGTGCAAACATCTTCTTGGCTTCTGGGGAGGTCTCAAGAAGCTTACTATAATGGCAGAAGGTGAAAGGGGAGCAGTCATCTCATATGGTGGGAGAGAGAACAAGAGAGAGAGAGAGGAGGTGCTGCACATTTTTAAAAGACAAGAACCCACTAATTATCACAAAGACTGCGCCAAGCCATGAGGGATTCACCTCCCGTGACCCAGGCACCTCCCACTAGGACCTTTCTCTGGCATTGGAGATGATAATTACATATGATATTTGGGCAGGGACGAATATCCAAACTATATCAGGAACCCAAAAATAAAGCCACATATCTACAGCTAACTAACTTTTCACAAATTTGAAAGAATTATATATTGGGGAAAGTACACCATTTTAAATAAATAGTATTAGAAAAATTAGATGGTGATATGCAAAAAAAGTGAAACTGAACCCCTATCTCTCACCATATACAAAAATCAACACAACATGGGTTAAAACTTAAATATAAGATTTTAAACTGTTAAAATACTAGATGAAAAACCTAGGCAAAATTCATCTGTACATTGTTCTAAAGCAACACTAGTACACTGTTTTGGGGAATGTAAATTAGCACATCTATGAAAAACAGTGTGGAGATTTCTCAAAGAACTAAAATTACAACTGTCATTCAATACACTAGTTCCACTACTGTGTATCTACCCAAAAGAATAAAACTACATATCCATCAGCAGATGAATGGACAAAGAAAATGTGCTGTATAAACACAATGAGATATTATTTTGCCATATAAAAGATATAGGTAATGTATTTTGCAACAACATGGATGAAACTGAAGGCCGTAAACTTAAATGAAACAACTCAGAAGTAGATAGTCAAATACTTTATGTTCTCATTTACAAGTGGAAGCTAAATAATATGTACACACAGACATAGAATGTGAAATAATAAACATTGAAGACTCAGAAGAGTGAGAGGCTGAGAGAAGATGAGGGATGAGAAATTGCTTAATGAGTAAAAGATACATTATTTGAGTAATATTTACAATAAAACCTTATACTTCACCATGAAACAATATATCCTTATAACAAAACTGCATTTGTGCCTGTTAAATGTAAACAAATATATCAATTATGTTTTGATTACTAATTATATTGTTTTAATTATTGTGTGTCATTTCTTTTTTTAATATTATGTGCCTGTCTCTTTACCCATTTTTCTGTTGAGTTGTTTATAGTTTGCTCACCAATTCGTAGTGGATAGTAATATTTTTGTTTGTTGTGATATAACTATCTTCCATACATTTTTGGCTTACTTATCTTAACTTTATAGTTTTTGTGATGAAGAGAGATGTTTAATATTAAAGAGTTTTACATCTTCTAACATTTGTGCTTCTTCTTGCTCAAAAAGACAATCCCACCTTTATAAAATTATCTCTTAAATTGCCATCTAAAACTTGTATATATTATTACATTTATATTTTAATATGTAAACCATTTATATTACATGTTATATATTATGAATATACATCATGTAATATATATTATGTTAATATATATTTTGTTGTTTGTATATGTGATGAAGGATGCTCAAATACTTTTTTCATATTCATATCTAATTATTCAATCACCAATAATTACATAGGTCAGCTGTAACCATTGTTGTTCAAAGCTTACATTGGCATAATTTTTATACTTGTTATATGATTTTAAAAAATGACTCCACTTTGTACTTTGTCCTCAAGGACTGTCTCAAATGTTTTCAGGCCTTTGTTCTTCAATATGGGTTTTATAATCAACTTGACAAGTTTCATAAAAAATGTTGTTGGCTGTTTGATTTACATCTTGTATATTAAAAATCCCTATACATTAAATAGGAAGTAACAGACATTTTAGATCTGAGTCTTCCTATAAAACAAATAAAATCATATAAAACTCATTAACGTGTAATAATGTCTTTCAATAAAGTTTTATAATTTTTCTTCAAAATATTCTTAAGTACATTTTTCAGATTTATTTTAGAAACTTTATATATCGATCACTCTTTTTAATAATATTTATAAAATACCTTTTCATTTTGGAATAACTATAGCTTTACAAGTAATTCAAATATAGATAGAAAAATTTCCTTATACTCTCACCCAATGTGCTTTTTAATTATCATTTCACATTAGTGTGGTATATTTATCAAAACTTAAATTTCAATATTTGTACTTTATTATTAACTAAACTCCAGACTTTATTTAAATGTACAATTTCTTCATTGATACAATTATTCTGTTCCAAGATTCAATCCAGGATATCACATTGAATTTACTTTTCATGTATTTGTAGTTTCTTCTAGTGTGTGACTGTTTCAAAATATTCTTTTTATTGTTTATTATAACCTTCATTATATTGAGAAATACTGGTTATGTGTTCGGTGTAACATCACTTGAATTGAAATTTTTAATATTTTTCTCATGCTAAAACTTTATTTTTGAATGGATATTATATAGACAAAGTACTCTTTTTATCACATCAGTGATTCATGATATTCGTGACTTCACTTGTATAGTTAATATTGGCCACCTGGTTAAGATGGTTGATATGGTTTGACTCTGTGTCCCCATCTAAATCTCATGTCCAGTTGTAATTCCCAATGTTGGTGGAGGCACCTCATGGGGGTGGATTTCCCCTTTGCTGTTCTTGTGATACTGAGTGAGTTTTCATGAGATCTGGTTGTTTAAAAGTGTGTAGCACTTACTTCCCCCTTCGCTCTCTCTCTCCTGTTTCACCATGGTAAGATATACTTGCTTCCCCTTCACCTTCCACCATAATTGTTAAGTTTACTGAGGACACCCAGTCATGCTTCCTGTGCAGCCTGACAAACTGTGAGTCAATTAAACCTCTTTTCTTCATAAATTACCCAGTCTCCGGTAGTTCTTGTAGCAGGGTTAGAACGGACTAACACAATGGTGTTTGCCATGTATCTCCACTATAAAGTTTTTGGAAGATTACTAAATTGAGACAACAAAGTGGGAGGGGTAAACTAAATCCTTTACACGAATATATCTGTATATATAATTTGAAATTCTTCTATAAGAAAAATTTGTCTCTTCGCTCTTGTTTACCTACTCATTTTGTTATAAAAATATGGATTCATATATGTTTATTCTATAATTTAGGTAGTCACTCAATACAGTGTTATGTGTTTATGGATCAACTTTTTTCCAGCTTTAGCCATTGAAAGTTCTTTTAGTTTGCTCCTGTGTGCTTTTAAAATGCCCATATTCTTTTGAGTTTTTTTCAGTATTTCTATGTTTTTAGCAGTACAATCTAGAACCTAGTTTTATCTTTTGATTTTCCTTACTAAGCTCTAGAATCAACCCTTTTTACATGAAGCTGCGGTTCTTTTTATCAGAGAATGGCATTTAGAGATCGAGATCTGGGCAGTAGAGGATGTTTGCTGTTTCTGGGGAGTAATTACTTGTTAATCTCCTCAGCAAACTGTGCTAGATTTTATATAGATGTATATTATTTACGTACAAACACACACATATATATGTTAATTTATAATTGTTTCGTTATCTAGCGTTATTATATCTATTAAACTAAGTAGAAATTCATACTGATGTCTCTGACACTAAACCAGTATTGCAGAGTTTATTCTAGTCTTTGCTTTCTTTTTACCTGTAACTTCTCTGTTTCAGTGAGAAAACTTGCTTCTTCATATGTAATTCATTTACCTGTTTGTACGTAAATCAATATATACGTAAATCAATTTTAGAATTGTTAAGCTGTATCTTTAAAAAAAACAAATTTACAAAGTAAAGTACAATGTTATTGTATAGTTCCTTTTGTTTTTATTCTTGTAGTTCCAAGTCAAAACACCATTTTCCAAAGTTATGTCAACTCTTATTTTCCCAACTTCTTTTAGAGTGTTTATAAAAGTTTGATTATTGGGTATAAACTTGTATCATATATATGCAAGACAGATTTATTTGCAACTTGCTGAATTCCGTTCTGGAATTCCCCAATATTTTGTTGGAATTTTATGTAATTTGTACATATTAAGGTTTATTATTACTTAAGATCTACAGTGCTACAGGTTTTGACAAAAAATAATATATAGAGTCATGTATTCTCCATCCTAGTACCATATATTAGAATACTTGCATCACACTAAAATTCTCTCTGCTCACTCATACCATTTTTAGTCTAATTATTCCCTGCTCAATCCAAACAACGCAATCACTGATCTGTTATTGTTTTTGCTGTTGTCCCTGTACAGGCATGCCTAGTTTTGTTGTACTTTGCTTTATTGTGCTTTGCATATGCTGCTTTTTTTCTCTTTCTTTTTTCTTTTTTTTTTAACAAATAGAAAGTTTGTGGCAAGTCTGTTTTGAAAAGTCTATCAGCACCATTTTTCTAACTGCATGTGTTCACTTTATTAGAATTTTAACAATAAAATATTTTAATTAAGGTATGTTCATTTTAGACAAAATGCTATTTGCACACTTAATAGGCCATAGTATAGTGTAATCATAATTTTTATATGCACTAGGAAATAAAAAAATTTAAGTGACTTGCTGAGTTGCAATATTTGCTTTATTGCCATGGTCTGAAACCAAAACCACAACACCTCCCAGGTATGCCTATAGTTTTGCCATTTCTAGGGTGTCATAAGAGTGAAACAATATAATTCATGGCATTTGGGGTCAGAAATATTTTACTTAGGAAAATGCATTTAAGATTCATCCATGTTTTTGTGTTAATCAATCCCTATTTCTTTTTATTGCTGAATGGTATTTTATTGTATGTAATAAGTATGCTTATCAACTCACCTCTTGAAGGCTATCTTGGTTGTTGTCATATTGTACTAGTCTGTTCTCACACTTCTGTAAAGACATACACAAGACTGGGTAGTTTATGAAGGAAAAAGATATAATTCACTCACAGGTCAGCATGGCTGGGGAGGCCTCAGGAAACATCATCATGACTGAAGGTGAAGAGGAAGCAAGCACCTTCTTCACAAGGCAGCAGGAAGGAGAAGTGCTGAGCAAAGGATGGGATGCAAAGCCCCTTATAAAACCATCAGATCTCTTGTGACTCACTATTATGAGAAAAGCATGGGGATAACCACCCCCCTTATTCAATTACCTTCCACTGGGTCCCGTCCACCACATTTGGGGATCATGGGAACTACAATTTAAGATAAGATTTGGGTGGGTACACAGCCAAACCATATCACATATTTTAGTCATTATGAATGAAACTGCTATAAACTTTTGTATAGGTTTTTGGTGTGAACCACTTTTTCCTTTTTCTGGTGTTAAATATCTAAAAGTGTGGTTATTGTGTTGTGTAGTGTTAATGACTGCATGTTTATGTTGCACCATAATCTACATATTAAAGCCCCACTCCCCAATGAGATGGTATTTGCAGGTTGGACTTTTGGAAGACAAATAGATTTAGATGAACTCATTAAGTTGGAGCTTTTATGAGTGCTTTTATGAAAAGAGAGAGATAAGATCACTCTTACTCTTTCTCGCTTGCTCTCTCTTTCTTTGTTATGTGAGGACACAGCAAGAATATGGAAAGTGGCCATCTGGAAGCCAGGAAGAGGGCTCTCACCAGTAACCAAACATTCCAGAACCTAAATCTAGAATGTCTCAGTCTCCAAAACTGTGAGAAAGAAATATCTATATTTAAGAACCCAGTTTTTGGTATTTTTTACAGCAACCCAAGCTGACGAATATCTATGGTAAATCAAAGTTTAACTTATAAAAAATAGTCAAACTATCTTCCAAAGTGGATGTGTTATTTTTATTTTGCATTTTGACCAAAAGAGAATGAGAGGTCCTGTTGCCCTACATCCTTGCCAGCAATTGATTTGATCAGCTTTATAAATTTTAATTATTTTAATAAGTAAGTAGTGGCATCTCACTATGTTTTAATATCAATTTTCCTAATAATAAATAATGTTGAACATCTTTCCATATGTTTATTTGCCATCCATTTATCTCATATATATTCTTTGGTGAGGGGTTTGTCCAAATACTTCGCTCAGTTGTTATTGCATTGCCTTTTTAAAATTATTGAGGCATTTAAATGTTATTTATGCATTCTTTTTAACTCCTCTTTAAATAAATTTGAAATATAATTTACAAATATTGTATCATAGTCTGTGGCTTGTCCTTTTATTCTTTTTATAGTATTTTTTTCATAGAGCAAAAGATGTTAATTTTGATGGAGTTCAATTTATTAGATTTCTTTAATGAATTATGTTTTGGTGTTGTATGGATAAACATTACAGAGCTTTAAATCATGGCATTTTTTTCTATTTTTGTTATAGAAGGTTTATATTTTAAAATTTTAAATTTGGTCTATGATCCATTTTGGTCATTTTTTGTATAAAGTGTGAGGTACATGTCGAGGTTTATATTTTTGTATATCAAAGTCCAATTGTTTTGCGTCAAAGATTATAAGACTATTCTTTCTCTGTTGAATTGCTTTTGCATCTTTGTAAAAAAAATCAGCTGACTATATTTTTGTGGGCCTATTTCTGAGCTCTCTATTCTGATTCATTGACCTATGTGTCTAATCTTTTACCAGTGCTGCTTTTTTACTATTGTAGCTGTATATTTTTCTTAATTTATATATAAGTACTTCAGGCTTTATATGTACACACACACACACACACACACACACATACACGTGTGTGTGTTTCCATTTGGTCTTGAGGTCTCTCTCTGGAGAATAGCCATAAAGTCTCGTCCTTTCCTGATGAGGCTCAAAGGGTTGTGGTTACGTATGTATTATATAATATGTCTTTCACTGAATTTTTTTTATTCTGATAGACAGTGTAATGCCTAATTATCTGATCTGTGACTAGATATCCACCTCAAGAAACTTACGTTTCCTAACAGATGCCCTTTTGGATCTTGTCTTACATGTGTCCAGTTTATTCCTGCCTAGGAGAGCGTTGACTGGGAGAAAAGTTAGGTCTGGGTGAATCAATTGATTGAGACTCAGAGGAGCCAATGGAACAAAATATACATAAAATGACAAAAGTAGTTTATTATTTACAGGCCATGAGAGAAAGAAGAAGGGTGCTGACAAGAGCTGGTGGGAAAGTGACGGGGGCAACATGCCCAACTTGGAGTTAGAAGCCAGAATGAGATGAACTTGCGGGCTGAGGTCTTTTTTGGTATCTGGGGCATTATCCAATGAGGTTTCTTGCCAGGAATTCTAATTGATGGGTTTAAAGCAAGCACGCAGAAATTCCATAGAGTTACTATGTGAGTGAGAGATAGTTACGGTGGTATATCTGTGCAACATATGGGAAGTTGTCAGGGGTCATTGGGGTTTGTCAGGTAGGTTGTGTATAGCTTTCCCAGTGAGAGAGCATCACCAGGAGGCAGTTGTATAAGGCAGATATCTGGATTAGCAGCATTAAAGAACTAAGGGTGGAGAAGGAGATAGAAAACAATACTGCGTGCCGGGTGACTAATCCCTCTTTGTGAGAGGAGAAAGTTAAACTTATATTCAAAGGAATATCGATGCAGTATAAAATTATAAGAATTTACTAATTGGTGCTGCTAAAAATGTTATATCTTAAATATCATATTCCAGTTGTTTATTGGTGACATGGATGAATAAGATTGATTTAGTATATGTTAACTTCATCTTACATAAAGTTGTTAAACTTCCTTACCAGCTCTGGAAGTGTCTTTGTGTGATTTGTAAATTCTTCAACATATTCTACCAATAGAATCATTTAGTCTGCTAATAAAGAAAACTATTTTATACATTGCAGTCTACACATTTGATTGTTTTCTCTATTGTACAACTTAGGATTTCCAGTAAAATGTTAAATAGGAAGGGGAAGCGAGGATATTTTGTCATGGTGCAGATTTTAAAAGAATGTATCCCATCTGTCATCAAGTATAATGTGAGCCATAATATTTTGAATACAGTCTCTATCGGGTTAAGGAAGTTCTCTTGTATTCCTTTCCTGAGAATTGTTATTATGAGTGGGTTCTAAATTTCGTTGAATATTTTCAACATCTATTGATATGATTTTGTGCTATTAGTTAGTTAATATGATAGATCATGTCAATTGTGTTTTAAATATTGAATGAAGCTTGATTCTAAGGCTAAATCCCACATGGTTATGATGTATTATGCATTTTGTATATTGCCAGATTTTCTTTGCTAATATTTTGTTAGGGATTTTTGAATTCAATACCTAATATTTTGTTATGGATTCTTTATAAGAGATATTAGTCTATAGTTTTTTGTCATTGTTGTTCTTATGTAGTTATCTGGCTTTGATATTAGAAAAATATAAACTGAAAAAATAAAACTGAATGTGTACTTTCTTATTCTATTTTGTAGATGACATTATGTAAACTTCTGGTATATTATGTAAATTTATTTTTTAAATTTTTCATGAAATTTACCAATAAAAATATTTTGCTATGTTTTCAAATTTATGAGAATAGGGTTATTAACATTATTCTTTTATTATTCATTTAATATCAGTAAGATCAGCAGCAATGTTCCCTCTTTAATTCTTGTTTTTGGTAAAGTGTATTTTTTCTTTGCTTTTTGGTTAGCCCGAAAATAAGCTTATTAATTTTATCTTTTCACATAAACAGCTTTTGGTTTTATTAATTCTCTCTGTCAGTTTTATGATTTTAATTTCATTCACTTCTGTGTTAATTTGTATTTTTATCTTTCTGTTTGCATTTGACACAATTTGCTTTTGATTTCCATTTAAATTTGGACAAGGTTCTTGAAATTATATCTTTATTTTTTCTAATATATACACTTAAAGGTATATATTTCTTCCATTGATTTTTGATGTACTGTGTTTTTATTTTCATTTGGTCAAAATATATTTTCTAAATTTGTTTGGACTTCCTTTTTGGCCCATAGATAATTTACAAATGCATTGTTTACTTATCAAATACTTTCATGTTTTCAAATTTATTCAGTTACTAATTTTTTAGTTTAATTTTATTATGGTCAGAAAATGCACATAGGACAATTTTAATTTAAAAAGTTTAGGTTTTTCTTATCAATCATGAAGTGGTCTATCTTGGTGAATATTCCATATACACTTGAGGAAAATATGCATTCTGCTGTTGAAGGGAATATTCTATAAATTAGATCAAATTTGTTAATAGTATTTTTATTTTATTTATATACTTACTTATGTTCTACCTACTTGTTTTATCAATTACTGAGAGAGAAGTTTTAAACTCTTCAACTGTAGTCATAGAGTTTTTTAAATTTTTATATTAAGTTTAGAGGTATATGTGCAGGTTTTATACATAGGTAAATTGCATGACACGAGGGTTTGGTGTACAGATTATTTCATAATCTGGGTAATGAGCATAATACCTGATAGGTAGATTTTTTAGATCTTCATCCTTCTCCCACCCTCCAACTTCAAGTAGGACATGGTCTGTTGTTCTATTAATTGCGTCCAAGTGGAAGCCAAATACTGGATAAGTGATAAGTGAGAACATGTGGTATTTTGTTTTCTGTTTCTGCTTTAGCTCACTTAGAATAATGGCCTCCAGCTCCATTCATGTTGCTGCAAAATACATAAGCTCATTCCATTTATGTTGCTGCAAAATACGTAAGCTCATTTTTTTATGGTTGCATAGTAGTTCATAGTATATGTACTACATTTTCTTTATCCTGCCTACTATTGATGGGCATTTAGTTTGAGTCCATGTCTTTGCTACCGTAAATAGAGCTAAGAGGAACACATGCATGCATGTGACTGTATAACAGAATGATTTATATTGCTTTGGTTATGTACCCAATAATGAGATTGCTGGGTTAAAATGGCAGTCCTGTTTTAAGTTCTTTGAGGAATCACCAAATTGCCTTCCACAATAGCTGAACTAATTTACATTCCCACAAGCAGTGTATTAGTGTTCCGTTTTCTCTGCAACCCCACTGACATCTGTTACTGTTTGACTTTTCAGTAACAGTCATTCTGACTTGTGTGAGATTGTATCTCGTTGTGTTTTTATTTGCATTTCCTTAATGGTTAACAATATTGAGTATTTTTTTCTTGTGCTTATTGGCAACATGTATGTCTGTTCATGTCCTTTGTCCACTATTTAATGGAGTTCTATGGTTTTCCTTGTTAATTTGTTTAAGTTTCTTATAGATTATGAATATTAGATCATTGTTGAATGCATAGTTTGCAAATATTTTCTTCCATTCTTTAGGTTGTTTACTCTATTGGTAGTTTCTTTTGCTGTGCAGAAGCTATTTGGTATAAGTAGGTCCCACTTGTCAATTTTTGTTTTTGTTGCTGTTGTTTTTGGCACTGCCTTTATAAAATCTTTGCCAGATTATGTTTTCAGAATGGTATTTCCTAGGTTACCTTCCAGGTTTTAATAGTTTTAGGTCTTATATTAAAGTCTTTAATCTATCTTGAGTTGGTTTTTGTATATGGTGTAAGAAAGGAATCCAGTGTAAATCTTCTGCATATTGCTATCCAGTTTTCTCAGTAGCATTCATTGAACAAGGAGTCTTTTCCTCGTTGACTGCTTGTGTCAACATTGTCAAAGATTAGATGGTTGTAGGTGTGCAGCTTTATTTCTGGCCTCTCTATTCTGCTCTATTGGCCTATGTGTCTGTTTTTGTACCAGTGCCATGCTATATTGGTTAATGCAGCCTTGTACTACAAATTGGAATTTTGATGATGTTATGCCTCCAACTTTGTTCTTTATGCTTAGAATTACCTTAGCTATTTAGGCTTTTTTTGGTTCCATATAAATTTTTAAATAGTTTTTTTTTCTAATTTTGCAAAGAATATCAGAGTTAGTTTAATAGGAAGAGCATTAAATCTGTAAATTACTTTCAGGAGTATGTCCATTTTAACAATATTAATTCTTTCTATCCGTGAACATGGTAAGTTTATTTATTTGTTTGTATCATCTCTGATTTCCTTAAGAAGTGTTTTGTAATTCTCATTGTAGAGATTTTACACCTCCCTAGTTAGCTGTATTTCTAGGTATTTTACGCTATTTGTCGCTATTGTGAACGGGATAGCTCTCATGATTTGACTCTCAGCTTGGACATTATTGGTGTATAAAATATCACTGATTTTTATACATTAATTTTGTATCCTGAAACTTTGAGGAAGTTGTTTAACAGATCTAGGAGCTTTTGGTCAGAGACTATAAGATTTTCTAAGTATGGAATCATATCACCTGCATATTGAGATAGTTTTACTTTCTCTCTTTCTATTTGGGTGCCTTTTATTTCTTTCTCTTGCCTGATTGTCCCAGCTGGAACTTCCAGTACTGTGTTTAATAAGAGTGGTGAGAGTAGGCATACTTGTCTTGTTTCAGTTCTCAAGGGGAATGCTTCCAGCTTATGCCCATTCAGCATGTTGTTAGCTGTGAGTTTGTCATAGACTTGTCATTAGTTTGAGATATGTTTCTTTGATACCTAGATTTTGAGGGTTTTTAACATGAAGGATGTTGAATTATAATAAAGGTTTTTTCATCTATTGATATTAGCATCTATTTTTTACTTTTAAGTTCTATTTATGTAATAAATCACACATTGATTTTCATGTGTTGAAGCAACCTTGCATTCCAGGAATAAAGCCTACCTGGTCTAGGTGGATAAGCTTTCTGATGTACTGCTGGATTTAATTTCTTAGTATATTCTTGAAGATTTTTGCATCTCTGTTTATCAAGGATATTGGCCTAATGTGTTGTTTTGTTTTGTTTTGGCTTTACAACTTTGTGGTATCACAATTATGTTAACCTTTTAAAACGAGTTGCAGAACAGTCCCTCCTTCTCAATCTTTGGAGTAGTTTTAGTAAGAATGGTATCAGCTTTTCTTTATGTATCTGGTAGAATTCACCTGTGATAGCTTCTGGTCCTTGGCTTTTCCTTGTTGGTAGGCTTTTTATTACTGATTCAGTTTCAGAACTTATTATTTGCCTGTTCGGGGATTCAATTCATTAGTTTCAATCTTGAGATGTTTTATGTTTCCAGGAATGTATCCACTTCTTGTAGGTTTTCTACTCTCTGCACATTGAGGTGTTTGCATTATTCTCTGAGGGTTTTTTTTTTTCTGTATTTTTGTGGGGTCAGAGCAAATGTCCCTTTGTTATTTCTGATTGTGTTTATTTGGATCCTCTCACTTTTTTTCTTTATTAGTCTAGTTAATAGTCTATTAACCTTATTTATACTTTCAAAGAACCAAGTCCAGGATTCATTGATCTTTTATACATTTTTTCTTTGCATCTCTATTTCATGTAGCTCAGCTCTGATTTTGATTATTTCTTGTCTTCTGTTAGCTTTAGAATTTGTTTTGTTTTGTTCTTCTAGTTCCTCTAAGTGTGATGGTAGGTTGCTCATTTGAGATCTTTCTAACTTACTATTCGATGTGGGCATTTAATACTGTAAGCTTTTCTCTTAACACTGAATTATCTGTGTTCCAGAGATCTTGGTATGTTGTATATTTGTTCTATTAATTTTAAATGTTTTTTATTTCTGCCTTAATTTTATTGTTTATTCAAAGGTCATTAAGGTGCAGGTGTTTAACTTTCATTTAATTGTATGCTTTTTAGCCAACTTCTTAGTATTGATCACTATTTTTATTGGACTGTAGTCCAAGAGTGTGGTTGTTATTATTATTATTTTTAATTTGCTGAGAATTGCTTATGGCAATTTTGGAGTATGTGCCATATGCATAAGATAATAATGTATATTCTATTGTTTCTGTGTGGAGGGTTCTGCAGACATCTGTTAGGCCTGCTTGTTTAAGGTTCTGAATATCTGTTAGTTTTCTGTCTAGATGATCCATCTAATATTGTCAGTGGGGTGTAAATTCTCCCACTATTATTGTATGGTTATCTAAGTTCCTTGTGTGTCTCTGCAACTTGTTTTATAAATCTAGGTGCTCCTGTGTTAGGTGCACATATATTTGGAAAAGTTATATCTATCTCTTTATTTTGAGTCTATGAATGCCATTACATGTGAAATGCATTTTTGAAGACAGCATTCAATTATATCTTGTTTCTTCATCCAAGTTGCCAATCTGTGCCTTTTAATTGGAAAATTTAACCTATTTACATTCAAGGTTTATATTGATTTGTGTGGATTTAATCTTGTCATCATGTTGTGAACTGGTTATTACATAGACGTGAATGTCTAGTTGCTTTAGAATGTCAATTGTCTATGGACTTAAGTGTGATTTTGTGGTGGAATGTAATGGTCTTACCTTCCCATGCTTAGGACTCTCTTTAGGGTTCTTTGTAAGGCAAATCTAGTGGTTGAAAATTACTTTGTCACTTTCTTCGCTGAAAATGATCTTTGTTCCCCTTCACACATGAAGCATAGTCTGGCTGGATATAAAAATTTTGGCTGAAATTTGTTTTCTTTATGAATGCTGAGTATAGGTCCCTAATTTATTTTTGCTTGCAGGGCTTCTAATGAAAAATGTACTGTTAGCATCATGGGATTCCCTTTGAAAATGACCAGCTTCTTCTCTCTATCTGCCTTTAACCTTTTCTTTTTCATTTCAGACTTGGAGAATCTGATGACTGTGTGTCTTGGGGATGGCTATCTTGTGCAGTACCTTTCAGGGGTTCTCTTTACTTCCTGAATTTAAATATTGGCCTCTCTAGTGAGGTTGGAGAAATTTTCATGGACGATAGCCTCATATATGTTTTTTTATGTTGCTTTATTTCTCTTTCTCTCTTTAAGGGATACCAATGCATCATAGATTTTGCCTCTTTCCATAATCTCATATTTCTCAGATATTTTGCTTATTCTGTCATTTTTTCTTCATTTTTGTCTGACTGAGTTAATTTGGAGAACTAGACTTCAAGCTCTCAGATTCTTTCTTCAGCTTGGTCTATTCTGCTATTAATAATTGCTATTGTATTATGAAATTCTTAAAGTAAGTTTTTCAGCTCCACCAGCTCAGTTTGGTTCTTTCTTAAAAGAGTCATTTCATCTTTCAGCTCCTGTATTATTTTATTGTATTTTTCTGTTTTCTTCAATTGGGTTATAACTTTCTCCTGAATCTCAATTATCTTCATTCTAATATATATACTAAATTCTATGTCTGCTACTTCAGCCTGGTTTAGAACCATTTCTGCGGAACTAGTGTGGTAATTTGGATATAAGAAGATATTCTGGCTTTTTGAGTTGCCAGAGTGTTTGTGCTGGTTCTTTCTTATTTGTGTTGGCATTTGTTTCTTCAATTTTGAAGTTGTTGTCCTTTGGATTTTTTTTTTTTTTTTTTTTTGCTTCTATTTTCTTTGATGGCCTTAGAGGTTTGATTGTGGTACAATGTGGGTTCAGTCAACTGACTTTTTTTCTTGAAGATTTTAAGGTGCCAAAGCTCAGGTCAGTACTCACAGGCTACATGTTCTAACACTGGGGGGCCATTATCAGGCCCCTGACTTTTTTATTCTCCTCTTGAGATTATAAACCTGTTGTGCTAGAGAGGCTGAAATGTCCCCAGACCACTGGCCACAACACTCCGATGGGTGATTCCAGCCAAACCACTTCATCAGGGCAGTGACAGTGGGATCGATTCTCTCTTGCACATGCCAGTAGCCATGGCAGTGAGGTGAGGTGTATGCACATTAGTTAATGCAGGTCCTGTAATTGTAGATTCCATTTTTTGTATTTACGGATGTATTTTTTTTTCTCTTCTGGTATCAAAGCTTATTTGTTTTAAGAGCCATACACATTTTTAGAATTAAGTTATTTTAGAGAATTGATCCTCTTACTATTGAATGTTTCACTTTATACACATATTCTTTCTTGTTCTGAGGTCTGTGTATCTGTGATTAATGTATATATTTCAGATTTCTTTCATTTTATTTGTATCCTTTGCCATTTGTTGGATATTTACATACCTATGTCTTCCTATTTGTAGCATGTTTATTATAGACAGCCTATAGTTTGTTTCTGCATTTGTATGTGATATAATTGCTCTGGCTAGGTCTTCTGGTGCTACAGTGAATAGAAGTGGTAAGAGTGGGCATTCTTGCCTTTATTCAGGTGTTATAGAAAAAGCTTTTTTAAAATTATTGGGTATGAATATTTGCTGTGAGTGTTTTATATATGGTCTTTATTTGTTGATGTAAATTCCTTATATGCTTAATTTCCTAAGAGTTTATACGCTGAATAAGTGTTGAATTTTGTCAAATGTATTTTTTAACATCTAGTGAGATAAGCATATGAACTTTATTCTTTATTCTGTTATTGTGGTGTCTCACATGATTGATTTGCCTATGTTGAGCTATACTTCCATCCCAGTCATAAATCATACTTTTTCATGGTGTGCAATTCTTTTGATGTACCATTAAATCTGATAGTTTAATATTCTGTTAAGAGCTTTTTCAGCTATTTTCATCAGGAATATTGACCTGTAATGTGTGTGTGTGTGTGTGTGTGTGTGTGTGTGTGTGTGTGTGTGTGTGTATGTCTTTAGTATTAGGTGATATTGGCCTTGTTACATGTATTTGGAAGAATTTTTTTCGAGAGAGGGTTGAATAATAATTGACATTGAGAGGGATGTCATCAAGATGGTAAAATAAGAGGCTTCTGATATTTTTTGCCCCCATGGATGCACCAAATAAACATTTACATGTGGATTAATTACCTTTGAGAAAAAGCCAGAAACTAATTCACTGTTACACACCAGGCAAATTAGAAAATATCCATATTGAAACAGATATGAAAATCTGAGACACATTCTTGCCACAAACCCCACCCTGGATATAATGCCTTGTTATTGTTAAAAAAAAATCTCCAATTCCAAGCTTCCTTTTTTCTTTAGAAATAAAGAGTTCAGTGCACCTATTTACAGTGCCACAACTTTTACAGTTTCTATCAGACCATTTGGATCCTTCATCACTTAGCTCTGGGAGCAAAAGAGTCTTGGCATTTACAAGTCTCCATAGACCTAGAGAATAATGTGATTTTAAATGGACACACTATCAATGCCAGAGGCTATTCCTTAGGGTAAAGCACAGAAAAAAATAGGCAAAGAATTTCATCTCCCAGTTTTGTTCTGTTTTTTCCTAGAAGGGGTTTGTCTGCACCCTTTCCATGTGTTAGAGAATAGTCAGGTTTCTAACTAGCCTTTATCTGGTAGCAGACAGGGGAGGTAAACAATAGTCTTCTGGGTGTCTTTAAAAAGGCATGTGGGCACTTCTCACGCCTTTTCCTCCAACTCTCTTTGGTGATTAAAAACAAGTCTGCAGATTCTTCTTAGAAAGAATGTAGCTTGAGTTATGACCCGAAGTTTTGTAACTCTCACCTGAAGAACTGCCTCCTTTATCGCCTACCTCTGGGAGTTGAAAGGGATCTTCATTTATGAGTCTTTCTAGACTACAGAGCACAAAAAGATAGCAGCTATACCCTAGGCTCAATGCTAAGCAAACAGACAAAAATTATCCATTTCCAATTTCAACCTGAAAGGGGTTGACTGCACACCAAACACCGACATTTTTTCAGCTGCTGTCTATTGGTCAGGCCACTAATTATCCTACATCTGAGAGCTAAAGGAGTAGTCAAGCAAAAGTCCTCGGTGACCCTGAATTGGTATGTGGGCACCTCCCACAATACCTCCTGCCACTTCATGCCAGAAATAGCCAAGGCTCCAGTTAACTCTCTTGTCTCAGAGATCAGACAGAGAAGGCATATTCCAGGCCCTTGGGAACAACAATGAGAAAAGCCACATGTTGAAAGTGTGTGATATCTGAGTGTAAGTGCAGGAATTTACCACAGATTAACTTACTGACATTGTACAGAGAAAAGGGAAGATGAATTCAAGCTTCCAGCTTCTAACTGAGGAGACGAAAAAATGGAACACATATCAAACACCCCAAAATTTCTACCTGCATCTCAAGTGAATGGTTAATGTCTCACCTGTCTTAAGGCATTGATATAACATAGCACATCTTAATTTCCTGGGGTACACTAAGAATAAAGACACACATCTGGAAAATCTCAGTGGTTTAAAAGCCACCTAGAATACATAGCCAAAATAATTGGTGAGATTTATATCTTACATAAGCCAATCTGAAAAGATGGGGAGAGGCAGTCATCTTATCCGAAGCACAGAAACCAATACGGAGAGCCAAGAGAAATAAAATAAAAATAGTGAAGGATATTCCAATATCCAAAACTGATGCTACTTAAATGGAGAGATATGATTTAGCTGACAGAGAAGTCAAAAGAATAGTCTTAAAGGTGCAAACAGAGGTTGGGAAAGAAATATATGAACAAAATGAGAATTTCAGAAAAGGTAGAAAACATGAAAAGGTACCAAACTATAATCAAAGTTCTAAATAATACAATAACTGAACTTAAAAATTCAATAGAGAGTGCAAAGTGAAGTGTCAGAGCCCCAGCAGTGGAGAGTGGTTGGCTCGCAGGTAGTAAAAAGAATTTACCAACAATGGTATAAGTTTGAAAAGGAAAGTTTTATTAGATATAAATAATGCTGCAGCTGCATGCAGTGGGGTGCTTCAGCAAGAGAGGACTGAGCGCACCATAGTGGATTTTTCTTAGGGGTATTTATGGACACTAAAGCAGTAATTTAATGGCAATTTAAAACATTCGTTACGTGGGTTATGGCAAATGATGTTGTTTGCAGACATTTTTGTGCCTTGATATTCGCAAGGGTTGCACAATGAGTTTCAAAATGTCTGCATTTCAGAGATGTATAGAAATTCTAGTAACTTACAGCTGGGTGCAGTGGCTCATGCCTGTAATCTCAGCACTTTGTTAGGCCAAAGTGGGCGGATCTCCTGAGGTATGGAGTTCGAGACCAGCCCTGCCAACATGTTGAAAACCCATCTCTACTAAATATACAAAATTAGCCTGGTGTGGTGGCACATGCCTGTAATCCCAGCTACTTGGGAGGCTGAGGCAGGAGAATCACTTGAACCCAGGAGGTGGAGGTTGCAGTGAGCCGAGAACGTGCCATTGCACTCCCGCCTGGGCAACGAGAGTGAGACTCCGTCTCAAAAAAAAAAAGAAAAAAATTCTAGTAACTTATAAATTTTGGGAAAAAGAAATCTGGTACTGGATGTAGGTTTTAGATAATAGGAAAGTATAATTACTTCTGAACTCCTCAGATAAGGAGTTCTGCCTCTGGAGGGTTGTCTTGTTGGCCACCAGATGATCTCTGCTCTCTTCATATTCCTTCTGACAAATATGTTCGTCAAATTTTTGACCCTTTGTATTTTCCCATGCTCATATGTACCTGCTGCCTATTAGGGTCTCAAGAAAGGGAAAATGGCCTAGTGAAAAGGAGTGTTGAGACTGTCTGGTTACTTCCTGCTGAAAAGTGTGCATTGGGAGGATAAGATGCATTTTGTTGTTGTTGTTTCTTGCTATCTGTCACAAAGAGAATGAAGGGTCATAAAAATCTTGTTCACAGGAGGTGGTGGGGAAGACCAGATTCCATCAGGAGGCCCCATGTAAATGAAAATTGCTGTTGCAGGCTGGTGTTGGGATTGCATAAACATCTGTAGTTGGAATTGTTGTAACCTACGTAATATAAACTTAATGAGCATTAAAAAGGCAGGGACCAAATATTAAAAGAATGATGAGAAATAAAGGCCCAAGGAATGGGAGAAGCCAAGTGATCTTTTTGAAACCAATCAGTAAAGGTTTTGGCCCAGTTTTACTTACTTTAGAAAGTGTGTGTAGTCATTTGGCTTATTTGAAAATTTCTTGGCCATTAGTTTTCACTTCTCCAGAACATATTAATGTTGGTACAACAGGCTTTATTCATGACAGATCAGACTTCTTGTTCACCTAGGAGGTAATCTAGAGGTCATCTATTATTAAAAACCATTCCTGTTAGTAAGTCTAAAGACTTTTCTAGAGCCTATAGACTTAAGGCAGTTTTTGCTAAGGACACTTCAAGAAAGGTGGTAAGTTCTTGTAGTGTGATTTTATGGTACTTAAAACCTCCCCAGTGGGTGAGACTTGAGATAGTTCCCTTGACCCTAGCCACAATAAATTCTAGGGCCCTTATTCTTCTAGAATAGTATTCTAGATCAGAAGTTGTGTTCAAGACAGTGACTTGGGTGGAAGCTACTGTACCCAGAATAAAATCACCGTAATGAAGGGAATTATCAAGTTGGGATAGGACCAAACATTGAAGAGGGTTTCAATAATTATTAGCAGTTCTTCAAATCCATAAGACCCCAGGAGGGCGGGAAACATAGTGTGATTGATTTAATTAAAATGTTGACGAAAAGGGAAACAGGTTTTGACAGTTTTTTAGAGGTCTTACGTGAGAGAAAAATGTATGTTTATGTTCCGATGGGGGAGGTTTAAAACCAGGGAGGTCCTTGTGCAATGGAAAGGATATAGAATAAGTGGTGAAATGGTTATTTCCCACATTGTTTATATAATTATGGTAACATACACGAATAATATTAGGAGCTCAAGGGATAGTAAATATTGGAAGCCCTACTATATTGGTCCAGTTTAAAGACTTAAATTGACAGTAATAAGATAAATTCAGAATTTTGGTTATCAGAGGCTAAGGCCTTAAATGGATCAATGTTACCCACATGAGTATCATTATAACAGGGTATACATCCAAGAGTAACATTACAAATATAAAAAGTTCCATTGATTTTAGAAGTATGAACAGAAGGGGAAGTCATATGATAGTACAAATATTGAAGTATTTCCCATTTTACCAGTATGGAAAGAAATGTTCAGGATGGGAAGCTGTGATAAGAATTGTTCAACCACAATTAAATTTACCCAAAGCTTATTCATAGAGTGGAAAAAGACAGGGACTTGGATGGCCTTAAGGCCCCATTAGTCATCTAGAAGATGACATTCAGAGGCTTGATTATAATCTAGGAATAGAGTTAGAAGTTCTTGCCCTTGCCCTTGTCTTTGTTCTGTAGGACCCCATTGTCAGGTAGGTTTTTAGATTATGACTGTTATAGCCTAAAATGAAGAGGTTCCCCCCCCTCACATGGGAGGGAGGGACACTTGCCTTTTCAATGACCATCTTGTTTGCAATGAGGAAAGGGTCCAGGGGTGGCTTGTAACCTGGAGGTTTGAAACATTCTCTACTCCAGTGTCCTTGATTTCTGTAGTTATGTCTGGCCCCCATTCAGTTAGTGTTAGGGGGACAAGCCTTGGGGATATTAGCTACCAAAAAAGAATGTGCCAATGCTATCATCATGTATAGTAGCTCTCTACTTGCATTTTTTTCTTCTCCTATTGAGCCTTTTTTATTTTTGCTGTTTCCTACCAGTCAGTGTGGCAATTCCTCTGGGATCTAGAACTAGAAATGCCGTTTGACCCAGCAATCCCATTACTGGGTATATACCCAAAGGATTATAAATCATGCTGCTATAAAGACACATGCACACGTATGTGTATTGCGGCACTATTCACAATAGCAAAGACTTGGAACCAACTCAAATGTCCAACAATGATAGACTGGATTAAAAAAATGTGGCACATATACACCATGGAGCACTATGCAGCCATAAAAAATGATGAGTTCATGTCCTTTGTAGGGACATGGATGAAGCTGGAAACCATCATTCTCAGCAAACTATCGCAAGAACAAAAAATCAGACACCGCATGTTCTCACTCATAGGTGGGAGTTGAACAATGAGAACACTTGGACACAGGAAGGGGAACATCACACACTGGAGCCTGTTGTGGGGTGGGGGGAGGGGGGAGGGATAGCTTTAGGAGATATACCTAATGTTAAATAACAAGTTAATAGGTGCAGCACAACAACATGTCACACGTATACATATGTAACTAACCTGCACGTTGTGCACATGTACCCTAAAACTTAAAGTATAATTTAAAAAAGGGGGAAAAAAAAGAAAACCTTAAAAGCTGCATTTAATAAAATAGGAGAGGGAGTTTGTGGGCCTTGCTCTAATTTTTGAAGTTTTGGTATGTTGTCTAGGGAAGCCTGACTTATAAAATGTAGGGCCAGAATGAATTGGTCATCAGGGATTTGGGGATCTAAATTTATGTATTTATTCAGGCCTTCCAGCAGTCTAGCTTGGAAAATGGTGAAGTTCTTAAATGGCTCCCTTATGATTTCTTGTAATTTAGCAGAATTAACAGGTTTTATTGCAGGCTTTTTCATTCCTTCTAACAAATGAGTTATCATATAATCTTGTCTGCCCCTGCCTCTGTTTGGGTGAGCATTGGTGGCCTGGTATTGCCAATTGTGTTCTGTGCTGGGGACTTCTTCTTCCCTGGCTCTATTATCATTGGAATTATGAGCATGACCCTCATCTGCCCAAGCTTGAGCTAAAGACCATATGCATGATTTTTCTTCATAGGAACAGCAAGTAGTTAATACCATAAATATGTCTTACCAGGTTAAATCAAAGGCTATAGTTAAAACCTGAAATTCTTGTATGAATTTAGAGGCATCCTGGCTAAATGAACACAACATGGATTGAATTTGCAAAAGATCAGACATGGAAAAAGCAACATGAACTCTGAGTTGTTCCAAATCTCCTTTAGCCACCTTGTGGGGAGACAAAACATTTCTGAGATTTTATGAGGACTCTGTACTAGTGGCATAAGTAATTCATGTGTAAGTATATGAGAGGGATAAGGTATCTGAATATGGAGGGGGCTGACTGAGGGATGGAGCAGATGGAGAGGGTGTAGGTAAAGAGGGAGCAAGTTGAGGAGCATGTGATAGGCAAAAGGAAGGATTATCTAAGACATCGGAATCAGGGAGGGAGGAAGAATTTCCTTGGAAACATATGTGACAATTTTTAGGTAATTTGGGGTTTGGTATGAAGCCAAGAAGACCTGCTTTTTGAGAGTTTGTGGATCAAAATGAGACCAATTTTTTTTTAAATGCAACCCAGGGGCAATTTGGATGAATCAAAGAATAAACTGAATTCACGTTGGTTTTAGATGAGGGACTAAAAGGTCCCTGAGGAATTTCTGAGAAATTCGGGCTTCAGTTTTCCTTTTGGCTCACTCTATTTGGAGGTATTCCACCATGAATAGATGGCCTGGCATTGCCTAGATGACCAGTCCAGCTGTGCCTTTATGTGCATCATCAACTCAAACATAATGTGAAGAGAAACTTACCCTTAACTTCAGATGTGGTGTCTTTGACAAAGTTGAATCCAAAATCGGAGCTGCTACCAATTGAGTGTGTCTATGCAGAATTGAGATCACCGCTGTTCATTTCCAAGAAAAGGTTTACAGAGTGTTATAGTGAAAGTGGACTTGCCACCCTAGTGGGTACTAGCAAATTAGCTCTTTTGTCTGCAACTTCGGGTAATACTCGGGAGTGGCCTTTGGCTAGAAACTATCAATTGCCAAAGAATATGTAAGCTGGTTCACTGGAAGTCAGAAAACCAAAAAGAGTCCTGGCCAGTTCCTCAGCCCTAAGGGCAATGACAGACAGGTATCCCTTCTCTAAGGCTTCAGGATCCCGCCGAAGGGCTGCCTCCACCAAGGACCTTCAGTTCCCAAGAGTTAAGAACCAGACCACTGAGTGAAGTAGAGAGAAAAAGGAAGAGGAAATTTCCATTAAAGTCCCTGTATGGACCACCAAGATGTCAGGTGAGGTTTCAGAGTCTCAGCAGCAAAGAGTGTTTGGCTCAAAGATGGTAAAAAGAATTTATCAACAACAATGTAGGTTTGAAACAGAAAGTTTTATTAGATAGAAAGAACATTGCAGCAGAGTGCAACAGGGCACTTCAGCAGGAAAGAACTAAGTTTACTATGGTGGATTTTCCTTATGGGTGTTTATAGAACTTAAAGCAGGAGCTTAAGGGTAATTTAGACCATATTTGTTATGCAGGTTATGGTAAATGATTACATTTGTACACATTTGTGTACCTTGATGTTATCAAGGGTTGTACAATGAATTTCAAAATGCATGCATTCCGGAGATGTATAGAAATTCTAGTAACTTGTAATTTTTGAGGAAAGAAAGCTGATACCAGATGCCAGTGTTAGATAATAGGGAAGAATAATTACTTCTGAATTTCTCAGATAAGAAGTTCTGCCTCCAGATGGTCTGCTTGATGGCTGCTAGGTTATCTTTGCTCTCCTCAGAGAGTTTTAACGGCAGACTGGGTTGAAGCAGTCAAAAATCAGCAAATACAAAGATGAGTTACTGAGTTATTTTTTCTAAGGAGCAGAAAGAAAAAAATTTAATAAAGATTGAGGAAAAGACTAAGCAACTTATAGAATACAATAAAGTGGATCATCATTATCAAATTTCCAGCGGGGCAAAAGCAATATAAACCTTATTTTTAAAAAATGGAAGAAAACTTTCCAAATGTGGGGAAGAAAATATATCCTGATTAATGAATTCCCAAGGGCATTACAAATAATGAATTCAAAGAGACCCACATCAGAACCCATTATAATCAAATTGTCAAAATTTAAAGATAAGGAGAGTTTTGAAGGAAGCAACAGAATAGTGACTTGTTATATACCAGGATCGTCCCTTAAGACTATTAGAGGATTTTTCAGCAGAATCTTTGCAAGCCAAAAGGGAGTTAGATAATTAATAGTGTTGAAAGAACAAAAGACAATTTTGAAGCAACAATACTATAGCCTAGAAATTTTTCCTTCAAAAATGAAGAAGAGATAAAGTCTTTCTCAAACAAAAATGAGAGGGTTTTTTTCCCACTAGACCTGTCTTACAAGAAATGCTAAAGGAGTGATTCAAGTCTAAATAGAAAGGCACTAAGAATCAGCATGAAAGCCTAAGAAAGTATAAAACTAATAAACAAAGGTAAGTGTGTGGACAAAAAGGAATATTTTACTACTATAGCAGCAGTGAGTATATTGATTGCAATTCTACCATAAAAGTTAAAATACAAAAATATTTAAAACAACTATAACTAAATTGCATGAATTAATTGAATAATAAAATAATTAAAAATTTAGAAAATAATAGTGTATAATGTGGGGGGATAAGAGATAAAACCAGAAAGTTTTTGCATATAAGGAAAATGAATTTGTTAGCTTAAAATGGACTGTTATAAAAAAGATGTTTGATTTAAGTTCCTTGGTAACCACACAAAACCTAAATAACCGTAGAAACTACATAAAGGGAAATTATTTTTAAATGACATGAATGTATCAAAATCTAGCAGTACAAATGCTATTATCATCAACAAAATACAAAGGAAAATAATGAGAGTAAAGAAAGGGCCAAATCACAACAAGAAAAAACAGGATTCAACTGTTGGCTGTCTATAGGACACTCATTTTAGATTAAAGATATTATAGGCTGAAAGGCAAGGTTGAAAGTGAAGAAGTGAATAGAAAAAAGTAGCACTGTTCTCGCTACAAAAAGACCTTACACTCAGTAGTTTATAAATATTAACAAATTTTTTCTCACCAACTGGAGACTGGGAAGTCCCAGATTAAGGTTCTGGCTTTGATATTTGGTGAAGGCATGCTCTCTGCTTCAAATATGGTGATTTGTTACTTTATCCTCACTTGGAGAAAGCTCAAAGGGCAAAAATGGAACCAGGTTGCTCTGTTCAACCTCTCTTATAAGAACAGTAATCCCATTTATGAGAGTGGAGTACTCATAAATTAATCACTCCCCCAAAAGCCCCACTTCTAAATACTGTTATTTCAGGTATTAGGTTCCAACACATACGTACATTAAAATAAGAGCATTCCACCACTGGTCCCACCAAAATCTAAGTCCTTCTTATATGTGAAATACATTCATCCCATTCCAATAACCCCAAAAGTCTTAACTTGTTTCAGCATTAACTCAAAAGTTTAAAGTCCAGATTCTCTAAGTATTATCTTTTTTTTCATCAAGTTCTTGATTACATGTGCAAGATGTATAGGTTTCTTACATAGGTAAATGTGTGCCATGGTAGTTTGTTACTCAGATCAATCCATCACCTAGGTATTAAGCCCAGCATCCATTAGTTATTCTTCCTGATGCTTTCCATTTCCCTGGTACCCTGACAGTCCCCAGTTTGTGTTGCTCCCCACCATGTGTTCATGCATTCTCATTGTTCAGCTCCCACTTATAAGTAAGAATATTCAGTATTTAATTTCCTGTTCCTGAGCTAGTTTGCTGAGAATAACAGCTTCCAGCTCCACCCATGTCCCTGAAAAGACATAATCTCATTCCTTTTTGTGGCTGCATAGTATTCTATGGTGTCTATGTACCACATTTGCTTTACCCAGTCTATAGTTGATGAGCACTTGGGTTAATTCCTTGTCTTCACTATTGTGAATAGTGCTGCAATAAATATACACATGCATGTATCTTCATAACAGAATAATTTATATTCCTTTGGGTATATATCCAGTAATGTGATTGTTGAGTCAAATTGTATCTCTCTTTCTAGATCTTTGAGGAATTGCCACACTTGTCTTCCACAATGGTTGAACTAATTTACATTCTCACCAACAGTGTAAAATCATTCCTGTTTCTCCAGAACCTCACCAGCATCTGTTGTTTCTTGGCTATTTAATAATTGCCATTCTGACTGGGGCCAGATGGTATCTCATTGTGGTTTTGATTTGCATTTCTCTAATGATCAATGATGGTAAGCTTGTTTTCATATATTTGTTGGCTGCATGAATGTCGCCTTTTGAGGAGCATCTGTTCATTTACTTTGCCCTTTTTTTATGTGGTTGTTTGTTTTTTTCTTGTAAATTTGTTGAAGTTGTTTGTAAAAATCTGGATATTAGATCTTTGTCAATGGAAAGATTGCAAAAATGTTCTCTGATTCTGTAGGTTGTTTGTTCATTCTGATAATAGTTTCTTTTGATGTGCAGAGGCTCTTTAGTTTAATTAGATCCCATTTGACAATTTTTGCTTTCATTGCAATTGCTTTTGGTTTTTCATCATAAAATATTTGCCCATGCCTATGTCCTGAATAGTATTGCACTAAATTTTCATCTAGGGTTTTTATTGTTTTGGGTTTTACATTAAAGTCTTTAATCCATCTTGGGTTAATCTTTGTATATGGTGTAAGGAATAGTTCCATTTTCAATTTTCTGCATAGAGCTAGCCTGTTCTTCCAGCCCCATTTATTAAATAAGAAGCCACTTCCCTGTTGCTTGTTTTTGTCAGGTTTGTCAAAGATCAGACAGTTGTGGGTGTATGGTCTTATTTCTGAGTACTGTATTCTTTTCCATTGGTCTATGTGTCTGTTCTTGTACCAGTACCATGGTGTTTTGGTTACTGTAACCTTATAGTATAATTTGAAGTTGGGTAGTGTGAGACCTCCAGCTTTGTTCTTTTTGCTTATGATTGTCTTGGTTACATGGGCTCTTTTTTTGGTTTCATATGAATTATAACATAGTTTTGGATTTTTTAATTCTGTGAAGAATGTTAATGGCATTTTAATGGGAATAGCATGGAATCTAAAATGTACTTTGGGTAGTATGGTCATTTTCAAGATATTGATTCTTCCTATCCATGAGGCTAAAATCACATTTTTGTGGCTCTACAGTATGGAGTCTTGGGGTTGGCATCATACCCATAGCTACACTTAGCATTATCCTATTTGGGCTCCTTGAAGCAGATCCACATCTGCATCTCCACTAGGTATTGGCCTACTTAGGGCTGTCTGCACAGTGGCCTCAACCCTGCAGCAGTTCTCTGCATGGGTCCCTAGGCTATTGGAAAATTCCTTTGAATTTTCTAATATAACATAATAACACCTATAAAGTTAGCACTACATGGAAGCTGCCAAGATTTATAGCCTGTACTAACCTGTACTTTCTGGAGGGGTAGGACTCACTCTATGCTTACAAGATGGCATCTTGTTGCTGTGTCTTCATTTAATGGAGGGCAGAAGGGCAAAAGAAGACTATAGCACTTCTTCAGCCTCTTTTGTAAGAGCATTAATCTCATTCATAAGAGTGGAGTCCTTATAACTTAATCACTTCCCAAAAAGCCTAAACTGTTAATATTATCATATTGGGTATTATGTTCCAACATATACATTTTAAAGGAACACATACATTCAAACTACAGCAAAAGGAAAATATATTCCATAAATGGTAAACAAAGAAAATGAGGAGGGGTTATTTTTTAATAGACAAATTAGACATTAAGTCAAAATCTGTCTCTAGAAGCAAAAGGTTATCATATAATAATAAAAGGAAGGAGATATAGCAATTGTAAATACATACACCCCAAATTAGGACACCTAAATATATAGAAAAAATATTGACATCTGAATGAAAAAAAGTGATAGCAATAAAATAGTAGTAATTGATTTTAGTACCCCACTTTCAATAATACATAGAACCTTCAGACAGAGAATCAATTTAAAAAATCCAGCACGCTTGGAAAATGCTATAAACCTAACAACAGAAAAATCCACATTCTGCACAAGGGTACAAAGGACATTTTCAATGATAGATCACGTTAGGTCACAAAACAAGTCTTAACATATTTAAGTAGATTGAAGTTGTCTTAATAATTTTAGAGCAAATAGAATAAAATGACAAATAATAAAAAGAAAAGGAGAACAGTCACAAATAGATGGAAACTGAATTACACTATTTTGAATGATTGCCAGGTCAATGAGGAAAGAAAAAAACAGAAATTTTATAAATATCTTCAGAAGAACATAAAAAAGCAAACACAATGTATAACAAGAGAAATACAAAAAATAATAATATGAATGTTTATAATAATAAATACCTACATTCAAGGAAAAGATCTGAAATAAACAATTTAATTTTACACTTCAAGAAAATTTAAATAAACTAAACTCAAAATTAACAGAAGCCAAAAAATAATGAATATAAGATCATAAAAAAATCAAATATGCAATCGAAATCTATAGAAAAAATAAAACTAAAATATAAAGAAACTCAACATGTTCTTAGAAAACTAAGAAGATAGTTAAAATAAAAATGAAAGAAGAGATATTAGTTACAACTATCAAATAAAAATAAAGAATCATGAGGGACTATTATGAACAGCTATATGCCAAAAAACTGAATACCTAGAGTAAGAGATAAATTTCTAGAAACATTCCCTATCAAGACTACATCAAGAAGAAAAAGAAAGCCAAAATAGGCCAATAACAAATAAGGAGATTGAAGTGGTAATTAAAATCCTCCTAACAAAGAAAGCACAGTACCATAGGGCTTCACAGCTTAAATTCTACCAAAGAAATCAAATAATTAATTACAGTGCATATTAATATTTCACCAAAAAAAGGAGTAGATGAAATACTTATTAATTCATTTAATGAGGCCACCATTGCCTGAATACCAAAGCCAGACAAAGACCACTCAAGTGAAGAAAACTACAGGTAAATAGCTCTATTAAACATAGATGCCAAAATCTTCAATAAAAATATTAGCAAATTATATTAAACAAAATTTCTAAAAGAGTATACACTCTAACAAATTAGGATATATCCTGGGGTTGCAAGGTTGTTTTAACATATGAAAATAAATGTGATATGCTACATTAACAGAATAGAAGATAACCACATGGTCACATAAATAGAAGTAGAGAAAGCCTATGACAAAGTTCAACATACTTTTATGATAAGAACTCTGAATAAAATAGGTATAGGATACATATTTCTTAATATAATAAAAGCCAAATATAAAATACCTAAAGTTAATATCATGATGAATCACGTAAAACTGAAAGATTTAAATGTAAGATCTGGTAAAAGTCAAGGATGCCCACTCTCACCACTTCTGTTCAACATATTAATTTAATAGAAGTTTTAGCATGAGCAATCAGACATGCTAAAAACGAATAAAAGGCATCCAAAGTAAATTTTAAAAAAAATATTATCTCTTTGCAGATGACATGATTCTATATGTAGAAAGCACTAAATAATTTTCCTAAGATTGTTGGAACTAGTAAATAAACTTAGTAAATCAGTACAATACAAAATCAACCTCCAAAAATCAACTGCTTTTCTTTTTTTTAAAATTTTTAAATTATTATTATACTTTAAGTTTTAGGGTACATGTGCACAATGTGCAGGTTTGTTACATATGTATACATGTGCCATGTTGGTGTGCTGCACTCATTAACTCGTCATTTAACATTAGGTATATCTCCTAATGCTATCCCTCCCCACTCCCCCAACCCCAAACAGGCCCCGGTGTGTGATGTTCCCCTTCCTGTGTCCATGTGTTCTCATTGTTCAATTCCCACCTATGAGTGAGAAGATGTGGTGTTTCGTATTTTGTCCTTGCGATAGTTTGCTGAGAATGATGGTTTCCAGTTTCATCCATGTCTCTACAAAGGACATGAAATTCATCATTTTTTAAGGCTGCATAGTATTCCATGGTGTATATGTGCCACATTTTCTTCATCCAGTCTATCATTGTTGGACATTTGGGTTGGTTCCAAGTCTTTGCTATTGTGAATAGTGCCGCAATAAACATACGTGTGCATGTGTCTTTATAGCAGCATGATTTATAATCCCTTGGATATATACCCAGTAATGGGATGGCTGGGTCAAATGGTATTTCTAGTTCTAGATCCCTGAGGAATCGCCACACTGACTTCCACAATGATTGAACTAGTTTACAGTCCCACCAACAGTGTAAAAGTGTTCCTATTTCTCCACATCCTCTCCAGCACCAGTTGTTTCCTGACTTTTTAATGATTGCCATTCTAACTGGTGTGAGATGGTATCTCATTGTGGTTTTGATTTGCATTTCTCTGATGGCCAGTGATGGTGAGCATTTTTTCATATGTTTTTTGGCTGCACAAATGTCTTCTTTTGAGAAGTGTCTGTTCATATTCTTCGCCCACTTTTTGATGGGGTTGTTTGTTTTTTTCTTGTAAATTTGTTTGAGTTCATTGTAGATTCTGGATATTAGCCCTTTGTCCGATGAGTAGGTTGCGAAAATTTTCTCCCATTTTGTAGGTTGCCTGTTCACTCTGATGGTAGTTTCCTTTGCTGTGCAGAAGCGCTTGAGTTTAATTAGATCCCATTTGTCAATTTTGGCTTTTGTTGCCATTGCTTTTGGTGTTTTACACATGAAGTCCTTGCCCATGCCTATGTCCTGAATGGTATTGCCCAGGTTTTCTTCTAGGGTTTTTATGGTTTTAGGTCTAACATGTAAGTCTTTAATCCATCTTGAATTAATTTTTGTATAAGGTGTAAGGAAGGGATCCAGTTTCAGCTTTCTACATATGGCTAGCCAGTTTTCCCAGCACCATTTATTAAATAGGGAATCCTTTCCCCATTTCTTGTTTTTGTCAGGTTTGTCAAAGATCAGATGGTTGTAGATATGCGGCATTTTTTCTCAGGGCTCTGTTCTGTTCTATTGATCTATATCTCTGTTTTGGTACCAGTACCATGCTGTTTTGGTTACTGTAGCCTTGTAGTATTGTTTGAAGTCAGGTAGCATGATGCCTCCGGCTTTGTTCTTTTGGCTTAGGATTGACTTGGTGATATGGGCTCTTTTTTGGTTCCATATGAACTTTAAAGTAGTTTCTTCCAATTCTGTGAAGAAAGTCATTGGTAGCTTGACGGGGATGGCATTGAATCTGTAAATTACCTTGGGCAGTATGGTCATTTTCATGATATTGATTCTTCCTACCCATAAGCATGGAATGTTCTTCCATTTGTTTGTATCCTCTTTTATTTCATTGAGCAGTGGTTTGTAGTTCTCCTTGAAGAGGTCCTTCACATCCCTTGTAAGTTACATGTAAGCAATTGTGAATGGGAGTTCACTCATGATTTGGCTCTCTGTTTATCTGTTATTGGTGTATAAGAATGCTTGTGATTTTTGTACATTGATTTTCTATCCTGAGACTGCTGAAGTTGCTTATCAGCTTAAGGAGATTTTGGGCTGAGACAATGGGGTTTTCTAGACATACAGTCATGTCATCTGCAAACAGGGACAATTTGACTTCCTCTTTTCCTAATTGAATACCCTTTATTTCTTTCTCCTGCCTAATTGCCCTGGCCAGAACTTCCAACACTATGTTGAATAGGAGTGGTGAGAGAGGGCATCCCTGTCTTGTGCCAGTTTTCAAAGGGAATGCTTCCGGTTTTTGCCCATTCAGTATGATATTGGCTGTGGGTTTGTCATAGATAGCTCTTATTATTTTGAGATACGTCCCATCAATACCTAATTTATTGAGAGTTTTTAGCGTGAAGCGTTGTTGAATTTTGTCAAAGGCCTTTTCTGCATCTATTGAGGTAATCGTGGTTTTTGTCTTTGGTTGTGTTTATATGCTAGATTACCTTTATTGATTTGCGTATATTGAACTAGACTTGCATCCCAGGGATGAAGCCCACTTGATCATGGTGGATAAGCTTTTAGATGTGCTGCTGGATTTTGTTTGCCAGTATTTTATTGAGGATTTTTGCATCAATGTTCATCAAGGATATTGGTCTAAAATTCGCTTTTTCGGTTGTGTCTCTGCCAGTCTTTGGTATCAGGATGATGCTGGCCTCATAAAATGAGTTAGGGAGGATTCCCTCTTTTTCTGTTGATTGGAATAGTTTCAGAAGGAATGATACCAGTTTCTCCTTGTACCTCTGGTAGAATTTGGCTGTGAATCCATCTGGTCCTGGACTTTTTTTGGTTGGTAAGCTATTAATTATTGCCACAATTTCAGATCCTGTTATTGGTCTATTCCGAGATTCAACTTCTTCCTGGTTTAGTCTTGGGAGGGTGTATGTGTAGAGGAATTTATCCATTTCTTCTAGATTTTCTAGTTTATTTGCGTAGAGGTGTTTGTAGTATTCTCTGATGGTAGTTTGTATTTCTGTGGGATCGGTGGTGATATCCCCTTTATCATTTTTTATTGCATCTATTTGACTCTTCTCTCTTTTCTTCTTTATTAGTCTTGCTAGTGGTCTATCAATTTTGTTGATCATTTCAAAAAACCACCTCCTGGATTCATTCTTTTTTGAAGGGTTGTTTGTGTCTCTATTTCCTTCAGTTCTGCTCTGATTTTAGTTATTTCTTGCCTTCTGCTAGCTTTTGAATGTGTTTATTCTTGCTTTTCTAGTTCTTTTAATTGTGATATTAGGGTGTCAATTTTGGATCTTTCCTGCTTTCTCTTGTGGGCATTTAGTGCTATAAATTTCCCTCTACACACTGCTTTGAATGTGTCCCAGAGATTCTGGTATGTTGTGTCTTTGTTCTCGTTGGTTTCAAAGAACATCTTTATTTCTGCCTTCATTTCGTTATGTACCCAGTAGTCATTCAGGAGCAGGTGGTTCAGTTTCCATGTAGTTGAGTGGTTTTGAGTGAGTTTCTTAATCCTGAGTTCTAGTTTGATTGCACTGTGGTCTGAGAGACAGTTTGTTATAATTTCTGTTCTTTTACATTTGCTGAGGAGTGCTTTACTTCCAACTATGTGGTCAGTTTTGGAATAGGTGTGGTGTGGTGCTAAAAAGAATGTATATTCTGTTGATTTGGGGTGGAGAGTTCTGTCGATGTCTATTAGGTCCGCTTGGTGCAGAGCTGTGTTCAATTCCTGGGTATCCTTGTTAACTTTCTGTCTCATTGATCTGTCTAATGTTGACAGTGGGGTTTTAAAGTCGCCCATTATTATTGTGTGGGAGTCTAAGTCTCTTTGTAGGTCACTCAGGATTTGCTTTATGAATCTGGGTGCTCCTGTATTGGGTGCATATATATTTAGGATAGTTAGCTCTTCTTGTTGAATTGATCCCTTTACCATTATGTATTGGCCTTCTTTGTCTCTTTTGATCTTTGTTGGTTTAAAGTCTGTTTTATCAGAGACTAGGATTGCAACCCCTGCCTTTTTTTGTTTTCCATTTGCTTGGTAGATCTTCCTCCATCCTTTTATTTTGAGCCTATGTGTGTCTCTGTATGTGAGATGGGTTTCCTGAATACAGCACACTGATGGGTCTTGACTCTTTATCCAATTTGCCAGTCTGTGTCTTTTAATTGGAGCATTTAGCCCATTTACATTTAAAGTTAATATTGTTATGAGTGAATTTGATCCTGTCATTATGATGTTAGCTGACGATTTTGCTTGTTAGTTGATGCAGTCTCTTCCTAGTCTCGATGGTCTTTATATTTTGGCATGATTTTGCAGTGGCTGGTACCAGTTGTGCCTTTCTATGTTTAGCGCTTCCTTCAGGAGCTCTTTTAGGGCAGGCCTGGTGGTGACAAAATCTCTCAGCATTTGCTTGTCTGTAAAGTATTTTATTTCTCCTTCACTTATGAAGCTTAGTTTGTCTGGATATGAAATTCTGGGTTGAAAATTCTTTTCTTTAAGAATGTTGAATATTGGCCCCCACTCTCTTCTGGCTTGTAGAGTTTCTGCTGAGAGATCCACTGTTAGTCTGATGGGCTTCCCTTTGTGGGTAACCCGACCTTTCTCTCTGGCTGCCCTTAACATTTTTTCCTTCATTTCAACTTTGGTGAATCTGACAATTATGTGTCTTGGAGTTGCTCTTCTCGAGGACTATCTTTGTGGCATTCTCTGTATTTCCTGAATCTGAATGTTGGCCTGCCTTGCTAGATTGGGGAAGTTCTCCTGGATAATATCCTGCAGAGTGTTTTCCAACTTGTTTCCATTCTCCCTGTCACTTTCAGGTACACCAATCAGACGTAGATTTGGTCTTTTCACATAATCCCATATTTCTTGGAGGCTTTGCTCATTTCTTTTTATTCTTTTTTCTCTAAACTTCCCTTCTTGCTTCATTTCATTCATTTCATCTGCCATCATTGATACCCTTTCTTCCATTTGATTGCATCAGCTCCTGAGGCTTCTGCATTCTTCACGTAGTTCTCGAGCCTTGGTTTTCAGCTCCATCAGCTCCTTTAAGCACTTCTCTGTATTGGTTATTCTAGTTATACATTCTTTTAAATTTTTTTCAAAGTTTTCAACTTCTTTGCCTTTGGTTTGAATATCCTCCCATGGCTCGGAGTAATTAGATCGTCTGAAGCCTTCTTCTCTCAGCTCGTCAAAGTCATTCTCTGTCCAGCTTTGTTCCGTTGCTGGTGAGGAACTGCATTCCTTTGGAGGAGGAGAGGCGCTCTGCTTTTTAGAGTTTCCAGTTTTTCTGCTCTGTTTTTTCCCCATCTTTGTGGTTTTATCTACTTTTGGTCTTTGATGATGGTGATGTACAGATGGGTTTTTGGTGTGGATGTCCTTTCTGTTTGTTAGTTTTCCTTCTAAGAGACAGGACCGTCAGCTGCAGGTCTGTTGGAGTTTGCTAGAGGTCCACTCCAGACCCTTTTTGCCTGGGTGTCAGCAGAGGTGGCTCAGAACAGCGGTGGCTGTAGAACAGCGGATTTTGGTGACTCACAAATGCTGCTGCCTGATCGTTCCTCTGGAAGTTTTGTCTCACAGGAGTAACTGGCCGTGTGAGGTGTCAGTCTGCCCCTACTGGAGGGTGCCTCCCAGTTAGGCTGCTTGAGGGTCAGGGACCCACTTGAGGAGGCAGTCTGCCCATTCTCAGATCTCCAGCTGCATGCTGGGAGAACCACTACTTCCTTCAAGGCTGTCAGACACGGACATTTAAGTCTGCTGAGGTTACTGCTGTCTTTTTGTTTGTCTGTGCCCTGCCCTCAGAAGTGGAGCCTACAGAGGCAGGCAGGCCTCCTTGAGCTGTGGTGGACTCCACCCAGTTCGAGCTTCCAGGCTGCTTTGTTTACCTAAGTAAGCCTGGGCAATGGCGGGCGCCCCTGCCCCAGCCTCACTGCCACCTTGCAGTTTGATCTCAGACTGCTGTGCTAGCAATCAGTGAGACTCCATGGGCGTAGGACCCTCTGAGCCAGATGTGGGATATAATCTCCTGGTCTGCCGTTTTTTAAGCCTGTTGGAAAAGCGCAGTATTAGGATGGGAGTGACCCTATTTTCCAGGTGCCGTCTGTCACCCCTTTCTTTGACTAGGAAAGGGAACTCCCTGACCCCTTGAGCTTCCTGAGTGAGGCAGTGCCTCGCCCTTCTTCAGCTCATGCATGGTGCTCTGCACCCACTTTCCTGCACCCACTCTCTGGCACTCCCTAGTGAGATGAAACTAGTACCTCAGATGGAAATGCAGAAATCACCCATCTTCTGCATCGCTCACGCTGGGAGCTGTAGACCAGAGCTCTTCCTATTCGGCCATCTTGGCTCCACCCCCAATTGCATTTCTTTATACCAATAACTATTTATCTAAAATATATATCAAGAGAACAATCCTGCTATGTTTTTAATATATTTTCTCCAAAATTCAGGAGTTACCAATATGATAATATTAAGAAGTGGGACATCAAAGACATGATTAGGTCATGAAGTCTCCTCCATCATGACAGGGATTTGGTGAATTTATAAAGGGTCTTGATGGAGGAAGTTGGAACTCTCTTGTCCTCTGCCTTCTGACGTGTGAAGACACAGCAAGAAGGCCCTCACCAGATGTCATTGACTTAATCTTGAACTTCACAACTTTCAGAAGTTTAAAAAAATAAATTTATGTTATTTTTATACACTACTCAGTCTCAGGCATTTTGCTGTGGCAGCGCAAACAATGGCAGTAACTGATACCAGAAATAGGAAGTACCTATAACAAACACCTAAATATGTGAAAGCATTACTAGAACTACGTAATAGGTAGAGAATGAAAGAGTTTTGAAGTGTATGCTGAGAAAAGTTTACATTACTATAAATGGTGCATTAGGAGCAATTGTGGTGAGGACTCAGAAGAAGAGAAGAGAAAGGAAAGCCTCATTCTCCTCAGAAATTACTTAAGTGATAGTCTTCTTTGGGATCTTTCTTAGGGTTTTCTACATATAGGATCATGTCATCTGTGAAGAGATAATGTTATTTCTTTTTTTTTCACTTTGGGTATCAAAAAAAACTTGGCCAAATTATGTATGTCCTAATACGTTGTCAAAGGCAAAATTCAAGAGCAATAATCTACGATATTTGGCAGAAAATAATATCTAGGTATCAAGCATTTTGGATGATGCATGGCTTCCCTTAACTGTTCACAAAAAATGTGAAAAGATGGCAATTATTTAAAGCAAACATAAAGATTTGAAAAATTCTTGACCTGATCATGTAAAGAATAAAGAAACCTGTTGAAATGAGAGAACCAAGGGTTTTTCCAAGTGACCATCTGATAAGGAGATTAGTATGGATAGAAGGAAGTCAGGGGTTATTCATCAAGAAGATTAGAAAATGGCTTCTCAAACAATTTGAAGGTCTTTGACGCAGCCACATCCATCACAGGACAAGAGTGCTAGAGCTTTGGAGGCAGAAAGATTTTAAGGGAAGGTACCAAGTTGCCCAGTGGCACTTTAAATTTTGCTGCCTATGGCTGCCTCAATTTTCTGCTCCCCACACTGCAGCGCAGTACTCCTCAGCTACTGTATGAGTCTGTTCTCATGCTGCTAATAAAGACTTACCCCAGAATGGATAATTTATAAAGGAAAGAGGTTAAGTGGACTCACAAGTTCGCATGTCTGGGGAGGCCTCACAATCATGGCAGAAGGCAAGAAAGAAGCAAAGTCACACCTTGCATGGCAGCAGGCAAGAGAGCTTATGTAGAGGATCTCCCTTTTATAAAGACATCAGATCTTATGAGACTTATTTACTACAATGAAAACAGTATGGGGGAAATCAACCCCACGATCCAATTATTTCCCACCAGGTTGCTCCCATGACACATGGAAATTATGGGAACTACAATTCAAGATGAGATTTAGGTGGGAACACAGTAAAACCATATTATTCCACCCCTGGTCTCTCCCAAATCTCATGTCCTCACATTTCAAAATCATCCATGCCTTTCCAACAATTCCCCAAAGTTTTAACTCATTTCTGCATTAACTCAAAAGTTCACAGTGCAACATCTCATCTGAGAAAAGGCAATTTCTTTCCATGTATGAGCTGATAAAAATCAAAAGCAAGTTAGTTACACTCTACATACAATGGGAGTAAAGGCATTGGGTAAATACACCCATTCCAAATGAGAGAAATTGGCCAAAAGAAAGGGGCTACAGGCCCCATGCAAGTCCAAAATCAAGCAGGGCAGTCAAATCTTAAAGCTCTGAAATAATCTCTTTTGACTCCATGTCTCACATTCAGGTCACATTAATGCCAGATGTGGGCTCCCATGGCATTGGGAAGCTCTGCTGTTGTGGCTTTGAAGGGTTCAGCTCCCCTTCTGTCTGCTTTCATGGACTGGGATTGAGTGTCTGTGGCTTTTCCAGGTGCATGGAGCAAGTTATTGGTGGATCTACTATTCTGGAGTCTGGAAAACCGTGGCCCTCTTCTCACAGCTCCAATAGGCAGTGACTCAGTGGGGACCCTGTGTGGGGGTCTAGCACCACATTTCCTTTCTGTACTGCCCAAGCAGAAGTTCTCCATGGGGGCTCCACCCCTGTAGCAAACTTCTGACTGGACATCTTTGAATTTCTATACATCCTCTGAAATCAAGGCAGGGGTTTCCAAACCATTCTTGACTTCTGTGCACCCGCAGGCCAAACACCACATGTAAGCCATTAAGACTTGGGACTTGTGCTCTCTGAGCTGTAACTTGGACCTTTTTAGCCAAAGTTGGAGCAACTGGGAAACAAAACACCAAGTCCTTAGGCTGCACACAGCAGGAGGGCCGTGGGCCTGACCCAGGATACTTTTTATTTCTCCTAAACTTCCAGGTGTGTGATGGGAGGGGCTGCAGTGAAAGTCTCTGACATTCCCTGAAGACATGC